>NC_046185.1:145285025-146652942 GCF_011004875.1 Balearica regulorum gibbericeps
ATATTTATAATTGTTACTTTTTAAGAAGTACTGGTACGTATTTATTTTTCAGGATTTGGGAAAATAGACACTTTAAAACATTATAAATAGGGGTCAAAATAGATTAATGTTTTAATTGCAAATAAAATTATATTCTCGCGGTGGACAATATTGCCTTTGTATGAAGAAATCAAAATGACTATATTACAATGTACTTTATTAGTCCTGGTTTATCTGCTGAGATAGTATTTATGGCAGATATTTTCTAATTTAATTAATTGCTGCTGATGTCCTCATTATTCTGTTTTCACAGTACTTCTGAGCAGCCATAAACAAAAGGTTAAGTGGCGTATCGGATTAATTTACTGGCCGCCGATGCTCCGATCTGCGCCGAGCACAAAGGGCCGTGGAGCGGCTCTCGGCCCCGCCGCGCTGGCGATGCTTCGCGGGGGAGGAGACGCGCAAACGAACGAGCCCCTCCGCGACCTGCGAGCCACGGCGGGGACACGGAGTCCGATTTTCACTCCTACGGACACCGCGTAGAGCGGATCAACACCCTCCCTTACCCCTCGGCCTACCCCGCCGGAGGCTGAAAGCCCGGGGAGAGCGGCGGCGCTGGGCTGCGGGCTCCCCGAGCCTGGGAAAGCCGGCGGCCCGGCCCTGTAGCAGCCCCCTGCGTGCCGGGACAGCTCAGGCAGTGAATGACCTGTTGAGCGGCTGCTGCGCGGCTCGTCCCTCGCCCTCCCGCCGCACCGGGGGCTGGGGGGAGCTCCGCCGAGCTCCGGGAGACACGGGAAAGCCCTGGCACACCGCACTCCCCCCCCCCCCCCCTCACCCCGGGCATCCAGAGCAGGAGGAATGGCGGATTCCCTAGGCGCTACCGTAATTAGAGCCTGCGTCTGTTAACTATGTATGGAAGAAGCGCAAAATCGCGAAGAACGGCTCCCCAAGGGCAATGTTACAGGCACAGCTTCTGCCAGCGCGGTGGCAACGTTTATCCTAATTAAAATGGATGATTCCTCTATCTTCCAGACAGTAGCACCGCAAGATCTTTAACCATTTTGAACGGTTCCACCCTCCCGCGGGGGTGCCGGCAGACCTCGGGCCGTGCCCGTGTTTGCCGGACGCCCGGCGTGCCTCCATCGTACCATCCGTCAGCCGGCGCCTTCCCCGGCGCTAGCCCGCCAAGGGGCGAGGTCTGCGGACGCCGAGCTCACACGGTTACCGGCTTTCCCTGGCAGAGGGAAACCTCGCTCCCCGCCGGGGGCTGAGCGTGTCAAAATCGGCGCCCCGCTGCGTGGGAGCCCCGTCCCGTGCCGTGGCTGCTTTCCTCCCTCACATCTCACCCGTCCCCACGCAGGACCACCCACTCCTGAGCTCACCCGCCGCCCCCGGCTTCCCTTCCTTCCCGGGGAGTTTCCCCTCCCTGCGGGAACGCCCGGCCCCGGCCCGAGCTCCGCTCGCCCCCGTGGGGGCAGCGCTGCCCGCGCGACCGCCCCGACCACTCCCCTGCTCCCGTCCCGGCCGGGCTGAAGGCAGCGCTCCGCGGCCGCGGGCTGGCCGACACTGCCGGGTCGACTACAGCCGGCGCCGGACGAGGGGGGGGCGGGCGCCGGCCAGGTGCCGCTCTGCCCGCGGGCCGGCCCGGACAGCGAGGTGGGAGAGGGTGACAGCGGCGTGACTCTCGGGGAAAAGAGTGCGTTGAGTCCGCATTCACCCGGCGGCCCGGGGCGGTCTCGGCTCTGCGCGGAAAACCACGGGGTCCTCGGGCACCCGAGGCGGAGCGGGGCAGAGCACCGCGCCTCGCCACCAGCGCTGCCCACAGAGTCCCCGCCGGCGGCGAGGCGGCGGGCACCGGCTCCCCTCGGCTCCCCCGGCAGCTCGCCCTGCCTGCCCGCCCGCCGCCCGGGCTGGGGTCCCACTCCCCCGCCCCGCGCCCGCGCCGCCTCCAGCGGCCGCCCGTTTCCCCTCCCCGCCCGCTTCCCGCCCTTCCCGCTCCGCCCGCTCCCTTCACGGTGCCCTCGCCCCTCAGGGAGTCTGACTCCGCCCGGGCGCCCACTGTCCTCACGGCACCAGCTCCCTCAGGGAGCCCGGTCCCGTCCCCGGGCGCCCGCTCCCTCAGGGAACCCGGCTCCCCACGGGCGCCCGCGCCCCTCACGGCGCCTGTCCCCTCAAGAAGCCCGGCTTCCCCCGGGCACCTGCTGCCCTCGGGCAGCCCCGCTCCCCCCGGGCGCCCTCCCCTCACGGTAGTCGGCTCCCGTCAGGAAGCCCGGCTTTTCCCGGGCTCCCGCTGCCCTGATGTCCTCGGCTACCCCCGGCGCCCGCCGCGGCGCCCACCTGGTTGTTCTTGCAGAGGTCGGCCCACATGCTGGTGCCGTCGCCGCCCCGCATGAGCACATGGTAGGTGAAGAAGTAGATGCCGGGGATGGAGCAGGTGAACTTGCCGGTGGTGGGGTCGTAGTGGTTGCCCAGGTTGGTGACCACGTCGTCGAACTTGAGCACCTCGTAGCCCTCGTGCTGCCGCTTGAGGCCGGCGTAGAAGGCGATCTTGGGGACGGTGCTGTAGGTGGCGGCGCTGATGGCCCCCGCCGCGTTCAGCCCCGGCGCCCCGGGGGGGCCCGGCAGGCCCTGCCGCCCCGGCTCGCCCTTCTCACCCGGCGGCCCCACCGGGCCGGGCGGCCCCGGCTCCCCCGGGGGGCCGCGCGGCCCCGCTTTGCCCGGCCGGCCGGCCTCCCCCTTGGGCCCTTGGATGAAGGTGGGCAGGGACTGCATGAGGCCGCGGTCGGGCGTGGCCGCCGTGCTGGGCGCCTTGGTGCCGCCGTAGGGGTCGCAGACCATGCGGCAGGTGCCCAGCATCTCGTAGTGCGCCGAGGTGCCGGCCGAGCTGACCAGCACCGGGATGAGGATGACCAGCAGCAGCACCATCACCACCCCCAGCGCGCCGGCCGCGATCAGCCGCCGCCTGCTGCCCACCAGCCGGCTCAGCGCAGGGCGATCCTCTTGTCTGCTTTTGGACAAAATCTTGATGGTTGGTCGGGGACCTCCTCAGAGCCGAAAAACCGCCGAGCCCGCGCGAGCTCGGCTCCCCTGGGGCTTCGCCGCCCTCCCGCTGCCGGTGGCGGCGGGGGCTCCCGCGGGTCGCGGCGCTCCGCTGCGGCCGCTGCAGCCGCCGGGCGGGCAGGCGGGCGGGAGGGAGTGAGAGCTGCCGCCGCGCCCCGGCCGCCCGCACTTTTATGCTCCCGCTGGCGATCGACTTTTTTTTTTTGCAGGCTGTGCCAGTCCGAGTCAACTTTCCCTGGAACTTGCCTTTCCTCTCGCGATCGCCCCGCTCGCCTCCTTGCTCGCTCTTTTTTTTTTTTTTTTTTTTTTTTTTTTTTTTTTTTTTTTTTTTTTCTCAGAGACGACAGTCCTCAGCCGAGACGCGCCTCCCGGCCGCCCCGCGACCGCCCCGGTGCCCGCCGCCGAGAGCCCGCGTCGCCGCGCCGCGCCGGAGCCGGAGCTGGAGCCGGAGCCGGAGAGAGAGCGGGATCCTGCCCGGGTGCCACCTGCCAGGAGAGGAGGAGGCTGACGAGCGCGCTGGAGCAATTTATAGGCACCCAAAAGCGCAGGGGAAAGGGGAGCTGCTTTGGCATCTCATTCCAGCATCTGCTCTGCTCTTCCCACTCACAGAGAGTTTGGCATTACTCTGGCAGTGTGGGAAATATATATTTTTTTTTTCCTCTCTCCCTCCCCCACCCCTCCCGCAAACGGATGAACTGAAATCGTGAGCCTCACTCACTAGCTGCATCTTGCGATGACAGCTCTTTCTGGAGCAGACCAAAAGGAAGAGATGTGCTTAGCAGCCTCTGGGTACCCTTCAGGTCACCAATCGAGAATTAAAGGTCAATCCACCTCCTGCTTAACGCTTCCCTGAGGCTACCCTGCCATGTTAGTGTTTTTTGGGAAATACCGCTTTAAATGTAGGGATGCTTTACAGTTACCGATTGTCCAAGTGGAAGTTATTCGAAAATATACCTCCCACCTCTCACAATAATAGGGATTAGCATCTCTTACAATTTCGGATGTCCCCCTTCCCCCCTCCCTGATTACAACTATAAAGCTAGAGAAGGAAACAGTTTTTTCTGTGAATTAAAATTGACATACTCATCATCGGCTGCAGTGTTTCCCAGTGTTAAAGCCAGCTACCACTTTGCTAGCAAACTGACACCGAGGAAAAGAGTTCCCTTTTGTTTAGAAGCCAAAGGAAAGTGCGGGGCATGTGTGGATCAACAGATGCCGGGACCTGAGAAAAAGCTCTCCCTGCCTTAAGTCGGGGGCAGCAAAGCGTTTTGTTAAGTCCTGGGGTTTTCTTTTTTTTTTTTTTTTTTTTTTGTGTGTGTGTGTGTGTGTGTGAAAGGTTTCTTTTCCTCTTCCAAGGGCTGGTGGGCACCTCTGTGGCTAAGTGGGAAGGTGAATGTCCAATATTAGTGGCATTTCTCCCGAGAAAATATTAAGGAACTTGTCCTGCTCACAGATACACAAGGTACACAAAGAGCTGTTTAAATAAACAAACAGAATTGATTCCTAAATCATACTTCTGTATTCAGGAGCAATGGACGTCAATCAAACGTGGGTGACATTTGCCTGTCAATACAGGGATGATGGCTGGAGAGAGTGTGACTTATTACAGCAAGGCAAGAATCCGAAATGAGCAACAGCAGCAAATAGGACAACAACCAAATAATAGCATCTCCAGCGATGATCAGAGGGCTGTGATCTTGTCTTGGATTTTATTAGCACGAATCCCCTCTCCCCTCAGCCATTCTCTTTTCTTTCTTTTCTATTCTGCAACACAATAAGGTCAAACAAGCAGGCAGTGGGAAACAAAGATTCATTGATTCTTCCTTTTAAGCAGAAATGTCAGCAGCTCCTTTTGCTCTTTCCTGAGAGACTCAAAGGCAGCGAGTGTGCCCGTGCCACGTAGAGATGGGCCAGCCCAGCTCCTTATCTCCCCAGAAAACTCCCGATAAAGCTTCAATTTCCCGCACCTGTAAATAACTCTCCCTCCCTTTTTTTTTTTTTTTCTCCTTTCTTTCTTTTTTCTTTCCTCTCATGCTCTGTTTTAAAAATTCTTTATCTGGCATGGACACAACCTAGCCAGTTTCCTCAGCTAAGGGCTTCCCCTGAAGACCCAGGAAGGCAGCTGAACACACTTGGAGGATTATGTTTGTATCTCATCGCTCTCTTCACCCCATAGGAAAGGGCTTTCAGCACTGCTCTTTCGTCTGCGCAGGGAAAAAAGAAAAGTTGTGCCAAGAGTGACAGGTCCGTCTCAGCCTGGGGCTGGGCCCTTGAGGTGTTGTATTTAGTCATCCCTAAGCCAGGCAGTTTTCGTGACATTGGGCTGCGCGTAAACCTCCATTGCAAGGGCCGTGTTACACATTGGGAAAATAGCAAATCTTTGAAGGTAAAAGAGACACAAACCTATCGGGGTCTGTCAAGCCATAGCAATGCTAGATGACTTACTGGCATCAAGCACACTCTCAGTTCCTTACTCCAGATATGGTAAGCCTGATTTTTACAGCGAGGTCCTACCATACCAACCACGCTTAGCTTCTTAATAAACAGCTTTATCCTCATGCACATGGCCAAGAATGCTCATTCACTCTAAACTCTAGCAGACTTTCTCCCAAAGAAGACAGCCACAAAAATCACAGCCTGAGTAAGCAGAATAGAGAGAATGGAGCAAGTATTGGTGCTGGGTTGTCAGTGGAGCTTGTATGTTAGCTGGGAATGTAACCTGGGGCCTTGAATGCCAGACCAGTGCTTTAGTTATCAGATTATCCTTAGTTCCCAAGGAAAAATATATATATTTCCAAGGAAACTAAGAATGGGAAACCGAAGGGCTCAGAAGTAAGGCACCAGAGGGCTCAGTAGTCTGGAGCAAAGTTAAAGGAAATGCAGAAACCTCTTTTTACCATGGGGCCTTTGTTTTCCTGAAGCGTATGTCAAAGCATTGATTTGCTGTAATTAAGGCTTGGGTAGCATTTATGTTATAATATAATCTCCTCTCCATGCTAAAGGCTAGCAGTCAAGATTGACGGTCCATTCTTAATATAACCATTGTACCTACGTGAGCTGCTGCCAGTCTTAACACGTTCAGTTTCTTTGTATTTTCGAAGGCCTCTCGCAGGCTTGCTCCAGCCTTTCAGCCTCTTTGCTTCCCTCCCCGTTCTCTTTAGGCCTTTACGCATTCAGACCCGCAGCTGGTGTTCGAGCTGTATCCCCTGCAGCTTCTGCCATTTGAAACAGCCTTCTCACAGCTCTTTTCCTTACTGACTAATTAGTTAATGTTCATACAGAGCCTTAAAGATGTACAGCATAACATGCATGTCCATTTTCCGTGGGTGCTATTGCCTCAGCACTAAGATAGGAAAAAACCTGGAGAAAACCGTGTAAGAACATATCCACCAGCACACAGGGGATCTGCAGTCGCCAGGCACAAAATGGCTCCTTATGCCCACAGTGCTAAATTCAAAGGGTTAGCCCAGGAAAAAGCACTCTGTGGGGAAGGGCAGGCCTTTACCAGCTACAGTGAGCAGGAGTAACGTGGAAAAAGGCATATGCCGAGTAAAGGAGTGTTTGAACGCTGTGCCAAGTTCCATACTGCTTCTGCTCACTCCTATCTGCATCTGTTTTGCTCTTGCTTGTATTTTAACTTTTTTTTTTTTAATTATTTTAGAGAAGCATTTTGAATTTCAATCAACTCGAAAACCGAGGCTTCGCTACACTGTACCTTTATAAACACTGGTTTAACTATGTGTGCAAAGGTTAGTATTTCAACCTGGATATCAGTGGTATGGTCAAGGAATGACATGCACTCACTGCAACAAGTGAGTGAGTTCAATGCTACAAAATATGGCATAAAAGGGGAAGAATATTCAAATATTCATATTAGTACAGATGGCTCAAAGGTACCGTGGTGACATGGTGGTGAGACTGTTGTTGCTATCCTAAACCCTTCCTGGTGTCCTATTTCGGTTCTGTTCACGCAGTTTGCTAAAATCTCAGGGCTGGCACATACATTGTGTAGTATGTCCTGGAAAGGATGACATCCCGCACCAGTTTTGGTAGAAGCTCATACAGGCAGCAGTAACTAAGCTCTCCCAGCAGCTTGTTTTGGTCAGCATGACTGAAGACCATCTGTATTTATAGCGATGCAAGTTGCCTGCTGGATTCTTTCATGAAATTAAGATTTTCATGCTCATGGAAGGAAAATCAGCTTCAATGCACAAGAGAAAAAAAATATTTTTCTGATTTTTCGGAAGATTTTACCTCTCCTTTGGAATGTAGGAAATTCTTCTGCAGGGTATTCTCTGCTGTTAGGGATTTAAGCCATCTTTGTGTGTGTGTGTGCAACTGGAAATATTCTAGATTAAGTTTTATCACAATTAATAATGCCTCTTGATAGCATCAGGAAGATCAGCCTCTGAACCAGAAAGTGAACAGGAAAATGATCCAAAGAAGATATGTCTGGCCTCGAAAGGGTTACAACTACTTTCCAAAACCAAATGAGGGGGGAATTCAGGGAGGGCTGTCACTAAAGCGACAGGGCTCAACAAGGAGAATCTGCAAATAAATTCCACATATCTCTTTTTAGTTTTTAATCTGCAAAGATCAGTCAAACATGACTGGTTATGGGGGTGGGGGGGTGGGGAGAAATTAAAATGGCAAGATCTGTACTCAGGTCATGTACGTCATGTTTTGACCACAGATATAAAAACATAACTCTGTATGTAAAAATAAATCTTAAGTGCATAGGGAGCTAAAGATTACACATTCAGCTGACCAAGTTTAAGGATATAAAGTAATCATATATGACACTTGATAATTGCCAGCATAAACAGCAGTCATTAACCATGAAAGATACTCATAATTGCAAGTGTCCTTGTTTATACTGAAGATTAAACCACTAGTTGCAGCATAAAAGATTGTTCTTGCAGGTTTCTCCTCTCCTCACCCACGTGTGCCTGCAAGCCTGCTTCTCTGTCTTCTCTTCCCTCCCTTCCCTCCTCCTGCTCTAAGGTGGCAAATTAGAGCTGTAGTGATGCACGGGAAGCATCAACAGTCAACTTTGGGAATATTTTTTTGATAGTGATCGTAGTAGTACTTCTCCAGTCCCCGTGGTGCCTGACCAGTTCTTGCACTGGTGATGGTGCACAACTGCAAGAGCTGCACCTAAGGTCAGTTTTATGGTCTCTGGTAAAGCTGCACCCGCTGAGACCCTTTTTCTGATCTGTCACCCCTTCCAAGTGACAGACCCATGCTTTCCTTAGCAGGAGGAGCTGTGATTTGGACAGTTTCTAGCGAGGTCACTAAAAGCCACGGTGCTATGGAGCTGCCACTGAGCAATGCTTGTACCGACTAGTAAATGCCGCCTCCATAAATAGCTTCAATTTGCCGACAAGTGCATTGAATTTCAGGTACTGGGTTTCACACAATGACTTGTTTCACACAGCACTTCCACCAGCTTTCTTCATACTTCTGGATATCCAGTGCCCCCAGAGACCACGACAGTGCCTGCTTGCAGCAGGGTCCAGCTCACAGTCTGGGTCAGCTGTACCTGCTGAAAACACCCTTTTTTTCTCAACATCCCCTCCACTCCTGTAGGACAGGCATTTTAACTCATCAGCCTCTTCTGATGTAGAGATCTTGGCTTCTGCAACCACCTATGTAGCACCATCAGTGGTTAGGGTAGTTTTCAGGCAGGCTTTCTGCTTCACCCACCCCCTTAACTCCATGATTAAAATCCATAGCAGATAACCTGTCATAAGCAGACACACAGAAGCACTCGCAATGTTCATTAATAAACCCCAAAATACAGAGATATTTAGAAGTGCCATTAAATCAAGGAGTATTGCTAACAGTGAAGGCTACAGTGTCGGCATTCTTATGAAGATGTAAATAGTAAATACAAAGGGGTGGAAGATAAATGCCTCTAACATGGGAGTAAGATTAAACAACCACTTTGTCCCTGCTTAAAACTATACCAATAAGCAAAGGCATAAATCATGTTGCGCTTCTGTTAAAAATTATGATGTCAGTTGTTAGAGCCAATCGGGAGGAGATTTCCAAGTGATTTGCCTACGGGTATGATTTTGGTTACCTTTGAAACGGTCATTAGACTGCCAATGCTATTAAAGAGATGTTAGGAGAAAAAAGTAAGAGCAGAGACAAGCTTTTCTAAACTGTCATCTGCGATTTACCCTACTTCCCCGAAACCTGAAAGGCTCCCTTTCCATTGTTCTACCAACCCAGCAATCTTCTGGCGTTTCATACCAGAGTCCTTTATATTCATCAGGAGGTTGATGGATGGGCAATAAGAATGGATAGCTGGGAGTGGAAAACTCAAAATTAAAATCCCTAGAGTGGCAAGATGCCCAAGAGATTTATTTTTTCTTCTGTCATCCCCTCAACTGATTTTCTTTTTGTGCCTGATTATTGATTTCTGGAGTAGTTAATGATGTAATTTACTTTGCAAATTGCAATTATTTCTGAATATTCATTTTTCTTCCTATATGTTTCATTAGTTAAAGCAGGAGACTCTTTGATCCCAAACAATCTTCTTTACAACAAAATGGTACACCGTGGACTTTGGTGTGATCCTGCAAGATGCTGAGCCTTGATTATTATGGTAGGCAATTGTGCTCAGAATTTTGTGAAAATTGGCCTTGCGTTGTTAAAAAAAAAGCATGTTGCAATATTGATCTGTAGGCCTGATTCCTCACAAATTAGGAATAGCTCCACTGAAGTAAGTTGTAAACTGAGAAGTTAACTAATCACGTGAGCTCAGATTTGAGTCTGCCATTTGCATCACACTCAGAGAGCTGCAAAGCACAGGGAGATGCAAAGAGTGCTCTCCTCCCCAAAAGGGACTGCTATGCCAGCACAATGAGGAAGGGACCAGGACGTTTCCTCACAGCATTGTAGAGATCTGACTTACGCAGAGGAACCATTGTGTATGTTTCCCAGCATAATATATTGCCAGTGCTGTTATTAACAGGCTATCCTGTACTGGATGTAACTTCAGGTTTGGTATTTGTAAATTTAACTTAAGTTTGTGCATTTAGCAATAACAACAAAAAAAGGATGGGGATTGGAGAGAAAAATTGAAGTATTTATGACCTTTTGAGATATGCACGTGTTCTTATGCAATACATACATTTTCAGCTAGACCTTTGGTATTCTTTCTATACAGTAATAAAACTCTAGTATGGATAATTACTGCACAAATCCAAAGGCATCAGGTGAGAAGAGGAACGCGACTGGCTAGAGAGCATGTCTACCACCTGGGGACTGAGATTTTCTACTCTCCAGGAAGATAAAATCTCAGCTGGAATTTTTCTTTCATGTAGCGAGACATTATACATATGTTTATAACATGCAGAGACACAGACGTGCCCATGCACATACATCCACACAAATGTAAAATAGAAATGTGTATGTTTTTCTGGAATCAGAACACTAAAACCTGTGGTTACCACAATTCAGAAATGTGCTATTTTTGCATTATATTGTTTAAATGTGAGCAGGATAATATACACAATATTCCATGAAAATACTCAATCCCTGGCATGCACACTGAGTTACTCTACTGAGCTAATTGACAGAGTGCCAAATGCTGCTTGCACTTAACAGATGAGTGACTCCATCGGCCTGAAAGAGCCCTCGCTCCTGAGTTCCTATGCAGCGAAGCTCATCATTGAACTTACATTAGAGTTTCACTGCTATTTGTGAGAACAGAATTTAGCCAGGAATCTTCTATTTAATTAACTTTAAATCGCTAATGTCAGTCTTTAAATATCTAAAAGAGACAAGAATCTTTTATCGAGTTTAATGCCTAGGAGAGAGAATGAAATGGGAAGAATTTGCACTGAGCATCCTGATAAGTGCCACTTCTCCCCGCAATGCTGGCAGGAATCAGAAAAGGATACCCGAGGAGAGGGCAGCGCCTCTGAGCGGAGTAAGACCGTCTGACCGGGAGACGGCTGTGGACCTGGGGTACAAAGGGAACGTCATTTCTGGAGAGCAGCATTTCTAGCCATAATGTTGCAGTGATAATGTGTTGAGATAAACATGTTCAGGCATTATTTTGAGAATCCATTTTGAACCAGGCACAACACAGCACGGAGAGCTTGTCTGCAGGAGGAATCTTTCTGTTTCGATGCACGGAGCAGCGCTGCAGCAAAGGTGAACGGCAGCAACTTCAGGGCAGCTTTGACCAAATTCTTCCTCCAGACAACTTCTCTGGTAACTGCTCCTCCAACTTTTGTCTCCCACCAGGTAGGGATATTAACGGCTTTAAGCACAAACTGATTTGCTGCCAAATTTGTCACTCAGGTTCCTTTATTCAGGAAGTATGGCAAGTGGAAAGCTGTTGTGCTGCCAAGCATGGACGCTGTGGGATCCAGCCATCAGACAGCCCGAGTCTAAAGACTTTGAGTCAGAGTTCCCTCTTTATGTATTTTATGTATTTTATGTATCTTTAGGGATTATATCCCAGATATTTTTTTATGCTGGGAAGGCATCTATTCAGCATTTAACATATATCTTTCAATAGGTTTACGTTCTTAATTATGTCATTATCACACCTCCTCACTCAATCTATTACACCTTTCTTCATTTTAAAGTGCTAATAAGTAGCTAGTCTGAAGCCATTAAGTAGGTATTTCAGTGATAGCATCACATCTGGGCTTCCCTTCCTTTTACTATGCTCAGTGGACAGGTAAAATACAGTTGGTTCTGGGTTTTTGTGGTGTTTTTCAAAATTTATTTTCCAAGAAAAATAAACTGGCTCACTGCTATGACTTCAGTATGTCACATTAGAATAGTCTCCTTCATCTGCCCACCTTTCTTCATCCACACAACTTCAGATGAGTGGCACAAGGGTTAGACTGAGCTGCCCTGGCCATTTCCTTGCCAGGGTTCCTTTCCTTTGTACAGAGGAGAGATCTCAGTGCAGAGGATGCTGCTGCCAGAGGACTGCGAGGGGATGGGAAATGCGAAACCATCCCCAGCACTCCAGTCACTCGGAGGATTCGCTTGCCTCTGCTCTGGACAGTCACGTTTGCTGTGTTCCCATTTATACAGATGTTTGTGTCAGGTTTGCAGAGTCTCCTTGCGAGAACACTTTAAATGCCTGTGGGCCCACAGACACTATTCTGGAGCTGGGTCTTTACTCCCTACACATTTATTCTCCTTGCACTGGTTTATCTTCATTTGTATAAAAAAGTAAATGAACTATTTTCCACTTGATTCAGGTCAGGCAGGCTGTAGAACTGTGAAAAATACGGACAAAAGCTGATTTTTGTCACCCTGCAGATGGGTCTGCCAGTTGCCCCCACAGCGTCTCCCACCGGATCCCTGCTCAGGGTGGAGGGTGCAGCACTTGCTCACCCAAGTGCTACATGGGGGCATCCGCAGTGCCAGCAGAGAGCAACGGGGAAAGAAGGAAAAGGTATTTGTCATGCAGAGGACACTTGCCACCAGGTGATGGCAATTTTCAGGTAAGCTAGATGCTGCAGATGAGGGACTTGATTCCGCAAAAAGGCGTGTGTTTGCCTAGCTCCACATCAGAACTGTGGGAAGCGGAATAGAGAGCAAAAGTCTGTGGCTGATCTTGCTGAATGGGACAGATGGCAACCCTTGCCAAAAATAGCTTTGCTAGAAGTAGAACACATGGTAAATTGCATTAATTTTAATAATTGCTTTTTATGCTTTGATAAAAACTGGCAAAGACCTAAAGGACCCTCTACCCAAGATAATTAGCATAGCTCTCCTTGACTGCTCCCCTTTAAAGAGAATGCTGTTTTCAGGCTCTTACGGCTCACAAAATTGAGAAGGATGAGGCTGCCCACTTGTGCCAGGAAAGCAGAGTGCTCGGCTGTACATGGGACCCACAGAGAAAACAGCTTAGCTGCTGATATATCAAGTAGCTTGAGGCCACTAAAGTAGCGCTGAGTTTGGTCTACAAGGGGCATGCTTGTCTGCAGCCTGGCAACATCCAGCGTCTCTCTGGCCAAAGGATCTTGCACAGTCACACTCTGGAGGAAAGCAGATCCAAAGTCTTAAAAAAAAAATTCAGTGAGAGCCTTTTTCCAAAAGGAAAGGCATATTTTAAGAATTTCTTTTTTTTTTTTTTTTCCCCCCTCCTTCCCAGCAGATACACAATTTCCTAGCTGCTGTAGGGGAAAGGAAACAGGCAGCTCCTTTGCTTACTGCAAAGGGGATTTTGGCTACCATGGTGCCAGCTACAACTGTCACTTTGCCATGTGAAAAGGCATAATGGGGAGAGCCCGAGCTGGGCTAAAGGGCACCGCAGCTGGTAAAACACGCTGTGCATTCACTACCGCTTCTTTCAACAACCTCTGGTCAGAAATTAGGGATGTTGGCTTGGAAAGAAATCTCACATCAAAGCAAACTCCGCCAGCAATGGTGCTGGGCAGCACCAGCACCTCATTTACACCAGCCAGCTAATTTACACCACTGTCTAGCTAAATCGGTTTAGTCTTCTGCCCAACTACAGCTAAATCAAAACGTAGTACTCCGGCTGCTGGCAGTGTCCATGCAAGGGGCTGTGCCAGTGGCACGAAATTGATTTCTAATTGATGCAGTTAATTCAGGGCATCTGTTGTTCAACCCGGTCTAAAATGACATTTAATTACCTTGAGGATTTCAGAGAGCCAGCAACGCTTGCATTGCTTTCCAGTTCTCAGGAATACACAATGCACTTCCTACTCATGGTGCTACACATTTTTGATATGAATGAAATATATTCTCTTTTACAGCTAAAAAGTCTGCCTGTGAGTCCAGATCAGAGTCACTCCAGGATACAGGCACAGACCTGTCAGAGTCAGGTAGGCAAGAGGCCAATGTCTAGGAGTGGTATGTGTCCCTGTTAGATTAGGGAAACTCACAGGAACTGCAGTTTTGTCCCCAAAAGAACGCTGTGTGACTGCACCTGAACGGGGTTGATTCTTCTTCTTCCTGCCAGGGCCAACCTCAGGCAAACAGACAGGATTTGTGCCACCTAACAGCAGCCTGGGCAGCTCTCAGGGTGTGTTGGAAATGTAGAAATACAGAAACATAAATGTGTCTGCATGCAACCAATGCCCCAAAAGGAGACCTGAGCTAAAGATTGTTGGTTGGTTTGCAGGTGTGATTTGGATGACTAAATGCTGATTGTTCAAAGTGCTTGGGCAGACAGCTGGAAAAAAATCCTGCTAATTCAGGTCTTCTCCAGCCACAGGGATTATAGAAAAGAGCAAACACTTCCCTGTATGAGGGGCCTGCTCCTCTCACGTGGCGTGGTTTGGTTTTTCCCTCCCCAAGCCAGAACCGAAGCATGTAGGCAGGAGCTCAGCAGGGCCGGGGCGATGCTCTCACCCCAAGGCAGGAGGCAGCTGCCAGCCGGCAGCTCCGTGCTGCGGTGCTCACAGCAGGGTTAGCACCGGAATCCAGAGTCTCTGCGCCCCAAAATGCCTCCCCCTCTTCCCCGTGCCCTCCCCTGGCACCCCAAGGATCTGGTCTTTGTGTGTGTGTGTGGATTATGCTGCTGAACTTATTTGTATTTGGTAATTTTTTAAAGCTCAGTGATTTAGATTGACAAATGTATTCTGATTTCCTAATATGTTTTCTTCACATTTTTGCTGTGTTTTTCCATAAGAATTATTCTGTTCAGCAGCTCAGGAAAAAACAATCAACAGCTAGGAGGTATATTCCACTTCAGATTTTTGCACGGAATTACAATGCCTCTTCTTTTTATTTTTTTTTTTTCCCCTCTCTGAACAATGTATTTGTGTTTTCCCCACTGGAACCATCCTGTAGCTCCATGTTTAACTTGATTTTCCCGTACCCCTAATGTTTTTGTTGATGTATTTCTGTGAGGTGTACCCGGTCGGTCTGTCATGCTGGTGTTACTTTTACTCCCCTTTTTTTCCTGCAGCTGCACTGTTGTTTAACAGCCTCTTCACAGAGCACCTCGAAGGCTCTTGATGTTTGTATTGCTGCAAGTGCACAGTGAAGCCCTCTTCAAACACAGCCGTGAGCCGAGAAACACCGCGAGAGGAGGGAAGAACTAGGGACAAGTGGACATACTTGAGCAAACACTGCAAAAGGGATGAGATATTCTGGAGCTGCTGGGTTGAAACATTTGACTGCATCACAGGCAGCAGATGAGGACAAATTTTTGACTTTTCTGCAAACCTGTGGGTTTTCACTGTAACTGAAGATGAATGTCTCAGTGTGTCAGGAGATGAGAAATCTTAGAAACACCAACAGAATACCAAAAACGTTGCAAGGAAACAGAGCTGATTCAGTTTCTTGCCTTACTTAGTAATCAAAGAAATTGCTTTTGATAGCTTGCTTTGTCATTTTTCTCCCAGAAATTAGCAGCTTTATTTGAATTACCATGAAGGTGCTAAAACCCAACAGGCAGTGGGATGACTGCGCAACCTGCATTTTAGGACTGATTGGGGCTGACCAAGCCCCCAGCTCCAGCTGGGGATCAGAGCCACCAGCCTGTGCTCTTAGGTCCCAGAAATGCAGAAACCCAGCTAGGCACTGGTGGGATTTCTGAAAAGAGCCCAAGAGAGTGCTGTTACATCTCTACTGGTTGAGTTGAGCTGAGCAGGTTTGTGTGATGGCAGACAAGTCTTTCTGCAATGGGTAATTAAAAGGATTAGATATTGTTATAGAAAGAGTCTGTATGATGAGTGAGCTTTGCTATCTGGGATCTATTTCCAGCATGACGGATACAAAGTTATTTGAGCGTGCTAGGCAGAAAATTCCCTTTTTAATCCATCATTGACAATTTTTTGTCCTGATGCTATGAACAGGCTAGATTATTTCTAGAAATGGTGCCTAAACTTCTGTTTAGAGCCAAGTTTCTGGATCCTACAGAGGGTCAGATTTGCCCTGCAAGCTCAGGGTGGATGCAGGCTTTCTGTTTAGGAGGGGAGATCCTGAAACAGAGCGCTGCTCCGCACTGAACTCAGTTCAAAGATTCACAGTCATCCAAGCCTTGTGGCTGGCTCCAAAGGGGAAGATGGGGAAGAAGACCCCTTGACACCTGCCTCGCAGAAGGCCCTCTGCTCACTGCTAGGGCTTGGCTGCAGAAGGAAAGCCTGCTCATTACCAGTATAAAAAAGTTATTAGGAAGTTCTTCTGGATCCGAGTGCTGACGCTCCAGTGCTCAACAGCCATGTCAGCACAAAGATTCTCCATATATGATAAATCATAATGCACAATGTGTTTGTCCATTTTTTTTCCAAAATTACATAGAATGATCAAACTACAGAGAATTGAATAAATTCAGGTCCAAACCTTCCTTTTCTCAAATGGTCTGACCTCTGCTCCTTGGTTTATGTGCTAATCTCTGCGCCAGATCCGCTCTGCAGAATTACTCATATTCTTTCTGAACTGCACCCAGCTACCACAGCCCACCTCGGGCACCCAACCGGTAACCCTGAAATGTAACGGAGGGTCATATCCGAGTTTACTTACAACATGTTTGTGTTTTCAGTAGCCCACCTGCCCGGACAGAAGGGGAAGTCACTTTTGCAGGTTGCCTGAAAGGGGAATTGTGACCGATGGAAACAAGAATATAAGATGCGTACCAGAATACCAAATATCAGATTAAAGCATTTTGCACTACTCAGAAGCAGTTTAGCATACTTTGTTCAGAAGGGAAGCTCATGAGAACTCCACCAGCTTTTCAGTGAACTTGTCTTATTTGAAATCGTGAGGGACACGCTCTGAGAAACAAGGGCAGAAGATTCCCACTGTGCTGCCATTAACACTTTTCAGACACCCATGTAAGAGGCCTGGCTTTCAGAAATGCAGAAATACTGCTTTTTGCCACAGACCCTGGGTACCGAGAAGATTTATTTCAAGGAGCCCTCAGCCCCTGGTCCTTGCAGCGGGGTGAGTGGTGAGAGGCAGGCAGGGCAGCGGCCGGTGCAGGCTGCACAGCTGCTCAGGGCACCACACTCCCTGTCCTGGCCCTGAAGGTTTATTCTTCTTCCTGACGTCTTGTAACTCCCACCTAGGTGCATCTGCCTTCATCCACTCCCTTGAGATGTTTGACCCTTTGCCCTTGGTTTCCTACACCCTTTCTTTTTGGAGTGCTACCACTTTGCTCCCAGAAGCCAGGCTGAAGACCAGCCATTGCTCCAGGGCTCTCAGCAATGTGGTGAGCAATGTGTCTCCAAGGCAGCTGAGCCTCCTCTGCTGGCTGGTAATGCTGAAACAGAAAATACTGACTTAATGAGGGTTATTCCGAACACATGAGCATTTCCTACGCAATTGCACTTGAATTTTTCTGAGCATTGGTGCTAAAGATTAGAAATACACTTTCCATCCTCCCAGAACAGCCACCAGACAACCTGGGAGGCACAAGGAGGAAGGCAGGAAGCCCTGCCAGATAAAAAAACCTAAAGCATGAGGCAGAGCAAACGTGCTTTGGGCTTCATCAGCAGTTTTGCACCCAAAATGGGTCTGAAGGCTGACATCAGGGCAATGGTCTTGCATGGTGCCATCAGTCACCCTTCAGCCTAAATGCTGGGTAACCCTTATACCAGAGCAAGCTCCTGCACCGGCTGTTGATGGCTGCCTCTGTCTCTTTCAGTGTCGCGTCACGCTCAAGCAAATTGAGGTACTGAAAGATCTTGGAGACAGGAGTTGTGATACCAGTGAAAGTGTTTCAGAATTTGGGCCAAATTTTATTTGCCTTCCTGTTAGGAAATGTCTGCCATGGCATCTGTAACCAGGAGAGCAGGCCAGAGTGATAGACAACATTTGTTTTCTTCTTTTAAAGGGTGACTAAAAGGGAAAAGATGTTAGGTAAAGTACAAGGTGAAAAAATGGCTGATTTGAGAAGTGTAACAGTTGCGCTGTTTTCTTAATAATCCCACAGAAACTGATTACCTCAGTTTACAACTAGTTTAGGGCAAAACTCAAAAAAAATGACAAGGCTACAGTCATAACCATCACTTCAGAGGCGGATTATTCATATTATATTATAGGGAGTGGTGAATTACTAAAAAGCCTTCTTCATGTCTGCACCACTGCAATTACTCCCAATTACTGTCACTCACTCTTGTAAGGGATTTCTTGCTGCTGTGTTTGCACCAGCAGCCTCCCTCCATGGGGACGGAGCAGCGTGCCCCAGCTGGGCAGTGCTTCTCACATGTCGCCGGCCCCCCAGCTCGCTGCCGCTGCCCTGGGGTTGCTAATTTTGGAGCAGGGCTTATCCAGGCCACTGTGCAGGCTTTGCCTGGACAGGGATGTGTGAAGAGAGGTCGACCCCGTGTCCTCTCACTGCTATGACCTGCTGCATCCAGCCTCTCCTTTGCAAGACACTTGCCCTCAGCCTAATTACAGCTCTGCCCTTTTGCAGGGCTGACCCTTGCCGGGGCCCGGCGGAGTGTGGGGAAGCAGCCCCTGCACCGCCCCGTAGCCACAGGAGAGCAGCGGGCAGCACCGAGGCATCCATTACATGTGCTCGCACTTTATGCCAGCCAGAAATGAATTGTCTGCCCCAGGCAAGCCTCCACGGCTGTGAGAAGGTGCTGACTCTGTAGTAGCTCCCCTTGCTTGGGCTGGGCTCCCCTGGCGCGGGCTGCTAATCGCCTCTTCTTGTCAATGCTTTTTCCTCCCCTTCCCCTGTTGCTGGTTTGAGGAACTCCTATTAACCTGGCTGATTTCAAGACCATCAAAACAATTGTCTTGAGACTCATCCAATTATTCACCCTGTTGTATCTCTTCCAGGGTGGGAAAGGGGGAAGGAGCAGCCGGAGGACTGAGTCCAGCTTTCCTCTGCGATCATGACAACTCGCCTCCCCGAAGACTCGAGCTCACAGGGGCATGAAGCCTTTTATATCTTGCAATAAGCCACAAATGGCTCCTGCTGCCAAGTCCTCCTGCCCGCTGAGCCCAGCCCAGGTGCCCAGGCCCTGGTGATGGCGGCGGCCCTGGCTGCCCGCCGGCCTTCGCAGCTCTCCTGCTGCAGCAGAGGCACGCACCCACTTGCAGACGCAGCACCATGCCGGGGCACCCGCGTCTCCTCCATGTCTGCCAGTGGCGGGCGGTAACCTCCGGTGCGTGCCAGTAACACCCCAGTGCTTGCATTACTTGGCCGGGCAAGGCATCTCAGAAGCTAGGAGTAATGCACCATGTAACTGCAAATAATTACTGTGGAAATGCAATTTTTTTGGTTTGTTTTCATCTGTGTCTGCGGTATCGTGACTGGAAACAGACTCATGTTTTTGGAAAGGAAACAAAACTCACTCCTCTCTTCATTTTTTGTCTTTTTCTTTGAAAACCCCAGATCTTCATTCCCTGGACACCCTCCTTTGGTTTTGGGAAGATCTGTGCATTGATGGGACAGAAGCAGCTTGGCTCATTCTTCCCTCCTAGATTCAGACTTTTAACAAGAGCCTCATATTGATGACAATAAACCACCAAAACCCAAGCACTTGCCATTATTGGGGGATTTTTTTGCACTTACTAATGCGGCTGCCCTGGTAAGGACTGTTACTAAGAAATACGTGGCACTGGTGTGATTTACCTAGATGTTCCTCCTGCTGCTGATAGATTTGCTTTTCTACACTCAGATGCTGGAGCCTGGTTTTTGAGGTTTGTCCAGGAAAAGAGGACAGGAAGAAGCCCTCTGGTTTGGCGAGGTCTGGTCTGCAGCAAACACAGCAAACGCAGCCCACTCTGCTCTGCCGCCGGACCTGGCCACTCTCCCCTGAGAGGATGCCTTAGAAATGGCTGTTCAGCCACACGGGATCGAGGGAGACAAGCACAAGGAAAGGTGGAGTCACAGCCTGACATAGAGCCAACAACTTGACTCGGTGGAGAGACCCACTGGCCGGTCCTGAGGACCTAGGGGTGGCACCTTCCTGCTGGTTAAATTGATTTCTTCCATGCTTTTAGTGAAGGCAGGAGATACCATCCCCTGTCAGCGAAACCACTGTTCAGACCAGGTGGTCTTGTGTTAACCTCATGAACATCAGCTCAAAAAGTATGAAATCCTCTTGGATCCAGGCTTTGTCTGCCTCTCGGTGCCTGGATGCTCCTGGGGACTGAAATCAAACCTCCCATGAACCCTGGCAGGGAGCTGAGCCTGACCAGCCCCCAGGGCCTGTGTGCCCGGCATGCAATGCTCCTGTCCTTGGGACTCAGCACCAGCTCTCGCCAGCGCCATTTACTGGGGCGCTTTACCCGTGACTGGTGGTTTTCAGCTCTGGTTTGCACTGTTGAAGTCCTGAAGGGAGCACCAAGGCTCGGCTTGGGCTTGGGCTCAGGCTCGTCTGTCCTGGTTGGCTTGATATGGGGGGGTGGCATGGGGACAACATGGCATGGGGACACCCTTCCAAAACCCACGTACGCAGCGCCAGCCACGACTACACGGCAGAGAAGAGCTCTTGCCCCCACCTGTGCTCTTTGGAGAGAAGCCATGTTCAGTGCTGCTCACCTCCTGGTGTATGTTTTTGCAGGATTTGTCTTTTACCCTTCATTTCCCAAGAGGGCTTGTGAGTTTCACGAGCACTCAATGAGTCTCGGGGTCCTTCTCCTTGCTCCAATCCCTACTCCGACCCAAACCTTTCTCCCTCTACCCGTCATCCCAAAAAAGTCCTTACCACGCGATAAGCTTTTCCCTACCTCTAACCCTATGCACCTGCAGTGTTATCCCACTCTTGCTTTCCTCAGGGTCCTTTGGTCACCCTTCTGCCTTGCGAGCTCCCAGGCTGTTGCATGAAAAGGTGCGAGACCAAGGCTGGGATTTTCGGAGGCGCTCGACACCTCATAGGTATTCAGGCTGCCTTCCTCCTTGCTGACGAGCCTCGTCTACAGAGTTTTCCTGCATAAAAAACTGCACATGTCAGAGAGGAAAGACAAATGACGATAGCAATAATGTGGAAGAACATCCTCTGAACATCTGAGAGGGCTAAATTCATGAACCACTTTTATCAAGGCGTACAAGAGGCACTTAAATATTAGCTGCTGCTTATAAATAATATTGGTATGTTAAATACACACATATTTTCACAGTTTTATAAAGCGAGTGATCTCTGTTTGCTTTCAACTGGAAATCATAAAGTAAAAATCAATGAGCTTATATCAAGCTTATATTATAGTCCTTGAAGAGTCAACTGACTCTATAAAAATGACTGTTTTCTAACGAAGATATCATTAATTGGATTGAGTTGGCAAAGTTTAAGTGCCTTGTCATATTTTGATTGCTATGCAGTGCTAGAGCTTATTGATTTTATAGAAAAGCCTGTAGATAAATGTAATGATTAATTTCATTTGGTTTGCAAGAACAGAAAACTTCTATGCAGAAGTGGATGCACTACTTTTTTTTTTTTTTTTTATAACTGCCTGTACCTTGCAAGAGCATGGGTCCAGCTGTGAATCTATGCCAGGTGGCCTGGCCTTCCCTGGTTTCTTATTTACTCAAAAGAAATTCCATTTTCCTCCCAAACCCATGGGGTTTGTTCCCCTTCTTTCATTTCAAGGGCTTTGGAGAGATTATTTTTCAATCTTTATTTCTTGGGCGGGGTGGGTGTTTCTGTTTTCTTGTTGAAAAAAAGGAATGATCGTTAAGTTTTATTCTATATTTCTCTGTAAATCTGTCAGCCACAGGTCTGAAACCCAGGCCCGGCTTGTGGCCCCGCTGCTAGGTCAGTGTTTGCCTCGAGGATGGAGAAGTTGGCTCCAGGCCCCCCCAGCACAGGGGTCTCGGGGGTCCTTCAGTGGCTGGGGGGCTCTCCCAGAGGAAGGTGCAGAGGAGCATCGCTGCCAGGGCCTGCCCTCACCAGGTTTCCTGCACCGTGGACCTGGGGGAATGTCTGCCCTGGGGACTGGCTGCCCCCCAAAATGGGGCGAGCTGGGGTCGTGATCCCCTCACACACACTGCAACGGGACTCTGCTGGATGCAGAGCCCAGGAGCTGTTTTTCCCTAGGCTTTGGGGTTATTTTTAGCCCTTGCTATGGCACTTGGCGCTGCATGGCTGCCTCTGAATTATTTGGTTTCTTAATTGGAGGAGTTGATGTAGAAGCAAAGAGAGGGGAAAGGAAATACCAGCAGCCTCCCTAGGGACACCCTGCCAAGCCTAGAGGTGACAGTCCTGCTCGCTGTGAACTGTCTCGGCATGTTTTTGTACCAGCAACACGAGGAATTAAAAGGATTTCAGGCCTTAATTTGTGTTCAGGTCTGGTGTTTTCATGCCTTGCTGTTCTAATTGTATTATTGCACCCACTGCTGGCAAAGGTGGAAAACTGCATTTCTAGATGCTGCTGGTCATTCCTCCTGTTTGCACAATTAAGCTCCAAGCCTACACATTACCTGCAAGGTACCTGAATTTAAATCACAGTTTTGATTTTTATGTTTGCCCTCAGAACGGATTAGTATTGAATTCCTGATCTACAAGGTGTTTAATGCGTCTCTGGGTACCACCGACTGAGCAGAAATCTTTGAGTAGCTTAAGCTGACCAGAAATTAAGACAGGAAAGTAATTTTGTAGAGTCTGGATGGTAACTGCTGAAATTGTATCCCAACATGTGCCTGTGCACCTCATTCCTCTGAATCAGCGCTGTCTTCAAACATAGATGCTCATTTCTGTGTGATCTTGGGAAATACCAGGTGTGTTTGTCTGAGTAGCTACCTAAAATAAAATATCTGGATCGATATGAGAACAACTAAGAGGTGGTGGAGGGTGCTCAAACCAGGCCACCAACAGTATGGTTTCTAAACCTAACCCCTCTGAGGGGGCACTTGACAAGATGACCAGTTCTGCATGTCACTGCTGCGATGTTACATCCTGAACTGCATGGCTGGAGGGAAAACAACACCCAGTATCAAGCTAAAATCCATATTCCCACTGAAAGCCTGAGCCACCCACGTCCCAGCACACATCACAGCCTTCATGGCATTGCCCTTCCTCCAGCGGTGCCCCTTGCCTCTGCTCCTCTCCGGTGGCTCCTTGGCCAGGCGCTGCCATGCCCAGCCCCACCGGTGGTTCCCAGGAGCGACTTTTGCCCCGGCGCTTTGGTCCTGGGGAGTGCTGCTGACCGAGCTCGGGGCGGCCCCAGCGGGTGCAGGGTTGGCACATGAGGATCACGGGGCAATCGCTGGGGCGGGAGGCATCCCCGTTCCTCAGGCTCTGCCTGGCAAAGAGCTCCCTGCTGCTGGGAAACCCACTGCCAGCAGCCTGTGATTTCCACGCCAGCAAAGCAAAGATTAGCAAAACCACGATAAGCATAGCGTCGCCCAGGCTCAGGCAGAGGGCGAGCCTCCCTCCGAGGGCCTATAGGACGCCAGCCCTTGCGGAGGGCACCCCATCTGAATGATTATTGACATGATGGGAGTATTTTGTCCAGTGCCTGCACGCTGCCATTCGCAGGCACGAGTCGCTCCAGGCTGGAGGGTGCAGGCTCGTCCCCCTGCTAGCACCCGCAAGGCCACGCTCCCCACTCCCACTTGCGCTAGTGGCTGGACATTTGAAATACCCGGGATGTCAGGAAAATTGTGATGCTATGCTCATCACCGCTTGGCTGGGGACCCACTGGGCGCTCAGGGCTGCCGGCGGCGCAGGAGCGGGGCAGAGCGGGCGGAGGGGCTCCCGTCAGCAGCCAGGGAGCCGAGGTGAGGAGCGACTGCCCTGGCAAAGCCGCCTGCCCTGTGCTTTGACCCCAGTCACACCTCATCGCTAAAGCTGCCTCTGAGTGTGCCTAACAAGCTGCAGGGGTGTCTACCGCGGCTGGCACGTGTGTGATTACCGTGCCTTCATCTAAAAATACGGTTAAAATTTTGCTCTAGAGATACATTGTAAACATGTCAATTTTAAGGGCTTTTTCACAATAGGGAAACAGTTCCCGGCGAGCTGTAATTCAGTCCCCGCTCCGAGGGGGACAGGGAGCGGCGGTGCCTTGTGCGGCACCCACAGGTGAGCTGGAAGGGGAGGCAGGAGCTCAGCTGTGCCAAAGGCAGCGGCTCCGGCGGCAGCGCTGGACGGAAACCAACCACAGACATTTATAAATCACTGTGCTTTACGGGCAAATGACTTCTCCTAGGATCAGAGGAAACAAAGTACCCAGGAGGGGAAGAACATCTAACTTTTGGGAGGTTATCATTTCATCCCAGAACATCTGCCAGCCCCGGTGTCAGCGTGAGGCAACAAACACATGGCATGAATCCGGGACTATAAAAGATGTGTCATTGCAAGAAGGAGTAGGAGGAAAATAAAGCAAGTTGACAGCTCACATCCTGTGCCATAATCATAGAAATTGTTAATATTTACAAAATTAACAACTAATACAACCAATGACAATCTCACTCCTCCTGGTTGTCATGAGGATATTAACAGTTACCACCCGCTCCAAACTGGAAATATTACCCGTCTCCAGAGCTCCTGCTGTTCAGCACGCACGGGGACAGCACAGACTCGCCCTCCCAGCTTTCCTACCAGCACCAAGCCGTGAGCTGGCGTGGAGCACCCAAGCGTTGCCGGGGCTGGCGATGCCTCCTGACCTCACCCTGCTCCTTGGGAGGGAGCAGGGCGTCTGGCAGAGCAGCAGGAAGGTCTCTCCCTCTCCCCGGCTCCTCCAGGAGCCCAGCACCTGGCCCCAGGCACTGCAGTGTGGTGCGGAGAGCCAGGAGGAGGATGAGGAGGATACAGGGTGCCTGAGGGCAGAGAAGCGCGGGCCGTGCCGGCTTGGATCATACCACTGAACGAGCTGCCATTTCAGGAAAAATGCCCATGGTGCTGGTGTGATTTGCCAGCTGTAAAGCTGGCAGCTAACTGATGAACAGATGCTACAGTGTCATTTCCTTAATAGGAAAGACCTCGCTAAAACCAGGCTAAAACCAAAATAAAGATGTTTGTGTACCAGTGACTCCATGTAAAACATATTTCCAGAATAAGAATCATAAAAAAGTGAAACTTTAGAATCACAAAAAGTTGCCCACCTTCATTTTAAATAAGAAAGAGAATAACAGTGCTGCCTAAGTTCTCAGAGCTGAGATTTTTTTTGTTGTTGTTCTACTTTTAAACTCTTACCTGTCCACTGGGAGGCCTGCTGGAGGCAATACAGGGTTAACAGACACTGTAAGTACCAGAACACTGTGGATGGTGCCCACGCACACGGGATTCCAGGCTTCATTTTGCCCTGTCTTTAGCAAGAAGCATTCATTCCCCAGGCCACTCTTTGCACAGGCATAGCATATCAGTCTTATGATAATTTAAAAAAGTTTTGTCAGGGTGCATTGTATGCAAAAAAAGTCGCCAAATTCTTTCCAGTTCACCATACGCAAAATCAAAACAGAGAATTACCTGCGCTGCTGTTTTCAAAGAGCTCCCAGGTGCTGGAAAGCTGTGAAAAGCAAATTTCCTTCTCACAGGAATAATTTTCTCCCCTTGAAGTGACATGTTGTTCGCTGTAGGAGAGGCTGGCCCAAAGAGGAAACCTGAATGACTGACCGTGAATAAATGGATGGCAAACAAGTCCTTTTCAAGGCACTCTGACATCAGGGATCTCATTGCCAACCAGGCCAGTGAAACAATAGTGACCAGAGGAGTGAGGAGCTGCCTTTACAGAGCTCCAGGTGGCACAACACCTCGGGGGAGCAGCCAAAGGCTCACCGGAAGGGGCCTCAGCTTGATGGATCCTCTGGAGAAATGACCATGGGGACCATCAGAGGGACTATCACGAGCTACGATGCTCATTAATTGGTTCACTGCACTAGGACACAGCAGTTCCTTTCCTTGAAGTACAGTGGGGAAAAAAAATGTGACCCAGAAAAATGAAATAAGATGGTTTTAAATATTAAAAAAGCAATGACTCTAGAGAAGAGATACATAACATCATCAAACTCACATTAAAACTGTTGTGTAGTTTGCTCGAAGAAGCTGGTACCTTTTTAAAACCACTAAAACATTAGCATGTTACATCCCAGATGGTTTGCTTTTCTTCCCTACGTCTTTTATTCTGCCCTGAGCCTCTGAAGAGCACTCCTTTCCCCTCCATTTTGTTTTCTGTTTGCAAAGCTTTATACATTTCAGTTTTTTGTCGTCTTCTCAGATCATTATCTTATTTTTTCATCTTTCTTTTCAAGAAACGTCTTTTTTCCCCATCTGCCACCATCTTCAGTATAATACTTCTCCCTTTAGGATTTCTTTTATCCTTCTCATCTTTATGCCTTTCACTTATTCTTCCCCAGATCCTTCATTCTTGCTTTTGCTTGTCAAAACTGTGTTTCTTCCTCCTTCATGGGGGAAGAAGTGGGAAGGTTAAGTGGATTTTTTTGCTATGAACACCCAAGAATGCTCCAACCAATACTTCCAAACCCTGCAGAGGAGAGCTTGCATGAGTCTTTCAACACTTTCAAAATTTGCAACAGCAATTAATGAAAGTCTGACTAATGCTTGAATATCAGCAGATTATTTTAAAGCGGTGCTGTAGCTTCCCACCAAAAACATTATCAAGCCTTCCCCAACAAACTTTTATTTTTACACCAGAGACTCAACTCCACACTTTGAAACCCTTGTAGCCCCATAGCAACTTCTCTCTTTCTAAACCCCAAGACACAGAGCAGGTGACAGATGCAGCTCAGACATCACCCGGCCGTGTTCAGCTCTGCCTGGATTTCTGTTGACAGTCATGTCACTACCCCACTCACAGAAAACTATGTCCAGGTGTACCCAGGAAGATTTCAGAAGAGCAGTGAGTCCAGTTTAGCTGGAAGCGAATGTACACAAAATGTCTTCAAGCCTGAAAGTAGGGGTCTAGCCACGGCTGTAGACATCTGCCGGGAGAGCGATGGCTCAGCCCTGTGGGCATTGCCATCCCCGAGGGCTGGGGTAGCATTCGGTGATGGGGAAGGATGCTGGGGGAAGCACCTAGAGCCTCTTCACCCCCCCCCCCCCCACCGATAGATGTGCCCTTGCTATTTATTTTGTTCCACAAGGAATTTGCAAGAGTAGTTTGGGGATCTTCTGACATTTCACTGACATTTCTTCAGGGCTTTTTGTAGCATGGTAATTATTGTCATTAGGTATGCTCACGTGTTAATGCCTACACTACATTTGATTGTGTGCATTCCAGCCGGGGACCAGCTTTTGCTGTGAATTCTTAAAATGCACTCAACCTAGCACCTCCATGGGCCTGTTTCAGCTGGACCTGTTCCCCTAGACATATCACTTAAGGGCTCTGGAAAATCCTCTGCAGAGCCTGCAACAGATAGAATTGACTGTTCCTGACAAGTCTACCATTTTTATTGTTTTCCATCTGCCTACCAAGACTGCCTCATTCTTCTGAAGTACCAAAGACCACTTCAAATATGTCTAAAGCTTGATGCCAACTTCCTAGCCCTGCTTGCCAATTTAAAAAATCTGTTGTGAAATACATGTCAATACATTTACGCCCAGATTAAGGCAACCATGTATTACTTAAAGCCTGGGCTAATCCTAAACACGATCAAGAGGCCGGTGGTGGTAACAGAGTCTTCGGATACAAAATGGCTTTTATTTAAAACCTTTTCTTCTTTTATTGAACACAACAGGCCTGTTTCGACAGTCTGGGCACACCTCCTGGCTTGCTGTCTGGATGGCATCCGAAACTCGGTAACGGGTTGCTCAGGTATGAAATTCATGAAAGCGGCATGGGCAGGGAGGTCCTGACACGAGTGATCTAGGTATGAGTATCTGTTCTCGCTCCTTGAGTTTCCTGGTTAGCTTTTGCTCTGCTAAGACTAAATTGTTTGGAAATCACTGTCTGTAGATTTGAGGTTTTTCTTCCCCACTGGTAAGACCTGAAGCTATATTTCAGATGTTAAACAATTTGTTGTTTAATCACTTCACAACTGCAGCTTCTGAGGTTGGTTGTGGTGCCGGCTTTGTACAGATAAATATAGAACCTGTGGCATTTTCAAAAGCCAGTTGGAACAGCTCTTCAATATAAGCACTTTCACGGCAGAGATTAAATACATTATTTGGGGTTTCTGCCTAAAAAAAAAAAAAAAATCACTTAAAAAAATTGGCAGAAATACCATTTTCTTCAAATGAGAAGGTTCTCTTTCCCCAAATTGAGGCTGGCAATTGGCAGCTCTTTACAAAGACATTTTTTTTTCCTCTCTCCTTTCCCCTACTCCTTGATTTCAAAATAACCTTCAAGGCAAAAAAGCAGGACATAGCAATGTAAAAAAGAAATAGAAACTGATTAAAATTTTTCACTCCTTGAACAGAATGCTTTACATTTTAACTAACTTGTATCAGATAAAATTCTATTGCATTCCTATGCAAGAAATTAACCCACTGCAGGAAACTGGACACAAACATTCCTCAAGAAATTTGCTATTCAGAAGTCTTACTGAAGAAATTGAAACACAATACAAATAAAGACCTTTATTAAAATCACTTGGAATATTATACGAAATTTAATATTGTATAATATAGGTGAAAAAATTATATTAACAGGATGTGATACATGTGAAGAGATGACATTCATATACATATAAACAGAAAAGCTAAAATGTGTTTGACAGTGATACATTAAATGGCTACTTAAATGTGTCCATAATTAGGAGAATATGTAATTTTGTATTCCTTAAGCAATATCTTCTAAAGCTGTATACATAGTAAATTGCTTTTATCTCTTGTGTCTGCTTTCTTATGAGTAACAGGAGATGCATAGAAATATTATAGGCACATGCAAAAGCAATGTAAAAGATATAAAAACAGAGGCAGAAGCCAGAGACTTATTTGTTCTTGGCTGCCAGAGGCTTACGGCTGATCTTCTTTGACTTGTCATTGTTCTTCTTTGGAGGTTCAGGGTTTGCCTGCATGTGTCTGCCATAAAGACTGCAAGAAAATGAGACAAAGAATATTTGTGATACAACCATTACACACAGGCTTTTATTCTGCAACATGTTAAACAATACATCTAGTTACTAGAAATAAAAAAAAGGAAGGCCATTATATTTATTTTGTCTCAATATGCTGAATTTTCTATTAGATCTCATGCTGCAGTCCATAATACTAGGTTTTTCGTGATTTATCAGGAGATTAACATCGGGAAGAGCAGGCCTTTGGAGCGGTGAAGGAGCAATCAGTTTTGCCTTCAGAAACTAGCAACCTTTACTCTGCAGTTATGGGATTAAGGCTCAGAAGGCTGCAAGGATGTGTATTCAAGTCGACAATGACAAAAATTGGGTTGAACTGGAGAGATAGAGTGCCCACTTAGAGCAAAGTGAGCATCGTCCCTAACCAGAAAACCCAAGGGCTTGCTAATGTGACAGAGAGCAATGGTGTCACAGCCGCCTTTGCTGCTCACACATGATTGATAGTACTGGGACAGCTACCAACACATCAATGCCACATTAGTAAGTACCACTGATTAAATGTTGACAAAGTATCCTACAATTAAGATGGCTAGCATTCACAGCGAAGCTAAATAGACTACATGGCTGAGAGGATCTTGCTAAATATCACATAGTAATTAATAGATAATTTATGACTAATCCTGATTAAACTAAATTAAAAACCTACCCAAAATAAACACAGCTCAAACTTAACTTCCCTTATTGACATAAACTGCTTTTTGAAGACGTACTTTGTGGGGGCGTCAGTGTATCTAGAAGGGAACAGAGACAAGCTTTGTTTCTGCTCATTCAGCTGTATAAACACGGGCAATGTTGGCACCAATACTGAGATCCCTCTGAAAGGTGTCCCCCCACTAGTACCTCAGCCTGATGCTGGTGGGTGTCCACCCCAATCCCATACCGGGCTATTGCGAGTCCAGCTAGACACCAACTTCTACCACTGATAGGAATTCCGCTGCTGAAGAGGATAATGGCACCGGTTCCCACAAGAGCCTTCCTTGTGTCATCACTGCCAACTCCACCTTTTGGTGGACTTTGTCAAGGAACAGGACCGATCTATGGGCTTGGCATTGAGCCTTCCTAGAATTGCCTTTTGATGTGTCAAAATCTGGATGGGTAGCTGTCAGCACTGTCGCCACAGAACCTGGGTTCGGCATCTTCACGTGTCTGGGGCACGCAGGTCTCAGCTGCACTGGTCCATCACACACCCCCTCACATGACTCTTCCCCGCTGCAGTCCGTGGTATGCAGGTTGCATGTCTGTCCAGCCCTTGCTACAAACAAGGACCAGGTACAGATCCTTTTGCTATTTTTGCTTAATCATGTTGGGACAGACGTAGTTACTCATGATACGTTGTTTCTTATCCAGAAAGCATGACCTGATATACATTTCTGCAATATATATCAGCCTGAGCAGGTATCTCAGAGATAAAGTGACTTCTTACTTAGAGTGACCTCTTTTAACTTTGCAGGGTAAAACTAATTTCAGCAGAGGATTGGCCCTCCTGCTTCTACAGGGCCTGGTGGACTATGCAGTCAACCATATGCAAGAGACATTGACACAAGGATCCAAAGAGACAGGATCCTTGAATAATCACGCTATAAGGCATGGCTGTGGAGGGGCTATTTATGTCAGATACAGAGAGATTTTAGCTAAGACATATAGAAATTGGGAGGCTAAAAGCTACCATCTGGTCTGAGCTTTATTTTGCTGTATCTGGGGGATACTGCAACCCTGGGGTTCCAGGACTGTGGAATGGGATTAGAGCTAGCAGTAAGGTGGGGTGGAGAGGCAGCACTTGCTTTCACCTCCTCAGCAGCTGCAGTTTTACATCATGCTGCTAAACAGGTTGCTGTCAAGGTGCACTGTATGCAAAACAGCCTTGCTCAAGGAAAATACAACTGTAAACTATGATATTACTTCACCTTACTGAAATTTTATGTGTGCCATCACCTACTGTCAACGAGGGATCAGATGCTGTTTCCTCATGAATGCAGAGAGCCCTGACCCTCTGAGATAACTGCACACTGACTAGCAGCTACAATACACATATTTTTCTTTTCATAAGAGATACAGCCCCAACAGCACAAGGCTATATCTTATCCAAGTATACAGTATGCGTACTAATCAAATATCTATCCTAAATAACTGTCCTGTTTTGGAAGCTGTTAATGAGTTGAGGGAGGGAAGATATGGAAGGAGATGTCTTGGTATCAGGAAATACTATCCTTGTGGAAGAGCACAGAAGTATTTCAGGTGTCCTTCAAGGAGGTTGTCCCATCAGAAACCTATCCAGGGTAGAAAAAGGCAGGGGACAAGAAGCATCTTGTTCTCAACAATACGCAGTGTAGCATTTGAACCACTGTCAGCAATAGTTTTGCAAGTCTGAGAAGTTAGCAACAGAGAATTGGAAATGCATGCTCAAATCTGTGAACACCAAGAGTTAGTTAAATACTACATTAACATTCGAGTTGTTTTTCGGCCCTAGAGAAATAACTCTATGTTGGAGTAGAATGTGAGGTTTTTTCAGGTAATAAGTAAGTAAGTCCCCATTTGGGACTTTAAGCCCTGAATTAACAGACAATCCACAGATCCACTGTATCTGAGCAAAAAGACCGAAGTAGATGGGAGCAGAAGTCTGGTCACTGTTCCGTGCCTTCCACCTCCTGCTGCTCCACAGCTCCTTTGCCTTGTTAGTGCCAACCTGGAGAGGACTAGAATGGCTTTTGTGGTTTTCAGATGCTATATACCTTTTTTTGTTCAGGTTGGTTTAGGCTCCACTTTTTTTGCTTTGGAAACTACCTGAATTTCCGTCTCGGCCAACACTTTTGGCATTCATTCTGTCTCTTGTTTCCCGCTTTCTCAGTACACATGTTCAAGTTTGTGGACTGGTGGAGCTCAGCTTAGGGAGCTTTTTCTGGAGTGAAAGGGTGTGGTGGGAATTCTACTGACTACAGGGATGCTTTTGAAGTGCAGAAACTGAATACTGACAATTCTGAATGAACTTCAGAGTTCTGGGAAAGCCTACTTGGGCAACACCTTCTGACTGTGAAACAAGGTCCAGTCACTGCATGTGTTAAGCAGTAAAAATCCCAACTGACCTGTAAGTATTTTTGATGGTTTTTCTTTGATAGTTGCTCCATACAATATGTAGTGTTGTTGGTGCTCCTGCAATTCCCCTCACCCTATGCAAATACTATGTTAGTAGTAGTAGATGTGCAGAAGTTACAGATGTCTGCAGCACTTTTACATTCTTTTTAGTTACTCTCATGTGCAACCACTTCTATCAGCAAGTGCACTGAAGTTTCATGTGGGAAAATAATTATTTGGTTTGAAATAAGCAAATCAAATATATCTACTTAGGTTTTTCTGGCAAAATTTCAAGGAAGTTTCAGCTGCACATTGCTATCTCAACTGAAGATAAGTGCTCTACAATCTATCACAGTAGTCTGCTTCGCAAAGAGCAAGGATCAGACGTATTTCGATTATATAAGCCTTCACAGACAGGGACTCTCTCTTGTGTTTGCACACATCAAATACAAGGAGACATATGGTGTCACAACAACATTTAAATACAATAATGACTGTGATAATGCCTCTGGAACAGAATTTGCCTTCTGTTACACCAGGGAAAAGAGAATTCACAATTTTCAATGAACTTCTGGTACAACAACAGACACTACTTCTATAGCTCCTAAGGAAAAAAAAAGCCCAGAAAAAAAAACAAAAGAAAAAAACCTAATGGAGCTGACCAGCATGGACAAACAACTATCTGAATTACACCAGAACCTATAACCCTTTGGCTGTAAAGGATGTGGAGTTTAAATATACAGTCCTTAACAATTTTGATACCTGCTGGAAGGATACAGCCACAGAAACCATAGTTTGCACGTGATCACCTGTCAGCCAAGCTGTAGTAACTAACTGTGTACAGGCTCTTGCTTTGGCATCACTGTGAAGTCAAACACGTTAGTCAGAGACACTCGCACACCATCCTAGGCAGCGGAGGTCAGCTTAAGACATGCACACAGAGAATTATGCAGCTCCGCTGATGGACGGTAACGTATTAGGAGATGGCACCTTGACATATCTGTTTGTATGACTAGACCTGACCCTTAGCGAAGGCAGATCGTCTCCATAAACAGACAAAGGAATATTGAGGCAGATCGTGGCTACTGTTTCAAGGCAGATTTGTGAGATAAGTGCTGACACTACATTCACCGCAGCACCTTCACACTTGCTATTTTGGAACATCACCTGTTCACGAGGCTGGTACGGCTCTGAGCAGGACATGACACACACTTCACAGACCGAAACCTCAGCTGAAGAATAAAATCTGGAGTGCAAATAAATATTTCAGATGCTTACGGTTTGCAGCAACAGTCACAAGCTAGTTACTATAACCAGTTCACAAATTGCTGAACCTTTGTAGACTTAGCAGCTACAGTATTGCAGCCTTCTCATTGTTAAAGTGAAAGGGGAGATTAAATACAAGACTGAAAATGCAGAAAGGCCTCAGAGAGAGATCTCCAATTGCTTTATTTCCTTGTATATATTTTTCAAAGCAAATATCTCTCATGAACATAAATGTTTCTTTGTATGCAAATATAAACATAAATGAAATCTCCCTGCATTCTTTATCTGCCCCACTGGAAGTAACAAATGAGAGCACTATGGCTGCTGCAGCAAAACTAACAATATCAAGTGAGAAAGATGCTCATTAAACTTCATCATTCTGCCTACTTTAATGATGCTTTTACTTAATAAAAATTCCCCAAGCAGTTGCAAGGATATTAGGCAAGGTCTTTGGTTATGTATCAGGGGTCTAAGCTGTCACTAGCAAGCATGCAGTTCAGGAGGGGCATTCCCAAGAGGAAAGAATGAATACAGCTTTCTTGTAATAAATTCAGGGAGAATCAATAACCACAGCCTGCCACATTACTTAAGCATTTAGGAAAGTAGGTGATCCTTCTAAATTAAACTACAAATTGGTAAATGTTGCAATTAACAGCATAAGATCAGGCATAGAGCCATGTAACTTGAAAGCGTACAGTCTTGCTACCAAAATCTCTGAATTTAAAAAAGAACCATAGGTAAAATGCAAAAAGTTCAGAAGAGCCACTTTCAAAAACCAACTTCAGCACAATTGCCTCGAATTTTTGTCTCTTGTACAACAAAACACTCACTAGCTGAAGGCTACATGCTCCTGGACATGAAAAGAGTGAATTTGCGTAAGCTAGTGAACTGGTGTAAAGTGTTTGATGGACAAATTGGTTCTCTTGAGTTTAAGCATTTTTAAAGAGGATTTCAAGAATGAGCCATAAGAAATACATTGCTCTCACTTTATGTCTGGAATAGACCTATAGGGTGAGTATGTAGAATGAAAACGATGCACACAGTTAAAGATGATCCTGGAGAGATGCTATCTCCAGGTATGTACTGCAGTCTGAGAAACAGAGGTGAAACGTTCCAGTGCTGCTCACTTTTCCAAAAGCTGGAGCTCAGGGTCAGGCAGGTATTTAATGCTCAGATGCAGCTTCACATATGCGTATTTCCAGTGACATCAACAGGACAGTCCCCAGCCACAGCTGCTGAAGCAGGAGAGGGGAAAGGCTGAATCAGTGGTGACATCACTAGAGACCCAAAGCTGAAAGAAGTGCTTGCAAGACTGATATGTGCTGGTTAGCCTGTATTACAATTCTCAAGCAATTACTTTAAGATGCTTTTGCCCTGGCAGTTTTTGCGTAGCTTATTGCTGCCTCTGGTATCCCCTCGGAGCGACTGAGACGGGCCTTTTCTCCCGTGGGAGCTGCTGACACATCACCTCCTCAAACCACATCTTCTCCTAGGAAGGGACAGATACTGGGGTTTAATTTGCCAGTAACGTACCAGTGAGGGAAAATAGTGGGGGTTAAAATTACTCTGCATGTATCATATTATTTTGGTAGTTTACCAATAATTTATTTTTATTCTCTGTGACATAAGTCGGGTGATTTAAATTAAGAGGAACATTCCATGGGTAAGTGAAACGAGTATCAGGTTTCCTTGCACACTTGGACGGAAGCTGAAGTTTTAGGATTCTTAATAAGGAAGAACAGACAAGAGTGACTCATTTTATTCAGCTAAATTCTTGCCCCTTGTTTGCAAGTGCTCTGAGAGCAGATGGCAGCAGTGTCAGAGATGTTCATCATCTGAAGCTCTCTGCAAGTTTCTTCAAAAAACTCAGCTTTGGCCTGTCATCGGTGTACCAGCTCACTCCCCGTGCTCGGACCCCGCGGCAGCAGTCACTGGCTGAAGGGGGCAGGCGCTGGTGGGGCTGCATGCCTGCTACGCTGCGGGAGCCTCTGGGCTACTGAACCTGCAGCTTTTCATGTGCTGTAAAACTGCTCCAGTATTTTTAGGTCTGTAACAGTTCGTCTTCCTCTGTTGCCCACTCACACTCTGGTTTGCCTAATACTTCAGACTGCCTCAAACCTCCACACCCCAGAGACCAGCCCAAAGACACTCCAAAGTGTAACTACCTGTGATATTTTTCCATTCCCTCCACATGCCCCAATAATCTTCATAACCTTCATAACCTGCACAGTTTGCTTTGGCATCACCTTCCCTAATCCCCCCAAGTCCTCTACTTCTTTCAAAGAGACTGCATCACCAGAAATCTTTAATCCCCTCAAGTGCTTTCTGGGGTCTTAACCCACAGAGGCACTCCGCTGGAGAACTGCTCACCTCTTCCCATCCTGGTTTAGCTCTTTTTGCAGCCAGCTGCACTTTTTGTAGCCCTAATCAGATAAGAAGGAGTGGATTCTGTACAGGTGGAGAGTTAGATACCCAAGCCCATGCTGCAGTCAGTGGAGATCTGGCTAATGAAGCCAGTGGAGTAGAGAGCTTTTTGGGCAATCAAATACAAGTGTCTGCTCTGAGATGCTCAGCTGCTATATTCTGTTACAGATTTTCACCAACCACAGTGGGCAGCTAGCTGACACACGGACACTCACATTTAGGTATTTTAAAATGCTAGATGAAGTCCACCCAAAGCAACCACTCCCTCTCTGTTCCCACTTTGCATGCTCTCACAAGCTGTTAGCTACCTCACATTATAGACTTTGCTGAGTCATACAGTGCAACGTTGACTGACTGTGAATTCCTGCCTAAAACCACTCCAAATCTTAATAAGCAAAAAAATGTATTCTGCCAAAACTGTCCTGAATGTGAATCCTCCAAAATAAGCCCACCCATCCTGTGTGTCTCCTACTGGCTACTTCATCATGCAACTAATTCCCCACAGGGCTCCCTTCTGCCAGATCCGTCAACCCCAGTGTGTCCCCTTTACATTTGTTGTGCCATGTACCTGAAGAAGAGAAAGACTCAACCTCTACGTGCCGTGTTTCCCACCCTCTTTCCCTACAGGTTACTGTCAGAGACGGACCCTGACCAGACGGACCTCTGGCCTGAGCTCTGAGGGTCCCTGTGGTGCTCCTCACAGTAGCATCATCAGTCCTGCCACAATGACACAGCAGCCCAAACGCAGCAGCTGTAAAGGGAATATAGTCCAGTCGGATGGATAAGGAGACACCTCGGGGGAGACGTGTCTGTGTGGGGAGATTTGAGCCGAGGTAACTATGATTTACAAACACCTGCTCTCCTACAGGGCTGGCCATTCCTAGATAATTTTAATTCTGCCAGACATGTCCTCTGCTCTTAAACTGGTTAATTTAATCCCTGCTTTTTTGAACTCACCACCTTGCATGTTAAGGAGAACTAATTTTTTTTTTTCCAGAAAGGAATTCCAAGTAGGTGTTAGGCATTAATATACAGTAATAAAAGAAAGCCTTCTCCTTATATTCTCTGAGGCTAGCAGCCTTTTGAAGCAAGTACTTTAAATGAGAGGCTTGTTAGGGGAGCACAGCTGGAAGCTCATAGAAACCTAGCAAAAAAAAAGTCTTTTTAAAAAGAAAATGTACAGGCCAAGATTTGCAAAACTGGCTAATGACTTTGCGTACTCAACTTGAAAGACCTTACAAGAAATGTGGCTGTTGGCAGAGAGGATATAAAAGCACAGGGAACACCAGCATCTGCTCTCTGAAAGGCAGACCTAGCCAATGCCCAGGGAGCCCAGCACTGAAAATTGCAGCTGTGATACAAAGCCAGAGACACACACAGAGGGGACCTCCATGGAACTATCACAAAGATGGAAAGGAGAGGACGTGCTTATGCTTATTTCTTTAAAAAATAGAGACAAACGCATTAAGATTTCATCTAGAGAACCTATTATGCTGATAAAACAACCCCCAGCCAGCCCAGTATAATGAGTCGGCAACCTGAGCGGACCAGGGAGAGAACGATTCATTTCTGCACGTGGACAGAGTCCTATCAGACTATCCCAATTATGAAGAATTTCTCACCCAGGACTCGCATCTTCAACTGCATCCAGGAGGGCTGATCTCCCTTCTCACGTTCCATTTTGAATGGATCGGTGAGGGGTTCAGCCTGAACATGCAGACCAGTCCCTGGTCCCAGCCCAGGCATGGAGAAACTTCATAGGTCAGAACCTGAAGTCCTCACAGCTGAGAATTCCCGCAGATTGCAGTGGAATATTTTCCCCCTTGTTCTTTTCACAGATCAAGTGGTGCTTTCCCACCATGACCAGAAAAAACAATTTAGTGCCAGATACGGGCATCAGATGCAAACCCTGAGGGCTGAGGTATCCACTAGAACAAATGACATCCTCCACCTAATGAATCAAAAGGAATTAAGAGCCACAGAATCTGCACGAACAGGCTCAGTTTCTTTGGCAGAAGCCAGCACAGGTGGCTGCAGAGAAAAATGCACCAGCAAGAAGGAAAGAGACTACTCAAGTAAGAAAGAAGTGTGTTCTGTTTACTGAAGTCATCTGTATCATCACAACCTTTGTCTTCATGTATTTGTAATGCCATGAGCAACAGTTTGCTCCATTTCACCAAACCATGTTGTGGGGACCATATTCAGAGCCACCTGCATGCTCTCAAACTAACCCTGGACAGGCAGAGAATGCGGTGCAGAAAACAAACTGGCATGCGGCACAGCCATCTTCCTGAGCCAGCTGAACATAGTCGTCTTCATTCTTACGTTATTTTAATGTTGCTGTCCACATGGAGTCCTTTGGGCTTAAGTAAACCAGTGCTCATTTTCCTTTTCGAATGCTACACTAAGGGGCTTGCTGCTCAGATAAATCCCCTTACATAATCTTTATTATTGATTTACTACATGCATTTTGCTGTGCATCTAATTAACATTAAAAAAAAAAAGGGATAACAGAAGGTAAAAATAGCAAGGTGCAAACCAAGGAACTTTAAGTTATTCTACAACTGGCAGGTATGTATTTCTTTCCCAGTAACTAGACAAAGTGTACCAATAAAATGTACAGAAGGGACTCTGGGGAAATACTGATACGTAGGGTCTCTTTTTTCCTCTTTTTTTTTTAAGCAAAACTGAAGTTTTCTGATTAACTGAAGTTAATCTGAGCCTGCTCTGCTGCACACTGAGGATGACCGATTTCACTGGCACTAGCAGGGGGATCATTCAGGGGACCACAATTCTCCGCACGCAGGGTTTATACAGCTGCCCTGCTCTGCTGGGCTGGCTCACCTGCGTCTCCCAGGGTGTCTACCTTCATCATCCCTACCAGCCTGCTGGGCTGGCTGCCTAATGGCTCCTCAAAATAGACACAAAGACCAAACAGTGACATGGTGGGGAACTCAACCTCCTGAATCACCACTCCTGAGAGTCTCAAAGCTGAAGGACTAAGCCCTGGTCCCACCGCACAACCCACTTTGACGCAACCCAAGAAACTCTGAAAGGGTGCGCAAGCTCTGGGGACCACTGTGTAAAGGGGGCATAGGACATACTGTGGGATGCGTACGGGGAGTCTTGGGATTGAGGAAAAGTATCTAAGGATGATACAGGACTTGTGAGATGTTTAGGGGAAGGACCAAGAGAGATGAAGGTGAGGAATAAATGAGGGCAATAGTGTGCAAGCAGGAGGCTGGTCAGCACTCTTGTTTGGCTAAGCTCTGCACCAAATCACCTCCACTTTGTCCTACCTAAACCCTGTTTCTAACTGTTCTCTGTGTGAGTGTGGTCTCTGTTCTGACAGCATGCATGACCTGTCAGTAAAGTTCAAACCAGACCTAGGTCACTAGGATGGACTGAGTCCTGGATACTGGAGAGACCAAGGGTGTGGGACCAGCTCCCAGGGAAGATGAGGGGCTGTAGGCTGGTAAGACTGGATCTGAGGGCCTGACACTTGAAACGTAGCCAGGTACCAGAGGAATCCCTGATATAGGGTTTTCCCTGAGCATTGATCCCTCGAAATGCAGTCTGGCTGTTGTCTGTCCTCTCTGCGTCATGTGAATCTGTTCATGGTTGGCCATGTCTATATACACGTGTATATACGTGTTCTGAACTTGTGGTTAGCCTTGCTACTGGCAGGACAAGGGAACAGGGATATGGTGCAGCTGCTTATTGCCATCAGTGGAGGAATCCTTTGGCTCCTCCAGCCCACTGGATTTAGGTGCTCAAAAGCACTACCAGGAAAAAGGTGAAGAAATTAAGAAACTCGCATCACCTTTTTGACACAAAGGACCACATCTGAAGTGCTATGCACCACAATCCAATTTCAAACAGTCACCTTGATATCCATAAAGTAGAATTTTCCACTTTACAGGGACAGAAATGTGTTTGGGTTAGTGCTTAGACACTGTTTAATTTAGGGTTAAATGCACTACTTACTTTGCTGACGACTGTATCTTTGAAGAAGAGCCAAAAGACTGATAAAAAGCATGCTTTGCTAAAGAGTATCCTTGAAGGAGAGCTGAAAAACTGATAAAGAGGAAACATCCTGCCCCAGAAGGCGCTGAGAGCTGGGCGATTGCCAGAGAGGCCTGAAGTCAACAAGAATCGCCAGTAACCAGGGGATGGGAAGGTGGCTGGGGGCGGGGGGGGGGCAGGTTTACCACCACCTGCCCAATTGAAGGACTATGCAAGTTACAGCCCCCAAACCCTCAAGGAGCATGCCTGCTAATTTAAAGATGCTTGACCAACAGTAGATGATGCGGTAATTAATAACCAATTAGCGTAAATTTAGGCGGGTTTTTCTAATCCTGTAACAACATAAATATGTGGTAGATGCTGTGTGTGGTGTGCTAGCTTTCTGGAATTGCCACCTAGCACCCATCTCTGCACGGATATGAAATAAATAAGATACCTCTGCTCTGTGTGTATATCGGTGTGCTGCACACCGGGTAAATGATCCCACTTTTGGGACAACACCTGAGTCACCTTTGTTTGACTCATGTTAGATATGCTTTTCAGAAAGACTGTTCCAGAGGAAACTTGGAAGGAATTTTTTGAACATGCCTAACAGGTCAATGCAAATACTAAATTTTGCCATCTTCTTCATGAAATCTCTTTCCAGTTCCCAAATACAGCCCTTTCAACTACCCCCCAGCCAGCACTGGCACAAACACGCCAATGATGTCAATTTTCCACACACTCTGATGAGTTGTGCTCAGACAGGTCCACATACATGCAAAGGAGCAAGGAGATTCAAAACCAATTTCAGAATCACTGTCACCATTCATGTTAAAATGCTGGAATTTTGAAAGCCAGAGATCACGTACTTCATTATGGAAGCAAAAAATATCAATACAATGGTTTTCCAGTTATATACATCTATTGCGGGAGACCAAGGATGGTCACACAGACATCACGTAATAAAATGATACAGACCATTCACCCCATTTTCCAGCCAGTTTTGAACAAAGCAGCACACCATTAATATTTGGCAAACAATTACGGGGTTTTAAGCAAATCTTTGGCATTGTTCCACAGCTTTTACTGTGCCAACAAAGCTGTTCCAGAATCTTTTCAGGAGGGACCTGTGTTATGTGGCAGCCAATAATCTTTATGGTAACACTGCAATGAAAATGTCGCTTACTGTAATGAGTAGAGATCATAAGTTAAGCCCCCAGCTACCTTTCTATTATTTTTCATTACAGTCTTTCTGGGTTTGTTATGCCTCGGGGAATTACACCAAACTAGGCTCACTAGTCAGCTCTTCATTACTCAGACCACACTGAAACTGAGCAATCAGCAAACTGAACCAGCTCCTGAGGTAACACAAGACACTAACATTTGTTGGAATATTTACCATTTCTTTTTTAGCTTGTCCTCTTTCTTAAAGCTCTGTTCTGTAAAACAAACTTGCCTACAGTTGGAGGCAGTTCTGAAACAACAGGAAAATCACATAATATTTTTTCATGCCATTAACACCTTGAACGAAGGGTTGGGCTTCCTTCTGTCTACCAGAAACAAACTATGATATATTCCTGTTTTCCCGACAGCAGTGCTTTTCCTCAATTTGTGTTCCGTAGTACTGGGTGAGCTGGGCAAGACAACAAGTCTCACTTGCTGTGTGACTCCTTGTCCCTACTCCATTGCAGATTTTTACACTGGCTTGCTTTCTTCTTGCAACGCAAGAAGCTGACTGTCCTTTTGGAAAACAGCAGTTACACTGACATCAGGAAGTTCTGATATCATCCAATCTGCACAACTTCGGAAGTTGCTTTCAGTGTCTTTCAAGGCCCATGGTGTGAAGAACATAGAGCCTTTTGAAAGGCTTTCTTCTCCCCTATGTCTGTCAAGATGAAATGGCAACACAGTGTCAGTCTGATTTTGATTTCAACAAAATCAATACAAGTTTTGCTTCTGATTTCAGTGGGTGCAAGGCTTGGCCTTTAATGTCACACAATCTATTCCTGACAACTGAAAATCCACTAGTGTGCACCGTGCAGCATGGGCTATCTCGTGAGACAGGTCTCATCATAGACTTGGAAAACACCTACATCTCTTATTTTAGATCTCTCCTGAACAGAGTGACTTGGGAAGTGCGAAGACCTCTAGATTACTTAAGAATTACAACAGAGGTTTCATAATAATTTGTGTTGTAATTAGTGTTAGCAACTGAGGGATACCTTGGAAACTGTGCAAAAACAAACATGGCTTTACGATGTCAGTCAAACAGCATGTTCTTTGTTATTTAAATCATCTACACATGGCCATTATTATCCATGCAAGCAAACAGGCAAACTGCACTTGCAGGACAGCTCCCAACTCCCAAACTATACAGCAACATATGAACAACATCTAGGCTGGCTATGAACACTGGAGTGAAAATGATGTCTTCTCATCAACTGCTAGTAATAGCTAAGGCCAATGAGTCACTCTTCTTAAACTTCTTAATGCACACATTAACCAAAATAGTTTCTCTTACAAGGAAGGTGGGATTATGCATACCGATATGATCTGGTTTTGCTGAACATCTTTTTGCTGTAGGTAGGTAGCACTCATCCTAAATCGTTGGTGCTTATGAACACTCATGAGCTAGAGGAACAAATATGGAACTTTTACTTAAAAGGACAAGAACTAGTTTACTCGATCATCAGACATTTGCAAAAGGCACCCACAGGAGCCTTCAACAGTGATGCAAAATAAAGCAGAGGTTCCACCTGCTTCTGGGCAAGAGGAAAAGGAACATGGAGTTGAAACCACTTGCACTGAATCAGTCTAAAAGTGCCACGGTAGCAACGAGGGCCGAAAGAGTGCAACAATGGGGAGCCAGCCCTCAAGCTGCAGTCTTGGAGGATAAGCTGCAGGACATCTACTCTGCGTCTTCTTAGAAACCTGTTGGAAAATACATTGCAGGGAGGGCAAACATGGTCCCTGGACTACTGTCCTTATTTTCTGGTTCCTCAACATATAAGCTACTAAGATGTTTGCCACATCCCAGCCTATGCACGCAAGGTAGCAAACAGGCACTCCCTTACTTGTGAAACTGCCCTAGTGTTCCCCAAGCTTGCAGCACAGAGTGGATTTATGAGCAATGCAGGAGTGGGAAAAGCAAAGTGGGAAAAGATTTGTCAACAGCTCACTGTCACCAAGAAAGCACTTCATTAGCCTGTCAATTGCACAGTGTCTAGGAGATACATTTATTGACAACTCACTGCCAATTGATCCAACATCTATATAAAGCTCTTCTTATGCAATGAGGTTGCTGACTCACATGATCATCAGATCTATAGAGAACTAATAGCTGTACTAAGCCCCAAATTGCTTTAATTTCTAAACAAAATGAAACCAGAAGTGGTAAAATCCCACCAACATCTCAGCAGCTAGACTACATTCACTGCTTACAGCACAACATTTTAAAATGAGATTCATTTTTGATACGCTTCATAGGTGGGGTATGAACTCACAGTGAATAAGAGTCCTTATACAAAACACTGTTTTTCACTTCTATGGCCATCTGTGCTTATGGGATTACTTTTGAAATACAGGGAGTCTGCATTTTCTACTCCCTCAATTCAGCATGGAAGTACCCAGTGATGTTCAGTTCTGTATGGCAACCAACTGCTCTGTGCAGTCGGGTCCCTCAGCCTCTCGTCAGGTTAGGATAATGCTGTGAATGGCTAATTGATCCTGCAGTGGCTTTAACAACTGGCAGTCACTTCCCACAGCCAGCAGCATTCCTGCAGTGCACATGCTCCTAACCCTTGCTTGTTTTGCTTTGTGCTACCTGTTTTATCACTTCATGATAAGGCAGCATCAAAGACAGCAGGAGTAACCTATTCTGGCGTCTCCATCTGGCACTATATATCAGACTTGTGCTGCTCTGGTGGATTAGTTTCAGATCCCTGTTGGCAGATCAAAGGTAGCAATAATAACCACAAATCAATCCCTCTTTAAGGCCTAAAACATCTTCTCCCTCACAGAGGATGCCTCATTTCTTCACCACCCCACAGCCCTTATAAATACCAGCTTTGCCTAGACACAACAGTTGTATGCAGATACTCAGGCCCTGGAGAATTTGGTGCTGTGTTTTTGGCTGCTTTCTCCTATTCACTGACAAACAAAATAAGCAGCATCAGTAGAGAGGAGATCATATAGATTAAACTTGAGTCCCTGAAAGTCAGAAAGCTGCTTGGTGCCAAAGAGAGGGCATACAGAGAAGATGGCTTGCTTCCCTCAGTCTCATCTTAGGTAATATATTTTCCAGCACCCATCGGTGAGACAGTGCTGTATTTTCACTGAAGCACTCAGCTACCATCAGCTCAGTGCTCTAAGCAGACCACCAGATATTTTCAGAGCACATGTTCAGATACCGAATAGATGCATCCCCAGTTGAATAACTGCACTGTAGACAGGTTGCTTTCTAGTGGCGTTTCCAGACATTTTACCCACTTGATTAGCACACGCTCTAGAAAAGAGGACTCAGAAAGGGGATTAATGAGGTTCAAGATCCACACGGCTGCTCCAATATAGGGGGAACACCTGGTCCCTTTCGCAATGACTGTGCTTGTGTTCTTGAGATGGCGCTTGAATTCTTGATGCTCACCTGTTAGGTCTCAGCTAAAGGCCGTGGGAGTTAAAATATGACTCAAAGGCTAGGTATCAGCTCTCTGCCTGGCTATACTTTACTGTCAAAATGAGATTTTTTACTGCAAGAGAAGTAGCTTTTGTTTGCTCCCTCTCCCTAACACCTTCATGGTGACAAAGCTGTATTTACCAAGATATAGCTAGGCAGCTCCCTAGGACTCAACTCACCCAGAGATATTGTGGCAAAAAAAATATCTGTGCCTTGGATTTCACAGGAGAACAGCTATTATGCTGTAAAAGATATACCTGCATGGGCAGTGAAGACATAAACGCTTCTCTTATCTTTAAGTCTTTCAGTCCTGTAACTTGCAGTTTGAACTATGTCTCCAAAGAGACTGCAACATCAGCTAGAATAGCAACCGTCCAACATTCCTACATTCTTCCTAAAACGAAACCCAGAGATACATAGTGAAAATGATAGCTGCTTAAAGATCTTCTGATATTCTTAAGAAAAAAAAAAGAATCAATTAAAGGCAAACAGCCGCAAATCCTCTTGTGCCAGTATGGCATACTAGTACAGTTTGCAAAGGCCAGAAAGACCTAATATTTCAGAGTTACCACATAAGGGCCCAAAGAACATTTTGTCCTAAAATTCTTTTGAATACAAATGTAAAGTACTTTGATCCTGATTTTTTTCAGTATTCGATTAAGATACAGTGCCGTTCGATTGACTGTTTATCACTGAAAATTTTTTTACTGTACACATAAAACTAGAACATTGTCTCAACATACAGAAAATGTGGATAGTACATATTGCTCATAGCTGCACATAATTTTAAGAAGTGTAACCGTACTATTTCTAGGTAATTTTTAAACTATGACAAAGATGCATGCTATTGAAGAAAAATGGCAAGCCTATAAAAAGCTACATGTATCTGAGTCAATGAAGTATAAAGAGTATCATTTTTTCTTATAGTATGATTCTTTTACATGCTAGTGCAAGTAGGAAGTCAGAAAGATTAATCAAAGATTAAGAAAAAAGACCATTCTCTTCCTCCCCCCTCCTGCTACTGAGCTTAGAAAAATATCCTAAAAAAGAAAAAAAAAAACATTACACTGGCAGCTTCTAAAAGAGTTTAATAAACCTTGGGGAAGGCCTTAGTGTTGAATTCGCCTTCCTGGTAGTACCTAAAGCACTGCTACTAAAGCAATACAATAAAGTTTATGAACTTGTCTTTACTGCTGCATAATTTATCTTTGAGAAACGATACTATGGCGAACAACTGCTCTCTATGAATCTCTTTGGGGCTTCAGTGGACTGCAGTTTTTACCACAGCAAGTAAACTGGATTAAGATTGAACTCCAAACCAAAACATATATAACATAGTTTTGTATTAATGAAAAATAATTCCAAAGTTAAACATCACAATACTCACATGTTTTCTTATGCTCTATGTCAACTTCCCAACTAAAAGTCTTTCTGAGATACTTTACACTGAAAATCAAAAGAAACAAATTCCAGAACTACTCATATTTCTATTCAAGAAATTTTCTCTTTGCTATTAGTTTCCTCCCTAACAAACCCCCAATATATCCCTTCATTAAAAAAATCCACAACAAACCAAACCACATAAACCAAAACAAACCCCACAAATCCAAAACCACACCGCAAATTCAAAATAAACATAACTAAAACCCAGCAACCAAAGCCAAAGGTACATCCACTTCACTTCTTCACCTGGTCTAGTGCTCATGGTGTAGTTTGCTCTGACCACTTTCCAACACTGTAGTTACACTGCTCTAGAAAATGTTTATTTTGGGGGTGCATGCTTTCTGTCAGGTTGGCAAGTTAACATGACTACTTTTTGATTACCAGATTTAATGTGATGGAGGCATGGGAAACCTTAGCCAGAGGAAAAAGGTAAAGGGAAGAAAATAGATCAATCCATTTTTGTAATTACCCCCCCCCCCCCCCCCCCCGCCAAATCAGACGGTATGAATCAGAAGGTGCAACTACACAGAGGGACACGCATACGTGTTATGGAGAAAACTTTGTTGTCACTCAAAGCCCACAAGCCCATGCAAGGCTGATGTAAAGGGCCGTGAGGAAAAAGGACAAAGGAAGGGAGACCCACAGAATAACGGTCAGCCCCCCTTTCTTGCCAAGGACGTATTACATCAGTCTGTAGAACAGCTTCGTAAGAAAACCGTCAGGTATTCAGTGAGCCTGGAAAAACAACAGCGCTGAGGAACTGATGTACAGTACAGTAGGGTAGTTTTCATCCCTGGATGTTATGATTGTTGGCCGGGTGGCATTTTCCTGTGTGTACATCCATTACAAGACAATTTCAGGATGCTGGATTATCTGATGAATTCCAACATTTCCGGGAATGTTCTAGGCAATGGGCAATGTCATATTGATTCTGGTGAAAACAAGAAAATGAAAGGGGAAGGGTACATATACGCACAGGGTTTGTGACCTCTTGCAGTTAGCAGGTGCAGCTGTTGCAGCCATCCAGGTCTGTGGGTAATGACCTACAGATCAAAGAGCCAGAGGATGACTGCCATCTTCTCTGCCAGCGTTAACAATCCTCCCCCTTCCCTCCATATCCTTGCAGCGCTCGCTCCCAGTACAGTTTAGAAATGTGGACACCCAGAAGAAATTGCCTCAGGGAGAGGAAGAAAGACCGAGCTAGAGAAAGGATGAAAGAGAGGAAGGAAGAGCTATGAGGACAAAACAGGGATGAAGAGAGGCATGAAGCTTCATTATGGAAAAGCAGCTGACCTTGGCATGGGAAAAAGAGGACAACACCAGTATACTGCCAGAAACACTCAGGCAACTCTCACTTTGGTGAAGAAAGGAAGCATGGAGGGAATGAAGGAACAGATGAGCCTGCAGACCATGTGAATTCAGGGAGCCCTTATGTTACAGAACAGAAGAACATGGAAGGTCCTTGACAGATGCAAGGAGCATATCTCCCAAATGCTGTGCGAGTTCTCCTTAGTTTATGATTTTCAGTACCATTATTTCAAGACCAAGCACATTCAGCATGAGCACAGACTGCAGCAGACCCTTCCTCGTTTAAACATACATGGTGCTTGTCACTTCTTCACATCTATCTTTCAGTCACATTAGCTCTGTTAATGAAAAAATAAATGTTGCAAAAGGGAAGTATTAACATAGCCAATGCCAGGGATATTAATTTTAAAAACGCTATTTACTTTGTAGCAGAGCAGTCATATATCTTGATCTTGAGCAGTTCTTAGCCTCGTCCAGATTCTGATTCCATGCTGTAGAGACAAACTCTGTCCTGACTCTCCTTCCTGCCCATGAATCATTCACTCGACATCTTTAGTACTGCACCCACTTGATGGGCTTCATGTATTTAGTAAAAGACAATAATTCTTACTTAAGCAAAAATGAGTTCTTTAGTGCAAATCCTGGATAGTGACTTACTGTGAAGTATAGACACAATATGGCTCAAACTATATGTTTGAAGAGATAAGTCACCCTGCTCCAAACACAAGAGTTGGCCTCATGTTTTGTGAGAAATTTGCAGCTCCGTGAAGAGAGTGGGTGGGTTCCCAGTCTCGAGGGGTGAGCACCAGGTCCCATGAGGTGCCTACAAGCATCACTCAGCATCTGGCTTTAAAGATCCATATTACGTCCTAACAGTGCAGATGCAGGACCCTAGTGAAGAGACTCGTGCAGGTAACCTGCCTTCCTGACCTGTTGCCCTAACACAAACCAACCACAGATGTCAACTCTGCATTTTCCCCGAAACTAGAGAAAAAATTAGAGAGCACAAAAGTACTGCTGAAGCACAAGCGAAAGGTCAGCCCGTGGCTACTCTTCAAGGTTTTTTTGATTTGCCAAGAGAACTAGGCAGCGCAGGTGGGAGAGCCCAAGCAGCCTCTGGGACGTGAGGGTGGTGCTCTCAAGACATAGAAGACCTGGGAATTATCTCCATAGCAGTCACTGTTAGAATTAAACCCACTATTTTCAGGAATGGAGAGGAAGGAGAAGCAATTACCCTGTCAGGAAATGTGCCAATAGGTAACTTGGGAATAACCTCCATATGTGAACACAAGGTGAGTTTATTTCCACCACCTCCCCATCCATCCGAGCCACGACTTCAGTCGCTCGCTAGCAGATGCCGGGTGACCTCGGTGCTCTCACGCACTCATACCGCATTACTGCCCGCCTCCCCAGCCAGGCTCTTTGGCAGACGTCACATGCTAAGTTAGCATTACTGAAGCCCCAGCTGATATTCTCTTCAAAACTCTCTGTTCCCCCCGTTTCTCGGTCACTATGGCAACGTCCATCATCCTGCAAACAGCACCAGCCGACTCAGGGCTTGCTCTGCACTCATTTATCTAAGCTGGTTTAAGAATTGCCTCTTTTCCCCATGCAATGTTTCTAAAAACAGGGTTTTACTCCCTGCTGATGCCCCCACATCTTTGACACAGTTCCACTGCCCCGTGTCGCAAACTCACGGCCACCCCAAAAGCGGTTCCACTCCAGACTAGGTAAAAGAGCCAAAATCAAAACCAAACACAGAGCACGTTGTGTGAGTATCTCTAAGTAGTCTGGAGGCAGACTGAGGATCTTCTCTTGAAAACCCTGGTTTGTGTGAGCAGCTTTCCCTTTTAAAAGCTGTCCCTGCTAAGTAAAGGCATTGAAGATCAGCTGCAGATAGCCAAAATAAAAACAGTGGGGCAAGAACAAAATATCAGGGCTTTCCTTTGATCTAATTTCTTCCCAGGATACATCTTCCTTACTTGCTATTTTAATTGGGCTGTGACAATATGTTATTATTCCTTACGTTACACACATTCTGTATTTAATGTTAATCCTGGCCTGAGAGAAACAAGATTTCATTAAACTTGATTCTGTTCTTACTGATATTTTACTATATTCTTGAAATATTATTTCAGTACTGGCAGCTTTAGATCAGATATTCTCACAGCCGTTCTGAATATTATTTTTTTATTTGGAAATTATTTTTAGTAAGGCGGGGAATACATTTGTGGTGTATTTCTTAATTCTGCCAGAACAATGAAGAACAGGCCAGGGGTTCGCAGTTTCAAGATAAAATAATCAACACATAAAATAAAAACAGTTTGAAGGAAGAATGACATTTTTTTGAAGGAGTCTTCCATAATTTTTGCAAAAATTAGTTTAATAGTACTGCTGTTTACGTGTATGGGGATAAAAACTGCACATTGTACAATGGGAGATCTGTAACTTCTCTCAATACACGGGAGAAAACAACATTTTCTTTCAGAAGGAAAAAGTCATTTTCGTTGAGGCAGTATATAATTTTCCACACACAAATGTGTTCATCCAAACCCAACCTACATGTCTCTGTACCTTATGCTCAAATTTTCTCTCAGTGCATTCAATACATTAAGTGCTGCCTAACTCCCACCTCCTGAATTCAGTAAAAAAATCATTTTTTCCTTTAAAAAACACACCCTTTGAAATAGAATGTATTCTTATTGTTATAGCCTACAAGTTAGAGGCTGAAAACAACCATTAGCAACCTACCCATTACCCTGTAAAGCATTAACAACGCGCGAACCACTGCTGTAAGGAAATTGCCCAACGAAAAGGGCAGGGCACACTCCCTGAGCCGCTCTCTTCTGGAGAACAAACATGTACATGGGTTTACCACTCAAAAAGCCTTGCTCCTTTATCCTCCAGTCCCAGCTAACATTTGCTAGCCAGCAAATGAAAGGGTGGGCCACAGCACAGCCAAGGGTTTAGCATCTCTGCACACACTCATGCATCTAGGTCAGCGTCTAGATCCTGGAAGCTCTGTAGGTCTTCCGGAGCCACCCCACCACCCTACGGACAGGGAGATGCGCGAGATTACGCACCACCGTGCTTAGCTCACTGCAGGCTACGCACCCCTTATATGCCTGAGCAATCAAGTCAAAGTGTTTGCTGGTTACTGTATTAAACGAGGGGAGGGGATGTACTGAAACTTGCACTTTTGTAGAAGCATGAGGAAAAGAGATGATCCAACATTGCTCAGAATCATTTTAGAGCCTCTTAGTTCAAGCTACAATCCCAAAATAATATGATTCAAATAATTCAAAGTAGTTACAGAGTTTAGCAATACAGTGGTATTGAAGGAAGTGTGGTCTACCCGAAGTAAACATGGTGAACCAAAATCACACGAAGGAAACACACAGTCCTAAGAAGACGATGAGCAAGAAAATACAAGTTGGTTGTGCCTTTGACATTTGTCTGTCGTGCCTCTCCCCAACCATCCACTGATTGGTAATGGGAGGAAAAGGCAGCCAATATCCTTCTATATCCTATCCTTTGATTATTTGGTGTCCTTGATTTCTGTTTTTACTAAATTCTCCATTTTTCTGCTATTGCTGCACTGCCTCCCTATCTCTTCCCTTTGCCTAATCAGCTGATTCTCCTCATTTATCTTCCCTGTCAAGAATCTTGGCTCTTCCCATTTCTCTTCCCTTTCCAGCTGATCAGCCTTCGCCTTCTTACTGGTCTTCTTCCTGTACCACTTTTATGCTTTCTTCCTGCCTTTCCTTGTTTCTCATCATTTTATCACTCTTTTTTTTTATATAGGATACTCATCTTTCCATCTGTGCTCCCTTTTTGCCTCTCAGGTGGTTAGATCTGAATAGGAGTGACTTTGTTTTCAGACATTTAAGTAGGAAAATGAATGACTCTTCTTAGTATTTTCCTCAGCAGATGGACACACACTACACAGAGGCGATCTGCTATAATGTGTTTTAAGATATTTTCCTGGATCGTTCAAAAAAATATTTTAAAAGTATTTAAAAAGGATTTCATATGAAACATTTCATATAAATCTTTATGGGAATTGCAATAAGTTCCATTTTTTCCCTTAAAAAGTAGGCATGAAATAAAAGTTATTACTGACATCTGTCATATTATAAATTACTTTATTAAATTTAGTAGTGGCAGCAACAGATGTAGCATAAAACATTGTGAAACGATCTCTTTAATAGAGCATCCTTTAAGGAAAGCAGCTTCATCATTGACAGTCATTTAGTAACACAGGAGGCAGCTTCCCAGAAGGTATTTGCTGCTGTTATATTAGAGGTAATTAAACTATAAGGTGATTTATTTCTTTGCAGCCACGTAATTGAACTTTCTAAAGCCATTAATGATACCTTATGAAAGTATCAGCAGATATGGAACATGATTATCCCCAACAAAACTGCGTTTACAACACAGAGCCACAAAAACTCTACAAAATGCCATTTGTTGGCAAAACATTAATATATTAAGCCACAAAGGACAGTGCACTGAGGGTAGAAACACTGTCACCAAATGTACTGCTCTCCTTCACCCTTCCCCCAGCTCTCCCCTTCCTGTGACTGACAGCAATTTTCTGAGTAGGCATTATCTCCAGGCAAGAAAATCTGCGTACATAAAAAATAGTTTTACATTAGTTCTATTGCAGCACTATTGATTACTAAAGGAAGCTGTAGGCAACAATATATATATATTTTTTAAAAAATAATGTGCATTTCAGAGTCAAAAAACCCCTATGTATAGAAATTCAAAGGAGTATCAGTGTCTCGCACATTTTCCCCACCATATTAACTAATCCAGCAAAAAAGATCCTTGGTATGTCATTTGCTGATTGATGAGCACAGAGAGCTGAGACCTGAGCACGGAATTTTATTGCTGAAGACATTTTCATCTGCAGCCAAATCACCAGGGAAACACTTTGTCAAACAACTTCATTCTGCAGGGAGACTTTGTGACACTATTGGCAACTTAAGAATTTGTTCTGGTTTTTCCGATAGCATCTACCTGTCCATGTTGAGAAATATTTACAGTAGCACTGCAATTCATGCAGATGTCCAGCTTAAGACCCGGGTACAAGTGGTTCACATTTCATCGCAACAATATGTAAAAAATAGATGGTCATGAGCCCTATTTTTTAAATCCATTTATCTATATAGAAACGATCCAATATATTTTTGGCAGAGTTCAATACCAAACCCCTGTACTCTCATAACAACAACTGATCTTATATTGAGCATCTGCAGGGCTACAAATTGTTACTTGTTTTCAAGAGCTAAAGTACCTCTTTTACCCTTTTTTTGTTTTCTTTTGCAACTGGGGGCACTGACTTGAACAATCTGCTGCTAACTTTTACATCATCACGTTAGGCAAGATATTAGGCTTCCAGTAGGACACCACGGGTTAATATATCCACACTTATCCTCTTGCTGCTCCTGAAATCGCTAATAAATTTGAGTCATGCTGATTGTCTTGAAGCTTCTAATTATTTTCGGTGTTGAACAAAATTCCCAGGTTTCACAATTTTTTACTGTAGTGGCAGCAAAAGTGACCTACTATGAATTTTTCCCTGCTGAGTAACAGGCATTCCGCATTCTCAATGGCTCAGGCTATGCTGTCCACAATGGGCTAAATCCAGAAATAGGTAGCCCCAATCAGGATTTAGGCATAAAATTGTACGTACAATTCTTTTGTCCACAGATGAGCATAAGAAAACAAATGAACAGCCAAACAAGATGCTTAAGACTTCCTGGCATGTGGTGGAGTGGGGGAAGCGCAGAGCATTACTATTTCTCTGCAGATACAGGCATACTTTCAACCCAGCAGAACAGTAATAAACTCCCAGCTTTGATTCAAGCTAATGGTAAAACTCCAGTCCCTTGCATTCAACAGGGTTAGAGTTTCTCCTTGGGATTTTAGGGTTAAATCCTCTAAGCCTCATTGACAATTCTGCATCTGAAAAGGGGGGTTAAGCTGAATAATCATAATTTTTCCCTGAGAAGTTTCCCTAGCTACTGTGATGCCATTTTATGTGGGCAATCTGCCAATGGCATTGTTTCACCGACTAATTTAAAGGATGGGGGATCAAGTGTTTAATACTAGCTGCCAGTCAGCTTGCAAATAAAAAGGCTTTCATCCCGCACTGAGCATCCATTTCCACCATTCCTGTCACCACAGGATCCACTCAAACCCCCACTGCTGCCCATCTTCCTGATGCTGCCCTTCAGAAACACACACAGAATTATACTTCAAAAAAACCCCACCCCATGCCACACGTATACTAAGCAAAAATAACACACTGAAATATGCTCTGAGCAAGTTACCACCAATTTCATTACCTTTTTTAAGCTATGAATACATTTTAATAGTTAGCTCTTATGAAACATATTTCTCTGTATCAACTACTCTTATATGAAACCCTCGGATCAAGGCCTACCTCAGACAAATCACCCCCTTTGTTTCTAGATAAATTCTGGCAGGGATGAATGATTTGATGTGAGATTTTAAAACTGCAGTTCTTCATACCTGCTGTTTCATTTGCTCTTTTTTTTTTCCTTCATAAAAGCTGAATTAAAAAAAAAACCCCAACACATTCTTTCCTACACCATGAACAGCTTAGTAAGAACAAGTGGGTGGGTCTTTTACTGGCTAAAATACATTGTGAGTAGAGCCACGTGCCTAACACTCTTGTCTGAGACCATCTACACATCTTTCTAAACGACAGCTGTGCTCTTCTTACAAGTACCCAGCACTAAGCTGCTTTTGCAATGGCTGGTGAGAGGAGCGCCCAGTGCCCTCTTCATATGTCCTTGGTGTGAAAGGTAGAAATGACTCCTCCGGGCTGGGTATCCTCAGTCTGACACCACTGGTCTTTTCCTAGCAGATGACTTTTAAATATTTTTTTTCCCCCAGATATTTGCTTTGTGATCTTTGGCTTGTTGATCTCTGGCTGGTTGCTACAGCTTGAAAGTTCAAATGGCATGCAAATAAATATAATCCAGACAGCAGTGTAGTAGTTCTTACACTCCAGAAGACGAAGCACATGAGGACAGGTTCACTGGACACCTCGCCTCACAGCTGGAAGAGGAAATGCTTCTCCCTTCCTACCAGAGCGTATGAATACAGTTTGTTACAGGCACCATCGCGTTAACGTGACAGGTTTACAATGCCTTGGCTTGCTCAGCAGTAATGATCTCTCCACGTCCCTGTCAGATCAATGCATGGCTTTCCTCGGGACCTACTTACTGGAACACTGGTCAGGAGGGAACGTAACTTTGCAAAACAGCATCCAAACCACATGGCTCCACTAGTAACTGCTGCAGTGAAACACCAGGCTGCTTGCAAACTTCTTCGGCTCAGTGTGCTGGAAGGATGCATCCCTGACCCTCCGCAGACCACACTGCCGCGCAGCTTTTTCTTGTGTTACCTACAATTGTTAAGGATTTTGACCGAATGATCTAGATTTGTTGCAAGTCCTTTCCCGCCGCTGGGTGGTAATTTTTGGCAAATGTCTCACCCCATCTGGTCTTTACCACTGGCAAACAGGTGACAGTGGGAGGCAGTTAAGGTACCGTCCTGAACATACTTTGACAAACTGCAAATGGAAAGAAATCATGCGACATCTCATTACCATAAAAACATGCTGTTTTTTACTGTCTCCTAAACATAAGTGTAGCTACGCGTAGCTTGATCGTGGAGACCTGTTAAAAAAACAGAAACAAAACAAAACACCCGAGAAATGACAACTCAGCTCTTACTGTTGGGTAACGAGTCATTTCTTAGAGTCCGCAGAGCAACTTCTTCATTTGAAGCAAAGAGGTGCTTGAGTGGAGGGGGCAGACATGATCTTTTTCTTTTTTTTTTAAACACTTCACTGTTACAATCTAACCTGGTGAAACTAAATTTCAGTAACAATATATGTGGTCGTCTTCTTTTATATTTAAGCCATTAAGTTTTAATTCTCTTGCTCTATTCGAGTAATAGCTGTGAACAGCATTGCTATTAGTCCAAAGAGAGTTCAGAAGGTAATTATTCATAGTTACCTTAATCACAGATGCAGGCCATATAATTAAGAAATCAGTTCCTAATTTGAAATTATTATTTTCTGGACAGTGGAAAGTCTATCCCACAATTTGGAAGCTGTTTCTCAAGGAATTTCATTTTCACACCTCAGAATTACTAACGTGAAAACACCTTCTTTCTGCATGTCAAACACAAGGCACTAACACTGCACGTGTCTGAGTCCCGAACGCGGCATCACCGCAGCGATGCTGCCTCTTTCAAACCTGCCTTCTCTAAGACAGAAGGCATTAATACCTGACTGAACCGTGCCAACATTGCTGCACCTCAGGAAGCTGAACCCCAGCTTCTCAAAGAAATGTTGGAAGACTGCTGCTATGGACTTATTACCTAATAAGCTTTAGGGTACAAATGCTAGTTTCACCTAAAATGCATCCGTTTAGTCATAAAAAAGGGCAGCTTTATGATAATTCAACAGGAATGTACGTTGTCTTCAGTGCACACAATCCCTTAACAATAATTTACCCTCCTGATCTCTTTTAAAAGAAAGCAAAAGCCAGAGTGCTAGATGGCGAGAGCAGCCAACATCATGCGGAAATGAGCAAAGCCGGTGCGGTCCCCTCGCCAGGGTCCCATTGCTGGGGGCAGATACACAGCTAAGGTCGTAATGGAGCAACTGCAAATGCTGTGTTTTCAATCCTGCTTCAAAACTATTATTTAAATCCTAATATATTGCTGTCTCCATCTGAACACCAGAAATAGTAAGAAATTAGGACTCAGTACTTATTCATGAGAACAAATTTAAGCAATTCTTCTTTTCAGGATTACAGGCTTGATTCTCCTCTCGTTTGCTCAGACACAGAAAAGGAGTAATTCTGCTGAGGTCAATGCAAGAAAAGGACGAGTCATTCCTTAAGCGCAGGTCTGTATGAAAGGGAGGAAGCAATTCCCAGCCAAGGTAGCACAGACAACAGCAAGCAGTGAAGCAGCCGAGCTATGAGGTTCACATCAACTGTCAAGACTACACTCAAGAATTCAATGGGTGGACTGACTATAGCGACACACAAACAAGTCCACAGATAATTCGGAAATGTTTCCCACAGACTAAAGTCACACAAAGACACCACATTAAAATGCACTGAAATGCCTGCAATGAGGTTTAAATTTAATTAATAGGATACAAGATTCAGATGGACAGACATGAACAAAAATAGACAAAATGAAACAAAACCCTGAAGCTCCCTCCTTTCCACTGCAGGAAAAGAACTTAAAAAAAAAAGAAAAAAGAAAAAAAGCCACGGATATTTTACAGGTATAAGTATTAATAACGGTTTCTATATTCCTTTTACTTCCCTTTGAGGGAACACTTTTTTCTGTTCTGACAGTGACAACTTCTTTGACAGACAAGAATACTCTTCAACTCCATAAGGTATCAACTCAAACTGCCTCTTAGGAAGCCTCAAACACCGGTGACTACCACAGAGCTCGAGGAGTGCCAAACCTGAAAATCCCTATCAAGAATCTTGACAACGAACACCACAGCCTCACACCTACTGGAAATCAGCCAGACGGATGAAGGAACCACTATGTTTGCAAGAAATTTTATTCAGAAGTACAAAGCCAGGATGATAGTACAAAGAAACCTGTCAGGGCGGACAGACAATACATTTCAGATCACCAGAGTGACACAGCAGACAAGTCACACCGAGCAGCACAGCAAACAGCAGCAGCTGAATGGCCAGGACCACCACTGGGGATCTGCAAGTGAACTAACATGTAGGGAACAACTCTTCCCCATACCTGCTCTCACTCTTCTCTGGAAAGGACTAATTTTTAACTTCATGGGAGCTGAAGAAATCTCAGCAGAACAGAAGAAACTTGTTTTGCAAAATTTAAAACCCATTCCAGCTTTAAGGAAAGCATGAGGAGGCCTGGACAACACAATAAAAAATGAACGGAGAACTCAGTTTTGCCACTCTCTCTTCAGGAAGTATTAGCAACTTTGCCTTGTAAGACCCTATGATCAAATGAGCTCTGACCTCAGGGGACACAGCTGACCTTGAGTATTAGATCTACCACTAATACACGGTGATGCAGCTAGGCAACTTTTTTTAATTAGCCATGCATCTCCAGAATACAGGAGCTCGCTTACCAACTGTAAGCTGGAAAAAATTAGGCTACAGAAGGCCACGCTAGGCCAGAGGATTAATCACTGGAAAGATTCCAGTGTCCGATGCTTTTCATCACTTCTTAAGTTCTCACCTCCTTTAACTTGGCAAGTCTATGGCATTACGTGAAGGGACTTCAACAGTTAAAAATACAGCTTCTAAATTATCTGGATCACGCCTTTGCTGCTTGAAAATAAGCATCTTTTCTTCCTTGAGAATTACTTTTCTCCTTTACTTGGCTGCTACCAGTATGTAATAACCATCAGGAACACCTGTTGGGGAAACTAGCAACTGCCCCTCAAAAATAAAGTGAAATTACTGCTCTTCTGCAAAGAGGATTTTCTAAAAGCTGGCTATTTAGGCCGCTTCCAGCCTGCACAAACACTCTTCTCCAGCAGGAAACACAAGAATTTTTCTATATCAGGATCTCATCTGTTTCTCTGAAATTCCCCAATCAGTACTTAAGAATGAGGTAATTTTTTAATCAAAAGCCTATTCTGTGAGCTGTCTGCCCTCAGGTCCATCTCATTCATCTCTCTGGACATGGGTTTCAGTTTTGTCCTCCGAAGAGGTTAACAGATTGCTGTAATTGGATGCCCCCAAGAAAAGTGCTTCAAGTATCAGAGCGGCCAGAAACAGAACCCAGCCCGTGCTCTGAGCAATGAAAGATTTCCCCCTTATTAAATATTGCTAACAATGTGTTTTAAGTACTTCAGGGGAAAGGATGATCTCAAGAGTTAATTCACTTGTATCTTGCTATGAGAAGGTCTTCCCTGGCATTCAGGCTAAAACTGTCCATATCCCCCTTGTAATAAGCTAAAAAAAAATTACTCTGACTAGTGCATTCATCTTTTAAACATCTGTAGACTGTTATGATCCTGTAATTAACTTCCTCCCCTTACTGCATTGCCAGCAACTACTACTGCCACAGCTCCTCATGTGTCTTCTGCTTTATTTGCAAGCCTATCTCCTCAATTATTTTCTAAAATTACTTCATGAAAATGCACGAATAAGAAAAGATATCTTTACTGACCTCTAACCTTGTGAAACCTGTATGGTATTTTTCATGACTAAAAAAGCACACCTGGTTCTGCATTCTTTCTGTGTTTTGTTTTTGGGGTTTTTTTTAGGAGGATTGTAACGAGGTCACATCACTGTAATTACAAGCAGAAAACAAAACAACTTTCAACTAATCATTCACAGTCAGTTAAAATGGACACGTCTGAACAACATGCAAAGCTATGTGACACATCATCTTTTAAAAAGCATATTTCTGCAAGTGAAAACCTCATCAAGTGTCACATACTCCATCACAATTAGGATTTCTTGAAGTTTCAACCTGAATATGCCTTATACCTTTTAATTATCAAAAGAGTTGGAATGTCCATGTAGAATTGGTGAATATTTATTGAGAGTTAGCATAACACTGAATAACCAAACAAGGGTAAATATATATGTGCAATCCTCTGTGATGGCTGTGAAAAAGAAACCATGTGAAAACCCCTAACTACCAAATCAGATTAGACTTTTCAGTATTTCAAGCTAAACTGAAGCCTTCCCCATTTTAACAAAACTGAATATCTAAACTCTGTACTGACAAAAACTCAACTGTTATCTGTTGATACCACTCACAGATAAAAATGGTCCCTGGGATGGCCCACACCACACAACAGCAATCTACGGTATGCGGACTACGGGGAGTAAGTCCCGCAGTACCTAACACGCTGAATCGAAGATGATACATCTGGACAATACCAGTTAAATCCATAAATACAGTGACTCACTGGAAGGATAATAAGATATCATCTCTTATTGAATCGGGATGTGCAATGATGGATACCCTAAAGAATGATGGATATGCTTCAGTTAGAGGGAGAATTTCTGCTACACATAGAGATATCAGAGGCAGATCTGAAAAAAATATTTACAGCCTTCAGATGAAACACAAATATTATATCAAAAGCATTTGCTATATCACTTAACCCAGGCAAAGATATAAAAATACTTTTAACGTGTCATCTTTTAAAAGCAGGTCTTCCAGAAAAATCCAGTTATCCAAAATATGTTTCTTCTATTTCCCGATGCTAGAATTTTGAAGCAATGTATTAATCAAAATTGTTTCTAAGAAGTGGGATGTTTCTTTTTCCTTTTTGTTTTTATGGCTGGGACAGAGTAGCGAGGTGAAAAGGACAACAGACCCATTCATTAAATTACACACACACATATATATTCTTTTACATACAGATTGTCAAGAAAGTAAAAAAGATCACCATCACCCAAGTGTGAATAAAAAAATGTAATTATATTGACAATTCCTGTTTTAAAGGCACCAGAATTACCTGTCACACCAGAGCACTGTTCTGCGGGTCTGAGGGACAACTTTGAAAGGCATTTGTCACTGCACCGATTCACTGGAGCTACTGAACCAATTCACACAGGAAAACCATTTAAACTGGCAGCGCCTACAATGCAATTGGACTGAAAGGCAGAAATATTTGCTCCAAGTTTGAAGTGTGTAAGACATGGGGACAGAAGGTGGCAAAAAAGCTTTCTTAAAAATATTAGAGCAATCAGCTAGGACTGTTATATCAAGCAGAGGGGAGAACTCTCTGGGAGCAGAAGCACCAGTGAAGCATTTGTCCCACATTAAGCTCTGCTCCCAGGGACGTCTCTGGGTGTTGTTATTTACATGCTGAGAAATTCTTGCAGTGCACCCAACTAAGGGTGATTACTCGGGAGGAAAGACCTAATGACAAATGTTATTTCTGCAAGAGCACATCCTCCTTAAAAGTGCTGTCTTTAAATCTAACTACAGATCTAATATATTTACTAGAAACTCTGCTTGAAAACCTGTGATTTCCCAAAGCCTTGCTTTATGATTGCTCCTCTCCTCAGACAACGTTTTTCAGCGGGTTCTAAAATAGCCTGGCGGTTTCCAACATAAAAACTAAACATATCTCCCAAAGCATCAAAAAATATAACTGATAGATAAAAGCACTTTATCTGACTTTTAAAAATACTGTTGTTGGAGTTACAAATCTGGGAAACGTAAATAAGAACTGGGGCTACTAGGTGCTGTTAAAAGAAAACTATTTCATATCGTTATATGGTTGCTTTGAAGCTTCTATGTCAAAATAAAGAAGAGGGATTTTATGGATACAAGAAAAATATTTCTTAAGTTCTAGGTGTTTCAAAACTTGCCTAAAATACCATATGCATACTGAATATATGTGAAAATGAGATGGATGAAAGCCAGGCGGCTTTTACCGCAGGGGTAAAGCACGTTTGCCTCAGGATACGAGGGTGTGTTTCAGCAGGTCTTGGGGAGCAGCTGGTACGCTGGAAGGTGGTGTGACTGTGCTTCTACCCTTGCTCTGAGCCTCAGCACTGAAGAAAGGGCAGGGAAGCAAACTTGTAGCAGCTGAGGTCTTAAAAATAGCTTCCAGCCCCAAAAGCTGAACTGGCCCTGAACTAATCGTAGCGTCTCAGGCAATGTAGCAGTTACAGAGTGACTCTGTGTAGACTACGGGTCAGCAACGTTGCACAAGTGGCATGTCAGACTGCATGTATTCATCCTAAATCAGTAGAAAGCCAACAGGTCCTAGAAGATGCTGCATCTCAGAGGAAAACAGGGCTCTCCTTTTACCAGCAGTATCTATCCTCTGCGGAGGAACCAGCTCTTCTGAGATGACAACTTGGTGGGGAGCAAGTGCCAGAGACGCTACTTCTCTGGGACACCCCTCAGCACGCTACAACCACTAGCTCTTCTTCTGCTAAATACCACCTGAAGTATATGGCTCTCTTCACAACATACTCTTACACAGACTACGTCAAACAGACAGCTAGCATAACATGAAGGTGCGTGGACAAGAGGAAGAAAAACCCATACCAAAGGGGTATTCTCAGCCCCAATTCTCAAGGCATCTCCTCTTTGGTATGTGTCACTCCCTCCTCCTGTCACCCACAGGTGACTTCTGCACGACTTTCTTCTAACTCACATCATCTCTGTATCACCAAATAATAAGTTTTCTGCCCACAGAGCTTTAGGTGAATCCAGCTCCAATAACCTGAATATTATGCGTTTCCTCAGAACATGAGTACTCTGGCTGCATGCTAGGAATCTCCAGGAGACTGAAATGCAGCTCCTTCCTGAAGGCAAAAATTGCACCTGGGGGTAAAGGTGTAGCCAGATGCAGTGCCTGGGTCAGGTGATGGCACGTGTTACGGACCACTATTTCTAGACACAGAGCAGATTTCTCTGTCAGTACAGACGCTGTTTATAAACTGCTGTGCAGATACATATTGCAACATCCCACCACTGTGTGTGTTCCTTTCTGGTCCGTGCACCCCAATTTCTTTTCCATGGGAATAGCGGTGAAGCGGGTATGAAGAGGAGTGGCCTTGCCTTGAGACAGCAGCAGAATGAGGCTGGGATGCACAGCTGGACGGGGAACCTGGAGGCTCAGCTACAACATCCAGCACTTTCTTGGCACGCTGGTCTGCACACGTTCATGCTGCTGCCACGGGAATTAAGCAGTGGAGAAGATTCGTCACAAGCTACGTGTTCGACTAGCTGCTCACTAAGCATTCACCCTTAATAGACATGTTTCTTAATGACCCTAGAAGCAAGAAGAACAGGATGTCACACGAAAAATTTCTTTGTATGTGTCCTTTTGCTGTATCCTTTTAGCAGCACTGTGTGCTATGGACTGCAGGACTGGATGAGCCTTGTTTGACCCAGCACAACTATTCATTCCTGTAGCAGATCCTCTTCTCTTCCTGCAATCAATTTTAGAGAGCTCCTGAAGTGGGGTCACACCTAGCGTATCTTATTTAACAAAACTTTCTTCCACCAGTTTGCCTAACTGCTTCTGGAACACGTTTACGCTATCCATCTCTACAACTGAATGACGTGATAAAACCCAAACTACCTCCCTCCTTCCTTCTGTTTGTTTTACATCTGTCCCAGATTATTTCTCATAATCCAAGAATTATTAAAAATAGTGAGTAAAGTTCCTTATTCATATCTATCACGTCACTTATTATTTTACAGCTCTCTAACACATCCTGGTTGATTATTTCGACGATGGAGAGTTCAAGTCTATTTCTGCACCTTTTTATTTCTTTTCTTACACTTCTCCATCGAATATACAGTTTTCCAATATTAGTAGCTTAATTAATTTAAACACCTTCCCTTCCTAACTAGGTAAAGCCAATGAAAGCCTCTAAGCTCTGAATCTGCAACCCTTCAACTATTTCTGATATAAATCTGACCCAAAAATTGTAAATTTTGTTTTGTCACCTAATGGAATAATTTTTCACTGTTCTTTTCTATATGATTCCAGGAATGAGGAGATTTTGTTATAGTTTTACAGATGTGTACTACACAAATCACTTAGATACAGGTATGCATAATCTTAACCTAATAAATATTATTTTGAAAGTTACGGGCTTCAATTGGCACAATGACTTCTAAGAGAAAACCATTATTTTTATCACAACTGCTCACCTAGAATACCCAACAAAATCCAACAGAAAAAAGAGAGAATTAAGAATTTTTTTTTTCCTTTTTCTAAATTAAACAAATCCTTATGTGTCACGATGTCCCTGCTGGGCCCTTCTAGGTCGTGCTGACCTTTCACTCAGGAACGGACTCAAACCTTTGCTGTGAGATAAACAAACAAAAAGTATTTCCCAGAGGAATAATTTTATCCCTCGCCAGGTAAGTGTCCCCTTGCCTTTACGTTCCCATATTACTCTTGAAAGACATTGACAGCAGACTGAAGGCTCTGTCACACAAAAATTACATCTGCAGAGGACAGGAGTTCAATCTTGTAATGCTTCCCTCTGACGGGATAAATTTTTTGTAGACCCTCTCCTAAAAAGGAAAGTATTTTTCTCTTTCTAATCGGTTTCATCTTTTGGCAAAATGAGCCTCACAATTTCAATGGAGGCTTGTGAATGAGATGGTTTATTGGAGAGGAAAATGATAGCTACTGCTTTCTGACCTCCAGAAAAAAGGAACACAATTAAAACATTAGCCATCCCCTACTGAACAGAAAGGCTACAGCAGATGCATATGTGCCAGAATATCTGCTAAGACTAAACCGTAACTCTAGTTTGTTTTAGAAATTTCAAAAATAAAATGAGAGAAAAGTGAGCCTGAAAGGGAAATTGCATTAGGTGGAGAACAGTGTTTTAGGCTGGATATAACACACTTCTGATCATAGAATTGAACTAGTCCCATTGCAAGCGAAACACTCAGCTAAGGACAAGCAGAAATCCTGCCAGGGTGGCCCAAAATATTCCTGTTCTGTAACAAAAGATCCACTGCAATATAAAACATTCGTACTTCAGTATGTAGCGTTACTCTGAACATGCTTCACAAACAAATATAAACACTAAAGTTGATAAATAATTAGCCTTTTTTTTTTTTCTTTTACTTAAGGAAGGAGAAATAATACTGAGCAATAATGAAAACCTGACATAAAAAAACCCAACACGATAATTACCAAAACAACATCTCCCTCAGCAACACTGAAAAGTAAGAGCAACAAAATGTGCACAATTTTCCTATAGACAGCATATATAAACTTTTTTTATTTTTTATAGATGCTCATTTTACCAAGCACACTTCCAGGTTAAATAAAATAATGTTATTCGAAACGGTTTACATTTGAAATGTCTTTTTTTAACTTTAATACATCCTGACATGACAGTCAAGTTTTACAAGATGATAAAACATGTCTGTTATTGAGCAGAACTACTCTTCAGAGCATTTCTACAACTTCATCTTTGTATCCAACGATGCACCTAACGCTGAAGTCTAAGAAACAATACCTGTTTGGCTATCTCTTAGTGCTTAAGGGGCTCAATAGTATTTTGTGTGGATAACTACATTACATACAAATACTTCATAATTTATTTTTGGTGGTGATGTATATAGAGTTTACTGTTAGCCACAGCAAATGCAATTTTTTTTTTTAAAGGAAAACTACAATTGCTTATTCTTGAAGCCTGTATTTTACACCTTTGTGAGCATAAGCAGATAAATCTCAGTGTCACTGTTGCTGAGATTTCCTGCTATTTTTATTTTCTACTGACAGAATATTCAAAGCTGACAAATGTTGTAGAACAGGCATAGTTATTAAAAGCTTCAATTTACAGCAAATAGTGACAGTTTGCTTTTGCTCCTCATAAACCAAAAATCTAAGAGGTGTAAATACAGGGAAGGTGGCAACAAAACACTCAGTTCTTTAAATAATTCTACAAGTAACGGTGATACAGAGTAACACACTTGCTTTCACTGTGTGCATCCGACATCATCAGGTTTATGGATCTTGAAACAGCCCTTTTAAGTTCGGCTTACACAAAAAAACCCAGGTACCATACACCTAAGTGAACAAAAAGACCAAAAAGATAAAGGGTGAACTGTACAGTATATTTAAACACACCTCTTTGAACTTCTGGGCTTTGCTGTGAAATACTACTGCTCTTCTTTACTGAGGTGGTGCTTATGTTTGATGAAGTGGTGTCTCTCACCTCTCTAGCTTCGGTCCCTAAAATGGTTATTTCTCCATCCTCACTTCCCCCTCTTCCCTCACCATAAAATTTGGGTAGCAATTACTACTGAAGTTTTCCAACACTCAAAAAGTTTACATTTATCTTTCAATAACCATATCAAATACTTTATTTCAGCACACAGGTCTCTGAATCAGATGAATTTTAAGCCCTTTAGTGCAACAGGGAGGTCATTGTCTGAGATGATGAGGATCCCTCGGAGCATGGCACTCTCTCTGTGTAGAGATGGCTAGTCAGATACATAGAACATTCCTGATATTAAATGCTGAATTGCTGGCTGTATATCCTGCAAATTAATCATATTATAAGGTAGAGTATGAAGGATAAGGAAGGAAAGCATATCTGCCACTTCATGGTAAAGACCGGCAGAGCTCAACTACACCGAGGAGAGTTGTTAACACTTTCTATTTTGGAGGTTCTGGCATCACTGCATTGCCAGCACACACACTCTGCCCGACACCTGCACGGAGGCTGAGGCAGCCGCAACGTGTCGGAGCCCATCTCACAAAGGACCTACAGCAGGTCTGTGGATGGGCAGCATCCCCTGGTGATGGAGCTTAAAGTGTTTGATCTCCCCACTAGCAAAGAGTACTAGCACAAGAAAAGGTGATTTACTGAGTGACAGAAGCGAAATATGGAAGACTAAATCATCTCACCCAAGCTGAGATCATAAATGAACATGCTGAGTAGCTATTCTGCGACTGCTGTGTCCCACGACCCTAACCTGGACAGTGAGCACACTCAAACAAGTCAAACAAAGAGATCTCCCCTTATTTCTTTCCCCTAAAACAGTTTTCACTGAGCAATTTTTTCCCCACATATTCAACTCTAACTCAGGAAAGGCCTCCCTGTGCTTGAAAACCCGAGTTAATAAGTCTGCATTTTGCACAATTGACACTAAAAAGTTTTGTGTAATTTTTCCTTTCACTGCATGTGAAAACTCCCAGCACAAAGCACAGCACACACTGCTTTGCTCTCCAGTAAGTTAAAAATTTCTAATAAGGCTCATTTGCAGAACATCAGGCTTGCAGAAGAATATTTTTTACTTTAGGTATAATATGCACAGTAATTGCTCTGAAGCCTGAAACAATAGGTATTTCAAATAAAACACCAAATCAGTCGTTGATTTCACTTGGGGAAACCAATTTAAACACACCTGTGGGTTCCAACCAACACGAGTTGCAGCATGTTTCAGTAACTGGCCATAAACAATCTGTATACGATGGGATGAATACACAGGAATACTTAATATATACCTTAATAAGAACAGCAATCTGAAAGTTATATGTTTGATGCATCAATTTGAATTTTATTTCTTACTTTCTCCTAGTTATTTTCTCAGCTCAAAAAAAAAAAAAGTAATGTTGACTAACAACACAGTGAAATTCTATTTATTTCATCTTTTCACACTGAAATTTTTAAAGTTGACCTACAGAAGACTATCTTTCAGGCTTCACTGCTGCTTCTAAAAAATCCCCAAAGGAAAAATCTATTGAAAGCCACGCTTGACAAGAGCAGAAAACAACCTCATAAGGTAGCAAGCAAGCTGTGGCAGATTTCTCTACTTTAAATACTTATTTTTGCTTACTAAGAAATTTGAAGGTTTTCTGTTCATATTTCTGTTCACATTATTTCCTGACAAAGTTCTGTTTTCAGCTACATGAGGATATTGTAAAAGCTCGTAACTTTTGTTTTACAGTAAATAAACTCTTTCTCTCTCCTATGTAAGAGAATCGTCAGGGCTTGGGACAGAATTATTAAAAAAAAAAAAAATCAGAAAATTTACTGTAATGTCTTATGTGTGGTTGACACCTCCCTCTAGCAAAACACAGGCTATAAAGCAATATGATGGGTCTGAAATAAGAGTACTACAGTTCCATGACAGAGGCTAAGCTGAGAGAGGTATTGCCTTGCAATGACCTCTGCCCACTGAGAAGGTCAGAAGCAAACCAAACCTGCATTCCAGATTTCATGTGACCTTTAGAAACAGTTGCTGACCAAAATTATGATCTCTCTGCTGAAGCCTCCCCAGCTCCTCCCAGAAACTCCCCATATAGTGTCAGATCTTTCTTTTCCCTTTGAGATCTGATATCACTATTGTAATCTTTGTTCATCTAAATATTATGTATTTACACAATATTTATGCACCTAAAGCACCACGGATAGACCTGAAGATCATCTGATTCTATGTAACAACAAAGAAAGAGGGTGATAATTAATTATCACTTCAGTAGCTTTTTAGGGAGAAGGAAAGGTACTTTCTTTTCTTCTTTCCTTTTTTGGGGGGGGGAGGATGGAGAAGATGAGAGGAAGGGTGAAGAAAGGCCAGAATTTGAGAACACAGTAAGAAGTAGAGTCAGAAAAATAAGGCTGACAGGACATTGAGAAATCATCTGCTTCAATCTTCTGCTTCATGACAGAATTAACTCTAACTTGTCTTGAGGTCTTTTTAAAGATGCCCAGTGATGACAGAAGTCAATTCGAGTCCAATTTTTTGTATTATTCTTCCTCAAGACCACACTTTTTTTCCCCTTCCTCTTCTTCAAAGACTTGTAAAATATTTGAAAACATTTCAACATTTACTTCTTCAGGGTAAAGCCTTGACTTTCTCCATCTTTCCTCATAAGTGAACTTTTTGAGCCTTTGACTTTGCCTCTTCCTCTCCTCTGGACTTTCTCTAATTGGTTCCTATCTTTCCTGCAGCTGGGCTACATAACTTAAAGTAGGGCTGAAAGAATTTAGTACAGCGGGTGCATTACTTCTCCCATGTCACGTAAGACACTTCCCCAGTGATGTGGTGGCACTGGCTGACCCTCTGTGCTTCCAGAGCTTGTTCTGCAGGCCCAGTGCTCAGCAGTAATTCCCAGCCATGTATTCCTGCAGCCAGTATTTTACACGCAGCTCTGCTGAACTGCAGGCTGTTCTTTTCAGGACACAGTAATGGCAGCAGGATTTATATTTCAAATGTTATTTCCCTAAATCATCAATGGTGGATTTTTTTAACTGTAACTCTGTCTCCTCTACTGTTACCTTCTCTTCAACTCTGCTAATCACTTTATCATGCTGTCATGTCTACAGAAAAAAAACTTGTCTACTGCTCTCAAATACCCAAGTTCCAAATTTTTCAGAGGAATACTTTCTTATACAAATACTCTATGACTAAACAGTCAGTAGGCAAGTAGTACAGTAAGTAGAAGAGAAAGAAAAACAATGTCTGATATAAACACTGATACTCAGGTTTGGCTCAATAAAGAGGCTGAAGACTTTAAAACTTTCTTAAGCATTCATGGTCATTCTGAAGAGTCATTTTCCAACGCAGATACCTACACTCTGATCCAGTGAAGTGCTCAAACTAATGCCCAGCAGGTGTAGGCCTGGCAGGTGTAGGCATCTGTAAGGGAATATACAGCTATTAAATGAATTATGTAACACCTCTGATTCAGGTGCCTCGTGCAACAAGCACAACAGCGATAAAGAGGGAGTCAGAGCTCTAGGGCGTGTCAAACTGTAATGAAATAAAACCTAGGTTGGCTAATGTGAAGAAAGTCTTGGGTGAATTAAGTTTTGTTGCAAAGACTTGAAAATTCTTCCACCAGAAATCAAACAAATTTTGGAGCAATCAGGATTTGAATCCTGATGCTGTTTCCTTCACACCACTCTGAAGATCTGGCCATTCCCCACTGTCCAGATAGCAAAGAGCATTTTTCCCTCTGTATATGTCACTCCAGTCCACACCAGAAGGCACCAAAAATAGTTTATTCTTCTTCACCGCATTGTGCTCAATTTTCTGTTTCTCTTTAGTTGGTTCTGCCCAACTACAACCTGATACAAAAGGATCATCTTTATTTTCCCCTATCGATCCCACTTCCTCTGCCCTATCAATGACGTTAGCTTTATTGTCCCATTTCCCACATAGCAAACTCCTGATGTTCTTCCACCAACCCATGTATGGACAATCTCTCCTGCCACGCTGTGACAAGGAATTACCCCCTTATCACTCAACATTTGCAATGAGGTCCCATTTATATGGTGAAACCTCTAAACAGTTATCAAAAATGATCATGAAATTATAGAGCACTTGGGAAATGTTTATTCCCTTTGACATTGTTTTGTCTTTCAGACACAGTTCTCAAGATCAGGAACTGTCTTGTATTTGACTATCTTCCAGGATATTTTGGTAGCATGCAAAATCTAATAATCATAACAGCAATAAAAGCAGTAACACATTTCAGACGCTGTCCTTAGAGATTTCATGTTCCAAAGGGTTCAGCCAATTAATGGAAAACTCAATGTTGCCAGTAATTGCTTTTAGAGTTGGTTGGTTCAACCCCTTTGAATATGATGGTTATATTCCCACCCACTGGGTAAACAACCCTGATAGAAAGCTCATTTGCATGATTTTTAGAACACATCAGCACAAACTGAAGTGATCTGCATGATTTGCAAGGCCTACAACATGATGGTTTTTTTCAGTTCATGTGACAACATTAAAAAAAAAAAAACCCTCTTGCAACTCAGTATGGGAGGAGGGTATTAGAGAAAAATCCCTAATAGAACCCTGTCTTTTTAGCTATAACACATATTTAGCTTCTTGCACCACTTAGTCAACAAAATTAGCAATCAGTAGAAACCGTAAAGCAAGACAGATGGTTTAGTTACTGTCAGTAACATATTTCAGAGGTCTGTAACAAATAGCAGCATCAAATGAATAAATAATGTTCAAAGTCTAACAGCCGGCTTCCCTAACAGTGTGAAAATATGTAAATGTTACATCGCTTTACTCTTCAAACTGGCTCTCCTTTCATTCCTCAGAGACTCTTCTGTCAGAATAACAAGCTAAAAACAAAATATGAATGACAAGTGCACATACTTAGCTGATTGAGAACACAGAGTCGAACAGTAACCATATTAATCTCGTCTCTCAAAGAGGCTTTGTGAATTCCAGGCAGAAGTATTGATTTTGATCTAGTCTACTGCAGTGTAGATTGATAATCGGTGTTCAAAATCTATGTGGGAGTGCTTTCCTCCAAAACGGCAACCTTCAGCACTTTTATTAGTTCAATTAGGACACCTAGAATTTTATACTTAAAATCCATTAACATTGTCAAAATTCTCTGCTATGTCTATACATCCTTGCCAAACATATGAGTTGTGAACTTCCAGTATATACATAATCATAGGCCAAAGACATAAGGAAACTCCCTGCCAACTCACAAACCACCTCACCAGACCAATGCTCCTGAAGCTGCTGTTTAGCACTTAGAGGAGTAAGATGCAGGGGATTACTTGGGACGCAGCGGCTCCTTTCAGCATCAAACAGTGGCGCTCAGCTCCCATCGCTGTTCGTTTCCGCGTGACGGTGCCTCATCTGAAAAGGTAAGGCTGGTCCAGCCACAGTGGTGGTTCTTTGCCACTATCCCTAACTGTGTATTAGCAGAACAATTTGATCTTCAGTATAATAAATCCCATCCCCACGTTTGGCCCTCAATGAATCAAGAAGATCAGTTCAAACAGAAAAAACACCCAACAGTTAGTGAACTTCCAGAACTTCCAGGAAGTACAGGAGACTGTGCTGGCAGACAGTCTCAGGAGCTTCACAACAAAATGAGATAAAATTCACCGACAACACATCTGTAAATAGGTAAAATAAAAGGAAGAGTCAAGGATGTACTCTCCACCACCCCTAATATGACGATGCTGGATGCTGGGAGAGAACAAGGGGAAAGGACTGCAGGCAGCAGCCAGTCTTGTGTGCTCTCCCTGGACAGTATCTCCTACCGCCTCTTGCGGGGGGAGGCTGCGGGCTCGATGGGTCACGGGTCTAACACAGAAAGACTTTTCTTGTGTCCTTAGGATGTCCATTGTAGAACCTGGGAGCTGAAGCAGTCAAACTACAGGTTAAGACTAACCACAAAGGAATCATGCTGTAAAGGTTTTATTCAGAAAAAAATCCAATATGTTTGTCCAAAAAGGTCAAGAATCATTATTTTAAAACTAGCTATGAAAAAGTCTCAAGCTACTAAATGAAAACTGAAACATTTCATTTAGAAGTTTCACTGTGAGAGGTTAGGGAAGCGGTTACCTAAATTCCAATTAGTGCTGTATCCCATGATTTTCATACACTAATTCACAAAGGCCCATTTTAATTAAAGGAAAAACGCCAGGTCACTTTTGTTGGCATCATTAGGAGGAAAAAACCCCCACAACACTCTACAAACCAACAGTAAAAAAAAAACCCAGCAGGCACAAGCAGATGTTTACCGCTCTGTAATGCCATAAATAACAATTAGATTAAATCAGACTTCAGGAACAAGGCCCAAAGTTTGAGCTGGCATTACTCTTTACTGACTCAAAAAGTTTCTGAGATTGTAATAGCAATAGCGTATAGGATTTCCCCTCAATGGAGTAAGTTCACAGGAAAGCAAAGGGTATAATAAAACTGATGACAGTATCTCATTGGCTGCTGTTACAGAAGGACTGACCAAGGGTAGTCATTGGCCCAAATTGTCTATTATGGTGGTTAAAAAAAAGGTCTGAAAAACTTTCAGCCTCCCCTGGTAAAATTGATGTCACATTGTTCTGAGAGGGAAAAGGGCTGTCTGCTCTCTGAAGGAGAAAAGAAAGGTTAAGCTTTCCAAGTGGTCCATCTTTCATCCCCAAAACAATTGTACTGACAGTAAACCTGGAGCCTGCCGCTGCCCTGAAACCCACAGGCAGTAGGAAGTGTCACTGCTTGCAGAGACTTCGCAAAGAAATTAATACCACTGGCTCACTATTAGCTTGTAACTACAAACCTGTCCTGGTGTCTCAGTAGCTTCCAGCCAGTCTGCCTCTTTTTGTGCTGGATACCCAGAGAGAAACTCCTTCCAACTACAAAACTCCCAGAAAGTCCATCAAATATCTTTTATCTACACTGCTTGTGCCGGCAGAACAGATGGGTGAGGCTGTTTGGACAACCGTGTGCTTCTCAAACTGCTGCCTAACTAGAGGTGTAAAATGTTGGACCGCATACAGAGAAAATCCCTTTGCTAACTGTAGTGCAAATACAATTTCAGAGAGGGTTTGAGGCACTTCGTCACGCACTGCTCTGTTGCCTGCCTGGGTCACTCCTCTCAAATCAGCGCATAGTTTGATGTTTGCTGCTACTGGGCTGTAAGGTTTCAGAATCCAGTCAATTTGGGTATTTGTCTTGTCCACTTGCTATAGCAAACACTTTTAGCCATTCCTATCTGGGAATTGATTTCCGTTATCACATCACTTCAGAGAAGCACACCAGGATGTACAGACCATTCCGACACAATACCCTTAGGTTGGGAAGAAGCACGGGGTTAATTTGTGAGAGGAGTTTTTGTTCTGCCTGAGACATAATGACGTTGAATAGCGCGTTTTCACTGTGATCCTACCGGCTTGAACCACAGTGTCACACTTTCTGCAGAGAAAAAAAGACTTTTCACGTGTTATTCTGCTGAAAAGTTAAAACAGAAGGCAGCCCCCAAAATCTGGCACAACAGTCCCAAACATTTGAGTACAGAAACTAAATGAACAAATATTACTATGGAAAGGTATTTTACTTAGTTTATGTAAGTGTGAGCTCAGACAGAAAGTGGATAAATAGGCTGGCTAAAACAAAAAAATTCCTGAGATTTCTCCTTATGGATACTTACATTTGGCCAGCACATCCAGCTAAAAACCTCCCCAGAAAGGTAAGGTAAAACACATGCAGTTGCATTTTCTCTCTTCTAGCTTTCCTTATTTTCTCCTTTTTTCCCCATTTTATTTGCAGCATTATGCCTGTGTGGAAGACCTTAATCTTGCAACAGGATTTCCTGCACCACTTGGAGTCCAAACAATTCTGATGTTTTGCAAACCCCTTTGATAAAGAGAGAGACGCTGCACATCTTCGGGAGCAGGGAGTGCACAGCTGGGACTGTGGCTTTTGTTTGAATGTAAAGCAATTGCCATACCTCAGGCGTTCTATAGGCAAAGCATGGTCATGGCAGCAGCAGTCACAAAGCAATTTGTCATGCAGATTTGTCATGGTTAGTTTTTCAACTAAAGTGGTTTTTACTTAAACTGTTTTCTGTTTAATTATAAATAGGAATCTGGGTGTATTTCAGCAAGACATGAAATAATAATGTATAAAAAGGGACAGTTCCTTTAATCTCCACCGAGACATATTTAATCAAATGGAAGGTGTCCGTCTGATGGTTTGCATGGAATTTCATTCGCCTTTAATTGCTGTTGACAACTAGCGAAAATAATGCTGCATCACCATGCAAACGGCAGTACAATAACCCATTTGTAAGGTATTCACCATAAAGCAAAACATTCCAGCTACAGTAGCAGACTCCTCTGGCTTTACACAGCAAGCCCCAGCCAACTTATAGGAGTTCTACACTCCTAATGTACAAATGTTTTAAGTTAAATTTTGCTTTCTGAAAACTAAGCTTTTTCTTCTTGAGCTCTTCCAAATTACTTAAAAAAAAAAAATAATTGACAAGATACACAAGATGTATATGTACCACCTTACAGATATTGGTACAGGCAGACTTTTTTTTGTTTCAGTTCTCTTGGAAATGAGTCTACCGTCACTCTATCTGCATATCAGGTTGGTGGAAAGCCTTCCCAGCCTGGTTTTTTTGGTTGGGTTTTTTTTTTTTTTTTTTCAGCAAGAGAGTCCTGTTGCCCTGACAAATCCGGGGGAAAAGCTGTGAGGCACCACACACTCAGTAGGTATATAATTGATTTTTATAACTTTGCTGGGACATCTGTGGGGAAGGTTACAAAACTGCATTATGAACATCTTTCGCCATCCTATGATATCTTTAAAAGAAGAAATTTATAGTTGTAAGCTGGCGAATGGATAAGCCCATAAAATTTAATTAAATGCATATTCTAACTTTTTTCAATGTATATCCCTTTTTCATCTAAATAAAACCTTTTCTTAAAAAAACCCCAAACAAACCAGCAAAAAATTACATGTAGAAAATACGTATTGCTACTAAACCCTTTGAAAGTATTCTTAAATGTAAACTACAAATACATGTTTTTAAGAGATGTTGATAGGGGTTTTGGAAAATGCCCCATGGATCATTCTAAAATTTAGACAAATTTCCATTATAATGTCATGATAAAATGGTTCAGATAATGTATTGAAGCAAGACATAAGAATGGAGCAGTTCATCTAGGCAGCAAGCAGTTATGAATAATTTTAATAAATATGCAAAGACTACATTCTGCCACATAAAACAGCTAGTCAGTTGTAAACCTGCAATACATTTTTAGACTATAGTATGTGTATACCTAGAATTAAATAATTAATTATGATCTCCATGAATATAATAATTTGGATTCTGCAATATCTGCATTTTGCATCAGTTCCTCCCATGATTCATTTTGATCATCTCAGTATTTTACCTATGAATATTATTTTTACAAATTTATTTTTAACACCATTCATATTTTTATTTCGTGCCAACAGAATTCTACATTGCAATGCCCATTGTTTTCTAAATCTATCCTTCTTCCTAGAAAAGAATAAAATGGAAATGAGTTAATGGATGTATCTTCTGAACAATACATAATTTCAGCACTAAACTAAATATATACAGGAATGTGGGAGAATATTTATGGATAGATGTGTGTGCAGAGACACATACACCACCAACATATAAACTCACAACTTGTTAGAAGTCCACCTCTCTCCTTCTAGCAGAAACACAGGGCGTGTTTTAGCTTATCTTAATTCAGACTCCCTGCTTCTCTGTGTACTCGTTACTGCTCATGCATATATTCCTATGCCAGAGTACGAGTGAAAGTGGCCTTTCCAATTCCCAGCTCCACTGTCTGTGAAATTTGCTTGTGGAAAGAAAGATTTTGTGTGAAATATGTCCTAGTATTACCTAATATCACAAACTGATCCTTTACGGGGAAAGAGAAATGACTAACCTTCCCCCTTATTATGAGGGTCTCATTTTCTTACACATAAATTTGAACACCTTTTTCAGTGAGGATGTAAAGAAAGCAACTCCCACTACTTGCTTTGTGAACATAGGTAAACCTGGCTCTAGTAAACCAAGTTTCAGAGGATTAAAACTAAATATTAAACATAATTTAACATAAGCAATGAAACAAAGTTTATGAATAATTATCTACATTAGTGGATACATGAGTTGTCAAGCAGAGGGAATATGAAGTTTTAATTACCATTCATAACACCATAAGCCACACAACAGCAGGCATTTATATGTCCATAGGTAAATATTACTGGGAAAAAAAATAATCAAGCAATGCAACACTTATAAAATTAAATCTCCAGAAAAAGGAGCAAGCATCAGTACTGCCACAATCTAATGGGAATCAAAACACAACACCAGCATGGGAAAGGAAGATGTTTTATCTTTGCAAACTGAAGGGTCAAATATTTGTGAGCGCTCAGGTTACTGCCACTAGTCTAATAAAATGCATCTGTGGGTTTCAAGTTGGTCCATAAGAACCTTTACCTGCAAACTCTCCTCCATAAAACAATGTGGGATGTGCAGATTATTGCAACTCTCAGACACGTATTTGCCACCTCCAAAGCTATCAATCTTCACAGTGAATCACTTGGAACTGATGCACGACTATCAGCCAGATTTTGATCATAGCCACTGCTGAATCTCTAGGGCAAATCTAGTTGGTAGTATGTCATCATACGAACAGGACTGTACTCACGCCGAAAGTAAGAACTTTTCCAGAAGAGATTAAAATCTCATTTTGGCATGTGTCTACAGAACAGTCTCAAAACTGAAGCAAAGAGTAAACAAATTAATCAAAATCTAAATTGTGAAATGCCAGACTGAATTTCCAAGAATTTCACCTGACTTGAGGAAGAAATTATTTTGTTTCAATTCCCAGAGTAAAATTGCAAATTAAGGCAAATCAACAAAGAAAAAAAGATATTCAATATTACTAATTTAAAAAAAAAAAGGCAAAATTGCTTGGTGAAGAAATCTGTAGACATTATAGCATGATTTGATGTACCGGTGTGTAAAAACTGGTTTTGAACCATCTCTCCAAGTTATATCAAAAGTATCATACCAGAGACCACCTCAGATGCACCAGGTCAGGTACAGTAAGTATCTATCTAAACACACTGAACAGAATTCATCCTCACTAGCTTCTAACAAAAATGCAGGGTACAAGAGACAACCTCATAAAAAAAGAAAACATCATCTGTTCCTCAAGTTCTCCATTCTATTGATTAGAGCAGCTCTTGACCCTTTCCATCAATGGCAGGTCCTATGGAAGGGGCTGCGGGATTTTGGACCTGAAGAGCAGGAACCCACCCCGCTCGAACTCTGTGTGCTGAAGAAAGGGTAGATCTTCATGTTTGTGGCATCTATGGCACTCCAGAAACTTCTAGTCAAGTTATGGAAAATGAAGGCCTGGCCAGGTAGATTTTACACTGGGAATGAAGTGAACGGAGCAAACAGAAACTGTGCTCTCTAACGCCGGTGTGCTATAGACTGGCTGATTTCTTACCAGCCATCTGAACTGCAGATTCTCCACAGTAAAATGAATATGTTTTTGTTTACTGTATATGCATTCAGTAGCCTGATATGACCTTTAGGAACTTATGACCCTTAAAGTAAAGTTACCTTGTGTTGAAATCCTTGAGAAGTCGTCACTGTACAGACGTCAGTAAAGCTACACATGAAATCTGTGACAGACACAGGACTGGGATTCTAACTTACACTTTGTCAGCTTCCTGATACCTCTCCAATTTATAGAAAGACTTGGATCTCAAACTCCCACTTCACTATTCACCCAACGGATACTTCCAAACTTCCTCTGGGTGTACTCTGAAATACGTTTCAAGCAAGCCTCCTGAGCCACTGTCCAAATCGCAGCCTTTAATCCACAGTTATTTAACAACTCTATTAACTGTAGTTTTATATATTCCACCACAAAGCTGTCCTAAACCTGGACCAGTCCAAACTCCAGTCTGCCTTAAAATCAAGACCAGGGAAGATTAGTCCGGTCTATTCTGAGTGCAAATGCTACTGAGCAACAGCCATATAAAAGGTACACAGAAAGACGGTTAGTTATTTTGACATGTTAATGACAAACACACCAGCTTAGAACTGTCATGTTTAATTACAGATTTGTCTCAAAAATAAAAAGAAGATAAAAATCTACTCTTAAAGTAAGATTCACACAGATGAAACTGTAGGTAGGCTGGTAAAGAGAGGTAAACAAAATGTGCAGCTGCAGTCAGATGTTAATCCAGTGATTACTGGATGTTATCATTAGTACTAAAACCACCACACCTTTATAGCTATAAGAGAAATTAAGAGAACTGTATCTAGTTGTCTTATGCCTTACATACACCACTAAACAAGCAACAGCAACCATTTTCAGCCGTATCTCACTTGAACTGGAATCAGACCGTGGAGATAAACTTTGAGAGCTACAAGACAACAGTGTTTCTGTAAGCCGCTCATCCCATAGACAGCCCTTAGGACTTAGGACTACAAATACAGAAAAAGACAATGCTGAAGTTAACTACGTTTCTCCTGCAAAAGCATGCATTGGCTGCAAGAGGGAATAGTCGGGTTTCTTTTGTGTATTGCTCACAGTTCTGCATCGCTTGGTAGCCACCCGGAAACATCCTTTCTGGTTATTAACACAGAATAAATTCAATCTCCCTTCAATTATTTTTTTATTAGGCAAAACATAAGAAAGCTAGCTACAAGAACCCCACTAGTGAGACGTGCGTATTTTCAGCATCACCAGATTTATGTGAAATACATGGGCTGTCAGGATTTTTCCCCTCCTCCTATTTTCTGCACAGACAAGTCCAGACTTCCCACCAGTTCACTGATGTTGGGGACTTTTTATTTTTAAGTTCTTAAAAGTACTCATGTTCTCTTCACAGGATATTTGCTTCACTTGGTGCATGAAGAGAAAAATGCACGTAAGGACCAAGGTTCTCCTCCTCATGCCTTTGGATGCACAGCTGATATAACCAGCCCCTGCAACTTAAATTTACCCCAGCCAGGCTACCTCTTCCATGGCTGGGCATCGCTGCCCTCTGGGCTAGCGCTGGTGTTCAGGCACTGAGTTCAAGGAGGTAATTCAGACTAAAACTGCCAAAATAAGTGATTAGTTTCCAGCTGTATCAGCTCCCCGAATCCCCTTGCTACGTGGTCATACAAGAGCCAGCGCTGGCCCGGTGTGGACACACAGGGCTGGCATCACTTGATTGCTTCAGCAGCGTACCACCCATGGAGTGGCGGCCAAGGGCCCAGCATTCCCCTCGGGGGCCTCAACAGCATGACTTAGTTTTTTAGTGAAGTGTCTTGGCCCCTGAGGTGCCTCCTGACTACAGGGACAACCTAAGGTGACACTTTCATCCTTGTCACGACTACTTGACATGCTTACGTTCGAGTAGTGAGATGAAGCCAGGCTCCATAAAACAATGCAGTTTTCCATTTTCATGGCTCCCCAAACACCCGCCCTCCTCTGAGGACAGGGTACCAGCTTGCACATGGACTTTCCCACCAACACATTGACTCCAGTGAGCCAACAGCAGTTATCAAGGGAAGGTGAAGCCACCAGTATGTCCTTACCACACACCAGTGGCTGTGCCCCCTTGCAGTCGAACAGCCCAGATGGGCCAGGGAAGCCCATTGCTTCCGCACAGGCTGGGGAGGAGACTCAACCGATGCAAATGTTAAATGCAAGAGTGTTGTGGTAAGATGACCATTTTGCTTTAACAAAAAGATAGATTTGGGAAGTATTCAGCTCTGGTTTTACTCAGTCACAACGACAGCCACAAGAAGTGTGAATGGAACATTCTTCTTAAAATACCACACAAGAAACACGCACTCCTTTCAGACAGCAGAAAGATTACTGTATCAAGTAAGACACTAGAGGCTTAACTGGAATGAATATCACAGCTCCTTATGGAACCGGATCGGAGACTGAGGCATGTTTGGGGCATGCTGGTACTATTCGCAATGTACTTCCACACCACCCTATTCCTGAAGTACACATGATCTACTGCAAATAACTATAAAAGTTTCAGATTTTAATTAAAGTTCTATATTACATTTTACATAGACATTTCATGCTTTCTCAGAATGGTGCTAACATGAAAAATACATACATATATATAAAAAATTGAAGGAAGAAAAGTCTAGCACAAAAGGAAGCAATTGTGTGACAGTCATGACTATTTTAATGAAAGTACAAACAAAACCTCTGACCCTAGCAGTAAATGCAATACACAAGTGTCAAAAACATGTAGCCTTGAGTGATCTTTTACATGTCACTTTGTTCACCCTATTAAGATGCTAGTTGTTTCTTTGATTTATCTGATAATAAATTTTTGATGACTAGTGAGTCTCATAAAAATTGCTCTGGTGCTGACTACATTGATTAATAAGCCCAAAGAATCGAAACTGTCAGAAATTCATGTGCAAGAGTAAATTATTGCCAAACATACATTAGATATTCCATAAAATATAGAATAAAAAAGGTTGATTTGGTAATTTTATCTTGCATCAATTTGCTTGATATAATTTATATTCAGGATCACCACTGTCAGTCCTTGCATACCTTTCCTTTTTTTAAAGTCAACATTAGAGTAAATCTAAATTTGGGACAGCCAAGAAATGAACTGGAGACAGAATATCAAATACAATGATCAAAACTAACATTCAGAATTTAGCTTGGAAATTATGTCCAGTTGAAAGGTGACTAAACGCTGTTTTCTCGGAGTTGCGGCTTTTGTAAGGAAAATTCAGTTGTATTTTAGGAGTCAAAACTGGCACACATCTATCCATGCCTAAATCCCATTTTTCCAAAACTGTGATATCTCCTTATTGGGGCCTTTCAATGTAGAAAGTTCTTGCAGTGCATATGAACTAACATCTTTGAGGAGTTCTGGACTCTGCGGTCTCGCTCTCTTGCCTTGGGTAACTCCCAAAAGTATTTAATGTGCATAAAGTGCCACAAAACCAGACACTGGAGCAGGTCAGAGGTAGGGATCTGGGTATACATATGAATAGGGATCAAATTTCTCCTTTTCCCGTCAAGGGGAACCATACTTACAGCACGAGCTTTAGGATTTGCTCCATTTACTTCTGTATATATTTACCACCATGTGACAGCATTTTGTTGCAAGATATATGATTGTAGGATTGAAAACTTATCTGATTATAAATTTATAGGTGGGCTTTATGGATAACAAAAAAGGATTAAGGAATCACGGTTCCCCATTCAGTGAAATAAATGCTGCTATCTACATCCAGCACTAGCGCCAGCTTCTTAAAACATCTGGTAAAACTCTGAAGGGGGCTAATATTCTTGCATTTATTATTATTGCTTTGTTGAAACTGGAGCAATTGAAATGGTCAGTATCCTAAGTAATTCTATTTACTGTTTACGCTCCTGCACACTTCTCTTTAGACTATAATTTTTTTCCCCAATTTCCTAACCAACTAATTAAGAAGAAAAACTACAGGATACTTTTCCCGGGATGTTTGATACTAACTGATTTTTCTTATCATATTTTTAGGGTTAAATTATTAACGTGGTTGGGTACCACTGTACTACAGCCATTGCAAAGCTGTAGTCAAAAGGACTTAGCTAAACAGGACCCAAATCTGACTATCCACAGATTTAACAGTAGGACATTTCTTGTTTGGAAGAAAGAAAGCATTGAAATGTAGGACTGAGAAATCCTCTGTCAGATAATGTAGAAGCTCCTGATTTTCAGGTTATACTTTTCAAGAAAAAAATAACTTTAATAACAAGAATTTAAAATGAAATCTGATCATAACCATTTTCAACACTGTGCGTTAGGTATAAGGGGCTGTAAAAGTGCATATAAACCAGATGGCAGTAATACCTGCTAAAATAAAATCATGGATTTAAAAAAGTTTATCAGAGCTTGCACTACAAGTGGCTCCAGCAAAATACACCAGAATCATTCCCACCTCAGCCTTCCACTGGATAAACTGCTGATAAAGGCTATCATAAAATTAGGGACACTTCTCTAACTCATAACCCTCACCGGGAGGGTAAAAAAATTGCTAAAGATCACACAAAACTCTCAAATAATGCGAGACTGAAATAAGAAACTGGAGTTCAATAAAAGGCAGCATGTAATAAAACAGATATGACTGCGTAGAGAATAGAAATTGCAGACAGTTCTGCTTGATTATAAAAGCGCCACTTTTTAATTTATCTCTCAAATAAAACCAGCAAATGTGTGCAGTAACTCTTCTTGTTTGGTTGTAAAGAACCAATCTGAAGAAGAAAACAAGAAAGCAAATTAACTAAATTTTGAAGATTACAAAGGGTTAACAGGCTTACCACTACTTACTGTTAGCTGCACAAGTTTACCAGAAAACCCTTATTGCTACTAACATGGTTTCCACATTAGTTATCAATTACTATCATTTTGTCTGCTGTTTCCTATTGATTCTTCTTGTGGATTTTCTTTAAAATGCTCTATCCTTTTTGTTACCTCCTGTAAAGTCCAAATTCTGTTCTCTGCAATATCCTCACCGCCCCCCCCAAAAAAAAAAAAAAAAAATTGAGGCACCTTCAGAAAACATCAGTCAAGTTTCTTAACTGGATACATTTTGGACACACTGCCTTAGGTTAGCAACAACACTACTCAGAAATGTTGAAAAAAACCCTTGAATCCATTGGAGATGAGGAGCTGGACTCACCATGCCCATAGCAGCTAGAGCAGCAGAGCACACTATCGGATAAGAGGCTTTAAAATTGTAGCAGTTATAGTAAAGTTTAAAATCAGACAATAGATCATCATCTTTGTATCTAGGCATAACACATTAAAAGCCATCACGGTTCATACAGTAACTTTGATACCAAGATGTTGCTCTAAAACACATTTTCCCAGAAAGTATCTTGAAGCAATCAGAGGATAATGAAGGAGAATGAATCTGGTACCTTCCCTGTCAGCTTGCCCTAATCAGCATCCCTTTACAAGGTTGTACCTTGCTTTCTTTTCTTAATCTGCCTGACTTCTGCTCTCAAACAATTTTCAGGTGTCTGTATCTAAACACATTTTTAACATCCCTTTAAAACTACTGACACCAGAACTGAATTCAGTATCAGCCTCAGCTGATGTTGAAAGAGTAAGTTCCTACTCCTGTACTCACTAAGCCGAAGCTTCTTTTTGGCCTTTTGGATATAGCATTGAGCTGTGAGCTGAGAGTGCACTTCAGTTACAAGCCAATTGTTTTCTGGAAAACAGTATTCATTTTATTATTATTTTTTATCCTTTTGATCTCCTTCTGTAACCACAACACGTGGTATATGCTGCATAACTTATTCATAGATACTCAACTCTTCTTTGAGCTGTTTTAAAATACACTATGCACAGGCACAGTTCATTAAGTGATCCAGGACAGCCCATGTTTTCACTGTTGTCTTTCACCAACTTCCAGGTCACCTACGATGTTTAGTCAGAAACGACTATATATTTGCTTCCAAATACCTGAGAAGAACACTGAATATTTACAGGTCAGATCTCTGTGGAGCTCACCAGAAATGTCCTTGTTGGTAATTATCTCCCGAGACCTATCAGACAGTTGATAATTCTTCTTAATGTTTTATTGAAATTACACAGTGCAACGTTGTGCAGCTGTACAAGCTAAATGCTTCACAAGCTAAATGCTTCACAAAATTTTACGTAGTTAAAGTTGCCTTGACCAACCAAATTTATAACATTTCTTTAGGAAATAGCTCTCAAAATATATTGTACAAATTATATTCATACTATAGTCATATTCTTTAAATCTTCATTAGTAGAATCCCAAGTCTCTTCTTCACTATTTAACCCCAAACTGATGTCAGAGTAAACTAGGTCATATAACCAGTTTGGTCTATTCACCTTCCTCGATGTTGGAAGGATACTAGCACTTCTGTCACCTTTTGGCATTTCCCTGACACCACAATTTAATTAAGACTGAACTTTGGTGAGTTCAGACTCTGTCAGTCAAGCCTCCAAAACCTTCTGAGTGCCTGTCCACAGGCCTGGAGGTTTAAAACCAGTTCTCACAACAAAATGCTGGTGAGGCTTCTACTTAGTGGACTGAGAAATAGCACATCTTCCCTAGAAGATAATCTTGTTTGCACTGAACATAGAACAGAAGCATGACAGAAAATGACTTTCCTTCCTTCGTCATTATTAATAATCTGATTATCACAGTTCAGAAAAGGGTCCATTTAATTTCTAGGATTTACCATAATCAGATAGCCATAACCAGCCTCTCCGATGACTAAGAGCCTAACAAGATAGATCCCCACTTTGGATTGCCCCTCTTTCCCACCACACGTACTTTATTCAACCCCGCCTATCATTTTTCCTGCTCAGGGTGCCACTTGCCTGCAGCTGCACATCTCGCACTTTGCTTGCTTGCTTAGACCCCAACCTGTCCTCTACGCCAGGTCCTCAATTCTGTTTCTTAACACTTTCTTCAATACATCTCTACCTGTTTCTCATTTTGGGTTTTACCATAATTACCACTGATTTTTAACTCAGCTACTGATCTTGCCTTGCCCTACAGTTAGATGCAACTTTGTCTTGTTTCCCTACTCAAATCCTGTATCCTACTGTCACTGTTTCCCTACCTTTGGTTTCCCCAGCTTCTGCTCTTTCCTCACTTATTCATTCCAATTCTGCTTCTAACACAGCCCTAGACATCCGCCCCAGTGACTTAAACCCTGGGTTATCATCCTTGACATGGTAAATGGATTACTGCATAATATTCTAAACTTTGTATGAGAGTTCACATCAATGGGAACGGTAATATCAGTAGTTAGACCAGTATTTATCTGTGCAGTATCTATATCTGTCAGGAACATCAGTGATAGTTTTGTTTTTATTACATATCCATCTCAGTAATATATAAACACAAATATACAGAGATACTGTTTTTCTTGTTTATCTTTCAACATGGGTTCCAGTTTGCTCTTCTTTAGGGAAGAGTTACAGATTTGCATGTAAATGCTGTCTAAAGATGTCAGGGCTCTGAGTCATCTATTTTTCTCTGTTGGAAATAATGTACTAATATATTTATCAATTTTTAAAATACAGCCAATAAATACAACATTTGGTTGGAATACGAATCAGTATTTTCATATAAAATATACAGTGCCATGCCTGTGGTACAACAGAAACAAACGTAAATGACATTTTTATATTTCCCCACATCAGGTTGATAAAAGATTTTTATTGGTTAATTAAAATTTTTTTACTGGTATGTGATCAAAATGTGTGAATCAGGATTGTTAACACTCATTTATTTCTTAGCTATGATGGATCTTGCTTCCTGCCATCCTTCAAGGGAAGCTTAATTTGCCGTGAGTTCATTTTCACAGGAGATGTGGCATCTCAGAGAATCTCACCTAAGGTAGACCATTGAGGTCATCTCTTTTCCACTGTCTTTACCCAGTCTGTGAAACCACCCCAAAATACACGAGGTCACGGCTACCACTGGCACAGATGGTGCATCCAAGTCAGGGGCCAAATGGTAAATACATCAGGCTAAAAAGTTACTGAAATATAGAGGTGAGCTCCAGCAACAGGCTCTTGGACACATAACACCATCTTATTTCCTGTCCTGTGGGCCCAGGACAACCACACTGTGCAAATGAGAAGGGAAGAGAAGTACTTACAAAAGATTCATCCTACAAGCAGATGCACAAGAGCAATCCCTCTAGGAACAGTAAGAATACCTGTTCTAAAAGTAGAAGTATTTGTAGAACTGAGTCTAAGAGAAAACTAATGCATGAAGCCTTCTATTCCACAAACTACCAAGAATACTAGTGACAAAAGAAAAATGAAGAAGGAAAATAGCACATCATTATTTTTCTTAGCAAGGCAGGGTAGACTCACACGATCCAAGTTCTTTAAATTTTCATTGACCTCTGTGCATCATACAAACAGCTGAGGCATCTAACTGTACTTCTTTGAATCAAATCTACATTAGATGTTTAAAGCAGTTGATCTGTGTTCCTCTTTATGGTCTTTATTTCCCCCAGAGAGTCCAGACTACTCACCATTAGAAATTACTCCTGAGATCATACTGTGCTCAGTTCAGTTCTTTCTGGTATTGTTACAAGATCAGAGAATGACTGGATAATACAAGAAGTTATTTAATTTTACTTAGAGACAGCCAAAAAGAAGCATTCTCTCTACGTATCTCTTCAATCTAAGTAAAGAAAAGAATATTAGGAAGACTTTTATAGCCTCAAATGAATTTTTCCTAATGGTTATATAATTTATACAATAACAAGTAATTATTAGGTTATTGAAATATTTTAGTCATTTTAAACATTGCACAAAACTGCCATACATGTTTAAATAAAGCAAGTTATTAAATGCAGGAATATGCAAAACAATCTTTTGCCTTATTTATATTAACAGACAACAGAACTTTATCTCCCTTAGCTTAATGTCAACTGCACTGTGCAATATACATTCCCTAAACATATAGGGAAAATCTGGAGACACGAACACAGGGGCACAAAGGTCTGCCTGCATCACAGGCATGCCGACCTCTGCCATAAGCAATCATGTCACATGCGCCTGCCTAGATTGACCCGTGCTCACTTTGAAACAAACACGATTTTGGCTTTCATTCCTTCTGTCAAAAGGCTATTTCTATTAGAAAGTTATTACACCTTGCTCCCTTAGTAATTAAAGACCTTCCTTCAAATATACACCTGATGAGCTTATTTATATTTGTTCTTATGCCCACTGGTTTTTTATGCCTTAAATGAAGTCTCTTCCTTCCCCTGTCCCTCCCAATGACAGCAATGATTTCTGTTATCAGGCTTTGCTTTGCCAAATAAACCATGTACCTTTTAAATCTACTCTTGGCTCTTCATTGCTTTTATCATACTTTTATCCTTCCTCACTTTGCCTGTTCCTGCCTGAATTCATCCTTCATGAACATGATGACCAGAAGTGTGTAATATTTCCTTTTCTGTACTGGAAAATTTCCACTCGCTGAACCCAGCTCTGGAGATCGTGCTTTTCTTTGTCTTTCCCTCACTCCAGCATATCACACTGGTGGCTCACAGAAAACCTGTAGCTAATACACCCAAGCATTTCTCTTCATTTGCTAATTCTTCCTGTGCAGCGTGCTGATTCTCTTCTCTGCTGCTACCTTTGTGTCATCAACAAACATCACTTAAATACTCCTGCTTTTTGTGCTAACATAAAAAAAAAAAAAAAAAATTCTTGCAGGTCCAAGACCATGCTGCACAAGTAACACCATTGCAGGACAATGTCCTCTCAGTTCAACCTGCTGATGCCTCCACCTCAACCGCTGGCAATTCCCAGTTCCCCAGCATGCTTCCCAACCAACACATGGATTTTTTTACCTGTTTGACCTCTTTTCCACTCTGTGGTAGGTGGTTTTACTGATCATCATCTTTACATCTTGGACAGCACCAATCACACAGCTGAAATTTTATTGGCTTTAACAACTGTGGAATAAGGACTGGAGTTATTTCAAGATACTATTTGTATTCTAGTGCATTACTCTGAGTATCTCTAGTTGTTAAATGCTGAAATACTCTTCCATTAATATAACCCAGGAGAAGAATCTCTTACTACATGACCTGTGTCTGCTGCCTTGGAAGTAGCTGCTACATAATAGTGGGGGTCCAGTACAATTCATTCTCGAGAAGAAAGCTGGGGCAATTATCTCTAAATAGACGACTGAATCAAAAGCGGATTTTTCCAGACTGTCACTGCCGATAAAATGAGGTTTTCAATTATAATGCTTAGCACAGAGCAGCCTGCCCAGGAAAACCTATGTTCCAATGCTGCCAAGTGATATATGCTCAGCACAGCATTTGTCAAACCATTTCCTCTAGTAAGAGTTAATGTGTCAGTCTTTAAAATGGCTTGCTCTTCTACCACCTTTCCTGATGGAAATGTGAAAAGTGCAACTTACTTCCTTTCGCAAAACATCTTGTGGAGACTCTTGACTCCAAATTGACTGCCTCGTGGGGAAAACCTGCTTTCGAGAAACTTAACAAACGGTGACTGTTTTACAATAATTCTGCCTCACTGGAATAAGGAGGTCAAACAGGGAGACAACAATCATTAAATAAAATGTTAAAAAGTGATTTCTGGGTTCTAAGCACTCATGACCTAGCAAATTGTTTTGGTTTAGTTGAGATTATACTATCAGGTGATGATGGCTGCAATAGACTCTGCTGCGATAAAAGCAAAATCACTACCCTTTCGTTACAAGGACGAACAGGCAAAGAGCAAGTTTCACATGAAGATTGATCAAAAGCACATGATTAATGCCAGAAATGTACCCAAAGAGTGGCTTTCTGGATTAACTTTGCTGTAAATGCCAGCAACCAAACCCACCCACTGGTACCAATAGCATGTCTCAGCTTTACCTCACCTTAATCAAATCACTAATTATCTTACACTGATCCTGATGAGCATCACAAGATTTCAGGTCTTCATAGGAGCTTAATTCACCATTTTCTTTCAAACACTCATGTCTGTCTTCACTTGTCTAAGTACATTGTAACCACTAAATCATACAATCCATCATCTCTTTGTCAGTACCCTAGACAGAGATGATCCTCTGAGAATATGCTTAGAACATAAAGGTCACTTTGAAAGTTTACTAAAGGCATGAATAAAAAATAAAACATTTAGTTAAGCCCTTTGAGGAGATGAGGTTGCCATTACCCTTTACTGTTTGAGCAAGTTCAACTGCTTTTCAACACTACCGTGACACCGCACGGGGAGTTCAATGGCAGCTCCTGAGTATACATACAGAACCAAAACCAAAATTCAGCTTACTAACTTAACTTTCAGAAAGTTAGAATGGCAGAGATTAAGAATCATTATATACATGGCAAACAGACCTATTTCCAAAGGATGCTGTCACAGGATGATATGTGCAGTGGGTGTATTTTAGCCAACAAATGCTAGCAAAGTGCCAAAAGCTGCTGAATTTTCTGTTAAGAATTAAGAGCCCCTCCACACACGTTTTATGTCACAATATATGGCCCATCTTTTTGTCAGCACAATTCTTCCTTGAAAAATGAGGGTTGAAAAAAATCACCTGGCATCATTTCTCATGCAAGGTAAGGAAATTAAAGGAAATGAAAGAAGCTACAAAGTAAGAAGAGCTGATCTGAGGGTCCTACTGGCTAACATGCTTCTGAAGTGAAGAGCTATTCCAGTTTTATACTTAGTGTGTAAGTACGATGTAAAACAGGAGTGTGAAAATGTAAAAGTATGTGAGACAAATGACATTTTATCTTTAGACATAATCACCCTTCACGGGTGTCATCCCTACTTACCAATTAATCACTAGAGCATGAATATCCTAAGACAAGGCTAAAAATGGTGTGTAATTTTTCACTAAACATGCTTGAAACAGCCAGTAGATTTCACAAAGGAAAGGAGAGGTTTGTGATCTATTTGGTATTTGCTTTACAAGTGGAACCTCACAGAATCTGAACAGAAACCTCCGATATTGACCGCAGTGTACAGTTATGGCTTCTGCCAGCCATCAGTAGAAACCTCAAGGTTTAGTAACATGAATGCAAGGGAGTGCGTTGCCAAGACTCACTGAGTTATCACTTTCTGGCTGAGATAACAGCAACTGAGTAAATATGATGTTCTAGTCATTGCAAACACAAAATAAACTGTATTAGCATAAACCCACTTAGTGAAACGTAACTTGCTAAGCCCCTGAAACTTGGCACTTGTGATTGTATGAGCATACCCTCTCTGTCTTAGCTAGTATAGACAATGTTAGACTTGTAAACAAAGTAAAATCAATATTTCCAATCAGCCAGCAAAAGCAACGGGCATAAGGAGACAATTACCATCTCTGGAGCTCAAAAGCCATCTACCATATAGATGCACAGTTCCTGGTGTATGAAAGTACTTGAAAATAAACTTACTGATATGATTGTCAGCTGCTAACATGTATGAGCTGTCCTCTCTTCTCAGTGTTGCAAGTGAGGTTATCTAAACAGCATTCTATCCAATCATCTATTTAACTGTACTGCTTTGTCTCAGAGTAAAAGTTAAGCTGGCTGGGTCTATCAAATGCTGCAAGTTAATTTTTAAATTTTTCTTTTGGGTGAATGATCAAAAAAAAACCCCAAGAGCTCAATTTTGCTTAGTTACATATATACCAAGAAAATTACTGCATTCATATCTCAACCTTAATGAGAAAAAAGACACAGAACCTGGACATAGGCTCTGAAAGAAAAAGGAAGTTGGAGGTGGTGTATAGCTGTTAGTGGGAAAAGATCAAAATTTCATCATAAAAAGGAGTTTTCATTTCATCTGTGTTCACAGCTTATTTGCTTTTGTGCACAATAATGCTACTAGACCTGCTACCTAGATTATGCTATTGCTTATGGATTTTAACACCTAAAAATCAAATGCAAACAGAAAAATGTCTGTAGCAGGTGGCATCCAAGTAATTCTGAGATCACATATTTAAAGGTAACTGGAAATAAAAAGGACAACCTTTTTCAGCAGGAAAATCCACAAACTCTCTTTATAGCATGTGGAACAAGTACAATCAAGAATCAAAAGAAGTTGCTACTGGGATTCTAACAAAAATACACAGATATTTTTTATTTATGGTTTAAATATAAAATGGTTATATGCTGAATATAAACAAAAAGATATCTAATTATTAACATCTGCATGTATTTGGTTTTCATCACTAATCTTTGAAAATAATGACATTTTCATTGAATAAGCCTCTAAAATCAAAATCGAAGCTATGAATGAGCCATGGAAAGATTCTTTGATTTTATTTTTTCCCCCTATTAATGGGTAGAGTCTGATTTTGCTTCCACTGTTAACTATACAGGCTTCAACTATTTACTGTGGACAAAATCAAAATCAGCCCATTAGCCAACAAGACACTGTTACACCTCAGCAAAGAACAAGACAGCAAACATAATATGGCTAATTTAAAACAAAGAACAATAGTTGAGGCAACTGATGAATTACAGAACCTTTTATGTCAATTTTGATTGCACAAGAAGGAAAGTTGCCAGAGCTGTTTAATATATCCACAGTTACAAAATCTTTTTTCTTTTTTAATTATAGATCCATAACAGCAGCGCCCCACCCCCCCAAACTGAATATGGGTCAAATTCTCAAAACTGCACTTCAGTCCTCAAAACTTCCCTGTCCTCATGATGCCCAGCGCTGTCCCTGTGAGCACTGCATGAGGGTCCCTAATCTACATTGCTCAGCAAACAGAAATATAAAATTGGCAATAAAAAAAATAACAAAACATTATCAAGAAACCTAGATGTAGCTACACAACAGACTGTGGGGAAGGGATGGTCTAAGGACATAGACAGCTGTTCCCCTACACCATGTCTGTAGTACAGAGTACTACTGGAAGAAGGGTGTTGCAGCCTACTTAAATCTATCTTGAGAACACATCTTACAGCACAAATATCAGGACACTTCTGAGATAGATAGATACACAATTTTTGTAACCACTCTCCCATCTGTGATCCATTTCACTTAAATTCTGTAAATGAAGAATGGCCTACAAAAGCCATTGCTGGATCATTTAGTTTCACATAGAAATTTACATCTCAGTTACTTAACTGAAATCCCAAAACCTTCACTTGTGAATACTCTCCTTCGGTAATTGAGTTCAGACAGCTACTGTATAAAAAATCATCAGAAATGCTGCTAAATTATTAAAATATATTTTTAAAATAAAGGGGAAGTGCAAAAACTAACTTTCCTGCCTAGAGATTGTACTGTGTGTTGTACTACCTATTGCTTCTAGGAAGACAGCATCAAGGTTGTTGACAGACACATAAAAATAACTTCCCATCTAAAGTTTTGCTGTGGATTGGTATCATGGAAATTTTTACTCAAAAGAAATATTTCAATTCAGTGAATGATTAAAGACATTATTTCCTAAACAAATGCTTAGCATGGAGAAGTCCCAGCATTAGGTTCATTTTTTTCCAGTTACACTGTTGAAGAAAGCACTAGTACCTGTATTTCAATTACGAGGGCTGGAGACTTTTGGAAACCAGTCCAGATCAAACCAGGTTTGAATTCTGGACATCTCTTTCAAAACATAACCACCTGCATCCAAAAATGTTACCAATCTATAACACCTTACTGTACATACTTAAAATTAGTACTTCTCAAAGGCTTGTAATCCTTGATCTTTTATATCTCTTACTTAAAAGCTCTTAGAAATGAACAACAGATACAGAAAAATATCAGTCTTTGTGCTTCTCTAGCATTTCTAAGTCACATTTATTTACCTCCTAGTCAGCAAAATTCCTTAATATAAATGTACAGATCTGCATATTTGCCCTAAAGACCAAGCTACTGCCTAGATTATGAAAGAAGGGGAGTAGCTGGTAACACTTTGCCCAACACACTACAGGGAAAAAACCCCAACACAGCTACAGTATACAAGTAACATGTAATACTTACTATTTATATGTTTCTGAACGAATGTATTCAAAAACATGAGATACTCCCAGCTGGAACTGGTCAGCAATAGGGGTAACCCAAGGATTGTTCTCTGCTTTGAAGACTTGCTTTTGACCAGTCAAATCCAAATTACCTGAAAGGGATTAAACAAAACAGTGTATGAAAAAAAAATTGAAATATGAAAAATTTGAAAGAAATATCTTGCTGTGAATATAACATTTTTCATTCGTTTCAGAGAGTACAACCATAATAAAAGCAAATATTTCAGTCTTTGTGGACAAGAAAAGGAGGACATAGTAGTTCCCACCATGATGGATGCAGTTCCACTTTATTCTACATATATGCTACTACATGTTGCACAACAGGATTGAACTCAGCCCACTGCACATCATGTTTATTCTTCAAATGAGTTTCAAGTAGGGCTTAATAGTGCACAGGTGTTGGGCTGTTCTTCTGCAGTAGAACTTCACTCAGCACAGGCAAAACAACTGCAGTAGAACTTGGGGCTTCCCGATTCCTAACTCCGAACCTCCTAGCTCTGTTGCAGCATTAAAAGTCTCGCATAACTTGACCATTAAACATAATCTTCAGGCCTATGGGACAATTCAGCAAGGCATCCCTCTCCACCATGGCTCACAGGAACGAAAGGAGAATGACGCTGTGGTAGGAGTTTGCTCTGCTGAAGCTTAGCATTGCAAAGCATTTCTCCATCACTGCCCCAAGCTAATGTCAACAAGCAATGCCCGACAGCCTTTTTGCCTTCCCAGTGCCCAACGTGGTGTTTGTACCAAGATCCTACCACTGATCCGTGGTTATAGTTCACTATACTGAGAAAAACAAAAAGGTCATTCTTGCAACATGGCAGTTTTTACCAATTGTATTGACAGGAAGACTTAAGAGACCTTTTAGGGGTTTGCTTGGGGTTGGTTTGTTTGTTTTGTAAATGTTTACCACCCAAAATCAAAACAGTACGTGCTCTACTGAAACTCCTCATGACTATGGATCCAACAGGCTCAATTCCAGGACAGTCTAGCCATTGAAATATTTTCTTGTGTTCTTTAAATTAAGAAATCTGTGCTATCATTTTAAATTCATTTTTGTGAATTTTGTGAATTTTATGATGAAGAGAGGCCTACCATCCCTCCAGAAATCTAAAGTAACAAATAATAATAAAAAAATAAATCATTAACTATGGGAAACAAAAAAATAATTACAATGTTTTGAAGACTGACTGAGCCAAGCTATCAGAGAAATCTGAAATCAACCCGATGTGCTAGTTTTTCAAAATTAAAGGCACTCACGTAAGTAGGATGAACACACAAGCTGCTGCAAGCCGCGTGCTTGCTGGCCATTTCAGCGCATGTTCTATGTTACAGCTAGTCCTCGATGCATTTCTCTCCGTAAAAAGGGTTAACACAATTAGAGTAAAGACAGACCATTATACCATGTGAAAAGATGTCATGCATCTCTTACCAGCCCATCAACAAGTTACCATTACCTTAGCGAGCTCATCTGTCAGCTGTCTGAGACCTGTTCTTTTGAAATAACAGGCAGGGAGCATTTCAGCCCTCTGTCAGCCAGGCAGCAATTGCCCTCGCTGCCTCACGCTTCAGTGCGCCTCGTTAGGAGCCTTGCACCCATCTCCTTTATTAAGGGACTCGGCAGCCCTGTTCTAACAAGGATCAGGAAGCAGGATTAAGTACTGTGACAAAGAGGACCTAATAAGCTAGAAACCGGTGTGTCTAAATCTACGCTGGCTGGCTCAGAGCGCAGGCTCATGCTGCTCGCCATTCAGTTTGCAGGCACAGGCCACCGGGGAAGCAAGCCAGTGCTGTGATTAGCCATAACCCTCTGACCGGTGCTGCTATGAAGAACATGTATCAGTCAGGGGCTTGCTTTGCAATTGCAAATTGGATTTTCCATTTTATTACCTGTAAAAAAACCACATATGTTGCTCTCCAGAACTACCAACGCTGTAAGCACTCACTTATAATTACAGCTCTGCAAGTACTGCATCCAGGTAAAATGATCAATCTGTGTACAACTGATAAAAATAGTTAAATTTGGGGAGGCAAGCTTGGCCCCATCATGGATCAAATTCAATGGTGCTTACAGGAATAAGTCACACACTCCCAAAATCTCCACAGCCAGGGTCTCAGCTGAATCCTCTCATCCTGACCTGTGTCAGAAATTTAACTCCCAGGGGATGCTGCTGCATTTCTCCATCCCCACAGCGTAGTGCGCCCACTTCCATTCCAAATACCATGCACAGCCCATTTAAGCATAATTAATTGTAATAAATACTATTCTCCTACAGCCAAAGAAACCTTACAGCAAAAAGAGGACTCAAGCAAAATGAACTGCAGGTCTCCATACCAAAGTAATCACTTCATTTTCCTCCGCTTTCTGTTTTTCCCCAAAAAACACTGGGGGCAGGTACAGATACTATTTTTTACCTTCAGAGGGAAGGGGCAGGCAGAAGCCCAAAGGGTAAAATTAACCTCATTACAGAGAAAATTGGGGCACCCAAAAGTCCACAATCTGCACTGAAATCCACCCCTTCCCTGCCCAGGACGCTGCTCTGCCTGTCATCCTGGCAGCCCATCCCTCTGGCAGCCTACGGGGGTCAGCTGCCACCTCACAGCCAGGGGTTTTATTTGAAGAATTCAATCAAGCGTTGCAGTGTGAAAAGGTACAACCCGTCTGTCCTCAGGGCAAGGACCAGGCAGAGAGCGGGTGCTCCTCCGCAAAGGAGTAACAGAGGGCTGCCCTCACAGAAAGCTGGGAGGACATGGCACCCAACGCTTTAAACTCCTCACTGTTCCATACTGAAATTTCTATCTGGAAACGAAGGACAGAAATGGGCAGAAAACTAAGCAGGGTAAGAAGTCACAGAGAGCCCACCCCACCTTACCAGCACTAGGGAGGAAACAAAGTGTAACACTCCTGCCATAAGGCAAGCCACTGGAGAACAAAGGCGGCATATAATTAAAACTGAGACAGGATGACAACATGTCACTCCTGCATAACTGTTTATTGCTTGGGGCCATATCCTGGTGTCCATTTTGCTTTTACAACTAAACCATGTGGGAATCGAGGGCTTACCTAATCCTGCTCTGGCTGCAGTACGTCCAGGAGTCCCAAGCCTCAGTAACATCTCAGGAACATTACGTGCTGGGGTAACCAAACACATTGAAGCCCTGCATGAACCCTTCTGCCTCAGTGCACCAAGATGAACCCAGCAGCATGGAAGAGATGATCAAACCCGCCTGAAGCAATGGCTCTGGTACCAGGCTCACCGCCGGAGTGCTATGCAACTGGATACCTTACAGATGCGTCCCCCCCCAACAGTATCCTTGCCTACACTTTTCTTTTTTATGGCAACGCTGTGCTAAGAGATGCTGTTATTCCTTCCCTGCAGCATTAGAGCCATGGGCCAGGGAAAAAGCCATGGCAGATGCGCCTTCATGCATATTGTCTAAAAGCAGCATCAGCAAAACACTATCCCCAGGCCTTTAGGAAATTTATATACTGTTCTGCTACACAGATCACATCAAATCCTTGGGATATTTTTAGTAAGCAAAATACAAAATTGCCTCTAGTAAAAAATCCAGTACTGAAGATTCAATCACAAAATATATTGGGGTTGGAGATTGCATTGATCATTGCTGGTTTGTTCTGTCCATGCATATCAGCCTATTAAAAATATTTATCATCTCTAAAATTTGGCATAACTAGGAGACTGAAATTGTATTTCTTCATAATGGACTTACAGTTCTTGCTATTTTGCCATACTGAAAGAGACCAACTCCACTGAAATGCATTACAGTTACATGCCTCTGACAGAGAAAAGGAGAAGCCTATCTTTAAGACTAGTCAGCACAACTCCTTTCCTAGATCATATAAATTCTTCTCAAATTATTTTTGAATGCTTCTAAAATTATTCTTATAAATAAATAAATCATCAAAACTGTGTATCTCAGAACCCAGGTCCAACATGCTTAAAGACTCTTCTAATTTCTAAGCCTAAAGGATATTTTTTTCAGTTTTCTATCTTAAACAGACATAGATTTCCAAGTAGGAAGAATGCAAAGTGGACATAAGCTGCTGCCGGTGAGGACACTGAAAAGAGAACAGTCTGGAAAACAGAAGAGAGAGATACAGGTCTAACAGCTGACTGCTGCGGATGGCCTGCATGGGATGACCAAAAACCTTCTAAAAGGAGCCAGCTGTGTGGTCTCAGAAATACCTGATCTTGGCTTTTTTTTTTCCTGTCTCAGCACTCATTGTATCTAAAGATGATCCTGAACCATTAAGTTTGACTGGATCAGTGTGACTGAACTTTTGTGTTTAACTCACCTTAAAAACAAATTGTTCCTATGCCCAACTAGTAAGCTGTGCAGACCTGAAAACTGCTGCCCAAATCTCTTGTTAACTGCCACCTGGAAGCTACAGTAAATAGATCTACACCAAAACAAACCCTCGAAAATTCAAGGACATAATCAAACTATGCATATTTTGAATTTTTGTATATCCTAGCTTCTGCCATCCATTGACTAGAAATACCACTTACCACTACTTAAATTCAGAGCTCCCACAGCCATGGGTAGGCAGAAGGGATATCTCATATGACAGTGGGCACAGCCCACCCTGAGTGACGTTAAAGGGAAAAGGCAGCTACAGTTTCCCTGCACCTCCCTCAATGAATCTATCCTGCGTTTGATCTAAAACATGATAGTTAATGTTTCTTATCATTTTCCTTCAGTGCTGTTGAAAAAAGAAGTGGTTTGTGTGAACATTCATATTTTGCCCAACTGCCTGCAAAGGTCAGAAAAGAGCTCATAAAAGCAAATAAAATGCTGCCTCCCGCAGTCATGTTTGCAGAAAGTGTCAGAGCGGTGATAATGCTACCTACCACTTTGACCAAGGGTGTCTCCAGACCTCCCAGGCTCCTCCCATGCATTATATCTAGCCTTCAAGCATCTCTTATATGCAACTATAAGCCCCTCATCCTCTTGTGACCTATGATATATGCAGTGTATAATATTTACCCAATGTATGTATACTTAAGGTACAGTAAGGTATGACTAGTGTATGTAGGCATGACTTCAATACAAGCAAGAGAAAACAGAATGAGCACAAACCTGACTTGTCCTTTCCACTTGAACGCCCCTTGGCAACACTTTAAATACTTTCAAAAATTAAAAGATGAAATACAGTAATTAAACAACTCTGACATTTGAGAAGTGAACATTGGCATTCAGCATAAGAAACATGATCCTAGCTGTAAAATGCCAGATCAACCCTTCTTTGTAATGGTTTAAATTCATCCCTAGTGGAGCTTCATTAAAATCAATGGAAATCATTTTTGGCCTGCATACTGTTGAGTTTCACATCTGTGTCCCGTTGATGCTCTGACCCACCTTCCAGCCTGCACTCTACCGCTCTGACCTCAAGGAGAGTCCTCAGGCTGTAACACATCCCTCTCAGCAATTCCTCTTAAGGCTGCAGTTTAAATGTTCTTTCCATTTACAACACAAAGGTCTTACTCTCTCACTGCCGTACATAAGGACGGGAGGAATGAAATTAGTTTTATTTCTTGAATCCTGTTTTATTAAAGGCTAAGTAAGGGATCAATCCACTACACTAAATTTAAACTTAGGTTGTATGTAAAAATACGTCTGTCCTGGCTTGGTTTAGATTTGCTTTACACTACAGGGCTTATAATTTTTATTACTTTTGTGGCATGTGCTTTGCCTCCATAGAGAGAGAGCGTGGGGGTGGGAAAAGTATCATGACTATTATGTCATAAAAATTATACCAAAGGATTCATTGTGAACAATGTCTTAAAATCTATGTTAAAAAATGAAAATATATACTGATTTCTATGCCACAGTGTGTTATTAAAAGCAAATGATTTTTACACCAATCTTAAGCACATGTAAGCTGTGCATCGGTAACTCATATCATTCCTACAAACAAGTAAGATCAGGTCTGCTTTGAAGACCTCTTCACTTTTGAAGGATTAGTAACAGAAGAGAGTAGATTTAAACAGTAGTTATAAAGGAGCAGTAAGACAACAGAGAGCAAAGACTTCTTGTACATAAGTGAAGTGTGACTCAATCTTTTTGGAACCAGCAGAAATACTCACAGAAATATTCAGTATGATAAACAAATCTACAGCTCCATAGCATATGTCAAAAATATACGTTTGCTTATCGATGAGCTTCTATGCACTAAAAGAAAACAACTAGTAAATCTAAACCTAGACTGAAGCGCCTCCAAAAGATCGATCCCAGCAACACTTTTGCCCTCTCGCCCCCACATTCTTGTACTGGAGAAGGTCACCAGCACTTCAGAGAACCCCGAAACAGCATTTGTGGTGGTTTTACCTAACAGGGGAAAAGTTCAAGTCTCAAATAACAAGAAGTCAGGTTCAGTACACACTAATATACCGAACAGGCACTCCAGAGCATCCATCAGACAGAAGCAGGCTGGAAGCCTTCCTCTGACCACACCGACAGGAACGTCTGTGGCCTCACCTGAGCGTTAGACAGGAAGCCCCAGGGTAAGAGAAGGCTGAACCAGCAATCTGAAAGCCAAACACTGAAGCCTAAGCCCGCCTTCAGTTTTACAGAAAACAAGAGTGCAGATATTGTAACATCACACGTTATTCTAACAACTTGTTAGATGTAAATGAGAATTTCCAATAATGAGTTCAGAGATTAGACCACAACTTGAATGTTCACTTGAATACCTCTAACAGTAGCTGTGTCAGTTCAGTAATTGAAGAGTTTAACAAAGACATTTCAAACAGAAAAAATCTGGCCTGAAAAACATCAGGAGATGGAGACTCTGCCAGTGGTGTCTTGTTCAAATGGTTCATCACTGTAAAAATGTATTCTTTATTTCAGTGCTGAACTGAGCTGCCTTAGTTCTCAAACACTGCTGCTTCTTCTGCCCATCTACAAGGGAGAAAGATGACCTGTCCTTTCCTCTCATGAAGTTGGTGAGGATCGGCAGCTACGTCTCCTCTCATTCTTCCCTTTGATAGGTTAAATAAAGACTCTGATTATTCTGTGTGATCCCAAAATAGCTACTCCATTTGCTTCAAGTCTTAGCAAAAGGACCACAGCTGAAATGAAGTAAAAGCAGAGCAACTAAATCTTGAATTCTTTACTCTTGACATAAAGGTGAAGTGATACAGGGAAAGCTGGTATTGCCTCAGCTAGTGCTATTACAGTTCTATGGGAAGAAGATTTTACTCTCTAGCACTGTCCCACCTCAGCCTTTCATAGAAGAGAGTTTAGAACAAAGTGAATTTAGTCCTGAGATATTTATACAAAATTTCAGCATCATAGCAAGGGTCAGCCAGAATCATTACACCAGAGTGTAATAGGGAGTCTGGCATGAGGAGACCCACTCCAAAATGGGTCAGGACTGAAGACAAAACCTGGGAAAGACAACAGAATGGATGAAATACTGAGCTTCTCCCTTAAACCACATTTCAGGCATTAAGTACAGGCAGAATATAGACCTAACCTGGCTGAGCAAGCTCACATTTCCATATTCAGATGACAGGAGGAGCAGTTAACTCTCTGGGAACAAGGGGAGAGCCCTGGCAATTTCTACCATCACTCCACACAACAAACCTGACCTTAACAGAAGAACTAGTGGAAAGAATAAATAATATTAACATTCACAGGCAGCCACAAAACAGGAACTTAGTCAATGCAACACACAAGGGACTCTAGCCACACAACACTGCTAATGGTGTGTACTTCCACATGACAAATCACGCTCTTTCAACAGCCAAACTCCACCACACACGGCCTTCAGGTACCAAGGCAACCAGCCTGGCTGATGCCGTCATGTGGGTAGCTCAGGGGAACGGCAGAAGAAACAGCATTTTGCAAAAATCCAAGAAATTACTTCAAAATGTTTCCTATATTCTCATGACTCAAATAAATTAATTTCTCCAAGATTTCTAATGTAGGAGACACCATTTCCTAGAAGACCTATAAGTATTGCTAAGTTTCACCAATTTCTTTCTTTGAAAGGTGACATGCTGGAAAAACCATTCCATTCATGCTCTTTGTAACAAATGTCAGGCACTGACTGGGATCTGGAGGAGCAAGCCCGACAGTCACTGCTAAGTGTTCCCGGTGAAGAAACCCAAGAAACGCACTATGCAGCAGATGGTTTCTGTAACAAAGGGAATTAACACGATGTCAAAGTAGTTTAACATCAAAGACGTTTTAACGGCACAGGAAGTATTACAGGCTTAGAGGATCAGCATCCCAATTTATTTTGAAATATATTGCACATTTTTTCCAACCTCAGAAACTCTCCTGGGATTCTCAATTACACATGAACTCAACAGAGCATTCTCTCTTTGAAGGGTCCTTATCAGGCCAAAATCTAGTTAATTTAAAAATATGAGTTCAAAAAGGATTCACTGTATTGCTTTTGCCCCACACCTTTGAAACTTCCATTCAAACACAGGTTGCCAAGTACTCAGAAGAGCAAAACCACTTTTAAGTACTATGAAATACGTAAAATGAACCAAATTTAACACCAAATATAACATTTGCTCAGATGGCTCTAATTACAGTACTCTTACCTACTGCAGCTCCGACAGAACAGATGAAATATTTGCTGACAGAAACATCATTATTATGCTGATGGTACTTATAATCAGAGTACAGTCAACATTAGGAAAGCCTACACACACACTGTAGCAATCAACAATAGGACTTGCATATTTCAAAAACTAATGTAAGATCAAATCTGAACCTTGGGAAGTTTGGCAAGGAGTACAGCAGTGTAAGGAAATGAATGCCTGTGGCGTAAATCTTAATGATGGGCTATAGAAAACATCTTTCTGCGTATAACGAAACTGCAAGTTGTCATCTCTTCCCATACACCTTAAATCCCCTCAAGTACTCTGTGGACTCTGCCTGGTTTCTAACCACATAAAAAGTGGTGGGTTTTGGTGGTGTTGGGGTTTTTTTGTAAGGGTTTTTTTTTTTAACTTAAAATAGGCCTAAAATGAGAAACACAATTAGAATATTCACAAATTTTCAGAGATGCTTTTCTTACATAAATAATCTGTCCATGACCTATCTTGTTGTGTACAATTTTCTATTACTCCTTAACTAATAACTGCTACATCAGTAGTCCCAGAAAACAAGTTATTCTGTTTATCCACTGGGACGTTCAGTAAAGCTCCTTACTTTCTTACACCACCTTTGCCTTAGTTCCAAAAATAGAAACAAGTAGTTTTCTTAAAATTGCAAGATATGAATTAGTTGTTCCAGTGCTCTGAGCTGGTGTCCAAAGAGCCCCAGGATATCCCGGCTTCTGACAAGCACCACAGACCTGTATTTGCAGGTGTGAGCACTGTTGTGTTGTGGCACAGGTAGAGTGCAGCGACAGTTTATACTGAAATAAGAAAAGTTGGGCGTTTACGTCAAGTATATTAAGAAAAGAAATATCTTTTGTGAAATAAGTGATTCCTATGTGTGTTGGTTTTGCATGGCAAGGTTTTGGTAGCGGGGGGGGCTACAGGGGTGGCTTCTGTGAGAAGCTGCTAGAAGCTTCCCCTGTGTCTGACAGAGCCAATGCCAGCCGGCTCCAAGACAGACCCGCCGCTGGCCAAGGCCAAGCCAATCAGCGCCTCTGTGATAACGTATTTAAGAAGGGAAAAAAACAGTTAGGGAGAGCTTTTGCAGCCGGAGAGAGGAGTGAGAAGATGTAAGAAACTCTGCAGACACCAAGGTCAGTGCAGAAAGAGGGGGAGGAGGTGCTCCAGGCACCCGAGCAAGATCCCCCTGCAGCCCGTGGTGAAGACCATGGTGAAGCAGGCTGTCCCCCTGCAGCCCATGGAGGGAGGATGAGGGGGTGTAGAGATTCCACCTGCAGGAGGCTGTGGCCTGTGGGAAGCCCACGCTGGAGCAAGCTCCTGGCAGGACCTGTGGACCCGTGGAGAGAGGAGCCCACGCCAGAGCAGGTTTGCTGGCAGGACCTGTGACCCCACGGGGGACCCACGCTGGAGCAGTTTGCTCCTGAAGGTCTGCACCCCGCGGAGGAGACTCATGTTGGAGAAGTTCGTGAAGGACTGTCTCCCGTGAGAGGGACTCCATGCTGGAGCAGGGGAACGATGAGAGGAGTCCTCCCCCTGAGGATGAAGAAGCGGCAGAAACACCGCGTGATGAACTGACCGTAACCCCCGTTCCCCGTCCCCCTGTGCCACTGAGGGGGGGCGGAGGTTGAAGCCGGGAGTGAAGTTGAGCCCGGGAAGATGGGAGGGGTGGGGGGAGGTGTTTTAAGATTTGGTTTTATTTCTCATTCCTCTACTCTGTTTTGCTTAGTAATAAATAAGATGAATTCCCTCTCTAAGTTCGGTCTATTTTGCTCGTGATGGTAATTAGAGAATGATCTCTCCCTGTCCTTATCTCGACCCACAAGCTTTCCGTTATACCTTTTCTCCCCTGTCTAATGAAGGAGGGGAGTGATAGAGCAGCTCTGGTGGGCACCTGGCCCTCAGCCAGGGTCAACCCACCACACTATGTTTGCACATGCCTGTTATAATTACCTAAGTAAACTATTTCGTTTAATATTAACTTGAACAAACAACTGCAGCAACTACTTTGCATAATATAATATTCATTCACAAATTCTAGAGTCATTTCAAAAGCCTAAATTTTAAAATGTCTTCCTGTGATGGAAATATTGAGACTTTTGGCAGGATTCCTTGAACCTTCTATTTAAAGTCAATCCTTTATCCACGGAAGATAATTTAGCTGTTCAAAACTAAAAAATGATGAAAGAATTACTTCGCCATTCTGACATACAGATTTAATTTACAAAATGTTTCACCCTCCTTGAAAAGGAACATGGCTTCTTACCCCATCAAGTTATGGTTTGGGTTTTTTTTCTTTTTTAAAGAGCTTGAATCTTCCATTTTTCAAGTATGTACCTAATTGCATAGTTTTCATATTGTGTCCCTTTACCTGAGGAACTTATTTGATAAACTACAACAGCATTGAATAGCATACTTAAAAGCCATTGATGCCAACATTCAGTTTTGGAAAAGATGGTAATTAAAAATGCATGCTTAGAAATCATTGCTCTTCCCACACGCATAAACATGAGCGAACTCCGTGTACGTGTGTGCACACATGTGTGCTGGCGGCAGGCTAACGAACAGAGTCAACATTAGAATCTGGGTTTTAAAAATCATGCCATTTGTTTTCACATCAAAACTGCAAACCTACAGATAAGCTAGTGACATTCTCTGGGTGGCTACTTACATTTAGCTACCATTTTGTGAATATTCTGCACCATATACTACTCCTATATTCCTGACTCTCTAAGAAAATCTTTTACGTGGCACATATGGGTCCACCCAGATGACCATACAATGAACTTAAACCACCACCATTGATCTTACTAATTGCATCTGCCACTTTACATGGTTCTTGTTTCTACTCAGCTTTCTTTCCAAACACCGTTCCAATTGTTAAATGGTCAGAATACACAAAGTGACAGATTTAGTGCTTCCTTGGCAATTTATATAACTGACTGCAACTCTGTTGTTGCAGTGAATCATGATTTATTTGTCTCACAATGCAGCACATAACCTTTTAAATGCTAGGGAAAAAAATGCCAGCGCCTCTTTAAAGTTTATATATGACTGCCCACCACCATTCCTCATGAACGGGGTTTTGAGAGACAAATGATAAAAACAAGCTGCAAATTCCACCCACCTACTCCTGGCCATTTCCTGCGTTCATCACTCACGCGTACTATATTTACAGACAAGCACCCTCACCCAGAGCACCCCTCTTTTCCTTCTGGTCAAGAATATTTTTCTTAAATTAGTGATAGGTATTCTCTGCTAAACACAGAGGAGGATAATACTCATCTCCCTGAGCCCTCTTACTGGCGTGTGCCACGCTCAAATCACATCGGGTGAAATTAAGAGCAGACTGCAGAGTTTTATTTATTGGTATCTCTCTCCATTCCAAAATTGTGATCCCAATGCCTGTCTGTGGCCTGTTCTCATACTCTACTCTCCACACCTTCTCCTGCACTTATTTCCGTTACCTTTAAAAACCAGTGTAAGGTACTCCTCCCCTTCTCTTCATTCAAACGCACTACTTTATCCTGGTGTTTATATTGTGCCCATCTCCCTGGTAAATGAACATCTAATGACTCATCGTTGTCCATCAGTGCCCGAACTAAGCCAGTCAAAAGCCTTCAGCACCTTTAATTATGAAAGTGATAATGAGAGAGGAAAGATTGTTTACTTTAAATGGAGCAGCAGTACCTCCAATTAATGCAAATAGGATCTGCTCATTGAAAAGCTATTTATCCAACATGGACAGCACAAAGTATTTGGATAGTTCTTCTTACATTATAATTCCATTTTAAAAATTTAGGAGGGAGAACTCAGAAAGCAGATAAAATTGTTTTTCCCTCAGATGGCGACTGTGGAATTAACAGTACATTCATTAGGGTGTAACACTCACATACCACCTTTCACTGGCAGACTTTAAAACTGTCTGCAAAGACGTGCTTCTCAACATTGCCCTAGTTTGCAGAAGGGAAAATAGGGCTGCACAGAAGTGACTTTTCTACTCAGTCCGCAGATTCATGCTTGCCTGTGGCCTGCTCCTACTGGACCCCAAACAAGCCCTCCAAAGCCCAGCCTGGTGCTCCATTTACTAAAATCCATTCCCTAAATGTTTGCCTGATATTTAATAAATAAGAACATTGCTTTGCACAGTGAATATGTTTGCAAGTTGCACAAGTAACAAATCTAGACTTCAATGTAATGTTCTCCGGAAATATGCCCCAAAATCTAGGCTATTTTAAATATTTGAGATAGTTCTAGCACCACACATGGCGTAGACTGCAACAGAAATTACGCCAGCTGATCATGAATGAGGATCTTGGATAAGACCATAAAATGAAACACTGGTAAATGAATATATGAAGAGGAAAGTATAATTTATAGAATAGCATTTGAGTAATAAAGAACAGAGGTGACAATGACTTAAGCTGTGTCAATGCACCTCATCCTGATCAGGTGGGGCAAAATTACAAGTCCTTTTTCTACCAGATAGTGATATTGTTCTATAATGCAGACAAACGTTAACTAAAAGGAGAAATGCTTTCCTTGGCCATCCGGAGTTTTGCAGGTACGTGCAAAATAAACATCAAGAATTTTGTTTCAAACGTTTCCATTTGGTTTGGACAATGATGGTAAAACCATTTACAGTGAATTTGCTATTATGCTTGTAAGGCAGCAGCATGTTTAGAACATTTAATTAGCCACAGAAGGCGGTTAGACTCAGTGCAGCATTTAACTTCCACTTTCTGGAAAAAACAAGGCTATAATTTAGGAAGCTACATAAAAGTACATTTACAGACACATGCTTTTGAAAGGTACTGTGTTGAAAGAGACTTTATAAATAAATACGACTTTGACAAAAATCTAAAGAAAGTATACCTGTGTCAAGGAATAAACATCTGAAATTAAGGAAATAAGAGCAACTTTCATCCACCAGTGGTGAGGAAAAAAACAAACACCTCAGCATCATATAGTCCGCTCCATTGATAAAGGCAAAAAAAGCCATGGTGGGTAAACAAATAAGAGTCAAAACAAACATCTGTCCCCCCTCATAGAAAAAAAAGCAGACACTTTGCTGTATAAAACAAAAAGCATACATTACAGACTGTCACATTTATTCACACAACCGCCACATGCTCTAATGGGTCAAAGCAAGTTCTTGTGAAAACATATTATTTTGCTTTATCACGTTAACTTCAGTCACTATCCTTCAGAGTTTTGGGAACTGGTATTTGGAAGGTATTAGTAGAAACAAAGAAGCCCCTATACAACTGTCCACAATAACAAGAAACAAGGAATAAACCCTGCGTAACAGATGTTTCAACAACAGGTAACTGATACAGCTACATTATTCCCAACAAAAATATTTTATGTCAATCTTTAAAAAGATCTGAAACCAAATTCTGGCTTAGGGCAAACAGGCACAACTTCTACTGAAGTTAATGCCCCTCACATAAAATGGAATACTGCAATACAAATTCAGCAAAATCGATACTTAAGTTTCAAAGAAATACTCTACCTTATAGGTTGAAAGAAGCCACTTGTAACCATATTTGAATGGCCAGTATCACAAATTCAAAGTACATCAACCAGCTCCACTGCTTTAAGTGAAAGAGCTGTCAACTCACTAAGAAAGGTAGGCTACTGAAACAGAAAAACAAAAAATTCCTCTAATTTAGCTGTATTTTACTCTGGTTGATCAAACTTCTATTTTTATAGGAAAAGTCACAAAAAAGTCACTTATACTGCTGTAATTTTTGCTTAATATAATTTTGGCTGATCCAGTGTTCTCAAAACCCAGTCAGAGACAATAGCAGCTTTGCAGACCAAGTATTTCTGATATGTTATGTAAAGCAAGATGCTATATACAAATTTGCAGACAGGTGTACTAATACACAAGGAAAACGTAACATGTAAAAAACTAATAAAACCAAACACACATCGTCTTCTGGACCCTCCTGCATATCCAGTAGGACTGAAAAAGTGAGTGTTTCTCAGGGGAAAGTAAATATTAGCAGCAATGATGACTTCAGCATAATCATTTCCTACAGTTTAACAACTGGTTTCATTTCAGAGGAAACGTAGTGCATCATTATCGTTATTATTCAAATAAATAAATGATTATCCATAATCTTACCTAGTTCTGGGGGCAGCACAGTAAGACGATTTCCCTGGATATGAAGTTCCTTAAGCTGAGTGAGCTCACCGATTTCTTTAGGCAGCGATATCAGGTCATTGTCTCTAAGACTCAGCTAAGAGTGAATATAAAGTAGTCAGAACAGTTTTCGGTTACCATAAAGCAGCCTAAAACAGAACTCTGCTCCCTCTGCCCCCACCTCTCTCCTAAACACTCAATTCTTCCAATTTATTTACAAGTGTCTGCTGGTAAACAAGAAACAGTTCCAGGTGTAGTGGTCTATTCCTGCAAACATACCCTACTACTCCTCAAATTGACTAGATTCTATTCCTACAAGCATTGCAAAGTGAATTGATTTTCCAAGAATTTAGATAAATTACTTACTATCTGCAACTTTGTGAGCTTCCCAATATCTGGCGGCAGGATTTCAAAATCGTTGTCACTTAGATAGAGTGCACGCAGGGTGGCTGCAAATTAAATAGCAATATATAAACAGGGTGGCATACAACCCAACCATTTGAGGTCTAATCAATAAAAGGGAGTCAGGTTTGATTAATAATCCTTACTTGGTGAGAAGCCTTTGACATACCCAGGGCTCACAATAATAACAAGCAGGTCAAACTTAGATTTACTAGCTTACTGTATTGTTGGTGAGTTCAGGAAAACATCTATATTCAAAAGGACTGGCACAATTAACAATTTCTACAATAGTAGACACTGGCAGGTTCTAGCATACAGTCTCAATGCTCAGATGTCAGAATACAGTCATTACTCTTTATTGCCCTCGATTCTTATTTATTACATCAATTTGCCTCCTAAACAAACATTTAAAAAAATTATCTGAGCTTTTTGGACAAACACACATCTATGTTAAGCTCTGTAGAAAGCAGAGCTTTACACTGTCAAAGAGACCTGAAAAGAGAGTAATAGAGAAGACTCAAACTGTAGAATTTGTAATTTCCATGCCTAGCCTCTATGAAATTCACAGAAGAGTGACCCAGCATAACCACGTAGCTTGCTATTATTGAATGAGCATACATGTCAGTTCGGAAAAAAAAAAATTAAAATGAAGACTCACAAAGACCTGTTGGGTGCAGCGGGAGGGAAGGTGGTCAGGTCAGCAAAACCAGAGAGGAGATCCCATTTGTCCTACGCAGTTTACTCCTCCTCATCATTTCATTAAATGCGACCCTTTTTAATAACGCTAACTTAAAAATTTCCCTCTGCCAGGTTACAATCACAAAATCTCTCAGACAGCAGCACTCCTCTCCCCTCGCCTGTCACTTTTGCTGCTGAATGCACTGATCCTGAAGCCACTTCAGCATAGTACACTGAAAAGAGGTAGCAGAATCACTAAAATCCAGAAAGTGCCAGAATTCGAGTTGCTTAGGCAACCATAATGCAGCCCTTTTGCACATTTGCGTTACAATACCTTTATTTTAACTCGGAGTGTGTATTTTTAACACATGCAAAGGTCAGCTCAGCTCTACCATTCCTGCACCAAGCTTTGTAACCTTAGCATATTTTTAACATACTGGACGCTTCAACATCCACACGTTGCTGAAACTATTTCAGTAATGAACCATCAGGAACACAATTGTTTCCAGAATCAACACACAACAGTTGCCTTGGAAAACAGTTCATTTTTGCCTGAGGCTTGCAGGCTTCCACGAAGTTTTAACTGAGTATGGGACCCAAGGAAATATTACTTGGAAGAAAACTAATATACCATTACTAACCAAGTTTTCTCATGTCCAATGGTGTCAGGTGACTGTATATCAGTGATAAATATTGCTGAGCTATATAGAAATATTCAAGAGTTATTCAAAGAAAACCATAAATATCAGAAAAATTCTGTTGGAGTTGTGTCTCTGTCAAGTGAATTTCAGCTGCAGAAAGCAAAGCACCATATCATGAAGATTTGTAGGGTATCTAGAAAAGTCTCTTACTCAGATAGAAGAAGTTTCCTGGTAGAGAACTTTCATTTAAGTTGTTGTAAGTCAAGTCAAGAACCTCCAGAGCTGGTAAAGAGCCAAATCCCCTTGGCAAGGTGTTTAACCTGTTCATGCTGTAGGTAAAGAGGAAAAACCAGAACATGACATCAGTATTCACTTCATCTAGTGGGAATAATATATGCAACAACAGTTTCATTTCTAAAAAGTGTAATCTACACCAAGCTTCCCTTTTGTTTTGAAAAGGGGTTGATGCTACAAGATACTGAGCAAGCCTTTTGCAATGCAGACCTTTTTTTTTATGTCTCACTCCCATAAATAACGCCCCAAACTCATGTACTTGCAAGGGATCCCGTCCGTTATGTCAATCAACAGCCACACCTGAAACATGAAGCACAAGGGAGAGAGGTGCCACACACAGTGCTACACTTGGCTTAAACAGCATGCCACGGAGAAAGCTGACCCTTGGTAGATGAGCTATCTTCTAGCTAAACTACAAATTATGTTTTTACACATCATCCCAACCATCTGCCATTCCGCCGTACCACATAGTTCTTCACCATGGTACCAAATACAAAGAGGAATACCTCAACTGCATGGTATTTATGTTCACTGATAATTGCTGCTCAAACCCCTTCTTAAGAACAGCAAATTTGTGTCACTAGAGAACTATTGATGCACATGGAGCATGAAGTAAATAAAATGTCAGTCCTCTGATTGATGAGGCTTAGTCTAAATATAGCTTCTTCAGCCAGTCTTAGAGCATTTAGGAGAGCAGTTCCCACTGGCAACAGCCAGAAGAACATGGGGAAAGCTACAGAAAACAGTAACTTTTCTCTGACCTCAAAAGGCTTGAACAAGGTGATCCAGATAGTCACTAGAGCTGCTGCAATGACAAAGAAAGGCAAAGAGCTGGAGACTATATTCATGGAAGCTTACCATTTGTGTACGAGCTAGAGCGCTGGCTGCTTATGGTGTGAACAGAAAAAAGCTACCAGCTTATTACTCACGCTGTTCCTATTTCATGTACACCAAACATGTAGCTTGCATGTATGGATCTTGTTTCAGTTGTCACTTGAGTTTGAAAGTAGAACAGGGAAATATTTTCAGGAAGAGCATGTACAGGTAGCAGTTTTGAAGAACTGGATTTTATCCTCATGTGATGCTTGGAAACAAGCGTGACACTTTATGTTATCTCTAAACATATTCTGAATTTGACTTTCCTTCAGATGCAAAAGTGATAAATAGCAATAGCCATAACTGATGTCAAGAGGGGACATAATGTGAATGTATGAAGCATGAGGTAATGCTAAAAACTAGGAAAACTCAAGACCAAGTATTGACAAAGTTAGGTACCCAAAAATAATTAAGACTTTTGGCTCTAATGTCTAGGGCCTTCCCTCCCCTATGTGATGTCTGTCAAACAGTGTGCTATGCTATATGATAACTACGATATACATCTGTAGGACAATTAGTAAGCCCATCTTCTAAAAGCTCTTTGGATGCTGAATTAAACACAAGAGTAGCTGCACCTCCAGATTAAGCACAATGACTACACACCCATGTGAGCAGAGGCAGGAGAAACACATACAACATTGCTTTTACAGACTCTCAGATACTAATCTCACCTTTCCTCTCCCACTTTTGCATAAGCCAGCCCCACCAGAACAAGAACCTGTAGAGATCAGCTCTCTGTAGCTGAACTCTGTATGAAATCTTCTTCCTCCTCATCTCCCATTAGAAGTCCTACCAGGGACATGCACCTAGTATTACTGTTGTAGTAGTAGCTATTAAAATACAGAAAGGCATTCCCCACTGTCACTGTTTTTAAAACTGATCTTTATATTAAATAGGACTAAAAAAAGCAGCTCCTTTTTCACTAGTAAAAAGAATAAGTGGCCCTGCTGGCCTTCTCTTTCATAAGCAAGGAACAGGGAGAGAAAGAGTGTTCTTATTGACAACAGGCTGAATGGAATCTGATCTTTGGCATGGGAAAAAAACCAGCTCAAAGTCCCTGTCCAGCACAAGTTCAAACACTGAACTTGTGCCACAACTGCCTTACAAACTTTTTTTATTTATTTCAAGCTTTCAGTGCAGCAGTACACCTTCCCTCTTTCTACCCCACTACCTAACCTTTCTGCACCAAAACCCTCCCAAAAATAATCTATGCTCTTATTCAAGGGTCCCCTCTCCCTAGAGGGCTGTTTTGATGCCCTGCCTGTGCACATGCATTGCAGATGACAAAAGGGTTTCTGGGCTGCCCCCCCCCTGCCCCGGCAAACTACTAGAGCAGAACAGTTTCCTCTGACTCCAAGGCCCTCTGAAGCAGAACCCATTTTGCAGCACTAAAGCTGGGCTGCAAATCCTGTGCCTGGAAGATTACGGATAAAGACGGCATTAAGAAGGAAGAGCATTTAATCCGCAAGATCTTGGGCCGCATGACACAGGAAGGTGGCAACTGTGGTTCCAGAAATGTCTGCTGGTCTTAACCCCACGTGGACTTTTGCACTACATTTTTTTTACATTAATGAAAACCAGTATTTGACCTACACTAACAGTTGTGACTGTTTTAATCCATGGAAAGAGCCCAACTTCTTCCTCCCTCCATACACTGCAAACACTTCTATATGCCATTCCAAAAATATGGATTTAATGCCCAAGATATATAGAATCCTGATCATGAATTAATATTTGCTCTGAAAAGCAATTCCAGGTTCAAACAGATATTAATGCATACTAGAGATCTAAAGAGACCAAATAAAGACCAGAGAAGACAGATCACCATGAAAACATTTATTGGTATTCCAACAGTTCAAGACGCAATGCAATTATCACCACTTTACAACAGTATACCCAGACCCTAGTGAAAATAATTTGGTATTTAAAATGGTTTTTAAAAAAGTTTAAGGTGTTCAGCAGTTTGAATTTATAAAATACAGACATTCTTTCTATGAGAAACCCATAAAGCTAAAGCTTACCCCTATCAGTGCTTTCCTAAGTAGTTACACTTTAAATTATGCTCAGTTAAAGAAGGTTCTGTGCTTCACATTTATTTTCTTAATAATTCAAGAAAACCTTCCACAACTGTAGTTATTATAAAGTATCACCAAGTCTACTGGCATATAGTATCTGAACACTTAACAGGAGCGCCTTTGATTTGAATTCGGTCAATACTAGCTCTTTGAATTAAATGCATGCCACATTTAAAGATTTGCTGCTTCTTTTACAAGTTTACTAGAATTTGAAATTTCTGTAATCCCAGATTCAGGACTATAGAATTAAAGTCCTATATTAACATGGAAAAATTAGCATTTGGGGTTTTCTGGTGATTTTTTGTTTGTTTGGGTTTTTTTGGTTTTTTTTTTTTACAAAGCAGAATAAAAAATAGAGCCTGACTCTTAAGCAGCAACCACAGAATTAAGAGACAGTTGCAGTAAAATTCAATAACCGTTAAATTTGACTTCAGTATTAGATGAATGTGAGTTGCTGTTGCCCTTAAACAGTTATCAGTATACCAGAGTAAGTGCTTGATCTCTTTTGAGTATCCAGGACACCACCTAAACACTCTGAAGCCATAATTGCCAAGTTATCCTCACAAACACTTTCAAAAAGAAACTTCAATAGCAAAACATAAGTTTCAGGTTCAGTTGCGACAACATTTGACAGTACCTCTATTACCACAAATTTTTGCATTAAGATACGCACCCAAGATTCAGGTGTTTGAGCTTCTGAAGGCTGCTAATCTGTGTAGGCAGCTCCTCAATCTGGTTGTTGAAAAAGTTGAGCACTTCTATGTTTCTCAGGTCTGCGATGTTTGCTGGCACAGCTGTGGAAAAGTTTTCACAGTGAGAGACTGCAATTAGAGCAAGCTACCTAGACTATAGATGCTCTGCTAGCACCTGTCTTCTGTGCTGTTTGTGCAGCAGCTGACAGTAGAAACAGCATCTAATAGCTATTGCAATAAAAGCAAAGTTTATTTCAAAAAAGCCTGAGAGCAGTCACTTTGTACTCTTCAGAAAGTAACTACCAGTATTGTAAGATATTTTGACTAACAAAAACCATTGCAGAGAGAGACAAGAACAAGAAGTGCTCTCCTGGACTAACACAGAGAAGCAGGCCATCCTCTGAGTGTGTGTAGCACACACAGGTCTCAAAAGAGCAGAGCCTAAGAGACTCAGATCATTTCATCATCTGAGTTAAAAAATGAATGATACAAGTAGTTACACCAAGACAACAGTTTTATTAAAGGTCTTTAACAGCAAACAAGAAACAAAAATGCATTTTTAGACATGGCCCATTCCACTTACTGCTTAAATAATCTAGTATCCAAGTTCTTGTCCATTTAAGATACAACAAAGTTTACAAAAAATTAAGTTCAGCCCTAAAAAATGAACTGTTTAGCCAAGCCCATTTTCAGTTACCTCTCGCGACTGAATAACTAACTGATCAATACACATACATGGCTACATTGGATTACCAACAAATCAATATCTGGTTATTATCCAGAAACATGAAAAATAAGGCAGAAGCACAATATGAACATGCCTGTGCACATGAGGTTAAAAAGCTATTCAGATTTGCATTTTTCCCCCTTCAACACAGCGAGGTTTAACAGACAGCTGAGGGTTACACAAAAGGAGGTTGGCAGATCACCTGCGCTGAAGCTTGCACCTGCGTTCAATATTCACCTTGGTTCGGTCTCAACTCTGACTGCATCAGGAACCCACAGAGTGCACATCTAAATAATTAGAAGTTTTTATGAGGCCATGATTTTCTTTTATTTGTTGGCATGAGGCAATCTCAGTCTTAAAATGGAGTCAATAATGTTTACAAAGCAGAACATTATAGTATGCCATATCTACTAGATTATAAGTCTAATTACATTGTGAACAATAACGGGATCCCTAACAAACACTTTAATTACACTACATAAATATCACTGTTGAGGGTCATATTCATTGCAGGAGATTTTTAGCAGACTTTTTTTTCAAAGTCGTTAGGGCAAATCTGAACATTTAAAAGCCCTCCCTTTGTGGTATTTTCCAACTGGTCCACGCGCATCTGTCACTCAATGAGAGCAAGAATTATGTGCCTTCAGAAAGTAAAGGGTAATGTACTACTACTGTTGTTTTAAGTTATTCCCTAACAGAAGTTAACTGAGGATTTTAATTGACATAATTCAGCTGTTTCCAGCCTCAATATTTCACCAGAATAGTAATTACCAGTATTAAAATGTTTTCCTTTCAGAAATTAGACTTTATAATTTGACTTTGATGAGATGCAATGGACTGGCAAACCATATTTCTGCTCTTCTCAAACAAATACTATGTTTATGCAAGACTAGGAATCAGAAGTACTAGCAAATACAGGTTTTAGTTTAGTCAAAGCCTAAACAATACAGAGACCAAATACAATTCTCCTGAAGTTACACTGTTGATGCAATTAATAAAAATTTGGTATGACTAATACTACTAAAAATTTGGTATCACTACAAAGGAAGCCCATGAAACTTTTTGATCTTGCTATGAGACCGGACTACAGAAACCGTCAGACTACAGAGACAATTTGTTAGTGCTACCCTCATGCGAGGAAAGCCAGCAATACCTGATGTGCCTTTCAGTTGAATCAGTGTTGGTTAACAGGCACCTCACATTTAGTCAGTCCTATTCACGGTGGATTTAGTTACCCAATGACCTCCTGCATCATGGAGTAGCAGCAAAGTAGTTCTGCATCTGTGAACAGACCACAAGATGGGGACAAGAACCCTCCAAGCAGCCTCACACAGGCCAAACAATAAACGACATCAAAGCAAAAAGCTGGTCTCAGTTACTGAGCTACCTTGAACTAGCAACACTGATTTAGTGGATGTCTCCTTTCAAATACCGGCCCAAACTAGCTTGCTTCTCCCCTTAAGAATAAATGAATTCTTAAGTCAGAAGTGAGATACAAGCTTAAGCTAGGAGACTGTGGAGAGAGGAAGAATCATTTCTAGGAAGAAGGTGAAAAGTCATCTTAATGTAGAGAAAAAACCCAGCCAAACAAAAAACCCACAAAACAATCAAAAAACCCCCCATGAAACTGCCTGGAAAGAGATGACATCTAGACATCAAGACAGGAAGAAAATGGCTTCCAGAGATTTGTTCACGACGATTACACTTGCACTGAAGACCACAGCATCAGAGAACCCTAGTTTCAATGCGTAACTACACAGCTGAAGAGTCAAATTCTACCTGCTCATCCCACTTGCAAACACGGGACAAAAATTCAACTTCCCTTAGCTAGTTTATCAGAGGAGGTTTTTATTTGGTTTTCTTTTGTCAGGGCACGGGTATGAGTAAGTGTCTCTAGTGAACAATGTGAGTTGTGTTCTTGCACGCTGTCCACTAAGTTTCTGATATATCTGTATAATTCCCACATACTGTATTTCATGTCGTGCATTGCACTTAGGATACTTTATATCATTATTTTCTTCAAGCCATACTAAAAGCTGCGTGGGTAAGCAGGCTGAGATGAGAAAAAGGCTAAAAATTTAGCAAAGGATTTAGATGAAATACTTTGTGTGTCACCCTGCTAAATCAAAATAAAAAGCCCCAATCCACAATTGTATTTTTTGGTTTGGATGGAGGGGCTGGAGGTACTTCATAAGAAGGAAAAACAGAAAAGTCGGTCAAGACCAGGCTTGTGGTGGGGAAAGAGGACTTTTTCCTGTAACAGCTCATTTTCTGATTCAACAATTCAAATTCAGCTGTAATATGAATGAATGCTCTCTTGGATTCAAAGAAAAACAGACTGAAATTAACTCCTGGTCTTGTAGTTAAACTGCACAGGTTCAGTACCTTCAGGTCTAAGAATCCCTGAGGTTGACTAGGCAAGGTTGACTAGGCATATAATGTTCTCTGTCCTGAACTTTACACAACTAAGTGCATCCCTACTACCATCCCACTGTTATGTTGCAAAATGCTTCCCAAATATATAGCAGACTGCCAAACACCAAGAAATTCATGTTCTGGCAATACTGAATTCCACTTGAGCCACCTTCTCATGATGAGCTGTGAGAGTGAACTGTCAGCATCCTGGTTCCATTCACCCACATATTTACAGTACAATCCACAGTGTCTTAACAACTCTTCTAAGACCATCTGCTGCCCAGTGTCATTAACAACTAAACTCCCCCTCAGCAAATGCTAGTAAAATTTGGCAGCCCAATGCCTTTGCATTCTCCTGGGAAGCTTCAGTCACATCATGACAGCCCATTCATATTAAGTTCCACTTCACAAGACCAGGAACAGCTTCCTTCCCCTTGTTCAATACTGGAAGTTGCATACAGTGATTCACTGTGGCAGCTATAGACTTCACCTTGATTTCAAGAGTTTGGTTGAGAGTGAAAGAGACAGTCTATAGGCTGTACACCAAGGAGTAAGAGGACTTTCTTTGTGCTCCTGGAAATAAGGGTTGGTAACTTGTTATGCTTCGAAGCATTTAAAAACAAATAGGCTCTTCTTTGCCTTGAAGTTAGTGACAATTCTTCAGGTACTAAAATATATTCTTATCAGACCAGCCTTTCACCCGAGGCAAGTTATTACATTTTATTCCTACATAAGCAGCAGCTGTTCAAAAGTTTGGATATGATTTCCAGAACATACATAAGAAGGATAAAATGCTTCTATTCAATGCCTATATAACTCCACACCTAAGTGTCCTGGATCTGGACCTTAGTTCTCTCTCCACATCAAGAACTAGAAGCCAACACTAGACATCTATCCTTACTAGAGGTCTGATGTTGCCCTCGGTTGGAGAACAGATACTGGGTTAGATGGACCTTTTCTCTGAGACAGATATCATGCAGAGCATTGTGCTGATAACATTTACATCACAAAGCAGCTTGGAGTTAAGTGTCTCAGATGTAACCCTTTCTCATAAAGCAGGAAGTCAAGTGGTTCTCATATCACTACCTAGAACTGACATCTAGATCCAGTTCCTTTGGTACACCCAACATCTGACAAAGGAGGAAGAACACAGAAAATCAAAGAGGACAAAAGGAGGTGTGTTTTCTTCCCTCCAGTCATTCATCTAGGTTTCAATACAATTCCTCTTGTGGTGGCAGAGCCCTTCATACAGCTGAAAATGCACAGGCTTCACCAAGTCTCTATTCCTGAAAATGAACCCGAGTTTATTTCTCTTACAGCTTCCGTGAAGCAGTGGAAAACAGGAATCCTCATAACTTCAAAAGTAAACAAACTCTGGTGTTTGCAAGATTAAATCTCCATTTGCTTTTCATCTATGAGATGAAATCTACATTGCTTTTTTGTATTTAGTAGGGACCAACATTAAATCAAACATTTCTGAAGACACTCTTAATAAGAGACTCCCATATCAAAATTTCCTTTACAATTTAAAACTAAAATTTAAAACATTTTAGACAAGGAAGCTCAGATGAAAAATGTGACGAGTCAATAAACTACCCAATTGGACAAGTGCAATGATTTAGTAAAAATCTAAGTTTCCATGAGAGGAACACATGGTATGTAAACCAAGTTAAACATTTCAGTTCATTTATACCTTAACATCAAATGTTCAAAATAAACATTGTCCCATTGCTGCTTGGAAAATGGTATCTGTAATACCTGCCTGTTCATAAAACTCTGCATGAGTAAGCTTACGGTCTCCTCAATAAATTCGATTCAAAGGCTACAGAAAACCTCCCATTGAATTCAATGGGTTTTGAATCAGACATCAAGTGAAATAAGAATTTTAATTATTTAAAATATGATTAGGTTTTTTGGCATTCACATCTTTAGAAACTTCAGGCTGCAAAATCCCTGTTTTTTCAGCACGTTTCTTTAGTTAATGAAGTAATTTCACAGTACCTAGGAACATAACGTTCAGTAGTACTCCAAACCTTTACAGGTTCTAAGGGAATATTTATCCAGAAGAGCTATTAAAATAGCACTACTTGTCAGAGAAGAGATTTATAAGACTATGCCAGTTTCTCATTAAACTGTTCCACTTAAAAGCTGGTCAAGAGTCATAGAGAGTAAAGAGAACTCAATACAGACTTTTGAGAGTGCTGTCAGTCCACTGGAGATCCCAGGTAAGGTTTTCTTGTCAAAAACAAGAATCTACTTCTTAAATCTGAAGTAAAATCTGTGGGCTGTACAATATAATAAACCCCGCTCTGCAGACTGTTGCTAATCCAGTTAGCGTCAACAGGAACTTTTCATGAGTAAGGATTCCTTAGAGTAAAGGTCAAAGACATGAAATGTTACTCACATTTCATGGAGGAGGAAGAATTTGGAATACTAAATATATAATGCATTCTGTGCATCCAATATAACTGCACTTGTAGAGCTGGAGTCATGTTTAGATTAATTTGACAAGGGTTCTGTTATACTGAGAGAGAAGCAATCAGCTTCACCAAAATGAAAGAGGAATTAGCAGAGGAAGAACATAACAGTTTTCATTTTAAATATTCATAGGCATGCTGATATCATACTTGGCAGTTAACTGGAGAAAATCCTGATCCCAAGTGAAGTATACAGTACTTAGTTTACACATTATATAGTTCAAGTTTCCCCTTTTGCCCTCCCTCCACTCTCTTCCAAAGATGGATACCAACCTTCCTCACACTGAAAACATTAAAAACAAACTTGCCTCCTTAATCTTCAGCTCTTTCCAGAAACCAGTAGAGTTCTTTTTTGCAATTATCCACAGAAGCAATGCAGTTATTAAAATGTTCTTATGAACATGTTTAAATTATACTATAGCTCACTGATGTGCTACTGTGCTAACAAAGCAATTTATCAATAAACAGTTTTAATTCAGAAGCCAGAGTCTAAGGAGAAGTGCTGTGAGCACAAGAAAGGCTGAGAAGAGACTGGGAATCAAGTGACATCTAGTGAAGACAAAGGACAAATCTGTTCTTCTCTGAGAAGAAAGCTTAAGACACACTTCAAAGTTTGGAAAGAAATACTAGAAACCAGGGGCTGAGGTTCGGAAGGAATTATTAGGTTGAAAATAAGTTACCTAACAGTAAAGAACTGAAACTATACCAAAATAGCTCACGAAGATCTGATGTTTGTTAGCTTTTTTACAGCAGTAAAGAACAGCACTGTTCAAAATGTTGACATAAATATGCTCCTACATTACTACAAACAGTTTTGAAGAAAACTGAGTATTAGCCAAGCTTTTTGAATCAGGTTACCATGCATGTGTAGTGGACCACAGCATCTTCAGCTTCAATAATTGTTTTGTAAGGAGTGCACAGTTCAGCCAAGATGGTTTGCTATCTTACTTTTATGGTCAGAAGAAAAAAGCTCCATGTGGTACACTAGACAAAAAGTTGAAGAACACAGGCTACATCCCCTTGATACAGGTCAGATCATCTGTACGTGTTGATATCTTCAACTGCAGGGAATGGTTAAGAAAAATAACTTCTGTAGGACTAAAAAGAACTTTAGCTGATAGTGTTAAATTGAGATTTATTATTAGGCTTCCACCAAATGCAATTGCAAATGGTGTCACTATATCCCAGTGAGTGTCCTTCAGGTGTTTAAGTTGTTTAAGCATGATCTTTGCAGAGTTTCACACTACTGCACAGTAGCCAGCTTTAGCTAAATCAAACCAGCTGAAGTTCAGCATGTTCACCTTCCCCTCCCTCAATATTATCTTTACTTCAGTCTATTTCACATGCTTTCTGCAGTTTACAAGAGGGACTAACCAAAGATGCCCTGAACACCAGATCTTGAACAGATACTATAGGTTACCCCACACAGGTCAAGGTCACTTCAGCCTCTTACTCGGGAATACTGATCTACTCTGTACTTAGCAGAGCTTGTTTACAAAATCCTGCTTTCACTCTGAGTATCTAACAAATAGTCCATAATTTCAGTTCATTTTATTGGACAGTATTAGCAGTTTACACTTTCTATACCACTGAAATGTTTGTAAGGTCCTCCCTGTGCCTCTACGTTAGCTGATCCCAGACTTCAGCTGACTATACATTTAATTTCCAGCTACACCAGGTATTCCTCCCAGGTAAGAGGAACCATGTTACCACAAATTGCCCATCCTCAGATAAAGATTAGGAAATTATTTCACCCTAAGGGTTAGTTCACTCTACAGAACAGGGCACCAATGGAAAGAGTAAGAGGCCAGATGGGTGAGTGGTCTCAAGGGAAAAGCTGTGTCATCATTCACTTCAGCACACCTGATTACTAGAAGAACAAAAAGAATACACAGAAAATAGAACACAAAACTAAGTATGCAAGAGTAAATCCAGTTTCTCCTCAATCTAGATGAAATCTACCTTCTCACCTCTGTCCTTCAATATCAGCAACAAAAAAATTCCACTCAGCTTGTTAGACAGTAAATTCTTTAAGACAATACAAAATTAAGCTCTTTAATGAAGTCAGTTAACTTGTGCAACATTTATTAGCTTTGAAAATGCCAACTTCAATATAGTCTGTATTTGGCAAAAGGATTTGCAACAATTTTACATTACAGCCTATACATACAAATGGAGAAAGATAATTTATATGGGGTTCCCACAAAAAAATTTACAGCTATTGGAAGACCCGGGGAGATAAGTGAAGACCCAAAAAATTTGTACTAAAACATATCAGAAAACATTGAGACTTAAAAAAAGGAGTAAATATGTTTGCTGATGCCTTTTAATATGAGAACAACAGCTTCTGAAGAACTATGTTAAAAACAAGTGATTTGTGTCTAGTGCTGTATTTAGTATGTACGCTTACTTATGCAAAACTGACTTCATTGCTATACAGTACAAACTTTGACAATTTAATTTATGCATAAACTGAGGTAGTTTCAGCATGCACTCTTCATACTATTACAGCACAAAACTCTTTCATAAATTATTCTGCTTCATTCTCCCCAAGCTTCTTAAAAACAAAATTTATATTATTTAAAGCTATAATGCTCTACCATCTGTACTTTCTCAGAACCAAAGGTTTGGTTTTTTTTCAGGAAGAAAAGAAAAAAGCTAACAAGGTATTTAATCTAAACATTTGTGCAGAACTGGAATGTCACAAATTTAGTAAGGCATATGTATGGGATCTCCTTTCCCCTCCTTCTCACATCCCCCTGTGCACTGCATTCATAAAGATATTTCCCTTTAGAGATCCCTGCACTAGAAATAGGAAGTAAAACCAAATCAAAATATGTAATAAAAATGAAAGGCTTACAGTTAATTTAAAGTACTGCTTCCAAGCACAGCTGAGAGGCCACTATGAGGCAGAAGACTTGTGCTTTGGCCACGACCCTAGTCCCACTACGCGGACAGCTTACTTGCACCATTTTGGGGTATATCATGTCAGTACAACACTGTGGAATGACTTACCAAATGGAAGCAGAGGCAGAAGCAAAGTAGAGGAGAATACAAGAAGCAACAAAGAGTAAAGAGTATATGGGCATCTAGTTCCCTCCAGAAGTCAGCAAGTTTGCTATATAAATAACCTGATGGCAGGCAAAATGCAAAGTGTCAGACAATACCAGTGGGAGACACCATAACACGTTTCAGCAGTCTGGAGAAGACAAAGCAGCTAGACTGGGAAGGAATTCGGGACAGACAGATGCAGTGTTGCTGTCTTTGGACTACCTCCAACACATCTAGGTATACACTACAGCCAGAAAGGTCACTTATAAAGGAGGTGCCCTAATATAAAAATGACACTAAGGGATTTTAGCAGCATGTTAAATAAGATCAAGGATGCAGTCAGGAGAGTTAACAGCAATGAAGGGACAAGCTTCTGTGCTGGTCACGCACAGAGAGCAAGACAATTTAGAAGGTGATGGTAGAGCAGAGAAGCAGTAAGCTGTGTGAATAGGAAAACAAAGAAAGAGAAAAGTTTTGAAGTGGCCTGCTGGAAGAAGGCAAAATCCACAAGGATGATAAAGGCTGACCACGTGGCTGTCAAAGGAACATTATTGATGAGACACAGCTATTCTGACAGGATCAGAAAGTGAACTTAGAAACAAAATTCAGGTGTGGAAATGGGAACCAGCAGCAAAGAACTAATGGATCACCTCACAAAAAAGAAAGGACTAAAGATGAATAAAGGATTACACTTGAGAATCAAGGAAGACGCAGCAGAAAGAGCAGAGGACAGTATAGGACAGCAGCTCAGAGGAAAGGGAGAGGAGGACAGAGAACATGACATCAGGTAATCTAGGGGAGGTTTGAGGAAAAAAAAAGAAGTTGTTTCTGATGTCTCATCATTTGGACATTTGATAATATTGGGCAAGGTAACAGAACATAAGCGCAAAAGGATAGAAAAATCATCAGGAGTGAGCTATGAATAGCAGGTGACTTTTGATAACATTTAAAGGCAGCAGAAGAATATGGTGAAGCTGGCGAGCACAGGATCACCTGAGGTTAAGGAGACTGAGGAGAATTACAAAAACCAAGCTGCTGTCCACCACTACCTACCAGGCAGGCTGAATAGCTACCAGAAGCTTAAGCGTCTTCCCACGAAAGAAACTGCTAAAGCTATTTAAACAGTGACCTCTAACGGACAAATCATATAATACCAGTATTTCCACTAAGCTGAAACACCCATGGACTCAGGTACAACCAGATAATGACCAAAAAAAGCTAGAATCTCTGAATAGATTCTCCAAATGATTACAACATCAATTAATCATCTCAAGTGGGTAAGTCAAATAACTGTTACAGTGCTAACAAGTCATCAAAAACTTACAGCATATCCCAAAAATACATGAAAATAAACCATGTCAAGTTGGCAGCATAATAGTTGCGCTCATATCTGTTGTCAATGCTGAAATAACTTTTAACATCCCAGCCTGCTTTCCAGTCACGTCTTCCCCTCTGTTCACTCCTGCATTGGACTAAGTTAACCTGAGCTTCTGAAAGCTCTTCAAGCACATTTCCTATTCATGATGTAGTACAGGGATTTTAATTGTCAAACTTCATCAGCATACTAAGTAAGGATATTAAGTGGGACTATACTAGGATGTGAAATTTTGTATACACTTGAAGTAGCTGGAGAATAGCTTGAGTTAGCCTAGCTATCTAAAGTCTAGAAGTTTTAGTACCACTTCATACTTAATGGCAAAATAGTTCACAAAAGCTGTGCTGCAAGGAAATAAAAAAATCAGGTAAGGCATAAGCCACAAAATATACGCTCAGCTTCCTTTTAACTGGGAAGTTTCCTTTTAACTGGGAGTTTCTCTATTGATAATTCTACTCCAATTATTGCTCACTTACAAATCTAGTGGCATAAGGCGACCAAAAGGCGAAACCTCATCTACCCTGCTGACTTCACTTTGAGCCTGCAAAGGTACTTTTCTTTTTCTCCAGTCCAAGGCAGCCATTTGGTGTTCTAGTGCAACCAATTCATAAAAAAAGCTAAGCCCTCAAGACAATGATACACAAACCTTATTCCCAGCTGGGAAAAATGCCCTCATACTCACTCATCTATTTTACACTGTCTCCCAGAGCTCCAAACCACCCTGCTTGAAAGGATGTGGGGTGAGTCCCTGAGTAGAAAAGACAGCCAAGCCCAGCAATATGCCTTTCCTCTCCCTGACCGGGGCTCCCCGGACATCCCAGTATTCTGCAATTCCCAACCTGTCCCCCAGAACCATTATGAAACCACAAACTCTAGCTGAAGAGGTCTGGACGAAGTAGGACAAAGTTTGATTTCAAGAATTTCTATGACAAATTCCTTTCATCCCACACGAGGGTGTCAAAGAGCAAGTGGCCAACGTTGCTGTGGACTTCAAGGGAAGGTACATTCCACTTGAACTTTGGTGAAGCAGCCCTAAGTAAAAGTGCACAAAACAGTGAATGCATACCCATAAAAATTATTACTGTTGCACAGAAGATGCAGAAACAATATTTGTGATTCACCAAACTGATCAATTATGGTTTCTGCAGAAGTATGTCCTGTAGCTCCAACTCCCTCCATATCCCTCCAGCACAGCTACCCTCATTCCCTACCACTATTGACGTCCTATTAACTATCCTACTGAGCAGGAGGTGAATGTAACTTTTATGTCCCCCAGCTACCATCAAACGACATGGAACAAAGACAGCCTGGTCACATATATCCAACTTAATCCACCACACTGAAGGGTAGATGTCTATTGCTCTGCCACTCGTTTCCACAAATTTGAGGAAAAAATTTATTCCATTTATTTTGATGTTAGCCAGTGGGTTCAAAAGACACCTGGGTCAGGATCAGACAACCTACACAGGCTAACAGCATAACTGTCACTGTTGTTAATTTTGCTTCTCAGCTATATACAGGATAGAAGGCTTTAAATCACTAAGTGATGGAACAAAAACCACCCAATACAATCTATGGAGACACTGGCCCATATGCTTACTTTAAGTTAAGAAAAAACAAATACTCACTTTCTCCCTCTGCTTTCAACTGGATTGTCACAGGAGACCCCAAAGTGGAATCATCCCAGGTTTGTCACTTACACAGCAACTGGTTCAACAAGACTGCAAAATCTCAGCTATTTAGCTTCTCCTAGCATTTGGCTTCTGATTTTGAAGCATAAAAAGTTCTCATCAAGCAGCAAAGGACAGACTCAGCTGTTTCAGAAGTTACCTAGAGCAGAAGCAGCCAGTTCAAGACTCCACCATTAGCACAGCACCAGGCAGCTGAGAAAAGTCCAACCTAATATTCTCCAGGAAAAAAATATAATCCATGTGGACTTGAGTACATCTGATAATGAATGATTTACTGACATGTACATGCACAAGCACCAGCAATATGAATGGCATACTAAAAATATTAATAAAAACCACACCACAAAAATATTCTAAGCAGTATGATGGATTTAATAGCGCAGTTCTCTTACTTACTAATGAAACTTTACTTAATTTTAATAGAGTTTGCTGGCAAAAATATGAACTATGGTTACATAAAAAATATGCATATCCAAGTTTTTACATGTATTTATTCTTCCAGATAGACATATTTACTCTAAACAGCAGAAAAAAAAGCAAGCAGAACACTCATTTAAATGGCAGAAAACTAGTAGAAGATGCTAATATGACCTTAGTGTATCATGTCAAGTGTCACTGCCACCAGCTCCCTAGTCATTTTAAGAACAATCTGCTAAGACAATTAATTACATAGCTTAAAAGATTAGGTCAACAGTGTCAAATACGAGAATATGAACTTGAAATTTAGCCTTTTAAAAATGTGTGCTGTCTATTTAAATGTCTACATCAATTTGTGAAAGAATAGTAAGTTTCAGACTTGATGAGTTAGTTCTCAGGAGAAGCAGTGGTTTTACCTTCCCATAAGAGAAACCCAAACATAGCAATTAGAAAGGTTGACAGAATCCCTTGGCTGAGAGAACAGATATACTTACAACCTGCTGATCTAAGGGCTGCTTTAGAAAAAAGTAATTAAAAGTTGAGATTTAATATAGCACAATTTCAGAGTAGCAGCAATCCTTGATGCAGTATTTTGAGAACTAAAACTGCTTTAAACAAATGGTGTAGTCTGGATTTTCCTCGAATAGTTAAAGTCAACCTGAATACATCCTCGTGGACAACTCTCATTACCATATCTCCTTCCTCCCCAGTCAGGTCTACAGCCAAGATTCATAGCTAGGACATAGGTTAGTTACTTAGCGTTTAATTTGGGCTGAAGTACGTCACTCCCCCTAGGCTCAGTTCTCAGACAGCCAAGTTTACCATGATTCAAGTCTTGCAGGAGTTTCAGCCTGTTTTTTCTTCCTCAGAGCAATGCAGCTATCTGCTACCTGCCCAGCCAGCTGTGGGTTCACCTGAACTCACCCTTTAGCTACATTTAAGATATGTAAGGTGTCATGTGGAAGACATGATTAAGTCCTTGGAAGTCTATCAGCTTTCAAAAGCAGTAAAAAGCTGTGTGTTTAATAGCGATGCCTATGATTTTTCCCTTCCTGAATTTGCCCATGAATCTACCCAATTGCTCATCATTTACATGTTAGATGGCTAGAAACTGTGGGTCAATTTAGAAATAAATTGGGATTTCTTTGAAAACTACCATAGGGACAAAAACAAATAGAAAGATGCCAGTCTAACTTTATACAGTCAGAAGCAGGGTCTAGAATAACTAATTCAGACTTCTCACAGCCACTTACATAGTGCCCATAGTTTTACCTATTTACTACTACAACAAACCCTTTAAGCTACACATTAGTATCCAATAAACTGCATCCAGAGAAGAAGTGTTTATGTGCTAGAATCTAAGAATATTTTCTTTTTTTTCCTCATGCTTAATCCTCTGCAAATGCTCAAAGCCTTAAGTGACATTTTCACATTAATGCGTATGTTTCAAATAACACATATTATTTTACAGCTCACGCCGCAAGTAGTTCAGAGTTCAATAGGTTGGGGTTTATTGGTTTGTTTGGTGGTGGTGGTGGGGTTTTGGTTTTTTTGGTAGTTTTTTGTTTTGGGTTTTTTTTAACCCCCCAGTCTCAATTTGTAAAGCTTTCCTTGTGTATAGACTGGTATGTGCCAAAGCACCTGCCCGCTCATCTCCTCAACACACGCTCCCTTGGTGGTTCCATTCCCCTCCCCATTTCATGCACTCTTCAAAAATTCAGTTCCAAAAATGGGAGGACTGGTTGAGATAGAAATCCACTGGCACATGCAGAGTGCAGGCAAGGACAAGCAGAACATCAACAAAACCAACACTTTTCCTCTCTTCAGAAGATGCACAATAACAGGGATCAGATGAAACTCATTCCTTGTATTTCAATAACCAAGAAGCAGGAATGTTTGCACAAGACACCAATGGGTAAGCCTGAAGCATTCTTCTACAAAAGAATAATTTCTTTTGCCTTGCAAAAGTCAATCTGATCTCTGCCTCCACTAGGTTAAGTCTCACGTTTATGTTACTCTCGTGACATACTATTCACCAACACCTCACTTAACATCTTCTTTACTATGGGAAGTAGGATCCACAAAATAATAACTGAAGCTGGTAACTGAAGGTGGTATGTGCAGTATAAGCAAGAGACAACTTACACTTAAAAGTTTTTTTTGACAGAAGTAGACTGCTTGACTTTCATGCCTGAAGCTCACATTCAGTTGCCCTTGCTCACATAAGTTTGGTTATAGATAAAATGTAATTGAGGTGTAATTTATTTTCACTTGCTTCAGTCAAATTAATTATCCATCTACTAAAACATAAACCCTATAATTTCTGATACAGTTAAAATAAATAAATCAGAAGTCCTCATCTAAAAATAAGGAGTTCAGAATTGTGGTAAGGAATGGATTTTTGGCTGAGCTGGTAACAAGACTGCGAATTACAGATCTTCCAGTATGTGGAAGATTTGTATTGAAGTTGGAAAGACATGTACAACATGGCTGCTAAGTCACATACTCAATCTCTTTATTAAAACTGAAGTGTTTCACCAAAAAGCACTCTTAACAGTGACATTGCTCTCTATTAAAAAAAAATAAAAATCAAACTAGCAGTGTCAGCTTTCAAATATTGCTTAACTGCCTGTAAAGAAGTCCAAAAACAGAAGTATACTTACTGGTAAGCTTGTTGTGACTCAGAACCAGCTGTGTGATATGAGACAATGTAACTGCAAATGAAGAGAGAAAGAAGTTAGTTTATGGACATGGCAACTGAGAACTTGTTTCTGAATGGATTGAGAGCAGCCCTGAGGAGAAGGACTTGGCTGTGTTGGTAGACGAGAAGCTCAACATGACCTGGCAATGTGCACTTGCAGCCCAGAAAGCGAACTGTGTCCTGGGCTGCATCAAAAGAAGTGTGACCAACAGATCAAGGGAGGTGATCCTGCCCCTCTGCTCCGCTCTTGTGAGACCCCACCTGGAGTACTGCGTCCAGCTCTGGGGGCCCCAGTACAAGGAGGAGATGGACCTGTTGGAGCGAGGCCAGAGGAGGGCCATGAAGCTGATCAGAGGGCTGGAGCACCTCTCCTGTGAAGTCAGGCTGAGAGAGTTGGGGTTGTTCAGCCTGGAGAAGAGAAGGCTCTGGGGAGACCTTATAGCAGCCTTCCAGTACCTGAAGGGGCCCACAGGAAAGCTGGAGAGGGACTGGTTACAAGGGCATGGAGTGGTCAGATGAGGGGTAATGGCATTAAGCTGAAAGAGGATAGATTTAGACTAGATATTAGGAAGAAATTCTTCACTGTGAGGGTGGTGAGGCACTGGAACAGGTTGCCCAGAGAAGTTGTGGAGGCCCCATCCCTGGCAGTGTTCAAAGCCAGGTTGGATGAGGCTTTGGGCAACATGGTCTAGTGGAGGGTGTCCCTGCCCATGGCAGGGGGGTTCGAATTAGATGATCTTTGAGCTCCCTTCCAACCCAAACCATTCCATGATTTGTGATCTATTTCAGCTAAAAAAGAGGCAAGTTATTCTCTCCTCTTCAGTAACTCTAGATTCATATGCACTGTCACAATAAAGAAGACAAGCTCAAGGCGTAAGGACATATCCAGCCACTCCTCTGCCCCTTTATTTCTAGTTTCTGTTACTGCATCAAACACGACTTGAGCAGTAAGTACTGGTGCCTCCCAGCAGAGGTTCTGGACACACAAACACCTTCCTCATTTCCATCCTTTGAATCCTTCCTAAGGAAAACCTGATAGGTACCTCAACATTTATCCCAGCAGGAACACATGCCACATGAGCAATTGCATTTCCACATGTTGCAAATTCATTATCAAGCCACTGCTAGATTTCAGTCTTAAGTACCAATAGCTACATTTACCACCTCACACCCATGAAGCACAGTAGCAGATTAGCATTGTTGTGTGGCGAATGGCCTGGTGACAACATGCAATATTTACTCAAATTAATGGAAAGACTTGATTGATCAAAGCCCTTCAGATTCCACCTTATAGAACAAATGAGTGCAGGGCACAGGGCAGCTACAGAGACCAGCACTCATCCTGCACCTCTTCATCCTTTACATTTCTTCTTGCCTACTTCCACCTTGCACATCACCATCACTTTCCCTAGAAGCTCCATAGCCCAACTGACAACAGTATCTGATCAGAAAAATACGCTAAATAGCCAGAGGAGAAACTTGCACCTTGAAGTATTTCTCAAACATCTTCCTCCTCACTGCAAAAGATTTATTGTGTTTTATTGAACTAGAAAAAATTGAGAGATTTTCCTCCCCTCCATCTTTTCCTTACTTCCAGTGTAGCCTCTTCAAAACAGCTCTAGAACCTACCTGGCTGCCCCTCCAAGGCAGCTGGGAACTTCTCCTACCTGAAGGACAGCTGTAGTGCTACATCTCTCATCCCTCAGAGCTTTCCTCAAGCAACACACATCACCAACATCAGCCCAGAGACAGCCCACAGGGGTAGTGCTGCCTTAGGGAACCAAGATACCTGGCCAGCATGTGTGAAAACTGGCCATGCTTATGAATACTTATTAACTGCAAGTTGGAGGAAACAGCTTGGAGAGCTTTTACTTACTGATATTACTGATACAGCAATCTGTTTCAGCTAACCCTTGAGAGCTTATGACTTATCACAGGCAAATATAACCTGTTAACAGAATTAAAACAGACACTCAAAGGCAGAAACAGATCAGAAAGTTCAGTGTTTAAAAAGAAAAGCATCGCCACAGTTCCCTGTGCAATGTAGGTTGTGGAGGAAGGAAAGGCAGGGAGGAGAAAGGAAGAAAGTGAACCCACCCTAAATTTCTCCTGAAATATGAGTGCTCCAAGTACGGCCTGCACCAGCGCATTGAAGCAGAACAGGAGGACAGAGAGTGAAGCCCATAGAAAGCCTATCAGAGGACTGTATAAAAAATAGCACTAAAGGGTAGACAAGTACAGCAGCCTCCACAGAGAGCTCTAAGCTTTATAACATAAAAGACACATCAGGATCTGAGCAACCACTTAACACTATTGATTACTTACACATAGACCTAAATACAGGAATGCAATTTACACAAAAAAAAAAAAAAAAGAGAAGATGCTGGAGATAAGCATTTGTTCACAAGCTTGTAACTAAGTACTCCTTTTGCTTTTATTTATCTCAGTTTAGATATTTTAATAGTTGTGACAATCAGTGAAATTCAACATTTCACTGGCCTGTGATATCCAGCCTTGACTAGTAAGAACACACCCATCAGCAGAACAACTCTACCAGTTAGCATCCTGAGATGAGAAGTGCTCTAGTGTGACATCTCCAGCTCCAAGGCAACGTAATCTAGATCAGAGCCAGATCCCAACTGACATCACCAATGCCAGGAAAAAAACGTCTTTTCCTGCATTTAACTTACAAAACAAGTCATTCTAGAGCTCTGAGGCTTTGCCTAGACTCACCAGCATCAACAAGAAATCAGTCTTGCTCCACTGTATTTAAAGGGAAACAATTTTCCTATCAGACAGTGGAGTTACCTACTCTGCCCTAGCCCATTTCCTCCCATCTCACAAGGAGAATAATGAGTATCTGCTGCATTACAACTCAAACAGCTTGTGTGCTCATCCACATAACGTCCTCCTGTCCAAGATGCCCCCTTTCTCCCTCATAAGCCAATATAGGAAAGGTCCAATTAATCAAGTAATATCTTCCCCAAGCCTCAAATGTTCAAATAAATCCTAGGTGATCAAAAAGGCAGGAAAAAAAGCACACAACATGTACAAAAGACTTACGCCAGCTTTGCACTCTCGGTTCCTTTCACACTGGCAACCGTGAGTACAAGCTACATCATGCCTTTGCAAATTGCAATGCCTGCAGGCAGCTCTGCACATTAAGGACCAAGAAGAGTGCCTTTAAGGCTGAAATGTGGAGCATTACAAAGAGCAGGGCTCTGGCTGCCAGCACCAGATCCAGGAGATGGCATTCCAGCTCTGCTCTTGAAGATTTGGAGTACAGGAACATTTCAGAATTTCTCCGTTGCCCTTCCCATGCCAGTAGCATTGGAAAGTAAAGATTTTGTTTAATCTGCCTTAAAAAAAAATAAAAATTGGTTTTCGATACTGTACAAAGTTGCTCCCCCCTCACTAAGATTTGTTTTTAAAGCAGAGAAATTGAACTAAAGTGGCAGAACAAGATCAACCAACACCACCTCACCTCCATATTAAAAAGCCAGCACCTCACCACAAGCAGGATGGACACCTGGACTCCTAACAGGAGGGACCCCTGCATCACTGCTGCCAAAGGTCTGCAGCAGAACTGCAGGGGCAGGGACCAGAAAGTCAAGCCAGGTGGCCAGGCACAGAGAGAGTTCTAAGAGAACTTCGGCACTATTTCTTTTTCCCTTTGAAGCGGGTGCTTCGTTTGGATTATTAAAGCAGAACAAAGACTGAAGCTGTCACCACTGACCAGTCCATTCCAGTTTTGCACAGAGCTTTGCCAGCTTTAGTACAGAATCTGAAGTTCAGGTAGTATGTTCTTTACTTTGTTGGGAGTCTATAATAAACTTTACATTAAAACCAGCAATCCCCATTACAAGCCTTGTAATAAGCAGCTAGACCTACTACATGAGGAAAGGCTCTAATTTAGTTTATATCCACCAATATGATACGCCTTCCTCAATTCTTTTCTGCCTATGAATCACCTTGTCTCTGAAGAGGATATGACTTTGTTAACACCAAGGCTAGACATGTCCAAGGTTATCAAAATAAAACAAACTCTAAGGCAGTAGTAAGGAACTAGTCCTGATCCCCATTCATGGCCAACTCAGTGAAGCACTCGTTTAAAGCACGCAAATCAGAGTGACAACTCAAATAGACTAAAAGAAATGTTTAGGATTTTCTGTTTGTGTGCTCAAGATGTAATTCAATATTTAAAAGAAAAGGCACACCAATTAATATTCCTAATTCCTGAAAGAAGCCAACTTATGAGGAGACATCACTTGCATCTGACTCATTTGCAGCGCAGAAATTGTAGTTCTGAAGTCACTGAACTGCACTAAGTGCTAGACAGCAGCACACATGCAAGTACCTGCTCTGGATCACTTACAAACTGAACTGAGAAACAAGAGAGTAAGAAAAAGGAAGTGTTTTACAAATAGAGAACTGAGACAGACCCTGATCTAATCCATGTGTTCGGGGGGTTGGACTAGATGACCCTAGAGGTCCCTTCCAACCGCTACCAATCTGCGAATCTGTGAATATGGTGAACCTTTCCTGCCACGATTTTATTATTTCTGTACATAAGTGAGGATGCTTACTCAAGGGCATTTAAGCTTTGGAGCTCCAGACTTGGGTCTTCTGAACATCAAACTCCTGCTGAATTTAAGTATCTTAAGAAGTTCTGTGCATATTTAGTTTTTAAAGGTAAGCCTGCTGACTAAACCGTCAAGCCATGTGTACTGCTGGCTTTTAACAACACAAGCTTACAAGTGTTTTCTCACTACTCCCTCTCCATATTTGTCACCTCGCTGCCTTCTTCAACAGAGTCTATTTTCAGAAGGGTTTCTTCTCACATGTCTATACAGAACAGAACAAAGTCTCCATGTCAAAAATTTTGAGCCAAAATCCCTAGATCAAAGACATTTCCATCTGGACTTTACTGTCTAAATTCAACTGAAGCCTAGACACCTTGTCTGAAACTCCACTATCTCAGTCAATCCTGATGCATGACAAAGAATCCAATTGCGTCTTTGACCTGCAAAATGGGCTGATGTCCCTCAAAGGAACAAAACAGGTGACATTCTGTTATTATTTTTAAAAGAGCAAAGGTTTAAGCATCTGTGCTCTGGACTACTTCCAGCAGCATTGTAGCCATCTCTAGACAAAAAGATTTTCAATCTTGAAAGGTGCAAAGCTACTACCAGTTTGGAGACAGATTTACAAGCATTTTAAGGAAAAGAGCCTAGATATAAAGTGTCATTTGGTCCCTCCTTACAAGGAGGGGAATTTGCTCCCTTGCATTAAACTGACCCGTGTGAAACAACCAGCCCCTGGAAATCCCAAGTTTTTCAGTACACTGCCACTCACCTACTCCTGTGCAAAGGACTGTGCTGTGGGAACAGCTGACTGGTTTTCCTCATCCTATATATATAGTCAATTCTGCATGACAACTATACTATCAACTCTTCTGATAAAGACATCTATCCTAAGCAACTAATTAACATCACCAAGTAACATCTAGAAGGCTGAAGGGGGCCCAGTGGGGCCATTTTGCTCTGGATGTAGGAGCTCAGGTAAACATAACTGAAGCAGCAGGACTTGCTGAGGACCACTCAACAGGTCAGATGGTTCTCCTGGAGTGCCAGTCCCCTGAGGCTCGAAGGGCACTGCGATTCCCACGGGCGAATTACTATAATCTCTTGGCGATGTCACTGGAGGAGCTCCCAGACACAAAGCAGCAGCTCCTTGAGGACTGCAGACCTCCGGTGCCTTGGTAGCATTACAGAAATTAGCACACAGGTGATAAGTTATTTTGATGTCAAGAATGCACTGGATATCCACACAGAAGTTTAAGGGTCAGAATACTACTCTTTGCCAGAGCAACTTACTTGTATAGTAACTACAAATTATCATTATGGTCCCAGTGCCACTATTGCTTCAAAACAGAGTGGGTCAAGGGAAGAATATTTGAGCTTTTCCCTTTTGGCCCTAGTATCTAGCGGTTTCATATACTGCTGCCAAGCCCAGCAAATTAGCTTTATGTAAAATATTTAGATGACAAGACTTAATTTCTTTGAAAAAGGGAAAAAACTCAAAAACCAGGAAGACTCCAGAGACCTTGCTGAACAAAGATAAGACATTGCCTGTCCCACTGGAGGAAGTTAATGCAGGAAGAGCGTTGCAGTATCGTACAAAACTACACACAAGTAGCTTGTCCCTCAATGTTCTGTGCTTTGGTTATTTTAGGAGTGGACAATTATATCAACACTAACTTTCTGATAAAAAATTCTAGGCATGTTAATTCCTACCACATAAGCATGTACTTTATGTAAAATATGAATAGCTTACAGATGGAATGATAATGAGAGCAAATTAACACTTACAGAGTAAATAGGATTTCATCCAATATTCCTTCCCTGCGAACAAGACTACAGAGCAGCAGATGTCTCAAGTTATTTGGTCAAAATAATTCCTTAATTCATGCCTTCCCAATATCGATCACTTAAAGAAAAATAAATTGGAGATTAGAGACTGGTCCCTACTGCAAGAACAATTCCATAATTGCTGATGGCTGTTTAAAGTCCTACCAAGAAATGCCCTAACCATCAGGCTAGGGAAAAGGCACATCACGTCCTACTTGCTGAATCAGATTGTTCCCACTACAGGACATGCATTAACGCTCTCTGCCATTACCTATCAGTATCTGGGTGCTTTGTAAAAAAATGATCTATTTATTTCACAATATGGAATTAAAAAACCCCCACGTTAGAACACTTCCACAGGGCAAGACATTTTTTAAAACTATTCATGTATGGATGCATAAATATAATATAGATGTGCTAATGTGGTGGGTTGACCCTGGCTGAGGGCCAGGTGCCCACCAGAGCCACTCTATCACTCCCCTCATTCACCAGACAGGGGAGAAAAAGTACAATGAAAAGCTTATGGGTTGAGATAAGGACAGGGAGAGATCACTCACTAATTATCATGACGAGCAAAACAGACTGAACTTAGAGAGGAAATTCATCTTATTTATTACTAAGCAAAACAGAGCAGAGGAATGAGAAATAAAATCAACTCTTAAAACACCTCCCCCCACCCCTCCCATCTTCCAGGGCTCAACTTCACTCCCGGCTTCAACCTCCGCCCCCCCGCAGCAGCACAGGGGGACGGGGAGTGGGGGTTACGGTCAGTTCATCACGCGGTGTTTCTGCTGCTTCTTCATCCTCAGGGGGAGGACTCCTCTCATCGCTCCCCTGCTCCAGCATAGAGTCCCTCTCACGGGAGACAGTCCTTCACGAACTTCTCCAACATGAGTCTCCTCCACGGGGTGCAGACCTTCAGGAGCAAACTGCTCCAGCGTGGGTCCCCCGCGGGGTCACAAGTCCTGCCAGCAAACCTGCTCTGGCGTGGGCTCCTCTCTCCATGGGTCCACAGGTCCTGCCAGGAGCTTGCTCCAGTGGGGGCTTCCCACGGGCCACAGCCTCCTTCAGGTGCCTCCACCTGCTCCAGTGTGGGGTCCTCCACGGGCTGCAGGTGGAATCTCTACACCCCCTCATCCTTCCTCCATGGGCTGCAGGGGGACAGCCTGCTTCACCATGGTCTTCACCATGGGCTGCAGGGGAATCTCTGCTCCGGCGCCTGGAGCACCTCCTCCCCCTCCTTCTGCACTGACCTTGGTGTCTGCAGAGTTTCTTATATCTTCTAACTCCTCTCTCCGGCTGCAAAAGCTCTCCCTAACTGTTTTTCTCCTTCTTAAATACGTTATCACAGAGGCACTGATTGGCCTGGCCTTGGCCAGCGGCGGGTCCATCTTGGAGCCGGCTGGCATTGGCTCTGTCAGACACAGGGGAAGCTTCTAGCAGCTTCTCACAGAAGCCACCCCTGTAGCCCCCCCTGCTACCAAAACCTTGCCACGCAAACCCAACACAGCTAACAAATGCTGTAACATTTGTTTTATCGCATGCCAGAATAATAAGAAAAGCTTTTAATGTTTTAAGCTGTTTCACATGGTCATTGCAGCAGTAGGAACACCTAGATCAAAGGATGTTTTTAGTCTCAAATGAAATCTCTTCTCTACAGAACATCTTTGAAAAAAGTTTTCTCATAGTACATTTCTGAAAGCCTTGAAAATCCAGATGCTTTGAAGGCCTGTAGCACAATTCTAGTTTGTACTTTAAGTCATTAGTAGAAAACAGGGAGGTGCCTGGATTTGAGGAATATTCCAAATAGAACTCAACTTCTAATGACATTAACAAACTCATGAGCAAGCAGTGGTTCAGGGACTGCTGAACTTCTCTCTGTGAATCTGACCCCCACATTATAAACCAGATGACAATTCCACTCTCCCTTTAATAAACACAAAAGCACGAAGAGATGTAGAGGTTGCCATGCTTCTAGGTCTAAGCTAGTTTAAGACAGTTTCAGATACCATCTCCATCCAGACAGGAAAAGTATTTCATCTTGATTTGGAAAGAGACATTTGCATTCGACAGAGGCAAGTTTGGTCTCTCCCACAACTGCTACAGAGGGTGGAACTCAGGGCAAAAGAAAACACAAGTGGCTGCCCTGTATTGTAGCAAGTCATTCACTAGACTGGAGAGAGAAACCAGAAGAAAATCCTACCCAAGCCAGGGCATACATCCCCCTTTCTCTTTTCTTCTCTTTCCCCCCTCCCGTATAACACCAGTTTTCTATGATCACTTACGGCTGATTTGTTTGGGTTTTTTAAACCCACATGACAAGAATAGGTCTGCACCTGCAGGAAGGGGATTGGCACACTGAGCAGATGCTACACAGTGCACTGCTTCCAAACTCACGTGTCTGCATTTATTCTATGTGAACTAAATTAAGAAAGCTTAAATACAAGTCCACCAGCCACTCTGCAGCAAGTATTCGAATATGCAGTGGGACAAGGCTTGGTCCTTTTCTTAAAGAGTAACCAGGACTATGGGGAGCAGCTTATTTTAAGAGTTATTGGTGACTGGCAGAGGGGGGCATTCACAACTATTAAGTAATTACATGAGAAAAGATCCTTATCGGGGACTATTGAACACAATCACTTAAGAGTATCCTACAACCTAGCAAGGCCTTAAACCTCAAATGGCCAAAAGCAGGGAAAACAGCACCAAAATGTTCTCTCCAATCATAATCTAAGCTTATATCTGAACATCGACTAGCGGCCCTCATTAAAAACAAGATGATAGGAAAGAACAGTCACTGGGCATGAGTCATGATGCTTGTTTTTAACAAAGATTTTTATTTCATGGAAAAAGCAAAGTTTCTAAAAAGGCAAGCTTTAACACTGCACTGGGAAGATATCCAACACACCTAGAAGGGAAAGCACCAGGTCAGACTCATTTAGCTTCCCTGCCAGTTCTGAGAGCCAGAGCAACCCAAAACACCCAATCTCTACTAGAAAAGGTCAGCCATTAGGAGTCAGATGACAGGGTTAGAAAACAAGCAAGTTTAACATTTTCTCAAACCATTACCTAAAATTCAGAGGTAATACCTGTTCATTATTTTTAAAGGCATATTTGGAGGAAGTTATTCCTTTTCCAGATGGAAAGTGGCAAATACCTTGATGATTAAAAAAACCCCACAAACAAACCAAAAAATTCCCCAAGCCCCCAATTTATAATGCCTTCTCTGCCAAAGTGCAGAGGAACTGAAAAAAGCAAGAAGGTCTCAATTAACTGAACAGAAACCAGTCATCATTTCTCCCTTCCCTAACTGCCATCTCAAATTGGAGAAGGCTCCAAATCTCCATGCTAAATCAAGTTACACGATGCGCACCAAGAGCATCTGCACGCCGACGCAGTGTAACTAGGGTACCACAAGTCTACATTTTGTGTAGGGAGCACCCTGCCAAACAAGCTTCAGATGCTTAATTAGCAACATCGTGGTCCTTGCCCCTGCCTGCACAACCAACCCCAAACAGTCTTTGTACAAGAAAAGTACACTCTGGCATTACTGATGTGCTTCAACATTACTTTTTTTCCCCTGCCTGAAAGATCAAAGCTGGCTAATTAATTATGTGTCTTAGTGGGGATAATAGGCACCAGGTCTACTTAACAAAAGCAACAGTACTCTGTTGGTGCCCCATACTCTTAATGAGTTAGTTTATCTGAAATGGGTAAGCAGAGTTCTGAAAGTGGGTCTGTAGTTAAGGTAAGCTAAATGCTACTTTGTCTCAAACAATTGTTCATCCAATAGAAATACAGTGAAGTTTTCTATTTAACATGAGTACATATATAAATAGGCTCTACAACGTAATATTCCTGAAATCCCACGCACAACTCAGAAGCGGGAAAGAATCAGTAAAGAATGAAGGCTTAAGTACAGAATCTAGTTCTGCAACACCGTACTTAAGTCTTCATCCCTTGCTGATGGGACTGACGATACTTTGGGCTGCTCCCAACTCTGCCGGCAGTGGTGAGCTGGTAGTGAGCCACGTGTCTCCCTGAACTCATTTCCGTCATGTAAGATGAGTTATGTACACTTGCTATCAAGTTTAACAAACATGGTAAAGAGCTAGACCAGGAGACAGAGTTTCAAGTAAGTGGGATGTTTTAGATTTTGCTGTTTTCTCATTACATCATGCATTCAGGAAAATTTTAGCCTGTGGCACATTACAGCCAGTCACAACTTTAACTTACTGCGTATCAGCTATACCACAACATCATACGTATTCTTAGCCAAAGCAAAAGTAAGGCAAAGTTACCTGCCTTCCTCTTTGTTTATGTGTTCTCCAGAATTGTGACAGTATGATGTTATTGGTATATTCCATGTGCTGTAGTTAATTTACAGCAAATGCAACATACTAATAACAACATACTGTCACAATTCTGGAGAACATATGCAATCATGCAATATCCGAAGTATGACATAGCTGTATCTGTAACACAGTATTACCTCACTCTCCTTCAGCAATGAGCCATGTGTAGCTCCAGGCTAATGTTACCCTGTCCCTTTCAAAAACCAGTGGAGCTGCTACTTGGCTGGTGGTTTTGCTTCAGTAGTGGGGAGAGGCAAGGAGAGACAGGAGGCCGAGTCTCCCCATCACTCAAGTGCCAGAGTGACATAGTGAGAGTCAGGGAGTACTCTGGGTTGCAGCCAGTGCACTGGCAGAGGTGAAGGGTGAGACAGGCAGGAGCCCCAGCTCCTCACGGTGCAGGTGCAGTGGAGCAGGGGCTCTCCTGAACACACGGCTCGTTACGGTGCTGCCGGGAGCTGGAAGCAGAGTGTTTCCCCCTGCCCGCGATTTCTCCCCAGGCCTCCGACGCCCAAAGCTTCAGGCCACCCCCGGCACAGACGAGGCTCGGGTACCCCACCGCCCAGGGGCCGGGCGGCAGCCGGGTGTGGTGCGGCCCGGACCGCCCCGCCCAGGCCCGGCCGCGCCCCCGGCTCGTCCCGGGACAAATAAGGAAGTTTCCGCGCTCTCCTCGCCCGCCGCCGGTACCTACAGAGGCCGGGCACGTCCAGCATGTTGGAGATGCCGCGGTCACACATGTCCACCTCGGGCTGGTTCTTCTCCCTGCTCTCCTCCACGATCTTCTTCAGCGACTTGGACATGGTCTGCGCGGGGCAGAAACGGACACCGTGAGGCGGGACGGGGGGCGCCGGAACAGCACGGGGACGGCTCCCACACTGACGGGACCAAGGGCAGCGAGCCCGCCCGCTCCGCGCCACTGGGGGGTCCCGTCCCGTCTCCTCGCACCCGCCCCAGCCCGGCGGAGCCCTGACCGGGATACCGGGATGCCGGCCGGCGGGCCGGCCGCCCTCCCGCCCCCGGGCGGAGGGACAAACCCACCCCTGTCCCCAGAGCGACTCACCGCGCGGTGCTATGGCGGAACCCGGCGGGACGGGGAAGGGGTCGGGGTCGGCGCTCGGCTCCCGGCGGCTCCCCACGACTGCACGCGCACGCCACGCCCCACGAAGCCCCATCCCACCACCGCCTCCTCCGCCATCGCACGCAGGCGCACTGCGGCCCTTCCCCGGGAAGCGGGAGTGCTCCCTACTCCCGGCCCCCCGCCCGAGCGGTTCCACCCACGGCTAGGAAGATGCCGGGCCAATCAGCATGCCTCCTTGATGCCTGCCCACTGACCATTGGCTGGAGGCGCTGGAAGAAGGTTCGCTGGCCAATAAATGCGCCCCGTAGGCGATAGTGGGTTTTAGGCCGTTAAGCCTCTGCGGTTCCGTTTGTGCGACTGCGGCTTTGGTGCATGCGCGGTGGCGGAGGCCGGCGACGGCCGTGTGTGGCAGGCTGGCTCCTGCCCTGTTCCGCCCTCAGAGCGGCGGGACCGCCGCTGGGCCTGGCGTCCCGCTGCGGGGCCAGCTCCCGGCGAGCACGGCTTTGGGCAGCCGCATGTCATCGCCAGACTCGCAGAAATAGCCCGGGCTGCCGTGTGGTTTCCGCCAGGTAGCGGGACGGGCTGGTTACAGACTGGGGGGACCTGCCGCAAATGCGGGGCAGCCTTGATGGAGCTGGCACGTTAGGAGGGGGAACGGCTGCCTTAGTGCTGCTGCTCGGGTGGTGGCCTGTTTCTCAGCGGGCTCACTTGGGTGCTTGTACATCTGGGTGGTGTAAGCTCCACAGGCTCACAGAGTTGTCTTTTCAAAATACGGCATTAACACTGTTTCCATTTCTTCAGCACTTGGGAAGCACTTCACAAACATAAACCCAAGAAGGTGGGTTGTGGTGGATATGGCACCATGTTGCACAGAGGAGGAATGTGTGCAGGTGCCCCGTCCCACAGCAGCACCTCCTTGTGCCCTGGCTGGGGTCCCAAAACCAGCTGGGCCGAGCTCAGTGTGGGTGGTTAACTCCACGTCCCAGCCGGTCAGCAGCAGGAGGGAGGAGAAGCTGTGGAACTGGAAAGCTCAGGCTCCCTAAAAACTGGCCAAGTAGGCTTTTGGAGCACTCTGCAGTTTGGCAAAGGCTACCTAAGGCAAAAGACGTTACTGCAAAAAAAATTTGGGTTCATTGAATCAGTGGTTTCCATTTCTTCAGGTGTCTGTGGATTTTCTGGTTAGCTGTAGCTGCAAAACTGGTCACAAGGCTGAGCCCAGGTTCTCAGCGCTTTTGATTGACCTTGCACCATGATGTTAGAATTACAGCCTTACTGTTTGGAATGTGTTTATGCATATAAACATCTATGTGTCTAAACATATGCATCTAAACATATATGTGTTTATGCATATAACATCTTTGATAAGAGTTAAGAAGCTCCTACGTAGTGTCATTCAACAGATAGGGAAGCTCAGAGCAATTAATGACTAAATCTATAAAATGACCTAAGGTTAGGCCACCTGTTGAGAAACACAGCCTTGAATTTTGCATGTGTGCTCCCTATGCACTGCGCAGTGTTACTTAGAAGCCTAAAAATAATATCCACAGAAACCAAGATGATGAATGGGAAGGTGCCAAACCAGCAAATGAGAAAAACTGCTGGAGGTGTAACTTGAGCTTTTCCTTTTTTTTTTAGGAATGTAAGGATTTACTTCTGGATTGCAGAATTGTAGCATGTTTACCCCTACATGTTGTTTACTACCTCGAGTCCTTTCCTGAAGTTAAAGGCTGCTTTCAGGTGTTTCCTTCAAAACACAACTGGAAGAACTGCACTTTCTCTAGATTGCTCAGCAGAATGCACGGTCACTCAGATGTACAAGACAATGATGTACAGTTCCTTTTTGTCTCCAGGAACATGAACCCACATCCCTTTTCTGTCTAAGAAAACACCCTGATTGCCACCAGGCAGTTGTCCCAAAGACCTAGGTGCCAGCATGTCTACTGTTCTTGCTTCATGGAGAATGATCGCAGGCTTCATTCAGTGGCAAAGGCTTAGGCAGATCTGTTGTCTATAAAATACAGTCCTGAATTGCTTATTGCAACAAACAGATGAAACACATGGGACTGTGACAAGATACTCACAAAATGATGTCTTCATGGCTGATGAGAACCTCACCTGGCTTCTCACTGCCCCATTTATGCAGTGATCAAAACAACAGCGTGGTACATTCCACATGGCCTGGATGTCCATATTTGACCCCTACCATACAAGTATTTAATTACCTCCCATTTAATAAACCTACTGCCATTCCTCCCTTTTGTCAGGATTGAGGTTTTTTTACCATACACCTAATTTCATTATCCTCCTGTTGTGTAAACAGTTCATCTATCCCTCACACCTTCTATGCAATCTACTTTGGTTCCTGCTTTAGCAAACCTTTCCTGTGAGTAAACGCACTAATCAATACCCTAGTCAGGTCTGCATTGGATTTGGCCAAGAGGAGTTGCTGTCAAGCCTTCCTTTTAAAGCTGCTCAGCTCCGCATGAAGCACTTCACACCAATTGGGTGAGAAGGAGTGTGAAAGTAAGTAGGCATGGCACACTGTCCAGGGGCCAGGTCATTCCCCCATCTTGACAACGGCATTTTCAGGTTGTTCCATTAGCAGTTGTACCCATGAAGACTATTTCCTGCAGAGGGCCTGTGCTACTGCAGTGACCCCATCTCCTCTCTCTTATCCTCTACCACCACTTCCCAGTACATCCAATTCCTCTGCCGCCCCTTCGACCCCAGCTCGCTCTATACTCCCTGGTGGAGGCTGCTCAGCCGGTGGAGCCCTCCCCACGTGCACAGCGGCTCAGCTCACAGCACAGGCTTTTCCAGTTTAGGTCTTGCTGCACTATCCAGCTACTGATTTTTTTTGCATATGAAACAGCTTTGATATCTGTCAGATTTGTTCTAAATTTGTCACTTGGCTTAAACATTTGTAGAGCAAATGCCTGAATTCTTTGGAGAGGCTGGCGTATGCCTTCTGTCCTTAGGTCAGCAGGCTGAAGTCGGTGACTATGAGGTAGGTGCGTGACCAGGACTGCATGGCAGAGTGGTGGCTGCTGTGTGGTGGTAAGAAGAGGGAGCGGTTGCTCCCTGTGCTGGTCCCCCCAGCCTGAGCGGTTGCTCCCTGCACTGCCCCCCCCGAACCTGCTCTGGCCAGGCAGCGAGCGCTGGACGTGCCTCTGCTGGCTCCTCTCGCTGTGCTGGGGAGCAGCAAGGGGACAAGCGGCTCTGATGCTGCCCTCGCTCTGGCTGTCCTAGGTAGTTCTTCTAACCAAGGAAATTTAGTTTTACATTATTCTATTTTTATCCTTTTTTTTTTCCCTCCAAGAAAAGCTATCGTAACAGTCATCATTAATTCAGGATTAGCATATTATCAAAATGATACAGCAGCAACATCCACCTGCAAAACCAGTTGTGTACTGCTGGGCACTGCTATTAACATGCCTTACGGTAATTATGTGTGATAACTGGCACACTATATATATTTTGCTGATCTTTGCCTTATTAAAGCAAACTTCTAGAATTTGGCCTCTTTTTATTATCAGCTAAAAACCTTTTGAACATTTCTTTGTTAGTAATCCTGTGTTGTTGCTGCTGTTGTTATTACGAACAGTAGTCAATGCTTATGAATTTTTGTTACATTTCATTTTAACCAGGACTGCAGAATAATTCTGTGGTTTCAGTTTGGCAGCTGACAAAAAATAATTACACTAAATATGCCAGTTCTGGTGCCTAGGACCCTTATCTTGAGTTACTGTGGGAAACAGACACCTCCTCTGCTTTATGAGCCAAGTGAAAACTGTTTTTCAGTCAAAATTGTTTTGTACATTTAACTAAAATTAGCTGATGTTTTAGATTGACCAGCACCACAATTTCTAGCATTTTAGCTGTACATTGCTCTCTCCTTCAAGTAACTGTAGTCTCAATGATCTCATGGTGGTATCATTTCTCATTTAATGTTTATAAAGAATAGCCCCGCCACATGGGGGCTATTACAGACCTTTTAGTGCTTATTCTTCAAATCCTAGTCTTTGGTGTGCTTACCATTCACATATAATTGTCTCATAAAATATACCTTTATATAACAATAAATATGTATAGTAACGTGCAGGGGAAGATTTACATGTAAGTTAAAAACATGCACATTCATTATCCGTGCTTTGTCATTGATGGGGGGAGGTTGGTTGTAGTCATGCAGGTATTATGGTACGGACGTGCAGTGTTCACAACTATGACATTATAAAATAGACAGCAATGTGCACAGACATAAAAGCAAAGATAATTCATGGGAGTATTGTGAGATGAAGCCATAATTAAACACAGATTTTGTCTTTTGAATTGTACATTGCAAAAAACACATACAGAAGTTTCATGGAATTATTATTTTTAAATTATCAGTTTAGTTGTTCCTGTTTGCTTTTGCTGTGCATTCATTTTAAAGCAAGTGTTTTAAATGACACCTTACCTTCCAAGACAGAAACATGGCTTAGCACCAGCTCTCTCCTCTGAGGACCTCCACTTTAATACTTCTGCAGTGGTATTTCTGTTGTGCTTCCTCATATAAAATGTTAGAGGACAGCAGTGGGTTACTTTGTTCATGTTTTTTTAAAGAATGGGTTTGATAATTTACTCTAATTTTAGACTTGGACGATTTTTGGCAAGAGTCAGTTGGGCTAAATCAATTGAACCTTGTACCAGCAGCTTCATTCAACAGTCTTCATGAGCACAAATTCTCTGCTGGACTTTCATTTTTTTCTAAAGACCCTCATGCATTTTACTCATTTGCAAATAAAAGTATGCACAGGTATGGAATATTTGTAACATTTAAAGATGCACCAAGCATTAGTTATTGTTAGAATAAAAAAAAAAACCCAACACGACAAAACCTTACACATTTCTCTTCCTCCCATTCATAGTGATCTTTACTCTTTCTTCTGCAGAAGTTCAGTGATTTCATAAAATTTGTTTGACATTGTGACAGAAATTCATGCCAAGAGCAAATATTTATCATATCAAAAATGTCTGAAAACATTTAACCTGCTTTAAAGTGAAACATGCTTTTTCTCTTAGTGAAATCAATCTTTTTGAAGTACAGATTTCAGCAAACTCATCAGTTTAACTGCAGTTCCCCAGCACTGGGGAATTGCCAGAGTGGCCTCATGCACATCACAGGTCATCAGATCGCATCTCTGTACTATTCACCAAGTCAACAGGAGGCCAGCCTTGGCACGGTGAGCGCGGGGCACGGGGGTGTCCTCGGGGAACCCAACTTTGCGTCCATAAACTGGATGATGTGTGACTGATACCAGTCTCAAGAAGCTGCTAACTAACTTCATTCATTAAAACCATGCACACGTTTCTATCGTGTGTCAGTTTATGCTCTGTCATACAGCTGACAAGGCCAAGGTTTAACCTGAGAACTCATTGTCCGTCAGGGAATGATCCGCTTTTAACAAGAGGAGGGAATGCACCGCAGAGCGCTACCGGGGAGACATGCCCTTCCCTTTCACCTGTGGCTTCCGGCTGAGCTGTGCTCCCCCCGGTCAAATGCAGAAAATGACGACATTCTTGCCAAGCTGATTCTCACCTAAAATCTGATGTTTTCATGACCAGCCACCTAGAAACAAGAGACAGCAGCCAGATCTTGAGGGCATTCTCTGCCCTGCACCAACTGCACCAACTCCACGGATTCATGGGAAGGTCACAACCACAACGGATGTTCACAAAGCCCGCTGATGCAGCCATCCACAAGGAAGAAATAGGCTTGTTCCTGATCACTGCAGGCAATCAGTCGAAGCCATGCTTGACTGTACTTGCAACATCTTTCTTACGTGCTGCTATATTTAGAGCTTATTTTGTAGCTTTATCTCCAGGTAGTTCAGATGACTTTGTTTTCTGCTTGCTAACCCCTTTATGGGCTTTTTAATAAATTTTATGGACAAAGATTGTATCGGCCCTTGATTGCTAATATGAAATGTTTGGTGTGGCCTCTGAGCAAAAGTTTTCTGGGCCAGTAATCTGAAAATTTTTAATTTGACTATATGGTTTTTTATGTCCTCCCTTATTAGAGGAACTTTTTGTTCTGCCAGCAGCTCAGTAGGACATAGATGTCTCCTCGTTTGATCCAAATACAGATATTTCTCCTTTCTCCATGTTATACTTCAGCACATTAGCAGGAGTATCACCTATACATAGGCTAGGTTTTTCTTGGTGCTTGGATGATTCTAAAATGCTGGCTTACATATCATTCTGTTGGTGAGTGGGAATTCACAGGTTTCTCTTTCAAACTTATTACCAGATCATTTTGAGTTGTATTTTGTAGTTTGCCATCTACCTTTTTGCCCTTTTTTGTCTGTTTTGTGTTTTCTTTTGTTAGATTTTGTTAGAACTGCCATTAACACTTTAACATCATTTCATAATTAATTATTGCAAAAATCATGTTAAGGAATTACTTTCACTGTGACTGACTCTGTAATAGTTATGACGTGAAAGTTCTGATGAGGCCCATGTTCCTCTGCTGTGGTGTAAGTTGTTCTTGCCTGTCCATCACCGGTGACAATCGGGAAATGAATTGGTCATTCGTTCTGGGTTGTGACAAAAAACTGTTTCATGGTGGGAATCAGTGTTCTCTGTATACCCTGCCATCAACTTTTTTTATGTATGATGTGTGTTCGTCTCAGGAAGGAACAAACTAATTCTAGTCACAAGTCAACTGATATTTTCATGTCTGCCCTATTCTGAAGTTATATGTTTCACAAATGTCTATGAAGTTGCCTACAAGTTGACTTGGAAGGTGAATTGGTTACTAAAAATCTCACAAGTTTTTCATAAATTCAGTTGTAAAATATTTTGAAGCTTAAAGTTATAACTCAATAAATATAACCACAGCTATTTGTGTATATTGAACATGATCCTGATGTGACTTCTTGAGTAGTTGTTCAGCCGGGTTCTTATACCCAATGCGCAGTATTACAGAAAAGTTATCTGTGTAAATGGTAGTAGGACAGGGGCCATTTTTTAGCAATGTCTCATTTTATTGTAGTTTGAATAAAAATTAAGGTAATGCTTTCAAAGCTGCTTGGGACAAAAACCACATAACTGTAGAACTAATTAAAGACAATTTCGTATCTTAGCTTTATATCTTATCAACTTCATGTTTAATATTTTGTGTTTATGTTTTATACTGGATAATTCACTTCCTATAGCATTAAATGTGGCATATTTACACAGAACGATTGAAATTATGTGGAAGAATATAAAAATATGTTTCAAAACCTAGCAAACCCTCATTTTCACAGTTGGGTAGATAATAGTTTATTTTCAGTACAATGGGAGATCACTTTTTTTGACAGAACTCCAAATTCATTACAGCTACACTGACAGTAATTTTTAAAAGGCCTTACTTCAGTTGCAATTATCATAACCGGATTTCAAACTTATTTTATGATCTATAGTCTCTTCAGTACAGCAAAGAACAGTAATACATTTCTCCTAAACAGTGTTCTAGCTCGTCCAGCTTAAGTGGAATCCTGATGGTAAAGTCACATATTCAGCATGAAATTTTATATAGACTTGATGAGATGTAGCAGTAAATGGAGCGATGTTTGTGTCCTAAAAATAAAGACAAGAAAAATGAAAAGCTTTATAGAACACCCAGATCCTTTGGAAAGGCCACTCAGAGAGTTAAAACCTAAGCACAAATTGGATCATAGCTTAGAAGGGACCTCAGGTCTGTGCTAGATACTGCTTTTGCATTTCTCCCTCAGGGATTACAAGTATTTAAACCACAAATACAACGAAATACAGAGCAAAATAGCTTGATGATGCCTCCCACTAGATGTCACTGTAAGGTCTGCATTGGAAGGCTTCTAAGGTGCCACACAAGCCACATGCCTTCACTTCCACTCCTCTGTAGGGAATTCATGCCAGATTTGGGGAAACAATCCTAAATACCAAACAGTAAAAGATACATTTTAACCACTTAGAGGGTCACAGACAGTAGGGAATACATACCATCCCACAGTACGGCCCGGCTGGGGGATAGCTGGCATCTGGCCCATTGTGAAGGATGAGATAGTTGCTGCTGCAATCCCCCGGGTCATCGATGCTGATGAAATCAAAGTTCACTGTGACAATTTGTCCCTTGGGCACAGTAATGGCCCACTCGCAGTCAGTGTTGTTGTGGTAAGTTGCAGGGTAGCTGGGACTAGCAAATGAGCCAGTGCTGCCGTATAATGTTCCTCCGCATCCTGGAAACAGACACTACTCATTAGCTTAGAAGGCTTAGTTTCACAAGATACTACAGCAGGTAGTACATTAGTGCAGTATTAGTAGTAGCACTGAAAAGCACGGAGAGATGCTGGGAGCTGGAACAATGACTGTGGGTAAGAGCATTCTTCCAATAAGAGAGAAAAGCGAGGCTCTAGTTTCACCAGCCTGAGAAGAATATGCAATGAGCATTAGACCATCACTGGATATTAAAAATCAAAACTCCCAAAACTCTTTGAAACAGGAACCAAAGTCTGAAGTCTGTGTCTTGGTCAGTTCAGTTTCCAACTACTCAACTAGAGACAAATTCTCTTTGGCTGTTATTTGCAATGAAAAGTAGTGAGTCCTCATCTCATAGAAAAATGCAGAGAACAGCTCGGAGAAAATAGTCATATTAAGGAAACTAAAGGCCATTTATACCAAAATTCAATCTCCAACAGCGGGCAGAAGCAGATGCCCTGGGAGAAATGCAAGTAGAGTAAGAGTAAGCATCTGCAGATCATGCCCCAGATTACTCTCACAGTCTTCAAGAATTTTCAGCTTACAGGTCTCAGAGATGGCATCTTTATATTTATAGTCTTTATCAGATGTCTTCCATGAACTTGTTCAGGTAGCCCTCGAATCCATGTGAATTTGTAGCATACTATGGGAAGAAGCTCCACAGCTTAATTCTATACTGCATGAAGAACTGTTTGGTTTGGTTTGGTTTGAACCTACCACCTCCTGGCTTTATCTGAAGGCCTCTAGTTCTTCTATGGGAAAAGTCAATGAACAGTTGATCACTATTTACCATCCAATATCACTCAGTTTTATAGACCTCAGTAGTTTCTTAACCAGATTTAAAAGTCTCAGCATACCTCATACAGAAGTCATTTTTTATGTTGAGATCTTTTACCTGAAATTTTTCCAGTTATACTGGATTTTTTTATAAGAGGAGGAGACCAGAACTGTGCACATCGTTCCATTTGTGTGTGAACTACGGATTTATACAGTGGCTGTCTATTCTCTCTTCCTTTCCCAACAATTCCTAGCATTGCACTAGCCTGCTTGACTATTAGTGAGCAGTGAGCTCTTGTTTTCGTGGAACTATTTTACCCCCAAAATCTTGTTGCTGAGTCCTAAAAGTCAACTCAAGAGCCCGTATTTTTGTAACTAAAGTTAGGATTGTCTTTTTTTTTTTTGCCCATGTTCTTCATCAACACTTTCCTACATTGAACTTTATTTGCCTTTTCATCACCAAGCCACTCAATACTGTAAGGTTATTGTGCAGTGCTTTTCAGCTGGCCACAAGCTTTCCTACCTCCAGTAACTTGGTGTCGTGAACTATCACCCAGCTCTCACTGTCCATTTATGGACATTTATATTATCTCCATTCCTAAGCCATTTATGAATGTGTCTATTATACAATCACTACACAGCACTATAGTTAGTTAGGCTGTTTTCTTGGGGCAAATTTCAGTCCTCCTCAGGCTTAGCAGTGCCTAGATCCTCAAGCATATCATAACTAGACTATTAATGGAGTAGGCTGAGTCACCATCACCACCGCCAACCACTCTGTGGATTCCAAGACAGACGTTCCTGATATTTTCTGACCTCTCAGTGAAAGAGGTAGATCTTCATCTTAAGTAAGTGGACTACATCCCCTGAGTTTGCTAAAATCCACATTAGAGAGAGGGAATTGCTTCCATCCACTAAAATGGATCTTGCCCCACTGGTCTTCAGGAGCAACTTCCTCCCTGCAGTGACTGAATAGGGTGGACTATGGGTGCTTGGGAAGGTCTTAAGTGCTGATGAGGCAGGGCCCAGACTGAGCAGGCTGAATTCCACATTTCTGTATTTTCCCTCTGTGTACAATTGCTGAGTGGAATTGCTTTGTAATTACAGCCTTACCACTTGATGATGAAGTCCAAGTAATTTCATATCCATCATGAGCCCCTGAAAAATCACTCTTGAAACGAAGGTAGACAATGCGATTTTTGGGGAAGATGGGACTGGGCACAGTGTTTCCACAGAACCTGCCAAGTAGTGGTGATTGCACATCACTCCCATTTCTGACCTTCAAGGGACACAAAAAGCATTGTCAACATTAAATCCCTATGCCAGATATACAGCAGTACAATTATGCAAGCACAGCACAAACTACGTAGTGACTTGTATGCATACTATAATTGTCATTTTAATACCATTATTTTCCCCACTATATATTCTTGTATAGAAGGAAAAAGAGACCATTAACCAAGCTGTCTGAGTTTTCTAAGTAATTGTGCAGAACAAGTATCATCAGAAACAGGCAGCTGAATTTTATGGTGTGGTACCTCTCCTGACTGAAAAAATTACTTGACTAGGAACTAAGATGTGCTTTTGCAATTCAAGCCCATGTTTTACTTTTCAGAACAAATGTTAATATTCCAGATGAAAAGATTAATTCTTTACCCTGCAGACCACTCTTTTCCCTGGTCACATTAAGGCACAGATCATATTACATAGCTCAGATTTAATCTGAGGGTTCTTTTGAGCTCCAATAATGCTTGTGCTCAGATCCATTTCTTGAGACAGTGAAGAGGATATGAAAGGAGAACTAAATAATGATCCTGCCACAGACATCTGCTTTTTGTCATCTGGGCAGTGAATAGGGAAACCTTCAACAAGCATGGAAGGACAGAGTGAGGATTGTGTAGGAGAATATGCTTTTTATTGACACAAAGTACCTTTGCAAGTATCCTACTCTTGTTATTAGAGCTCCTTTTTATAAGAAAAAATGCTTTGTTTAGAAAAAATATTTTTAAGAAAAAGATCAAGCAGATGGAATCTACTGCTGGAACAAAAGCACTCAGATCTATGGCTTTCTGTTCATGCACAGTTTGGATGAAAACTGCCCTGGCTTGTTCTGTTAACTGGGTAACATCAGCAAGAGCTATGTAAAGATGAGAGTTAGCTGATAATGAAACTATTCATCGGTTTTGGACTTACTATAGCGTGTATTGTTTAACCTCCTACTAAAACATCTGAGCACCCTTCACCATAAAATTGGAGCAATAAATTAGTCCCTGCTGTCAGTTCAGCTCAGACTTGTCCAAGCGTATTAATATCTTTTGAATTCAGCAGATTTTGACACAGCCCCACAAAATACGTATACTTGCTTGATACCTCTAGGAAATCACGTGAACACTGGATGCTGTCCTCCAAATGGAAAGCATGGAAAAAGAGAGAAATTGTGTGATTCGGGGGAGCTCGTAGAATGACAGAACAGTCCATATTATTGGGATGACGACCAGGCCAGCCGGGGCTTTTCAGGTAACCAAACGGCTGGTTATACTCTCTGTTGCAACCTTGAGACAGAAAACCAGAAACATGCGAGCATTTCAGATCTCTTGATTGCTTTTTACTGTATGGAATCAACAAAGGGAATGGTAGGTAGATTTTTGAGATATTTCATCAAGCTTACCTGTAGCTTGATAGGTAAATCTGACTCCATTATTAATCATATATTCATCTGATTTGAAAGTCACGATGGCAGTGCGATCATAAGAATAAAATTCAGGGACTGGAAAAGTTTCAGAGCCACAGAATCTATGGACTGATCCTTGGCTATGCTGCAATTCAATACATGTCACAAGTTACTTAATGATATAATTCAGTTTTCTACTTACTGAACTGGAGGTGAATAGATTTCTCAGCACTTTCTATACCAATTATCCATTTTAAAGTTCTCATGGAAATCACATAATAATGTCTCAACATTTTCTGTTCAATTATTACAAGAAACAAATCAAGTGTAACAGGTATTTTCATGCCAAAATAAGAAACAAGGAAAGAAGGTTTAGAATAATATAATACAAGGGACATAAACAGTTGGGTTTTTTTCCGGTGCTTTCTACAAACACTCTTCTTGGCATGAGTATTTATTTTTATTATGGTTCTTGGGTGGGAGGAAGTACAATGAGCTTATGAAAACTTGCTGTTGGGCAATATTTTCTGGGTGTTAAGTTTGGCAGCTCTGTTACTTGGTGCAACTGTGAAAAATTGTGTAATACTTACCAGGTGTAATTCAATGTGTATATAGTGTTATTCCATGAAGTCTGTATACCTGTTAACACGCCTCAAGCGGGGCACAGTGTGTAATGCTTTGGATGTGCTGCTCACACAGAATCATCAGTTAATCTGTTACCAAATGGGGGGGGTTCTCCTCTTTTTGCAAAGACTAAAGGGAGCTGAACGTGAATGGGGAATGCTATCAACTGCAAATTTCTTACTGTTGGTGACTCCTGGAGCTCTAGGTAGTTTTGAGAGCAGTCCTGGCCGGAATGGAGGTGAAAGGCCTCTACCATCACCCTGACTTGCTGCTGCGGAGGCGCATCAATGACCCAAGTGCAGAGAGTAAATGGTGGATATTCATTCGGGAAGTTAGGAGACGTTGTAGTCAGGGATGTAGAAGTTGCATTATATACTCCTCCACACAGTCCTGTGTAAAATGGTAACAAATGCATCATAGAGTGAAAACCTTTCCAACTGGGAAAAAATATTTATGGAGCAAAACTACGCTGGGCAACATACTTTTGTACTTAACTGTGGCTCTCTAGAAGGAAGAAAAATAAGTAAAACACATGCTAATGCTGTGTGTTGTAAAACTCAAATAAATGTTTGTTCCCTGTAATACCAGAGTATTTGTTAGCAGTGTATGATTGTGTTCCTGTTTTGCACTCCAGACTGACAGCCGCCCCGGAACCAGCCAAGACTGATGTGAATTGCACTGGGGTCTAGCAGTGCTGCTTTTAGCTTGCTTGTAGATGCTCCGTGTACTAAAAAATGTCTTCGCACCTTCCTGGGCCCTATATCTAGAATAAATTTTGATGATTTATTATTTAAATATGTATTTCCAAAAAGGGATCACAACAATCTATATGCTTATGTATATGTGCATACTTACGATCCACTGTGGTGTAGGTTGCATTGAAACCCTCCCTTTCCACAGAATTGTCTGTGATAAATTTCACAGTCAATGAGTTACGGGTAGAAAGAAAAGGAGCTGGCACCGTTGACCCACAGAATGTGCCAACTAAATTGGCATTTTCATTATCTCCATCATAAAGCTGAAAGAAGAAAAGCATATAAGCCACTAATAGTTTAGGCACAACAAACAAATAAATAGAAATAAAGTTCTCTGACCCCTCCTGACATTACACTTTCTCGTACTTGAAAGCACAGTAGGTGCTCTTGTGCTTTAACAGGATGTTCTTGATGACTATAATTATTCACTGCCATATCAGCTAATTCTGTTGGACAGTGTAAATCTCATTATTGAACATTCTGGTCCCATCTCAGCAAATCTATACAAAATTATTCTATTTTAATTTGGCGTTCCATTTTCATTTTTATATGTAATCTCAAAGTGCTTTTCAATGAGAAAGGTTGATTTTATTCACCAAAATGTAGAATTCATTCCTAGTTTCATTGAGCATCTCTAATGCTCAACAGGATATATAACACCCATTGGTGGATCTTGTTTAGCAGCATTCTGCTATTGTATGTTTGGTATGCTCATCTCCAAGAAAATAGATTTCACAGGTAAGCATTTAGCATCAAGACTTACTTATTCAAAATTTTATAAATGAAAGTTTTTCCAAGCAATTTTGTATGATAATGAATCTGCATGTTTACTTTCAAAGTGCTTGGATTTTGTTTTGTTTTTATTCTGTGAAATAAATACTTATTTATATAGGCAGTCCTAAGAACAGAAGTGCATCCCCATAACAATGTTAAAACTCTTAGTGGTTTCCAAAAAGGCAGGATGTCGTCTGGAGTAGTAATTTAAACTGCTGAAAAAAATATGTAATTATATTAAGCAATTTAATGTCTTCATAAGACCATTTTCTATTAATTAAGTTTTAGTCTCTTGGAGAGGATAATGGATTGTATATCTCACTGATTTTTTTTTTGTTAAAATACACAGCTATCTTACTTTGACATAATCATATCGGCAAGTCTGAGCAGACTGTGCTTCAAGCACAAATGAAGTAAAGGTGAGGTTGATCAGTTTGTTTACAGGTGCAGTTATGATCCATACACAGTCCAGATTTTTCTCATATCTTCTGGTCACATTGGAGACTGGAGAGCCAAAGCTATAAGCTGAATTTGTCAAGTAACCACCGCAGCCATTCTGAGGTCCTGTTGAAGAAGTGGAAGTTTTTTAAAAGGCATTCATGGCCTTCATTTAATCTTCAACTCTGTAATGTCAAGCCAGCAGCTTTTTTCTGTGCTGCAGAATTTTAGTGTCCTGTCTCACAAGGACTAGCTGAACACTTAAAATGCTTTCAACGCAACCAGCATTAGATAGAGATGAATCACAATTAGGTTCATGTCTTCTTGATGTAAAATCAGTATCCACTTTGAAAATGTGGCAACAGATTTTTTTTAAAAGGGACTGTAAGAAGACAGAGGACAGAAATTAATAGAAGATTAGTGGTTAGAGGGCTTTTTAATGTAATTCTTACCTGCTAGTAAAAGTACTTGGACAGTAGGGGGCACTGGATTGATGACTTTGAAAATCTAGTTAAAAATTAAGTTACTTATTTTGGCAATATGACCTCGTTCTGGGGGGACTGAATCTGGCAGCCTGACTGACACTGGGACCCAGATTCATATGCAGGAATCTAGCTAAAAGAGACTTACTTCTGAAAGGGGTTTGCATGGTGGGAACTTACAACTCCTCTGAAAAGCAGGCTGCTTTTCATTTGGATCCCACATACAGAGCTAACTCGCTGTGAATTTTGAACCCTATAATGATTTCAGTCACATTGAAAGAAATTACTTTTGGAGAAAAGCAGTTATTAGAGGATCAGAACCCTTTTACTGCATCTCATTACAAACAAGCAAAAATACAGACCATCTGAAGGGATAATTTTTTTTACTTCTCGTTTATTTCCAGAGGTTGGGCTGGGCTAGTCAATCTGATCAATTTGTTTACTTTATGCTTCCTTCCCCAGTCTTTATGGGATTTCCTGGCCACTTATTTAACTCAGGAATACAAATAAAGTGTGGTTCATGCTCTTGCTTTTGAGTCTGAGAAAGTTTTTGTAAACTGCACGGAGCAAAGCAGTAACTGCAAGCAGCCGTTTGTCTCCCACAGTGAATCTTCTTAGGAGAATTAGATAATAAAAGAAGCTACAGCTGTGGCTAAGCAACATCATGAGCAGAGTTTCAGAATTTCACCTGCATGTATAAAATATTCCTGCCTGGCTGAAATACAGTGACTTAACCTTGACACACTGATATATTTCCAGTCATATAAAACTGCACCCTACTTGAGTTACAGTATTACAAAAGATCACTCTGGTGAAAAATCAGCATCCAAGTATCAGGATTGTGTCAGTAACCCGGGGTTGGAGACAGCCCCGTCTTGCAAGACTGTAATGGTTAAACCAGAGTGACTAAGGCTAAATGACGTCCTGGTCTTCTAACCAAAGCCAGAAAAACCCCACCCTAAAAAAGAAGTTTGCTTAAAACCAAAATCTTAATAACAAGAGATTTAAGCCTTTGCTATAACTAGAAATGAACAGAGGAAACTTATTACAAAGTGAGAAAGTCAGGACTTAATAGACTCTAGTCCAGTTTTGTGGGCTGTTAATGAAGTCAGAAACTTGGAAAAGTGTTAGCATTCATTCCAATGCCACTGCAGAAGCTGAGAACAACAGTGGGGGAAATGCAAGTAATAAATCACATTCTTACAAATAGTCTAGGAAGGAGGAAAGTGTCTGACAGGAGGGTGCCTGGGCCCTAAGAGTGCAGTTTTGCTATACTCTTCTCTGGGTTCACCCTTCTGCATGATTTATTCAGTGCCCCTGAAACAATCTCGTTGGAGCTGTTTCCTGCTCAGCATTTTGGACACTGTCTGCTAAACATAACATTAACCATGTAATCACTAGGCATAGATCATAGTCCTACCATTCAGCCCTGCAATATTGAGTCCGTAGTGATATATGGGTCAGACAGCTCACAAAGGTCCCCTTCACTCTTTTCAGGGTTAAAGTTGCAGAGATGTCTGTCAAACCATTGTAACAGGAATCAGGGAATTGCCAAAGCCACGCAACAGGAAAGCTCTCAGTGCTGTTGGAGTATCCATTTTTTGGATATCAGATGTCTGGACCTTTGCAATTGTGCACTTCATTGCTAGCTGCACAGCTATAAAGACAGCTCAGATGACAAAAAATACAGATGTGGGTAAGCTATGTGTGTACAGCACATAAAATGGACCTGACAAAGAGAGAAACAGGCCAAATCCTCATTATCAGAAAATTAAATCTAGCCAGTGTAGCCAGAAATAGCATCAAAGGGGAGATAAATAACTAAAAGTATGATATACAGTTACTAAAGATGAGGTTTCATCATTAGCTTTCACAATGCTTAGCCAGCTCAGCAGAGATTGAGTCAAATGCTTACAGGACAGTATGTTATAAATAACGACTAGACTGGAAGCCAACCAGGTATTGAGTAGCGCTGCATCAAGCCAAAGAGCAGCCCTTGTTGAAAAATCTATCCATCTTGGTGTTTTTCAGTACTGATCAATGTTACATCTGATTGCAGTCACGAAAGTTACAGAATAGTGAAGCTGTGTAGATCTAAGGAACACTCACAAGTAAAAGAAGAACCAACTGTCTGACGGGAGGGAACTCACACTAAGAGAAACACTGTCATGCTGCATTTTAGCCAGGACATAACTCATCGTTTTAAAAATCAGCACCACTTCTGAATAGAAGGCCAAATAGTAGCCATCCAGCCTGCTGGTGATCAGTGATGGAATGATACTCTTTGCTGGCTAACACAGCCAGAAAAAATTGTAGCTAAAATCTGGGACTGAGAAGTCTGTTAATTTGTAGAACAGACTTTTAGATATTAAACGCTAAACTTGATAAAAATAATGAGAAATGTACCTTATAAAACAATTTGAGTGGGGGCAGATGGACTGACTACATGGCTGTGTTGTTTCACTCTCTGGTTTCTTATTTAAAATAAAAATCATAAGGTCATCATAAATCAGATTGCAATCTTGTCCTCCTCATAAACAGCTTGCCAGAGAACACAAATTATGAGAATAACTAGGGCACACACTGTCATCACTAATTGCTTTTGTTGGGAACCATTAACAAAACTAAAAGGCTGGAGGACCATTCAGAAAAGAAGGAATTGAACGTTCTCTATGGCAAATAAAAATAATTACAGCAGAGGGCAAACACATGTTTCTCTGTTAAGAGTTACATCCTCTAGATATGGAACGAAGATAAAGATGAATCTTTGAAGCCGCCTGCCTTTGAAGCACAGCCAGGGATGAGGTTCTTTTATGCAGGTATGGATGCAATGAAAGGGAGCCTTCTGAATAGTTTCAAATCTATCAGAAACAACTAACCCAGTGACATTTCAAAACACAACAAAATAATTTTGCTGCACTTTGCTTCTTACTAAATGAGCACCACCAATGTCTACCAAAAGGCAGCAAAGTTCAAAGAAGTGTTCTAGTTCTGCCTGAACAGTAATGAAAATCCTCTCCCAGATTTCTGAGTCACATTTGGTCTCACCTAGACGCATCCCTGGGAAGTCTAGGCTTCTCTCTGCTCTGAACTAAAAATCAGAATAAGCAGAGATTAGCTCTGCCAAGACTAATGCTTCTTTCCCAACTGGTCTTATTTCCAATGCAGAGGAATGGCTGGACTAATTGTGGCTGTAATAATTAGCTCACAGGTTCTTTGGATCATGGCTCAGAACAATATCAGGCTGATATCTCATGGCTGATACTGAAGGTTGGTAAACCTTTGCAGGCTGAGCTGAGCTGTTCCTGTGTTTGGCAACCACTGTACAGACATTGTGACTTCATGTGGCAGCAGGACCTGGGCAGCAGTGCCAACCACAACCGCAGTGCCTGCAGCATTTCAGGAGGAGACTTCTGAAACCACGGGACTCTTTTTAGTCCTCAGCCTAGCCTTTACACAGAAAGGGGTTTTGATTAGTTTGATGGCCTGGCAACAGTTCCAGCAGTGACATTTAGGACTGCAATGGCCCAGTCTCCTGCTTTAGCAGGATTTCACAAATGCAGTCAGATGAAGTTCCTATTCTTAAGTTTTAGACTATTGGCTGATCCCAATATACAGTCCAGACATGCTCTGTGCCAAGCCTGCCCTACTTCTGCAAAACTGTAATGTATGTACCATCCTGTCCATCTCCTCGATGCTTGTCTGGGAGACCAGAGGCAGACATGTAGTCTGGCCTCTTTCTAATACTGCGTTAGCATACCCGTTGGTACCACAGCTGCTCAGGCCTTTGCAGATCTCTCTTGTGATGTGAATCAGAAGTGCCTCCTCACCCTTTGTTTGCGTGCACTGGAGTACAGCTTTTCAGCTGAAGAAGTCATTGACTTCAGGCAAGCTAAGACAATCCATGCCAGCAGAGAGTTCACACACAGCCGTGTGAAGCACCTTAATCTGAATATCCTATCAGCTTTTAACCATTTAGTCACCTACAAAGTTATAGTTAATCACTGGGTCTGAAAATAATTTTTTATCTCATTTTTTCAGATCAGCCAGAAATGTCTTATTTAAATGTCTACCTCTCTTCTTGTCTGTCCAGACTGAGTAGGCAAACCACTTCTATTTATTTTGCTTTGGAAGAAGAAATGTCACAGACATTAAATAACTGACATTTCTGAGAGGCATTTGCAGACTATCCCTTAGCTCAACAGTTGTATTCTTTTCAGAGATATTGAAGAGATGTATTTCAACACTGCAAGTGCTTTCTAAATTTAGTTAGATTTCAAGCTGATGCATATTTTTATATTTGAGCCTCAAAATACATTTAGAAACAGTCCAAGAACTGCGACTTATGAACATATATTCTGAGCTTGTTATGGTTGTTCTTATTTTCATTGACTATAATAAGATCAAGAAAAGATATTATTAGCCACAATTTATTCATTAATTTAATAGATTACGCTAATCATAGTTAAGCCATGACAATGTAATGAATCTGAAATGTGTAATATTAATGTGTTATATATCTAGTAAAAACTGTGTGAACCAAAAGCCCAAAGAAATTTTTGCAAGAAGACTTGTTTCAGCAATTTGCTTCTCAGCGAGACCCTCTGCAGCACCAGGGTTCTAAGTTCAGGTTGGATATCTTGAGATACACCCCTGGAAACTGGTCCTAATGAGCTGTGAAATCTCCGCCAGCCACTGCTGCTTTTCCAAAGGCAAGAGAAGATGCAACAGCATTCACATGCTACAATCAAGGACATATTCTTCTAAGGTTTTTTTGTTGGAGGGAGAAAAAATAGCAGGAAACCTGAGATTCAGCTGTGCTGAGTCCTTTCCCACCTAACAGGCCATAACTGCTGTTGTCAGTACAGGTGCCTGGTGCCGCCTACAGCAGGTGCTAATGTTATTTACATAAATCAGTGCAATGAATTACTGCTGGTGGTGTAAGAATTTAGAAATGGCTCACAAAAGAACACCTCACTCTGACCTATGCAACGGAATAACCAAACCAGTATTTTACAACTTATATTGCCCATTCAGAACTGGGGTTTTTTTCAGCAATTCCGAACAATCCAAATAAACTCCACAGCAACTGTGCATGCTGAGCACTGCTGAAAATCTGCACCTACAAACTGAATATAGAGTGGTTTGCAGGGCAGAACTGGACTTAGAACTATATTTTTTGTTGTTGCTAAAATAAAATAGCATTGTAATGCTGTGAAAATTCTACTGGATCCATTTTTAAAAGTACACTTTAATTTCATTAGGGGGAGAGCATAACAGTACAGCCATTAGTGATAGACACTTAGTGTATTGTATTCCAAACAGGAAACAAGTAATTCAATACACAGCTAATAGAATAAGGGAAGACAGATACTTCTGAGTAATTTATCAGGTAAGTTACAGATCATTTTGTCAGGAAGAAAAGCATCAAGATTATAATCTATTTCTATGATATGCATACTAGATTATTTATGTAAATTACCTATTAATGCATTTCTCTATTGTATCAGAGAAGATTCCTTTTTCCAACTATTTTTCTTCTAAACTCTACTCACTTCTGATTTTGTTTCCTACAGAAAATGATTAATATTCATTCAATAGAAAATGCTCATTGAATAAAAGGACAGAGGGATCCTTGAGGGAAACACTGGGCAAACTGAGGACAATGCAGAGGATGGGGTGTTTGAGGACTTCACATTCCAATGGTCTAATGGTTGCCAAAGGTTTTGGAGGCATTTCTTCTGCCTTAGAGCCTACATCACTAATTTTCTCATTGTTGCCACCCTATTCTTCTTGCCTGTTTATATACATCTGGTTTTCCTTGTCTTGTGTTTAAATCATAATCTCTTTGTGACAGCAGATTGTTGCTTTTTTCCTGCCTGTGCAGTGCCTAGCGCAGTGGAATTGTGGCCCATGAGCTTGTAAGCCCCAAGGTAATGCAAACAAGGGATGACATTGGTATTAATGCACTACACCATACTGCTTTTTCAAAAAAACATAAATATGAATTTCTCCTGCATGCTCACAAGAGATAGTGTAAAAAACGGGAGGGAAAAGAGCTGGCTACAGCTTAAAGTCGAGCAGGATTTAGGGCTGTAGAGAAAAAGCAGTCAGTCTTCCTGCCCTCCTCTATCCCACCTTCCCTACTGTCCCAACTCCACCTCAGTTTTGCCAGTATTGTATGAAGAAATCTCAGGAAGACTTTCTGACTCAACCCACTTGTCTAACCATGTGTAACACTTTGCTTCTTGTAAATTCATGTGGCTTCCTCAGACAGACCCCATGAGCAGACCTGCCTTTCAGAAAACCCCTAGACCCTTCTCCGATGGTTTGGAATGTGATATATTTTTCATTACTGAGACAATGGGGCTATGTACACGAGCACAGAAAGCTGCCAAGCAAAAATGGTGTGCTGTTAATAAGGTCACAGCTACATCTCCTGGCAGGGGTTCCTGACTCCTTGAAAATAAGAAAAAACCCCAACCCTTATATGTCTTCTCATCCTTTGTATCATAAGCCTCAGAGAGATCGCAAATTGGGGTGAGAGGGTCACTCCACTGCTGGATGGGAATAGGCAGAAGCTCCATTTATCACCAAAGCACAAAGTTCCTGCTATCACAGCAGGGATGGCAGAGGCAAGTGCAGGTTCCGTCCCTGCCAGCCAGGGTCAGCTGAAAAGCTCAGGTCTCCCCTTAGAGCTGGAGAGACAATCAGGAGATCTTTGGCAGAGTCACAAGCTCAGTAAACGCAGACCTCATTCTTTGGGGAGAGATCTTAGCTTTCCTTCCTTCACAGAGACATCTCCCGTAACCAAATACCTTAAGCTGGTATTGATTTATCTCTTCTCATCCTTTCATTGATTGCCTAGAGGAGCACATGCTCGCTGTGGAAAGGAGGTATAATTCTCATTTTACAGACTGCAAACAAAGGCAGAGAAAAGGTCAGTGGTAACTAAGATAAGAGGAGTCTTTCTTCCCACAAATCTAACACCTGGAGCAGGCTGGGATCCTCCAGTTAGCCCAGTTCACCACTTCAGCCTGAGAGCATGTCCACTGATTCCAAAAATGAGGCCAATAAGTGTCCAAACTTAGCAGCAGAGACAGTGAAATTATAAACTCTCTAAACTGCACCAAGGGCCACATGTTCCCTTGCCTCAAATGCACCGTATCACAGAGTTGGTTATGACAAAGAACGCTGCTTGGGAAATGTGCAGTTAACGTGATGTTGCACAGCATACGGAGTAGCGTGGTGAAAAGAAAAGACATTTGACAAAAAAGGTGAGACAGTGCTGTACTACAATACACTATTTCATACTTTGTTAGTCTCCCTTTTCTGACTAGTGGGGGGACCTTAAATATTCTAGCAGGTGCAGGATCAGTGATGTAAACAATTTTTTAAAATTAGAACATGTTTTTCTACAGAAATGTCAGGGTTTAACTCTTTGAATGCCTGGTTACTGTCAGTCTTGCTAGACTTCTGTGCGTTTCCTACTTCATCTTCTCCCTTCCCTGCCCCCGCAATGGTTATCAGATGGACTCCCCACTAGTAAAATCCACAAGAGAGAAAGAATGGATAACCCTGGATTTGCAGTACCCCTGAGAGAAGCTGATGAGGAAAGAAATTGGAAGAGCTTGTGAGGAAAGGAAATAGTTTAGTTTGCTACAAATGAGTGCACTGTTTCTGCTCGCTTCTTTCCAATACATAATCAGGCTCACTCACAACATTAAACAGAGAGCAATAATTACGTTATCCAGTTGTGCTTCCCTAGGGTCACTATAGAATAATGTGCGCATTGTCATTCAGCACAGAATGAGGCTTCTTGTTTCTCTATAGATACCATCTTCCTTATTCAAGAGATTTATCATTATTAATTGTCATCTGATTGCATTTGTACTCTTAGAAAACCACATGGGTTTTATTTTTTGACAGACATGAGGGAGCTTCTCTAAAGCATCATTTAGAATAACAGGCTCTTAGATCTCCATGGTTTTGTTCTCTTTCATTTGAAGCAGAATCTCAGACCTCATAGTACAAAGATGTGTCACAGATTTTCCTGGCTCTGTTTTTTAGACAAGTCAAACTGGAAATGTTTATAGGACTGTGACTCATGTTTTCCTTTTATAATATACTTTTTTACTTTTTGGCCATTCTGTATTAGCATGGGACTGTCAGGATCCTTTCTAATGGCTCTGTGGTTTAGTCCTGGTGGCTTGTTTCCCACAGAGGAGAAAGAAGACCTACCATTAAGCATCTCACCACCATGGGCTTTTCATCACACAACCCACATCTCTGGCATGGCCAACTTGCAACTCCATTGCTCCTGGGTAACTCCTGCAACATCACAATCTCCCTTTCCTTGGGAACCTGCAGAAATGTCCCTCCAAAAATTAGCCTAATATAGATATCAAAGTTTATTCATAAAAGGCTTCTCCTCACTCTAGGAAATAATCAGGCTTGGTACTGACTTGAAGAGCTTGGCTTGTGTTCTGTTGCTTAAGCAGAATCTCTGGCAAGTTGCACAAATAAATCTAAAGTCAGTGGCTAAAAAAATTGACTATATGCCAACAGGAAGAGCAAGAGCTTGGGAAGTTCCTGATGATCTCACCCTGGAAACATGAATCCAGGCTATGGGGGATCTCTGACAACTGATATCTAACAGTTAAAGACAGCAACACGTGAAGCAACATTATATTACTTGAAATAACAGTCCACAAGAGTGGTCCTAAAAGATTCTTGTAGCAATTCCTTAGAGTGAAGCAAAGAAAGAGTTAATAATAGTAATGACCATGAGGTTCTGTGGGAATATTTTTCTTGGCAACGCCTGTAGAACCAGTTATTTTCCTTATCTGTAAATACTTTCTCAGACTGTATCAAATGAGAAAGTCGCTGGCTAGGGGTTGGGAGGGGATTCAATGACTCAGCAGAAGACTATGTTTGTTCTGCCACAAAGGCCTTTCATTCTGATCTGTCTGAGTGCCAGCTTTGTAAACCAGACAATTACTTCTTTCTAGATCACAAAAACATTGAGTTAATTACACAGGAAACTAGTAACGATGACATGAAATCAATTTACACGTAATAATCAGTTGATTCTTATTATCCCTAAAAAATTCAGATGTTATAAGCAGGTAAAAAATTCCTTTTACACTTCGATCTTAAAAATAGACTACTGGGCTTAAACCTTTTTTTAAGGTAATAATCAAGCTTTGCCCCTGACTGTTGTGTCCATCAAAACAGCTAACATCCAGTACCTTCTTGCTATGATCCCCATTTATGTTATTGCCAGCTAACCAGATTGATCCCCAAAATCAGTAGACATCAGCACAGTGGTGTCTGGGGGAGAACCCCAACCTTAACTGACCTTAACACTTTAGTTTTTAAAAAGGTGTGAGATGAACTGCAAGGAAATGGAAATTGAGGAAATAGATGGAAAGGAGGCATCTTTAGCACACCACCAACCTTTGACTACAGAAGAATGAGAGTTCTCAGGTATTGCTAGTTTTCCTCCAAATGAGAGGCCTTTGGGTGCTGCTAAGCCTTCAGTCACCCCAAAACTGTCTATGCCTTCAGAGAGGCAAGAAAAGGTTGGCAAAGAATAAAAGGAATCAGTTCAGAACCAAGGCTGGAATGCAGGGATCCCATAAGCCTAGTATTTAGCTTAGTTCTGTCAATTTTTACAAAATCAGAAACATTCTTCTGCTTCCAGCATCCCTAGTGAGTAAGACCGTAACTGCTCTTCACCAAAGGAAATTACTTACCAGCAGATTCTTGGGGTTATGAGTCTGATAATGCTCTTACCTAAGGTCTCTCTGAAAGATGCTTTCCATCCCCGGTCCTCCCCAAAGAAGTCAGTGTTAAACACGAGGAACAAGTTATTACTGGAGCTCTTAATATTCGGAGGCAGTTCTGAGCCGCAGAATTTCCCGAGGAGAGGAGCATGAGTGTCTGAGCCATCATATACAGCCACATAATCTTTGTAGCAGGAGGGAGATATTTCAAGCTGGAAGCTGTTGAATCTGTAAAATACACTTGGAGCTTTAGGTATCACGTTTTCATTTCTGTTCTTGTGTTATGTGTGTTTTTAGTGCTTGAGGAAAAAAGTGATAGCAATATCCAAGTGATAGCAATAGCCAAGGCCATACACAGACAGATACCACAAAACATTTCTCTTCAGGAACAAGTAAGCAGAACTATTAACTGCATGGCAAAACACTCCAGCCAACCAGCCTCAAAGAAATAGTGACCATCACCCACTGGGCCTCTTGGAAGGCAAGCTGTCAGCACACCTCGGCTTTCTGTGAAGAAGCAGATCTCCCCTGTGCAAACATACCCCCTCTCTCACTTCTGCAAATTGCTCAGCCTGCAATTGCCTTGGGCATGTGAAGGCCATTTAAAGTGCAGGCTCAGAGTGCAGCCCAGCTAGGTCTTCCACTTAGTTGCGAAATGTTCTCTTAATTGACAATCAGCATATATATGACAGAAGAATGTATCTTCTAATATCTCAGTGGCAAGATTTTGTGGCTGCCATATCCCTTTTTTAGGCAGGACAGCACACACTCAGAAGTATACTCTTTCTGGGTGGGTATTATTACTTGGTCTGTAAAGTGAGTACCAGCCTTCTAAAATAATTTTTTTTTTCTTATATCAAATCACAGGAGTCTTATAACTCCTCAAAGGCTGACAGAATTTAACTAAAATCATGAGCTGCATTTTTTACAATTTCTTAGCCCTCTTGCTGACCAAAGTGGGAAGTTACAATTGTGGTCATGTTTTGCACATAAGTTAGAGAAAGATGTAAGGGGGCCTGAAGTTGATAAATGGGGCTTCAGTAGCCATTTCTCATTTTAGTTCAGCTTTCCACTTGGAAAAGGAAAGATAAAGAGAAAATTGTCAATAATAGCTGTCTTTAATTGGAATCAGAGACCTCCCTGCCCCCTTGATGACAAGCTGAACTTGGGTTACATACTTGAGGGCCACTACTTTGCCATTTCCAACAGTGATGTAGTACGAGCAGTTCATGTTGTTGTGATAATCAAGAACTGAATGGGCCGGACTGCTGATAACACCAACAGAGCCATTGAAATTGCCACCACAAGCTGTAGGGGAAACAGACAAAAAAAGGTATTACTGTCTGAACACCAGCTTGGTTCTAATTCTCATATTTCTTGCAGGAGCTCGAGTTAGTCCTCTTTTAGCCATAAGGAAAGAATGGCCCTTGATAAATTAGGAGCAGTCTTCACTGTCATGCCCAGGACTGGTTAAATGCAGAGATGCCTATCAAGTTGTGCTCTGCCGTGTAAGACCACAGTCAAGTATCAAAGTAACAAGTTGTTACAAGTCCATACCAAATGGCAATGGCTCCCCATTTTTACAGTAAAAGATTGAGCCTGATTTCAAGTGTGCTGCAGTAGGACCAGGGAGCAGCAGGATGGGGAGGGTGCCCTGTGTAGCGGGGTGTCAGAGGTATCTGGAGGAGCTCTGTACCCATTCTAGCTTGCCAAGAGAAACCTGGCTGATATGTGGGCAAAGAAATTCCCTCATCCAAATCCTGGCCTCTGAAAGTTTGGCACTGACACAAAAGCAGCCATAATTGCATGCGTAGCCCTGCCCCTGACTTTTCTGGAGTAACTGTACACAGAGCCTCATCATCCCTCCGCCTCCTGTCAGGGCTGGGGTATTACTGTAGCATTTGTTCTGTGCAGAAAGAGAGAGAGGAGTCCCCAGGTGTCACTAACCCCGGGGACTGTTCCCCCCCCCCCCCCACCTTGTGCTGGGACTCACCAGCAGTGGGGGGTGGCTGAGATGGAGGACTGCATACTTGCTCTCCAGCTGAGTGAACTAAAGGCACTGCTTGGCTTCTCAGGGTTTCACACCATGGATGCTGATGAGGCCAGGATGTGGCTAATGTTTGTTCCCAGCTTCAGTGCTTGAAGGAACAAAAACTATTATAAAACCAACTCTAATCTCCATTGTTAGCTGCAGCCTTTATTTTATAATGTTAACTTGGCAAAAAATGTTTCCCTGTGTCCTGTTGATAAATAGCTTAAAGCCACACACAGCTTTTCAAGTTTTAAAGGACATGCCATTGCCCAAGCCGCGACCTTAACAAAGGCACTCCCATCCAGGGCTGCTGCTGCATCCAGAGCCCCTGGCTCCTCAGCCGCTCAGGCTGGTGGCCTGGAGCACTGGCAGATAAAGGACAGGAGCTGGGAGGATAAAGAATCAGCATTATTCTACACTAGGAGGGGGAAGCCTTTTTCATTTTTTTTTTTTTCAGCAAACAATACAACTAGAGAGAAGAGGAATGTTAATTGCTAGAATCTGCTTTGTATACAACAACAAGCTAATAAGGCTGCAGTCATGTTTCTCAAATGTCAGAAGTCACAAGTCAGCAGCAACTGACTTGAGTGAGTTATGAAGGTCTCTTCATGAGTAACTGCACACTGTCATTTCTCAGTGCCCTCTGTCTTATCTGTATCAGGCCATTCATTTTATATAAAGAATTTAGCCTTATGCTTTTTTGGTGTGGCTTTGAACATGAGGAATGCATTAAGGGAAATACCAAAGTTAAGAACTCACACTTTTCTCTGCAGTTAGAAAATGAAATAATAGCTTTCAAAAATCAAAGTACTGTCTCTACAAGTTAAACCTAGAATATATCAAAATTGGTTTTGAAAATAAAATTAATCTTTTGGGATATTTATATTTGTGCAGATGCCAATTCTAAATGCTAAAGTTGGAAACTTTTTTCTAATACAAATTTCCTCTTTAAAATAAAAGAGATATCATGTGAATGACAAAGTTTTGGTGAAAATGTTCATTAAAAAATAAAAATATACCTAGATCCCAATTTTTATTTACATTAATACCTGGCACTACAAGAGGGTCATCAAATGGAGGCATATATCTGGGTCTATTTGAAGATCCTGTTCTGGTTCCCATGTTGTATAGTGTAGTTTTAATATAACAGAATCAGACCATTCTCCTGTATGTGATAAAATCTTTTAAATGAACTCAGTTAAATAAACTGGTGATGTTTCTCCTTAAACAGTGTAAAAAACCAAAACCCAAAACCCCCAAAAACCAAACACCTGCCAAAATGGGTTGCATTTCTTTTCTACAGCAAAGAAAAAGTGTTTCAGTTCCTGACTGGTCCCATGTAGTGTCTTGAAATGGGAATTGTGAGATAGCACCTCCATCAGTGACAACATGCACCAAACAGTCCCACGTCCTGGTCATGAGAGCTCTTTTGGGCAAGTGCAGAGGGAATATGAACCATCTACATCCATCTAAGGTATTCCCAACATAAGGTACAACATTTCCTACACTGAACCATTATCGAGCCGGAATGTTTCCCCCACCTAAAGCCCAGGACAGTGGCTACTCACCAATTGCTCTGTATCTTGCCTGGAATCCAAAGCCTGCAATGTGAGAGTCAGTGTAGAAGTTGAGCAGCATAGGTCCAAAGACGCTGACTGGGGCAGGGAGTTCATTACCACAGAGTGTGATGAGAGGATGTGGGGTAACCCTGGTCCCACTGTAGATGCTTACTCCATCATAAAGACAAATTCTGCTCAAGAGTGCTGGGGCTGCATGGACATATAATGGAGAAGTGTTAGCAGCTTATTTTCCATATGATTTACTGAGCTGCAAGTATATAGACCTCACACAGGATAAAAATTAAATTTTACATTACATTCCATTCCAGGATCTTGGTATCTCATTTGCTTGCTGAAGAAGCAAATGTCAATTTTTAACATGCAGAAAAACTGAGGTAGAATAAGGCAGAGAGACCTTGTATATAAGACCTCAGACTGATCTCACTGAACACATCCTATCATTGTACGGAAAAGGCTCCAGGCCCCTAGAGTTCTGGGGAGTTCATAGTTGAGTGAACACCATTTATGAGGAGATGAGAGGACCTTACAAAAGCATAGATCTCCTCTGCAGATCAAAGCAATGCACCTTCTGTTACAGGCAACCAACTACCTGGTATTTCTTTCCCTTAATGTAGAAGTCAGCACTCAGTGCAGGTAATTCTAAATCATTAAGAGTGAGAATTTGGGAAAATGAATAAATAGTCCATACACTGACATGTTTCAGAACTGACTTCTTTCTCTCCCTCAAACTTTGGAGTAACAAAATCCAGATTCTTCAGCTTGACTCAGAAGACAAAAAAAATGTAAATTTAAACTTGCAGTTTGCCAGTGAAATGCTGTGACAGCGGCAGTCAGTGGAGATTTGGAGATGACTGAGCAATAGGAAAAGAAACGATTTTTAGGAGCAATGTGCTTTAGGGGGCAAATCGGTACAGATATTAGGGTGAGTGAAAAGCTGCCCATTCAGCAGCACTGAGAAACATAGAAATGGGGAATGTAGCATTCTACATTTTTTCCTCCCATTGTTTTTCAGTTTCTCATTTGCAGTTAGTTTTCTGGAGGACTGAGCCATCCTCTCTGACTCCATACCCTACCTTCCTGACTTTCTAGCCACCTCACCATTTGCAGCCAGATCCGACTGAAATGAGAGATCTCAAATGACTTAAGTTCATCTAAGTTTCATGAAGGTCAGTGGCTGAGTTGGAGTGCCAGAGGAATGTCCCCAGAGAAGGGCAAGCTGTGTTTTCAGCACAAGGGCTGTGAGTTTGGGCAGAGATCTGCTGAGCACCCTGGGAGCTCAGAGCCAGCTGGGAGCCACAGGCATGGGGAGAAGTTAGTGGTACCCAGGGTGGTACCAGCAAGGGATGTATGGTGAGAACAAGAGTGGTTGGGTATCTTGTGTGAGCAAGAGGGAGCCACAAGGAAGCTGGATTAATGCTGTCAGTGAAAAACACAGTGCATATCTACCGAAAACCAAGCTTGATTAGTTGTTAGGCTTATAGAACAACTTGGTGTTTTCTTTGTCTTTTTCTTCATCATTTACAAGCATAATGGAAGCTGGGGTGTCACATATTTATTGAGGTTAAGTTATCATGCTTAGCAATCTGTTAGCAGCAATGGGGCAGTTACTTAAACTGCAAAGGATTAATTAGGAATTTTCTAAATTTAACAGGAGAGACACTGAGCCTCGGATTGCAGAAGAGTGATTCCTGCAGACTGTCCAGTCAAAACAACCTGCTTCCTAGTGTTGTAGGAAACAGGATGACTCGTATTGAACAGGATGACAAATAGGAATGGAGGGTAATTCTGTTACACAAGAACAACAGAGTCTTCCCAGCGGGCAGGTATATTTTAGAACCTCTGGAGTTTTAATTTAAAAATTCTTTCTCTCTAATGAAGACAATGTATTCTAATAAGTTTTAAAATTATGCTGATAGGGAAATACGGTACAAGTCTGACTTTAATAAGAGTAACTAAGCGGAAAACAATCAGCCACATCAGATAACTGATTACACTGTTAATTATAAAATAATTAATAAAAATAGTCTTCATGTCCTGCTCTATTATGAGAATACTTGATAATGTGATATAATTAAAAAACATAATCAATTTTAAAATACAAAGAAATAATAATAAAAAAAACCCAAACAGAGACAAGGGCAATTTTAGAATTGAAAAGAATTGAGGAAGCAACTCAGGTCCCTTTCTGGAAACACTTTGGAGAAAGGGATGAGTGAATGGACTTCTCAGCAAAGAAAGGGTCCACAGTACCTGTCACAAGTGGTTTTTGAACTGGCTGCACTGGAAAGATAAGATGGTTGACATAGGAATTGTGAGCAAAAGGCTTTAATTTCTCGTTTTGAAACTGATGATTGTTTGATCTCTGTCCGGTAACTCATCACTTGTTTACACTGTTCCTTAATTTCTCATCATACTAAAATACATTATTCCGTAAATAATCCCCAGCCTCAGATTCCTCTATGCTATCTCCTCATGTCATACTTCCAGCCTCTACACATACTCAGCACATCGTCAGCAATTCTTCTCTGTAGTTTATTTCCTCTAATTCTATCATCTTTGATCTTTTCTAGACCAATTTCTGTCCCTTGCACTACAATGGAACAGCTTTCATGAGTCTCCTGAGATCTTTTCTTAGCCAGATGTCAGACCCACATCCTCTTTGAGCTGACAGGCACTTTCCCATAGCTAGCAACTGTTTTTCTTCATAAACTTCTCTCTGAGAGCTTTTGCTTATCCTTCTGGTATTACTGTATTCTCCCTTCTGATTCATCCCTGAGGATTCAATGAGCTAACCTCCTCTCTTGTCTTTCTCTCTTTATCTCCACATTAGCTCTGTGTAATTCATTTGCAAGACATAATGCAACTACTGTTTTCTATGCTGATGACCCCATACGCCTACTTCCCTCCTCCAGGCCTCTTTCTGTTCAGAATAAAATCTTATTTCTGTGTCTCAACAAAATCATTCAATAGGAGAGCTTTCCCCTCCCTCAAGTCTTCCCATGCTGCTTCTTTCTTTGCATCCTCATTATTTTGTCTGCCCTCATTAGGTAATTATTTGGATATATCTATCCAGGCTAGATATAAATATTGTCAAGTGATTCCAGTGATTATCTTTAAGATAAACTCAGTTCTATCCTTCCACATACCTGTCACTCTCACCCAAAAAATAATTTTTCCAACGTGGATACTGTACCATTCGTTCCTCTAGCCTCGACAGTATTTCTTCCAAATACCACTGGAGAGAATCAATTATTGGCCTGACGTTATAACATAGCCCTCTTTCTCGAATTGCTGCGTGTATTTGCTTTCAAGGCCTTTGTTTATCTATCGGCACTCTATTTATCATCTCTGTACCGCTCAGCATTGATACATTGACTCCTGCTTCCAAAGTTCACGTGATAAGAGCTTCAGTTGTCCTTACATTACATTTTGAATATGCCTTTGGGTTGTCTCCTTTCCATTTAGCAGAAATTTCTGTCTCGTCTTATTATTCTCCATAAAGTTATTTATTTGATATGATGCCTGCACGAAAACTTTGACTGAATTTGGGTCCCTAGCTATCTGATCACTAACAACCATGTCCTCTTTCCATCTCTCTGTCTATAGCCATAGATTCTGATTCATTTTGTATTGAGGCAGAACCTGTTATTTTGTTTAAAGTTTGTAAAACTTAATGAGTGTTTGGTTCACACTTGTTGCTTCAGGTGTAAACAGTAATACAATTAGTAATTATGAATGTAGGAAAAGTATTACACAGATATATACTCCTGTGCAATATATTAACCAGTTCCATAGCACAAGAGACTATTCTGAAAGGAAGGAATTACAAGTCTTTCATATATATATATCTTTCAAAATAATCTATTGCAAAAATTGTCTATTTTCTGAATTGCCTAGTAACAACTGAATTCAGACTTCATTACATGTTATATTCATACTGGAAGAGTATTGCAGCAATTTAATAACACACTACTCTAGCTGTCCTAGAGGTGTATTTTAGGGATGTTCATCTGAATAAATCTTATGAACAAAAGGTGGATATGGTTAATTATTTCTTAGATAGCAGGTCTACTAAGTATAGATAGACAGATAAGGTTTTTTGGCTAATTCGAGTAAGTTAGATTTCTCTTGACCTTTGATCCAAGGAGGGAGGTGAGATGGCAGATGACATTTATCACTGTCACAGAAGTGGGGCTGAAAAAACAAAGTCACCTCCATTTGTTTGGTTCTTTATAATAACCAAACACAATAATGTAGGTGGTACTACAAGAAGCAGACAACAACCTACGCAGCTTCATGAAACAGGCAAATCAGAAGAGAGGTTCTGTAACCATACTCAGTTTGGGACAGAAAGAGACATTCCTTGGGCTGCAAGGAAATTACAGAGACTAAGCCAAACTCTGTTCATATGCTTAATCTTGCCTATGTTTTGCTGCCTATGTCTTAAGTATCTTGTGTAAGCTATTGTCTATGGCTTCCTGTAATAGTTAATGGGTAATGAGATTGAGAGAGGCCTTCAGAAGGCAAGTCATTCCACCTGTACTACACATACGCTTTTGAGTTTAAAGCACTATCTTTTTCACTTTACTGTATGAGGAGATAAGTCTAGATGATAAATCAATTTATTTCCAGGGGCTCAAAGTCAGATAAAACCAATTTTTCTACCTACAAGGAAGCAGCCAATTTAGATTAAATTTTGATCACAAAATCAACAAATGGAGTTTCCTCCAGTTCTCTCTTGCTCTGTTACTTGCTATATTTAGTGCTTAATACATATTTAATATATAGTACATGCATGTCATGTTCGTTTGGTTCCAGATACTGACATTGTATCACTGCTGTGGGTTAACTGCCTCATTTGGAGTCATTCTTTATAATCAGAACAGGCGTCTCATAATTGAAAACATAACTACTCTACAGCAGAGATCTGTGACTAACCCATGAAGTCATTCAATTTTGTACCAATGTGTCACTGCACTATAACCAATTACCTTCTGCCTTCTAATTTTCTGGAAAAGATATCTCAACCAGTTAAGGTCAATGAGATATGTATGCCTTACAGGCATTATTTTAGATACTTCATTAGATATTTCATTACTAAACAACCATGAAAAAAAAAATTGGATTTCTTTTGAGAGGTCAAATAGGTAGCAAATTATATTAATTGGGCATCTAGCTGAATTTTAAAAACCCAATCTAGAACATCTGTAGTAGTATGGTGAAGATTTTAAAGGCCACACTCAGCAACAATTTAAGCAGGTGCAATACTTCCTTGCATATGGAATAGCTGGAAATGTTTTTAGCAGATGCTGCCAAACATTGTTCTGCCTTTGCAAAAGAACTAAGGGAGTTCATGCTGGAAACCCATAGGCACATGTGCTAAACACTTTCAGTGGGACAGCTGAATACGTTTTCACTTCTGCATGATAGGTTACAAGATAGTGGTTTCAATCTTCTTTCTTTCCAATTTAAACCCAGGCAATTTCTCTTTGCTACAGGTTATATTTTAAGATCTTGTGAAAAATATTAAAAATCAACTACTCGAGAGTGTCTTACTTTCTCTTTGGAACCAGATGTCCTTTAGCTCATATCCAGTTCTTTTCTTTCATGTGACTAGGGACTTTTAGTTTGTGTAGCCTAAGAAAGCTTATAACAATAAAGGAGCAAATTGCCCTGGAAGAAGTAAAATATTTTTAGTATTTATTTAGGTCTATGTTTATTATTATGTCTGTATCACCTCTGTGCTTTAACCTTCTTAATAATAAAAGCTTGAGTTCATTTGTAAATTAACTGAATACATAGACAGAATACAGATCAGTAATGCACTCATAAAGGTGTCAAAATTGGCATCATCTGATTCAGCCACATCTACAGAATAATAATGTCTTCTACACAAACAAATTATGTAATTTCTGTTGGTTAGACTTCATTAAAAAAAATATTTCTTAAAGTAGTGGTTTGTATTGGGAGATGAAAAAAATGCTTCAGATAAAATCATAGTCAAATCAAATCTTTGTCATGGACCTAAATTAAGTTTGGACCAGAATACTTTTTGATTCAAAACAATTTGCAAACTTAAAAAGAAAATAAAGGAAGCCTATTTTTGATTTTATGATTTGGTCTGAAGAAAAATTCAAATTATGCACCCCCAGGTAAGTAACAAATTACTCAAAGATCTCTTTGTCTAGGTGACTTCAAGGACCATCAAATTAAGATGGCTTCAAAGTATGTGATGCCACCCAAGTAGGTTGACATACTTATTCCTCTCTGTTATCATGACATCTCTACCCATAAAAATTTGATCCTATCAAATTTGGGAAAGTTTTACCATTCACATCAATAAGACCAGGATATTATACCTGCTATTTCTTGGCTAAATGCTGTGAAGTTTGAAAATCTCAAGTGACTTTCATTGCTGGGTATATACACAGAAACAACTTTTATAGTTTTCAGTTACTGTAGTCTTTCACCTAGTTTCACATTTATATGTTCATATATCCTTGTATAACACCTGAGTATATTTATAGCCATTTTATCAGTTAGGGAAACAGAAGCACTGAAAAGCAAAACAGCTGGCCTAAGATCAAAAAAGATTATAAGACTCAATGGCAAGAAAAAAAAAAAAAAACAAAACCCAGGAACAAACACCTAAATTGGCCACAGTGACTCTTATACTCCAACCACCTGGCAAATTCCCAACTTCATTGCTGCAAGATATTCAGCGTTTGAGATCTATCTTCATTCTTCTGGAAGCCATCAGTGACACAAAACTGAACCCTGGAAACTATCTCTGTAAATGTTTGTCTGTAAATGATTTTCAGAATGGACCAGCAAATTAAACCATCAACCATTTTCCATAATAGAAGACTGGTATGTTTTCAAGTAAGAAGTTACACTTCGTAGTACATACTGAAATTATGAAGGAGCAGTTACCTTCCAAGTGGAAAGTCTCAAACTCTAGAATCACTAGTGACTGTGGTCCCTGATCTATGATATAACTGCAGTTCAAGTTGTCATCATACTGACTAGGGTAGTTAGGAGAGACGATACGACCTGCAGGGCTGGTGAAATTTACTCCACATCCTGCAAACATAAATAAATAAGACACAGTTATAATCCAGGTGATAATATCATTCTGGTTTTGCAGTGAGAAAACCTATAATGTACACAAGGACTTCATCCCTCAAGAGAGTGGTCAAAAAAACCAGGGAGACTAGTATATATGATGGTGGCAAAAGCAGGTCTTACACACACAGAGCAGTGTTTTTGGGAAACATAGGGCCTTCCCACCTACAGCCTCACACAGTACCTTTGCATGTCTTGGGTAAGACCAGGCCATAGCCCCTCAGCCCACCGACCAGAAGGACACAGCACTGCCATTGTTAATGGGTTTGGAGCCTGCACATTTCAAAATCCCTTAGTACAGACAAATGTAGCTGAACTGGATGAGGGATTATTGGGGCACATCAGCAGTTTAGCCGCATTTGAAAATGCCCATGTTAGCCCAAGTGGTATGATTTTTGCTTCATGCCTGACAGCCAGGAGAATGCAGTCTGCTGCAGGGTCATCTCTGGGGTGCTTCGCTATATGCAGAGGCAGGAGAGGTTTGCCACCCAGAACATCTTAAGCACACAGAACTGTTCATTTGCATGGAGCTCCTTCTGATCCCAATGACTTGGGCCTTGGGGTTTCTCTTTATTTTAAGCTACAGGCTTAAAAGCGTGCAGTGCACAGTGAAATGCTGGTATAAGATTAGGAAAGGGCATATGAAGCCTGTGACTGTCTCCACTAAGAGGTTGTTAGTTGTTACTGGCAACATTAGTGCAGAGATAAAAACAAAAGCTGTTTCAGTTCAGAATTCTGTATACTTCAATAGTGTCTTCCTCTAAGCACTTAATTTCTCACTGTTTTAATCTGAATCCAGTGAAGGGAAAGTGGTTTCCTTTGGCAGCATTCTACTAAAAAACCAAACCGACAGCAATCGAGCACTATGTCCTACCCCTCTGGTGGGTTTGACCATCACAAAGCACATGCAATGGTGAAAGAAATGGAGAGGCCCACCCGGAAATGCCACTTGAGCTACATGAAATATAAATACAACAAAGCAAAGCAAAGGCCAGAGCAGGTGGTGAGAAGTCATTTCTTCTCCTGAGAGCCGTTTATGTGAAGAACATGAGCTATGCCATATATAGGAGAAATTACCACAGTTTCAGCATGTGCCTTGAAAAGAAGAACAGAGATAAAAATTCTAAAGGAAAGGCAGATCCTTCTTCCTTTTTAAGAAAATTATAGCTTTAGCTTCCAAGCAGTTTAACTAAAGAGAAATAAATTCTTAACATTTAAAGCCTCTTCATTTCTTTTCGGCACACTGAAAAGGCAAAGGTGGCTAAGAATAACTACAAAGTTATAGCTGCATGGAAGATCTTTGTCAAGTCCAACAGTGGAGCACACAGTAACTCCATTGCGTTCAGCAGGGAAACTCTTCGTTTCAAACACTGGACAGAGACTTCAATGCCTTGTTGGACTGAAGTCTGTGTTACTACAAGCAGATCAAACTAATCCAAAATGGACTAATAGAGCACACATCTGGCTGTAATTTTACTTACTACTTATGAAAGATGCAGAGAAACCTGTCCCAGGAGCATCCTGAGACTGAAAAACTGTAGTTATCACATTGTTTGGAGCAACAACAGGATCAGGAGCTGAACTTCCACATCCTGTGGTTAACAAAGCTGCTGCTTCTTCATCATTTCCTCTCCACACCTGAGAAGCCCAGATTGGAAATGGTTTAGTGCTTTCAAAGTGCAATCAAACCATGCATTCAAGAAGCACATGCAGCTTTAGATAGGTATTTAAGTGAACTCTTTTCAGGTAATTACTTAAACATGTACTTGACGCTCACAGTTTAAGCACTGAATTTCAACACACATAGAAAATGAAACATAGGCATAAATGTTTGATGTTTCCGAGTGCTTAACTAGTTTCCTGAATCAGGATGATTATTGCCAAGGATTTAAAATGTTTCCTTAAGAAAAAAATATTTATTCTAATAATGAATTTATTTTTCATCAATGTCTTTGAACAGGTTTTTTTACTTGTACTTTATATCAAAAATATATTAAAAACAAATAATGTTTGTTTTTTTCAAATAATGTGTCTGAAAGAGGTCTAGTGGAACTAGAACAACCACATGAAATTGTGATTGCTCTAAGCTACCATCCTAGAAAGGGTTAGCCAAGGGTTAGTCTGTAAGAGCAGGCATATGAATAACCTCATTCATCTGGCTAGGTGTTTGAGGCAAAGGATGCTCAAAGGATTAATATAGACAGTCCATGGCCTGGCCAAGATTTTGCAAAGTCACTATTGATTTTGGATTCCTCTTTTTTGGCTGCTCAGCTTGGAATGAATGGAAGAAACTTACACCTGTTCTGTACTTTTTCATATCCAGACACCTTCATACATCTCAAATTGGACATTCAGAAACAGAGGTGGACATCACCAAAAAGTTCAGATTTTTCTCTATGGAGAAAATCTCCAGTTGACATAGTTTTGACTATGTCATTCAGGACAGTTTAGAAATTTGAAATTAAAGCACCTTTGCTGGGTGACATTAAGACTTTCATATTAGTGAAATTTATTGTAACATATGACATCAATTCATCAGTGGAGTAGGCTATGAAAAGACAAATCTAATAGTATTTTTTTCCACAGCCTTAAGAAATGAATGCAACTGTGGTTTGTAAGTCAGTAGGTATGGATCAGATGTACAGCTGCTCAAGTCTTCCTACATGTTGTCAAATTATGTTTGCCCTTTATTTCAAGTGGGAGTTGCACTGCTGTGGAGAAAATGAGCACAAAATCACTGAACATATGCCAAATGCCTGAGAAAAAAATGACACTGTGAAAAATTCAAAGCATGTCCACTCCATTCTATTGCTTTGAAAACAAGTGACTCTTGACAACCTATGAAAGATAAGAATGCTATCTTTGTTTTTTGAGATGAAAAAAAGAAGGATTACTGCGACTTGGACAGTTTATACACGTATAAAGAAGTTTTGTAGAATTATAGGGTCACATTCCTGGTTTTTTACTCACTGGAGTAATTGAAATAGTCTTTTCATTACACTATATTTTCTCATTATTTCCTTGTTCTGAAGTCATATGTACAGTTTTCATATATTTCATTTTGGGGGCAGCATGTAGGATGATGAGAACCTGCTGGAGGTGGAGCCTCATGAACAGATAAAAATTAAAAATATGTACAAGCCAGTTCTCAAGGCATATAGAAAATTGACTGTATTGGTACATTCAGTTTATATTTCCTGAATTTTGTGCCTCAGCAATCCTAATCATGACATGATTGCAAAACAGGATTCTGCAATCATGACTTCTTAAAACACTGCTCTGCTATCTAATGCCAACAATTATTTTACCTTCACATAACTGCTCTGGCAACTTCCATTGCTATCTGGGATCTGGAAGTTACTGTGGAAGTTCATCTCCAAGTGTTTGCTTTCGTGCGTAATGATGGTCCATGTGCATCTGGTGTTCACAGGAAAGTTTTGAGGCCAATGAGGAGACTTAATCATACCGTTATCTGAATGAATGATTCCACCACATCCTGGAAAAAATAGCAAGAGGTGGGAGAAATATTCAAATATGTCCTGTTGGTGTCAGCTTTGATTTGCTGCTTGCTTCTGTGGCTGCAAGAGTGAGAGAAGAAAGCCATGGCACCCATTCAAATTTCATTTTCCCTTCTCTTTTGTTTAATTTTCCTTCTTTCACCCCTGCAGCAGGGAGATAGTTACACTCTAGAGAAGGTCTGTCTTTGTACTTTACTTTCTCTTCTTCACAAGCTCCTTCTCCTTGCCAATTCATACCGGTTTTGCTCTGGCCCATCTATATGCTGCTGACAATTAGGACTATTGCTCACATAGAGAGTAAGGGTCAGAAATACATTAATGAGGAGCTTCTCCCGAGACTGTGCAGGTTCCTTCCCACACCTCGCAGCATGCACATCATGACTGACAGCCATTCAGAGAAGTACGCTGGGGAAAAAAAAATCAATCTACTGCTGAATCCTTGTTTTTCTCACTCTGCAACATGTTAATAATGCAGTTCCACATGTGAATCTACTCAAGCTACATCCATTTACCCAGAGCAAAATGGTGACTTCTCCTCCAGCCCAGGCAGCTCTGTGTATCTTGGTTGGATTATGGAGAGGGCTGAAAAACATGCCTTTAAAAATTGTTAACAGATTCATTTATAAGGGGGAATGGCTGGCTATGGCTCTGTGGCAGCTCATGTTCTTAGACATAATAAGTTTATTTAATTTGAAACATACTTGCAAATACCATGCCAAGAATGATTTACTAGGGCTATGCACACAGTACTAGCAACCCATTATTATTTCAGTGATAATGTAGTAAAAGGATGAATAAAGAGCAAAAAAACCTTTGTAACAGTCTACTTTTTTTTTCTTAATTAGAAAATACATATGAGCTTTAAAACGAAGGTTTTAGTTTTCATTCTTCTATGTTAGATAATGGTTCTTGTGTTTAGAAGGATATAAGGCCAAGTTTTGCTCACACGTACAGAATATAAACCCAGAGATTCTCAGTGGACGAATAAGAAGAAAGCTGAGAAAGGACACCAGGTATATAAAACAAAAGAAATCTCCTTTCACAGAGAGAATATCAACTGTGCACATTGCATGTGTATGCCAATGTCTGCTACATCATTGAGGAGTGGCCTTCCTTGCACATGAAATTCCAGTGACAATAGGGAAAATGTCAAAAACTTGCTGAAGTGACAGTGTGTATTCACGCAAGCACAGACTATTGATATGTTTAAGAAGACACTCCATCAATTGACTGTGTGAACTAACTGATGATCACTAGATCACTAACTGATGGAAAGCTGATCAGCATCAGCCAGAAGGTTTACAGCCAGAGGTGACACTAGGGAACACATTTCCAGGTCTGCAGTGAGGTAGGAAGGCACAATGAATTCTGTCCTGCCACCAGCCAGCACCCCTACACTTGCCTTTGATCATCTCCTGAAGGAAAGTCTGCAGATGGTGAGCTACCTTTTTCAACAGAGGGAAGGTAGCTTTTTAAAATGCACCAATTCAATCCTGCATGTGCACCATCTTCAAAAGTGTACCATCTCTGCTAAAGTAGAAGAGGTTTAGGCTGTTGTCACATGTGCTCTTTGAGAAGTTCTGTCTGCCTCTCCATTTTGAAACCAACCTCTTTCTGGTTTTAAGTGTTTAAACCAAATCAAACTGTGAAACAATTGTTATTCAAGAAATAAAATGTCTCATAGTCACTGACCATAGATACCACTGCTGGGAGGATAATGAGCATGCTATCAATTTACAGACATCAAGAAACTGCAAGTGGGAGGCTTAAAAAGTACAAAATCCGTCCAAATTTGATTTCATTGTGTGAGATCAGACAACACTGGTTTAATACTTGACTTTTTTCATGCTGGTTTCTCTCAGGAATGCTGAAGATGTTGGCATGTATTTCTTTTGTTCTTTAATGCAAACTTATTTAAAGAGGAGGAATCCTTTTTAATTTTGTGGTTGGAAAGTGCTATATAGGCATGATGTACTGCTGTGTTAAACCTGACAAAATCAGTACTTCTTCACTTACCTAGAGATTCTGCTGTCCATGTTGCATAAAAGCCACCTCCTTGAATTGAGTGATCAGAGTTAAAGATGATGACTAGCTTGCTGGAACCAGACCGAATAGTCCCAGGGGATGTGTTTCCACAATACTTTCCTACGACAGGAGACCCAGGAGAGCCGCCATTCAGGATGGTAAGAGAGTCCCACTTACAAAGCGAATGATTTTCAATGTGGAAGGCTGTAAAAGTAAGCTGCAACAAACAACAGTGACATTCATGAGCTAACACCAGTCACACCAGTGGAGGGGTTAGAGCAATTCCATCCAGATCCTGTAGCCATCCTAGCACAATGATTTCTGGGTATGCTCAGAAATCCAAATCCAACCCTTACTTCACCTTGATGCTTTGCAGCAAGTATTGCTTGGAGTCTTGTCACTACAGGTAACAGCAGCTTCTTAGCATGAAGACAGAAACGGAAGAGGAACACACAGGTTCAAAACTGGCATTATTGGGATTTAACCATATGTTTGAACCTTATGTATATGCTTCAAAATGGTCTTGAAAATGCGCAGGTGTTGAACCACTTTTCTGCTCTTAAGGCTTCTGGTCAAGAAATCTGAAGTTGCACATTCAAATATAAGTAGCTATGTAAGCAGAAAGCCTTGGATTTTTTTTTCTTCCTATTATTTTGAATCAGAATGCTTAACAGTTGCTAAAAATAATGCTAGTTTCCATTAAATCTGAGAAAAACAGTTGCATGGTTGGTTCCTGTGGGCCTGGATGCATCACATAAATAGACTGGGCTGGGCAGGCAGCTTCTGACCCTGTCTCCCTCCCACACCGACACCATTTGTCCTTGGAGGGATATACACACGGGTGGGACTTCCAGTTCAAAGATTTAGATTGCTGATCCAGTGGACTCCTGGGTTTGTTGATGTTGAAATACTGATGTATACTAATGACTGCTTGGCCCTCTTCCAATATGGGGTCTTTTTTGCCAGTTGCAGGATTGGGATATTTGTAGAAAAGTTTAGCAAATACAGAGTACTTCTTCCTATAACTTTTGTGTGTATTCATTTCCAAAAGAACTCTGCTTGAGGCAATACAAATTTAGCTCAAATGGTTTAAGTTTGGAACTTTACCAGCAACTGAAACTGGCAGCTTTTACTGGAAAAGGTTACTCTGCCTTCACTGAGGGGGCTGCTACTCAGTCCTTTTAAAACAGCAATTTACTTCCATCTGATTAAGATTAGTTCTGCTTTAAACAAATTTGTGGATTAAATAGAAATTTTGTGTTCTACTAAAATAATCCTGTATTCCCTGAAGTAAGTACCTATGCAGTGGTCAGAATATCATGCAGCAGAATAATTAAGACTATGGGTTTGCACTTCTAAAAAAATACCTTTGTAGTTGTAAACAAGGAAAACATGTCAGGGAAATTAGGAAGAGACATTACATATGAAAATCTGCAATGTGTTTTTGCAAAATTGCTCTTCGAATATTTTTCTGACCTGGACCTCAAATGTCATTGATTGGACCTGTTCTCCAAAGGATCAGTCAAATAATTCAGTGTGGAGTTTAGCACTGCTTTGTCATAAAGGTGCTTAAATTGGTCTTCCAGCAGTTTGGATCAAGAAAGTAGCACCTCAGGCAGCCCATTAATAGTTATTGGGAAATAAGGGTAGTATCTATCTCATTGATGTAATTTGTACCAGCAACTATATTATCTTCCAGACTAACTATTAAGACACAAAAGTAACTCTCTAGTGGGTTGTAACTTTTCCGTAGAGATGAAAAAACTTCAGCCTCATATTTATTCTTATGATAATGACAATATCCATGCACATCTAATAACATGAGTTATTTTAGTTTCCTAAACACAGAGGGTCATTGTTTAAAGGAAAAGTTGGTGCTATGTTTTGACGTCAAGTTAGACTAGGATCCTTCTTTTCAAAAAGCACAATCTAGTTTGGTTGTGTTATCTTCGGTCCCCCTCTTCCCTAGGTAAGGACAATTGGGAGATATTTCATCCCTCCACATTTCTGCTTTTCCAAATTGTCTCAAACCTGTTCCTCAAGATTCAGTGTGCTTCTCGCACTGCCAGCTGCAGACACAATCATGGCATTGTGTTACTCACAGTGATGGTTTCACCTTCAGCGGCTTCCAACAACCAGGAGCAGCGATTCAGGTTGCTGTAAGGCTCTGGGTAGTTAGGACTTGAGACAACTCCCCTTTCACCTGACTGTATACCACCACAGGCTGAAGAAAAAAAGTAATGTTTCAATACATTTTAGGAACTGAACACTGTAAGTAAATGATTGGAAGATTATTCAGCTTGTAATAGTATCAAAACATATTTAAGTTGGACTGATATAGGTAACGATGAACAATTTATCTGGGAAAATCCACATTTTAGAAACTTTGTCATTGAATAGTGAGTAAATAGATGCAATGACCTTGAAACTTTGCATTTATTCTGATACTTAATATAGCTCTGCAAAACCTTTGCCAGCTGACACTTCTACCTTATCTTCCATTTATTTATCTCAGACTCCTAAGCAAACCAGTGCCATTCTTGGAACAACACAATCAAGTCAAAAACTTGCTGATGTGTCTAGATAAGCACCAAGGCTAAATTCAGCTGTGATAGGAAGAATAGTTGTGCTGGCAAAGTGGTGTAATTATTTGCACTGATACAGCTTTAAGTGGATTTCAAAATGAGTGCAAAGGTTCAAGCATCAGAATGCATTTCAGCCATGCTAGCACTCCGGAGGCCTATTTGAAGTAAGTCTTGGCTGGTGTAACCCGTTACATCCCTATTCCCAAGAGCAACCAGCTGTTCTGAGTGTTGCACTGCATTGCAAAAACTCAAATGCGGTTCAGGGAATGGGGCAGAAAATAAATCTGAAAGTTCAATTGCTAGCATATGTTTGCTTTAGGTGGACATAAATATTGGCAGGCACTGTGTAACTTTTGAGGATCTCTTTGAGAGCTGATCCCATAGTGTGTATTCCCAGTATCATCAAATGAATGACAACATTCCTCAAAAGTGCCTCAGTCAGCAAGGGCGACATTCTATCAAGGCATTTACCTTCAAATGTGTAATGGGCCAAGAATCCTTTATCTTCTGTATTTTCATCACTTACAAAGTGTACCCAGATCTGGGGGGCAGCTATGACTAGTGGCACAGATGGTGCAGCCTGACCACAAAGTCTGGCTATTAGCTCTCCATCAGCATCCCCTGAGTAAAGAAAGAAAAAAATACACTTTCTGAATCCTAAAAGAGCTATAATAATGTAAAGGAAGACATAGGGCAAACATGCATGTCATTTTGTTTTGACTAGAAAACAGAGAAAAGTACATATTGTGATTAACAACTGATTATGGGTATAGGTGAAGTGCTGCAGTTCATTGCTGGGATCTAAATCTTGATAATGAGGAAGTTCCCTCCAAAGCTGTATTAATGATCCGTTTAATATCTTGGGCTGCTTCTCTCCCCTTCCGGCCATCCTGCACACTTTCATTTTGTATGACCCATTAGACCCGGAAACACAGAAGGTGCCCCAAAACAGCAGACAGTGAGAAGAGTTGGCCCAAGGACCTGATCGCATCCTCATTAAAATCAACAGGGATTTTGAGTTTTCTACCATATAGGGATGTGCTTCATCCATGAACAAGCTGGCACTGCTTTATTAATAGTGGGCATCTCTTTCCTAGGGAGCCCAACATACTGTTCTCTGTATGGCAAAAAAATGCCAGCATTTGTTCAAATCATTGAAACCTAAAAGGAAAGCACAACGCAGGCAGCTGCACTTCTGTGAAACTGAATGTTTGCTCATGTTGGTATAAGCTCTTATCCATCACACTGGTCGAGGTATCAGTTTCTGTCTATTACTGATATATTCTCAGGAGAAGGAAAATAAGTGTAATAGTGTTCCTCACAACATTCAGGCAATACCATTCCTAAGTTTGCTTCTCTAATAACAGCAGGCTGCTGGTCTTAAAAGTTTCCATTCAACAGCAACTCCTAGCTCCATGCAGAGAGGCAGGCTCTTTTTGTGAAGAAGGCAGTAGAGCAGGAGGGAGAAACTTTGGGCGCTCTTCAAAGCCCTTTCACAGTTATTCCAAGTAACATGGCTGAGTAATTTCATCTTTCCATGATATACAGTGACACAGCCATCATTTCAAATGTCTTGAAGCACAGGGATAAAAGGCGACATATAGTAAAATTCTACTCGTGTAATTTACACAAATGCTAAAACCTGTCTTGTTAACATGCACTAAAAATGATACTGAGCTGTACAAGCAGAAGACAATCATGATAAATTACAATTTGGGAAAAAATAACTACTTTGAGCATTAAAATGTGAAGTGTACTTTTTCTTTTTTGCACTTCTTACAAGGTGATTGACTATGTGACAGATGTGACCCAGGTTACTCAATCCCTACAATGTGAAAAGTGACACCAATCACTGCTTTCATGAATGGCCAGTTGGCCAGAGATCTAGACCGTTGATAAACAAAAAAAGTAAACAGAAAGATTGTGCTATAAGATTTGGTTGAAACTGAAAGGAAAGGTCTGAAAAGACAAAATCAAGACTCTTCCATAAAAGCCAAAAGTTAGGAGTATATTTCACTGTAGAAATATGCTCAGCTGTATTACCATGTACATACTACATGCACATGCCTGATAACTTAATAACTTAATATAAACCCTTACCCTAAGAAATTTGAAATATTTATTTTGTTCATTTACATTAAATATTTCTCAATTTGTCAATTCTAGTGCTTCCCCCCCCCCCCCCTTCAGTACCATTAAGTGTGTTGTATGGGTAACTCAAAAGAATTTTACAAATCTCAGCTTCCTTTGGGGTCTCTCGGGTAACTTACTGTTGAATTGGACCTTGCCCCAAATTCACATCTGCTCTGTTGAGAGTCTTAAACAGCACCTGCCTGAGTTCAGTGATATTCTGAGCTATTTACATCTCAGTGCTCATTAAATGTTACTTGTCAGCATACACACCTGAATTAGGGCATTCTGCCTTTGACATGAAGATTAATTAATATGGTCAAAATGAACATTACTATTTAGATAACAAAACTGTGTAGAGCAAAATAAGACTTCATTTTTTTTCCTCTTTCCTTTGATTGTATTGCCTGGCGGTCTGAGGTTCACAATAAAGTGAGAGTAGTGGGAACTGATGAGTAATGGACCAGATATATTTTATTATTTCTTTCTCTGAGTTCTCTTTCTATTATTTTGCAGTTCCATTGCATACGTGGGAGAGAATTGTTAGGCTATGCAGCTATGCATGCTTTGGCTCTACAAAGGACAAACTGCTGGTATACAACCCAGAGCTCTCATTCAAATGAATGCAAATAAGATGTAACAGATTCCTGCTCTCAACATTGTTCCCCGTCCCCCCCTCCTCCCCTCTCCCCCCCCTTTCAGAAATTATTTCCTGGTAAATTAGAACCTGCTCTCTCTGGGACTCACAGATACAGCCTCTCAGTGAAGAAGACAGCTGGAGCTTTCATACTACACTTGGCATTAGCTGAGTGACTTTCATATGACATTTCCTGTTGCTTCTTGCAGAGAGATAAAGATACTCAAATATGCAGAGATATTACTGGTGCATTAATCCTGTGATTGTTTTCCTTTTAAATGGTTTAGCCTGTATTTTGTGATGCAGTCTCACAGGAATTATGGATTTGGTTTTGGAGAATCATCTTACAGAGTACAAAAGTGGGGTATGAAGTGAGTATGGAGCCCTGAGCCTATGAATAATTAAAGCATTCTTTACTCCACTCCTGCTGTCCCTGGAGATATTTTAGGAGCAGAGAGGGAATGGCTATGGACCAAATAAATTGTTTTGATGACTCCAACTTCCTCTGACTGCCATCTTTCAAGGGAGATGAAATGAAATTCTTATTGTACCTTGTAAAGAGAGAGTCAGGTATGTTTTGCAACCACCAAAACAATTCATCCCCCAAAGACACCTGTCCGGTTTTCCATTTTCTCCCCTGAAAGAAAGGGTGATCAAATCCATACATCCATTGCTCTGGCAGTGAAATCCCACTCCTGGTCTGGGAGGCAACATGGAAGGCATGCATGTGAACACCCTCTCAAATGTACAGACCCTACAACAATTGCTCTCTGCAAATATATCTGAACAAGATTTGGCACAAACACAGTTGCACAACTGGAATCTTGATAGGCTTAATCCATTCTCCCACTGAACATACAAACCTATTCGTAACTCCAGGTAGTCATACTGGCAGTCCTGGTGATGTTCCAAGTGGAAATCCTCAAAAGAGATATATATGGATGAATTATAGTGGGAGGGGTTTTCAATGGTCCATTCACAGTTCAAGTTACTTGTGTAATTTTTTACACCATCATAACCAGGAGAAGAGAAATTGCCACCTGCATATCCCATCAGGGTTCCACCACAAACTGCAGAAACAAAATATATTTTATTTAAAAATAGTAATAATTCTTGTATGAAGAGAAATCTTGTCCCTGTCTATTCTGATATGTGCACGTCAGCAAGCATATGTACTGTTTAGATCAAAACTTTTTCTATCTTCTTCCTTTTTTATAATTTACTGCTGTGTACAAGAGAATTCTTGCCTAGTGTCCAAAAATTTATTGATGAGTTTTTAAAAACACATGTGTAAAGCAAAGAAACAACAATTATTCACGGTATCAAATAAAATATTTCAGCAGCACCATCAATACAACAAGCATTATTTAACATTTTGACAAAATTGCACTGCAGCTCCAGTTCAGTAATGCTCAGCCCTACCCATTACCTAATTCTAGATTCAAGAGAAGATTTTTCTGGAACATACCCTCAAGAGCAGTACACTCATGCTACAGTGGGATGCATTGGGGGGACTTGGAAAATCAAGTTCGGAAGACCCAAGGCTGTAGCAGTAAGGCTCTGCCAGCTGCCTCCTCTCTGGAGGCTGTGCTTGCAAAAGTAGGTTAGCTGCACTCTTTCACAAGCTACAATAAATTAATTAACCCCCTGAGTAATAAGGAAGCACTTGAATTATTCAATTTGTCTATGGCACTATGCTTTTTGAATCTTTTTCATGGAATAAGGCCACTTCAGACCATCTCTTACTCAAGACTAAGTACAAAACAATAAATCAGTAGTGAGAGTAAGGACTGTGATCCATAATAGAAGTTGTTCTTTCCATTTGAAGTTTAACATAACAGGCACAAGAAGTCTGTAACTCCCAGAGATTCCCCATTTGTTCAAGTCCTTTCAATTAATTAAAGATATATATCTACTCCCATCCAGAGATGTAAGAGAGAAAAAAAGTTATCAGAGATTTGTTATCTATTTAGGTCATTTTTTTTTACATGTGCCAGTACTTTAGCTATGAAATGACTCATCGCAGATCAATCACTTTTAATTAAAAAACATACACTACCTGCATCTTCACTAGATGCGTATGAGACACTGAAGCCTCTGGTTGCATGGGACATATCTGTCACCAAAATGACTTTCATTGTGTTTCCAGAGGATTTCACTTCAGTGCCTGGATTTACCTCACCACACAGCTTGGCCAGCCGGGGAGAGTTCTCTCTGAGGCCATTGTAAACCTGTTGGGTCAAAATAAACTCTTATGAGATCAAAATACAGTCTTAGGAGAATCTCCTGTATGATTTAACAGCACTTTACATCTTCAGTACAAGGGTCATTGATGTCCCTCACAGCAGGTTAGTTCCCAAATCTACTCAAAACCTTGGAACAAACTTGCATTGCCCTGAGTGGATGAGGGTCTGAAGTAAAACATTAAAAATACCTTGCTTATTTTGGCAAAACACAAACATATTCCCTCTCTCAACCAGAAATTAAAACAGTTTTATTAGGAAAAATAGTGTATTTGTGCTCAATATTTATATCTTCAGTCACTTAATAATGCCAGCTACTGATGATATGCATTACATATCCAATGATTCTCTTTGTATTCTTGTTAAAACTAACATCAGCTTTATTAAAATCTCCTCCAAAATATTCAGTGCTGGTAGGCATTTTTGATTAATTCAAACATTTCACTTTTTTTGTTGATTCAGATGTATTTTGTTCAGTTTCTTTCATACAGCCTTTACCCTAGGAGTTAATTTCCTTCTTTCTACTACTATCTCAGCAGTGCAAGCGAGGCAGAAACAATTTTTCCCACTGAGATTTGGAATATGTTAGAGTGCTGAAGGCACAAAAGCTGGCAGGACAGATCTTCCTTTAAGAGATCATTACTTCATTAATCAATAAAAAGCCAGCTCCCTGTGGTCTGTCTAAAGCATCTGTGAAGAAAAACAAGGAGATCATCTACGAATCACAAGGGAGAGCTACTTCACCCCCTCACACTCATGCGTGGGCTAGCTTCTGATCATACTACAGCTAATTCCAGTGCTTGCACTGCTAATCTGAACAAATGGGAAACAAAACTAGATCTCACATTCCTGCAATTTCATAGAGGAATCGTATTTTTGAGGCATTTGTACATCTGACCAGGTCTAGTTCTGTGTGCCAGATTTTTTTTGCACTAAATAATCAAAAGTCTAAAATAACCATGATAAAATAACCAAAATCTATCTTTTTGGAGATGGGGGGGGGTGATAAAGAGGTAGAATTTCCTGGGGTTTCCCTATCTTTCTTTCAGAATATGCAAGGTCTAACACATAGTAGCCATTTGTTGCAATCTGGCTTTTTCTCTTTCTTTTTATTTTATTTTTTTTAATTGACAACAATAAGTAACAACAGCAGTAGCAACCTCCAAAGTCAAAAGAGACCTGGAGCTCACTGATGCACTTTGTATCCACAGAGAAGAGACATTGAAAGCTTTCAAAAACCCCAGAGCTTTTTTCAATAATTGATAAAGAGCCAATTCCAATGATTTCTTCAAGTCCTCCCCGCTGTCTGGACCATAATTAAAACAAGCAGATGAGTTTAGACACCCTACAGTGCTAACTTTCTCTCATTTATCTGTTTTCCCCAGATTAAATTATGATTTGTCTTAAAACCAGATGTAGACCTGTAAATGACATTTCAGCTCTATTACATCCATTAATGCTCCATAAAGGGATTAGGAAGAGCAATTTCTGCCTTCACGCCCAATACTCACAGCCACATAATCTGACAAGCACCTCCAGTGTTCTTCAGTTTTCATATCATTAAAGGTTAGAGTCACACGTCGGCCTTCTTCCACTGTGATCCTCCATTCACACACTCGATTATGTGGGTATAGGTTAGGATAGTTGGGTGAAGTAAATGTTCCAACAGGGGCAGTAAAATCCCCACCACATTCTGAAATACCCAAATATTGTGATGCTTCTTAGAGTAAAGAATTGCTTATAGAGTTATAGCAAAAAAACCTTTAATAATGCAAGTGTCCTGGTTTCAGCTGAGAGGATTGATTTTTCTTCATAGTAGTAGCTAGTGTGGGGATATGTTTTGGATTTGTGCTGGAGACAGCATTGATAATATAGAGATGTTTTTGTTCTATGGATTTATTGTTGAGCAGTGTTTACATGGGGCCAAGGCCTTTTCTGCTTCTTGCACTGCCCTGCCAGCAGGATGGCTGGGGGTGCACAAGAAGTTGGGAGGAGACACAGACAGGACAGGTGACCCAAACTGACCAAAGGGATATTCCATACTATATGACGTCATGCTCAGTTTATAAGGAGCTTGGGAGAAGCGGGGAAGGGGGGGTGGCGGTGTTCAGAGCAATGGCATTTGTCTTCCCAAGTAACTGTTACGCGTGACAGAGCCCTGCTTTACTGGAGATGGCTGAACACCTGCCTGCCCATGGGAAGTGGTGAATTAATTCCTTGCTTTGCTTTGCTTGTGCACGCAGCTTTTGCTTTACCTATTAAACTGTCTTTATCTCAACCCACGAGTTTTCTCACTTTAACTTTTCCAATTCTCTCCCCCATCCCGATGGAGAGGGAGTGAACGAGTGGCTGCGTGGTGCTCAGCTGCCAGCTGGGGTAAAACCACGACAGCAAGAAAAAGAGCTCCTGAGAGCTTGATTTGATATGCCTGTCCTGTCCATATGTTTGTCTAAACAGCTATGTTCCTGCCAGTCTTTATCACTTGGCCATAAATGTAGTTGAATGTTAATTAACCATAGCAGCTCCATTTAGTCTAATTATCAATATTCTTCCTCTGAAGGCCTCATACCAGGCTTCAGAAGCCTGAGTGACCCACAGAATTTGATGTTAAGCAATACAAGCCTCTCACTGTGGCTGGATTGAGACCTTTCTGCCTTTCAGATGAGTGGGCAGAGCTACACAGAATGAGCAGGGTCTTAGAGTGAGTAATGATGAGGGATGTGTTTTTTCCTCTGCTTGTTAACAGAGGTAGGGAAAAAGCCTTTAGGGATTTTAAGCAACACTTTTCCAGTACAGTTATTTTGTGGTTTTCCTATCTTTGTTATGAATATCAAATTGTGCTCTGAGGAAAGAACACAATCCTGGGCAACTTCCTCTGCCTGACCCTGCTTGAGCAGCGGGGTTGGACTACCGCATCTCCAGAGGTCCCTTCCAGTCTCAATGGCTCAGCAGTTCTGTAATTCTGCTTAAAACCTACTGGTTAAAAACTACTGGCTTTAGGATGACTTAAGAATACAACTCACCTCAGAGTGACAGAACAACATAAACCAAAATCACAGCATTTCTTTACCTTCCTCCTCATCAAGAGAGATGTGGACAGGGTATGTTAGGACATCCTGGACTGATTGCTGGAGAGAAAAGGTGTGGAAGTGTGCTTCATTGTGTGAGACCTACCACTGATGGCAACATCCATTATAGCAGGAGACTGCTTGCCTCTCAAAGTTTCAGCTTGGCTAAGTAGTGATCAGAGAACTCTATTCATACTTCCCCCAGAGTTTAAATTTAAGAGCAAAGACACACCACTCCAAGAATAAGTGAATATACGCTGTACTAGTGCAATTATGGTCTGTGGTATATGTTGTTTCCCTACAAGTAACTTGCAGCCTTACAAATCCAACCTTCAGAACTGGAATCGAAGCGCAGTCTGAATCCCCGGGCATTGACTGATCCATCAGTGACAAACTTGACATAAGCAAAACTGTCAGAGGTGTCCACAGCATCAGGGAGAGTATTACCACAGTACTTGCCCAATAAATTTCCTGCAAAAATCAAATACAGAAAGACAATTTTATATTAATATATTATTTATATTTATATTGAAGGATCACTTTCCAATTTAAACAGACAGGCAGAAGTAAACTAGGAAAATCAAGTTATTGCTGGGAAATAGAAGGGTTTTTTTTGTCTTTGCTTCAGCAAGCAAGGCAGACAGAAGCAAATACTGTACAGTGAAAAGGCTCACATTGTACCCAAAGGGAAATGCTTTCAGAAACCTCTGCTGAGGTTTCATAGTAGTACCAGGGAAGGAAAGACAAACACTGAAATAATTCTCAGACCAGAAGCATTGTATTCTCGAATCTCCACAAAGTCACTTGTGCAGCTGGAGGAATTTTGAATATCTAGGCCTTCTAGTCTGATGGTAAGATAGTGGCCCCTGGGACCCTGCAGAAACCATTCACACAGCAGGTTGTCTTGGTAACGAAGCTCAGGATACCCCATGCTTTCAATGATGCCAGCTTGTCCTATCACTGTCCCGCCACAGGGAGCTGCAAAAGGAAGAACATTGCTTGTTCACTGAAGGACCTCAGAGAGATGACCTTTCTCCTAAACAAGATTTAAAGCTGAGGCACAACTGACTTGTTCTCTAACTGTGGTAATAAAACAGGAATTGCCTGCCAGTTAAAAAATCTTCCACTTTCTCCTTCCAATTCAACCAGTCCTAGGTTTTTTGGTTGATTTTTTTTTTCCACACCCCCCCTTCCATTGCAAGCATCCCTTCCTGTCTGCCATCTCTCTTACTTATTTGAATAAACTCACAGATTTCAAGGTCTATATCTAATCTCTACCCATGTCTATATTTACCAAAACATCTTGAAAAGCTGTATCAGATAATTATAAAGAAATTTAGTATGCTAAATGTAAATCAAAATTTTTTATGACTGGCAAAAGTTGACTGCTGGTTTGGGCCTGCAACTATGTTCAGACTCCTCTTCTTTTTCCTGCAGTCCCTTCCTGTTCACATTCTACTCCTTGCAATGCCTTGGTAAGGGATCACTGCACAATTCAGGAAACAGCTATTTATTTTTAATTTTCTGTCTCTGAAAACTCATTTCTCTGTGGTACCTGCAAACATAAGTTCATAATACTAAGGCTTACAGCAAATAATATTCCCAGGTGGAATTTAATGGATTCTACAGTGTATTCTGTGTGTCTGCTAGTTACAATCTTTTCATGGCAATAACAGCTGTGTTCATACTGTCTGCTCTTCTGAGTGATTTGTGCTTCATTCCAGGATGACTGGCATACAGCTGAGATACTGTAAATCTGTTGTGGATAAATATAAATTGTAGCTTCGGATACTAACAATGTTTTCTTGCAAGTTGCTTTAGTTTTCACATTCAGAAATATAGTAGCACACTATATTGGCTTAAGTGTTTGAGATCTAACACAAACAGCAAAATTCTGTGTAAAGCAATATAGTCCACTGCTTTGCCTTTGAGAAATTAACAGTCCTAGATTTTCCTATATGACTGACACTAACATAATAGCTGCTATTCTTTGAATATTAACATTATCAGAACAAAAAAGTAGCATATTTCTGAATCTGATCAAAGACTATTTTTTATTTAATTTTATAACTTTGCTAGTGCTTTCTAATCCTGTTTTTGAAGCTTGAGAGAAAATAATTCTAAAGTATTTCTTTCCCAGCTGACAAATAATGGTTCTTACTGTTCATTCCTTTTTAAGTCCATTGTTGTGCTGCCCCTGTTTGTCTAGCAGCACTGTTATTATAGATTGATTTACATTTACATAAAGAAGCTCCTAATTTGTTCTTCTCCTGCCAACTCTCAGTTGATCTTTGCATTCCCCTTCAGGATCCTCCTCATGAAAGTGACACTAATTCTGCATGCTGAAAATCAAATCATGTTACATGACTTTATCCACATCAACCTTTTTTTCTACTGCCCCTTTGATAATTGTCTTTGACAAGAGGTTATCCAGTCTTTGTTTCCACTGCTGCAGATCTATGAGGACTTTTCTATTCCCATTTCCATTTTCCATTCCCATTTCCCACCTCTTGCTAGGTGCAGAACACGCTGATGGTAACCCATACGATGATTCTGATGCCTTAGTTCTAACACTAATTGAAAGAGGCACGTATCTGTCAGTCCACCTCATAGGCATGATTTAAGCCCTATTACAAAAGCTTGAACTTGAAACCAAAATCTCCTCTAAAATCAGAGAAATTGATGAATGCAAGCATTACCGATGGAGTATTTAGCATTGAATCCCACGTGTGTGGCACTGCTGTCAGACCTGAACCTCAGGTACATTTCAGCTCCTGAGGATCTCTGTGAGCCTGGCATCAAACTTCCACACAGCTTGGCAATGATGGGGGCAGTGGAGTCAGCGCCGTTGCGTAGCTCTAGGTAACTGAAACTGCAGCTAGAAGAGGAGAGAATTTTCTGTTCAATGTATAGCAGTATTGGTTTGAAATCATTTCAGTAGGTGCACAAAGCCATGAAGCTGTAGTGAATTAGACCAGTTTCCATGCAGTGTGACCAGGACAGAATTAACAAGTCCATAATCAACGATAGTTATGTAATATTTGAATTAAAACGAGTGCTAGAAACATTGAGAAAGACTCATTCCAAGCCCAATCTATGACCAGATCAGATCTGACAGAAGGAAGTCCTGGGGAGGGGTATGAACAGCACTGATAAAGTACTTGTGACCATCTTTACCATACATTTTTGGCAGTAGTCAGATTCAGCAGATATTCCCTGTTAAGCCTCATTGATGACTGTTGAATTAAGGAACAGATATAAGACAGATGAAAGGAATAAAATTTCAAATCTGGAGGCTTACTTAGATGGCTTAGAAAGACCAAAAATATCTTAACTAGCAGCTTTGCCTTCAGAATGATGCAGTGTCCTGGGAGGCCAGAGAGAAAAGACACCTTTGGGATTCTCCATCCTGCACCATTTTTTCTGGACATGGTCTCACAGGAGAGGGTCACCTTTGTCATACAGTGGTCCAGCCCCAAATCAGTGAAGTTACATCAGCTGGAAACTAGGCCTTATTTTATGCTTCAGGCTGGGGGTGCAAAATATGTAAGCGCATTGCAAATCAGCTGACAGGCAAGGGAGGAGGAAGACAAATTGTTGTGATGGTAATCCATTGGATTTAAAAACACCTGAGAGTCAAAATGACTGAAAATCTGAATATGAAAGGACTAGAGGGCACAGATTTTAGAGAAAGCACCTTTCTACCATGCTTCCTCTCTGTTATATTCATCTCTATCATGCACTGCAAAGTTCTAGGAATGCATACCAGTGGCTTGATAGCTTCAGTGATCTCTCTCAAAAATTTCCTAATCACTTTTGATTGTAAATCAGGAAGTGCGCTCTAGGGGGAATTAGAGAAAGTAACAAGGAAAGAAGAATCAGAACGGAGTCTCTGAAGAAACGCAGGCAAAATAATGTGGATGTATACTTTGGTGAAGGTTCAATGTAAAACTGGTCTTCAAATTGCAGCTCTACTGCATGTCCATTAGGAGCCTTTATGGTCCAGACACAGTCAGCATGCGGGGGATAATTGCTCGGATAGTTAGGAGAAGACGCATATCCACTGGGGTTGAGATCATTGATATAAATATTCCCTCCACAAGCTGGGAAAAAAAAGATCGCCAATATAAAACAACAACATGTTAAGGAAATGGGTGAGGCATCAAAAATATGAGTCATCGCGATATTCCAACACAGTTTCCTTCAGTGTCATATAGTTACATCAAAAACAAATGAATTTTACTGGTTACTGTAGGAAAACATTTTAATGCAGTTGAATCCTGTGTTCCTGCTTCCCTATCCTTCCTCATTTCCAATTGTTCAGGGCCTTGAATTAAACCGCTAATAGTTCTTCCTTGATTAAACTGCTATTAGTTCTTCCTTGGATTGCTTCTAAACCAAGCAGAAGTGTATTTCTTGCCTTGTTCCTACACCAGTTCCCAAGAGCTAGAAAGCCTACAAGTCAGACCCATCAATCCTTCTGTGAATCACTCCCCAACTTCTGCTTTCCAAAAATTGAAATGTCTGTTGGAGACAATAATGAATGAGGAATGTCAGTCAGAGCAAACATGAGGATTTGTTCAGGTCCCTTATCCTACATAAAACCCCTTGTTTTGACCAAAAATGTTCCATGAAATCCCCCCACTATGTTCTAGAAATACTGGTTTAACATAGGGTTTTAGTCAAGTTTCATAAATTTAAGTGGTAGAAATACTACTGTACAGCTTCACCCATTCCCTTCATGAATCCTCTACAGTAATGCTAACAATGATTCTTTGTGGCAGCAGGGAAAAGTAGGCAGAAAACAAGCACTTAAAAATTTGAGTAGATTGACAGGTTGCCTTGGTTGTGTTTAGTTACAGTGTTTAACAGGAGGCCTTCTGGTGTCCCAAGTGCCATGTGTCATGAATACAATGGAATAACTACAAATGCCAAGTCTTTGATTTAACCCTGGGACCTGAGTCTCCAATTTTTTTCATTCTTTCAAAAATGTTAGGTCTGACAGGGAAGGTTATTTTCTCAGCTGAGAGTAAAAACTTGTGAGAAATGTTATCACCTTTGAGACACGCTGCCTGAATCATTCCTGACATCATTTAGCACTTGCACTGGGTACTATATGTTCAAAATAACATTCTTGTTTCCAGGTGTTTTTTTTTTCCTTTCCTGTATGAATTTTGAACATCTCTTCCTAACTATAGAAGCTACTTCCCTGCTAAAGGGTTTTCCCTAAGTTTTGGGTTGGTTTTTTTTTATCTTTAATATCTCCAGGTTCCATGACCTGGAGCTGGCTCTCTTAAAAACGACGAATTTAAGTGTCAGATCAGAAGTCATGCACTAAAGAAGGAAACAGGACATTTTGCAGACATCTGATTTTACCAGGGTTGGAACTTACAACAAGAACCTCCTTCAAGAGGACAAACTCCCAGTTATATCTACAGATTGCAGAATTTAAGTTTATTTATTTCCTAGACTTACCTAGACTCTTAGCCTCATATTTCAGTTTGAAATCCTTGACCTTCATTCCTGCTGTCAGAAATGAAGTGGACAAACAGCTGATTGTCTGTGGTGTACATGGTAGAGATGGGGCTGCTTCCACAAAACCGTCCATTCCTTCTTCTGGACACCAAAGGTGGGGCAGGCCATTATCCAACCCATTCTTCAGCTAGAAGAAAAGAAATTGCTAACATCACTCAAGTAAACAGCCTGGAATGTAAACTTTGAGCAAACACCATCTCAATGCTTCCAGCCATGGGGTAAAACAATAACCTAGTGATTAATTAATGGCACAGCAATAAATAAGAGAGACAGAATGGACTAATCTCTGTGGTATTTCTCTTTGGTATTTCCCTTTGGTATTTCCATCCCCTGACAACTTGGGCAGCCTTACTGACACCGAAATCTATAAGATTCAGTAACTTTAATAGCTTTGAGGATTTGGTGACCTAGCCAAAAACCTCACCTCTACATAATCTCCAAGGCTGCAGGAAGTATCCTCACTCTTAACCTGGAAAGGCTGTTCAAAATGGACAGCAATGATAAATCCAGAGGTTACCACTACATGCCAGGAACAATTCAGATTAGGAGCGTAGTCTTGAGGGTAGTTGGGGGATGTTATCACACCACTGCCTGTGCGCAAATAGCCTCCGCAACCTGAGAAAAAGGATTTGAAGCAAAGAAAAAAAAATTAGCATCAACTATTCACATATTCATTTAGAAAAAAAACCTGTCTCCTAAAAGGAAGACATGACAGGTAAAAGAAAATGTTGAAGCAAATGTATGAAGAGTTGAGGGGCACAGAGCAATACACATAATGAATGATCTCCCAAATACAAGCTTGTAGATTGTAAGATGACAAACACTAAACATCTTGACAGTGAAACTCAGTTCTCAGACTTAACAGACAAGTAAGCAGGCAACTATGCCAAGGACCTCCCATGGCATTAGCATATTGTTACAGTCTGAGTACATTGCTGCTAGCCATGGACCAAACCACTGTCACCATGCTCAAAGCTGCCAGTCAGAAAAACTGCCCCTGGCTGCCCCCTGTTATCATAACACCATCACTGGTGCCTCAGCCCATTCAGGAATCTGGGTGCATGTGGGAGGAGTGCCACTGGAAATTGCTGACATTCCTGCTGGAACTTACACAGCTTTCTGCATCTGTCTCTCTCTGGTTTGTGTCTATGCTTTGAGTCATTTATTTCCCTCTCTTAGTTGGGCATTCTTTCACCCTTCCGCTGAGCTGTTATAAGCTTAGGTGTACACTTACTTCTGAAAAGTGACTGGTCTGGTTGAATAATGCTTTGTTGCATTATATTGCTGGGAAAATAACAAATTTTACCTTTGCAGTCAGACATTTATTAATGCATTATTCATGAGATTTGAATAATTGGTCTGTGTGATTAATTAGATAGACTGCAGACAGTTGTTTAAAATGCCAGAGTCTTTTCTTTCCTCACTCCATTGTTAGCAGCAAGACAGATATTTATGTGGGGGAGAAGAGAAACAAATCTTACTTTTGTGATAAGAGGCATTAAACCCAGCTCCAGTGACGCTTGCATCTGACATGAAGTGGATGAACATCGCCTCTCCAGTTGATCTTATTGGCCCAGGAGGTTCTCGTCCACACAGAGTAGCCAGAACCGGAGAAAGACTAGTGTCTCCTGAGAGCAAAAGAAGAAATGTTAGTGTTAAAACCAAAACAGTTCAAATCTCTCTGTTGGTTGCTGGGGCTCACACTTTCAGGCAGGGCCTTTTCAAGATCTTTAACCCCTTTAACCCCTTTAACAGACTGAGAAATATGTTTATAGACCACCAAGTATTTTGCTAGACTTTGCTAGTTTTAGTTTAGCTAGCAGAATGTCTCAGCATAGAGGAAGAATACTGATTTAGAGCATGTTCCCATTGCTATCTAGATTGCTTAATCTCAATGGACATGAGAATTCCAGGTACTGGGACCTTGGGTATCTATTGCATCCTGTTGGGCTAGGGCAATACTGGCTTCTCACCATCTTGGATAATAAGTTTGTCATAGTTGCATGAGCTGTGAGATTCTATGTCTAAGGCCAGGATATTGAACTCAACAGTGGATCCAGGAGCTCTGATAAGCCACACACAGTCAGCAAGATTTCTGTAATACATGGGCCAGTTCGGTGAGAAGAGGAATGAAGGTGTTTCTTCAGCGGTTGCAGTCCCTCCACATGCACCTGTCATGTACAAGAAGACAAAAATGAAAGCATCCTCTTTTTAAACTGAACACTCCCCTCATACAATTTAATATGACAGTTCTATAATTAAGCACAATAAGGGCACCGTGATGATGTGTGTAGTCACAGGAATGCATGCTTCAAGCATTGCTTCAGTTTGGACTGGGAGTACAAAACCTGAAAATCCTGACCTATAAGGATGTTCCTGTGCTACCTGGTGCAGCAATGATGTGACATGTTTTACCACGAGGAATATCTAGTAAAAGGCCTACCACAGTTTTACACAGGTTGCCTATCAGAAAGGAATGGTGCATACATAACCAATAATACATAAACAATTTAGACCCTCTTGAAACTGAAGCATTTTTCTTTCTCAACTGCTAATGTCTCAGCTATAAGTTTATATCCAAATGGAGTCCTTGCTGGGATATCTTGTGGCTCAGTGCTCTCCCAGCACATAAACCCATTACATACTGCCACTATCCTGCAGAGCACTTAAACCCATTACATACTGCTACTGTCCTGCAGAGCCCCAGAGGATCCTCCATCCCTCTGTCTCCAGAAATCTGCCTTCAGATTTAGAAAGAAGACATTGCACTATGTCCTAGCTAGTGTTAACTTCCTCTTGTTGAACTTGCTCAGAGAAAATCAATGGTACAAGAAGAATATTCCCTCTCCTTCCAGGAGCTATTTGTCAGAGGTACATGATCATACTGAGCACATTTTCTTTATTTATGGATATGAGATGCATTATAGTGAAAGGTTTCATACCACAATGGCCGGTGATTTAAGAATGGTATTTCAAGAGGGATACTTTTTCATGAAAGCATATAAAATGTTTAGCTTTCATTAAATACCTGTGTAAAGAAAAACGCCCCTCTATCAACCTGCTTATTTTTAAAACACTGTAAAACAGTGTATCTGAGAATCTCTAGAAATTGTTTTAAAAAGCAATTAAAATACCTAATTAAAATGTCAATGAAATCTTTCCCTTAATTAACAGCTAGAATTTTCTCTTGTGGGGAAGTTGGTTTGCAGTTTTTTAAGTAAAGCTCGGTATATTGCTGGCTATATCAGTTTTAACCATGCAACCCACTGAAAACCCACCTCTAGCAATGGTGCGTGTAACAGCAGAAGCATCCACTGCATACCACTCCAAAAGAAAGCCTTTTCCAGTCACAGATGAATCTGACTGGAACTGGATTGTCATCGAACTGCCAGAAGATGCAAAAGAAGCAGGGTCTGCTCCACAGTATGTTGCAATAGGACGAGAATGAATGGTGGGCCCATCATAAACCTGCAGAGAGAAGAACAGTGCCGTTGCTCACACAGGCAGATTTTCTTCCGCACCATACTCAGCAAGTTTCCAAGGAGAAATTACCCTCTTTAAATGAGTGTGGGATCTTTCGGCAAATCCCAGAGAGAAATCTCTCTTACAAAAAATGGAACAAAATCTCCCTTTTCATTATACACTGTTAATTGTGAGGCTCTCACAGAAGAAGGATTTGAATGGAAGCCATCAAATTCAGCTCATTCCCCATCACAGGGCTGCTCTTTGGGGACAGGGACTGGCCTCCCATGTAAAAAAAGTCCACTGGTACAATCTTGTTCCTTGCTGAGGAAAAAAAACCCCACCACAACCTGCAGGAAAAAAAAGGCTTTTTTTTTTCCTTTTTCCCTCTGAGGAACACATATGTTTTAAATTCTATCAAGTACATATGCTTTTTTTTTTTCTTCTTCATTTTATGCATTTATAAGATAACATCTTGGCGGGTTAAAAGATAGTTCTCTTTTCCCACCTTTCAAACCTATTTGTGTTCTTGTCCTCTGCCCCTCAGTAAAAAATGTCCAGTAGAGAAAGCTAGGAAATATTAAATAAACATTAACATTATACTGAACATCTGATCAGGTTAAAGGTCAGGCTTATTCACACCCACTGAATATCTAGCTGATGTAAAAAACTTATTTTGCTTTCAGAGGGGCAGACCAAGAAAGGCAGGCTGAGTTAGAAGAAAGAAGATGCTGTTAAAATCAGACATGAGATGAAGGAAAAAGTTATATTTCCTTTTTGAACTAATATTAAATTTGGATATAAATGAATTAATAATTAATTGAAGATACTGAATATATTGAACTAGTACTAACTTTCTTTTTTCCCAAAATGAAAGAAAAGGATAATTATTGAATCAGCTGATTAAAAAACCTAACAAACAAAAAACCAGACAAGAGATTTTCTTTCTTTAACTAAGTAGTTATGTTTAGCTAAGTTCAGAAAGATGATGCTGCCTCTGTTGTTCCACTCTGCTTAGCACAACATATACTGTATTTTTTAGCCTGGTAAAAAGGCTAGACTGTATTACAGGAAGGTACAGAAAAACAACCAACCAGGAAAAAGGAGGTACCTTCCTACTGCCAACAGCAAATTATTGATCCAGAGAGCAAAGAAGGTGCACATAAAGGATTGTTCCTTGTAGGATTTTAAAATAACCTTATTTTTAGAGGCACTGAGATGTTATTGTCACTGTTGTCCTCAAATGAACTAGCACAGAAAAAAGTTCAGTCTGGTATCTGACCTGAAATTTTTGGATTTGAAAATTCAGGATTGTACCATTGTGGACTTACTTTTGATAAGTTTCAAACTTACAGCTTAGAAATATCTGTTAGGGAGCCAAAGAGTATGTAACCCTTCTTATAGCTAATAATTATTGGACAGATGACATACCAAAACCAATAAGCCACAGCAAATCCTCGGAAATTCTTCCCATTCCTCTTGTAAGTTTCTCCATTCATCATTTTTATCAAAGTTAATTGAAATAAAAAAACTTCTCACAATGAAATCACCTTTAGCTTGTCATAATGGCATCTGTGATGATTTTCGATATCCATCTGCAGGATATGGCCATGGATGACTTGTGAAGCATTAACACTTATCCGCCACTCATAATTGGAATTGTGAGGGTAACTTCTGGGCCACTGTGGTGAAGCTATTTGGCCTCTGGTTCCCACAATGTCATTTCCATACACTGAAAAAGCAGAAAGATACAACTAATGCCTCTAATTCATATAGATTAAAAAAAGCATTGGGGCCCAGCCTAGAATATAGCTTTCATTTCAGCCCATCTGACTTAGTTTACTTAGGACTAGACAGTGCTGTGAGGCACAGACTTGTGTCTCAGACAGTCCCAGGATGCACATCTAATTATTTTCTTGTTGTGCGGGATGCTGTGTGCCCGTATCTGAAGGCAATTACCCATTCAAGTCATGTGGCTCTACATGTACGAGAGGTGGGAAGATGGCACATCTAAATTCCCCCCTGACTTGCCTACTTCATGTTCATTTCTTCCCAAGAAGCATTAAATAATAAAATGATTTTTTTTAAAATACCTTTTGTGTGTTCTGATGAAAAATAGTTTTGATTTCACTGAGCTCTGACCTATTGATAATTCCTTTTGCAAATGAGTAGTAAAAGTCTCAAAGTAAGAAAAACTATGCAAGTTTAGCTTGCATAATCAGAACGGCTGTGGATGTTTAGCTGCAGCAGTCTGTTCATGCAGCAAGTTGGACTGATGTTTGCAATGGTCCCTCGCAATTTTGGATCTATAAACTGGCATAATTTCCTTTTCTTCTAATTCTGCTCCCTGGTTGATGGCATCTAGATCCAAACTGGAAGAGGGACACTGTGGTACTCAAAAAGCAAAATGGAAAGCTGGGAAAGAAATGCTTTTTTCTTGATTTGTTAATTGCCTAATAAATGGCAACGTAACATTACATACCATTGCTCACTCTCAGGTAGCAAAGACATATGGTCAGATATTTTTAGCTCTAACAGGCTACTGATAAACTTGGTTGCCATAAAAGATTTCAGTATATAGCTCTTATTTGTATCTTCAACAGCCCAATACCACTGAAGGAAGAATCTGAACACCAGGTGATAGACTGTTAGAAACAGCCAATGAAATAGAGAACATTTTATTTTCTGTAATCCATGAAGTTTTTTGCTTCTGGAAGGATAAGAAGATAATTTTGAAAAAATATTGTCTGTTATGATAATTAAAAAAGATAGAATTTAATGTCTAATTCTTCTGATTATGTTACACACGAGTTCTGTTCTGATGTGTTTCATAACATCCCTTTATATTCAGCAGATATTTTTCAAAATATTTTTTAAGTGAATTCGCAGCCTTGCTGACATAAACCAGTATTTTCTAATAAACTTTACAGGGCCAAACGTTCACTTCTTTGAATCATTTTGGAAGTGTTATGAAAGAACAACAGTTTTCAATTAAATATCATTTACTTACAGTGAGAGAAATGTGGCCCTGAAGCCAACATCAGTGTCTGAGCTGTCTGAGACAAACTTGACCCACAGGATATGTCCAACAATAGACGTATAATTTGAAGGCAAGGATTTCCCGCAGAATCGTCCTGCCAGCTTGCCTGTATCATTCCCTTCACGAATCTCCAGGTAATCTTTGGTGCAGTTGCTACTATCTTCCACCTGAAACTCTCTGTTTCAATAGCAGTAGGAGAGCATTAGCAGGCATATGACTGACACATACTTCAGAGTTTGCCCTGCCAGGCCACAAATCTGCCTGTAGCTGGTATCCTACTGTAACAGCTAAGAAAAGGGCAGCAACAAAACCCTCCAGAGCCCAGAAGTCATTGCTCATTACCTGGCAGTGCTGCTGATACAGGGCTCTTTCCTTTCTGGCCCCCTTATTTTATGTCACAGCTTCCAGTTTGCAAAGTTATAATTTTTAAAGAGTTCTCAAACCCTTGTAATATTTCTTGGTTCTTCAACAACAACCATTAAACGTGGAAAGCCCCTGATATATAAACCAGATTTTAATATAAGCTGAGGTCAGACTATTTACTGGGTGCACATCGACTGAGTGCAGAGAATACTTTTAGCCTTACAAATCAGTTTGCAGACCCTTCATGTGTGTATTATTTCAGTACACTCTCTGGTGAGAAAACAATTTCCAGAGGCCTAGATTAATTTGTAGTTAACGCCTCAGAGCTCAGAATTTCCTTGGCAGTTTCTCCAGAATTAGTAAATACTACTGCTTCTCTGAGTTTCACATAGCTGGGTGTGCAAAATAATGACAGTGAACTCTTCTAAACCAATCTTTACCTTAGAAAAGGAATGGGATTTAGTAATCAAATTATAAATTCTAAGTTATTCACCAAGTTGAATGTTAAATATATTCTAAAAATCATTGTTATTGTACTTTGATTCAATCCTATATACTTTCCAGAAGCAGGCTATGAATATAGAGTAAAGATTCCAGAGAGTACCTCTTATAACCAATGCCCCAAATACTTATGCTTTCTGATTTTCTGGTAACAACTCCTCCCCTTCAGTCCTAAATATAGCCATATGTGTTCAGTGTACACATGCTGTGAAATGGTTCCAACCACTCATCTGGATATACTTCAGACTAATTTAAAGCTAACCCTCAAATTGCAAGACAGGCATTTCTGTTCAGACTGAGCTGAAGAAAATGAATGCCTCATGCCAACAAACTTTATAACCCCTAATATTAAATTAAATAAAATAAATACTGCTTTCTAACACAATTACTCCATGGTTTCCAGTATGTTTGGCTTGCCTTTCAGCTATATGTAACTGAAGAAAAAGACTTTACATCTACTCAGTGTCACTTTATATAACTGAATGTATGTTCCACTGATAGTTTCTGCTTCACATTAGATTTCTGTTTTGGTTCTGAAAAGTTGTTATTCATTATTTTGTAGCAAAGAATTTGGAAAATGTTTTCAGGCTGTAGTACTTTTGCTCTGCTTCAATGAGTAAAGGAAGAATAGAATGTCCTTTTATTGAGTTAGTGAATCAGTACGTGCCTAACAAATTGCACCTTATGCAGTCAGCATGTTACTGGGCAAATTTTCCTTTTGTCCTGATTAACTCTAAATGCAGATTTCAGAATTACTTTTATTTTCCTGCTGATTCTTGATAAGCTTTGCAAAGGGTCAGTGTTCTCTTTCTTGGCAGCAGCCACTGTTTGATGCCGGGAAACAGAGAGGCTCAGAAATCCACATCATGGATAAAGAACAACCTAACCACCCTGGTAAAGGACTCCACATTGTTCTGTGGATCGCGCATGACTTTCCAGTCAGGAGTCTTCAAAGGAAAGTTACTTTGTCAAAGGGAAAACAAAATTCCCTCACTCTCCTTGCCCCTGTTGTACCTCCATTGCTATAATTGTTGGAGCAATTTTGAAGACTTTAATATCAATTCTAACCCTACAATCTGTGGAGTATCTGGGCTCTTTATATTACTAAGCTATATAATAAATTCTACAATGAATCAGGAAGTAAGGAAATAGTAGGAATTTCCTTTGTAAAGAAAAGGCAGAGCAATGCTAAATTTTCTCTTCTTGTTTATAAGTGAGTGAGAACTGGCTTCTTCAGCATCCCATGTCACTCAAACAATAAACCACTTATTTATATAATGCTGCATATGCCTTAATATAAGCAATGATTAAGACAGGACAACACTTGATTGCAAGCTGCCACTAACTACTGCTGTGTTCTCTTTCCAAATTATTCTAAAAACATGTTGCAGCCTTATCATCTGGTAATTACATTTCCTAATAAATACAGAGCATCCTTCCTTCAGGTCTGTTAAAGGGCTGAAAAATAACCCCTGGCAATGCATTTACATGAAAGAGAGCTGGAGCCGGTTGCCAGGGGAGCTGAGAATCGTCCAGACACACTCGGTGTTGAGCGGATAAAGCTCAGGATATCCAGGGCTGTTGAAAGCTCCTCTGTCCATGTGGAAAGTACCCCCGCAGGCTGCAACAAGAAGGAGACAGCACAGGCTTGAGGATGACATAAAAAAAAAACCCCAACCTTGACAGAGCCAGAGCATTCGCTAATCAAGAAAGCATTTCTCTTTGTCTTTAGCTTGTTGAAATACATGCTGAGGACCCTTGGCAAAAGAGGAAGGGCAAAGGGGATTTTAAAAGATGGAATGTCAGAGAGACAAAGAGATACAGGGTCTGTTCTTTTTTCTAAAAGTCAGAGGCATAAGGTAGCAACACCTGTCATATGGACTTACATGATGATGATGCAGCATAGGTGGCATGGAAGCCCCTGGCAGTAATGTTGTTGTTGGAGATGAAGTTGACCACCAAGGCATACCAAAAGAAGTGATAGGATGTGGTATAGTAGTGCCACAGTAACGGCCTGAAAGAGAACAAGTCAGAGAGAGAAAAGGAGTGTTCAGCATGTAATTACTATTGCTAATTTAACATTGGGGTTAATGCCTGACAGCAACCAGGAGGAACATTTGTTGCTTACAATTGCAGTTGTCAATTCAATCTACATAAAAATTAAATACTCCATTTCATTAGCACAGAACTCAACCTGGTGGCTTTTTTTTTTAACAGAGGAAGGACCTCCTGAACTCCAGACACCCTAGTCACTGGCTATTCTGTCATTGAGCTCCTTTGTGTTCACTCTATCCAGAAATTACAGCCTAATTGGGGGGGGGGGGGGGGGGGGGGGGGGGGAAAAGTCCCATCAAATATATCTGACAATAGTTTCCATTTCACTCAATTGGTTTCTGATGAAAAAAACAAGTGACAAATTACAGACCAGTTCTGCAATGGATTGTAACATGGGAACTAGGAATATGAATCATGATCTAGCAGAAAGGCATCTGACAGCAAAAAGAAAGATAGTATCCTGGTCCTCTTGCCAAGTGAAAGCTAAGGGTAGGAGACCAAAATATGAATTCTGCTTTTAGTTACAAACCATTTCAATTGAGTGCAGCCCAACTCCTGACAAAGGACCACATACAAAAGTAGAGTAAGGGAGAGCATAATCAGGCACAGATATTCTGAATTTCCCCAAAAGGAATCTGAGACAACCCTGGGGATGTGAGGGGAGTCAGGACCACCCTGTGCCACTTGAAGGTGATGGCTCTGGACAGAGATGTCAAGAGAAAGCTGTAGAAAAATCAAGAATAAGCAGAAAGTCAGGCTTTCCACAGCTTGAGGAAAATCCATTTTCTGCTCCCAGAAATCTGCAGCTTTCTTCACCTATGTTTAGTGTGGACTATTCTTATGAGTATGGGTTACACTATGTTTTTTGTACAGTTAACTGGGAATTCAGTTTAGAATTGCTTGGTTCCCAATATTGTTCAGCGGAGGAAGGAAAAGGCAGCTGGAGTCAACTTGAAACTGCAGGTTAGTGAGAATACAGTCAGACCCTGGGAGGACTGTGCCATTCACACTGAAGACTTATCCTCCACCCCTGGTCTCCTCTGTCCAGAGTGGCCAAGGAGCTTCCTTTATCAGAGAAAATCCATGAAGCAGGAGAACATGCACAGAAAAACTTCTCCTGCGTACTTTGGGTGTAGTTCTGCATATGAAATAAAAAAGGGAAAGGTACAATACCTTGCAGAGGAGCCTCGTAGTTATTCCCATCCAAAATCTCCACAAAATCTGCTGTACAGTTTTGTTTATTTTCAATATCAAAGTCAGTGAATGAGAGTGTGACGTGGTTGACTGGAAACAGCAAAGAGTAAAAACTTAAAAAAGAAGTTTGGCATTTCACAGAGAAATAATTACATGTAAACAAATGTACCATCTTTTCTTTTCTCCCCTGAAGTCAATCAGTCCCCATAAAGTATAACATCTGAAGTAGTTTGATCCCTGATATGTGGAGTGAATTTGATGGAAGTGCATTAATCCTTGCCGCAAAGGTCCTGGTAAATCTCTTCATATTTCAGTACTTTTTAGTAGAACCAACATTAGAAATGTAGGATTTAACAGATACATATTAATCTAAATTTCCTAATATCTGAACACCTTCACTATATGTCCAGCAAATACAACATGGAAAATTTACACGCATTCAGAAACAAAACTTATTTCTACACATCCGTGAACCTTCTGTCCCTTTGCGATCTATACCATAGATCGAGACAAAATGTGAATTGATGCTGCCCTGCTCCGGGCTTAGAAAGGGCTTGTTCTTTCATTGTTTTGTAACATTTCACATACATCAACTGGACTGGTTAAAGGATCATTAACTACCCTCAGCTATATTTGTACAGAATTGGATTTTCCACACCCTTGGACTGCAGGCTATGTCCTGAAAAAGAGGATTTCTGACTCAGGGTATTTTTGACTCTTGTATTACTCTTGCTTGTCTGATATGAACAAAGGTGAAGTCACAACTGGAAGAAAAGAGGCTGTCCTCAACACCGATCTGTGACAGTAGTTACTCCTGACCTTAGAGCTCCTACACAGTTCAAATGGGTCAGAAAGAGCCTCACAATTTAAACGATAACTCAGTTTTCTTGCACACTGACCAAGCCTAAATTTGACACAAATATTTTGCTTCTCATTGGGCTACAATTAATTAGCTAGGATAAGCTGAAATGACAGACATGTACCCAGGCGCTGCATTCAGCAGGGTGCCACTGACTGGCATTCAGCTGCATGGTCTGCGTGTTTGGCACTCTTTTGTGTCCTGTCTGGTCAATCAATTACAGCTATCAATGCAGGTCCTCAGGATACAAAGCAAAAAGGAAAAACACAGTGGGTGGCAAGGGCAGGAGACTTGTTGGCCTTCTCAGTAAAAGCAGAGCAGGAACTCTGCTGTGGTTTGCCATTGGCTAAATCTATTGTATATGGCCATGCCCTGTAATGCTGTGTGACTGGCATAATGAAGCGACGTGTACCTGTAACGTGTCGTATGTGGTGGTCCTGGTGGTAAGTGGAGGAAGTCGCTACATACACAGGCCACTTCCTACACAGCATTTTTCTGGTCTCTCAAACTGATGTAATTCAGGAGACAACAATTATGTATGAGTTTTCAACCTGGATCCAGGAAAAGATTGTCTTTAAAAATAAATGTTGTGTAGGTGAGGAACAGCTTTGATGATGTTCTTTTCATGTATTTGTATAAGAACCTATGCTAAAAAAAAAAGCCCTATTGCTTATCTCCTGATTTTTGTTTTGGTGTTTTCTTTGGCAAATTGATTTTCCTGGAATTGTAGAATGGTTTGGGTTGGAAGGGACCTTAAAGATCATCTAGTTCCAACCCCCCTGCCTTGGACAGGGACACCCTCCACTAGACCAGGTTGCCCAAAGCCCCATCCAGCCTGGCCTTGAACACTTCCGGGGAGGGGAAGTTCATTTTATAACTTAGCAAAATAAACCTGTAAATGTGGTTAGAACATTCTATGATTTTAACAACAATGGCTAAATATCAGATAACAACTGAAGTTTCGTAGTTGCTATAAAAAAATAAACATTTATTTTAAAGGACATTACCAGGAAACTATTACCCAATTGTAAATATTTTTTTAGGAATCTTATAGAATGTAAAGGTAATATTGGGTATTACACATAATCCCAGTATCTGATGAAAAGTATTTGGTGTTTTATGATCAATAATAAATCTCTCTAAAATTAGACAGGAACATCTGAGGGTGTATCTATGCACATAACACCTATTTATTTATTTATTTATTTGTAATTGAAATTGAAATTGAAATTCCTCTGTACCTTTTCTCATTATTCAGTTAAAATTTTAATTTTTTTTTAATGTTAACAGCATAGATTTGATCTAACACAACTCTAGCTTGAAAAATCCAGACCAAAATAAAGTCAGCTAAATACAAATGCTTTAATTATATATAAGTTCTCAGATTTTCTCATGGATGAATCCAACTTCACGTAGTATTCAACACCTCATTTATAATTGCAACACTTGGGTCACAGTAAATTAGCTAAGACGACAAAGTTGTAAACTGTTTTCCTCACTCTGCACTAAATCTTTTACAGTGAAATCTGACTTAGCACAGATTAGAAGAGCAACACACTCCAACTACCAGGATGCAGAACTTCCTAAGAAATAAAGGAGGAATTTTGTATTGTTATTACAGAAAAGAAGATGAGGATGTTAGTCATCCCAGCTAACTATAAAAGATGTTTTTACTTACATGGTTCCTGAGCCTGAATAATCCAGCTGCAGTTCTGATTGTTTGGGTATTGGACAGGATACAGAGGAGAGGAAATCGCTGCCCCAACTGAATCTGACTCTATGAAACTTCCGCATGCTTTAGAATGAAACACACACACACATACACACATAGACATTTATATATACAAACCACATATCTTAGATTCTGTTGTGAAAATGAATGCATAAAATGTAACATGCTACATCCATATGAAATTAGGACAAAATTAACAACAGTAATTTACCAGAAAAAGAGACTTAAGGACTAGCTCCCAGCACTTTCCTGACCTGGATCTGCAGGCCATGCTGCACCTAGCTGACCATCTGAGAGAAGCCAGAGTGACTTGGGAACAGACCTCATCAGCAACTCATAGCCCAGAAGAGCAATGTTGGGGCCAAAATAGACTATAGGATATAGGCAACTATAAGCTGGGCAAGGAATGGATTGAAAGCAGCCCCAAGGAGAAGGACTTGGGGGTATTGATTGATGAGAAGCTCAACATGAGCCGGCATTGTGCGCTTGCAGCCCAGAAAGCCAACCATGTCCTGGGCTGCATCAAAAGAGGTGTGACCAGCAGGTTGAGGGAGGTGATCCTGCCCCTCTACTCCGCTCTTGTGAGACCCCACCTGCAGTACTGCGTCCAGCTCTGGGGGCCCCAGTACAGGAGAGACACGGAGCTGTTGGAGAGAGTCCAGAGGAGGTCCACGAAGCTGATCAGAGGGATGGAGCACCTCTCCTATGAGGACAGGCTGAGAGAGTTGGGATTGTTCAGCCTGGAGAAAAGGTGGCTCCAGGGAGATCTAATTGCGGCTTACCCGTACCTGAAGGGGCCTACAGGAAAGATGGTGAGGGACTGTTTATCGGGGAATGTAGTGACAGGACAAGGGGTAGTGGGTTCAAGCTGAAGGAGGGTTGATTTAGATTAGATGTTAGAAAGAAATTCTTCACTGTGAGGGTGGTGAGGGACTGGAATGGGTTGCCCAGAGAAGTTGTGGATGCCCCATCCCTGGAAGTGTTTAAGACCAGGTTGGATGAGGCTTTGGGCAACGTGGTCTAGTGGAGGGTGTTCCTGCCTGCAGCAGGGGGGTTGGAACTAAATGATCTTTAAGGTCCCTTCCAACCCAAACCATTCTATGATTCTATGAAAATAACTTGGTTTCAGGGTAGTCTAATCATACACCCATTTCTCTGATTATTTGCCTGTGTTTGCAACTAGGAAGGAAAAAAATCACAAGAAACTCTCCAGAACCTTCCAATGCCCACGGATGGCATCATATTGCATTGGCATGATCCTCTTGTGAACTGTATTAACAAAACTGCAATTGTGCAAAATGTTGCACACATGCTAGAGCCTGGCTGACTGCATCACTTTGGCTAACAGTGCCGAGTCCTGCCATGCCTCATTTCTAAGCCTACCAACTCACCATAAGACCTCCAGATCTTTAATACGCAGCTGCTTTAAACAGCAGGGTGAGGAGTTAGGTACTGCAGACTGAGATTCATTTATCGTGCTGTGCTGCCTAAAACATCCAGCAGGAAATGGGACTTACAGGGTTTTCTCAGGAAGAGGGAAGCTGGGTTGCCTACATGCTAGGTAAGTAGCACTTGCTCACCAGGCATGTTTTGTGCAGGGCCTAATCCAGTAAATGTGCTCTGAGAATGTTTAACAGATTAGGCTCTCATAGCTGTTAGTCCAAAATGCCTAATTAGGTATCTAACTAGTACCTTAACAACTGGGTTTTCTAAGATTTTTGCTTATGCAAATTCCTCCTTTTCTTTATAATTTTTCACAATATTTTCAAAGCAAAAAAAATTCTGGGAAAAAGCACTAATTTATAGTGAAAAGAATCCTAAGAAGAAAATGAGACAAAGGGATTTTCTCTGCAAAAACTAAATGGCTATATCTTGAGGAAAAAATGTTTCCAGAGGTATTGTGAAAAAAACAAAGAAAATCACCAATCATCAAATAGTATGTAATTTCATGAAAAATTCTGCCCAGTTGGTGTCATTTTTCATTAAAAAGGAAACCATGTAAAATACCAATTAGTCCTCCACAAATTGGATAGTTGATGTTTGGCAGGGTTTGCAGGCCTGAATCCATGGACTTCATCAACAGCACCACACAGAATTCTTTTATAGCTTTTCAGATTCACGCGCATGGATAGACATATAAAATGTTATTTTGTCACTAGGTCTGTGGAAACTGCCAGTTGCACATTTTTCTCAGGACAGTTATGGGTAGCTAACCCTCTAGGCAGGAGGAACAGAGGCAGCTGACATGTGCTAGATGCTTTGCGATAACAAGTACATTTTTTCCCCAATCAAAGAATCTAAGATGATCCTTAGATTTAAATTCTTAATCTATAATTAAGAAAAATTCAGTCCTGTTAAAGATACACACTGGTGCACTGCACGTACAGAAACAATACTTCCTGCTATCAGCTGTGCTAAGAGACTGTCTCTACTACAAACAAACTGGTGATTAGATAAATATGCATTAATGGAAATGACAAAATTACCCTCAGTAAAGAATCATAGAATTATAGAATGATTCTATGATTCTAATACAAACACACTGGTGATTAGATAAATATGCATTAATGAAAATGACAAATTTACCTTCAGTAAAGCGAGCACTGAAGCCCCTGTGCTGGATGGTTGTATCGGAATGCAGTCGGATGTACATCACATTCTTGGAGGATGTGATAGGAGGAGGATGCTGTGTCCCACAGAGTTTTCTAAGAAGTGGTGCTTCATTGCTAGGACCATCAAACACCTGTTATGAAAAGATCAAATGAAGTGTTTGGTTTGAATAGGAGTATTAAGAAGACTTTTATTTCATTCCCTCTCTTATGTTTCATACATTTTGATGTTGATGCAGCCCTGGTATGGGCACTGCAAACAAACTATGCATTGCCTATCTTAATTCTGTGGCCATTTTCAAAAAATACATGTATTTCACACTGAAGTTACTGTAGTCTTCATAACAAAAATGCATCAAGTAACCATCTTTCTCTGTGTGTATCTGGTATGCAAGCAACTCTTCTTTAACAATCCAGATATCCCCATACATTGTTTTCTGTTAATGGCTAACATGAGTTCCGCTGTAGTTTGCATTCAGTTAAACCCTACATCTTGCCTCAGTAAAGACTTCTAAATTGTCCCTAACACGCAACTAGTGCACCAGTGGGAGCGAGGACTGTTAGTAAAAAGAGAAGTCATGAGGATTATGGTTTTTAGATACATGTATCCAGCATCAAGGATCAGAGTCCATACATCTATGCTTTGTAATAGCTTTAGGGTGCTGAATTACACACATAGACATGAAGTGTTATTTAAGCAGAGGGTAAAGAAAAGTAAAAAAAAAAAAAGGAGAAAGAAAGCAAAGATGGTTTTACAAAACTTCACTTTTAATTTTACCACAAATGCCTTCCTTCTCTTTTTTCCCCTTACAGCTGATAATTTGGTTTCCTTCCTCTCTGTTTCACAATCAATCAGGAAGAGGATAGTAAAGTTAAAACCAATGAGTTTCTAGCTTAAGCGACATCAAAATTATAACAAGAGAAACTACAGAGAGGGAAAAATAGCCACAGTCTCAGTGTCCCACTAATCTTTCTCAGTACTCCAGCGAATGTGATTTGTTGCTGCTGTGTTTGGAGCCATGGGCCAGTCTCAGAGCCCTTCTGCCTGGTTTCAGAAGTGATGAGCACAGTTGCATGATCCACAGAGGAAGAACCTTTGGGGTACTGGGCAGCAACAAGAATTGAATTCAGTTCCTGTTTCAGCATTAATGTCCTGCATTACCATAGGCACATCATTTAATATAACCTCTGACTCCGCTTCCTACAGCAAAATGGAGAAAAATATGGATAAAAATATGGACTGGAAGATATTCAGGTGCTAGGATGTTAAAAACTATATAAAAGCCCACTTTGAGACAAATAATGCCATTGGGTTAGAAGAAATGTACTTCTTATTAAGATTGTCTTCTTTTACTTCAAAATGCCTCAAATTCCAGCAAGTCTGTGCACTGATGAATTAAAAATTTCTAACTAACTAGAGTGTATAACACAGTGTTTCAGCATCCAGCATTCAAAGGCCTTTGACCACATTTGTGAAGAAAATATATAAAAACAGTAGCTGAGAAAACAGTGACCTGTCTCAAATAAACCTCAGAGCTGAGAAACAAAGGACAAAACTCCTGCTTAATCCACTGCTATACCCTACAGAGCCAATGCCATTTTCATGCATTAAACATTTGCCCTTGGGCCTATAACACTAGCTGGCTGTGTGGGACCTTGTGACGGGGTATTAAGTGTATTGCAATGTCTGTAAAAATGAGTACCTGGTAAGGAGACCGAAAATAACCATCCATTCAACCTTTTCTTCTCTCTTGGCATGCTGCCACAATCAGCCCTTTAATACATAGCGTGCAGTGTTTATTCTTCCCCTGCACATATATTCCCTATATAAATCAGACTGCCTGGAGTTAAAAAACCACAAACCATGGAATGTGGAAAAAAAAGTAAGGACTAATAAAATAACCCTTAGGAATTAGGGTACTATCTTTCCCTAGACAGTAGTGAGAGGATTTTATCTGAAAGCCAGAACTGAGAGTAAGCATTGCATTGACAGACTGCAGAGAGAGGACCTGACTACAGTTCACGTAAACTGCTGGTTTTGATGGATCTGTGCCACTCTGCACAGCTGAAGATATGACCATTGATATAGGGGCCACTGTGAGACTCCAGTAGTTGAGCTTTCTCACTCGGGAAGATATTAAGGATGAGTAACAGAAGAAACTAAGGAGGCATTTCATTCCAAGAGCTTTCTGGAATAAAGAAGTCTTTCTGTGGTAATACTGGGAAAAGAGCATGAAGTCAGAGGAATGTTTTCTAAATCAAGTGTATTTGCTGTTTCTGGGCAGCTTGCTTGAACAATAGTACTGTCTCCTCTTTCAGAAACCCAGAAATGATTCCTAGCCTTTACACTTGGTAAAAATCTGATTCAAGCAACAGTTCAGCATAAGCATTAGTGAGATACTGCAGCAACTCTTAGGGGTTATGACAGTTACAAGTTAAGCAGAAACAGTAACACATGGATACTGTATGGCTGCATCATTTTTGCTCACCTGCTCTTTATTAGCTTAAACTATTTTATAGGGAGGATTTCAGTCTTGAATCTAGATCAGAAACCACAATATTCACACACTTGTTCAGGAAAGAGTTGTGTCTCTCTGCAGCTTCTTAAAGTTATTTTGAAAACATCTGAGAAATACATTTCTGTGGCTGCATGAGTAAAGGAAAATGATGCATCTGCTTACTGAAAAGCCAAGTTTTCATCTGCACTGTGCATAGCAGCAATTTGCTCTTCTCTTCCCTTTCCACAATTAACATAACTGAGTGACTCATTGTCGTCTTGTTCAAATTTGTCCTGCATTTTGTAAAAGCACATGACAAAAGAAGATATTTTTTGTCTTCTGAGCCATAAAAACTCCACATATTTCTAGCTGTCCTCTCTTGGAAGATCCCCTCTGCCAGCACCTGGAAAAAACGAAGTCATACCTCTTCTCTAGCTCCCAGAGGCTTACAGTTCTACATTCCTGTGTACTACTTGTTATACTGCAACAGGAAAGAAAAATAACATTTGCTTAATCAAAGCCACTGAAAAGAAAAAACTATTTCTCCCTCCCCTTTTGAGTGCCTTGTGCTACAAGCACTGCCCTCCAAGGCACGTCCTCCTCGAGTCTCCAAATACTTGAAACTCTTACTGACCTGCACTTCTGGTGTAGCGTCAGTTACAATACTGGTTAAACACATGAGCAAAAAATACAGGAATCAGCACATTCACTATTTCTTTCCTTTTATTTTCCTTCAAAGAAACAAATTGTTTGTTGTAAGCCACACTCTCCAGATACAAATGGGCTGGTACACAAAGAGAAATTAAAAATTTATTCCTTATATATGGTGACAGTGACAGCAAAAAGCCTTCTTGAAGATCTTATGCTTTCTACAGAAAACAACCGATCTATATTTGAGATCAGAGAAAGTAAAGGCTAAACATCCTCATTTAGCAGATGAAGAGAAGTTCATCTGTTCTGAGAACAGATAAGTTACAGAACTGAGGCATAGAAGCTGAGGAATCTACTAAATTTAGGCAGCTAAGTGAATGAAGAATGTGCTTTTTGGTGGCCTGGACTGCTCTCTGTGCAGTCCATCCATTGACTCTAGAGGGAGCTCAGAGCAGTTACACCGGGGATTACCGTTATGGGTTTAGAATTCATTTGGCTGAACCTAGATCTGTGCTCAGATTTACATGTGAAATCATTTAGCAGATTGAAAAACGCACTGGGCTTTTTGGAGTTGCAGCATAGCCAAGAAGCAGCAGAAATGAGTGGTTTCCCTCCCTCCAAATGTGCACCAGAAAACATTACAGAAAAAAACCAAAACATTTTAATGTGTTCCCCATAGAAAGGAATTTATGGTAGGGGAAAAAAAAATCTGAAGTCATAAAAGAGGGAAAAATTACTTGATCTAGAAGGGGAAGGATGAAGAAAAAGGCCATTGATACACTCTAGGGTGGAGGGGAGCCCCAAGAGAACTCACAGAGCAAATAAAATCCATAAAGATAAGTAAAAATTTAAGAAATAGAAAAGGGTGGAACCACTGTGTTACTCATACATAGTAGTTGTTCCTATATCAGAGAGAGAAAAACAACCCACCAGCTTCCTTAACTGCGCATATTTTCCATTTACGCAGCTTTTGGAATGCAAATCCTAAATCATTCACAGTCAGACATCTACTTATATATTTCCAGGTGCTCTCTGTCCCCCTGACTCTGTTCTATTACTGTGTGAGGCATATAGCAAGCCTTGGAATGAGATGAACACAAATCACATACAGGTGTTGGTAACAAGTGATTTTCTGCTTATTGGCATACCAGGTAGAGAAAGATACCCCATCCACACCTTTCTTGCCCTGCTGGTCCCCCTACATTAGCACTGAAGAACTCTTCTCTACCTCATGCACCAAAGCCTCAGAGCCCTTCATTATCTCTTGGCTTCAAATCAGCATTCTCCCTCATCCATTTTCAAACCACCTTTCACTTGGTGGGCAGTGATGATGCCTGCATTAAATTTTCAATCTCCCTCCCTGCTTACATTGCTGCTTCAGTTTGTGTTGCTGGGGCTGATCGGGCAACTTCCTCCTCCCACCACGCCCAAAAAACCAAAAAGCAGAAGCAAACAACCGATACTCATATGGCAATAGAGGAAAAGGGGTGGAACTGCGCTGCAATGGCCTGCAAACTCCACTCATGCAAAGAGCTCTGCCACAGCCATCTCCTCTGCCAGCTGAAGGACTGATTGATGCCTTTCAGCAATTAAAAACCCGTGCCTATATCCAGCCTAATAAAAGTAATGCAGTTGTGCCTGTGATTGCAAGGAGCTCATGGGCTGAGTACTCCACAAAGTGTTTAGATAGGTACATACATCCATTGGCAACAGCTCTAAAAGAGAAACTTGTATATCAAGGTCTTTTCAGAATTTAGCCCTTAATTTGGAATGTTTTTGGCATTTTTACCAGTAGTGCCATTTCAGATGGCCCATGTCAGGCATTCTGATTTTCTACTCCTGGTGTGATATCACAGAAGAGTTGGAAATTTTTTCCAAGTAGATTTTCCCTTTCAATGATCCCCTGATGTAGTCAAACAATTTAATAAGAAGACATAACCATATTTCTCTTTGCCTCAGAACCACAAAAAAAAAGAACGGTCATTGTACAAAGACACTTTGTGGCCAAATGAAATCTTCAGTTATGCCTCAGCAAAAATGGGGACGCGTTTCCTTTTTTCTCATTCAGTACAAAAAGCTTTACGAGGCGATGCTGTTAAAACTGATGTTGTTTTTCAAAGAGTCTCAGTTCCTGCCAAATTGAGTTCTCTGTGTGAATGACAGTTTATCAAGGAGAGGAAAGCTGGATTTTGGGCTACAGCCACTGTGCTTTCTCTGACTGGTAGTGATCACCCATGCCTTTGTACTGAGTGAAGTGCAATCCAACATCAAAGGTCAGCATTCATGTCCCTGCCTCCCAAAAGGCCAAGTGGAGACGTGGAGAGTTCTTCGTTATCGTGCACTGATTGAGCAGCAACTTGAATTTCTCTGACATCAACAAAAGTTCACAAACAAACAGCAGTGTGAAGCTTTTAAGAGAGCAGCAGCTCTAATGAAGCAATTAAATAGACAGCTGAGGAGCACCTGAATACACAGTGCACACATAAAGAAAACCATCCAGTCAGAATTCCTGCTGATCTCCCTCTCTCCTGAGTTTGTAACAGAGTGTGGGCAATCCCATTACATATGGTGGGCTGTCCATCCTGTGGCTTGGAACAAGCCAGGGTAAACTGCTCTATAAATGGCAAAAGGGTGTCATAGTAACAGCCATCTATGTATGAGGTTATTCCTGCAACACTAACTACAACTCACACCACCAAAAGGAAAAATATGGTGCCAGGATGTGGCATGCACTGCTTTCAAGAAAAGATCCTTTCAGATATAAGTGGGAACCTGGAAGAATGCAGAAATACATTTGCGAAGCCTGTTTCTTTGCTGAAGCAAAGGGTACTAGATCATAACTATTTAGCTGTAAATTTAAGCTGTAGCTCATCGGTGAATAAATATGACTATTCAACTACCACTCTGAAACCAACTGCAGCCTCGGTTGCGCAGTAAGCTTCCTCTTTTGCAAGCATTTCACCAGACTCAATAAGGAAACTTGAAACTTCTATTGTTACTTACTGCAACATTGTCATAGTTACAGGAGTGGTGATTTTCAATGTCAAAATCCAAGAAGTTCAATAGGACTCTGTGGCTGTAGTCCACTTGGATAACCCAAGAACAATCTGTGTTGTTATTATAAGGTTGAGGATAGTTTGGAGAATGGATTTCCCCACTGGTTGCTTGGAAAATACCACCACAGCCTGAAAAAGACATCATCAGTTTTAATCAGAAGCTCTTTTATGCTTAGCAAGATTCCACCTCTATTTTTAAACTAAGGGAAGAACACCTCCATCTTTATATTTTCTACATTAAACTTTTGTAAGATGAGTGCTTCAACTGTTGAAGCCTCCTGTCTGCAACAAAAATCAATGGAAATGATTATCAGAAAGTATAACATTATCATTATTGGTGAATGTGCAACAACAGTGCTTATAAGTAATGTTTCTTTCTAGCCCCAGGCTGGTAGTAGATGCCATAAAGGCTGAAGCATTAGTGATGGTATTCTTCTATCCTAGATATTGTAAAAGCAATCAAAAATACTGTTCATATGAATGCCACAGACCTAGCATACTGAGAAAGCAATGTCTAGGCCTGGCTGGGCATAGGGATGAGAAAACTATTTCTGAAAATATCAAGTGAGCTAGGAGCTTCACTTTTCCCATAAGCAGTACAACAATTGCAAGCCTAGAGTTTCTGCTTCTCTACCCATGCAGCTGAGAGCTTCCTCAGGACTCCACCCTCAGGTATTTCTGACCAGAACAGCTCCACTGCTCATCAATATCTAAATAGCTAGAATGAGGGATCCTGTGAGGGAATTGCCAGGGCTTTCAATAGGACTGCACAAACAAATGGACTTTTATATGTTGTAAAGAGATGGAGGAGGGTGAGAGACAGACATGGGGACTGCTGTAGATGGAGGTGGCTTGCTGGAAGGACAAAAACTATACTGTTACTGCGTTCTGGTGAGTGGGTATTTTAGAGGCTAGAGGGGGGTTGGAGTACAACAAGGAAGATGCTGTATAGGGATGAGAAAACTTCAGGGGGCCTAAGTAGAAAAAATAACCTGCCAGATCATGGAAGGGGATTAATTCAAAGGACTATTGTCGACTTCTTCTATTCAAAAAAACTCTTGTGCCTTTCTCATAAAACTTGTGAGAATGGAGAAGTATAAACCTTGACAAACTAATGAATCTGTGTGCTTAATCAAGCAAAACTGCAAGATTTAAAATCTGCCTCTCCTCACTTTTCATTGTAATTATTTTCCAATAATTGGCCTTTTCATAAGAACTCCCATGTAGAGACATGCGGTTGGGTCTTTTAAGCGTGTCTGTTCTTTTACTGATTACCAGTAGGGCTTTGAACAAATAATCACATCAGAACCTTATAATGTTCAAGTATTTACTAATCACTCCAAATATTTTTGGAGTCCACTGAGTTCTCCATGTTAAGCCGCATTCCTATGTATTTTTCACTTTATAGTTTAAAACCAAAAGCACCATTCAGCTAATAGAGGACTCTGTGTGGGTGAGTCAGTGGGTGAGGAGACCTGCTAGCATGCAAAAGTTCTTTTCTGATTACAAGCATGTCTTGATTAATGATGTAGAGAAGAAACTCCAACAAGGTAGACTGTTACAAAATAAATAGGCCTAGATTTTAGCTAGTTAGACAATTTTTTCCTGTGTTTTTCAGCATTTCTTAGTGTTACTAAATCCAGTAACACTCAAATTCTCCTTCAGTTTTCAGCCCTATGCTGTTTGACTACTTTAAATGCTTGCGTGGCTGATCCGCAATTCTCAGACTTCCTGAATTTCTCCTGCTATTAATCAGTATACTCACCACCCGGGTTTTCCTGCCAGGAAGCATTAAAACCTTTCCCTGTCACTGCTGCATCTGTCTTGAAATGGACAATGGCTGAATTGCCAGTAGTAGAGACTTGGAGTGGGTTCTGTGCTGATCTTGAAACACACAACTGGGCTAGTCTAGGAGAGAGGAAATCAGGGCCACCATACACCTAGAAATGGAAGAAACACTGTCAAAGTTTTTCAAAGAGACCATCTGTCACATAGAATACATGAGAACTGCTTTGCTAGGAGAAAAAAAATCTTTAAGTATTGAAAGTGATTCCACATTTTGAAATGCAAAGTAGCTAATAAAATTATTTTCTCTGCAGGTTTGCTTGGTATCTGAACCACTTAGAGCGAGTATGACATTCTGGATGATTTCAAAACAGCCTTGCTCTAAATAAGAATTTTCTGCTTTGCGGACTTTGCCACATTCTTCTTCCCTCATCGCTCCAGGGTTAGCACCTTGTTTCTGTGGGGATATAAACCCAGATTTTTTTTGTGTGCTCGTGCAAACAAACTGTAGCTTTTTGCAGGAACTTGTGCTGATAGTTTGTATTTTGCACCCTTTATGTTTAAAGGGACAGTTAAGACTGATTTTTAAATTGGGGGTAGATTTCATCACTCTTTCTGATAAAACAAAAAAAAGTGCAATTTTAATGCCTTCAATGGCAGAATCAACATCCAAACTATGGCATTTTCGTTAAGTAAACTACATTTTAATAACACTCTTTGGAAACAAGGATATATAACATACATACTTCCCACAGAGGACAGGTTTTGACTTTTGAGAGTAATTACTTCCTACTCAGAAGACTGTGCCTCAGGCAGTTATAAACCAGAAAACCACCACGCTCTTAAACATCATCAGCTGTATTGTGTACTTTATAATGCATTTTTAAACCAATTCAAGTTAAATAGATGGCAGTGCTGAAGCCTTGTTAATCCTGTTGCTTGTTTTCCAAAAGGGATGTGGGATTTTAGTTTGAGCCCACTTATAACTGGTGGAACTTGCTCACCTTCCTTAGTCTTCCCTCTCAAAGCTAAAGAAAACACACATGCCCAGTGCAACTTTCAAAACCAGACATGATTTTGGTGCTTAGTGCCTTCAATGATTGAATTTTCTTGGCTTTTTGCATGCTAATGAAATGCCACCTGATATTAAAGGTCTTTGACCTACTATGGTGTGTCCCTGGTAAGACAGCAGCTGCAAAAGTCAGCTTCACAGTAACATCAATGTGAAAACTGTTAAAGAAATACACCAAATAAAGAGTGAGCGTGCCGTTGCCTTTCGGCAACTGAACTAGTAATAGATACTCATTGTATCAGCATATATTATGTATAAATCCTAAAGCTAAACTAGAGAATGGCAAGTTCTAACAACAAAACCAGAGAATAGGAAGATAAGGCAACAAATCCCATCAGGATTTTCCCACCTCTAACAGCTCAAGTCTGCTCCAATATTTTATTAGTCTGGTAAATATCAAAAAGGTCAAAAAAAGCAATCCATGAATCTCCCCAGAAAGTGACATTACTATAAGAACCAACCTTCTGTATGGCCCTTTTGCCTCTGATGTCTTCTAGAGGAGGGGAAACTCAGTATTTAAATAAACTTTGTCAAATACTTTTTAGCCTCAGAAGAAGTCTAGGTTCTGGCCAAGCTAAATATCTGAGCAAGTCTTAAAAATAGCTGAGCTAGTCCTACCACCTCCAGGGCTACGTGTACTGCATTGCTACATAATTTGATTGATCATGCACTCACTAACTGCTCATAGTGCCTGACACTGCTCTGCCATTAGAGGTACAAGGGAAAGAACTTTTTTTTAACTGGAAAAAATTTTCAGTGACTCCAGAGTAATGTGAGACCTCAGAAGCTGAAGCTTGCATCCCCAGAAGAAACAAGGAATCAATTTTTTTATAAACATCATAGTCTGTTAGATGTTCAGAAGACTGTATTTTGTTTTAGTGGCTGATTGCACAGACTTAATAGCTTAAACATTTCAATTTTGACTGAGACAGCATTTTTTTGCATTCTGTAGGGAGGCTGCATGACTGGAATGGATAATGGTTCTTCTGTCCAATTGATCATCTCAAGGCATTCAAGAGAAGTCAGAATGGATGAAATCACAGCTCAGATTAAGAATCTGTAATGAAGGAGTCACAGTCTGGGGAAGAAGCATGTTTGTCCACTGGAGGCTCAGTGTCTTCTGCAAAATCTTACGGTTTGGCTGCTTGTGAGGCCCAATGACAGCTGCATTTGTCAGAAGTCTGTTCAAAATGTGAATTTTAAAATGTGTTTGTGGTACACTCCCTGAGTCAGAGCCACAGCATGAGATCTAGCAGGAACACATGCTCTTAATCATCTAACCCAGCACAGAGAGGCTATGTGGCAGAGGAAACAGCAGGAGTTTCTAATATGCATCTAATAAGCATCACGGACCAGCCTCTCACATCATCCCTGGTGCTCCCTGGGGCCATCTGCACACCATGGGCAAGGGGACCAAACCCAGGCCTGACATAAACCCTGCTGATTTCTGTAGTATTACCTCAGAAATGAACTTGGCCAAAGCTGAACACGTATAGTTGACCTTCTGGAAGAGAACTAAGGATGGGGAAGAAATATTGATGGAAATCTGAGGTTTGTGGGTCTCCTTTACATTGTTAACTGTTCAGCAACGGCCTTCTGCACAGTTTCAAAATTAAAAGCACAGTCAAAGGCATGCTCTTTACAGTTAGGAGTGTATTTTCTTTTCTCCTTTATGCCAGTTCAATTAATCAGATGCTTTCACAAGGGCTGGAACAAAAACAAATTAGAGTGTTTCCATGACAAAAAACAATAAAATGTTACTTTTGGCTGCAAAGAAGAAAACCAATAGTTACCACATGAAAAAAAAGAAGAGGGAAAAGAGAATGGATGGAAAGAATGAATTCCAGGGTGTGGTTCACAAAGAGTCACAGGATGTCTGAGTTGCAAACAGATAAAAATAAAAACATCTAGTCTGACCAGAGCACTTGATCTAGAGATAAAATGATGTTGGATGGCATAGCGGGGATGCAGGACACTGCCATAAAGCCCATGGTTTTAATCTGTTCTTATCATTTGCTTCTGCCCTGTTAGCTCCATTTATTGTTAGCAGTCAGCATTCCAGAGTTATGAGCAACAGAAAGCTGTATTTATGCGGTTGGTCACCCTCATGACACAGATTTTCTGGGAATAAAACTGATCCCTGTTCAGACATAACTGCCAGCAAAGAGAGAGCCTGCCTTTGACAGAGAATTAAGAATTACAGTAATACTTGATGTTTCTTTATATTTAAATGAGAAGACCAGAGCATCTAATAATGACTTGGAAGTGCAATTGATTGACAGGGTTCCTTCTTTTTCAGCTCAGAGCTACATCTTGTTGTGGCAGAATATATTTATAGTTTACAAAAATCTGGTGCATGTTAAAGATGTCATAATTTAACAAAGCAGACATGGTAATTTTTCTCTATGTATGTATTTTCAATAGAAGCCATTTTAAAAATATTTTTAACTCTTTCATTGTGTCCAAAATGATGGCTTCTATTTCCATGAAACATTTCTAGAAAGCATCTTTAAGAACAACTTAAAATTTGTTTCTGGATGTTTGTAAAAGGAATGGAATCTGATGGGGAACAGAGACAGACGGAGTGCAACAGTGTCATAAAAGAAACAAGGAGGAGGAGGATGAAAGGAGAACGTGTCAAACACTTGACCGTGTAGAAGCCATGGGAAGAACTTGCGGATTTCACACACAAAATTTTTATGTAACTATTATTGCACAGTCTTGGTGCAATATGACAGGACTGGGATACTAACATGGAAGGGACAGCTTGTTTAGGAGACATTGTCAAAGGAAAGGGAAAGGAGACAGTTGCTGCATTTTACAAGAACAAATATGTTTCAGCAAAATGTGCACGAGAGAAATATTCAAGAAACTATGGTATAAAAATGAAGTTAGTAGCAAAGATGCTGCGATGGGAAAGATCTCTCAGAATTTTCCTACAATTCTGTGCCAGGTCAAAGGAGTGAGGGTGTTTCTAAGCAAAAGCTAAATCCATCCAAGTGAGCAAGTTTTGTGATTACTGGGGCATTTTTATTACAAGGTAATATATTTTGGAAAAGCAACAGAAAAAAGTGCAATATATTGCAGCGTTCTAAAGACAGCTTCTTATTTCAGAGAGTAGAGACAGTAAACAGGACAGGGAGGGACAGAAGGGTGCAGAACTATTTAATACTGATTTTGGCTTCCTATTAAAGCTGAAAGTTTTTTGGCTTGAAAGAAAACAGGAAGCTGTAGAACTCACTATTCAGAGATAAGGAAAAAGTGAAATCAGAGGAATAATTGAGAAAAAGCAGACTTCAAAACCCAAAGAATTGGTAGACAGGATACTTTTGGGAAGATAATGTGAGAGTGAAAGAAGTTTGGAACCTTAGTGATCACTGAAACACACTGTCAAAGGCACACCAGGAACCTCTTTTTTTCTAACACTTTTCAAACTTTTGTGTGTGTGGTTTTCAGCCTGGACAGACATAGACAACTAAAGGAAAGAAGATAACAAGGTAGAGCAACTCCTGAAAATGATTAACCACATCCTTTTTTTCCCCATTAAATCTAAGTCATCATTTGTTCTGTACAGACTATATCAATCATGCAGTGAATGTGTAATTTTATAACAAAAGCAAGAAAATTTGTATCTCGCAAGGTACATAAAAATCCAGCAAATGCCTGCAGTTTGCGGGGGAAGCTGTTTGGTGCCAGAAACTTTGATCTTGCACTGAGACATGAACCAATTTTCCCCAATAAGTTGATTTATGTTAGGTTATCTGTCAGCAGATCAGAAATAGGTGTTGGGAATTGCATGAGCCAAGATTAGGAGACAAGTAACTCAGAGGCATGCCAATTCTGAGAGCAGGAAGGCAGGGAAGTTCAAATGGCAAGGTGGGCATCTGTGCTGATGAGTGAGTAAAGTTAGAAAGAAGAAAAGCGCAGCAACTAAGTTTGAAGAAGTAAAGAAAGAAAACCCAAAACCTAAGGTGAATACCTTGCTCAGGGACACAGAGCAGCAAACTGTAGGATCCCCTTAAACAACTTAAGCAATTTGCATCCAGCAACCCACTCATTGGTTTTAGGCCAGTCCCCCCACTAGTCAAAAACTTGTCAAGCAAATGGTTGCCAGCCATCTGTACTCTTACTGGATTGTGATAGCTCCTGGATGACCACCTGCAGATGTAGGCATTCAAGAAACGGCCAACCACAGCAGACTTAGATTTTGTAGCTGTTTAATGGATTCCTCCGGGCAACAGAGGCATATCTGAAACTTACAGGCAGATTAGCTTCAACCTAGTCATTTTAGGCACAAACATCAATGAAGCTGCAATACAACAGACTTCATCAGTACCCAAACCAGCCAACACAGGTCACCTACTCACAGACACTGGTGTCAGCAATGTGACATACAGTCATACCTGCCAATGCTACTGATGGAGAATTCATAGAACAATTTCCTTACACCCAGATCCTACAGAAGTCCCAAAGCCAACAGGATACTCAAAGCATGGTGTCCATTTAGTCAAGACTTCCACTTTATTGCTACGCTAGGAAAGCCTATGTCAGAGCCAGAAAGCTGGAGTTAAGTTATACATCTCTTCTACTCATGCAAATGCTTAGCAATCATCTGTCTGGCAACTATATATTTAGGACCTGCTTTGGGATGTGGGTTAAGTCTTCCAGGAATATTGCTGATGAGTGTGCACTGAGGACCATAGACTGGAGAAATCAAAGCTATAAAGGTGAAAACAGGCAGCAATGAGTATGTGTAGGTGCTGGACACAAAGCTGTCTAGCTGTATGCTGCTCACACATCACATTACCCAGGCGAAGAGGAGAAGAAAGGCCCCAGAGGATTGATACAAGATGTCTAAATCGATCTTTTGCGTTCATTACAAAAACATTCAAATGTCACCTGTGTATTAACATCCAAAGACCCAACAACTGTACCTCCATCTAGTGAGAGCTATCTAGAAAGTCTATACTTCTAAAGAATTTCTTCCTGACATTATTTCCTATCCCTTCTTCCTGCACTGGAAGTCTCTGTTAGCTGGGATGGGTCACTTGGCTGCTTCCCAACAGGAGCACAAAGATGTCATATACAACAGGGCCATCAACCCTTATGGGTCTCTTAAAGGTCAGTAAAGCCTTAGAGAGGTCCCTTTTCTCCTTGTTCCACCACCCTGACTAGGTCAGGGTGTTCCACCACAAGCTGACTAGGACACTGCGTCTTCTTTTATTCTTTTTCTGAGTACAAAAGATTCTTCATAGTTTTCAGCACTCAGGGTTATAAATCTTCCCACTTCCTTGGAAGGTCCTACGCAAGGTCTCATCTCAGTTATCCCCCTGGTGATCCATTATCTTCCTTTACATCAGGAAATTTTATCTCCATGGTACAGCACCCCACACTGTGTTCTTTGTAAAAGGTGGACTTTTTAAGACTCTTTTTTTCAAAGCAGTTTTGTCTCTTCTTAGGAAGTGTACAGTGTCTAGCATCATTATTGATTAAGGTATACAGACATCAAAGGCCTAAAAGCAAAAAATAACAAGAGCATTGTGGCTTCTGTGACATCTGTGGAACTAATTGTAACCACAGCAGAAATGGGAAATTGCAGTAGAATTGTTTGTTCTGCTCCTACAGTTTCTGGGATTATCTGCTCCAGAAGGAAAAGTATGTAACTTGTTCATTTTTGAGGAGTAAATCTAATACTCTTACCTCCAAAATATCGTAGCTGCAGTTTGGGTGATATTCAATGTCGAATTCCTGAATGGTGAGTTGAATGCTGCTACCAGGCGTTGTGTGAATGTACCAGATGCATTCCCTATTGCTTGGGTATCTGTTGGGGTAGCCAGGGCTGTGAAATGAACCAGAAGGGCCAGAGAGTTCTCCTCCACAACCTGACAACACAGCAAAGCAGCCCATCAGTGAGGGGATCTGGAAAAACTCACTGACAGCTCTGCAATGAGGACAGACATTAGCACCCATTTCATGCACAAATGTGTATATGGGGCTTGAGGGTCCGAGGTTTAGCAGGGAAGAGAAACTCAGGTACAGCAGGCTGGACCTACTGGCACTGCCAGTAAGCACTTCACCTCCTGTTTTGGCATGTTTCTCACCATACATCAGCATCTGCTTCAACAGCTGAAGAAACCGAGACACAGAGCAAAAAAGTGACATTTTTGTATGGGCCTCTAACTTTGATCAGTTCTAGAAAGCTGAATCAGATCCATCCTCAGCTGTTACTGACCTCCACTAATACACAGACTAAGTTATCATGGGGAGGGCTTCCTATTGTTGTAAAAATACCATTTCCCACTGCTTTAGAAATCATAAAATTAAAGACAATGCAATTTCTCTCAGCCCACTGAGCATGATTACAAGCTGCCACATCACAGTGAATAAACTGGCTTTCTGACATTTGGTGAGTTTAATGGTCTTTTTTTTTGAATTGTAACTGTGCGATTGTAAGACATGCTATGGTTGAAAAGTTTTGTATTTTCATTTCAGATAAGAAACTATTGCCCTAACCTCAGTCCCCAGCCATTTGGATGACTAAGTTCTTGCATACTGTGAGCTAGATTTAAAAAAAAAAAAAAAAAAAAAAGAGATGCAAAACAATGGATCGAATTGAGGCCCTGATTTGACAGCACAAAGCAGCTGGACACCTGAGACTGCAGTTTTGTGACTGCCTTATGGAGATGTGGCAACTGTTGCACTCACCTCCTTTTGTTGAGTTCCTGGGAAGAGGCTCTCCCTATCCCAGTCCCTGGGTGCAGGTGTCAGCAGCGTGGGAAGGCACAACGGCCCTTCCCAGTGCCAGGGCAGATGTAGATCAGCTAAATTCATGGTGAAACCTCACCTTTAGAGAAGCCAGTAGCGTTGTTGTGTGTCTGTCACATACAGAAAGCAAGGGAATTGTGGTTTTGATCTCATTTTATGTGAGTGTCGCTCTGGCTTGCAGCAGCATTTTTTTTCTTCTCTACATTACCAGCCCCCGGGTGCTTCATTTAGCACTAGCTAATCTTTTGCTTACACAGCTTTTAAGGGGTCACTCAAGCATTGTAAGTAAAGCCCACACTCCATCAATCTCTTTGGCTTCATCTCCAGAGGGAAGGTTCTGTCACATAGCAAAAAAGCCCCAAAATACTTAATAAAACCATCTAACAAACCATGAGCTCTATATTCCCAGAGGCCAATACTGCGGTATGTCAGAAGTGATAAATAGCATCTGTATCAGAACTTTTAGTTATAGGAGATATTTTGTAGCATAAACCAAATAAACGACCCTTCTGACCAGCCTAACTAATCCATATGGATGTGTTAAACTCCCGTAATCTCTATGCGTCTATGCATAATTTGACACCTGAACAAGGTATCTTTGGCCATTGCTCTGCTTAACTTTTTTTTTTTTTCAGGAAAGTTAAATCAAGATCTTCAATAAAATACAAATACTTTCCTCAACACCTCCTGTGACAAACTTGTGGTTATTGAAGGGTGGCTGCCCCAGAAGCATTTACCATCACCTCTGCCATGGGGTCTTTCAGCTTCTCACTGAAAACTTGAGTTTGGCTTTGCCACAATTGGCTCTAGGACTCCTAGGACTGCAAAATACGAATCTGTGAGAGGAAAGAGCAGCAAGTCTGAAAGGCAGCAAAGCAATAAGAAGCTATTTTAAACTAGAAAAGAGCCATCTAAATGCTGATGTGAGGAAGACGTCTCCAGCCATGCCAGCAATATAACACAGGTCTCTGTCAGTCCATCACCCAGTACTCACTGGAAAACCGCCTTTTAAATACAAGAATTCCCACAATTGAACAATGGTTAGCTATAACCCAGGAAAGTCTTTACATAGCTGAGGTGGACCTCACAGGTGAATTGGCATGGGCTTAGTTCTTCTCCCTTTTTCCCCACCTTGCTTCACGATGCTCCATAACCCTGAGGTGGTTTGCCCTGCAGCCACAAAACTACACTGTCAAGCTACCGGATGTCTCAGCCAAGGAGTAAAAGAAGCTTTTAAGTGTATTTGAAACCACTCCTGCCTTCAGTCCCTCTGGAGAAACAGAAAAAGTTAGTGCACTTACTTCCCCAAGGCCTGCCAGCACTGGTGGATAAATGTTAAGCCCCTGAAACTTTGATATCCATGAGCATTTCAGCAGAGACACAGAGAGGAAGAAAGCTTCAGGGTGACCCAGCACTCCATTTTTTCCCCAGTGCCATCAGAAGATGGCCTAATTTTCCTCAAAAGAAACCAGGTCGTTGGGTTTTTACTACTGGAGAAAAAAAAAAAGGTGCTGGCAGGAGGGGAGCCTTACAGCTGGATTTGCAGGGTGAGTTACTCTCTTTCTTTTCCCTCAGCAGCAGGAATGACACAGCCGCTGAGGACAGGCTTCAGGAGGGAAAAGCTGCCTTGCCAGCTTGGGAAACAGAAAGATTTCTCAACAAACAGACTGGATGGCTCTGCTCCTGAGGGGGTGGGAATGGGGAGGCAGGGGAGTTTCAGCAGGCGAGAACAAAGCCAATTGCTATTTATCTCAGCCTGAAGAAAGCTGGGAACATTTTAAAACTAAACAGGCAGTTATGACTCAGCTTCTCCCACTAAGAGTTTCCTGATAGCCACAAAGACATGGTTTTTATTTAAACCCAAAATGGCTCAGATGAGTGGAAAGTTTGTGTGCTGCGCTTTGAGGCACAGACCTTTCTTGCTATGCAAACCCTTGCAGGTAGCATTCAGATTACTCATGCTCTCTCTCCAGAGGGGTTTATATTTTCTCTGAGCTCAATCGATATTCTCTGGATGAGGTATGTGAAGCACATGAATAAGAATGTCAAACTGTTGTTAATGTGCCATTTCTTTTCTTCCAACTACAAATGTTCTCAGAAAAGGCTTTTTGTTAAAAGAGAAGTGATTCTTCTTAAGTGCTCCAGTAAAATGGAAGTAAAGTTTAGACCTCTGTGATTCATTTCTCATAATGAATATGCTGAACTCCCGTTGCCAATCATTTATTAATTGTTTGCAAACAGATCGGAAATTGCTTGAGTTTATGCCTAAGTATTCACTGACTAATAGCCAAAAAAATGACTCACTGATCTTTGCAAATAGGTGAACTTCACACGTGAACTATTTTCACTGACCTGCATATGCAAGCAGAAACCTCTATATCAGAGCAGAAACATAATCTCTGAACTCTCTGGCCAACTGGCAGAAAGTGTATATTATGTTTCTGCTCTTACATGGATGAGGTAAGAATCAGTGCTGTTGTGTTTTTTTGAGAATATAGATGCTAGATGATTTTAACAAAACATTTACAGAAATACTTAAGAAATTAAAACAAATGTTCCTGCCTTTAAACTCACTTGCTACATCTATGGAACACTAAAATGGGAAAAACTCAAATAATGATAGAAAAACTTTTTGAAATACTTACAAATGTTGTATGTGAAAGTTTGCCCAGCCTTAGAATTAAAAAAAAAAAAAACAAACCAAAAAGCAAAACAAAAAAACCCAGAATTGTCCAGGAACATTGTTTCAAAATGAGCAGGAAACTTTGATTCTTTGATTCACTGACATTGCAGCTTATATTTCAGTTCCTGGAACATTATGGATCTTTACTATTCACAACCTTTTTGTCTTGAATATTTTAAAAAGGTGAATTTAGAATTTGATCCTTGATTTATTCAATGTCTTCCCCATTTTCATTAGGCACAAAATTCTTGTGGCATTATCCCTTTCTTTGATTGGCTCACAGATCCAAGCCATCAAGGAAAACTAAACTGCAAGTATTTTTCATATTATTTGTGTTACCTCTGAAGACAGATTCCCTGCCTTAAGATGCTTATCCTAGGCTTTGAAATCTGCCTTGGCAGATACTTAAAATAATCAGAAAAGATATCAAACAAATTACATTCATATGAATGGTGTTCAGGCTGAAGATGTACATGTAGATGCAGATGCATATTTTTTACATACATATATGAATATATGTATGGATTTTGCATTTAAAAGAAAAACTTGAGGAGAAATGCCAGTCCTGTTTTTTGGAAGCATGCGTTTGTATGTATCATATCCTTTTCCTATGTTTTGAGCAAGCTAAGAAATACATTTTGGTTTAACCTGGAATGTAATTCCCATACAAAACTAGCCTGCCTACTTTAATAAGACATTGAAATAGGAAAAGTTTGAATGATGATGTAATCATCTCAGCTAATTAAACTTCCTCCATCCCTGGCATCACCATTAAATGAACACAAACCTTTTCCCAATGTTTACATTTGTCTGCAAACATCAGATTAGAGTTTGCTTCTATTCAAATAAATGGAATTTGTGCTGCTTATGGCAACAAAGTAAAAAAGATTTGGTCTTTAGGGGTAAATAAAAATGCAGAAGCAGAACCTATAAATTGCTGCACGACTTCAGCTCTCACTGAAATAATAGTGAATAATCTGAAACCATTCTGTTCTTCAAATGTTCTCAGCACAGAAATACACAGTCTTGCTGTATGTGGACAGATACACAGACAGCTGCACTGTGGAAACGTTTCTTTGAGCTCAACTGCATACGGCATATGCTCAGTTTGTGCAAACCTCCTTGCAGTCATTTTGGAAACTTCAGCCCTGCAGTTAAACTGAGGGGAAAAAAAAAAAGGAGGGGAGATACTCTTGTAGTAGTGTAAAGGTCTTGGAATTCCCTTAAAAATGCTTAAAACAACTACCTAACCTGGTGTTAGTTGCTAGGAAATCAGACAACAAATAGAAAGCTCAGGAAACATTATTTGGTGTCTTTGCTTTCCTCTGGCTAAAATCTAAGTAGTTATTGAAGATTGTGCAAGGGATGATTTATACATGTCTTCCCATATTACTGCCTGTCTGGTTAGCAGATGGTGTTCATTAACCAAAGAAGAATCCCTATTCTCATAAATAATTACAGCTGAATAGAGAAGTAGTAATCTGTGGAAACCTCTATTATTTGCAAGGTTTTCGGATTTATTCATGGCTATGTTTTAGCCACATGCTACAAAAATTCCTTCCATGAAGTTTAAAGTGAACTGGCACTCTTTCTGTAAAGTCAGTTAGGGAAATTAAAGGATTCAGAGTTGTTTGATTTGTTGTGCTCATGGTGAAATATTTCAGTAAACGTTAACTGAATCTAGCTGCAAGAAGCAGGTAGTATGCACATTTGCCTGTACTGCACTAATACTTGCATGAAGTATAACTTGGATTTGATTCTGAACTCTTTTGCGCTCTTGAGTAGGTTTAGTACTTAGAATATTATCCAGTGGAGCAAGTGGGATAATTTTCATGATACGGGTTTATGCAAGAGAGTGGAAATTCAAGTGTGAATTTTTTTTTCCTCCTGTTTGATTTATTAATCACTTATGTAACTCTGATTACTATTATTTTATCAGTCTCCTAAATTCTGTTTGTTTTTTTTTTCCAACATGTTCCAATCTGAAATCGGTAAGGTGGATATTAAATAAAGATAGGCTACTGGGACCCAGAGACCTAAAGGCAAATTTAGGCATTTAAACAGGAGCTGAATCCTCCAAGATATTGAATGGCCACAGTTCCCACATCAGCTGCCAGTGTTCAGTGTTAAAAAGGAGCCATTTTCTAGCTCTCAGGCACTGATTGAACTGTTCGGCAACAAGCATTTTAAGAAAATTTTGGCCCTTATATATTATTTTGGGGGATGAGGGGAGGCCCAGCTTGCTGAAGAAGCAGAAATTAATTCATCCCTATCTCTCATAGAGAACATGTCTATGTTTTTAATAGCCAGCAATCAATAGCCTGCAATAAAAAAAACCAGCTCTGAACATGGTAGTACCCACATCTCAAAACAACCGCTCAGGACTTCGAAAGAGCAGACCATGTGCATCCTCAGACTTAATGTGATAGAAAGACACTGAAAAGAATAGTCACTTTCAAAAACTGAACGAATGGCAGTTTGTCAAAGGATGTACAAGAAATTAGCAACAGAGCTATGATTCAGGCTTAGGAAATCTGGGCCTCAGCTCCCTCGTTGACCTGCAATGCAATATTCTCTCCAGCAATCCTAATGGATGCCTGGCAAATCTCTGCATTGAATAGCTTCTGCATTTTAATCTAATCTCTGTTTCTGTTATGTTTCCCTGAAGAACCAACAAACTATTTCACATTTTACCTGACACATATACTGAAAAAGTCAGTCTTTAGTTATTGTATGCCTTTTAATAGTTTTTATCTTCTGAAAATATAGACCAAGAGTAATGAAAATGTCTCTTCTCATGAACCAAGTGGGCTTTCTCCACATCCTGTCCATCAGTCATGGTTTCTCGGTGAAATCCAACAGAAAGAATATGACGGTGAAGGAAAAGCAACACAATACTTTGCTGCTACATAATTCTTTTCTCAACAGTCTGCTGTGCATCTTTTTTAAAGGGGGAATTAATGTGTCACAGAAAACAGAATACCAGGTGCAAATTTTGACTATGCTGAGAAGAGCCAATTGAATTTATAAGCTCTACTGACAATCAAGCAGCCTAATGAGTAAGCTTCCAATGAAATGCAGAGATAGATAGAGATATATATATATATATATAAAGCAGTCAGCTCCCACATGTACATTGCTTAATAAGGTAAGTGACGGGTCTAGGACGTATGCGTCTTCTCAGATAATGACAGTTGTCACTGGTGTAATTTTGCACTGAGAGACCTTTGCCCTTTTGGCCTCCTGAATTATTTTTTTAAGGAAAGCAATTCAATTGGCACTCCATCTTTGCAACATCCAGACCGTTACCAAGAGTTTGTTCTTTCTCAAAGATCAAATATATGGCCCCAAATGTATTTGACTGTATTAAGCTTCCTAATAAACAGCAGAAGTGGAATGAGCACCTTGCAGATTCAAGCTTTCCTCTGGTGAATAAGCCTCCTAAGGCCTTGGCTGCAGAAGAAAACATTAGTGATTTAGCCAAATCAATTCTAAATCCAGCCTCATCAATGAAAGCCCCTTAGATGAACAGTGTTATTTTAAATTGAATTCTTTGCACTACAGCTTTCCATCCAAGTTAAAACTATTTATGCTTTTAAGCATAAATAACAGCATTCTCCTAAGATCAGTTACTAATTCTGTCTTTGGGAAAGCCTAAAGACTGGGTTTCCTTCAGCAACCCAGCTCAGCAGCTCAGCAACTGAAAAGCAGCAGCTCAGCAACTGGAAAGATCAGATGCAAATATTTCAAATCAAAACACTTCAAATTTGTGTTGTGCATGGCAACAGAAACTCCTCACGCCAGTTATCAATGAGGTAAGCTTTTTGCTTTTCATGATCACCTCAAACTGTGAGGAAAGCTGCTGGAAAGAGTGTCTGAAATGAGCTGTATCAGTCACACGGTGGCAAATCTAAGTGCTGCTCTCTTTTATCACCGAAGCATGTGAATGTCCTTGATATATATCTCATAGAGGCTTCACAACTGCCAGTTAAGGAGCACATGGACAGCTTGAGAAATAGTTCACAGCAGCTTGAACTCTAGAGCACACATTTGTCACTTGAGCAGAAGTAAAAGCTCTTCTCTCAGCAATATATATAGCCTTGTTATGTTCTTGTCAGGTGAGATGTTACCAGATCCAGGTTTAGATTCTCTTAGGGATTTGCCCTCAGAGAAGAGGGGACCTCAATGCTTCACTCTGAAATCCTTAACTCAAACCTGCATCTCCTAATGAGTTCCTTAAACTAAGGGACTTTCTCCACTGAGCTTTTTTGTGCATTTGAAAAATTTTCAGAAGGGAGAAGCAAATATAGCACCCCAAACACAGGACCATATCTAATTTTATCCATTCTAGGGCAACAGCATGTGCCCAGACAACATAGTCACCAAGGGTAAGAGGAATACCCATATTTGTGCATGACACCAATCAAGAAAAAAAGGAAATGCCTGCAATGAACAAAAAGATGACTGTGGTGAGCTCTGGAGGAACTTGCACTCATATTACAGGCTGTCAGGAGTTGCAGCTGTGACATTAGAAGCCAGCAATGACACTCCCTATAGCAGTCAGCCCTATCTGAACCCACAGATCCTGCTCTGCTGCTCAGACACAGCCCCACATTAGCAGTCTGGGCCAGGTGCAGCATTAGGCTGCAGTTTAGCATCCAGGAACTAACAGAGGGGCAGTGCTGGCTGACACAGAATTGAATGTGTCAGTGAAAAAAGGGGGGGGGGGGGGGGGGATGGGAGAGGGCTGGAGCTTCGGGGAAATGCTTGGGGGCGACGTGGAAGGAAAGCGCAAGAGTGCTTACCACGCAGGCAGATTCTGGAAAGCTTTGAGAACTTTAGAAAAGCAAGTTAACCCAGCACCATGGCTACTGTGTGGAGCTGATGTCATCTGGCTGTGCATAAAAGCCTCCACTTTTTCTTCTTTTGTGCAGTCCCAGAATGACATCACCTCGAAGCACAAGAACGTACCTTTGTGCTTCAGCACTTCCCCTGCTGGCTCCTGCCATACATCTCACTCCTCCCGCATATGTCCCTCCTTTGCCCAGAAATGCTCCTTGACCTCCGCTGAATGCAAAACACCACTGTCTAGTCAGGGAGAGCCCAATGGGAACCCGCAAACGCCAGCAGTCTGTGGTAGTGCAAAGGAGCTCCTATTCAAACAATGTATAGCATGCCGTACACCTCAGCAACCCACAGTGGGGCCTCTGCAGCCGATTTCAGCTGCTTTACAATGCTGTCAAAGCTGAATGGTGTGAACTGATTAGACAGACAGGGCAACTGTGGCGATTTAATTATTTTCAAGGTTGGATCCTCTTTGATGGGAAGTACAACGGCACACGATTTAATCTTGTTACAGTCCAATATTGCTGTTAAAGAAGCAGAGTGAAAAAGTTGCATTTGTAGACTCACTTATGAAGAAACTGCAAACATAGTTTGCAATTGGACAGTCATGAACAGATTTGTTTATATGTGTATGCTTGCCTATTTAATGAGGCCTTGAGAGCCTTCGTGACGTGCAAGAACAAGAGCAAAAACACCCAAAGCACATCCTGGACAAAGTTATTTCATGCAGAGAAGGGGGCTGGGGTGCAGCTGGAAGTGAACACACTACCCAAGAAAACAAGCACCACTAAAATAAACTAGAGAGAAGCCTGCACAGAAAACACAAGTCTATAGGAATGGGGCAAACTGAGGGCTGTTTCCCATTAGAAAGCCCAAAACACCCACAATTCCCCTGTAATAGCATATATCTCCGGTTCAGTACAGAAATTCCGCAGATGCCCCCCATCCCTATGCCTACTCCTGCAAATGAAAGCATATTTCACTAGCAGCCCTCATTCTCTGATCGGATGATCTTCAAAGGCATGCATGTGCAGAAATATCCACCGGGAAAATATTTGAGGAATTATGAGGAAATGCAACATTTTTAGAGCTGTAATGAGTTATTTCTACCTAGCTGACACAGGGTGGCATAACCTGGGACCCCATTACACATACAAGGAAGAAGGAAACATACCTTCCCAGAGGAAACCTGGTTAACTTACCATTAACATGCCACAGCATCTGGAACCCACTTCTAGCGTTCAGTCCATCAGAATAGAACACCACATGAAGGCTGGTCCCTGTAGTGCTCCCTGCCAGTGGAAGAGACCGTCCACAGAAAGTGCCTATCAGGTTGGATTGTACATTAGGCCCATCATAGAGCTGAAATGACATAAAATATATCCCAGTGAGTAAAAACCAGCTCCCCAATTCTTAAAGCTTCTTAATGCTTAATGCTGGATGTCAAAGAAAAAGCAGTAAGACTTCTCGCACTGGCCACCTTTGCACAGCAATATGACCTCTGGGGAGCATGGAAAGATTTGGATCAAATGATGAGCAAACATAACTGCAATATATCTTTAAACCTGGCTGCACACTGTGTACAGTAGGAAGGTTTTACTGTTTCTGTTTTGGTGTGTACTGGGGGTTGCTGGGGAAGAAGACAAAGGGCAAATGGCAATGAACTGAAACAGAATGAAAAAGAGGATGCCACGGATCTGATTTGACCATGCATCTAACATGCGCAGTGCCTCCAAACCCCTTGGTGACAACTCTGTTTACATCTTCATTTGTTTAAGACTGCACTCAGGTGATTTCAGAACTGACTGAGCTTGCGATGGAGAAAAACAAGCAGTCAGCATCACCAGGGCCTCCCAGAGTAGTGAGGATAAACTGAAAACCGAAAGCAAAGTAAATCCTCAAAAACCACAAGGCAAACTTCACATCTGCTTATTTATTGTTTTGTGATCTTATGCTAGTATTCTGCTTTGGAGAAGTGGACTGAGTCATGCTTTCTGAACTTTTGTACTTAGAAACACTCTATGTTTGATCTCCTAGTCATATTCTACGTGATGGTATTTTGACAGTCAGCGTGTTGGCAGATATAGACAGCCTGAAAATCTTTCTGTTCCCCAAACACAGATGAGAAATGCTCCATCCCACTCTTAGAACATCACCACTCTAAAAAAAAAAAAAAAGGTGTAAGGAAATATTCCTGGTTTAAATTTTTAAATTTTGAAATCTGAATTTAGTCATATACTCACATTTAAATGAAAACACTTAATACATGTTTTGATGGGGTGAGAGTGGATGCTTAGATCTTTTAAGCCTCTTTGCATTAGTTGTCTCCAAACAGGTTTAAAGGGTCTTTCAAATCCTAGTTTTGTGACTTTTTTCAAATCCAGTAAACCACACTGAATATGCATCTAGGTTCCTCACCAAATACCCCAATGCTCAGTGTCATTTTTTCAGGGATGAGGTGTATAATTTTTGCAAAACTGGTAAAAATGAGACATCTTAGCAAATTGCCTTTGACTTATGATATCAGATTGCCAGTTGTTGTCAAGTTAGGAGTTGCTTTATTATTTCTACTTTTGTTACTATGGTTCTTAAAGTTTAGAAAAACAGCAACCCTTGTGCTTTTTTATCGCTTTGCCATCCCATCTTCTGTCTCACAGAGCACATCTTCCTTACACAACCTAGCAAACTGCTGGCACAGAAACCATGTCTGAACATTCTCATTGTGAATTTTTGGCATGTTTCCTTTCAGAATTTCAAGAAAAAACTTTTCTCTGTTCTGAAGCCATCACCGTAAAGTTCTCTCCCTGCAAAGAATCAAATATCTGATCTCTAGAAAAACAGCCAAAGTTTATTTATCTTTGCTGTCCATTCAAACCTCTTTTCCAAATATCTCTGATTCCACTAAGAATTCTCCTACACTCAACCCCCATACTATGGAAGTATGATATTACAGTAAATATTGATTAACCATGCTAGCTACTATTTTTTGCACACATTTTCTAGCAGACTTACATATGGGGATGAGTAATTAAACCCTCAGCTTTTCTGTTCAAGATGTTGGTTTTGCAGAACCTTCAGAAATCTTATTGATTAGACAGTTGGGGCTAAGAAATCTACTCAAATGGTTTAAAATCCTCAAGCAAACAGTCTAGGTTGAATGTTTTTTTTTATATAAAAAATAAATTAGATGCAGTTCAGCCAGAAGTTAGGGACAAACTGCAGGAATAATTCTATGGTAATATTCCAAGGCTTATTTTATGGCTGCTGACCCTGAATCTTTTTGCTTTGCAATCTTCCGATGTCATGAAAAGCTCCGAGTGTGAGAAGTATATTGGAACTTGAGAACTGTCACTCCATTTGGTATGATTTCTCTACGTGAAATCAGAAAAACTTGAAAGTTTCTGATTGCAGACCCATTGCTGGTAGTTCTTGCAAAGCCTTGATCAAATGTGTTTGATAATAGATATGATATTGTTATAAAGATAAGATGTTAAGAAATTGAACATCCATCTGTATTCTTTCCAAATGCAAAGTTTGAAGGACTGCCTGACAGGCCAGCTGTCCCATGCCCAGCATCACAGTTACGACCTTCCTCCAAGCCAGGCTGAGAGCTTTACACATTCTTTTATGGCTTAACTTCAGCAAAATGAAATAAAGTCAGATCCAATTAGATTTTTTAATAGTACTACTTCCTTTGACAGCTTTGTGGTATATACTACTCATATTTCTGTGGCTTCAAGCCATGGAAATCTTACACCAGAAAACTATGAATGATGAAGAATGCATCAATGTGGAGATCATGAATCTGTGCTCTGAATAGAAGCAAAAACTATGTTAAGATACATATTCAACAATCAGCCATTAGCTTTCATGATTACAAATGAAAAACCATTCTGAAGAACTATGGACTAAGTCATACGCAAAAACTTTCAAATAAAAAAAAAACCCAGCCTGCAACTTTGATCCATCAAAGGAGTGTTATTTTGATCTAAGATAACAAATGTCACATTTCTATGTAATTTTCCCTGAAAACAGTCTGTCAGTTTTTGGAGACACAAACAATGGTTACTATGGCAATCCCTTCATGCCGCGCTGCCCCGTGGGTCTGGGTTCAGAGCGGAGTTTCGCAGGAAATTTGAGTGCCTGGCCAGCTGTAACTCATTGAGAGAGGCAGAACCGCGACTGCTAGAATTACAGCGGGGTTTTTTGAGCTGTCTTTCACTTCTAAATGAAGGGAACAGCTGTGTGTTTTCACAGGGCATTTTGAACTTCTCAAGCCACATTTTGCTCTCACGCAAATACAGGCAAATGAAACTGAAGCTGAACACAGATCTCATGAGCCACAATTTCTCTTCTGATCTCTGAGATAGTGTTTCACGTCTAAGGGCCTGCTTTGTCAGCTGTGCTATCCTAAATTGCTGCAAATCAAGGGAAGGTTCTTCCCCAGGCTATATGAGGCAAGGTACTTCCTTGGGCTGTGCAAGACAATTGAATTTTGGGGCAGTTTATTAGCCACTCCAGTACCTTACTGACTCTAAGAACTGGGGATTGGGCTCCCTCCCAGCTCCTCATTGGGAAGAAAGCGCTTGCTCCCTTTCTGTGTAGATATTTGTTTTGTAATTTATTTATTTGTTCAGACCTCTTAGCCGCCATCAGAAAATCCAAGGACTTCATAATGATTTTGGCAGACAATCCAAGAGGCAAAATATGCAAACAGCTGCAGCACATGTTCAGATCCTTGGCCTCCCCTCTTTAACTGAAGCAGTTGCCCAGCAGCATCCAGAGTGCTCCATTTCATCAGCCTGCACCCCAGCACCGGGCCCAGATGGGGATGCAGTACGTTCAGACGAATTATTAGGCATAGGCTCAATAACTGTTATGAGAAACTCCTTATCAGGCTGCCTAGGAGCAAGCACAGAGGCTGACGCAAAAGTAAAAAGGGGAGGTACTAGCTCTCTAAGGGATGAGTCAAGCTGTGGGACTGCCCTGCAGCAAAGTGGCCGCTGAAAGCCATCTGCTGTACATTGGAGTGGGGCTGGGGCAGCAGGACTAGCCAAGGCTGCAGGAAGGGTTTGGCTTGTGTAGCTCTCCCAGAGGAGACACCAGTATTGCATTTTGGCTTTTCTGACTTTTCAGCCTGGAAATATGTCGCTGACACCAGTAGCGATGCTCTGGAGGCCACAGCTGTTCACCTTTCTTTGGAGGAGCAAAGCAAAGCAGCGTGACCTGTATCACAGAGAGGCTCATTGCCAGAACCGGAGCAAGGGCTCAAGGACTTTGCTGACCGGAAAATGGAGTTTCTGCTGCGTGGAAAGAGATAAAGATCTCAAACAAATAAGAGGAAAGAAACTTTGAACGTGTTCCATTTGGGCATACTTGAAGCAGGGACGCTTTTCTAGCCAAGCGCCTTGTCAAGCTTATTCCTTCTTGCAAAGTGAGACTGGTAAGAGCCTCCCAGGCAGGTAGTGGGACTCCATCTGTTCAGTTTTCCTGGCAGAAAACTGATTTTTTTATTAGGGCAAAATTTCTATTTTCTCTTGGAGAACTTTATTTTTGTGAAAAGGCATGGTTTTTCATCAGGAAAATCATTATACAGTAAAACCTCCAGCCTAACCTGCTCTGGAAAAAAGCTGCTTACATACATTAGTTAGGCACAACACATTGTCTCAAGCCAGAGATGATGGAGTCAACAAAGACAAACTTTCAGTTTCATATGAGGGGAAAATCCATCCCACAAATACTGACAATTCTCATTTAATTGTAAATAATTCTATTATCAGATGTCATTAATTCATTATATGAGTAATTATATCAATAATTGTCTCAATTTGAGTCTTGAAACAAATTGCTTGCAGTTTGAAAGCCTTTTTTACAGCTACCAGCAGCAACAGCCCTGGGCTGCATTTGCAGAACTCAGGAAAGGAGCTTGTGCCTTGGATCAGACCAGCACAGCTGTGAGTGTCCCACCCATCACTGGCGCCTCTAGGACATCTTCGAAGAGATATACTGACGCACACAAGTATCTCTTTCCTCTTAGAAGTGAGAAACCTGATATGGGACTGTATCTAAATACTAGACGCAGCGATTACAGATATCTGAGCAGCTCTTCCTGAATGGGTCATTTTCTGGAAAGGAAATTCTGATGGCATCACAACATATATGTTGCCAGAAAACAAAATGAAGCAAAACCCAGACAATACAATCATCATCCAAGTAACAGAATGCACTCCAAAGTGAGATCATTAATTGTTAAAGCAAGAATTAACACAAATTTTAAAAACCCTTTTCCATGCAACATATTTTCTTCTAGAAGAACTAGAGTGCAAGCTTAAGAACCTGTAGGTCTATCAGCCAGAGGAAAAAAACAAACAAACTAAAGCTCCAGAATGCAGCACATTGCACCAGCTTAGCACCACAGCAACATAGTTTTCGTAGAAACAAAGGCAGCTTAAGACTTTGAGCAACTTACTGTGTGGGGCCTTGTTATTTCTGCATCAACTAGAGAACAAAATAAGGTTATGTTTGTGCTTGCATGATGAGAAGTGTTTGCAGTTGCCACTCGAAAAAAACTCTCCTTAAGAACTCATTCTAAATAATATTTTAATATGATTATTTAAATATGTTTATGCCCTAGATGACCTTTGATAAAACTCCTCGCTCTGACCACCATAGGCAACTTTCTTGTCTCCACACAAGGACACGCTTTCACTAATTAATCATTTTATTCCACAGTACAATGGAGTTTGACATCATGCATCACTAGACATATAGGCACACTGGTTAATCTCTCTGGGATTTATCTAACGTATGGAAACGTATACATGTCAGGGGTTTTATTAGTAAGAGTTGTATCTGAGTTTGTTTGTTACGTTAACCTGAGCCTGAAATACTCAGAGCCCTTTTAAAGTTTCAAGCAAAGTTAAATTCCACATTGGACTGCAGTGATATTTTTTAAAAAGAATTTTTCATCTCTTACATTATCCCTTACTACCTCCTCAAAGAAAACAAGAATTTCTAACTACAGTCAAATCTGCTCATTTCTGTCTTTCTAGGAAAGGTTTATTTCTGCAAATGATGTAAAAATAATAATTTTCTTTAGCAAGGCTCCGGATTTATTATAAGAATGTAAGAAATGCAGGGTGTATCTTTGAATGAAATTTTAAATTTTTTTTAGATATCGAAGTAGGAAACAGCTGCTGTTAAAGAAAGGAATGCTAGGAGACATCCACCTAGTTGGTCAATCCCAAGACCTGCCCTCAAAACCTTATTTGTTCAGCATAATATTTTAAATCCCCAAGCCTGTATTAGGACAGCACCTCCACCTAACTGCCATGCTGTCTGGACGAAGAAGGTCCCAGCCACCTGCAACAGGGCAGTCCTGGAGCCTCACCCATGCACACTGGATGGAGCAGGCTGAGCTGAAAGCAAGGCAGTCCAGTGCAGGAGTGTATCCGAAAAGCCTGCCATTCTGCTAACCACTGCAGCTGCTTTGACTTCAAATCATGGCTCCATTGCCCGGGGCAAACCCAGGCTGCCCCTGTGTCCTGTTCCTGAACCCGTGTCTCCCCCTGAGGCACAGGCTGAGGTTTGCTTTCATGGCCAGCACCCAAACGGGTCCCTGAAGTGTCTTTCCTGCCTTTGCTGACCAAGGGGCTGCTTGGGAATCCACACTCTTGTGGCAGCGAGATCACACATGCCTGGTCACAAGGCTATGGCTATTTTGGTAGACTGCCCACTTTCCTCAATGCCTCAGAAACTGAGGTGGTTCCTCTGCGGCGAGAATCCACTTGTGGTGGAGGAAGCAGGACTGCTTTTGAGCCTGGGACAGTATCTCCAAAGTTACTCTTCAGCAGAAAGCTGCTACCATGAGAAAAGCTCCTTCCAAATAAATGGGGCTGTGCCCAGGGACACAGCAATCAGAGGGATGGAGAAGGTGCATCAGCTCTGAAAAGCCGTGGGGGGGTCTAAGCAGTTTGCAGTGCTGCTGACTCGCGTGCAGGGCTGACTGCTGCTCCTCACAGGCTTTGCCAGCCCAGATGAACTGAACTGCCAGTGCAAGCAACATCACATTGACACCATCAGAGTCCAGAGAGGGCAGGATCCTCTCTGAGAATCCCCTCATTTGAGAAAATTTGCATCATACATAACTATAGCAACTGAGGAGAGCTGCAGCTTAGTCTCAGCAAATGAAAATGGAAGAAATGGGAAATATTCCTGCCTCCTAGGCTTTCAGGAGACCAAAACCGCCTGCTCATAGGAACAATAGGGAGGGCAGGACAAGACCTTCCTCAAAGTCTGGTGTGGTTTTCTCTGAGTGATCTGGGGGCTTCCCTTTGGTGAGGGGAAGCTTTGACCAATTCAGATGGGGATTCTCCACCCACCATGTAATTTCATATTGTGACACCTGTACTGAGTGGGATAAGCTACTTCATTGCACAGTCTTACAGATGCTGGACAGGCTTTCCAGCAAAATTTGGAATATAGAACAACAGAGGAGAGAAGAATCCAGCTGCAACTAGATGAGTCCCAAATGCCCTTTTGCCAACAAGGGGCATGCACACTACCATCATATGGTAGTGTTTCACAGTCACTTCATTGTATAGTGTGTTTTCCTGAAGATACAGACAAAGTCACATTGCTCTGAGCTGGCAGGGTGTGGAAAACACTGAGCCCATGAAGGTCTGACTCATTTTGTGAGTCCAAGAGCAGAGTCTGTGCTGGCTTCACTCGTGCTTCTTGTCATCTGAGGTTTCTGTAGGCACCACGCAATCCTTTCATCACTGACAAATTTAGCTGTCTTGAGGGGTGGGGATTTTTGTGTGCATTTGTAAGTCTGCTTCTAAGTAACCTTTCAAACAGCAAAGCCAAAGTGTACTTCAATTCTGGCAATGCAGACAATTGGGAAAACAAAAATCTGAGCCCTGAGCCAGTCTCATCTAGGGTGGGCAGCTTTTTGGCCTGACACTCTGAGTATCCAGATCTCTCATTGAAAATCCATGCAAGGGCTAAGATTTCCTTGTGTACCAATGGTGAGGCCTGACATAGAAACCAAAGAAGAATTGTCACTTTTATCCTTACGGTCTTACACTGACGGACTTCTTGTGGAGGCCCATAAACCCCTGAAGGAATTCAGGGATAGGCTAGCATGCTGCCAGCTTTCATGGTAATATGTTAATGGATACCACTGCAGTCTGGCCAGCAGGCTGTAATTTGATGTCTGTGTGCAGAACCTGGATGGGTATATTTAATATATCATCTGCTTCCCCAGGGTGATGTACTACCGGTGACATTTTGTAAATCAATGCATGTCCATAAGCAAAGCCATTCTCTGTGCTTGGAGAATTTCTGTAGCACTTTAAAAAGACACACTCATAAATAAAATGTAATAATGTTACTCTTCTAATATGGTTTAAGCATATTTACTAATTACAAGTACAAAAGGGAGTAAAACTAGAAACAGGGTAAGCTTTTTTTCCCCTCCTATGATAAGCTAATAAAAAAAGAGGATGACCAGCTGAGTGCAAGCAGCAATTATCTAATGCAGTATTCCCAGATGGAGAAAAAGGATATTATGGCACATCTCTGGAATGCTACTGTGGTTTAAAAAAGAAAAAAAAAAGGACATATCCTGTTACCACCAGAAGGAAATGAAACAGTTCTCAGAGCAGATGCCATATTAATTACTGTACCATTTAATAATATTCCACATATAAGGGTGCAGTGGTATTTTAACCACTCTGAGCCTAACTGCTGAAAGACTCTGGACTGCTTAAATACACAGACAGTAAGCAAGCTATTCCAAAGAGGAACTCTGTCCTGCCCTGCAGCAGAAGGAAGGCTACTGTTGTTATCAGGCAGTTGTTTGCCCTCAGAAGATGTTCTTTTGCATTAACCCAAGGATAACTCCATCCTTGCTGTTAGACAAACGTGCTACACACACCAAAGGCGTGAGACTCAAACAGAGAGCTCTGAAACTTTTTTTGCTGCATGACCCAATTTTACTATCTGCTTATCAGGCTGGTGGCGTCTTGCAAAAGGCTGGGCAAGGTCTTCCCTCTACTTATTAAAAGCAGATGCTAAACAGACTGGACCTCAAGGGAGCGGAAGAACATAGAGGGAGATTGTCACTGAAGGACAGAAAGATTAGTGGTTTTCAAATGATATTTCTCTTGGATAAGAAAGGAGTATATTTCAGTCCTACTGCAAGACTCTGATCTTCAGGGCAATAATATGACATTCTCCTTACTTATAAAATAGCTTTGCCTCCACAGAGATTATGTTCTGTCATACTAAATAAAAAGGTCATCAATCATTAAAGATGGGGAGTTAAATATATGCTTGTTCAGCTAGTAACCTGGTGAATGTAGAGGAAGGAATGACATTTCTATGTCATTGTCTGCAATATCTCACTGGCTAGAGCCTGATGACTCCTCTAGAAAGACTAATGTTAGGTTATTAAGCCAAGCCACAGCACACAATATAATTTAAAGCCCATCGAATCTAATTACAGTTAGTGCATCATCTCTAGAAAACAGTCTGCTATTTGGTCTGCCCTGTATCATGTCATTGCCACTTCTATACATGTCTTTATCACAAGCAATTAATCTCATATTCTTGAAACTTTGCCGTAAAACTCCTTCCAAAATGTCACACATCCTGTGAGCATTACTAGCAATGAGCTAACATCCTCTGACAGGCCATGAAACACTGCACACTGCTCATTTATTGAGGAAGTGCTCATATGAGATCCATGCTAGAGACTGACATTATAAAAAACCTGCCGCATTGCCTCCCTTCCATGCTGCCCCTTCTCGATTTCTGGCACCTACACACAGGGGCAGAAATTTGCCACCTAGTCAGAAGAACAGGGCTTTTTCCTTCCTCCTTGACACTGGTATAAATAGTTGTACATGCTGAAGCAGTGGAGGTGCCGGCCCTGCCCTGGCCAGACCGAGTCAGAGTCACTCAAGGCTCCTTGCAGAGAGTGAATGCTGCTCACAATGAGTAACACCAGCCAGTTGCTGCAAACGGCACTCTGGCTCACAAGAAGCATCCCATGACCAAAGGAGAAAAGGAAATAGGTAACGCAATACATGGCTGACTTCTCATTGTACAGCTGTGACTGCATTTCAGTCTGGGACAGCTACATACTGTAATTGCACTTACTTGTATTCTTTGGACATCTGACTATCTTTTTCCTTGTCCTGTGTTTGAAAGTTATTTGCTTTAAGTGATGATAACATCTTTGGTAACTGACAACCACTAGGAATACCCATGTGTAGAAACTTGGTTTTCTCATTATTCTACATATTTGATTTCTGACTCATATGTTGATTTAGCCAGGGAGCAAGTAGCAAATTAATATATTATGTGTATATCAGACCGAATTAGTCATGAGGCAAAATGCTCATCTTGTATAGTACATGTGGGTTTGGGTCAGATGTGTAAGTCATAAATAAACATGAAGCTGAAGAACAGGCCCTTTTCCAGTATGGAGACTGGTACCAAAACTGCAGTGTCCAGCGGGCCAGGTCCAGCAGTACTCAGGAACACACAGCTTGCCCAGTCTAGTGTCCCCACCCCACCAAGCACCATGATTTTCTCCTTCAGAATTCAGAAAGATTTCAAAAAAATCAGAGCTCTAGTTTGAGACATTTGTAATATGTCCACATGCATTAAATGCATTTCTCCCACTGACTTTTAAAAGCAGCTCTGCTATTGCTTTTTGGTTTTGTTTGTGGGGTTGTGGTGGTTTTTTTTTGCAACTGCCATGTCTTGATTATTCTCTGCTCAGGCAGGTCAGCTCTCTGCCATAACACCTCTGCAACATTTAATTTTGTCCTTCTCTATCACCTATCACTTTACCTTACTCCTTCTACCACCACAACTGTGATCATCACCTAATCCAACCTAACAGCTAACTCTTGTCCTTCCCATTCCCAGCCTCTCAGCAAGTAGCAGCAAATATTGCCAGCAGACCTGCTGTCTGCTAGCTGCCATGAAGCACCAGGCTGCTACTGTCAGACCTAAGAAGACAAGTAAGGTGTTGCCGCCTGCTGCAAGGGGCTGAAGTGGGAGACTTGCTGCCACCAAACCCAAAAGGAGATGGGAAAAGGGGCACCTAAAAGCTCCTGGGGAAAAAGAACACCTGATCAGCACCAGTGGCCACTCCGGTTTGTGCATGCAGCTACATGGAAACTGTCTGAGCAGCAGCTTCCTATTTCCTCCAAGAAAATGGTGAAGGGCTCTGACACATGGTCCACGCACCACTCGGACTACAGTGAACGGGATTATACCTCTGCTTTCCCAGTGTTATACTCATCCAGGGCATCAGAGATTTCCCCTTTTAGGCCTCTTTGCAATAAAAGAATCTCAAAACCAGCATGTGGCAGAAAAATAATTTATCTTAGCTGAACAGCTATGAGTTGTTTGTTGGGGTTTTTTATTAACCTTTTTTCCAATTTGCAGTAGCGTCAGACTCTGCATGGATTTCAGACAGAAAAGTCCCAAATATCTGCAGTCTGCTTAGAAAGTAAACCACACACTTGTTCCAGATGATTCCCCCTTTCCCCTACACCACAGAGCACTCACAGCCTTGCCAACATGCTCCCCTTTCGCAAGAGGCAGGGTGGGAGAAAACACTATTCAGTTCATTCCCTTGCTGGTTCAACCTTGTTCTCTTTTTTACACTATGGCACATATTTTGCAGCATGCAACAACCAAGTGAGAACATCTTTTCCAAGTGGTATTTCTTAATGGCATTTGGAGAAAGATTTGTAAGTAATGTCACATGAATTGCAAATTAAAGCCTCCTTAACACACTTCCATGACTCTGTTTTTCCCTTGCATTTTCCTCTTTATACCTCTCTCAGTCTGCATTTTCTTTGATTGGAAGTACTGAAAAATTGTTAAAACAAAGAGTGCAAGTACTTTTCTGCTCCATGTCTCCTCACTCCCTCCAATATGCTTTATTTCTGTTCTTTTAAGTGCTTTGGATCAGATCCTTGCCTCTGGCACTCGTCCTCCAGCCCTGACTTACGTCTAGAATAGCGTCTTCTGGCAAGTGTTTGCTCCTCACTGCCTGGCTACTGTGTGCAGGGCTCCTGCTTTTCATGGATCAAGGGCTTAGGCATCTTGAGACTAGCACTGGCCTCTCCACTTGGCTCCAACGTTTCCTTTTCAGTCTCCTCACAAAAATGAACCAGGGTTTAATAGTTAGTTCTCAATCCAGTGCTCCCTTGTTTATTTTCTTCACATGTCTATTCTTTCTTTCCATTCCTGGTCACAAAGAGAAGAAAGCTGGAAGAACATCACTTTTGCTGGTTTATTACCCATTTTGAGCTGTGAAAGCTGGCATAGTAAGGAGGACATCTAGAGAGAACAGATTAGCCCATCACCAGTCCTGTTGCTGGATGTTCTGCAAGACCTCAGTGTAAGTATCCCCAGAAACGTGGCCACTCTTACTTAGCCCTCTCCTTGGCTGTAAGTAGTCTTCTCTAACACTTCTCTAAATTTCAATTCCTCTTGTGCAAAACCTAAGTAGAGCACAGGGACTACGTGCTGGCATCCTGTACAAGGGTGAGATCTGAAGGATGGATTAGTTCAGCAACACAGTGAAATTGTAGGCAGGAGATTGTAATCCTCAGTATAGCAGTGATCATGACTGCACTCTACTTCTCACAGTACGAAGTACAAAACTAAGAGAAAATAACTTTTCAGTTGTCCTAGAAATAAAATTTTTGGGGAAATGAAAAGAAAGGGTACTTGGCTTTACATTGACTGGATGGTTTTATTTGGCTAGAAATGTCTTATTTTGTTTGTGGGTAAATTCAGTTTCTGTCAGTCCCTTTAAAGAAGCAGAATAATTATGAAAATATAAACAGGAGAGACAGCAACCTCCCTTTAAAAATGTACAAATAACACATTTTAAAGGTTTTGAACATTCCCCACTTCTTCTCAGATAAAAACAAGACAAAAATAACTGGGCTCATTGCCTTTTTGCAATCAATTTACTAATCTCAGGATTTGTTCTTTTTTACACGAAGCTGGAATCATGACATCTCACTTCACCCATAAAAGCCCATGCATGTAATCTAAGTTGGTGGCTTGACTCTTTGGAACAAATCTAGGCACTTGCACAGTGATTCATCCTCCCTATTGCAGACACCCACATCCAGGTAGGATGAAGTGCTCACTGGCAATGCTTCGGTCCCTTCTAATTGCAGAGGAAATAGGGACAACTTGTTTGGACTTAACACTTGAGTTCTAAAGGCTAAATTTAGATAAGACAAATTTCCCCTTGGTCTTCTGCATCCTTATTGTTTTTCTTTATTGAAGAAGACCTGATTTTTCTTGTTTCTAGAATCTGGGTACATACCTTCAAGAAGTCACGGTCACAGTCAGATCCATCTTCTACATCAAAGGCTGTGAAGCTATAGTTGAGTGTGTTCCCCTTTGTAGTTTGGATAGTCCAGTTGCAATGCTCATTTAATGGGTAATTATTTGGATAATTTAAGCTTTCCAATATGCCATGGCTACGATTAACAGTCAGTACTTCGTGGCAAACTGAAAAAAAAGTGATAATAAATTATATTTGTGCAGTGCTTATTAACCCAGTATCTCAAAAAATTACTAATTGAAGTTACTGATAGCATTACAAGGTGAGAAATGTTTTTATTCACAGATTACAGAAAATAAATCATGCAGAAAGAGAACTGTGACCTATTGAAGAACACATTGCATATGTTGCAAACAAAATCCAGACTTTCCAAACTTGAATCCTTCAGCTCTATTATGTCCTTCTTTTCTGACGCTTGCAGAATCGTTTATGTAGTACGTATATTTTGGCAGTTTTCTTCAATTCTAAATACATGGAAAAACACGTTGTCTTTGATGTATTTTTTTAACTAATAGTAGAAATTGTCCCTGTCATTTGAAAAAATTTGGGGAGGGTGCTCAACAAAGATTGACTAATGGATTAAAGTGGTTTAGTTCAGTAAACTGGAAAAAAATAAGTCCTGGCTAAAACAACAAATGTAAAGTACACTACTTGTACTGGATTTTCTAGCTCCAGGAACTGGAAATGATCATGAAATTCTTTAAAAAGGAGCCATGATTTTCCTCATGAGTCATCCAATAACATCCTAGCATAAGAACTGGACACTCACCTGGAATAATAAGAGGTTTCCTTGAAGTGCAGAGAAAACGAAAAAGAAACAAAACTAGATAAAGAGTGAAATTACAACTATGGCATTAGTTAGTGAGTCTCATTTTCCTGTATCTAACTTTCACTAAAGATAGAAAATATCCATGTGGGCAATCCCTTATCTAGAGACAGCACATAATGTGTATCGGGAGCAGACCAGTGTAATGCACAAAGAAGTGGGCAGGTGGCAGGGAGCAGGACAGGCTCTTTGCTTTGTACAGCAAATCTGCAGTGTCTGAACAGCAGAAATTGCTGAGATTCACTTGCAAAACTCTTCTATTGTCTGTCAGTAGGGATAATACACCTACCTCCTGCAAACTCTTTTGATTCTTTCGGAATGATTTACAGAGCAGCAAGGTCTGTTTTTTTAGGACTTCAAAATGCTCAGGATACAGCTGAAGGTCAGGGTCAGGTGGAGTGCTGCTTGTCTGCAAAGCTACACTGAAGCATACAAGTGTTTGAAAGGACAGGATGAAGAGCACAAAATGGATTTTGAAGAATGCAAGATGGATAAAAGCTGCTACCCCCTGCCATCAGGATTTAATTAGAAACATATCAGGCACAAAGGTGTCTTTGAATGTTAACTTGATAGCATGTTTCTTTGCAATATTTTCCAATTCATCATTATGTTTCTTTCATGTACACATAAATGTATCTGGCATCTAAGCATTCTTATTTTATACCACTACTTCCTACATAATTTTAGCTTTTGGCAAGCCATTGAAAGCTTTCTGTGATGCATCTTCAGGAATTAAGTATGAATGTAAAGTGTAGATCACATTATCTGATAGCTCAGGTTCTACATCTGAGTGCTTTGAAAGTGCTTTTTCTGTTTCATTAATGGAAAGGGAAAAACCCTTTTCTAAAATATCGCCTTGACTTTGCAGTCGGAAAAGTACATGGTAGATGAATCTTTGATATCTTTAAGGAATGAGGGACCTAAAGCTCCTTCACTCTCCTAATTATTGTATGTGCCATGTTATGGATGAATAGCTTTAGTTTTTTCATAATCCATTTACTATTGTCCAAACCTAGGACAACTTAATGTCTATAAACCTACAGCAATCTCTATCACTTGGGCATGTCATAGTTAGGGTACGCAAAGATGCCTGAAATAATTTTGTATGTGGTGAAATTTCGTATATTCCAATGTGCATTTAACCATATACACTAGAATGTAAGGAGAAAAGTAAACACCAGGACGATATATATTCAAGATTATGACTGGGAACAAAATAACTTTGATTTGTCATGTATCGTCTTGGATTTTTCTCCAAATGTTATTATTCTGATATTTCTGGGGTAAAACTATTTTACAAAAAAACAGTTTGCAAGAAAAATGTGACCCTTACCATAAGATATAAAAAATGAAATTTTTTTATAGTGTTCCAAGTAGGCTAAATGATTCTAAGCACCCACAATGATCCAGGATGGCTGAGGGTAACTCACTTATCCTTTGCCATCCTGCCCCTGACAAGCAGCTAGAAGAGCAGAGAAGTTTGTTCTATCTGCCTTCTCTATTAAGAAGTCAGGAGATGGGTAAGCAGAAGAGCAAGAACACTCCAATCTACCCTGCTATGGACTTTCAGCACTTGTTATACTGAGTAAATCTGGAGTGGTAAGTGACACTGGTGCAGGTAATAGAAGTAGAGCCACCTCACCAGCTTTCTTTGTTGGAGGAGATAATCTCCATCACGGGTAGATGGGCAGATGATTTTTAGCATTCGGTGTTCTGTGAGTGTAGCAGACTAGAGAATCTGGGTCAATAACATACTCTATATATTGTCCTCTGCTCATGAATAGGTAAGATCATGGGCTGCAAGAAACATTTTCAGGAACGAGCTGAATTGTAGAAACATGTTCTTCTCATCTTCTTCTACTTACCCTGTTTGTATTTAGCTAAAAAACCTCCACCTCGCAGACTGCTATCTGTCCTTAGTTTTACATACATGCTGTCTCCACTGGAATGGATGAGCGGTGGTATCTGATTCCCACAAAATTTACCTAGTTGTTTAGCATTACTGCTGTTGCCATCATATACCTTAAAAAAAAAACAATAAAAGGTAATTTAATCAAGCTGATGGCATTACAAATCCAATAAATTTTCCGCTGACAAATGTCTGCTTAGTGAATTGTTACTGGGTATACAAGAGGTTAAATTCTATTTCTGCTTTCCTCTGCTTTCAGAGGAAGTCTGACAGGCATTTCAGAAACAAGCAAATCAGTGGAAAAACAGGAAGCCAGTAACCGAATACTGGTGGGTTTTGAGGGGCTCACCAAGAGGGGGAAACTGCACTCCGTTTCAACTCTATTAAAAATACTTAATTTATGCAACAATTCAAATATGAAATTTGGGATTAACAATAGGGTTACTGACACTGCCTTTTTCTTTGTACTTTACTAAGAGACCATATCAAGGCGTTGGCCCAAAACACAAGAAATTTAAAAGATATAGACAGATTCTTGATTCAGTGGCCTTTCTATCTAGACATAAATGTTTTTTCTTACCAGCAGCTACACAGACTCTGCTGCCTTACATCTCACTGCTCTGTGATGTAAGGTAGCATGTCAGCATGGACCTTTCCTAGTCTGGGTCTGTTCACTTACAAACATTTGAAGACCAGGGCTATGTGTTTTTCCTTGCCTCATCATACTCAGCTGCCTCCTGTGGAGCAAAGTATCACAAGGTACATACCGCAAGGTAATCAAAGTTGCACTTTGGGTGATACTCTAGATGGAACTGTTCAAACTGGATTTCGAATGGGGTTCCTCGGTTTCCTATGAGCAACCAGTAGCACTCTGAATTGTGGTAATATGGCATAGGGTAGTTGGGAGACATGAAGATACCAGAAGCAGTTGTCAAAGTCCCACCACAACCTGAAAATGGCAAAGAAACCAAACCAACATTTAACACCTAGAAGAGTAGAGAATTAGACATGATGTGGGAGATTCATGCTACTGACCTTCTTCACATGGCCTGAACATCTTCATTGATGTCTCAAAAATCTACATTTAGCCAACAGTGTTGTAAGCAGAAGAGAGCCCATAGCACCTAGAAATATTAACTATCATCTAATTTGAAGAGTGCTTCTGATAGACAGCTAATCTTCCGATAGAAACCTCTCCATTAAATTCGTGGTTACTGCTTTCCTAAACATACAAGAAAGTTGGTGCTACATTATATCTAGGGAGTAGTATATCCTTCCCTATGGATAAAAAGAAAGCCCAAGGATCAAGAAAGTTGTATCCTTAATCTTAACAACATGAATATATGTTGCTATATAATTAGCAGACAGTTTTTAGAAGATGGGAAGCAGAAAAGATGTGGAGGAAAATGTGCAAAATTAAATATAAATGAAAGAAATGAGATGTGTAAAATGGTTTCATACTTAATGTGGTCATTTTACCTGCTGATGTACCATCCCACTCTGCTGAAAATCCCTTTCTTGTGCCAAATATGTCACTTACAAACTTTATCCACAGCTTGTCACCATGAGACATTATAACAGGAGGCAGGTCTGTACCACAGTATTTTCCAAGAGGAGGAGAAGTTTCATAGCCTCCATCTCTAGAATGATAGAGAAGAAAAACCTTGGGTCAAAGAGGGAAATGATGAGAAATGTTAGCAAAACAAAAATCTGGGGATTCTTTCAGGCCTTGGAAAGACTAATCCTGGCTCTTCATCTTCCACAGCAATACAGCTACCAGTACTGGAGGAGTCCGGCTACTTGCAGTAAGAAGTCCTACCACAAGCATCACAAGACTTGTTTGCTGGGTATATCCAGTCTCTTATCTCAGCAGCCTTGTCCAGAGTATGTCAATGCAATGACAGACTCAAGAAGTATCTCAAGTAGACTTGATGTTGCAGAGACAGGACCTTCTCTGTATTCTATCAATCATTGGTTTAACCAAAGGTAGTCTTCTAATATAAAGAAACAGCAGTTTACTCACTTCTCACTCTTTAGCCGGACACAAAACCAGATAAGCTGACCCATTAAAAAAACATGTTTATTTGCCACCACACAAATGGGAACCCATTGCTCAGAACTGATATGATACATGTTTTAAAATATTTTCTTAGCCTTCAGAATTGTTTCTACAACCACTTATTTCCCATTTTTAAATTAAGTAGTATTTCCAGTAATATTTTCTAATACTCTAATCAGGATGCACATCTAATTTTCTGTTTTGCTACCTGTACATGTCTCATGGGAATAAAAAAGACAGTGACAATCTGCTTATCAATTGCTTTCTAACCTTATCTTTAAGCACTTTCATATTACAAATACCGTACAGGTCATTAGGACAATAATAAATACATTTATATCTATATATGGGTGTGATCTTGATATGATGCTTTTTAAGTGGACAGTAATACTTTCAATTACATTTTCACAGGCTTATACCTGCTTTTGAAAGAAATTTCTACTTAGACCTTGCCACTGTTTTCTTGTCATCCTCCCAGCTTAAACTGCTTGCTGCTGTCTCAGGTTACTGGCAGTCAAAGAACTGTGCCAGAACCTCCCTTCACTTGCATCTTGGCCTCTGCAGCTGTGGTCAGATGAATAATTTTCTTAGTTAACTGAATGCAATTTATCAGAGGACACCTCAGGACAAGATACCAGAGTGGCACCTCACCTAAGACTTATCTAGCTACCCCTCTTATCAGTATCAGGTTTGATGAGACATCCTGGAAATCCAGCTATGGCAGCAGCAATGTGCTGAGCTGTACTTAGCAATGTTCTGTCCATATCTCAAAACCCATTTAATGCTGCTGAGCTCTTCACAGTGACAACTGAGTTAGATTTATGCAATAAATGTTTTCAGTTCTCAAGGTGAAAAAGTGTGTGTGTGTGGGAAAACAAACCAACAAACCAAACCTGTTATAAAATTCAGATCTACCCCAAATTAAGGTGTTAACTGTTAAAATAAAGAAAGATTAAATTTAATCTCAGATTGTTGTTTTAAAATGAAAAAATTAAATACTTTACTTAGAAAATATTGAAAAAAACCTTTCACTTTTTCATAACTTTCTCCAGTTTGTATGTACAGCTGAAAATAACCAGCTAATTCAGCAGGAATTCAGAATCTCAATATTGCAACTTCAGCAAGCAGCTTTTTGTTTGGCTCTAAAAAATAAGACACTACTTACAGAGGAATAACCCATACCGAACATCTGATATAATGTTCAGAATGAGGTTTATCATGGTGCTCTTTGAGGTCATGGAAACTCATGGAATCCTCAGAGTGAAAAACCACACTGGCGTTCTGCGGACATGGTTCACCTAGAGAGCTGGCTCATAAGGACAGAAACGGGTGCACTGGCACTGCAAAGTGTAAATCCTATACAGCAACACAGCAGAGAGGACCTGTACTTGGCACAGCTGTATTGTAAGCATGCCGCTAACCTTCCTGCTAATATAACTTTCTTCTGCTTGTCTCCGTCCTGTAAAATTTACTGGAAATCACCATGATAATATCCTAAGTTTAATGGTGATGCCAGTATAGACAAATATCGCAGATTACGTACCTTTTCCTAGTGCTGCATCATATAATAGCTGCTGTTTAAAGACTACAAGCATAAAACAGAATATGTCACAAAATAGGCAATAAAACTCTTTGTTTCCACACTAAGGAAAACGACCAGTGCATGGGAACACAGTCCGCATACTCCACTTGCTCCGAGAACTGGAATTGACCAAGTGGGAAAGCCGACAATGGAGCAGGATGGGAGTGGGAAAAGGTAGCCTTTACAGTTCTCTGATAAGTCCTTTTCCCACATTGACAGTTAAAACTATAGATTCTGAACATGCCTAAGTGGATTTGGTCAACTTCTATGGTTATCAGTAATAAGGACAAGAGAAATAATTAGGCTTGCCTGATTTCTACATAATCCTCCGTACAGCGTTTATTCCCTTCCAAGGTGAAGTTGGTGAAGCGCAGCACAATCTGTCTGTTTATTCCCACTGTGATGGTGTATATGCACTCCGTCCGGACAGGGTAGTTATTGGGATAGTTTGGAGATGTTAGCACACCAGTTTCAGTACTGTAGTTGTGTGAGCACACTTTAAAATGAAAAGAAATGAGTATGAATGAGTTCAATATGTATGATAAATTAACAAGAAATTTCTATTTCCAACAAACAGAGGAGCAAATATCTGTGCTCCTGGGCATTGTAACTCATCTTGGACACATCTTACTGCTGAATGTCATCACTATAAAGTAAAACTAGAATCTATCTTTTTCATGGGATTTCTTATATTTCAGGTGATTTGTTCACCTTTTACCAGAACACTGTGTTTGTAATAAGTAGGCAATATAAGAGTAGTTCCAGCTGCCAAAGTTGGATTTGACGTAAAATCCAAGTAAGCACAGAGAGGAAACTGAAAAGGATGTCTTGATCAACGCAAGAGGTAGGATTCCTGAAATTCTGAAAAGTGGTGGTGGTAGAAACTGAATGCAGTCTTTAGCTCCAAGGAGATGCTATATTTTGCTCAGGCATTCCCCATGATCAAACCCGGAAGATGGGGATTTTATATCTAAATTTCTTTTCCCATCAGTGACTATCAGTTGGAAAAATAATATAATCCTTAGACTGTGAGGACAAAGCAGTTCTACTTAAAGTCTTATACTAAAATCAGCTACATCAATGCTCCTGTGAGCACTATAGAAGTATCTTGGTATTATGAGCTGGGAAGAAGAAAACAGAGTGGACTAATACTAAGCCAGAACTTGAGCAATAATTAAAAAGAAGCTCTTTCAAAAACACAGACATAAGGACTAGAAATAAAAATATCTGCTATACAATGGTACATGAAATTCATTTTGAAGAGAACAATTGTTGTGTATTAGTTGATCACAGTCTGAGTAAGGTTTGTGATCTGGCTGCAAAAAGGGCAAGAAGAAATGTGACCTGTCAGGTGTTTTCAGTCAAAATGGGGAATCTTGATGCTACTGCACAAGGTAATGGTGACATGTCACCTGGAAAAATGAGGATAACCATTGTCACCAATGTTCTGGAAATCAAATGAGAACAAGACAGAGGTTGTGGAGATAGTAGGAAATTAGTAGATTAGTGGGCAACTGACACCAGAAGAGCTTAACTTTAGCTTAGCAAGTTCAGGAGAAAAAAGACAGACATAAACATCAAGAAGCATGACAAAAATAAAAAATAGAACACACGCTCAATGACAGTACAAACTCCAAAGTTGAAAAGTGTCCATGAATATAGATAAATAGAAATTAGGAGAAAGTTTCTATCAGGTAGTGAGTTTCTAGAGTAATCATGCAACCAACATAACCGAAGCAGAAAGGGGAAAAAAAAGTCCACTGTTTTTTAAGATACAGCTTGATTAATTTAATTAAGAAGGGGATCACGTTATGTAGCTTTTGGCAAAAGAAAAAAGGGGGGGGGGGGGGCATAAAATTGCGGGCTGGATTTGATGACCCTGGAGGCTCATTCTGGTCCTCCATTCCTCCGTTTGAGGTCCTACAGGTTGCAAATATAAGAAATGAAACTAGATTTCTTAAAGACTTTCTATCAAATAGGCAGGGTTAGACTAATTATTAAGTACAACTAAAAGAGCAACCAAATATTATGATTAACTTTATACTCATTTAAGCTGGTTACCACAGATCTCTGAAACCTGTTTTCTAACATAGCACAGCTGCAGTGTAGTAATACTTGTTCTAAACAGTTCAATATGCATAATAATTTAGGGGAAAGGGATGAAATTACAGTTCAGACCCTCCATGTCTGTTCTCTATCCATTCTAACTACTAAAATGCTTTTGCATGGTGTCTTTTTTAATAGTAGGGGTTTTTTGCATTCTTGGTCACCTGGAAGGCCTCTGTTGAAAATGTTTTCTGTGGGATAAATACCTCCAAAACCAGACACCAGTCTCATGTTCCTCATTCATCACAAGGAGAACAAAGAAATATGACACAGAAACAGGCCAATAATTTTCTGCCATTGGGCTGTACTTTGGTATTGACAAGTCAAAAAGGTTTCGTGCACTAATTTACCTAAAATCATGATCTATTAAAGTATTTATCTAGAATTTTAGTCATTTGTGTGTTCCATCACAGATATATATGCTCTAACGTGCATATAACAATCAGGTTAGTCTTGGTCACCTGAAAAACCTTGTGCTGCTTTATAAATCCTTATAATGCTCTTGCTGTGCTGCCAGCTCCCATGGTGTTTCATGATATGTAGGACATACCATCAAACCCCAGATCCTTAAGTCATATGATTTCTTGAGAACTCTGCCTGCGGGGTTAGGAATCTGACTTAGAAATGTGACCCAAGTTTTTCCTAATTGTTCATTACACAAAAAGCAATGATAATAAAAAAATCTTATAATGTGTGTATATTTATTAGCTTACTTATTTCAACTAATTATTTCCTTTTGATTTTGGAAGGGTGAGTGCCTAATTCATGCACATTTAATGGTTAGAGGAATTGCAATACTGCCATTTCTTATTCCCTCAGAGGCTAAGACCATGAATACTAGCTTTCAGCTTGGAGAATATTAAAATTGATGTACTAGATAAGGCCCTTAGGGTAAAATTAGCAACACAGAAGCCAAAATATTTTTATCAGCCCTTTTAAGAACAATTTCCACAGAATTATCCAGGTTCCTTCCCTCACCAAAGTTTGCTTTCTTGAGAGTATTCCATACAAAAACTCACACTTCACATAACAATCTTCTTTATGAGGTAAGGGGGATAAATACAGAATGTGGAACAGTGACTGCCTTAGAAATGTCAGACTTCTGGTTACAGTGAAATAAACCCCAGTGTATACTGAGCACACACCACTGTGAACCCATGTTTTGTGTCAGCCAACTCTCTTCTGGTAACTGGATTCATTCATTGTGTTGTACTTCAGCAGGAGAGCTGGTGCTTCCCTTTTGCACTCACCTCACTATCACAGCATTTGGGGGTGTGCTTGGGCAGTAATAGCTCCTTCAGTGAAAACTGTTAGCAAAGTTAGCAGGAAAAAAGTACTTGACTGCTTTGCCAAAGTTCAGAATGCAGTCTAACTCCATAATGACATTATTATATTCCTGGAAAAATTATGAATTCAGTTTCATTTGAAGCCACTTATCGCACCTCATGAAAAACAGAAGGCGGTGGCAATTCTTGAGGACAATCACACATCTTGCTTTGCCAGTATGTGAGGTTTTGAAAGCTATTCAATCTGCTTTCTGATTTTTGTACTGAACGTGTTTGCTTTTCTGAAAAAAATGCCATAAATGGCAGTAACCCGCTGTAATAGCCAACAATGGAGAAAAATGCCAGCTTTTGTACCACTCACTCATGCAATCATGCATACTGCAGAAAATTACATCCATGTTTTTTCCCATAACAAGATATTAATCTGTTGCCACAATTCCAATAATCAAAACTAAAACTATAGTGTGATATGTAAAATGGCAGTTTTCTTTTGATCTCATTCTGTCAAAGGAAAAATCGGATCCCTAATAATTAGATCTCTATGTAATACTACACATTTTGAAAAAAAAAAAAGAAACTATCACATGAAGTATATGCCTCCCCACAGGCAATGGAAAAGCACATCTACACTTCAGTGCCTTCTGTTACTGCTGCTGGCAGATGCTAACAGGCTTAATTTTTACCAAGAAGGCACACAAACGTCCTTTGTAGCGTTTCAGATCCAAACTCCTTAGAAACACTGGGTACAGCCGTTCAAAAAGAATCTCTGACTCTTCTGCTGATTTACACATACTGTAGAGTTGTATACAGATATATAGGCATGTATAAGCAAATACCCTGATCAAACACAACCAAGTTACAGTGGCCTAATGAGTTGCCAGTTGCCAGCTGATTGAGCCTTTTTCCTGATACTTAGGATGAGCTGAGCAGATGTGCAAGATGCATGCAGGACTTCAGCTTGGTTTTCTGTCTTAGCTCAGCCTTGTTCAACCATGATCTGTATCTGTGCACACACATATTTGTCAGACATTACCTTCCATTCTTGTCTTAGCTCATTCAGCTGAAGAGAAAAGCCAGGCAACATCCTCCTAAGAATTGCTGATAATAATTATGGGAACTGAGCTTGTACTCAGCTATCAATACAGAAGACATACAAATCTATATATCACTTTTAGGTGCACTTTTCAGTCCATGGGTTCACAAATGTTTTTCTTTCTTTCTTCATTCTCCTCAAACTCTGACTTCTCCAGTCAGTCATTGTCAGCTAACATATACCACACAATAAAGGCATTTAAAACCAAGTTACCCCTCTTGATAAATAATACCCCTCACAATTCAGGATGATAAGAAAAATCTTATCTTTCACCAAATCTAGAGAAAGACAAGGAATAAAAACTCTATCAGGAAGGCAATCTACTAAAAACCTTGTTAAAGCTGACTTTTCTCAGCAGAAAGGATGAAATGAAACCTCTTTAATGAAACAAATGGGGAGGGGGGGGGGGAGAAAAAATTTTTCCCCAAAACCCCAATTCAAAGTAAAACAAATACATTTCCATTTACTTGTGAAAAAGTCCAGGACAATAAAATACATACACTGACTCTAGTGCTATTCCTATTGGATAATTGTGGCCCCTGAGCAACACTTCCAGGGAAGACTGAGTCCTTTCAAAGATTTTTCAATAATTTTGCATGGGTTCTTTGTGGTGTGGTCAGCCAAGACGGGCAAAAGAAAACCTAAACTCTCTCATAACACTTACATGGCTAGTGTGGTATTTGTCTATCTGGTATTTGAGTCCTGGACTCTAGGAAGTAAATCCAAATATTACCTTGCTTTCCGTGTGACCTTCCCCTTTAAAAGACAGAAAGATGGCCAACAACTAAGCATCCGAGGTACAGAGTTTACGTAGGCAATATATATTTTACACAACTGAATATCATGTGGGCATGTTTGACTGAAGGATTGCCATTTGTATTCCTAGCATATGACCTATTCACAGCTACTAGCTGGCAGACTGCTAAAACAATTGTTTGCACTTTACGGACTATGGTCACGGCTGTATCTCGTGGCATTCAAATTTTTTGACAGGAAATACAGCTTTTCCATTATTTTCAGGCTACTTTTCAACTAATTACTATATCACAGATAAACCATGCTAACAAAAACATTGTTTGCTAAGATGTATGGAGAAGAAAATTAGGGGGTTTTACATAAAAAAAATTTTTTTCACTCCTACTTATCCTTTGTTTTTTTACTCCTGTTTATTCTTTTCTTTGGGATAATCATGTCCATCTTTTCAATAGCTCATTGTCTGTAAAATAACTCCAGGCAAAAGCCTATTGAAATGTCTAATATGAACCAGAACAGCTTTGTCCAGTTCTGATATTGGTTACACTTGAGCTGGCTAAGAAAACATAGCTCAAAAATATGAAGGATTCTTACTGCACAAGAAACATTATTAGAAGCATATTTTCCTTAGCAGAAAAATGAAAATAGGCAGCAGATGTAAAGAAAAAAAAAGTTCATAGCTTTGGTAAATCTCTCAGATATTATTGTGTTCAGCAGTTTGCTACCTTAGTGTAACTGGATATACATAAGATGAATATCAGACCTAAGTATCTCACAGTGGGAAAACTAAACTTGATATGATTTCAGGGAAGTAGGGAGTTGCTTCTCACAGCAAAGTCCACATACACACATTTGCTTCTCTCAGGACATAGCAGCTTCAAAACACTTTATTCTTAATAAAAAATGAATGTTAGTAGTCCAGTATTTATGACAACTTCATAGTACTGCTATGCTTGTGCTGGGACCAAAAGAAACAAATCTCTGTAAAGAAAACAGATTGTAGTTTCAACTTCTCTATAAGTTTATTACTCTCACTTTCAGTACTTTGCCCTACTTATGCAAACTATAGTGGTTGAAATGAAAAAGCATTTGTTCTAGAGATCATAATTCTAGGTCTGAGTGAGAATAAATTCAGAGTTAGCCCAGTTTAGCTGAAGAGTAGTAAAGATATCTGTGTTAATTATGGGAAAAGAAAATCCTACCTGTTGTTTAGAGTTTGGATGAAGATATTATATAGTTCTAATGTCATATAAATATTCTATACAGTTTCTGGTGGTTAATAGCATTGAAGAGAAAACAGACTTGCATTTCCAAGGCATAGTTTGAAACCATTTCAGGGACAGTGTTGATGCAGTTTGAATCTCACATGATGCATACAGCAGTGCTTTGGATGAAAGATGAGAAAATCCAGTCACCATGGTGGTGGTAAAGGAGGGGAATATGGAGGAGAGGAGGCAGATTAGTGAAGCTGGACAGCACTGAAACAACTGACAAAACCAGAGAAACAGATAGATTGCACAGAGACTGAAATATAGATTAATGTTGAGTAAACAATATTTTGATCTTGATGAACTGTGAGAAAGACCCGCTATAAGACCAGTGTAGGAAGGAATCAAATCTACCCATGAAATACTAATCTGAGGTAAAGTAAAAGAAAAAATATCACATTAAGAAGCAACAATCATATTTACAGAAGTTACAGTTTGCAGCTGCAAAAACAGGCTCATAAAAGACTTTATAAGGATGATAATTTCACAATTTCTCACTAGTAACAACTCAGGTTTCAAACTACAGAGTCTTTCTTGGAAAGATTTTTAAAAGTGGAACTTGTGTTTTGGTCTATTATTTTCTAATAAATAGAAATTTCCTCCTTGTCATAGTTCTCATTAAATCTTAATTGTTTTTACTGGCTTTTGGTTTCCATGCCATATAACTCGAGTATGAATGAAGGCAGCTCAGAAAATGGATTATTTGGATTTATAAGTTCTCTGATAGTGAATAAAACCACAGTGGCTAAATCTGTACTAGTCTCACCTACACACATGCTTGACAGATGAAATAATAGCCAAATTCTCCAAGCTGTCACCAAGAAAACAGTTATTTTTCACAAGGTACAAATTGGAAATTTTTCTGGTTTTAAACAGGTTGAAGAAACTCGGAAAGCAGGAAAAATAAAATTACTAAAGAAACTAAGAGCAAACAGTGAGTAGCCATTGGTAGCTTATGGATGCATAGATGAGTATTATGAATTTCTGGTATTCATCTAATAAATCCTTCGTAGCCTGTACTCACACACACAAATCACCTAGAAACTGGCTAATGATACACAAATAACCCAGCTACAAATGTATTCTCATTTTTACTTTTTTTCACTGTCTCACTCTACCTCTTCTATGGTTTAATTCTGCTAGGCAGAACCTGTCCCTCTACCCACATAAATCCTCTTCTACTACAGATCTGTGTTTAGCAGTGGGGGGAGCAATAGCAGACCCATGTTTCTTGGGTCTATGGAACTGGTAGTTACAGCCTTTCACCAAGAGGCTGCTTTTCCAAGTGCAGCTCAGCACTGCTAAAACGCTCTCAGTGCTGGAGAGATGTGCAAACACTGGATCGGGTATGGTGGGTTCAGCATAGTCTGTAATCACAGATGTGCCCCCACCCCAGAAAACATTCAAATCAATTAGAATTCAAAGTAATTTCTCAGTTTTTCTCTGCTTTAGAGGACTAAGGGAATGAAGTCACTCTCCAGTAGTCTTTACATCACTGATGTATGTCTTGGCCCCTTAAAAGGAGATACTTAAAGAACAGATTTAAGGCATAGGAGCCTTGAACTCCTCTGGAGACAGAAATGTTGCACTCTGCTGTAATGAGACAAAACAGCTTGTGCTTTCAGGTTATTTTGCTGCTTTATCAAATTTCATACTATATGACCTTTCTCTGCCCATCATCAATATGGCACCTTAATAGGGACTAAATTAATTTTTATGGCACCCGAGAGTCTCCCGTTCAAGTGAGCTGTCCATGACTGCTAAGCGTCCTAGAACACACATGCTCAGAACAGACAAAGCAAATTAAGAAAATACGTTTCCTAAATAATTCATGCAGTTCTTCCATGTCAGCTCTTACTGGCTTTTTAAAGAAAACAGTAGTGTTGCTTACAGAAAATGCTTTCTGCTTTCCTAGGGAGGAAAAAGCTTGTGAAGCAAGCAGGATAAATAAGAAGGGGTAGAAGAGGCACTCGACAGTCTTCTGTTAACACAGAAAATAATGTTTCTGTTTCTTGTAGTGGTTATTTACAGTGACAGCTGAAAACATTTAATTTGCATAATGAACAGACTGACATATTACCTTTTGATGCATTCAGGGAGATATAATTAGCTGAGAAGCCCTCAGATGCAATGCTGTGATCGGTCACAAAGTACAACATCATCATATTGCCACCACTAGTGAGAGATGGTGGAATTGATCTTCCACAGTACCTGCAGCAAAAAGATACCTCAAGTTGCGTGGCAGTACTTTATGAAGCATCTGTATCACTGGAAGAGGATTCAGCTTTCCTGAGAAGTTTGAACAGCTACACATACACAAATCTCTCCTTTGGATGATACAGATCCCAGCCATACACCCTGTATCATGGGACTAAAGAGCACACTATGTGTACAAAAGTACCAATCTAACTTGCGTGGTAAATTAGAGGAGAAACTGTTCATCAGGTTGTCAAATTCTTATTGAAATTTGTCTATGCTGTACTGACAACGTATTCTGTTCTTTTGTAGGAGTCGAAGTGGCTGGCCAAAGACTAAGGTTGAAAAACACTCTCCATTATAATATGAGAGTCATTTGCTCCATATTTTCCAAAATACTGCCATGTTAGCCAACTACTTTACAGTTTGTAGCTGCAGCTGGATATTGTCCCTAAGTAGTTCAGTTGTTCTTGAATTCTAGGACAGCAAGAAAACTCTGTGTGTACCCCAATTGGAGAAGGGGGGAAAAAAAGAAAAGATTCTTCCCTAAAATAAAATCACGTATCAGGAGAAAGTGGAAACAAAATCCTATAAAATGCAGACTTCAGTTCAGGTTTTGCTGAGATTCAAATGCACAATCTTTTAAGTAATGTTTCTTTCACTTCGGCAAGTGTTTCGAATCATGTCTTTTCCTGGGCACAGATATATTAATGCTTTTGAACTTTTTTCCCATAAATCAAAATGTTAATGGAGCTGCACAATGCCAGCTATTGAAACCTGCCCTTAAAAAAGCTGTCCTCTTGACACAAGTTAGTTTCTCCCAGTATACTATTTATTAAATGTGGTTCTCATTCCATGGTCAAAGAAAGCAAGCTGCCTTTACTATGCTAGGCAGAAAAATTGCTGCTACTGATTCTGTAATGCAGAGGAATTAATCTATGCACAAAATTTAAGGAAGCAAATTGGATTTTGAGATCTATAGAAGAGTGTTCACCCTACAGTAATTCAGCACTGTAGGCTAATGGACATACTCACCTTCCCAATTTTTGCACAGTGCTGTTGTCATATATTTCAAGATAATCCTTTCTGCAACTATAATCAAATGCCAAGTTAAATGAAGTGAATGTCAGGCGGATAAGATAGCCGGGTTGAATGTTAATAATCCAGGTACAGTTAATACCATGTGGGTAGACATCTGGGTGACCAGGACTTGTAATGGTTCCTTCTGGTCCAGTGAGAGTCTCTCCACATACTGCAGAGATTTAAAACATCAAGTTAAATGATTTACTTATTAAAAAAATAGGCCTTTATAAAACTGGTTACTTTTCTTTCTGAAATCTCATAGTCTTTTTTTCCGCGATGTATGCTATACTAATTGATTTAAAATTTATCTCCTGTTACACCGTCATAAAACTTGATGGCCAACTGTTTTCGGTGTAGAGGAAAATTTTGAAAGTCCTAACACCCTACATAGAAAACAAAAAAAAAATCCTTACCTGCATCTATTGGCCAGTACTCAGCTCTGAAGCCAAGGTTGGTAAGAGACGAAGCTCTGAATTTGATATAGAGATTGTTCCGTGTAGATTGCACTATAGATGGTACAGCTGTACCACAGTATTTCTCCAAAAGAGGAGAGTCTCTGTTGTTGCCATCTCTGACCTGAAGAACAAGTGTATTCAAAATATCCCATACAAATTTCTATTATATTAAAGTTGTAAGTATAAAGAAATTCATAAGAACCACATAAAAGAGATCCTGAGTAAGTCAAACCCTACCCTTTCTTCAGTCTAGTTTCTACTGCAGGCACATACAATGCAACCTTACGACTGCCAGAGAAGCACTCTCCCACCCAAATCATGTCAGATGGAGGAAAACTGAGATCTTACACCCTCGACGGTAAGTGGCACATAAACCTCCAGGTCCGTCTATTTAAAGACACTTGATACTCATCTCTGATTATCATCTTTGGAGAACCAAGAAAAGATTTGGGATCCCATTACGAACCTGGAAAAGCTTTTATAACTGCTGTAAGAAGTGCTTGTCTATCAAGCAGTTCTGCTTTGGTGGAGATGAGTATGAGAAGGAACATACAGATAAGAATGTATCTACTATTCATAGTATGTGTATTATTCTTTACCTCAACGTAGTCTGAGTCACAAGTGGTTGTATTTCGAATGTCAAAGTCAATGAAGTTAAGAATCACCACTTTGCTAGCTGGCTGGGAGATGATCCACTCACAGGTCTTTGGGTGAAGGGACATCCTGGGGTAGTAGGGTGAATGGATAGTGCCTGCTCCAGACAAGGAGCCTCCACAGGCTGCCAAGAGACGCCAGGAATCAGTACTTGTGATGAACCATTTCAAGGAATGTATTATAATGTGATGTCTATCAAATATCACTATGAAATTAGAAGTAAACCACCCCTAAAGTCCTGTCTTCTTACAGTATCTACTGCAGATCATCCAAGCAGTATTAAGAAAGTATTTAAAAGAACATATTGATGTAAGTATAGAATAACCATGAAGATCAATCTAACTGTGCCCATGAAAACTAATGGATTTGACTCATTTGTTTCACAGACATAGATGGATTTGTTGGTGATTAAGAACTAGAAGATAGGAAAAATGAAAGTATAGGCAGAACTATAGCTATATCATCTTTGGTATGTTAGTGGTGATTTATCATTAATAGAAGCAATGAGGGGTGCATTTCCAAGCATTGTAGGAGTGCCTACACCAGACCTCCTGCAGGCATCATCTTAGCATTTCTAAAAGTAGCAATAAATAAATAAATTGACTCTATTTTTTTCTTTCCTTTCTTTTGAAGTTTGTCTAAAACTCATTACATGGATAATATAGCACGGAAATGACTGGAAGTGTCCAAATTACAGATCAGTTCACTACGCAAGTTTCTCTCACCAACTTGATAAATGGCCCTGAAGCTGGCCCTTTGCAGAGAAGCATCAGACTTGAACTTGATCCAGAGACTGTTGCTGGTAGAAGTGATTGGAGACATGAGTGTACTATGACAGAATTTGCTAATAAGGGAAGACACCTCACTGTCACCATCTCGAACCTAGTCATCAAAAAGAAAAAAAGAAAAATGTCAGATCATAAAAGTGTTGGGATCTGATATCTGGATAAAATTATAATCTCACAAGGGCTGCTAAATAACAAAAGGAGTAACTATTTTACTTATTTATAAGAGGGGCAAAGAGCCATCACAGCAATTGGTACAAACACATGATTTACAAGAGCCCAGTGGAAGGATCAGATGATCAGCACAGAAGACACACACACACACACACATAACTGTCACAGGACATTAGGATGAAACAGATTGTCTCTACGAACCACAACTTTAGTACAATTTGGGCCTATGCTTCCAAAAGTGATGCCTTTAGGATGAAAGAGACAGATCAGGTGCTCACCATGATAGCTATGAAATTTTTGTCAGCACTAAAATCTGCTGGGGAAAAAAAGGGATATTTGTGATTTTCTTGCTCTGGACATGAAACTTCTAGTGATTTTTTGATGGCACTTCTCCAGAACAAGCACATGTCCCATCACACCCATACATCAGTGTAGCCAGACAGCTCACTAACACGAGATGCAACTCTGAGCCCCTAAAACTGACATCTTACACTACTTTATCTGAAGGGTCCAATGCATGATAATGACAATGAAGCTGTATCAGGGAATCACTTCCAGCTTTTACCTTCTGCACTCTATTGACCTCAATCAATTTGCTAATCACAGGAGAAATGTATCTTACGTGTTTTCCCAGAAGTTGATTATAAATCCCAATCATCAAGGGGACTAGAAGGGAAAGAGGTATTTGCACCTCCGAACTTCAGGCCCTGAGCACACAATCCATGAGTAAGAATAGGTGCATCCAGGCAGAGCACTGGTATATTCAAGAAGTTCTGAACACCCTCTGACGTGCCCATCTCATTCCAAGAGGGCAGCCAACAAGCTGAAGTCCAAAAAACACGTACCTTGCTATTTGGTCAGACAAAAAATGCAATTTTTCTCCCAAAGATTCTCCTGTAAACAAAACAGCTCTTTTCTGCTGTAAAAGTAGTGGTAGCTCATGTAGCTGGAGCTGCTTTTAAATTCACCTATATACTGTCAAACCCCAAAAATCATTCCAGTGAAATCATTGGCAAAGCCAGGGACATTCAGCTTTCAGGTCCCCTCTCACCACCTCTTCTTTCTTCCTCAGCTGTATTCTTCCATGGGCTGGGAGAGAAGGCAGGGAACCCTTGTCGCTGCCCTGGTGAGCAGGCAGTGGCTGGCCTGCTTGCCCAGCTTTGGCAATCTCCAGCTGGTGAGATGGCTTTCTGACTAACAGACATTTTTCATTTCCCTGGAACTTGAGTTTAAGGTGATAGAATTATTCTGGATTTACAGCGGAGCAAGTGAGATCAGAATTTGTGCCAGAATTTTTAGAAAATCTTTGGACAGCAATGCAAGTTTCCAGAACTGTAATTCACGAGAGTTTACTTTTTTCTTGAGCTGATTTTCCTTACATTTTTGGTTTATAAAGCCCAGTGAGTAGTGATAAAAAACCCCAGGTTGTCTAAACCATGTGAGTAATGTCTCCTATTGCCCGTTAGAAGGACGACAAGGAGAAGGAGCGGCTGTGGCTAACACCTCACCTCTGCAGCACCATGTCACAGTCTTTCTTAAATAAGAAGTTTTATTGTCTCTAGTTTCTTATTGCAGACCCCTGTCCCAAGCTGTTCCTTCCTTAGTAAGAGACTAAACATCCCTCCCTGAGCAAGTGCCTGTAAGCTGTGTCTGGTCCCTGTGGAAACTCTGCAGGTTTCCCGGTATCACCAGAGATGGGAACAATCTGCACCTTTTCAAAATGACAAAGGAATTGTCAGAGAGCAACTTTTAAAGTAACTTAAACACCCAAAAGCTCTCTCCCTAGCTGAACTTCATTATGAAACCCAGTGAGATAGTATTTTAGAAAAACATGCATGGAAAATCAGGCCTTGATAAAAGAGCATGGTGCTTTAGTTGTACTGACTGTCCTGGTCAGAAAATGTCAGTCCTGTTTCTCTGCTCTGGCTGAGCCACCAAGTGAGGGGGAAGGACGAAGAGGAGGACAGAAACAGAGGGAAACTGAACGGCAAACAGCGAGGTAAATGCCTTGCTGAATTAATACAAACTGATTGCCTTCAACAGAAATGGGTTTGTTTCTCTGGCTGCTGTGAATTTAGTTGCTGTTCTGCCAGCAATTAGGCAAGAGGAGTACCAGGCCAAACAAACAAAAGCTGTCTGTTTTCATTAAACACACTTCCCCTCTCATTTCAGAAATTAATTACACTTCATTCCAACCAAAGTCTCTGTATTAGAGGAGGAGGGATGTCGGCACAATAACATCTTTTAAAAACAGATTAACTGCATGGAGCTCACAGGGGTCTATTCCTCGCTTGGTCAAAAAAGAGATTAAGCACAAACTCCAACCCACGCTGCCATGTAACCCTGTAGCCACAGGCAGGACCCTGCTCTACACTGGGGCCGCAGGGCTTGCACCTACCTTCTTCAGCTGTGGCGAGACCGTCGCTAATCGACTGGGTGTCTGCGCCCTGTTTGCTTTACTTCTGTTTACTTCGGTGTGGTACAGCCACAGGTTTATACACAGCAGTACCCAGCTCTCATTCCACGTAGGATGAGGTATTTATGACTGTAACATGATGACACAGTGTGGAGAAATACAGGCTGGGTACGACAGCAGACGCCTTGAGACGTGGCAAGCCGGGGTGTGGCACAGAAAGGCACAGGGATGGGGTGACAGGAGAAGGGGCACGGGCCACCGCCATAGAGAGCTTGTCAGGCCCTCAGGGCACCCTGGGACTCACACCCTGCCCATGGCCCCAAGTCAGCCCCCCAGGGCCATCAGTCCCTGCCCCAACGACACTGCAGCTCGGTCATGGGCTCTGCTGCGCCAGGCCCACCCGCAGGGCCGTGTCCAGGCTGACCTCGGCCCAGCCCTGTCCCCAGGGAGGTGTGCAATGCCGGGAGCTGCCTTGCTCCCTGGCCAGGGCAGCGGGACGAGCCCTGGCTGTGAGGCCCTGCTCTGCCCCTCTGGGGAGATCCCCGGCCTGCACAGCACCTTGGCAAACCTCACCCGCAGCCAATCAAAGAAATGCAGACTTGGAGCTCTACAAAACAGGGTTTAGGGATAACAAACAAAATGATGAAATGGTATCTAGTGTACTGAAATGGCATGCTGTAGCAGTAAATGCAGATGTAAAGTGAAGCTGCAGACCAGTGAAGAGAGAGCTAGGTGTAAAAGCAAACATAAAAATTACCTCAAGTGGATCTCAGTTAGTATCGACTTCACTATTGTATTATTATTACATTTTCCATATAGAAACATTCTAACTCTACTATTATTTTTGTCTATAATAATTAGATTTAGACTAATAACAATTCTTGAAATAAACTTGTAAGATTTCAGTTATGATAGCAATAAACTCCTGGCTTTACATATGTATATATGTACATATGCATGTATACATAAATATACATATGGTATGATGTATATATAAATATATATATGGTGTGCCTCCTTTTTGTGCCAGAATAAGATTTTCCATATAACACTATGACTCCAGAAAACGCATAGTGGCTATGTCATTATTTCTATTTTTCTTGCATTTGGCATGCATTTACCAAAGGTCCAAACTCCACCTTAATCATGTACAGCCGATTAAGAATTAGTGTTAAGCTAGACAGATTTTCTTGTTCTCTTATCTTTGCTTCATTCCAAATGTACAGTCCTGCTCCTTTAGCCTCTGTGACTTTTGGACCCTAATAAATTTGTATACTTAGTCCTTTGATTAACACCTATTTCTGCAGTGGCCCCTGGGACAGAAATTATGCGGCATGGTTTTGTACACACATGTAATCAACATTTCGTATCAACTGATTAAGAGAAGTCACCTCAATATAATTCGATGAACAACCAGTGTGATTCTCCAGCTCCATATGGGTGAAGTTGAGGTATATTTTTTCATACTCTGGCTGTCTGATAATGTAGATACATTGTCGGTTGTTGATATAAGGGTTAGGCCAGAAAGGGGACGTGATAACCCCTTCACTATCCGTATAATTTCCTCCACAACTTGGATCTGCTATATTTAGGAAAAAAACATATCAATTGAGATATTCACAAGTATGGTAACTCTTTCAGTTTAGGCTGCTTCTGTACAATGGCTTCGAATCAAAGAAGATTTCTGTATTATTAAATAGCAAGTGTGAATTACATCCACTCACGTGTTGTTGGCTATACCTTGGGAATATCACAGACGAACCTTTAATGCTGAATTTTACTTACCAGGAGATGTTGTATAGACAATGTGGAAGCCCTTATCAGTAACTAAGTCATCAGAGTGAAAGTGAATCCATGCATACGGACCAGTGGTTTGGAGTGGGGGTGGAGATCCAGTGCTACAATATTTACCAAGGAGAGGGTCTTGTGGAAGAAGACCATCTCGAATCTAGACAGAATGATAGATCAGCATTTAGGATCGTTAGATGTGTGCCAGTACCAACGCTCTTAAAGTTATATCTGGGATCCCAGGAGATATTGTAGTTGGTGAGTGGAAGGAAAGCTCATAGAAAGTTTCCTCCAAACACGTAGGAACCAAGAAACAGACCCATCAGCATAGCTGTGATGGTGCTCCTAGGAGACTCAGCAAGGGTTTTGTGAAAGGGAAAGAAAGTATCAGGAGATCTACTGTTGATCTGTTTTCCTGAAATCATGCTCTGCATTGGACAATTTTGAAGAACATTCTATTCCAAACCAGCTTCTCATTTCCATGACTGGGTATTGGTGAATTCTGTAACCATTACTTTGCACTTGAGGAAAAGCCCTAAGCTCACACATCAAGTCATGGACAGTACAATAATATGAATCTATTAATTTCAGATTCTTTTCCCTAATAGTTTACCTTGGGCTGATTAATTCTTTGAGGGTTGACATTTAACAAGGAGTTTGGAGACTTAACTTTGTAAGGAAGTGAAAGCTTCCCACCTGAATCTCACTTCCTTTAGTCACAAGACACCCACTGATTTCAGTGGAGCAGGATCTCATCCCCTTTCTGTTATACTGCCTGTATCTGACTGTGCATTGATGGCGGGAATAAGTAAGTACAAATGAATATTTCAACCCAGGCTTTAATTTTTCAAACAGTCCCTTTTTGTACATACAAAAAGTTTTGAAATATCTTGTTTTGCAATAACATAGCCATAAAATGTTGTCATACTCCACAATTAAACTTTACCTCTAAATGGTCATAACTGCAGTTTTCATGGTGTTCTAGGCTTAGTGTGCCAAAAGCAAATGTGATGAGATGGCCAGGACTGGTTGAGATGGTCCAGAAACAGTCTCTGTTTACAGGATAGTTACCAGGGTATCCTGGAGAGCTTATCGAGCCGTAAGTACCCATCAGCTCACCACCACATTCTAACAGAAAAGAAACATGGAAGAACACAGTCTTTAACACCACACATCAGGTCAGAAGATGAATTCTCCTGTAGTGTCAAAACTAAGTACCACTTTGGAATCCAGAATAAATTCAAAAACAACGGTCAAGCCAAATTCAATTACAAAAACAGAACTCCAAATATTTCCCAATTTGCACAGTGAAAGAAAGATTCTTTCCAAGTTATGATGGAAATATCTTTAGGAGAATGACCAAACACACTGTGTTTTGGATTGGATTTACAAAATTAATCTGAATTTCTGTACTTTGGAAATAGTCTCCCGTGTTTTATCCTAGAAGAGCACTGTTAATTTTTTTTTAAAAACCGAAACAGTCAATTACAGAGAAGGCTGATTTATATACCTGTAATAAAAAACACATCCCTTTCAGCATAACACTTGGGAATGTTAGGGGTAACTTGTGTATAATACCTAAGGAATAGCTAGTTTAGTCACATCTATACCTCTCTCCCTCTTTTTTTTTCTTTTACCCAAAAGATCTGTTTTCATTTTTCAGTATCCATATTTGTCAGTTAGTAATTATCGATCTAATAATGTCAAATGAAAGAAAAAAACCCACCAAAAAAATCACATGAAAAAGCCTTTAAATAAATATTTCTGGAAACCATTTTCTCCCTGAGTTTTCTATACTTTTTCTACTCTATGGTTCTTTCAAGACACAACCCAATGCATAATTTTGTTTCTAGACAATACACAGAACACTGAAGTGAGCTTGATGTTGCACAAGATTATTTGGAGTTTATGTGTAGAAATGCACTGCTAGGCCTTCTGGAAGAATCACACAAGTGGCATTTCCAAGAATTCAGGCAGAAATGTACAGCAAATCATACCAAAAAGCTCACAGATAATTTAAAATCAAATGCCCAACAATCTACCATGTTTGGAAAGCATGGTTCAACCTCTTTAGCTTTTTGTAAATTGTCAGTGGCAAAAAAAGTTAACTTGCTTGCTCAAAGTACTAGATATTTCCGTGAGAAGAGAGAACTAATCAGAAGAACAGCATCTCCAGGAACACATGCTCTTTGGGAGATTCCTCACAGGATGTATAAAGCAGCCTTAAAAACCAGTAGAAGGATATTCATGCAGAGGCATAGAGTTGGAGTTTAAATATTTTAAAAATACATACGTCTACATTTCACACTCCCTAGTATGATATTGTCCTACTATTCCTAATGTTTCCTAATCAAAGGAAATATCATTCATTTTGCTCCAAAGCCATGAAGATGATAAATTACATGACATTTCATCAAACTTACCGGGATCCTTGGATTCCCACTGAACAGTAAAACCTCCAGATGTAATGGCGTGGTTTGAGTAGAACCAAAAATACAAGGAGTTGTGGGAACTGAAAAGCTCTGCAGGAGGTGAGGAGCCACAGTATTTTCCCAGCATATGCGTTGACGCTGAAGGCCCATCATGGATTTGAAGGAAGTCAGAGCTACAGTCATTACTTGTCTCCAGTTGGAAGAATGGGAAAATAATATGCAGGATCTAACAGGAAGTAGCAAAACAAGAAATCTTTTTTTTTCCCATCTGCTGAGACACTGTTTATGCAGTAACTCTGCATAGAGCAGATGTATTTGTTCATGCAACTGTGAGAATCTACAAGCTTTGGAGCCATTATACCACTTTCTGAAAAGTTCCAGGACAAAAGAAGATACTACAGAATCTTAAGGGTCAAAGGAAAAGAGAGAAGCGAGGAAAGAATTTGGACAGTGAAGTTGTCTGCAAAGAGCATTATTTCAATAAACTAATAGTTGAGACCATTTGCCTGCATCTGTTATACATGTGAAATATATATCTCAAGCCATGTGAAAGGCTTGAAATACAGCATAAAATACTTTATTCCAGGTTTTCCATGGCAGTTTGCTCATCAGATAATTAACATTTCTCATCCTTGCTATGGCTGAAAGTATTGTCATGGGAGTTAAAAAAATGAAATTATCTTTTTTTTGCATTATCTCCTAAGCCCACTCTAGATACTTAGTGATATACACAGCTTTATGTATGTTCAGATTCCTCACTGATGTGCTTTAATATACCTTTGCTGAAGACAGTAGTGCATCTCAGGCTTAAAACTGAGGATATGTCATATACATATATATAATGCTGTATAAACCACTAGCAACCACTGGTTTATAAAACTATTTAATTCATTCCATGAAATGTCAAAAATAGCTCAAATATCTATATCCCAAGTAAGAAGTCCCATGCTAAAGTGGAAGTAACATATTTTGTAGTAGTTATTTATAGCACAGGTGGAATTGTGAGTTGCAGATCAGAATATATATTTGAGTGCAACATTTAAAAATTAATCCTTAAAAAATTCAAACGCTGTTATTACACAAAGCCATTGACAATATGAATTCAGCATTCCACATTTCTGGCGCTCAGAAATCAGAAACATGAAATTGTTCTGGGGTCACTTAGGTCATGAACCAACTGTGGAGCCCATCAGAGCAGAGCGTTTCTCATGCAGCTATTCACAGATCACATTCTAAAGCAATGTAAACCAGACACCTTCTCTAGGTGGTGGTAGGTGAATAAATTCTAACCCTCAGCTGCGTAGGGAAAACCTTGAAAATGTAACCCAGGCAAATTCTTAGGTCAAGGAGCCTGAAGGCTTGTAAGGATCTGAAACTTACTCTTTTTGAAAAACTATTCTGAGGGGGTCGGATCACAATATTGGAATATGTGGTATGAAGATGGTCATGTTTGCTCTGATGGGCTGAGGGCTCCTGCAGCATGAGGGTTTCTTTAACCTTAATTTTACTTTACCTTGTTGGGATTAGTTTGAATAACCCAAGCGCAGCTGACCCCACTGTTGTATTGCTGGCTGTTTGGGTTGTTAGGGTAACTGAAAGTCCCCCTGGAGCCTGAGAGATATCCTCCACAAACTGCAGAAAGAAAAGAAGAGAGAAAATTAAATGGATTAATTTGTGCTAACACTATACAGACTTAAACAAAACTTAACTTTCTAACATAGCTTTGGCTTCCTAAATATTTAAAACAAGGGTGAAAGATACTTTGCTCTTCAGGATTTCATCTATCTTGGAATAACATCATAAAAAATGACCAAAATTACGCCCTGGGAAAAGAATAAAGATTTTCAGCTGGAATATGTGGATACTGCCAATAGATGTTGATTCTGTCTCAGGAAAATGTCCATAAACTAGTTTATTTCCCGAAGGCTAGCTCCACATTGAATCTTTACATTTTTTACCTACAATGAAATAATGTTTTGAAGCTAACATGATATAAAATTGTCTTTCTCAGTAGTGATGTATCACAGAAGTTATCCTCTGGAAGTTTTATTGTCCCATTTATTCTTTTTGGTCAGATCTCTGGGCCCGATAAGACCTCTCATGATATACCATGGTCTCTTCTCTCACTGAGCCATTCAATGAATGTGAGCTGTGAAGTGGGAATCCCCGACAGCTACAGAAAAATATGTCCATAAAGCACCCAAAATACAATACACATATAGCTACAGTGTAAAACAGGCAGCTGTTTAGTTTACCATTGAATTGATGCTAAAGAAATATTCAATTCTTAACAAACTAAAATGAAGTATTTGTTTCAAGGAATGGCAAAAAAAAATAAATTGTTTGAAGTGTTCATCTAAAACATCTCACCGTATCTCAACCAGATTCAAAATTATCATGTCATAAAATGTATTATTTTTCCCTTCATTAGGAGCTAAACCAAAAGTTGATACATTATAATTTCTCACTAGATAAAAACTGTTTTTCTATCCTTTCTATTAAAAATGGTTAAAAAAATTTTTTTCCACATGTGCTTAATAATAAAACATTACTGATTAGATATTGAAGGAAAATAGGAAAGAGCCTGATGTAGCTCTAAAATAGAGCAGATTTCACAGTGGCTCAGTGAAAGTTTTACATTCTGTATTCTGTGAAAAGTTAATCTGCTTTCTTCACAGCAACCTGCAATAAATATGAGCCATCTGACAGATGGTTGCGACAGGGACGCTCAGTGGAATGTCATCCTGACCTTGTTTAATTAAAATTAATGGCAAAAACCCCCCAAACAAACAGAAAAAGTGGTATTAAGAAGAAATGTTAAAGGGAGGACCTTGCAGTTACTCTATAAAACTCAGAGTTCCCCATTTTCACGGATAACATTTCTTTCGTTAAATTTCTATTTGAAAACCTTTTCTGGCTTTTTGTCTTGACTAAAAATGTCAGGACCTCTCAGCTGCTCAACAAATGAAATAGCATGCACAAAAGAGAAACATTAATATATTCTCTTGTAAATCTGTTCCCCTTACACTGGATCATCTTTCCCAACCAGCTGAACAGGCCAGTTCTCAGGAAGAGAGATCAGATTTTAGGATGTCTGGCATCTAGTGAAGGCCAGTGTGCCTGCAGATCAACTTCATTGTTACGCTCCTATTGCTAAACAAAGCAGCTATAAACAAAGCTCAGGGAAAACTCTGACTCCATGGCACTTTGGGTCAAGACCTGTAATCCACCAAGAAGGTGTGGGTTTTTTTCCATCACAGCTTGGTTCTTATTCCCATATTAATCACATACACCAAATATCTACTCGCTGAAGCCTGGTGGCCCATTTCTTCTGGGGAGGAGGTCCCAGCCATACCTTGCTGGGCAGTCTGACACTGTGGTCCTGTCCAGGCGCTGGTGCACTCGCAGGAGTAGCTGTTGACCCCATCGGTGCAGCTTCCCCCGTTCTGGCATGGGTTGCTAATGCATTCGTCAATGTTCTCAGTACAATTAGGGCCTGTCCAGCCCGCATTACACAGGCAGAAGTATCCAGAGATCATTGCCTACAAGTATAAGCAAATGCAATAAACTTAATGAGCATGGATCACCTAAAGGAATCAATGCAGTTGGCAGAAAGACTGATATTTACACTTATTTTATGGAGAGATATCAGAGCAAAGAAATAAAACCTTTGGAATTTAATGGCCTTGATGGTCACTGATGAATGCCAAAATAAATCCAAAGCCTAATCAGATTATCTAGCTCTCTGCTTTTTCTATTAAGTTCTTCCTTTGCAAGGCTTTTTCAAATTACTTTCTAAAAAGTCAAAATCTGTATTCATTTAGCCATTCCGGAAACTGCTTGGCTTTGAAATGATCACCCTAGAAACAAGTCAATCATATTATCTACATCTTATAAATAGCAAGTCAAGATAACAGTGGTTTATAAATCATTTCTCTCGGGCGTGTTCTCTGGGAAGTCTGTGCTGCAGTTACGTGGGCTGTTAACTGTCATTTTCACCCTGGGGGATGTTAAACGGGAACAATTTCATTGCTTTCTCGGCATTATTCCTTATTCTGTATGTCGCTCTTCCATTTCTTTTGTCTCAGCCTTTACTACTTCTTATAATCAAGTCTGTCTATATCTCTAACTGTTTTAGTTTCATATGTCCTCTTTCCTTATCTTTCTTGTTTTATAGACACACTTTTTAAAGGTAAAGCAGAACATGGTATTCCAAGGTACATCTAACGATCCCATCTTTGATGACATACAATCAATGTGCTATATTCTCTATTTCCTTTTGCACTCTCTGTTCATGTCCTCTGTGTCCTGAACAGAGATTTTCAGTAGGAGGGAAGAGGATTTTGATGTGTATTTAGGGCTCCAAATGCTGCTTTAGAAGGTGAAAAGGTGTTTTCTGGTCTGCATTGCCTCATATTTAATTAACATTACATTTCATCTGTCATTACACTGACCAAATATAGCTCTGCTGTTCCCCTATTTTATTAGATGCTTCTGTAGTGCCATTACTGAAGTACCTGACTGTTAACTTTAAGTGGTAGTTTGTAGCCATGATTGCCTGCAGTTGTATGTTAGGATATATTTAGAGGAAAACGTCATATGTTTTAATAGACTGACTAAAATAAACAGTTTCTAAATAGTCAGAAAAAGTAGATTAAATCTGGGCACAAAAGGCCCTTTAAATATCTGAGTGAAAAGACAATAGGTACCTACAGAGGAGAGAGCGAGGAAAGCTGTTAAGGGGTTGAGTGGAGGTGAAGGGATCATCTCTTTTCACATAGAAAATGGGAAAAGGCAAAAGTAACATATCATAGAATCATAGAAACATTTAGGTTGGAAAAGACCCTTAAGATCATCGAATCCAACTGTTAACACTACCAAGTCCATATCATATGTCCCATTTTCCCCCCTGCCTCCCAGGATTATCAAAAGGAGGATATTCACAAACCAATGGGGACAAATGGGATCAGACTCTACCGGAACAACAAATTTACCATTTGTGAACATTTCTCCAAAACCATAATCATAAATATCCTCCACAACAGACTTCTCAAAATCCCCAGGTCTGCAGCGTGGACTTTCCTGAGCACAGCACGCCTCACTGAGAAAGCCAAAGGCCATCACAGGGTCCATCTGGATGAACTAAATGGTCTCTGTGCATGACAATGAATTCACACCACCAATCAGTAAAGGTCCAAAACACTCAGCTACCAGCAGGAGTACAAACAGTTCCCATGAAGCACCCTTTCCATATCCATATAAAAAGTCTGAGGGTCCAGGGCGGCTCTTACAAGATCAGCCTAGGAACACACCACTAACTTTACTGGATTTTAACAGTCTGAAGGTCAGCAGAGGTACTGGTTTTGTTATCACAGGTAATTCCTCCATAATCCAAGGCTGTAAATTACTTCCTTGGCCCACCAGGAACAGCCATTCATCAGTTCTCCCCATCGCTGGCCTGGCGTACCAGCTGCCTCTCCTCTCAGGCAGCCCGGTTATTAGTGCCAAGATTGCTGCCTCTGCTACAGACACAAAGGAATGGCTGAGTGCCCTGAAACTCACTTTGTTTTCCCCAGGTATACCCGTTGATCTCCCACTCCCCACTGCCCTTGCCTCACTACATTTAGTATGTCTGCACTCAGCTCTCAGTCTCACCACACTCCCTGTTGTTTCTGGTTACAACTACATAACGCTGTCACCAACTGTGAGGAGTCCAGCACTTACCAAGCACTGCCCATTTGCACAAGGGTTTTGCTGCTGACAGATGTCACTGAGAGGAGAACACCCGTTCGGCCCATATCCACTTCCAGTGTATCCAGATGTGCAGGAACAAAATGGCATTGGCCCTTGGGAGATGGGACAAGAAAGTAATTTGGTCCTTGTTACAATGACAATACCAACCATGACAGTAAAGGTCTTTGACATTTTGAATCAAAGTCTTTGTATAATTCTAACTTATTTGATGTTTTGATACCTTCCCTGGTCAGTGTTCAGTTTGACCATGGAAAGGTCTCTAGCGTTGCTTTTCTATGGGTACCTGAGAGTCCAAGGTCACCTCCGTGGGAAGTGGTGGGAGTAGTCAGAGGGTATTAATGGAAAAGAGAAGAATAGTAAAAGCAGCTGAAATTGGAAAACTACATCAAAGAGAAATGGTGAAGATATCCACATTTTTATGAGTAAATCTGCTCTTTGGTGGAGCCTAAATCTATTTCTGTCAATGTTTGTGGAAAGACCTGCTGGCTTTAGCTAACCCGCCTGTGGGGCTGCAATCTAAATACATTGCTACAAAGTGGGTTCAGCCTAACCAAAACCTCCCTGAGATTCACACTGAAAATAATTACAGTTCATAAGACAGCACCATACCTGGAGCTGAAGTACAAGTAGCCAAAGGATGGCACCCTCCATTATTTATTGAGCAGATATCAACCTGGGTACATGTTTTTCCATCTCCCTCATAACCTGTTCAGAGGTAAATCTCAGTTAGTCTGTAACAAACTATGTTCTCTGAAAACTGACAGCAAAAAAAATCATCTGATGAGAAAAAAACCAAACCCCCTAATTTATGGTATAAAAACATAGCCATCTGCAGTTAAAAAGACAAAGTTGAGATCACCACTGGAATAAGACCTGGCATATTTATTGTGGTTCCTACACTGGATGGATTCCAGTCTTAACTAAATCCTCCCATGATTTCAGAAAAAAATATTACCCAAATATTACCCAGGTGAGGTCAGAGTGAGGCCAATGAGCCACCATGTGCTTCCCTCCCTACACATCTGCTCCCAGCCAGCCCCAACCATCTCTGGGCTTCCCGCTGCATGCCAGAGCTGCCCTTGGGTCTCAAACACAACGTGGAGCTCCTCTCGGGAGGCTCAGCAGGACCACAGTGCTGCAGCATGACTTTGCACAGCCAGAGCACATTGAAACTTGTCTGAGGCCACGTTTCCAGTGTGGTAATAGCCCTTCAGCGCTCAGTAGCTGAGAGCCTTCACTACCTGCGGTCTATTGCCATTTAAATAGCCATTGAAAGGCCAATTAGAAACACTTTTTACTGCTAGTATTTCTAGTATTGGTAGCATACATTTCATAAAGCATTTGAAATCATAAACCACAAATCATATAGACACAAGTCACCGCTTCCACTGCTTGACCTGTACTGCAATGGAAACACTGCCGCCTTAGACAGCATTCAGAGCGTGACAAACAATTATCTAGGCTTTTTTAAGACAAACAATACAGCTGATTTATGGCACACAGGATAATCTTTCAATTAATACAGACAATGAAATTACTATCATAATTACGCAATCCTTGTTTCCCATTAATGATCTTATAAAAGAAGTACTTCATCAAATCAAGGCTCTAACACTGAAAAGGGCTACCTAGTACAAGAGAAACACATTTCAGAGGATCATCATTAGAGACATACTCTACAAAATGTTCATTAATAGCTGAAGCAGTTTGAATATACTTGGACTCTGCATTCTATATTACAGCATTGCTTTGTGTATGTGGTACTGATATATATAAAACCAATCTTCAGCTTCTTAAGTCGACCATAAAACAGGCTCAGATGTGCTGAATCTTCATCTTTTAAGCCTTTCTATAGTTTTATTAACAAAAAAAATCCATTTTACCTGGTGGACAGAGCCCACAGTGGAAGGATCCCATTGTGTTGATACATTGAACCATTGGCGCTGTTGAGCAGCCTCCATTATTACTTTCACATTCATCAATGTCTTGACAACTGTAGCCATTTCCTTGCCAGCCTAAAAAGAAACACAGGAGATACATTAAAACAGAAAATACCTGGCCTTTTCAATTTCTTCTTTGACCAGATCTTTTCATAGAGCAGAAGAATATGACTCTTGGATTTCATTTCACTAACACAAGAGAAGACCTGTCCCTCTCATAACTGATGAAAATTAATACTGGCCTGCAAAACAGGTTACAAACACAACAGGGTGGAGATGTGTGTGCAAGAATGTTTTATTTTAACTGTACTCTGGATATTCCAGAATCAAACACACTTTAAAGAGGAGGCAGTCTGGTGCACAGATGTACAATTTGCAGCAAAGCTTTATCACATCTCTGGTTAAATACTTCAAATACTCCTCCTATACACACTACCTACCCAAGTCAGGAAGAGGAATCATAGGTTATATGGCTTGAGGGGACAATTAGATTTTGATATTGCCTCAGGGCAGTGAGCATATGGACATGAAGGTGCCTCGGATCTATGACATGAAGGTAATAGGACATGATGGACATGAAGGTACCTATGGACAGGAAGGTACATCAGATCTCACTTTAGGACAGGATAAATCATGTGTTAGACTCCGCTGCCTATGTTACCTAGATAAGACAACCTGCAGGCATTTATTCTCTAGACTACAGAAAAAAGCATTTCATGGCATTACTCTCATCTGGATCCTGTGCCTGTGCTTATGACATACTGTCAGTACAGGCAGTACTACCCACTGCCACCCAGTCTCACGTGAGAGCACGGAAAGACGTGATACCTGTGGGGCAGGGACCACACGAGTAGGAGCCTGGTGTGTTGTAGCACTGCACAAGTGGATTCTGTGAGCACGGACGATTAGGGAGGCTGCATTCATCTATATCAGCACTGCAGGCAGGGCTGCCGGGAGGGGACATCCAGCCAGTGTCACAAATACAGTGGTACTTGGGCTGCCACAGCAAACATCACATTACATATTTAAAACAGTTAGAAAAGTCAAGAAAAGGGCAGGAGGAGTTCATTTTATGAAATGTCTTTTAAACTATCGCAAGAAAGCTTTCAGAGCATTACATGGTTTGCACATTCTGTTTTATAAAGTGCTTCGGTAGTTTTCTCTATTTCTTCCTCTGAATTTACCTATTTAGATTATGGAAGCAACAACAGGCTCATTATGTTCATAAAAGAAACCTGTAATTTACCCCAAAGCTCCCAGAGAAAATGAACAGCAATTATGAGCTGTATGTAAACATAATTAAAAGTCATCATCTTGCTTTGTAACCAGTGTAAACAGATCAGTGTAAGCAACCTGTAATCAGCTTGGCTGTTTTCTTTTAAGCAAACTGTTCAGTAATCTGTGCAATGTGCAGCACTGACATTACATTGCAAATATACATTTTCTTTGAGGAAAACAGTTTTGTCTCTTGTACAATTTACTAATGGCCAGATTTCAGCATTTATCTAGCTTTGGTCCAATTAAAGCTAATGGGAGCTTTATTGTTGACTGTCACAGGAGCAGACACTGTTAAGCCAACACTGAACCCTTTTGAAAAGCTTTCTCCACAAAAAAATGGGCAGAAAGCAAGTGATGAGTTGTGAAAACTTTTACAAATTGAGCAAAGAAATTATTTTATTGCATAGCACAAAGAATATGTGGTGTGTCTGGAATGGTGCATGGGTGTATAGGATTGTTAAGGAGCACAGGCTTGGCAGGGTAGTTTTGGAGGGCTGCTCTGAATGAAAAGAGTCAAAGCTGGCATGCTCCACATGTCCCTTTGGAGTGAACACCGTGTACCCAGATTTTCTCCCCAAAAGAATGAGCTGGCTTGCTCCACAAGACCGATCAAGTGTATGCTAGCATCTGCCCAGTGCAGACGCTTGGGTAGCATCTGGAGTCAAAGGCCGAGTCCAAGTGACAGTGAGGAGCACCGAAGATAAGCAGCAGCCTCCCCAGCTGCTATGCAGCCCTGGCACCTCCCAGGCCACACCAGTGCTCCACAGGTATGCCTTTTCCCAGGAAAAACAAGATTTGTGACATTTGTCCTTCTTAATCATTTAAGTAATAAAATATTATAGCAACTTAGAACTCCCCAAATAATGAACAGTAAGAATATTATGCCTCAAATAAGACTTTGACTTATTCAAAGAATATTCCCAAGCTCCCTATGAATGTAGCAGTAGATCTGATACTGTGACACGTACCTCTAACAAGACACAAGGCATTTTCAATTCTTTCTGCTGTCCTTGGGACAACAGAGAGGTTAGGTTATGTTGTACAGTGGCATTTCTTTCTGTTTTTCAGCAGCAGCGTGTGCTACACAGTTTTGTGGTGCTCAGCATTATTTGTTGCTTATTCATGCTGTGTTGTGTAATGAGACTTATACATTGCTCCTTACCTTGTTGGGCTGATCTCTGTCTGCGTCTACGCAGATGCCATGCCCACAGAGTGTCTCAGATCCTCCCTGGCAGTCGTCAAACTTCAAGGCACAGTGAGGTCCATAAGTTTCTGGAGTACAGGAGCAGCTAATGGTGAAAGCAGACAGAAAAATCAAAATGTTGTCTTTATAGAGCACTTAGAGATCATATATTGCCATAGTAGGAGATCATTCCTCACTCTTTCAATTATGTGGTGTTGCTTATGAAATCTGTCTATTTGGCTATATTGACAATCCTATTAATAATCATGCACAGACACAACGCTCCTGTTCAGCAGAGACTCAAAAATCACACGGGACTTGTGTATATCCATGACTGCCTCACCCTATGGGAGAATCCACAGCCTTCTCTTACATTCGTAAGTGCAATTCCAGAAGAAAAGAAACATCTAACATGAGACTTCATCAGAGTATGAGCTTGGAAATCCCCGCTTTGGTCAGAGAGCACCTAAACATTGCGTTCCAGTTTATGACCTTCATATGATACCAAGTGCCTAAACCCTTATCTCTAGCAATACACAAAAATGCCAGGTTTGGCCTGTCCTGGGGAGCAGGGTACCTTCACACCCACACCTCAAGACCAGCCCAGCTTTCAGATGAGCATGATGGGCAGGAGGAGGCATTTGGGGCTGATGGGGTGGGAAGAACAAAGTACTGGGCTGAAGGGAAGCATTCTACTGGGGGCATCTGGTTTGCAGGCTGCCAGCTGCATCGCCTTGTTATATATAGGGCACACCTTAGTCACAGCACTGTAAATATGTAGTGGAACTGAAATTGGGAACTTCTAAGCCATCAGGTAACCTTTCCCTTTCCTCTGACCCTTTATTTCCACGTGGACCAAATCTGAGGCTCTGAAATACAACTGAAGGGGACTTAAACCTACAGAAAGCCTCCTATCAGTTCACTAGCTTTTTATTAAAATGACAGCGAGACACTTGTTTGGATGCAAGTTATATGTTGCGATGTCTGCTGATGTCTGCTCCTCACAGACATATGGCAGGTACACACCCCTGTTGAATCGCTTTTAAGCTGGCTAATGAAAACTACGCTGTAAAAGCATTTATCTGCAGGATTTGAATCAGGGTTTTCCAGTGCAGCTGATCTGGACCTTGGAGCAATTTATTAATAAGCTGCCACTGTCCCTGCCAGGGTGTCACATGCTCAGTTGAAATAGCAGTTTGATAAGCAATTGCAGGTAACTAAACGGTGCACCCAGGACAAGCAACCTGGGTGAACTTAGGCTTAAAAAACCCCCACAATAGCTTAATGCTTAACTGCAGTCTGCAGTACTGTAAGACAGCATGTTCATTATTGTAAGGGAGGGCACATAGACCAACATCATCTTGCCAGTGCAGGAGCTCAACCTGAGCAAGAACAGAGGCAACAGGTCAGGGAACCAGATCACCTTTGTATGTTCAAAGTACATTCAGGGCTTCATGCTCAACTCAAAGGACACAGCAAGGCAATCTGACCGGCTCCAAAGCAGGAGGACCACAGCATTGTCTCCTGCCTTGTCTGGCAAAGATTAATCTGATACCTATCTCAAGTTGCTCAGAGAACAGCTTCAAGAAGTAGGTCACGCTGCAAGAAGCTTCAGCCAAACTGTGATGTGCTGCTGCTCGGCACTGCCCTGGTTCTACCCCATCGCTGGCAGCATGTCGTGATGAGGCCCCTGTTATTTTGGTTCTGACACAAAAGTCTGATACACTCTCACAGCCTTTCATCCAACTAATGCAATGTCCCGTTAAGGTCCCGATTCAGGAAGGTGTTTCCTGAGTACCTGCTCTTTTTCCTCATACTTTCTTGCTTTTCTGAATTACAGCTGGAAGCACACAGGTAAAGAATCTGAACAGGGAGTGAAGACTGTGTCATGCTCCATTTCATAGTACCTGATCCGGTACCCCCCTTCACCTGCTGTTATCACTGGGGGCTATGGAAATTTAAATATCTCCATTTTCTTTACCTGCAGTCCACACCGGTGCATCTAACTACACCAGAGCAGGAGTGGGGTGATCTGGGTTGCTGGGTCCCAGAAAGACTAGCAGCAATGTTCTCACAGTTGTTGAAAAGAGCTGTGTCATGCTCTACCTGGGGATGGATTTTGCATCTGGGGAGTACTCAGAAGATAGACAGAGAGTAGGTGAAGGGAGACTGTGAAGACAGTACAATGGGGTTGGGGAAACGACTACATAATCCCTCAATAATCCTGAGGGCATAATGCAAAAGCAGTAATATTCAGATCTGGATGACTTATGAAGAGGTCTTAGTTCGTTTCAGGAAGCACTGATTCAGCAGGTGCCAAGGAGGGCAAGAATTACACTGGGTAACACACAGGAATCATGACTGTACTAACACAATGGTAACACTTGCGAGAAAGGCAAACCTTAATTTAGTCACACACCTGTACACTACATCGCTGAGCACAGTAACAAACAAGAAGTAAAGGCAGGCTGCTTTGTGTGTCATTTCCTTGACACGCAAAGGAAACAATGTCTGTGTTGGGGACAGCTGCAGGCAAGCTCGAAACATCCTTTAAAATCAAAGAAAAGCTGACAAGAAGCACCACAAACCAGTCACACCTCAGCAGGCCCTGTGTTAATGCTGCAGTGTGAGGAGCGCTGCAGAGAACTTCCCTTGTGTGAGGTTCTTCCAGAACTGACAAAGCGCTGTAAGCCAGTGTTTCGCCAAGCAAATATTTGTGGGGGCTAAGATTTTCATGCTGAAGCAGGAGACAAAATGCTTTGCAGAGAGCTGTGGCATGCTCTCCAGCCTGCTTGTTCCCATTGCACAGGGAGAGCTTTGTATTATATCTGTAAGTTTTTTATTTACCAGATTATTTGACATTTTGGAAAATAAGATGCCAAATGTTCAGGCTGGCTCACTCTGTAGACAACAGCATGTTTCCTAAGGAGCTGGGCACAGCCAGGGAAGGATATGCTGCTCCGGGGACCTCACGTCTCTGGGGACCCGCACATGGGCAGCCCAGGCACCCTCCTGGCCAGCCGGCTGCAAACAGCATTTCTGCTCCCTGTCTGCCTGGCGGCACCGTGCATTGCCTGCTCTGCTGCAGTCCCAGCAGCGCCAGTATTTCTGGAGGGTGTGAAGGCATTTCTCGAGTTATGCGGCGTGCTGGGAATGCCAGTGATCAGGGGTGCCCATGCATTCCGGAGGTTTCCAACAACTCAGAGCTTTCACTGGGCCAAAGCTCTGCTCCTGTTCACCTCCTCACTCCCTTTGGTCTCAAGGGGAAGGTGAGAACAGAGGGATGATAACGTGACTGTGCTGGGTGGGCACATTGGCGAGTGCTGGTTACAGACCAGCATGCCGCATCTCACCGTCCCTTCGGCACGCCGTGGTGCAGTAAATCTCCGTTAGAGCATCTGCACCTACAACGCAGAGCCAGATCACCCGAGCCAGTCTCTGATTTGCAGCCTCCTTCCCCAGCACGGCTGTGCGATAAATCTGTTCTTGCTGCTGCTCTTGTGTCAAAGCAGGCATGGCTTCTGAGGGCCTTCTCTGTCTGCGCTGGGCTCGGCTGTACCATGATTTTATACTCTCTCAGACTGCAAGGGATTATCGTGCATAGATACTAAACAGCCTTACTCCTAGAACTTGTGCTGCAGGTGTGATACAGGGTACAAAAATAGCAGAGTATTTCACATACATTTTACATTTGTGTCTAATTTTGAGGAGTTACCTGTAGCTGCCTGGTGTGTTCACACAAGTGGCTCCATTCTGGCAGCCTAACGCTGTTCCAGCATAAATCTGGCATTCATTAACGTCCACCGAGCACAGGAGGCCCTAAGATGAAATGGAAAACCAGTTTATTTTCCAAATAACTGAGAAATGAAGCAAACCATGGAGCCAATGTTTAATATAGTTTCCAAAGATATACAAACTATGGGCCACTATCAACACAGCGTCTCTTATGAAACATTATAACAAAACTCTTTCAGCTGTGTTTCTGTGACCCTGGTTATCAGTCAGATGAGGGATAATATATTTCAGATGTTTGTAGAAAGTGTATGGACAGCATAGTACTGTTATCCCCCCTACTTGCCAACTTGCTAGCAAAATACTCAAAAACTTTCTTTCAAACTGTTTCTATCAGGAGATGCTGTTTTATTAAGACTGAAAGCACAGCAGTTTTGACTCAAATCTTTCTGGGACAACCTTCAGGTTGAGAGCCTTGGAGAAGAATATATAACATTTCCATCTCTAGCGCGTGTAACAGCACCATTAAATCCTTTGCCAGTAAAGTCTTTGGATTTCAAAAAACTCAGAATGGGATTGATTACTTACACCCCCATTTGTTTTATTTGTTTGAGCTTGAACAAACATCCTTCCCCCATTCTCTCTCTGTCCTCGTGTAAGACCAACAGCAAGGCATGCAGTTCAGCTTGCTCTGCTCACCAAAAACCCAAAGACAAATTCTCTGCTGTGGGAACTGCCAAGCATCGCTGACTTCATGGGCCATCGCCCACGTGTAACAGTGCAGGGTCTGGCTCAGTGGTTTGGGCTTCACTATTTTTTTGGTGTATATTGCTATTGTTGAGAAGCAAATGTGTTGCCCTTCAACCAGACGATGAGTGTGATACGGCTGCTTTGCTGTTCAGTATGTCCTGAGCAACCTTAAAATGCTATGCTTTGTCACAATTACACTAAGCCAGGTGTATCCTTACAGTTAAAATACACATTCTGTATTCAAGGAGGCTAAAGACTCACCTGCCAGTTGCTGGGACAGAGGCAAAAGAAACCATCCAGCGAGTTTACACAGGTCCCTGAGTTCTCACATGGGTTACTACTGCAGGCTTTCCTCTGGATAGCCTGAAACCCAGGAAAAGTGCAGAAAATGAAGTTTCTTCTTACTTGGTGTTTCATTAGCATTTATTTTCAAGATATACTTTTTTTTTGTCTTTTCTTCCATTCTTTCTTGGGTTCCTCTTTCCCCCCCCCCCCCCCCCCCCCCCATTTTTTCAGCAATGTTGATTTGGAAAAGTTTTTAGCTGTTTCACTCATATGTGTACAAAATAAGGACTAATATCATTGGCCTTACACAGAATGGCCGGCTGCAAGCCCTAGGATGAGAAAAGCTCTGTAAGAAGTAAATATTAATAGACATTGCTCTGGGGCAGCAGACTATGAGTCTAGATGGATGGTTATCTTGTCTTCTCAATTCCATGGGTGACTCATCTGAGAACTGCTTTTACTGATAGCTGTAGCTGTGGCTTCTCACAAGTTCAGTGGAGAAGCAGGTGACAGTTGAAAATTCACTATTTCCAGTATAATATAAAATCCAGTTTGAATTCTCCAGTCTTTGTCTTGACAGATTAGTGGAGGAAGAGTTTACCTCTCCTTGGTATTTAGTTGTTGTTCTTGAGTCTACAATTGTTTTTCCTTTAAGGAATGCAGGCTCCTACACAGTTTATATTTTGTAAGAAGGCATTTCACCTCCTTTACAAATCTTGGCTTTTTTAAACCTCCTGTTACCAAAAAAAGTTTTCCTGAGTAATGCATGAGAGGAAAGAAACCATTTAGCTATTTAATAATTGTAACCTCACTTTATTTACTTGGGGCTGGGTTTTTCTTTTTGGATCTCTAGTTTGTTTCTCATTTACTCACCTGCTCTAAGCTTTGAAGTTTGTTGTCAAGATTCACAATCTGCAAGAGAAATGCAAATTACATTGTGCTTGGTAATACCATGGAGGTATGTGCTGGATGCCAGTAGGCTAACAAAATATTCTCTTTTGATAAAAGAGAATAGCTGGTATGTGAAACCAGGTGACAGTCAGGTTCAAATCAGGCCCCATTCACTGGGATTTCAGTGTCATAGGCTGCTCAGAAAATGACAGCTTAAATACGTCCCAGTTTGGCTCCAAAAAGCAAGACTCAGTCTTGTGAAGATATTTTCAGGTGCATAACATTGAGAATGTGAATATTCAAGCGGGACTGTTTGGGTGCTCATGTGCATGCTCATGGATGTTGGTCTCTTCTCCCAAGTAACAAGCAATAGGACAAGAGGAAACTGCCTCAAGTTGCACCAGGGAAGGTTTACATTGGATATTAGGAAAAATTTCTTCCCCGAAAGGGTTATCAATCACTGGAACAGGCTGCCCAGGGAAGTGGTTGAATCACCATCCCTGGAGGTATTTAAAAGACATGTAGATATGGTGCTGAGGGACATGGTTTAGTGGTGGAGTTGGCAGTGTTAGGTTAAGGGTTGGACTTGATGATCTTAAAGGTCTTTTCCAACCTAAAGGATTCTATGATTCTGTGATGGATGTCTGAGACAGTACACTGAAAGGCAAGAAAAGATTCACCATATCTTAGTGGGTTACAACCACAAACAGCAAGCTGAAACTGAATCATGGAATATGGTAGATACGTATTAGGACAATTTCCCTGAAGGGAGGTCTCTTAAGCTATAAAATAGGAACAGGAACTTGTGGCAACACTGTAACTAAGATACTTCAACCAAGTCAGACGAAGGGTTCAAAAATCTTCTGTTGGAGAAAAATCTTTAGCAGCAGGGAACAGACAAAACTACCGCATACATCTTGTCTTTCCACTGCAAATCCCTGTAGCCCATTTCACTTGTGGAATGGAATGTCTCTGTAACATGTATAAGAACATATATGGTCCATTTCCTGAATTAAGTGGGATTTTACTTCCATAAATATTAGTCCGTAGAGATGTTGACAGTGAATGAAAGAAGCATCCTGGTAACTGGAAATTATGGGAATTACAGGAATATTTCCATTGTCTCCAGAGTTACTGAATAAGTATCTCAACGTTAAACATAGACTCTGAACTGATGTTAAATATGGACTCTGCCCCAGTTCCCTGGAGTCCAGAAATACTAAAATGAATCAGGTAACAGTGTTAACCTGAGGAATGTAAAACTGGGAATGCTGGAGGGGGATACCACAAGGGTATGGCTCACCTTGGAAGTCAGCAGAGCAACCTGCTGGGACACATTCTGAGAGGCACCATTGGCTTTTTTAAGTTCTTGAATCTCTGCATTATTTTCTCTCACCTAAATTTAAACAACAGAGATGATAATGTGAAACAAGCTTGGCTTTTTCAAAAGCTTGCAAATGTAAACAAGCTTTGCTTTTTCAAAAGCTTAGGAAAGTTTCGTTCTTGCTTAACTTTACTATTATAAAGTCCACTTAAAGATAGAGACCTCTGTTATATACATAATTTAATCTTTTAATTATTTTCTGTAATAGCATGATTACAAGTCTGCAACATCTTACTTTCACATTAGAGTGCTGACACTGATAATATAAAATAACAATCATACAAAACACATGAAACATTTGCGAACACAAATTCTGAAGGCAATTAAACTATTAATGTGCAAAACTGAAAACCAAAACATATTAAGAAAAAGTAACTACATCACCTGACTAAAAAGTTCTGCAAGGTCTTCTTCATTAATTTTTATTTTCCCCAGCGGTCCAGTTCTAAATTCAATATTTTTGCTGGAGCCAGTGCGGAACACTAAGTTGCCCTGCTCTGAGGACAAACGAGGCCTGTTGTATTACGGAAAAAACAAAGAGATCATTTAGTTACACACTTCTGCCAAAGAGTATGTAAAAAAGAGCTGCAGTAAAGCCATTCCGTTCCCATTACTGGCACTTAGAATCCACCATATGAACAAATGCATTTGCAAGCGATGGTACTTACTGCTCGTCATAAATGGTCCTTTTCCGCCTCTTTTTTTCATAGTGGTTTGATTCACAGCTCAATCCAGTGAGTAACAGTAATGCAACTAAAAGCCTAGGAGCAGCCCAAAGCATTGCTCTCCCCTAGCTGTCCTGTGTTTGAAGTGAAACCTCCAGTGCTGAATCGTACTGTTGGGAGCCCGGGTGCCCTTTGCTCTCAGACAGCTCTCTATTCACAAGGTGCCCGTTCTGCTGTCTTGTCTTGCAAGGGTGAACTTTATCTCAGGTATCTTAATTAAAGATTGACAGCATGCAAATCCTCCAGACATTAAATGCATTTTTCTCTTCTTGCCTTTTGGTTTCAGGAGCTTTGAAAGATCATTAATTGAAATCTGCCTGTATTTTATTATTTTGTCTTTGACCTTTGTACAGCTGAACACCCCTGTGTCTCAGAGCACCTTATAACCTGCAGCTGGCTGCTGTGGGAGCTGCTTGCTCCCCCCACATGCTGCACCGCACGGGTGAAGGAAAGATTATTTGCAGCACTAAAGGACTGAGATTGTTACCAAAAAAACCCCAATAAACCCCACAAATAAAACCCATATTGGCTGGCAAGGAACATTTGTACTGAAAGAGAAGTTTCCCGCCAGTAATTCATTGGGCAGATGACACAAACAAGTTAGCAGTACCAAACAACATCCCATGGCTTACAACTACAAAATACAATTTTAACCAAATATGGTTGCTTTGACTCAAGGATGACTCAGTCCCCAGATGCTGGGGAGACAATCACACACCAAGCAGACTGCATTTTGTTTGGCATATGTAGACTGTCTTCATTGCACACACTAGGGTTCCCAAAGTCAGGGCCAGCCATAGACAATACAGAAGACCAAGGAAGAATTCAAAGAAGATGCATAAATACTAAAAAAAAAATGCAAATTATTATGTTCTGAGAGCCAGAATTTGAATCTTGAGCCCACCTTCCTCTACCCGTCAGCAGTACCTCACAGCCTTTTCAAAAGAAGCGTCCCTCCCAGATGCTTGTTGGTACTTGTCTGGGGCGCAGGCTGCTGCGGCCGGAAGCCATGACAGAGTCCACATCCCACCTCCCCTTTGCTTTTGCCAGAGTCTCCATATTCCCCTTGCACAAGACCTTGCTCTGGTTTCCTCTCCCTGCTCAGGGGAGCTTTGTGCATCTTTTCCTTCCTCGTGCTAGGAGCTACCTGAACCTCCAGACCCACCACCATTCTTTATAATTTTCCTTTTTACTTAGTAGACAACTCGTTCAGGTTGCTCACATTTCAAAACTCTGCTGAGAAGAAAAGAGTAGCAGAAGTTGTAGCTCTTGCTCGAAAATAACAGAAGCCACCATTCATTCTTATAAGCCCCAGACCTTCCTGAAGGCCACGGAGCTCCTGCACGTCCTAACCCTGCCCAGACTTCCTTTCTGCTCCAGTTTGCACTTGTCATCTACAACGTCCCACAGATAATGCGGGACGTGCCCTGGAGCTGGGGGATTGAATGAACTCTACAGCTTTCACAGACAGAAATGTTATGAGGTCAAAGCACCCTGGGAAAAGATTGGATGTGGCGACAAAAAATATCAATGTCACCTCAAAAAGAGACAGATGTGGCCTGTGAAAATGAATGTGAAGCCAGGACAGCTAGTGTTTGTGGTGCTGCCACAGATAACAACTTGATCTTTACTGTGAATAACTATAACGTCCAAGATTGTCAATTGCATCTCACCACCCCCACTATTTTCTGTTGTTTGCATAAAACCTAGATTTTTTATTACATTTTATTATCTGTGTTTTTAGAAACTTATCTCAGAATTCAGGACGGCATGAGCCTGCTGACCATTTTTTTTGTGCTCACACAGACCGTGATGCAGGTAACCCAACAGTTACTGCTGCTGCCTACAGATCTGGCAGGGCAGAGGTGAGCCCACAGAGGACAGCCCATCCCATACGCCTACCGGTGCAGCAGCAGCAGCTCAGCTCTCTGGATGCTCACCTGCCCCGCAGCAGCCTGTGGCCTCCGGGAGACAGAGTCTATCGGCTGTTGCTGCCGGAACAGAGAAACTTCCATGTATTGTCCTTTACCATCATAGGAGATAGTGCTTACATGAAAATACAGAATTGTATCCTCAGTTGTTGAAAACTGTCACTGCTCCATCCAATCCAAATGAGCTATGGTCTTTTACACTGAGAATATGTCCCTCCACATTTTTTTATTTAGTATTATGCTCTGTTCAGGAATAGGAGAGCATAGACGAATTATCGATGTTTCTGTCTAGTCGACAGGACACCTTCTGCCTCTGGGTATCCTGGTACTGTCCATTAAACTAGTGCTCACTAACATTCTTCCTGTCAGTTCTGATGTCTGTCTGGGCTTTTTTGCTCTTTCGTTTATTGTTTTAACAGTTTACTGAGTTTTTATAACTGTCAGTTGGATGTCAACTTGAAGAAACTATGGGCCAACTAAACCTGCTCCTCTTAGCAGGCTTGTTGAGTGTATGCATACTTCAAGGACTTTCTTTCACAAAGTCCATTGCATGCTGACAGTTTTCAGCCTGGACTTCATTTGTGACCCACAAAATCCTTCCTTCCTTCATTTATTTTGCATACTGAGTATGCAGTGGCCCTCTCTGCTGCCTGTCAATCTTCAATTCAAGCTTCCCTTTCCAATTAACTCCAACATACAAATGACCAACGAGCAATAAACCATAGAGGATGGGGAGAAAGCTGCTAATGCAAGGAGGAAGAAGAAATTCACCTTCTCTTCATGCAGGCTTTACAGCTTAGAAAATGGTTGACCTGAAGACCAGGTGACTTTGACTATGCATTGATTATAGGATGGAAAGAGAGCTCTGAACATCTATCCAAACTTTGCATGACATACTACTTTCCATTTCATTAGACCTTCCAGATTTCAGTTAATTTACTCTCTATTCCTAGCTACCTTAGGTTGGCCAAGTTGGGAAATCTATAAACCATCAAAAAATAGGTTCACACCTTCTAATTTTACTGAAATATATTGGATTGTGACATGATTTTTGGAAGAACAGAATGGAAACCCTGCCAATGTCTGGCATAATAGGGGCTGTTCTTTCTAACAAGAAGAGCTGGCACGAACCCCTCCTCCTGGGACAGATTGTTCATTACCGCACTGAGATGATGGCTGAGGAAACACCACTAGAGTATAGGTTGTGCACAGATTTGGCAGGAAGTAATGGACCATTTGTCTCTACTTCAGTTTGAAGTTCATCCTGTACTAGCAGTGACTACAATTTACCACCATGTTGTGTAGCTGTGTGAAATTAAATGGTGGTGTCCCTCTACCTCTCCAGCACTATGTGCAAAGAGACTGCTACAGAAGACAAGAGACTTGACTCAGATTATGGCCAAAAATTCAATACACATTAATTGCACCTAGGAAGTCAACTCAGATGATGTGACGTGACAGGAGTCTGTGACAATGCTCCCTTTTTATATGGGAGAAGGGCAACTATTGGTGTGAATCCCAATCTGGCTAATTTTTTAATGGAAGACTAACAAATAATCCTTTATTTTGTCCTATAGATGCAAAAAAGATCCATGCTATTCAATGTTATGACTCAAATATTTGCAAATAATTATAAATCCAGCCCCGTTGCTGGTTTAAACCCAAGTAATGCACATTTACCCGAGTTTCCCCTCAGCTGAGGTCATGTCTCCCAGTCCTTCCATCTTCACTTCCATGAATCTTCTTTCATCTTTCCTCTTTCTAATAATATTCCAGTGTCCTAAAGTGACACACAACATATGATGCAGCACTGTTACCTCCATGGTACAAATGTGCAAATTGCTGGTGTAAACAGTCCTCCGTGTCGAATTCAGCACTTTCCACGTGCCCCTGTAGCTCTGAGACAGCCAAGCACTAAGCTGGTGTTAGGCCCTGTACAGAGGATCAACAGCCACAAGGTTTATGTTCAACAGGGGTGAATCTGAAAAATAATGTTTCCCTTTCTGTCCCTTAATAACCACCCATCATTGCTTCCTTCCTTCTCTACGTGTGTCTGGAGAATTTTATGGCCACAGCTGCTGCAAGCCTCCATTTCCCACACCACTCCTTAAGGCTTTCTTTTACTTCTCAGCATATTGCCCTCTGACACTTGCTTAAGATTTTGCTCCCTCAACACAGTTGACAAAGTTAATAAGTTACCTGCTGATGAAGTTAAACTAACTGGCCAGGAAATCTCGGTTTGCAGTTTCTAGTAGCAAATAACAAAGAGATGAGTTTTGATTTAGTTAGCTACTTCAGCTGGAATTGATCTACTGTCCCAATTCTCCCTGAGTTCCTTTATCACAATGAAGGCAGTTATAACATTCATTAGTCTTTTAGTTTCATTACAAGACTTGTATTTTTGTTCCTCTGTCTTTCCAATTTTTCTTCCTACACATGTTGTTTCTACAAACCACCAACCACTTTGACGCTTCCTATGTTCTGTTTCACTCTTTTTTGAAATTAGGTTCATGAAAAGTTGCCAGTCAGTTACATTGGCTTTGTTCTTTTCTATTGATTATTCCAGTCCTTTTAGCACATTCCAATTGCTTTAACGTACGCTGGAGTTATTTTTAGGGACTTCCATTTGCATAGTCACCCTTCTCCACTAATAACCCTAAAGCCATGAATGGACCTGGCTGCACAACCTCCCTCAGATTCGCTCTATTCTGGACTGTTGGCTTTATTGAGAGGCTTAGATCTGAGGTAAGCCTGTAAATCATTTGCTGTGTTTTGATGCTGATTACAAATATTGGCATTCTGTCACCATACAAATATAAGGAGGTCAGAGTGGTCATACTGGGTTAGAAAAATATCCATCTAGGTCAGTACACTGTCTCCGGCAGTGGCCAAAGGCAGATAGTTAGGAAATGAAGGGTACTCGAAACGGCAAGGACATAGAGTACCTCTCCTAGGCACTCTCTTGGCCTCCATCTATTTGCAGCTTGGGAACTTCTTTGGCCAGGAGTCTACTTACTCAGTATTTTCAAAGGGCTTTTCTTCCATGAACTTGTCCAGTCTTCTCCTCTTTCCCATGCTTCACCTTACAACACATGCACAGTGAATCAGTAATGCCATATGGTAAGATCGATATAGAGTTAAAATGCCACTCAGAAATAGGAATTGTGAGTAGAATCCCATTTTTAAGTGTATTACTTCTAAACAGAATGTGATTGCTTTCTTTTTTTAAATATACACAGGGCAAACATTGGAACTAATCAAAACTAATTATTACTGTCTAGGCATGAGAAAACATATCAGCACCATTAATGTGCTTTTCTTCTGAATGCCAGGATGTAATTTAAAAAACGTTGAGTTACAACAGCCCCGTGCATGGCGAAAAGCACAAGACAAACATGCCCTCAAGGAAGCTGGGATTTCAGGATGTATTCTTCTGTTTAAAATCAGAGAGGCTCCCCACTGGAGGAGATTTTAGGGACTTTACTGCAGACTTTTCTGAATTCAGCCAGAGTGGCCACCTGAAATTCCCTCCAACAACCCTCTCTCACTAAAAGTCGTGTATTCCACTCAGTTTTAGCCCCTCCAACTCTACTTCTTGCTTCATCAGAGCTCTTACCGAAAGATCCCTTGTCTGTGCTTCCTCCCACTGTCAAAAGGACCAGGTGGAGGAAAGTCAAAGAGTACAACATCTTCAAAGATGGCTGCCTGGTCATCTAAGACCACATACTTCTTTTCTTCAACAGCTATATAAATCCCCCAAACCTTGTAATCAGCTAAAGATAAAAATAACACAAATCTCTTCATGGTCTTCATAACAACATTCAAATTGACATACTATCACTACTTAATACTTCATTTTCCCTGGTGTCTTGGATATCAGTTATCTATTCAAACAAGTTGTTATTATACAAGCATAAACTTCCCCTAATGAGGTTGTAACACTAGAATACTCATGTTTACAAAGGCAAAAGGAAAATGGTTAGTGGAATTCATTTTGGGCTCTGTGCCTAGTTTCTTATACTTTCACATTATTTTTCCTTGGATATTTCTTTGGCCATTTTTCCTTTATACACTATTTATATAAGACTGCCTAGAAATGCCTAGTGTTCTTAACCAAGTACTACTTTGTCTCCTCCAAATCCTTACTAATATGGCATATTCTTTAAACACCATGCAGGAAAAAATACATGGAGCATATATATGGTTTCAAATATCTAAAAGGCAAAATATATTAAACTTCTAAGGAAAAGAAATACAATTCAATATCTCTACAATAAGCCAATGGTGTTAAACTTCAGTATGAATAGCAAGGAAATAACAGAGAAATCAAAGAGTTAGCTGAGAATGGTTAGTCATTGAGATGTAACAAATATTTGCTAAATTTTCTATTTATTTTAGAAACGTGACAACTGCTAAAAGAGAGTTGTACGGTCATCGAAGCACTGGACATGTTCAGATTTCTATTGAGATGTCTCTTTAGAAAGCAAAACAGGCTTACCCATGACTATGTTTAAGACATATGATAGCGTTATCACAGATCAATGTTTTTCCAGCCTGTAACACACAGATTCCTGACAATCCTTATCCTCCTCCTACGAGGGTCAGCAAAAGGTGAGATAAAAAAGCCTGTGGGCAGAAGCCTTACATTCAGTGCATGGAAGGATGCACCTCCACCATGAAATTTTAAGATCATGTATCAAAAAAATATTCAAACCCACTGCATTAAATGAACGGTATTTTAGTAACTTCACGGTTACAAAGGTTTCTTCATGAGTATAGGGAATCCCTAGATTAACTCAGATAAAAACAAGCTTATGTAGGTAAGACATTTCAGTAAGGCAACCAGCACACTTCAAAAATGACCGCATAAATATAAATATGACACCACCAAATATGATGTCATTTTTCTCAGTGGAACTTCTCAAGTTTGAGGAAATCCAACCACGTCATCGTGCTCAGCTAAAGAAATGTGTTTCAGATGTGCAGACTAGTGAGCTACAAAACCAAAAATCAGATTCTGGAAATTTCCTTCCATTCCTAGAGCTGTCTTCCAGATTTCACTCATGTACCTTTCAGCTGCTTTTGTAATCACATTTCATTGCTGTGAAAATGCTTAAGCTGAAGTTGCAAAGTGCAGCACTGATGTAGGCTGCAAAGCACTTACGATTAGGAGACTGCTCAGAAAAGGAAGCAATGTGATCATCAAGTGAGGTCAAGCAGGTGCAACCCAACAGAGCTCAGTAAACGAGTCTATTAATGACAAACAGATGGGATAAGCAGCAGTCACTCAATTTAGCTGCACCGGTATTACAAGGTTAGTAAAATACACAAATATATATTTACAACTCCCTAATCCCTTCTTTCAAAGTATCTTCTTCAGAAACAGCTTGGATTAGCAAACAGATTTCAGTCTTCACAATCACCTTGAATTAATATTCACTGTCAACACGTAACAGGCTGTATTGCTGTATCAGTTTTAGATGCAGCTAGATAGCTTTCAACTTAGACTTTATACTGCTTGCGAGTGGCATATAAACCATTAAAACATGTTTTTTACAGATTAAGGAATTAAAAACTAATCATTAATAGTAATCTTTTGCCAAATATTATTATAGTGAGGCAAAACAGACTATCTACATGGTTTAGCAGAAAGAAATCCCAATTTATACACAAAATTGATCTCCTTTGTTTTCATTTCAATGTTTGGATCATGTTATATAGCAACAGATCTTCCTATTATCACATTTATCCCAAGAACAAGACAATATAGCTACTAGTTATTGATCTGGCTGGTAAATCTACACCATAGCCACCATGCAAACAGGTAACTCTGGTTGGTAACACTGCCCAAACCACACTTGCTCTTTGCAGTTCAGTAGTAGGCACAGCCTAACATTAGTCTAGTGTTTCTTTGCCATTACAGTGCCACAAGAGACCAAGTAAAGAGAGAGGCTAACCTCATCCTGCTTTAGGGCCTTGCCCAGAGCTCTCTTAGAATTGTCCTGGTTTTCAGCTGCGGTAAATTCTCGCCAGAAGCTGGGAGGGGACACAGTCAGCACAGCTGACCCAAAATAGCTAAAGGGATATTCTATACCATATGATGTCATGCTCAGTATATAAGGGGGTGGGGGGTGGCACTGGTCAGGAAGGAGGGATTGCTGCTCAGTGATGGGCTGGGCATCAGGTTCTGGGCAGTGAGGAAATTGCATTGTGATCACTCGCTTTGCATAATCTGTTATCAGTACTGTTGTTATGTCCCTCTCCCTTTGCTGTCCCAGTGAACTGTCCTTATCCCAACCCATGAGTTTTACCTTCATCTTCCAATTCTCCTCCCCATCCCACCGGGGGAAGGAGTGAGCCAGCAGCCCCGTGGTGCTGAGCTGCTGGCTGGGGCTGAACCACAACAAATCCATTTCCATTTCCCTTTTGTTGCTGGAACAGCCTTATTCTTAGGGAATAAGACAGGCTGAGATAGGTCAACCCACGCTTTTCCTGGTTTAACAGTCCAGAAGCAGCATGCAAATCAAGACTGAAGAAGAAATACACAGACAGTCAGCAGAAGATAAAGTATGGCACAAAATAACAAGCTCATTTTCTTTTCCAGGAGGACTACAGCAGATGAGAACAGCTGCAGTATGTATCTTTCCAGCAGCTCTGTTCTCTACGGTCTTTGGTTTCTCCTGCATCACTAAGCCTAGATGCAGTACACTGTCCCACTTCCTGTGTCATCCCATAAGAAAAAAAAAAAATTAAAAAAACCCACCAGGCTTTTATCAGGACTGGCAGCTTTGATAACTTACCGCTTTGGTGCACAGGAACTATGACCAATCTAAGAAATCCTTCAGTTCTGTGACACACCAGCTCCCTAATAGATGCTTACTAAGTATCATCTTGCCTCTTCCTCCCTCAAGCTGTTTTTTCTGTAGATACCAAGATAATATTACCTGTAAGGATAAATCACAACCGTAACACATGCTTCTTTAGAAGGCTTTCAGTTTTCCCATAATTTTCTCTATTGTTTCAGAGATATTAAACTCAAGACTTGATGATTAAAAGCCCTGCAGTCCAGCCCTATGAGACAGTGTACAACTGTGGCACTCTGAACAGCCATATGCAGTGGTTTCATCCCAGCATATGCTCCTAACCCTAACACTGCTACCAAGTTTAATGAATAAACCTTCAGAAGAAGCTCTTACAGTTTTTCTCCAGTTCTTATGCCATAGGAACCTAGACATGGAGCTTTTAATTTTATTTTTTTTTCATGTCTTTTATGTGTAGGTCTTCGGTAAGGAGCAATGATCTCATCACGAATTATGTGAGAACAGAAACAGGCAAGTTATTGTCAGGGTTGTGATAATCTTGAAATATTTTTTATTCAGCTGCGCCTAAACAAATCATTCCAGACAGATACAGTTGGGTTCCAGAAATCTACAAGTATTTAGAGAGGATAAGACAACAATAAACTAAGGATGACAGTGTGTCTTCTTAAAAATCGTATACAAAATACTGAATTTAATACTTCCATTAGCTACAAAAACACATCAAAATTTCAGATCGTATATACAAGATATCTTTTAAGAATGGATCACTGATATTTACAAATGAAGACATTTTACATGTAGAACTTGGTCTCTTAATTAAGAGCTTTGACGTTTTCAGCCTTTTTATACTGTACTGAGAAGATGGTTTTAAGATAAAATAGTCTTATCCATTTTCTTTGAGGTATATATAAACGCTGCTCTTTTTCATTTTGCAAACTAAAAGGACATTTAAATACAGCAATTAAGTCCTGGAAACTTCCATTTAAATAAAACACCTCTACAATGCAAATCCACCATAAAAGCAAAGTATTAAAAATATATCAGAACCATTCAGCAAAATGTCTGGAGAGATATTTTGGTAAGCTATAGTTTTTGTTCAGCTGCCATCAGCTTTCTCTTGGAAGATGGAAGTATGTTCTGTCAGCAGTCCGTACTCATCAGATTCAGGTTCTAATTATCCAAGTAGAATGGAGATCAATTTTGCCACCACGTGTACATTGAGGCTGTTTCCCAGAAGACGGTAGCGTTGCTTTATTGTTACTTTGTCAGGAAAGCCTAAAACAAACACATATAGTGCAGTGTCATTACTCTGGGTTTGCTCCTACCTTTTAGTCTCCTCCTTTCTTCAGTAAACAGTTCTTAATGCAGTTATCACAGATTGCAGCAGGGTTCACCCCCACCCCTAAAATCCACAAAGTTATGAAAGTAATTCCCAACCAGTTCACTGGATTTGGATTGGTTCTTCTATTACCAGTACTGCCACCCCTAAGGGTGAACAAGAAGCCTCAAAGCACTGCTCAGTCGTGTAACTAATGCCCATCTACCTTCTCTTCACGTACCATCCAGCAGTCTCAGGGAGGGGCAGCAGCACCTAAAACACTGCACAACCGCTACTCTAGAGAACATCTGGAACAGAGGAATATGGCCACAACGGAAGGAAAACAGGATGATTCTAAACTGCATTTCTCAATAAGCTTTATATTGTCCTTCCAGTCTGAGCCCCTCTAACCAGTTGAGGCAAATCAAATGAGTCTCACAGTGCAATATACCACCGGTACAGATTAAGCTATGAGCAAGGCCTGTTCAGTGAGTGATCAAGCAGCTGAACAATTTCCCATGTATTCAATGCTGATCCTGTCAAATGCACTCATAAATACAGACAGCACCTAAATGTCCTTCACATGGTAAGTGCATGGACTGGCAGAAAGAAGGAAGGCCCAGAAAACAAAATAAACTGGTCCAAGTATTGTGAAAGGGCTGTGCATTGAGCACACAAAGGCGACCAAGCTTCTGAGAATGAAGAAGTTGCCAAGAGCCAGCTGGTCTGCTGTCACTGTCCTTGCCCTCCACTCTCAGCTTACTCCAGCTGTGAGCTAAAGTGCATTTGCTTCAACTTGAGTGAAGGATGAACAGCAGTGGTGATTCAACTGTTAGGGTTGTTTGCTAAGCTGCTGAAAATTGATCACATTCAATTATTTGATCATTCCCTAAGAAAACCTAACTTTGACACCGAGGTCAGATTAGCTTTAACGCATAAACACACCGTGCATGCAATTAGTGATATATATGTTCTGAAGTTTTCATAGGACTTCAGAAAAATCCTCTTCCAGGGATTGCTCAGGAGAGAACATGGTTGGACAGTTGCTGAGCCAAGGGTGGAAAGCTGAGGAGGTGGTGTCTGGGAGGAGTTGTTCCATCCTTCTCTGCCAGTTATTAATGCCTCGAATGTGGACTACTTTGGTAAACACAACTTCTGCCAGCTCTATCCACTCTGCCCAGCTTCCTGGCACTCACATTTGGGCAACCGTTCTCTCTCTTTGGAACAATCACTTGCACTCCCACACATACTTCCTTAGATGGAGTTTTCACATTTAATCACTGAGTAAGGTACAGAATCTAACATTTTAAAAGAGCATAGAATATAAATATGTATTTATGCACACACAGACATGCACATGCACTTATAGCCCAAGAAGAGTTTCAGAGTTTCTCCTGCCTCTTGGCAGCTGAAAGCCTGAATTAATTTTCAGGGCTCACTGTTCCCTTTGTCCCAACCCTCCTCTATTTGCCTGTTAACATTATCTTGCACCTTCTATCTCCTTGGCTCAAGGGTAGCCTACATCAGAAGGACAGATTTAACAACTCAGTAGACTGGCACTTGCTGCACAGCTCTCACTGTATCATTTGGGTCATGCACGCTACTTGATAACGTGCGGTCTTGGCAACGTGCACAACCACACAGTGTTGGCTTTCCACTAGGCTGCCATTTGTTTCCTAATAGCTTACATATATCACTAACAGGAAAAAAGGAAAAGGCATCCTGACATCACCCTCATGAAAGCAGGTCACAGGTGCAAAAATGCTCTGATCACTTTTAATGATATTGCAGTGGGACCCACAGTAGCGACTAAGACAAATGACTGCAGTATTTCATTGATCTATAGTGCAGTTACTATTTATACATTTAGATGTTAAAAGCAAAAATAAATCTGTTAATGTTAAGAACAAACAATGTTTTTAATTCTGGACCTCAATTTGTTAAAAGAAAGAACCATTTAGACACAATCATGTTTCTTCTGACAGTGCTGCAGCTAGTAACAGCATCTGTTACAAAGCTTCCTGACATTCTCTTCGTTTCCAGCTTATAGTTTTCTCATTCTTTAGCTTCTTGGACGAACAACATATTTGCAGTAGGTACATCTCCAAGCTTTCTATTGTTGAAAATTTCAGCCCAAATGTTGCTGTCACTACAGAACACAGGACTAGAGAAATTATAGTATATTTCTCTTTGAAAACACTGTACTTCACAATAATGACTTGAATTTTAACATGGGAGAAATGCTGTCAGGGAAACACCCTTTACTGTAGCCATAAATATAGCAACTTTAAAAACCAAAACAAAACCCATACCCTGGAAATCCTCAAAAGAAACTTATAGTACCTAAATTCACCAAAGATTTCAAGCAGCCTAAAGTTAAAAAAAACCCACAAAGTGTTACTTAAGTACAAAGTGGGAAATGTCTTAGATTAAACATATAGGAAAGAAATGTCAGACTTGTGACTCAGTGCACTGGAAAAAGCTTGTTCTGCCTATGAATCAGGAGTATATGACAGAAGAAGCCACTGGATGATACAGGCTTGTTTTATATGTAGTAGAAGTTGGAAGAGTAGTATAGTGAGGCAGGGAACTGCAAGAACTGTAAAGAAGGTCCCATGATTAATGCTGAAGGGTACTGCCCTCTGAGAGGTGGAATCTGTCCCTTTCCTCCCTCTGCAGTTCCCAGGTGACAAAAAGTTTGCTAAATGACTGCTTTATAGATGGTGACGATCTGGATGCTCCTCAAATTCAGAAGCCTGACTCATCTTGAGACTTCAGTTCTGGTTTACAAAAATATTGAAGCTCTCAGCTGTCCCTGAAGATAAACTCTCAACAGAGAAAGCATGGTATCATCCCAAGCACTCTGAAATAGTAAAAGTCAGGTTTTACAAACTGATCACCCTAAATGAATGGAGTCTTCCAAACATACAATTTCTACGTTGTCTCAGCAATATTAACTCTACTACATCTCTCAGTAATGTTGCAAAGACTGATTAAACATTTGGAAAACACAAGCTGCATTTTTAAATACAGAGAAAATGGGTGATTCTGTGCTCAAAAGGGAGCTTTAACAGCATGAGAAACCTATACAAGGCCAATCCAGCCCTATTTAGCTCAGGTTTCTTTACATCAGCCCACATCAATATGGAACAGAGCTGTGCTAAGAAAAAAGCTGTCTGCACAAAGCACAAATCTATTAAAGAAGAGAGGCTATGAAAAAAATCCTGCATGTTGGCATGTGACTCAACACAACACACTCCTGCAAATACAGGTAAGCTTAGTGCTGTCAACTCTAACGTTTGACTTTGCAACCTCGATAACATTCTCTGAATGTCACAATTTTGAATATAATTGAAAGTAATAAATGAGAAAACAAACTAGAACTGCAAAAGAAAGAAGTATATAAAAACCATTAGCACTCCTCGGAGCTCTAAGTCACTGAGGTAGTCGAAGAAAAATATAACAAATTACTCAAGGTCAGTGGTATCTTATTTTATAGATGCTTGTGTTGCTGAGAGTCAATAAATTGATTTGATGTGATGGCAGCAGGCTGGACTCCTTAGCAGGTAGTTAGCAGCTACACTTTCTCGCCTGCCTTTCTTTACAAAGGGAACTCTGGTGAATTTGTTTCAGGCTTAATTCTGGTTGACCTGTGTCCAATGTACTGGTATTGCTGAGTCTTGTTCCTTGACTCCCTCTTCTCCACAAAAACAGTTAGAAAATGCAACTGACTAAGGGCTAGGACTGCCTTTTCTAGAAAATAGAGATGACTTAAAAGATCATTAACTGAAGAGTTTGGTGCCTTCTGAACAAAGAAGTATCTGTATCTTCCGAAATTCCCTTTCTGTCAGCAGCTGCAAACGTGTGGAAGGGCGAAAGCAAGCAGCTCAAACACTGAGAACCACTAACAGACCTCAATTGGCAGGATATGTTGACTTAACTGCAGTTGTGAGTAATGTTGGCTGCTGAGTAAATAGTTTCAACTTTAAACAAAGGTATTCCTTCACTGCCATTCAATAATAGAGCATTTCTCATGCCAAAATTTTGTTCTTAGTTTATGAAGATAAACCTAACCACAGAAGCTGGGTCTTATAAAATATAAAAAAACTAGTGGAAATTCAGAGAAATTCAGAGTTAGCCAAATAACAAGAATCAATCATAAGAATTGAGCAGTCAAAAAAAAAAAAAAAAGCAAAATAAAAAGCACGGATTAGTCCTCAGTAAAAAAAAATGGGCATTTCTGAAGAATGACGTAGAAATCGATACTTTGCAGCACATACCAAATTCCAGAGGGAATCCATGAAGATTTGCTATTTCTCTTGGGGTAAAGTACCTCAGTTTTAGTGTTGACAATTTCATAAGCTTCTCTTCTTCTGGTAACTCCTCAATGTGTTTAAAGACTGATTCAAGCTATAAAAAATATTGAAAACAACAGATATCACTGATGGCAGGCCAAATAGGTAAAATTTAACACTCTCATCTTAACAGAATGTTTCTTTGATTATCACAGTGCCAAAGACAATAGCGTGTTCTGCTTGGAAGTATGACTGGTGGTGTATTTTTGCAGCCCGTATCTCAACACATAGACTTGCAAGAAAGAAATCCATGTTGCTATGAGGGCATTCATCATTTCTTCCTCCAGTTACAAGCTATACTAATAATGAGGCAATCAAAGGACTATAAACATTTGTTAATGACAAGATAGTGACTTAACATAACTCAATAGCAGACCATTCACAGAAATTAAGCTGTATGGATGCAGCTGTTTTAATACATCGCCTTTGAGATTATCCTGAGTTCCAAAGCTGCATTCTTCTTATGCTTAGAAATGCCATATACTATTAGTGAACAGCACACAAGTGCAGGAGGTGGTGCTTGTGTACAACACAGGCTTTGTGAAAAGTATCTTTGAATGATGATTCACCAAGACATTTAATTTTACCTTCCCAATGCCAAGACACTACTTTGTGGTGAACTTACTATCAACAGTAGAACTTTTCAAACTACGGTGTCTTCCCAGATAACTAAAACTTTTGAAATTCAAACATGGTAAACATTTGACAATATTTACTGGATCATCTGTGTACAAAAAATGGCCCTAGATTCACAACACTGTACTGTAGTTTATCCATAGAATTAGTAATTTTTAATGTTTTCACATACCCCTGTGAAACTTCTTTATAACACTACAGATAATAAAATAATAGCAACTCATATTCTCCAAAGAGAGAGGCACACATATGATCTTGATTTAAATAAACTGTTGTTTAGGAACACAAGTAAATCAATTCGAAACTCAGTTGGCATAAAATGTATGTTTAAAAACTCTTTTGTTATAATATTCAGAATAACAAAGAAGAAGACAGGAAAAAAAAATTTTAAACCAAGTCATTCTCATGTGTCAGTCTACACATTCTTACCTGTACATCTACTGCTGTCTGCAGAACCGAGCCTGTCCCTTCTACATAGTGTCCATACCTTAACAACAACAACAGCGTTAAATTAATATTTTCACTGGACCTGATAGTACTGACAACTGCAAAGATGCAGGGAGGTTACTTAGGTTCCTTTGCTTTGATTAACAAATTGCATCCTGGACAGATAAAGCAATAGGCATTGTTATTAACAATGCTAACCCCTGGAGTGCAGTAGCCTCTGAACATGCTCTGTGGGGATGAGGCTGCAGTCATCACACAAAGGTTTATCCACACTAACGCCTTACATAAGGCAACCAGGCAACTATGTAAGGTCAAGGAATTCAAGCGTAGCATGATCAGAAAGGGCCATCTACATTGCACAAATCAATTTTACGTTAAGGAAGAATGTGTTAAAGGCCAAATGTTCCAAGGGGTTCAGATCAGCTCTCTGTATTCAAAAGGAGGACCATTAGTGTGAGCCTCCAGCTTTTGTATTAATCCATTAGGAACAAAGTAGTTCAGTCAGGTTTAATTTCTGGTTGCTTGTGGATTTTCCACAGAGGGAAGAGACTAGGGGATGGCCGGGCATCTGTGCAGAGCAGTAGAAGAACAAAAGAAAGAAAAAGAAGGAAGAAAGAAAAAAATTAAATCCAACAGTAAGCAAATTTACATTCTAAAACCATATGATAGCTTTTTTGAATGCTTTGTGGTTGACTGCATAACAACATGTTTACTCTGTAGACTCTTCCAGGCTATCATTTAAATATAATTATGGGCTTTCAGAAACATGCTTGGCTGGTCTAACGATGATAGTGTTTGACTATCCTGAACAGAAAAAGACCGAGTCAAGTCAACAGATGGCTTTTGCACAGAGGAAGAGCTTCAGAAGGTCCCCCACATTAGAATGATGTGGTCTGCATCAACCATTAACAGACACTATTCTCTAGTTTTATCTGTGCATCTGTAAAGACAGTTACAAAGGTCTTTTGCTCCATTTGGGGCCCATTCTAAAGCAAAGAACTGGAACAATTTTTGTTTCAAGCCTTTCTAATTCCACAATGAATAAAGCAATGCTCTCCCTTCAGCACAGACACAATGACCCAGTACGGCTCAATCCTGAGAATTTCTTCTTCAGTTGGAAAAGGCTTACGAGTAGTTCTGCCAGTATCAGCAAGAGCAACGCTCATTTTAAAATAAAATGCTTACAAATCTTCCTTAGGATCAGAACAAAAGACCATAAACATTGATAGAGATTAAAACCACATGGAATCGAACTGTGTTGTAAATACATCACCTTTAATTGGTTAGTTGCATTCTGAAAATTCGCTATTACGAAGTTTAACAATGTAATACACATAGCACTGAGGAATCTTCATCATCTTCTTACATAGCATCTGATCCTATTTCAGAGGAACATATCTGAGCCAAAATAAATAAATGAGGATAAATTTCAAAGTGGTATTTTAGAGTTTTATTGGGGAAAAAGAATCTTTTAATAGGATCCATGTTATATAAAATACTCTAGTCTAAATAATTGGCACTAGAGTACATAACTCCTCACCAAAAAAAAAAATCCAGTTGGTGTAAAAGTGGTTTGGGGCTGGGGTGGGGGAGGTGTTGGTTTAACACAAATGTGGGCAGATGGCCAATGTTAGGTGGATTGTTATTAATTATTACTGCAGCTGCTGACTACAGAAAAATTAACATTCCTACCTTAGACTCAGAACATAATTAAAGATGGGAATTTTTGCCACAGTAAAAAATGATGCATTGATTTTCTGACATTTCATTACCAGTTATAGTAAAAGAAGTTGGCTTAAGAAATTACAGTCTTCAATTTTCATCTGACTCAAGATTTCTCTGCCCCCTCCTTCATTTCTATAAGCTTTCAAAAACTCCTTAGTTTCATACATGTAATATATTCTTTCTGGGTATATTGTGCCCTATATTGCAACTAACAAAAAAAATAATTTCCACAATGCTAGAGAGAGTTTCTGTAACTAATATTACACTATTTTAGAAGGTATTGCTTCTCTTGTTAATAGCATATCAAGAATTTAGAAGTCCAGAATGATTAATCTAAAGAAGTTTTCATTTGCTCTGTCCTTTAAAATGGACAATTTCCTCTTACATCGTCAGTCACCACAGACATACTCCTAAGAGAAACCATGGCGTTTGGAGTCTCAAGGAACTCAGCAACCATTTTCCAATTGCCTAGGAGTCCAAGGTCAGAAGGGAACACAGGATCATCTGCTCAGTCTCTCATGCATCACAGGCCATTACATTTTGCCCTATAGTCCGCCAAAGCCTTTCAGAAGACATACTGGTATGACAAAGGCAGAGAGGCAAAAAACACTGATGAAATATCGGTGTTTGAGGTCCCTGAATTAGCAAGGACTGGAGAAGGTATATCCCAATTATCCTCATTACAACCTTGCTGGAAATATCTGAAGACCAAATGAAAACCAAGGGAAATTTCTCTCCCAGTCTCAAAACTGATCATCAGTATGACTTGTATGAAAGACACCAGACAGGCATCTCAGCAGAGGGATTCTTTGTACTGCTGGGAGTGCTGTTCTGCTCCATTCAGGGTCCTCTTTCCTAAATCTGATGCCTTTGAGAAACATAAAAACAGAACTCCTAGAACCCATACAGCAGCAACTTATTCTTGGCCTCAAAGTGATGTGGATGAAGCCTGAGATGTAATTATAGTCTTTCTCTTAATGCAGAGCTGTAAATGATATGACCACATTGAGAACCATGTTGGAAAGCTTCCTTCCCAAAGGCTCTTAAAAAAGGAAACAAAGACAGTACATCAGATTCCTACATTTTGAGCCAAGAACTACCAAAACTATTTGGCCTGGTTCCTTCCACATCAGCAGAAGGGCAACAGTCACATTCTGTGTCAGATTTCCCACCACTATATATAAAGACTTCATATTAACTACTCAGGAGCCTCCTTCGGTGTGATTTTGATGAACATGACCACAAACTACTGAGACAGTCTAGTGAAAGCACAAGTGGCCAATTTATTTCTGATGACACTTAAGGATATATAAGATATGTAAGAGATCGTTCTTGCCTAAGGCTTTTATTTGACTATTCTAGCTAAGAAAGAGGTTCCACAACATGCTGACTCCCCCAGTCAACTCAAGAGTGAGGGCAGAAAAGGTGTATGTCAATGGGAGCTGGGGGAAGGGCTTTCCTGTTGCACAAATTTTGAACTTTTGAAATTCTTTCTCTTCTCAGCTTTTTTTATCATCAAAAAATTAAAAATCACAAAATCCACAGGAACTCTGTCAATGTGGCAGTCTAATTTCTACTAATTAAAAAAAAAAGTTATAATTAGCTTTAAGTCATCAACTAAGCCATTTTGTCGAAACATTCTGCTAATTAAAAAAAAAAAAATCTAATTTGAAAAATTCACTGATATTAACATTTCCCACAAACTTCCACAAACTTCCAGGCTACAGCTGGCATTTTCCAATATAAATGCATTCAGGGAAAAAGCTCTGGACCAGTTGTCTGCAGGGTTTCAGAACACTCGTCAGCCTCTGGCAGTCAAACTCAAAATTGCAAGGTACAAATCAGAAAACTACTACACAGAAAAGCAGTGATGTTCTGCTCCACTCAACACGATTTGTAATGCAGCAACCTAACTGGTTTTATGACATATGGCCAATCTACTGCTATTCTGACCTACACAGCTGAAAAATCCAAGAAATCAATAAAAAGTATAGTGGAGACAGTTTTAACGAAGAATGGATCTGTCATACATGACACTTTGTAACTTCATTGAGCAATATAAAGAAATTAATTAATGAATCAGTACTATACCAGTCTACTGGAACCATATTTCCGCAGGGGTAATTAAGCTTCTGTGAAGGTCAACAACAAATGGCACTGTCTTTTGTGAATGCCTTTTTGGAGTGAGCACATGATGTTCTGCCAGATGGATTCTCATGCTGGCATTCCACTGGACCAGGAAGCACACTATATACGGAGATTTTTTTTTCAGAGGCCTGGGTTTTTTTGATGAAATGGCTCTCCTTGTTTTTACAGTACACAAGCAAAAAACACACTTGAAATTTCAGGGCATGATTCAGCAAGACATTTTCTTTGCAACTTACCCTTTTGTAAAGCATGTGGATCTCCGGCAGGTGGGCTTAACAATGTCTAACAAGAAAGCATAGCGCAGTAAGGACTTGGGTGGTAAAAAATACTGACTCATTTCTTCATTTTCATCTTCCAAGAAATCTTTCAGCATTTGAATAGAGGAATCATTGTCCTGACCGTGTTTCCTTTCCATTTCTTCTACTGTTTCAAGCTTAAAAAGAAAGGGCCCTTTTGGTAAACTCTTCTTGCTGCTGCAATCAGGACCAACGTTTGGATCCAGATTCTTCTCTTCAGAAGACAAGGAACAGCTAGCTTCATCCACTTTGTTAGTGACTTCATCCTTGAATAAGTCTTCTTGATCCTGATCTGGGAATCTTGTCAATATCTAAGAACAAGTTGTGAGAAAAAAATTAAAGAACAGCATTTGATAAACAACTTGCCAGCTAAGTGGCAAGTAAGAATTCCTTCAGAGATGCTCAGAATAAAGCAAGTAACTGTTTGATGTTATTTTCATGAAGATTTCAAAAAATATTAGCATCAAGATTTGCTGACCTACCAGCAATGACGTCAGGAACAACCGTAAATAATTGCCTTTGCAAATTGACCTTTCCAAGGGTGTGAAAAAGGTAGCAGAATGCATTGTTTTCTAGCCCACTATCAGCTACTGTCCCCCAACTGTTTAAAGCCATCTAAGCCACTGGCATGCATTTCAGTCCTTAAAAAAACCTCAGTATCCAGGCTGAAAGAGAGAGACAGAATTTAACTTTTCTGCTGATAGCACTTATCCCTCCCTCCACTCATCAACACACACCACTAAACTGAAAATTTATCTCTCAATCTTTATGAAACAAAGCAAATTCAAATAACACTAACAGACTCACCTGACCAGGAGCTTGAAAGGAAAATGGTTCTTGGTGAAGCTTTGCAATTAGAAAATATCGCAGCCTAGAATTGGGAATGCCAAGCTGTAAGCAAAATCCACAAACCTTTAGTCCACGCGATAAAGAGAGAAAAAGTGGTCTATAGCATCATAAGAGTTTTCTACAATTATATATTAGTGTGTCTAGTGTATTATTACTGTATATTTTGCAACTTCAGAGCTATCAGTATTAATTGATAATACCTAAACTCTTATAACTTATTCTTTGTACCTCATGGTTTTGACTTTTGCTGTAAATGAACAGGAATGTAAACAAACTTTTATGTGAGGTAATAAGAAAAATTACATGCATCACGATTTCTTGGGACAGGTAATACCTGTTTTCTATAAAAAAAGCAAAAAGGTGTCTCCTTGCCTTTTTGAACAAGGAATATTAAGACATCTAACAATGAAACAAATGCACTACAACTGGTTTTCAAGCTACCCTCTATCAGCTTCTCTCAGATATATACAGTACTTCACTGATTCCATTCAGTCTTGCACAATCTGAAATCTGTCTCAACTTTTTTTTCAGTTGCCAGGGAAACACGCAAACAAAGTCCCTCCTCCTACAAATGACAGTCACATTTTCTGTGCTGGGAAATTCACAGACATCAGCACTTCTGAAGCAATGAGGCTCCTGCAGGGAAAACCACCTTCTTGGTCACGGTGTAAATTCATGCTTTGTCAAAAAATATCAAATGGTAGCAAAGGAATACAGGACTAGGATCCAAACAGTAACAGCAGTATGATTATGCTAGTATACTGATGAGAAATCAGAAGTCATGCCAGATGGCTTTCTCATTCTGAAGAGTGTATCTTCAGCTCAGGGCATGACTCTCTTCACTAATACAATAGATCATTTTCAAGCATTCTTGGGCTCAGTGTAGTTTGAACAGTTAAGTAATATTAGAGCAATTTTAGTACTCACACAGGTTGGAGACAGGAGAAATTCTTGATATTTAAATCCACATATTTCTAATGTTCGCAAAAGTTCATTTCTGGCAGTGAAAAGAATCAAAAAGCAGTTACTCCCTTCGTACAATCTTTAGACCCTTTTCTGTCCTAAATAAAAAACACATTAAATGGAACACCTCAGGTACAAAGACATTCAGCACATTCAGTGAAAGAATTGGATACAGAATTACAGATATGAAGTCATCCATCTCTGAACTTGAGGAGACAACAAAGTTCAGTGTTACTGGAGCCAAAAATGACTATTACACATTCACAGGTATCTCACATCTACTTTGGTGTAAATACCCCTTCAAAAAACATCCCATCTGTAGGAGCGTACTTATAGTGTGTCAGCAAGGAAAATAATCGGAGTGCAACACATTCTCTTTATTGTGAGTTATAAAACAGGACATCAAGCCCACTACAAATAGCTCCCTACTTCCCTCTGTTCACATACATGGCATCAGCTAAGCCTAACAAAAGGGCTAACTCAAGGGATGACAAAAATTGGTGGCTTTGGTAATAACAGTGAGGTAGCACTGTACTTTATAAACAATGGAAAATCACAGAAATTGAAATCTTCTTAAAAAGACTTGTCTCTCCTATTCTATGCAGACTGCACCAGGCTGGAACCATATAAAAAGCATGAGCTGTGACCCATACCTGGCACCATATGTCACACTGCATCCCATGCGTTGTAAGAGAAAGCAAGCATTCTGACTGGGGTGCTTTCTGAACTACAACTTGTTCCAAACACTGGCTAGCAAGGCATAGCCTAAGGAATTGCAGGGTCTACAGTAGCAGCCCGCACCTCCAACAAAGTGTTCAAGTGTTCCCAAAGGACTGCTGCATGCTTACCCAGGGCATGTCTCCCAGCTGCCCACCATATTCATTAAGGAGCATGATATGCATGCAGGGTGTCTGCTCTCTCAGCGCTTTAAGGAATGCTATCAAAAGATACTACTCTATGCCAGCAAAAAAGTTAGAAGGAAGACCGCAACCTCCTGTCTCCTGTTTGCCCACCAGACAGGAGAATGCTCCTGCTGTCATTAGGTAACCTTATTGACAACTTCCCTCTTCACATTTCAGTATATATACTTCATACTGTATGTGTGGACCATTTGATGGCAACTCTGAACCAGTGATAATCTACTATCACCGAAAGTTCTGAAGAAAGCCCCCATACTGTACTGTGATCTTACTACAAAACACCATGAGCTCCTGTCATGGATAAAACCCCAAAACCTCCGAGTGCAATACCTATTGCTATTTTTCTTTGAAAATTAATACTGAACCTTTCTAAAGGACACAGGATCATCAAAAAAACAATCAATGAAGTCAACTTGTTATCACATATTTTATCTCCTTAGAGAAATAAATAGTTATTTAGCAAGTTCCTTTCACAATCTAAGATTTTCATTCCTAAATTAACCCACAGCTGCTAACTGTGCCATCTCACTATTTTGTTAACTTAAATTCTAAGAAATAAAAATCCTGCCTTCCCCTTCTAAAGAAGATGTCCTTTATGAGAAAGTAAAACCTGCATAAATTAGACTTTACCTTGCAGAAGAGGATTCAAATCCTTTAACATTTTCTAAAAGTAGGTATTTTGGAAGCTTCTGGAGCCTACAAGGAAAAAAATAAGGAACAACAAATCAGAGTAACAACATGTAAACTACATTATATTCATCCACAGATTTGTTTAGCTACAAGAAAGATCAAAGTATTTCCACATTATGCCAGCTGTTAAAGTTTAGCACCCTTAAGAAAAACATACCTCAACTTTCAAGGTTGCCTAGATCAAATCATTCCAAACTGAACTCAAAATGTAGACTGCTGGTAATTATAAAAAACAACAAAACCCACCTATGTTTATATGGACTGCTGTAACCTCCTGTACCCCATGCATGTACTTCTGAAAATGCTTATTGCTGTTCATTTCTGAAAGCATAATATTATTATGCAACAGATTGAGTTTGTAATAGAAAAGATAATTGTCACGGGGAAAAAAGATCACTATTTAGCCATGGAACAGAAAACTTTTGTTTTAACGTGCTTAAACCTGAAATCAATGTCAAAATGTCACATCAACTTTAGTGATAACACATTAGAACCAGTATTCATCTAATTTCTTTAAGAAATATGACACGTTTAGAGCTTAAACTGTAGATATCCTCAATTTTCTATACTTTTCCATTTTGAAGGGGGGGAATGAAAAGAGGTGCCTATGGTTAGCAAGATCAGTGCAGAAGTCTGGAAACTGGCTCATTCCAAAACCAACATATTAAATCTCTGGAGAAAGAACCATACCCAAACTGTGCCAGGGATCATTTTAACAATTTAGAAGCACAGATGATTCAGAATCAAGTCTCTGGGAACACTCTCTGGCACTGATTAATTCTCTAGTAAAGTTAATGCAGACATAGTATGTCTGTCACACATTGGGATCTCAGACCAGCATGTAGAAACAGGATACTAATGCCAACAGACAGCAGCTCCATGCTTATTTAAGTCAGCAAGTAACTTTGGACTTCCACTGGTACCAATCACAGCAGAATTTGTTTTAGCATGTTCTTAACTACCATAAATTAATCACATGAAGAATTAAAGACTAAAGCGTTTCACAAAAAATTGGAAAATGTACAAGATACTATGTCAAATTTAAAAATACTAAAAATAATAGTGAAAAAAATAACACTAAAATGAAAAAAGTAGCAGCAGACAAATTCCCCACTGAGGAATGGAGACTATATCTGTTGGTATGTTTACCCACACTCAACATCATCATCACCTACTATGAAACTTATTTTTAAAGTAATGAATCCAGAGCATAGCCTGAAATACAAGAGCTCATATGGGATCAACAGATCACAAGACAAGTAATCACTATACAAAGAGTTTGCGTTAAGTACTTGGCAGGTATTAACATCACAAATGTGTCTGTAAAAGTAACACTTTGACATCTTAGCATTCAGTTTCCCCGGGTTATGGTTTGGGCATCACAGACAGTATTCGGACCTTCTGGGTCAGACTTTGTTTGCTGGCTGGATTTCCCAGGTCCTTCCAGATCTTGAAATTGTCCTTTCCATATCTCTAGTATTTGTCTTCCCAGGCTACCTTTGAGCCTCATTTCAGCAACATTTCATTATAAAAGGATGAACACAAGGTAGGAACAGCCAAGGGATGAGAAATTATTTTATAGTTTCCATAAACTGAATGAATGCCATACCACTTTAGAACGCAAAGTGATAATTCCTATATTAAGAATTTCCCTTTTTGGGGCTGAAATACTCCATACTCAATGTCTGGCAAACATGTCATATCCAAAAAATACACAAACACTATCTCAGTAAAACATAAATCTATTGGAACTGAGAAACTGTGCAGAAGCCACCTCTTGAACATATAACAGACTGCTTACAGTAAGTACTGCCTCAAGAAACAACCTGCCCAAGGGAGATAAGCAGGGTCATCAGCAGGGTCTCATGGGGTGTTGAGATAAAGTGCGAGAGCCAAGCCCAGCTCCTTTGCACCGTCATGACGAAAAACATATGTCCTTCAGTGTCTAAAGTTTTGGTTTTGAGAAGGAAATGCTTCTGCCCTTTATCCAGCTAAGCCCACAGCAATCAGGAAGCAACATTTCCATATTAATGCACAACAATGTCCCAAAAGCAGCCAGCCTCTTAACTGTGTCTCAGTTTAACGGAAAGGAATACTGAGGTCAGGATTCCCTTAAGGATAAGGAAGGTACGATTATTCTGACAAATTAGGAACTTACACACTATCAGCTGCTTTTAATTTATCATTTTGAAAGGTCAGTCTGGAGGACTGAGTTACATTCCTTATTCCAGAAAAGACATCCATTCCAACTTTCGGAAATCCACACTATCTCCCTGTTTTTGTGTCTCTGATAGAAGCAGGGGAATAATAATCATCTTTCTTTTTACCTAGTGTCCAATTTAGTAGGGTACAGAACCTGTATTATTGTGTTCTGCCACAGATTTCATGTGTGATATCAGCCAAGCTACTCAGCCCTTCTGTGGCTGTGTTCTCTATCTGTTGATGACAAAGGCAAAGAATTAATCCCATTAAATGTTGCTGGCTGCAAAAAAAGTTGTTTCAGCAAAAAGGATGAAGACCCTTTTCTCCCAGTGTTAACAGTTTGAGAGAAAGGCTGTTGTTGGTACCAGTTTCCTTCTATGCAGAAATCATTCATTAAAAAAACCCAAACAAACCAACCAACCAAAAGCCAGCGAAACCTCCCTTCATCCTCCGCCAATTCTGAGAGCGAGGAACATACAGAGAAGAGCTGTCCCAGTTTCCAGCAGAAGCAGGACTACCAGGAATGGTAAGTGTCTGGTGGACTGTAACTGATGCAAATTCTCAGGCTCATGCCAGTCGGTGCCCAGTGGACATCTCAATCCAGAAGCAGATTTCTGCTGGATAATCTCCCTGAGCAGCTGCTTGCTCCACTTCCCTAGGAAGGGTTCTTACAGTGCTACGCATCTCTTCACAAAAAAGACTACAAGCATTCCTTAGAACTGATTTTTAACACTCTCAATAAGAACCATTTAGGTCAGCAAAACCCACTTTGTTTGGATTTACTGTTTCAAAGTTAAACACATAAATAATACAAATAATTATGGCTATTTTATTAGGAACTGGGGTCTGACCAGGCAAAAAATGACAGATCAATACAAAGACAAGAACATTGTTCAGACACTGTGGTGCTATTTGAATTCTTTAGTATTGCTATTCAAAACAAAAGATTGTTCTACAAACCAAAAATACAGGATCTGCCCCAAGAAATCTAGAAGCAGCACCCAAGAGACAGAATAGACGCTTTAAGATAGAATGGAAGGGGACGGAAGATGTGTCATGCAGTCAATAACATATTTAAACAAACCTTCAAATGTTACCTATTCAAAAGGTGACTAAATGTTGAATCAAAGCTTTTTTAACCTGGTATTTCAAACAATTTTCATGTTTCCACAATGCCCATTAGCAAACTATATTACCTATGTCTGCTTCTACATAAAGTCAGTGCAAGTTTGATGTTGAACTGAAAAGAAATAACTCAATTTTTTTCATTTATGATATAGCCACAGTTTAAACAGACGCACAATAAAAAGAAAACCAAACAATAAAAGCATATACAGTAACTATGAGATGATAATGGCATTAGTAAAATACAAGTATTTGTAAGTTAATATGATCGTGTGAAAACAAACAAGTAATACGATGCAATACTAGTAGTATCCCTGTAAAACATTATAGATGACTTGTCTCACTGAAATATAAAGGACCTACTTAGTGACAACAAAGGCTTAAGAACTGAGGTAGAAGTTCATTTATACCTTGGGAGAACATCAAGGATATAGAGAAAGCTCTTTGTCCGTGGATCAGATATGTCACCTTGCAGCCCAATTCTAAGAAAGAATAAAGAAACACCTGTATATTACTCAGAGCACACTGACATTTGACTTACATTTTTCTATAGAATGCTGACACTTTTTGCTTTGAGTTTCAAAAAGGGATTCTGCAAAAGCATCATGTACAGCCGCGAGGATCTGCTCACAGAGGCAGTGTCCTAAGAAATGCTCTAAGGAATGAAAGTCTGCCTCTGGAATCCATCAGCTCACAGCGAGGTTAAAATTGACGCACTCAGTAATGAAATCCGCTCCCCAGCCTGCAAAGCGTTTAGCATTCCGGTCTTGTCCAGTAAACCCCTTGAACATACTTGGCTCTGAAAGAACAAAAAAACCCCACTGGGTTCCTGGGAATACCCCGCTATTTTACACTGAATATATTACATTATTTCTATGAATTAAAGCCACAGTGCTCACCATCTTGCAGGATTGAGCCCCATGTGAGTAACTTTGTAACCAATTTTGTAACATTAAACTGGAATCCTCATGTAGGTTATAAAAACGATAACATAATATAATGACTCCAGACCTGTGTTCCTCTCACTTATACTTGCATTAAAAAGAATAAAGCCTTGGTAGAAGAGCTTTAGCGCATCTCTAATTTAATTAGTCATACACATATTTTTCTTTTCACTGTATTATTAAAAAAATTTTGAAGGAATGATTCATACATACATCATAGGTTTGCACAAACACATCTTTATAGATCAGCAACACTTTGGAGGGGTTTCTTTTTAATCTTGGAGCACTCAATGAGATATGCTTTCTTGCAGAAGCCAGACTTTTTCATGAAGCTACTACTTTGCATGAGTACAGCTACTAGAATCTTACCTCCACTGGTCACTGCTGTCAAACGATATGAATTTGAAACTGATCTGACAAATAACATCTCAGTAAGTTAAGCTCTTAATCAGCAAGATATTTCTCTGTATTATCCACAAAATAATTTCAAACCCATTATCCTCCTAGTCTTAGCTAAAATAGAAATATTCCTCAGGATAAACTGTTTGTGTACATGTGCAATTTTCAAAGTACAAATAAAAACAGATGACACTCTTGGTTTCAGGCAGAAAGTGAGAAATTCCAATCCCCCTTCTGGCATTGTCCCAGGGAAAAATTAGATTGATATCTAAAGGGAAAGGAAGCACTCCTAAACAGTAAAATCTTTGAATTTCACTGTTAGAGGAACAATACATTATACAAAATATGTGCTGTAAGAAGCTTATGTAAACTGAGTTAAAATATTACAAGAAATGTGATCAATAATTAAGATTCAAATTGCTACATTTCTTCCAGTTCAGTAAACATCATAGTGAACAGAGCTACAACATTTTTGCTTAGGAAGAGAAAGATACACAGATGAACCACACATAGTGTCACTCTTGAAAACATTTTTCCTTTAACAGTACATACTGTAATAACTGCACTTTTCTCCGAAGTGTGCTATATTTACCTTGTAAATGGTTGACAGGGAGGACTCATCAAAATCATATCGAAAGATAATCTGTCAAATTCTTTCAGTGTTATGCCCTGAATAAGGAAAAAAATAGAAAAACGTTGAGTGCTATAAACTGTATGAAACTCTCAAGTCATTTTTCAGATCAAACTACCCCTCTTACTTCCACTATGTGCTGCATCTAGTAAAAAACTACCTAATCTCCCATTTGACCTAATAATTTTAATTTTTTTCTACCTTGGCAAACTATACAAAGCAAATATGCATTAATTGCTTTGAATATGAATCCAGAACACTAACAATGTTAGCATCTATACATAATCTTGAGGTTTTTATCTACTCATTCTTTCCAAAGAGGTGTGTAGTGGTTCTTTCAGTAGACCACAACAAAATACTGACTAGCTATTTCTCCCCATTCCTCCTCTAAATAAAAGCATCATTCAGATACTTCAGATAAGAAGTCTTTGTACATCAAAATCAATACTAGCATATTCAAAACAGGTGAAAAAATATTAGATCTCGAAAGACAAAATATCTTAACAGAAAAGTAGCTCAAGCGTTAACATGACAACTTTCACAACTCCAAATTGTGGGATTTAACTCTTAGGAGCTCACTACCAACGCATCTTATAAAGTTTACTTCATTCCAGTTTTTGCCCAGTAAAAACCCCTCAAAGATATTATATGGCTGAAAGCTCTACTCTGCAAAAATAGTTCTGTTCAGAGAAGGAAGAATTAGGTCTGTAGCATGAATTAATTACACCGTTCCTCTAGACTAAATTTTAACCAATAGAAAAAGGACAACAAATTAAAGGGCCAAGAGGAGAGAAGAAGGATAATGATCAAGTAACTATGAGCTGGACAAAGAAATCACTGCCTTACATATTTTGAGAGCTATCTATATAGCAAATGTAATATAACTGCCCACAGAAACTAGACAAAAGCTGCTATTTTTTTCCAATAAATTTAAAGGTGGTCTTACTGACTGTAATCTGCTCTTAACTACTATAAGGAGATACAGGCAAGCATTCTTCTTTTCCTACATAAAAGTGTACACTATCATTTAGCCTGTTATTATTGAGTGCTGAATAAGCATTTAACCTTTAGCCATGTATTTAAGTCTTACTTAAGCTGGTATCTTAAAACAAATTCAGTATCTTTTACTGTCATGCTGTAAAACTGTAAAAGAAGATCAAGAAGTATACTAACTAAATCCCAGCAAAAGGACATGCCTAGTTTGCCCATTAATTATTAAAACAGAATCCAGTTTTACCTAGTCATTCTTCAAATAATTTGAAAATGGGACATAATTTCTAAAACATTTGATGTATTGAGCCCACAAAACAAATGCAAGACTGTCCCATCAGTATATTTTCTTGTGTTTTACTAAGCTCAACTATTACTACAAAACGAAGGCATGCCTCCAAGTAATTTAATTAAATTCTTTCAAAATCCATAAAAATATTTTTTTAATCTAAAAATATGATTTTTGTCATTCCTTTACTGCTGGCAAGCATTCCTCTTGACATTCACATAACCTTTCCTGATGCAGCAGTCAAGACTGTCAGGAAAAGACTGCAATGTGAATATACCTCTAACTTCAACAAGCAACCATAGCACAAGAAGTCAAAGTTATTGTAAAACAGTTATACTCGTAACAACATAAATTAAATATTTTTGGTTTTCTTGTTACTAATAAGGACAATGAAGACAACTTACTTCTACAAATACCGGACTAGAGTAAAAAAGACATTCATTACTCACCTCAATTGTCTTTGCCCATAATGGTGTCCCGGGAAAGTTGTGCTTATAAACTTCATTGGCAAGAGTGTTCACATCAACAGCACCAACAACTTCTGCAGATGTGCAGCTTTCTAAAATTAAAAAAAGAATTTGAAAAATATCTTTTCTACTCTTGGAAACGTGTTTTTATTCAGTTGCGTTACAGCTATGCACAAAAATAAAAGAGAAATCACATGATCAAACTCTGCTGTCTTGCCTTTAAAACTTTATAGGAAAAATATACCATGTTTCTAATTGTATGGCCAATACTTCCCTTCCTTATATATACAAAAATGGAAACTAACTGTGCACCACTTAATTTGTAGAAACAGTCACACATAAACTCCAAACAGGGTGCATCTCTACAACACTCCCACCTGCACGCATCTGGTCTCTGTGGACACCAAGTTCCTTAGCTATAGGAACGCAGCCTGAGTCAACCTGCCAAGCCCCCTGCCACTGCCTGAGCCTCTCCAGCCGCTGACATCTTACAGAAACTGTGTTATTTTAAATGTATACTACTTCTCATTGTGAAAAAATGGCACCAATAAATATATCTGAGGTACGTCTACTCTTGCAATAAAATATTAAGAAGTTGCCTGAAGAACATTTGTGCTTATATTCCAATAAAACCTTGGGCCTTGAACCCAACTCCTGCCTCCTTTGAGTTCAAGATCCCCAAAATATCAAACGCTTTGAAGGACAACATTTGGCAGCTCCTCTTCTCTTGATATCAAAGACAGAGGTGTTATTGAAAAGAAGAGAGCGCAGTGTAACAAATCTACTGACAGCTAAAATCCTGAAAGAAAAATACACTAAAAAGAATGTAAATAAGCAATGTTTAATTTATAGAGTAACAGAATAAAAGGTTCTACAGAAGCTAAAGACATAAAACAAACAGTGTTTAATCCACTGCTCATCATGCCACACTATTTATTATCACTAATCACAATACCTTCACTGAGGCTTTTTATTCAGGAAGACAGGCTGTGGTCACAGTTCTAGCCACAGGCAGAAAACAGTGACCATACTTCCTGATACACACGACCAGTTTCAACCACCAAGAAATTTACATTATGGTCACCATTAAAAAGCCCCAGATGAAACACAGGCAATTTTATTATTTTTTTTTAAAACAAAAGAAACAAGGCAAATAGCCACATGCCTCTGCACAGTCTCACAACATGCTCAAGTAACACATTAACAAATGACCTTATGAGACATCTTATGAGTTACTGCTGGTCAGCTAATTATTTACAGTTTGAGAGGATGAAAAAACAAGTATGATGTCCCCAGTGGATTTGAGTGATGTAGTTATCACCCATCTACTATCTTTCAGGTTTTGAGGGCCATCTTATTCAAAACTAAGATGAAAGAGAAATCCGCGTATTGGAAAGATTGTAGCAGACATTTTAACAAAGACCAAACTAGTTCTTCTGGGTTTATCTGGTGCAAGAGAGCAAAAAGAATAGCAATTTCACAAGAAAAAGATTTACAGATGGCTGCCCATCAAGGGTCAAGATACAAATCATTCCTTGCAGTTACTATCTCGACATTTTGACCACAAATTGTAACTGAAGCATTAAATACAGGTGTGTCCACGAGGACAACAAAATGACTACACCTGAGGTTACAGAACAGGTAAGTTAACACTGACATCTAGCGTGAAAACAATGTCACCTTAGCAGGCCCACTGTCTCAATTTACAAGCATATTCAAGAACTAACACTTTCATCTTCCTAAAACAAAGCTGCAACACCTAAGTATTGGGAACAAACCTCAAGTACTGTTTAAGAAACTGCTTTTCTCCTTTATTCTTTCAGTTCTTAAAACACGTTGTCCTGACAAGCTGCTCCTTACTGTGTGTTCCAGGCACTCCAGAAGAAAATGAACAAAAAAAGAAAAATATCAAACCCTTCAAATTATTCTCTAAATGAATATATAGTTTAAAAATGACAACTGGAAAAGCAGGCAGTGTGCCTTCTCTCACAACTCATGATTCAAACACTCATCCCTTTTATTAATATCAATCCAATCCCCCCTCTGAATACACACAAGAAGAAAGCAGTACTGGGGATTTGCACAAGGGACTTCACAGGCCCAAATGCCTGGAAACACTGAAAGAGAGCACATAGCTAATAGTAATTTACAGAATTCCCTTGCAATAAAATGTTCAGTATAAACCAGAGATGCTAACCTGCACAGAAAAGGGACAGGAACTTTTCCTGAACTTTTCCACCCAACATCCTCTTTTCCTAATTTGAAGGCCTGATAATTTTTTCAAAGCTGCTTCTCCTCCTTTTCAAAAGCTATGGCTCACTTGGGAGTTCCTGTTACAGAACAGACTCCTTCTAAAAGCTGATTAAGCGTATTTGTGTGAAAATACCCTGGAAACGCATGAAGGAGCTCGAGCAGACAAGCAGATCTCACACATCCAACCTAACAAAGAAAAGCTTGTGTAAATTTCAAACAATGCAAAAATGAAACACTTTTAAAGAACTCCTCCTCCTGAAATTTAAATAACTTTGAATGTTAAATGGTGATATTCCGTTTTGCTATAGCAATTACATTTATTACTTGAAAAATGACTGTAGGAATGTATCATAAAAAAGACTGAAAGCAGAATCTAAAAAAACAGAATCAAGACTGTGTTTAACTATCCCCCACTGACAAAAGGCACAAAAGCAACTCAGGAATATGAAAATGCTGCTGAATTGCTGACTTAGCGAGATGTTAAATCAACTCCCCAAAATATATCGCAGAACTTCAATACAGAAACAGACACAGCTCTTGGAGAAATTTTTTTTCCAAATGAGTACATCCAATTTTCAAAAAAGTCATTTAAGAGAATCAGAACTATGCAGAAAACAAATTAATTTTATGTAGACTAAAGAAAAAAATAATACACATTTTCTAAGTGAAACTAAGTAGCTGCTGGAATACTTGATTTGCAATATTCCTCAACACCACTTGAGACTTTGCATCTCTGAACGAGATGTTGTAGCTCAAAAGAAAGCCACAGGCATGATGGTGAAGTTACTGAGGGAGGTGTTACTGCTTATTTTTAGGCAGACTAGATTGTAATACTCTGTCTTGGCTGAAAGCAGATGAACTCGAATTTGTACCATCCTATTAGGGCAGTACTGATTTTGCACTTGAGTCTTAAAATTTCTAGGATCCACATAGCAGGAACTCTTTAACTGTTATTTAAATTGCCTAAAGAGGCAGAAATCAAACTTTGAGTTCCAATTCTCTATTTTGTTGCATATACAATGCTTACTTCAGTTATGAAGTAGTCACTCAAGTGAAACAGATGCTGCTGAAATAATTGGAAAGTGTGGCATTTGAAACAAAGGAAGACATTAGCTTCTGATTTGGAAAAAACAAACCCAAAGGGCGTCATCTTCAAACACTGAAAATAAAACTTCTGACGTTACAATATCTGTCCTATTCCTTGTCAGAATCAATTCCTTTGTCACATGTTTCTAGCAGACCTTAAAATTAACATAGATCTGTTTATATTCACCACTGTACTTTTGTAATAGAATCATCAATGTCAGCACACCACATGAAATACACGGTGTTACACCAAGGGCAGAGCCTGGCAGATCTCAGCGTATTGAAAAATCAGAGCCAGAACAATTATCTATTCTAACAGGTATATGGAAACAGATGGAAAAGGGAAGATTAGTCACATGTTTTGTCAGTCCTGTTTCCTTTTAAAATGGACAGCAAAGATTTCATTTAGGAGTTGTCAGCTCTTGGCTGAAATGATTAGGCTGAACTGCCCATGGCGACAGTAAACACAACTATCAGTAAACTTGGTACTTGCTTCCTGCAGGACACTTAGCAACTTTTTCAGTGCAGTATTTGTACATGATTTGTTCATGTTCAGCCATATAAACTATGCAAATTTACATTATAGCACAACTGGCACCATCCTGTGCTACCAAGGGCTATATTTTAGAGAAGCATTACATCAAAATGAATTTAGGTGTAAAAACTTGCTCAAAGCGGCAATATTTTTGTTTTGCATTGTGCTGAATCCTCAAGTTGCTTGCCAGTTTTGTCTCCTTTGTTTCTCCTCCTGAGACAGCTATGCTCAGTGTAATTATGCACACCAGTTTATTATTTTGTGCAATTCACAGAGATAACCAAATAAAATGAATAAACAGAGATGACAGACTACATGAGACTTGAATTCTTATTCTGTAAAATTGAACTATAAGAATTGCAGAGAAAAAAATATCACTGTCTTTATCACTGCAAAACTATGGTATTTTTTAAAAGATGTCCTTTCACATTTTATGCACGGACACTTTATTCCGTGACCTGGCAGCTCACAAACGCTTGTGGTAGAGACCTGGAACCCATTTTTCAGGGGAAAACTGCCTAAATTAATAAGCCAGTTTAAGTTTGTTTTGGTTGGGAATGAGGAAGAGCAGGCTGTTTGTTCAATGGAAAGTTGCTCAGGAAATGAATTTGTAGCCATAGATTTTCTAAAAATAAACTGCTGTATTCTTCACTGCAGAAACTCTGCACTTTATATATAAAGAATACATTCACACACACACACATAAATTATATAAAGTATCATAGGTTTAGACGTATATGATCTGAACATCGACCTTTATAAATATTGCAAAGCTTGGAGCACAGGGTAGGAAGAAGGAAGAAATGCACTTCCATCTCTTAGCTGCTTCAATCTTTCAAGAGTGTGAATATGAACAGACTCCCTGACTTCTGACCTCAATCAAGCTCAACTTTCTAAATTACGTCTTTTTGCATGTCTTTGCTGTTAAACTTAAAATACTATTATAAAGCATTCAAAATCTAAAACTAGAAATTCTGCATATGCTGAATTATCTACAGCTGAAGTATCGACACAGAGGTACACAATCCCCAAGATCTTTCTTTTTCAGTTTTGCATTAAAATCTAAATTCAGGAACAGCCTTCTTTTCGCTGTCAAAAAGAACCTGATGCAACTATGTAGCTACGTACTAATAACTTCGACATACTGTTAACAGAGAAAAACTTATGAGAGTATAAAGTTCCATTAATTTATTAAAATTAAATTATTTCTTACTGTAGGCAAGGACAATCTCAAAACCAATTGCATACTACTTGGTGCCAAATACATTCTACTTTAATGATGGCTGCCAAAACTATGAACATCCTCATCCTGCAAGCTCAAGTATATGCTATCCTGAAACTAAGTTTATGAGAGATCACAACCAAAAAGGCTTAAAGGTAGAAAAGGCACTGTCAGATTTCCTGGAAAATGCCTATTTGCCAGTTGAAAACACTAGCAATTTCACAGAAAATTGGACCAGCTCTGCTAAACATAACTGGCCGCAAAACTGGCTACATAACATGGCCCGGAACCAACACTGAGCCAGAACTTGCCAGAGCTCCAGAATCCCTTTTGTAGAAAAAGTAGCTTTCCTGGGGTGCTGCCACACTGAAGTATTCCATGCTCTCTCTTTTTTCTACATGTTCCTATTATTTCTCTTGGCTGTATAGATTCACTAGAAACTATACCAAGAAAATAAAGTGTTACGTATAATCTTCATCTCTCGTGTATCTGGTTTATGAAAGCACTGGCGAAATGGAGGGCTTTCTTGCAAGCTTCATACTTATACAGAAAGAAATCCTTCTAGTATTTCCATACTTGATTTAAATGGAAGATGCCAAACAATCTGCCATTTGCTAGATGATATCCAAAAAATTCTATCAGAGACATTTTCAAATAGCATGGTTTCATATACACATATAGGCCTAAAACATATAAGAAACGCTATTATTATATACAAAAAGTACTTAGAGAGGAACATTCATTCTTTTCTGTTTGATTTCCACATAAAAGCAAACACTTAAATCCCCCATGAATTTACTTTGTTCCTTTATAAATTCTATTAGAAAACTGAATCCAGATGTCTAAGAGACTTAAAAAGAGAGAACAGCAGAAAGGATCAAAAACGCCTGCCTGTATGAGTATCCTTGAATGCCATTCAATTCATCAAAACTAGTTTTATGTAATGACCTGTCATTAAATACTTAATTTTGTGCAAATTGCATCGAACCCTTTTTATTCAAATTGCCTGATTATTAGTTTTAACAACACTTAAAACAAGATTTTTCATCTAGAAGTATATGGTTTGGACTTTTTCCAAAACACCACCTATGGGCTGAGTTCTCATATGCTTCCCAGAGAAATAAGCCCCCAGATTTGAAAAAAAAAGTTATTTCAACTGTAATGCAAATAGCATTGTATCTATCCACTTTGCAAATTTCAATTGGTATTTAATCATTTAGTACTATCTAGGGTCATTTACACAAATAATAGTTTAAGTCTCCTCTTATACACAGTCCCTTCATCTCTTTTGACTGGTACTACTACAAAAGAATCTCTGTCTCACTATTCATACTTACTGTAATTTCTTCAAATGTAAGCCTAGAATAACAGAAATTACAACATGCACTGACACTGATGGATTTGTTCAGCAAGTTCAGAAACAGTAAGCCTGGAAATAAATTTACCCTTTCAGGAAATAATACAAGGGTTTTGGTTAATTCCTTCACCCTCCAAATTACACAAGACACAAAGGTGACATACGCTCTCAAACTTTCATGTGCACAGTAACTATCCACTGGATACAAGTTTACAGTATTCCAATAATCTTCTAAGGCTGCATTCCCAATATTCCCATTCTTTTAAGTATTTTGTTGTGTTGTAAATGATGCTTTCTTAGGTAGCCGTTCACAGCACATCAAATCTGGCATTACAATTTACTAACTCTTGCAATACATTACCAAATATCCCCAAGACATCTATTATTATGTTAAGAACATAGCTAGATAACATTCAGTAAAGATTTGTTATATACATGCACACACCAACACATGACAAATAGTTGAGTGAAGGATCATGGTGTAAGGAACCAGTAAGTTTCAGGAACCAGTCCACTTTCTATGGAAATTCTATGTAACATAGATAGTTCCCCATCACTTCAGAAACAAGACTACTAGAAAAACAGTGTTACCATTAGAGCTATATACACTATCAACAATGTATAACACCCTCTTCTCATTCCATAAAGATTCCAAAATCTGCAGTTCCATACAAAGATATACTTTGCTCTTAACATTCTAAGGATGTTTCTGGAAATAAGGTAAATGCATCTTTACAACAGGTGGTTAGGATTATTTATGATAACAATGCCTATTTTGCTGTGCTCTGTATTCTTACACATTATAAAATTATAAAACATATGTACATATTCAAGCAAAAATTAGTAGAAAAAATGCTGCACTGGCAATTGTGAGCATGTTTTAAGCAAATAAATGATACTAAAGGGATTCTACTCTGTAAGCATAACCTTTTAATATTACACAGCTCTCTGGAAAAATTACAAGGTGATTTTTTTCACCTGATGTTTATATGACAATGCTCTCTGCTGTCGAGTATAAGAGAAGGGCTGCTAATGCTTAGGAAGGCTGAAGTATCTGAAGATTTGTAGTTACAATTAAAATTATTATGGTCATTTTCATAAATTATACAAATGTGTGTTGAAACCTGGACTTCAAAGTAACAAGGCGCAGGGCACTTTACAAATGAAATCAATAACCCTCACTCAATTTTTTATTTGGGGAAGCCCAGTCACAGGGAGCTTACGGGACTTGCTGAAGGTCACCCAAGCCATGCTTCAACAATTCAGCAAACTGAGATCCAGGGTTCCTCGTACCAAATCAAAAACTCAACTGGGTCCACGGTCTAGCATGAACTCTCTATACCAGTTCAAATTCCATGTTCAGTTTTCATATTTATAAAATGTCACACCAATCTCAAAGTCAGGCTCATACTGGATCATGTATCATCTATTCACCTAACCATGTCCCACAAAAACCAAGCCTGCGTGCACACCTAATTTGATTATCATCCCATGCGCCTGCATCATCCTGATCCCAGCAGCAGGGGTGCATCAGTAGAAGACAGAGCGTGTATTAATGAACACAAAATCACAGCCTTCCCAGGAGCAGCTGCCTGGGCCAAAGGACAATGGATCCCTCATTTCCATCCCAGCGTGCTCCTGGGTACCTGGTGACATTCAGCAGGCCACGAACGCTGTCAGGCACTCCTTAAGTTTACAGCCATAGACCCCTAGCGCAAACACACATCACTAGCCAAACTCTGCTACCAATCCCCCTTACAACCCGCCGGCATGGAGCCCCTGACAGCAGACTTGTGAGACTGCACCAACCCCACCGCCATACAGCCACTGTCCTGTCCCTGCAGAGGGGGGATGCTGTGCCTCCGGGGCGTGGGATGAGGGGACTAGGCCGGCCTTCCACTGCACAGCTTCCTTCCACAGGATGCTTGTGCAAGACGGCGGGGGGAGACGACAGGACCGATTGGGGAAGGGGCTGCGGGAGCAGAGGGGCCATCTTAGCCCACCCCATGGAGAAGATGGCGTCCTCCATAGCCTCCCTTCAGGGGCCGGGGTCTCATCGAGAAGATGGCGCCCTCGGAGGGGGAGAGGGGAGCGGGGGGCGGGGGCGAGGAGGCGGGCGGGGCGCACGGCAGGGCTGCGGCGGCAGCGAGCACCGAGGGACGCGGCGGTGACGACCACTTGCCGGTACCTTTCAGGGCCTGGTGCATCCCCCCGATGCCACTGTAGAGCTCCAGCACCCGCAGCGACGCCATTCGCCGGCAGCCGGCGCCCGGCCCGATCCTCCCGGTGGCCTCCCCGAGCGCCGACCTGCCCGTTCCGCCGCTCTTCCGTTCCCACCTGCCCGTCCTCCTTAGTGCTGGCAAGCAGCTGCCAGCCCCCGCCAGCTGCGCGGCTCGGGAGCAGCAGCTTAATTTAGCGTTGCTAATTGCCCGTTAAACCCCAAAGTGGGCTTAGGTCAGGAAGATGAAGCCGCTCCCTGGCTGCTGCCCCCTAAGGTGGCCGTGGGGCTGATACTGGCCAGCAGCTGTGCTGTCTGTGGCCTCCTTGGAGCGAGGGCTCAGGAGAAAGGCCCGCTCCGCACCTTGAGTCTCTTTGGGATCAACGTCTCTTCCCGGCCGAGGGCTCCTCACAGGGACGGCAATGAAATCCCCGACCCCATTGCCCTTCCTCAGGCCCTGCCCTGTTACAGGGTGTCCAGCGCTTGCTGGGGAGGGGGAGGCCAAGCCTGGCCAGTAGCATCAGGGTAGCTGGGAAGGACAGGCTGGAGGCCAAAATTAATTCAGGTGGCCTGTACCTGGCCAGGGCACAGGGAGAGAAGGGGGGACGCAAAAGGGGCTTATCTGCATGCGAGGGGGTGCGTGCTGGCCTGCTGTCCAGCTGGGCAGCTGATGCTAATGGTGCTCGGCAGTTTTATGTGCCTAAACGTTTCGTGATTTCAGCATGCAGTGATGTTTTTGAGAAGTCATTTCAAAGCCTGCACCGCTGGTAGAACAGGAAGGAAGGAAATAACTGATGAAACTGTTCTAATTTACCCTAACACGATGAAATTGCCTTTGCTAATTTGGAAAGGAAAAGGCGGCTTGAAGATATCGTTGCCCATGAAAAGTAGTTTCTTTTTAAAACAAATGTTAGACTTACAAACACACGCATATATATATAAAACCACCAGAGTAAATATCCTGCACACTATTATGTGGGTTACCCCCACGCATGAGCAGACATTCACCTATGCCTCAGTTTGCAGATTTAGATTCTAAAGTGAAGATAGAACCTTAAAAAAAACCCCAAACCTGAACATGTTTCTCTACTAATTTCTTGAGTTAATCGTATTTTTGTGGAGCCTTTTAAAAACCTGTCAAAAATAAGGTGGATTTGAGGAATATTTATTTTTTCTTTGAAGATGCCTTATTCAGCCTGTCATAGTAACTCCTACCTCTTGCCTTTCAGTAGAGAAAGAATTTTTAGCTGAAAGTGGAGGGCAAAAAAGAGAAATCTGTTGCCTTTCAACACACTTCTCCAGAATACAGGATGCATCACCTGTGGAAAACAGTGGAATCGGAAACAAAATTTTCAAGTAAGAATATTGGACCTCGACAGCTTTTTCAAAACAGTCCAGTAGTTCACCTGTGGATCTTCATCATCAGAGTCTGGGGTTACTGCTTTATTTGTCAGCCGTGGAAGTAATCAGATGACTAAAACAAGAAGTCCAAGGTCCACTTTAGAATTTCTGAAAGGGAGTGCAGCCTCCGAGGTACGAGAAGGGAGCAGCGCGCCTTGCAGCCAGCAGTGAGGCAGGGTGCCTGCACAGATGGCTGATGAAGAACCAAGAAATGTGGGTGAATCTGCTGGCATAACAAAACCAGGAGTGTGCTGGTTGGAGAAAACAGTCATGGGACAAAGATGGTGAAGGCTCTGAAGAAGGGGGTTCAAGATGATGAAGGTAGCTACAAAGAACAAGGTTGTTATAGCTGAGAAGGTACAATTCAGTAGGATCCCTTCAAAATACAGATGCAAGGTGAAGGTAAAGAAAAAGGCAGATTTTGACTACTGAAATTAGTAAAGCTGATGAATGAGTTTGAGATCCTTGTATTACTGTTTCAGCAACCTATATGTCACAGCAGTGCTAGACAATGTAACAAGTGGGAGCTGTAGGCAGCCAGGAGCAGTTCATTTATTTGGAGCAGCCCACTACCTGGAGCAATTAAAGGTATAGTGGAGCAGTATTTACTTATATCAGACAGGGAGACATAGCTGAGCCCTATTTTTCCCTTCATTTTCTTGCCATTCACACATGGGAAAGGTGCAGGCTGGTGGAGAAAGCAGCAGCAATGTCTTTGCTATACTGGTGGCAGTACAACATTCACTGCTCAGGGGAAATCCTCCACCTACCTACTCCACCAGGCATCCTCTGTGTAGTAAACTGGGAAATCTGATCAACACGCCTCTGCTCTGGTAACAAAGTTGTTCATAAACTAGGTTGGGATTTTATTGGCTGCTTCTTGCAAAGAATGGGAAACACCAAAATTTCCCTAGTGCTCATTTTTACACAACTGCCACTAGCCAGTTTTTGTAATTCTGTGTAACTGTGCCTGCCCTGACCTGGTTCTCGTTATTAATTGACAGCTGCAAAAAGGACCAAAATGAAAACAGGGAATCTGAAAACAGTTACTTTTAGTTCTCGTCCCTTTATAAATGTAAAGTCAGAATAATAATAACCATAGGTTTTGGATCAGTTCTTCTATAATAGTATTTAAGGTATGCTGCCTATTTCAGCAATTGAGGCAATGGCTGAGAAGTGCCAAGATCCATGGCCACTTGTACCTTTCTTCTTACAAGAAAGCTGAATGATTCCACAGAGAGTCCTGTGAAAGTGATCATTCATACTTCGCTCAGAAAATCTTGCTAACACATGCTGGCACTGCTATGGGGCAGGCTAAACAGTTGCTCACTATTGATTTTGTGACCTCGAAGCAGCCACATGTCTGCAAGATTTCCCAACTGGATCTCTCAGACTTACTGAAATTTGGATATTGTGACAGCTCCTTCTTTCTCCACTCTATCCATATAGGATGGTTAGGATTCCTGTAAATCTCAGTGAACATTTAATTTGATTAACAGAGGAGATTAATAACAAAGTTGAAGTCCAATGTCCACCTCTGGACTCTTAACTTTTTTTTAGGACACAGGTATGGGCTGTTTCATATATCAGATACGGCTCAGAAATATAGCTGGCTTTAAATAACAATTGATAGGCTTTTCTGAAAAGACATTAGTTTATGCTAAATGAGCACATCTACAGAACTATGATAATGCATTGATGAAGCAGCTATTTTCTTGACTGTAATGTATTTATAGTAAAATATATTTTAAGCAAACTGATCATTTAATGACATTTTTAAAGCCATTGACATAAGCCTATGATATCAGCATTTTCATTGAGACAGCTTTTGAAAACTCCTGCCTCCTAGCAACCAGCAGCATTTCCTCAATGTAGAAGTTTCCAAAGTTTGCCCACATCTCTGGTAACTGGTATGATACAGGTAATCATGCAAGATCTGAAACTGTTGCCCTGGTAACCAATAAACATATCCAGTGCAACAGCTACATGTGGTAAGAGGAGCACGCAAACGAAAGCACTGCAATATTTTTTCTTCTTTACAATGCTTTAGAATTGTTAAAAATGTTACAATTATCAACGCTGCCAAACGACATCACAGAAACATGCAAAACCCGCTGTCTTAAGATTCTGCATTGTATTTGGCAACTGAAAGGTAAAATTACAAACTATGACTGGACCGTGTGCTCTTGTCCTCACAGTGAGAAGAAAAGATTTTCACTGTTGTGTTTCTGTAATTCACACCAGCAACAAATGGCACACAACAAACTCACACAAAACATATTACAGGCATCTGAAGCCTTCTGCAGTTACACATAACTCTTCTCCCTGCCCTCCCATCTGCAGCAGAGCAGAGACGAACAGGCCAGCAAGGCCTCTGCCTGCACCCAGCAGTGAGCAGAAGGTTGCCAGTCTGCAGCACATCACAGGGCTTTACTGATGGCTGCAATACCGCAGCAGTATAAATTGCTTCAAGGTTCCTTTGAATGTAACCCCTCAACATAAGGCTAGGTAATGCAAGCTAGTAGACCTGTAGCTGTGACGTGTTTGTGAGCATTTCCTCTATAGTCAAAAAATGGAGAGCAAGAAAAATGCTGATACACCAAATGTTTAAAAGCACATTCACAGGAATCAGCGAGAATGTCAATGCAGGCAAATATTAATGTTGATGGCTGAACAGCAAATGCTTGTGTCTGAATGTCCAGTATAACCTACTAAATACCAAAATGAGGATCAGGAAGAGTATACAGACATCTCAGCTGCCTAGAAGGGAAGCTCATGTTCTGGGTCAGAAATCACTGTGGCTAGGAAAGAATGTGAGGCATGTCATACCCTTGCAATGCAATCACTGAATTGAAAAAAAATCACTGAGAGTGTCTAGCATAAATTATTGTTTCCATAACCGTCGGCCCAGTAGGTTACTAATAAGCCTGAAAACCTTTTGCACTTTATCAAAATTGATCTGTACTGGATGTAATGTTTCAGGGGGGAATTTATCAGACGGTTTCAGCTGAAGTGATGCTCAGCAAAGGTAACTCTCAGCCACGGATGTGGTGTTTCTGGGAAGCCTGCTGGGCCATGCCAGTATGGCTAATGAAGCCTACGATTTTCATTTATAATGCCATGCATCTGCAAGACTAGAAATGAAACCCACATCAAACCAGGTTTGTTAGCCTCTCCCAACGCATTTCTAAGAACTCTATACAGGGGAAATTTATGTAGCTGAAATTATTTGGAAGAGTTTTTAGACACAAACATTTTTAACCTTTCTCTTTTCAAATGTATTAATCTCTCCATTTCAGGATTTTATTTTCAGGTTCTGAAGCTATGAAGTGTGGAATAAGGAATAAAAAGACATTGCTTCTCTAATTAAATCTTTACTTTTCTGGTTTAAATAAATTTAAATCTAAATAAATCCAGCCTGTTTGTTATGTTTGGCCTGCAGTGGTCACCCTGGCTGGATGAGATGCATGTTTACATAATATTATTGACTTTCTTGTTGTACTTACACATTCCAGTGCTTGACAAAAAAAATAAAGGATAAAAAAAGGCTAGTAACCCATATATATATTATTTTTGTGTTTGGAGTCAGACCCTTGAAGGGTCACAGGAAAGGGGTGACAGCAGGCACAGAGCCAGACGGTGTTAAAGGGAGGACCAGTTCAAGCCAGGATGAGATAATGGCGTGGGAGATCCCAGCTCGCTTGCAGGGGCAGGAGGAAACAGCATGGTGCCTGCTGCTCTCTCGGGAGGAGGGAGGATGAGGGAAAGGACAAAAAGAGTACAGATGGCGAGCCTGGATGTGCCTCTCACCTTTTTGCTTAAGGCAGGAGTTTTCATCTCCAGCATCCCCATATGATGTGCACGGTATGTAGGATGCAGAGTGACAAACTGAGAAAGACTTGTAGCTGTACGTTGGTGTTGGTCATGCCGTTTGCTCGCAAGGTCGTCTAGTATCACCTAAAGCTTTTGTGTACCACTGACTTCTCTTTTTAGGAGTTCAGCCCCTGCTCATACTTTCTTTTTTCATTCAGTGTCATGTGATGACTTTAATCTTTGACTAAGACTGTAGTTAGCACAGGAGATAAGATCTCTTACACTGGTCATCATGGTGGTAGAATTTCAGTGGTAGGGTGTTTCCTCCAGAGAGAAAGAAAATCTTTAATGTAGATGCAGCAGGGCTGTAACTGTGAACTTGAGCTGTCTTGCAATTAGATAAACCACAATTGCACACAGTAAGTGCCATAAAATCTGCCCAAGAAGCTAGGCACTTGGTGCCTAGGCAGCATGGAGGTGTCTTCCACCCTGGCTATATTGCTGGCACTTTGCAAGTGAGTTACTTTAAAGCTATTTGATATCATTTATGAACTGTAGTTACAGAAGTGATTGCACTGTATTTTCTTTCTCGCTTTGGATGTGTCTACAAATGTCTGTCAAGCACACCAATATACTAAAGCTTAGTGGCTGGGACATAGCTCTTTTCTACCAGAAAGTCTTGAAAAACTCTTGGAAAACAGTCTATAAAAAAACACAGGCTTGAAGAAGTCATGAGATTTTGTAAGGATAAACTGAAATGAAGGATAAATTGAAAAGTTATTCTGCAAAAAATCCCAGCTAAAATATAAAAGGGTCATTTTTGGCTACCAGGCCTTTTGGGTTACTGTCCCCCAATTAAGTATTGCCTCAACTAAGAAAAGCTTTAGGTTTTCCTAAAGTTGAAACAAACCTTTTTTACAAAAAGGGCTATGAATTTAAAATGGGGTTTTTTTGCTGAGACCATCTGGAGAGACAAGCCCCAATAAGCCTAACCTAAATGGGCCAAGAAAGTCTAAAATAGTTCTTTCTGAATAAGAGCAAGCTTCTTGCACAAGATATCTGCCAGTATGGACTGGCAGTGTCAATATTCAGCTGCAGGGAGTTGGGCTGATTTAAGACTCCAGCAAACATGTTTCACATAATTCATAAGAGAAATACAATGGGAAATTGTTGGAATTGTCTATCAGGAACCCTGCATGTCAGATGAAGTCCCTGAGGATAACTTCATTGCAGTAACAGTGCCAAGTCAGATGTAGCACTCATCTGCTATAGTATAGGACACAGTTACTCAAAAACGAACAGAATTAAACACAAGTAATTAATTAGCCTACACTGTGCATAATTCCCATTGTCATTACCAGTCCAGGCATCATGTATATTGTAGTACAGTAGTATTATGTCCTTCATCTGCAGGATATATCTCAAGATTCCTCTTGATACCACAGAAGTTGATTATTTTCAGAATACAACTGCAGGACAGTGGCATTATTACCGTATTCAGGGTAAACCATTCCTCAGTCTTTGAAAGATCCTAACATCTGACCTGCATGTTGTTTCATCCTGGTGTGCTTCGGACTTACCTGGTAGGCTTGGTAACTTCCATGTCATGGAGTTTATGGGAAATGCCCGATCCATATCAAATAAACATTGGCAAAAGTCCAAGAGTCAGCAAAACTAAAGCATCTATAGAGCTCCTAAATAGTTTCTAGGTCCTTCCTCCTGTCACCCTACACAAGCTCTCTTCCACCCAATGACCATATGCAAGACCAAATTCACAAGGAAAATGTCAGGTAGATAGATAGTGAATTTGTTTTTGTAATGGGAAGCAGGACACCTTTCCACCTGAAAAAAATATGAACTCCTCTACTCGGCCAGATATTTGCTCTCTTCCTTCTCCAGCCATACGCACCATCCGCTCTACATATAGTTAATAAATTTTCCACTCCATTCCCTGTAGCCCACAATATTTTGTGTATACTGTCAGCTTAGATCTGGATCATCTTCCCTCCTCAATCCCAACTGGACAGAGTGTATCTATGCTTGAAAATTAGGCATAGAGCTGGCACGTAAAAACAACTTGTCTTCTCAGCAGTTCGGTCTTCTCAGTTCTGGGGTGTGTGCACCACCGCCTCTTTCCTTTGTAAGGAGCCAACTAATCCCAGAATGGCTAACACAATGTACGCTCGGTTTCTAAGTCTCATTGGAACCAAGGATTTGGCAGAAGAACTTGGACTGAGGAATCCACTAAAAACTTGGCCTTCAAGGAGCTAGTACTGTTCTGCTTGTCCTGGGCATCTCAAAGGAAGAATAGAACAATTGCTGCATGCAATTAACAATTCCATTGCTGTGTCCTGCCTCTTCCTCAGAAAGAACATCATCATTTCCTGGTATATCATGGCAAGAAAACATTATGCTATTTATGCTTTGTGTAAGTGATGGAACTGGGGGAGAGAGAAGAATGAAATCACTCCTCAGATTTAATTGTTTTTTGGCTAGAGGAGCTCTTTGAGAAGTTTGCTTTGAAAAACCTTGGCCAAAAAGAAGCAGTAAATGTCTAACTGACAGGGTTCGTTAATGGCATACTAGAATCCCTTCTTTTAGCTTTTTCCAAAAGAGAGAATGGAAGGATGAATGAATCATCTTTGAAAAGGTTTGCAGTCTCAAAATTTAAAACAGCAGTCCCAGACAGATTAACATTTATGGCTTCCCATTGTAATGTGAGAAGTGAATGTTCATCCACGCTGTTGACTTCTACCTGTGCCAACAGCTTACTGCAGGGATAGCAATTCAGTGCTGTTCATGATAGCAATGTCAAGAGAGTGAAATCAGCAATGTGGCAAAGGACAGAAAGAAGCCCTGCACATTATACAACATTTCACAAAGATCCAAACTGACTATACATTAAAATCCTTTATCTGATATTTAAGATAAAAGGTCTTTATAAAGTGCCTATTGTGATCCTTGAACAATTCCGTGGAAAGGAATACCTATATCGTCATCAAAATGCACTTTAAAATCATTTGCACTGATACTGAAAGAAAATAAGGTATTCCAGAAAAATCATCTTCATGCAAATATTTGCAATGGTCATTTATTGCATTTGCGAGACCCACTCAACATAAAATGCACAGTTAAAATTAAGTCTTCATGAAACAAGTTCCAACATTAAGTATCTGGGTGAGAAGTCAACAGTGCTGAAAGAATTTCTCCCCTTTCCTTCCTCAGTTTATTTGTGATGAGCTAGGCAAGCTTTGCACCATAGGAAAATAGTTAGTAGATGTTAGTACCATCAAATCAAAGCATCTGAGACTAAAACACAGTAAGCATAGGGTAGGGCTGACAGAGTTGACTGCCAGCAAAACATTGCTTTTCTTGTCAGTAATGTGTAGCTCCTCTAGTTTTACATCAGTCCTCAAGAGTGAACCATGAAGTAATAACAATAATCTCAGTCTTTCCTGTACTTTCTCCTGGACGTCTTTGTGTTTCTTCAAGCTCTCGATGCATAAAGTGAAATTCATTTTTTTTCTCCTCAAGCCTTTCTCTTCCGTGCTCCTGTACATTACCTGTATAAGGATTCAACACAGGCCCAAGTATTTACTGAATAATAATAATAACTATTATTATTATTATTATTATGGAATAATCCCTTTCAGCTAAAACCCATGATGTCCTACATCTTGTCTTGGTAGCTACTCGGTAGCTTATCCAGAGTGTGGCATTCATCATCACATTCCTGGTTTTTTCTACTCAGTGTGATTCCAGTATTTAGATCTTTCTGCTCCTGAATTTGGTACCTCTTCCTCTCTCTCAAAATCTGAAGGCATGGCCCATGATTATACCATGTTCATTTCCTCTGGTGTCTTCTTCAGCCTACTATTTCTGTCACCCTTTTCATTGCCATCATGTCTCCATCATGTGCTATGATTTCTTCTGTATGTGCATCTACAAGGCCACTCAAATACTCATCTTCTTATTCCTACCCCAATAAATCTCTTCTAAAAAACCCAGTATCTCTAAGCAAAAATGATTTTTTAAGCCTAGAAAAGTTAATTGGATCAAATTAACAGTATCACCACTCATTTACATTTTAAATCCTCATGCATCTCTCCTGTTCTTTTGCCTTCTGAATGAGAGTTTTACCTGATTTGTCTTTGGCAAAATACAAACTTCATGAAACAAGGAGAGCAGATGATAGGTAGAATTTCAAATTATCTATTTTTGGGCACCCAAATCAAGACTGAGAGACTTGGTGGATTCTGGAAATTAGTTCTGCTTAAAGAGTTTCAGGTTGAGCATCAAGCCTCAAACCATGCCAAACCTCTTGTCAGTTTGGAAAACCTTGCCCTTTATGTCCTAGTCATTGCTAAATGTACTGCTGACATTCAGCAGTCAGTGCTACTGCTATTAAGTAAAGTGAGGCAGATAGAGTATACAAGTTGTCATCCTTTTTTTGTGTTTAAGGGATGAATTAAATAGATTGCTATATGTATGATAAGGCTGAAAAACTTCTATTTCTCTTCTCTGTGTTGCTAGAACTGTGCATGGTGTTTGGGACAACCGTGGGACTCAGGGCAGAAGGCTGTACTGGCTTTGAAAATGAGTACCTGTTTTGGTACAGAAATGTCCTATTTTGATGCAGAAAACCTCCTATTCTGGCAATTAGAAACCATAGTAGAGGGGAACTTTATGCATGACAATAATAATTTTTGGAAATATAAGTCATGCAACTGGGTGGCATGAGTCACGTTCAAAACACTTCCCTAGTGATGAAACCTCTGCCTGTTTCATATAGTTCATTTTACATTAAAATACAATATTGCAGAGAGACTTGGTTAGTTTTGGGTATAGAACCTAGTCATTTCCTTGAAAAAGTCAGCAGCTAGTCACACCAGTTTGATATGCTTTGCAGTACTGGCAGTGACTGTAGGCAACATCATTTTAAAAAGAAATTTCACAGAAGAATTTGCCAATTTCTTTCTTAAGACATTACTCAAATTAGTCAAGGGCATTATTCACAAGGGGAGACTTCGATGCCTGGACATTAGGTGTTCTGCAGCCCAGTGGTGTTCAAAACCCCAGATCAGCTTCTCCCAGGCAGCATGCAGAGAGACGTATTCTCTGGGTTCAGAAAAATCAGCTCTTGCCTGGACGCACCGGCCTTTCCTGGGGGCTCCTCAGTACACTTAGCTCCCAGCTAAAGGGAGGGACTGGCCCCAGCTGAAGATTTACAGCCAGAATCTTTTTTGGAAACAGGAACTTTTCTGTTTTCAAAACCATAGCAGGCTTAGTCTTTTCAGCCCACGGCTGAAGGAGGAAGTGCTCTTTCGGACTAAAAGTTACAGCACTCACTCAAGCGAGAGGCCACAGCACTTGCTGTGGCTGAGCATTATGGAGAGCCCCCATTCAGTTTGCTGTAGGACGTTAAGAGTCTTTCATATCCTCCTGTTAACGCGGGTCCCTTTTGCCTGGAGTTCGTTCAATATTCATGGAGCAGGGGAAGTGTGAAGGAATGCCTGTGTGGCCCCATGCATGCCAGGGCTTAAGGTTGCTCTATGGTACTGACAACAAAAGTGATTGCATTTGCATAGCAGGATGTTTTTCCTGGATATTTAATATTTATGAGTCATTTTATACCTCCTGGGAGCAGAAACTTTACTAAAAGTGCACAAATCTGATTAATGAAACTATCCATATCTGTTTAGTCAATGATAATTGGAAAGCACATTCAATATTTGGACCAAATTTCTCTAGTTTCTCACTGTTTAAATAAAACAGCAAATAAAAAAAAAAAAAAGTGAATGCCATTCTTTTCAGTGATGTTTTCAGAGTAACAGATATTTGTACAAGAAAGTCAGGGAAATTCTGACTGTTATGAGGACTTTTTCATTTTTAGCATACCCTCCCCCTATGCATACCCATTTTCCCTGTTAATGAAAGTTACACAACAATCCAATATTTTTTGCTACACTTCTAGGGCTTGATTTTGTGTTTCATTCTTGACAGTGAACCAATACATCAATTCTCTGGCAAAAAGCCAAAAAATGCCAAAATAAATTCTGCAGTGTGAACTGAAAGGCTAACGATAAAAATACCTATTTCTTTTTCAAAGAGTGCCACTGGTTACCTCTGGTCTACCTCTGTAGAGGCAAGTGACATCGCAAGCTGACCAGGCAGCTGCCTAACTACGTACTGGAATTGCTAACGAAGGCATCGCAATAAACACCACAGATGACAACTAATACTTTATGAATAATCCCCAACATGGTGTTTAGTGATGCTATTAGCTGTCTGTCCTTCAGGTAAGAAGTGGTGAGGATCCTGACCAGCCACCATCTCTGAGAGTCCCATAGCACTTTCCTTAAAATTACGGTGATTACTGTGGTTTCATTTCAATTCAAAGAAGTTCACTCTCCGTGATTTTTATGGCTACACTGAGATAAAGTCTTTCCTGGCAAGTACCGTGAAGATCTTTTTTTGCATTTCGAGACCAGTTCTTGTTCCCCTTTGGGGTGTGGGATGCAAATGTGCATTGAATTTATTACAGCCTTAAAAGAAACTTAGAGCTTCCTCCATTTATGCATCTGTGTAAGTGCCAACCAGCAAAAGGCACTTAAAGGTTTACTGTAGTCCTGACAACTGACAATATCTGAACATTTCTAGGAAAATTTCATAGTGAGAAACAGCAACGAGGCAGGTGGCCAAGAGTACATATGGCAGCGGTGACATAAACATATGGAAATCACACTTGAAACATGGGGAGGGGGGGTCATATTTATTTACTAAAACAAACACCTCCTTGGATTTTAGGGGCAAAGCAGTTTCTGAATGAAGGATGAGTGTTGCATGTGGGTGCAGTTAAAGGTTTTGTGGAGCATAAATAGGATTTTAGGGGCAAAGCAGTTTCTGAATGAAGGATGAGTGTTGCATGTGGGTGCCATTAAAGGTTTTGTGGAGCATAAATAAGTTGTGCTCTGTTAGGAAAACCAGATTGGGCACAGTGCACCTTTAAAAAACCAACAATCTGCTAAAATTATCAGTTCTTCTGAGTAAAGGATCTTTAACCTGTGAGGCTCTTGGTTATGTGCCGCATTACTTTTTTGCCTGCTCATAGGAGGAGTGTGTGCTTTTGTGCCAGGGCTCACAAAGGCTTACAGCTCAAATGTGATGGCTTAAATAAAGAGCTCCCAGAGGGCCGTACAGCACAACAGTGTCCAGGCTGGGCTGCGGCACCCTTAGCCTCAGGAATGCTGTGTGACCTCTGCCTCCTATTCAGTGGGTGAATGGAATGAGCTGTAGCCCAGGACTTAGGCTGCAAGCACTTCAGTAGCTCAACCTTGTCAGCTTCATTTGCTTGATTAAGCTTCAGTGAATAAAGGAAATTAAAACCTCAAGGACCTACACTTAGATACAGACTGCACTCCTGCACTTCTGGTTGCCATCCGAATGAAACTAAAGCACAGTTTCCTTTACCAAAAAAAAAAAAAAAAAAAAGCAAAATAAAATAAATCCTTAATGAAATGTATGGGCTCTGATTCTTCCTCATAAGGTACAATACGTGAAGTACAATACCTGAAGTACAATAGCTGACTTCACCGTGAATTGGGATGTGAAGATTACCTTCCTCTCTGCCCACTGTTTGTGTTCAGAAGACAAATCACAATTTCCAGTGAGGATATTTGCTTCTGCAGGACTGCAAGTGAAAAAGAATTAAAAATCAATGGTAGTTTTGCATCCTGTAAGTGCTGAAGTAATACATTACAGACAATACCTCTACATTGTATCGGTCACTTCCATAGCAAAAAGGAAAAAGATGTCCCTCGCCTGATATGTCAGTGCAAGATTACAGAATATGCTTCGTGCTTTGGCCACCCAGGTTTTAAATTATCTAAATGACAGGGATACTGTCACCTCCCGTAGACAACTTCCGCGTTCATACTGAAAACACTCTGCTGCTACTCAGTCTTAAGTTTTTCTCTGTAAAATGTTATGCCATTGCTATTGCCCTCTGCTACCTACCTACATCATTCTTCTCTACTGCTAGTAGCCCCATTTCAATAGTAAAATTGCTCTTGAAACACTGGGATTTCCATCTGGCCTTTGAAGCTACATACAGAGGATATTTGTGGATCATGTCTAATGAATAAACACTATTTTACCAGGTGCTTTCCTAAGACTGATCGTGTGCCTACTGAAATTAATAGTGAAAATCTCTTGGGTACAACAGTGCAGAAACAAACCTTCATTAAAATCAAGCCTGTCACTATCCTAGTTACTAGAAGGATTGCATCGAGGAGCAAGATCCTGATTGCAGGTATTTCAATAATGTAGTATCCACTCTAAAAAATAGAGTTACTGCTGTGATTGTTGTTACAATAACGACAGAATTAAACCTTACTCGTGTAAATGCTCACCCAGCTATAGGGAAAACACATTTAGCCTGGAAATGTTGTGTCTTCAGCACAGAAGTAGGAGCTGAGATCGCTATCATGGGACGCAGCTAAAGAAGACAGAGATACATTATTTTTCTGCCTGTTTATTTTGGACATTTTGCAGCCCTTTGTGAATAGTTAGCATCACTCTTCTCCGATCTTACTCTCTTTCAGAAAGCTAAGAAAAGAAACAGGTTCTCAAAAAGATCGATAGATACATATATGGAGAGGTTTTTAATGTATGCATCCTGGGTTATTTGCAGTGTTTTGCCTGTCCCGTGGCATAGCATTAAACCTGCCAACCCTCCCTTGCCATCACCGCGCTGACTCTCACAGGGGGATAACGAGAGGCAAGGGAAAGCCCAGCGCCCGCTTCCGCCAAGCCGAGGACGCCGCTGCTGTCACCCCCGTCCTCCCCGGGCGCGCCGTGCCGTGCCGTGCCGTGCCGTGCCGGGGTTCTCCCCGCGCCCCCGGCCGCGGGCCACCGCCCCGCCGCGCCCTCCCCGCCACTTCCCCCGCCTCGGCGGCCGCCCTCCCGCAGCCCCGGGGAGAAGTCTGCCGGCCCTCGGGGCTCTGCCGTGCCGCCCCGACGCCGGGCCGAGCGGGGAAGGTAGGGGTGCTGCCCCTCTCCTCTGCCTCCGCCGCCCCGAGCCGCCCCGCACGACCGCCTTTGTGTCCGCGGCAGCGGCTGGCAGCCCCCCTCCCCGTTCCCCCCGTCCCCGGCGGCCTCCGCCCCCTCCCCGCGGGGCGAGGCGCGGCGGCGGGCGGCGCGGCGATTGGCGGCGGGCGGCGGGCGGGGCGGCGATTGGCGGGGCGGGCCCGGCGGCGGGCGGTGGCGCCCCATAAGAAGGGGCCCGGGCCGGGGCCACCGCCCTTCTTCGCCCGTCGCGTACTCGAGTCGCCCCGCTCCGCTCCCGGATTACAAAGCCCGCACCGCCGCAGCCATGAGCGTCAGCACCAAGAACTCCTCGTACCGCCGCATGTTCGGCGGGAGCAGCCGCCCCAGCACCGGCACCCGCTACATCACCTCCAGCAGCCGCTACTCGCTGGGCAGCTCCCTGCGGCCCAGCACCGCCCGGTACGTGTCCGCCTCGCCCGGCGGCATGTACGCCACCAAGACGACGTCGGTGCGGCTGCGGAGCAGCATGCCGCCCATGCGGCTCCACGACTCCGTGGACTTCTCCCTGGCCGACGCCATCAACACGGAGTTCAAGGCGAACCGCACCAACGAGAAGGTGGAGCTGCAGGAGCTCAACGACCGCTTCGCTAACTACATCGACAAGGTGCGCTTCCTGGAGCAGCAGAACAAGATTCTGCTGGCCGAGCTGGAGCAGCTCAAGGGCAAGGGCACGTCCCGCCTGGGCGACCTCTACGAGGAGGAGATGCGGGAGCTGCGCCGGCAGGTAGACCAGCTCACCAACGACAAGGCACGCGTGGAAGTGGAGCGGGACAACCTCGCCGACGACATTATGCGGCTGAGGGAGAAGTGAGTCTGCGAGAGGAGGGCGGGTTCGGGCTGGCGGCGCCTGGCGCTGTGTCGTCGTGTCGTGTCCCCGTCCCCCCCCCCGCTCCGCCCGCTGGCGCGGAGGCAGCCCCTGAGTATCCCGAGCTGGGCTGGGGGCGGCGGGAGGCTTGGGGGGGTATTTGGGGGGGGTCCCCCGCTTCCTCCTCACCGCTCTCTCTCCCCTTCCAGGTTGCAAGAGGAGATGCTGCAGCGGGAGGAGGCCGAGAACACCCTGCAGTCCTTCAGACAGGTTTGTGGGGGCTGGAGGGAGGGAGTTGTAGGAGAGGAGAGCCTGAGGTGGTGGTGGTGCCTGGGACGGGACGGTGGGACCGCGGGAGTTGGCTTTCCTCGCACAAAGGAATTCATTCCATCAGTTCTCAGGCAAACTCTCCTTGTTTTCTTTGGGGGGATGCTGCGGTCTGGGCGCGGGGGGGGGGGGGAACTATTGTCTTGCTTTATCCAAGTCTAGCCTGTGTTACAAAAAGTGCTCCGATGTGGAATCGCTTTCCGATCCAATAAAAGTGAAAGGGGGCCATCTGCTCGCTTGGCTGAAGGGTATTAATGGTTTCTATGGGATTCACCGTGGAATGCAGATACAGGCATTACGGCAAGTGTGGTGGCAGCAGATTGAAATAATAGATCCCTTTGTGTCGGAGGGGAGGGTGCAGTGGGCTGCATTCTTACTAAATGTGTAATGGTGCAGGCATATTTCTGTCAAAAAGTCTGTCATATATGGTGCAGTTTTTTACAGAACAGCGCCTTTTTAATTAACCACTTTGGTCGGTGCATTACTGGGCAACAGTTTCAAATTTAAAATTTTTCATATGGGTGTTGTCTGCTCGCAAGAAGTAGACAATTTGTTCCTTTGGGCAAGGTCACAGCAGTCAAGTCTGTCTCCTCTGGATGTCTGTTAAGAACTTAGAATTTAATCCTCTGTGAACAAAGATGTTAACATAGGAAACAAGTTGCATTAAAGTTTAGTCTCTGTAGGATGCTACAATGTTATCCAGATGAACTAAAACCTACCTGACAGCTAGAGGCAACTATGCAAACAGTGTTCAAAAAGCGTTAAACTCAGGTTTTCACTTGTGCAAAACCAGCTTTCAACTTGGATTAAGCCTTGTTTGGACTAGGAGATATTTAGGAATGTGCCTTCTCAAAACAAGGTCTCTTCCCTAAAACTGCTGGTGTGAAACAGCATTGCTAGCATTCCTCCCGGCTGGAAGTGACTGCCTTTATCTCCAGACAGCTGGGCACAGCCTGATTTTGTCCCAAAGCTCTTCATAAATGTTAGTAGACGTCACCATTCAGGAAATCATTGCTCGATTGTCAGTGTTTCCCCAGTGAGGCTTTTGACTACAGTATATAGTGTCTAAAGGAGCGCAGGTGTCTTCAGATAATGTGTGGAAACCAAGACACTTCCCATTCAGAGTCAGGGAATTCAGAGTCTCTGCTGGTGCTCTGGGGACAGAAGTTTGAAACAGAATAGTTTGAGATACTGCCTTAACTTCAGCTTCTGGTTTTTTGAGTGCTAAGCCAATTTAACATAGATGCAGATGCATTTAACTTAAATTTTAGAGAACCTAATCTATTCTGATTCGTTCCTGAGTTCAGTTGAAGGATTCTTTGACTTAATGCTGGCTCAAATGATCTTTAATACCTAATTGGCGCACTTCAAGGCGTGTCTATTTCAAACTAATTAAACTTTGTGAAAGCTCAAGGCTTGAAAGTGAACTTGGCTTTGTGCATATCCCACATGCATTACCCAGCTCTTACCTGCACTGGGGAGAGGGGTGGTTCTGCAGCTCAGCCTCCAGCAGATCTCCAGCAGTACAGTCAGAACTGGACCCGTTTAACCTCTTAAGGTGTAGCTTATGCATAAGAACTGCAAATCATTGTTAGTAGAAACACTACACTAGACTTATTCATGACATAACTGGTGCATGCTAGTGTTTTATTTGAACAACAGTAATATCTAATTTTTCCTTACCATGAAAGGGTAAGCTTAACATGCAAGTTTTGAAAACTAAATCTGTTGCAGTGTAAGTATTGTTCTCCTGCAAGTGAAATTAAATTCATAGAACACTAAAGCTGAAACATCCTGGTGTTCTTTCCATTGTAAAAAAATACACAGCTTTTTTTATTAAACCATTATGTTCTTGCACAGGAAAGTTGTAGACATGGATTTAGAGCACTTCAGCAGAGACTTTACTGTTCTGATGTAGCATCAAATTATACCTTCATTGTTTGGAAAAAAACCCCAAATATTTGAACTTAAACTTTATATTTCCAAAAGTTGCCTGCTTTTGAGACGGTTTAACTTAGATGTACTGAATTTTAATTTAATTCTTCTCCTGAACAAAGATGTGATTTTATTCATATGCTGAGGAGTGTACTACATAAAATAAACCTAAAGGTTTGGTGAGTTCTCTCCTTTGAGACAATACAAGCATTACAATTAGTAAGAAAGTTTTATTCACTACAGCATTGCCAGCTACTCTGGCAGCAAGGAATAGATCCTGAACTTATGACAAGACTAACAAGTCAGCTCCTGGTTGACATGAGGTTTGCCTGAAGTAAAAAGGAATGCTCAACCCCGCAAACTGTGACTGGCATTAAACAGTCTCCTGGGATAAAATCAACACGTAGTCCCATTGCATGCATGTATGCCTTACACTTTGTTTGCTCAGGCTACAAGTAGCTTATTTATGTGGCTCTCCATACACCTAGGAAATACAGATACACTGATTCTTCACTTCCTAACTTAATGATAATGTATATAGTAAAATGCAGACCGTATATTTGAAATGTCTTCAATTTAAGATGCTTTCAATTTATTATAAGCTACTAAAAATCCTGTAGCTGTTCAATAAAAAATAATAGTCTTCTAGATGCAGATTTCTGTAAAATCCACTGGAAACTTTGTGGATGTTTGTCTAGTTGTGTAACCATGTTAGGTCATAGCCATGTTATTTCCTGACAGAAGGATCTTCAGGTTTTTTGGAGGAGAAAAAAACAAATTAAGGAATTCTTTCTCTGAATTGAAAAACAGAGCTGATATGAACTGTGGGTGTAAAACTGGAGTTGATAGGGAAGTTGTGGAATAACGCCTCAAAGGGGTGTTTTGCTGGATAAAGAAAACAGAAGAATTCTTCTGGAGCAAGAACCTTACCCCAGAGTAGGAGTGATCCAAGGAATGGCTTTCTAGGAGTCTCAAGAAAACACTCCTTATTTCAAAGGTGACATAATAGTGAGAACTGCTGATTAGGAATGTTTATGCTTTGGGTGAATCTAAAAGAGCTTTAGAGTAAGCTGTGAAAACCTGATACGTTACTACCATGTGCACATAAGCATGTAGCTGGGTATGTAACCAGTACGAAAGGAACAATCCTCCCCTTTGCAAAGGAATTGTTTTACTTGCACATTTAAAATGTAAGAAGCTACCAATCAATGTTTAGTCTTAAGTTATGTTTTTAACTAATTCAGGCTGCTCCCATGTAACATTCATGGCCTATCTTCTGTTGTGCCTTAAATGAATTTTTGCTGTTGATTAAGACTATCTCTGTCCAGCAAAAGGTGGAGTCTTTGCCAGCTAATGTGAGGGTGTAGGCAGTGATGACTAACTCAATTTGCGTTTATGCTCATACCTTCTCTTTCTCAAGGGAGAACTGTCGAACCACTTGGAGAAGTAAAAGCTTGCAGTTCATATATGTAACCTCACTAGCTTTACAAGCATGCTTTCAAGCTGTGGTCTGTAGAACCAAAGGGCTCTGTGGTTGATCACCAAAGAGTCTGTAAGGAAAAAAAACTAAGAAATTAAGCCCACTGATAGGCATGTAGGCACATGGGTTGCACTTCTAAGCCCCACTGGAAAAAAATGGAAGTCTGCAAATTACAAGACTAACTTTTTCAGTGTAGTCAAGGTAAAAGAGTTTATTGCTGGCTCGTGACCCAAGTATCTGCTTAATCTTCAAGCAGGATTTACACCCACTGTGATCTGCGAGCTCTTGATCGTGTTTAGCAATACGTTGGCAAAGATGAAGTCATCTACATATGCTGTGTAGTTCCTAAAACCACAGTGAAGGTTCATATTGTGCCCCTGACGCTAGGGTAGGAGGTGGCAAAAAGATAGAGGTTTTTCCCAAGTCTTGATTTCATACTGTCTGGCTAAGAAGCTTGGATGTATCATCAGCCTGTATGCTACTGAACTTGCTGTAAAAGACTTCTCTGCATCGCTTGTAAGATTGCTAATTATTCTTCTCTCTGGTCAGGATGTTGACAATGCCTCTCTGGCACGTCTTGATCTTGAGCGCAAAGTTGAGTCCCTGCAAGAGGAGATTGTCTTCTTGAAGAAGCTTCATGATGAGGTAAGTTGAATAATGAGGTCTGTGATTAGGTGCTGACAGTCTAGTGAGCAAATAAGCTCTTCACTGGTTCTAGCCCAGAGTCCCAGTAACACCAAGTGTCTCCTTCTCTCTAAGGAAATCCGAGAACTGCAGGCCCAACTCCAGGAACAGCACATCCAAATCGATATGGATGTTTCTAAGCCTGATCTTACTGCTGCCCTGCGTGATGTTCGTCAACAGTATGAAAGCGTTGCTGCTAAGAATCTTCAGGAAGCTGAAGAGTGGTACAAGTCCAAAGTAAGTAAAATCTGTTCAGATGCATCAGGCACTCAAACGAACTGTAGATAACAGCTTTGCTGTAGCACTTGGTGTTCCCTGTGTCTCTACTGGACACGAACACAGCCATGGCACAGGGTCTTCTTTAAACTCCTCGTCTGGGAAGAGTACAGCTGAGAACATGACTTTGTGCCATAGGCACAGCATCAAAGTAATGGATTCGTACTTGGAGTCCTTCCTATGCTTGTAACTGAAAGCAGATGTTAGATGAAATACTGGAGAAAGGAGTGAATGAATGGGTGGGTGAAAAAATGGTGAAAAGATGGGAAACATACAGGGTAGGGAAACAAATATGAAACATTTAACTGTGAATTCCAATTTAACCATTAGAACTAAAAAGCATTTTAAGAGTAATGCTAATATTTGTTTCAGGTGTTAGAGCTTGTAATGGTTTCACTCGCCCTCAAATGCTGTGCCCTAAAAAAGTCTGTTATGCCATTTCTGTTGAAGTGTTATGCTAACCAAACTGGGGATTTCCACAGTTTGCAGATCTCTCCGAAGCTGCTAATAGGAACAACGATGCCCTGCGCCAGGCCAAACAAGAAGCTAACGAATACCGCAGACAGATTCAGTCCCTCACCTGCGAAGTTGATGCCCTCAAGGGAAGCGTAAGTAGAAAAGAGCAGTTGTTGGGACATTCTTTGCAGCTTTAAGCATTGCACTGCAGTTTAATTGTTGATAGAGATGTGAATGCAGCTGATCTCCCGTGCAATACAGCAGCATATCAGTACTTTTTTTGAAACAGATGCTATAGGTTCAATTTGCCTGCATGCACTACAGCGCACTGCTTAGATTGATATACTTAAGGTGTGAACAATGAGTTCATTCCCTTGCTATACTCTTCACTGTTTATGTAACACTTTCAGGAAGTGTTTATGGCTTGTCTGTCAGGTACAGCTGAAGCTATATAAAAAGCTGGAGGAGCAGTGGAAACAAGGTGCAAATCTTGCTGTTGCCAGATACCTGACTTTCTCAAAGGCTGGCTTGAAATGGATTTAACATAGTGCACCTGCAAATCCCCTCAGTGAGGACTGCCTGCATGCTGACTCTTACTGCATGCGTTGGACCTTTGCAAGGGATTGCTTTGCCACCTCGTAGAATGAATATGTAGCACACCTCAGATCAAGTAGCAGAATAACCTGCCTTGACTTTGCAAGGGGAAGATAAGGAGGTGATGAATTTGGGACACGTCTGAGCACTTTTCTGAAAGGGTGCTATTGTACCTCAAGTTCACTTCTTTAAAAAAAAAATAATCTAAGGGTCTTGAAGATGGGGAAGAGTGGCTGAACTGCAGCAGTGCTTGACTTCATTATTCTCTTCCAGAATGAATCTCTGGAGCGCCAAATGCGTGAAATGGAGGAGAATTTTGCTGTTGAAGCTGCTAACTACCAAGACACTATTGGCCGTCTGCAGGATGAGATTCAGAACATGAAGGAAGAAATGGCTCGCCATCTCCGTGAGTACCAGGACCTGCTGAATGTAAAGATGGCTCTTGATATTGAGATTGCCACCTACAGAAAACTGCTGGAGGGTGAAGAGAGCAGGTAAAAATCACATGCAGATGCTTTTCTAAACAGCAGTTACTAGAAGACACTCTATACCGATGTCTGACTTTATCCATTTCTTTTTTCCTTCAGGATTAATATGCCTATTCCAACCTTTGCTTCTTTGAACCTGAGAGGTAAGCCGTTTCTGCTACTTCCGTTTAGACAGCTGTTCCAGCGTTAGCAAAAGTGTCCTGGATAGTTCCTTTTACTCTAGCGTTGGAACTTGTATAAATGCAGTTGCATGTGAATGTTTTTCTTAGATATAACTACAATATGTGCAATTACTTGATCTTAGATGAGGGGAGCTACTTTGTTCCTGGGCACAGATATTTTTAAATATCAGTATATAGTGAGTTATTGGTTTAGCTGTTTGAAGGTGCTTTAAGGGGAATAGGGAGAAAATGGGGATTAGCTTATCCAGAGCATCACACTTCTTCATATACTAAATTTGGGTTCTGAAAGTGGACGCTAAAGTCTGTTACACTTCATGCCTTTGAGGAGGTACTTCATCTACGCTATTGGTAATAATACATTTTCTCCTGCAGAAACCAACATTGAGTCTCAGCCAATAGTTGACACTCACTCAAAGAGGACACTTCTAATTAAGACTGTCGAAACCAGAGATGGACAGGTTGGTGTTAATTTTGATTTTTTTTCTATATCACAGCTGGTTACCTTAAAATACCTTAAGTTTGTCTACTGGTCAGTGCAGTCTGTATATGGTAGTAAGTATTGAGTAGAACAGCATCTGGCAGTACAAGCTGCATGGCTGAACATAAAGATGTAGCAAACAGGCTTCTGTGGACACAATCACAAAATTCATCTGATAGTGGCTGACAGTGACTGGTGTAGTGAGTATTTAAGTTCAGCTGAGTTAGGAAGTTCTCAAAAGATTTCTCACATCACCTGAAAAAAAGATGCGGTAGTAGACAGAGGTACTTGTTTGGGACAAGATACTGTTTTCAGACTGTCAAAGCTTAATAGGTTTCTGCACACTATTTACTGATAAGAACTTCTCGTAAGTGAGAGTTTATATCCATTTGTTCACATTTCTGTAGTACTGGATGTTCCAATTCAAACTCTAAAAAAACCAACAATCTTACTACTAAAACTTAATGCAAGTGTCTCTTTTTCAACAGGTTATTAATGAAACTTCCCAGCATCACGATGACTTGGAGTAAAGCTGAAGTGAAATGCATACTTATTAATGCAGGAGAAATTCTTACCAGCAAGGTTTAAAAAGTCCCATGTCTTAAAGGAAGAAACAGCTTTCAAGTGCCTTTCTGCAGTTTTTCCATGAGCGCAAGATGATTATGCTAGGAAATAGGTCTTAGATCTTGCAAACTGACTCTCCCTGAAGGATTAGAGTTTACAATGGAGTCTAGTTTACAAATAGCAATATCTTGTGCTGCAATACTGTTTTTAAGTATCTGAATTCAATAAAACTGCTTTTTCCAGCACAGTATGAGCAACCTGTCGCTACTTCAATAAATCTTTGGAAAATGGCTCTTGATGTGTTCTAATTTGTTAACTTTATGACTTTGTGGAAAGCCATAACAATGTAATGCTGGAATTACTATACGGTTGACATCTCCAGTACTGGTGGTGTGGAATGCTGTTTTTTTCAGTTTAACTAGATAAACTGTCTTACTCATTTACTGCTTAGGTTTTGAAACCAACTAAAATGGACTATAACTGGCAGATGCATAATGTATTATGATATTTCTTATCACTTGAATAAAATATGCTACTTCAAGCTAATAAAAATTAATCTTGCTTCTATATACTAGTTATCCCAGTTACTAAGCACTAAGAATGCCCAAAATACCTCAGAACTTGCCTCTAAAACATAGTCATTAAGTAGCTGTGAAATAGTTTATGCAAGCCCTTATCTGAGACAGCACCTTTGCAAACTTAACAGCTGACTTGATGCATTGACTTCATTTTCCAGGAAATACTAGTTTCCACAGGCTTGTCTGTGTTACAGAAGGTAAATAAAGATGGAGTGGGGGTTAGGAGAGGTATTTAAAGGGAATACATAGAATAACTTGCCTTACTGGTGACTTGATTCTAGCATTTAATTCCCTTTAAAAAAGGAGAGCCACCATGCTTGGTGTTCTCTGCTGAACATCAGTCTAGGTGCAGCAGAAGGGGAAGAGAAAGCTCTCGTCTGGCCTGCCATAATCTTCTGGGAGGAAGCAGTGAAAGGTTGAAGTCCTCTGAATGTTTAAAAGAGAAACTTTCTATTTTTTTTTGTTTTCTGCAGAGCAAGATACTTCCCAAATTAAAACACTGTCACAACCTCAGCACAGCTCTTGCTGTGCAAAAGTAGTTACTCTGTTCTGCATCATTCCTCCTGTACTCCTGCTTCCTGTGAGCTTTCACCCATGTACAATTTTTGTGGAATGAGTAAGTGGGAACTGGAGTTGTTCAGCAATTATGGATTGCATTCAGTGCTTGTTCAAGGTAATGGTAGTAGTTCTGTGTTGTACAGATGCTCTCACCAGCATGGGAACTGATCAGCAAGAAAAACGTATTTTTTCTTCTAGATAACTTGTTATCCCCATTGGATAGGCATTAAAAATTTTTTTTTTTTTTCATTTGTCTCAGTTCTTCCTTCGCTTTAGTGCATGACTAACCAAATGCAGTGCAGGCACTGGAGTGAGGGGGCAGTAGGAGCCCACTTTTGTCATCGCATTGTCTGCAGCACCGGGTTAGGAGATCTGCAGCTGGGAGGCTGAGGAGGGAGGTAGGCAGGGCTCTGCTGAAACCCTCTACAGCTCAGACACGCAGGTATCCTGCAACCTGGAGGTAGGGGCCAAGGCGCGATTGCAGTTTACATCTTTGAACCTCCCAGGGAGAAGCGCTGAAGCTGTTCTTCACAGAACAAAAGCACCTGATTTTTCAAACAAGGTGTGATGATGCTGTTCCTATCCTGCTTTTCTCTAGGAAGTGTTCACAGGGGACTTCAACCTCTCACTTCCACCTCCTGGCAGGCCAGAGGGGAGTTTTCTCTTCCCTGTTACACTGCACTTGGGCTGATGTTCAGTGAAGCACACAAATCCATTAGGCTGGGATATGTGTCTGTCCAGCGCGGTGCTTTAGATGCGCACCTGAGAGCAAAGTCCTGCAGCTGGTCCTGTGTTTGTTCTGGTGACTCCTCCATGCAAAAGGGCCAGCAGTGACTGAGGAGAGTGCCTGGATGCAAATCCCTGCTACAGCTTGCTGCAAAGCAGAATGGATTCAACCTGGTCTACACTCTGGTAAGTGGGATAGCCTCGCTAAAAAGTGACAGAGTTAAGCTAGCCTCTTTCATGCTGTGGAGGTTACAGACACCACGTTTGCTACTACCTATCAACATCCAGAATGATAAAAAAAGCACAAATAAGCTTGCACGGGAGATGCTTTCTGTGATACTGACAGCTCTGGGTGTTTGCAATAGCTAGTTTTGAACACTTAGTAGGCATGGCTGTCTACAACCTTTCAGGATAAGAGTGGGGCAAGGTCCTGATGTCCTGCCTATTGCAGATAACTGAAGTCTTTTTCGGGATCCAGTTGCTGAAAAGGTTGGGCCAATGCTTAGCATCATCTCTTGCAGCTGAAGCAGTGTGGGAACCCTAGGTAATGGCATCTGGCAGCGCGTGGGCAGGGAGGGCCACCTCCAAGGGGGGACGGTGGGGACCATCGATGGGTCTGGGCAGAGACCCGCGGCACAGCATGCTCTCTGAAATGCACGTCGACGGCTGGAGGTTACCTGAATTGTGGTAGGCTTTCAGATGTCGCTTCTCCCTCTGCTGCCAGCGACCCGGCTCGCTGCTTTCTGTCACCTTTGATCGCTTCACCCAGCAGATGAAAGAAGTGACTGTATCCAGCACTGACAGTACAGCAAAGGCATTATTCCTGGCTCTTTCATGTTCGAGGTTACTCAGAGCAGAGAGAAGCACGTGGCAGAGCTTTCAACCCTGGGAATAAATAGAAAAATAAATAAAAATAAAACCTAGTTGCCAAGGGGATAGGAAGATTGCAGGAAGCCTGCAAAGCCTGCACTCTGTGTGCGTGTGAGCGTACCCTCATGGGAGAAAGGAGAGTGGATGGTGACTGTAAACTCAGTGTTTGATCTAGGTGCACCAGGCTTATACTCACATATAATCGCCGAAAGCTGCTTAGTGCTGAGCCAGCAGCTGACCTCAAAACTGTATTTCACATGCTAATAACTGCAGGCGGCAGCCGTACCGAGTGGGGCAGCCCCTGCCAGTAGCCGGGCCTTGTCCTGCCCTCCAACGAGCACCGTGCAGCTGCTCCAGCAGCTCCCCAGGGCTGAGCTTCCTCACCTGCTGAGTGACTGGTGCCCACGACAGTCACCAGGTCCTTGTACGGTGAGTAACAGAGGTTACAGCTAAAGACAACAAAAGCTTTTTTTTTTTTTTGGTAAATGTTGATCTCCATCAAGACCTTCAGTCCATTCCAAGTAACCCAGGCAGAACTGATTTTGCTTAAGTCACTTCTGCCACATCATGAAATCCCTTACATGGTGACTATCTCCAAATGTGTGAGCTGGACCCACAGTGAATAATATTAATCCTCCAGATAATTAAGAGTCCTCATATTTAGTCTATTTTGCTTCATGTAGCCAGCTTGCTTTCCCTTCCTTTTCTTTTTTTTTTTTTTTTTTTAATAATCCTGCAAAATATGGAAACTGTTAGCAAAGACTCCATATTCCAAGCCCCTGGGAACATGTAACTAATGCATTTCTTCTGCAATCCAGTTTGTATGCTTTAGTACACAGCAAATTTACTCCCTCTTTTTCTTTCTTTCTCTTTCTTTCTCTTTCCTTCCTTCCTTCCTTCCTTCTTTCCTTCCTTCCTTCCTTCCTCTTTCTCTTTCTCTTTCTCCTTCTCTTTCTCTTTCTCTTTCTCTTTCTCTTTCTCTTTCTCTTTCTCTTTCTCTTTCTCTTTCTCTTTCTCTTTCTTTCTCTTTCTCTTTCTCTTTCTCTTTCTCTTTCTCTTTCTCTTTCTCTCTCTTTCTCTTTCTCCTTCTCTTTCTCTCCTTTCTCTTTGCTTCACTTCATCCCTCTCTCTGTCTTCTGTTTCAGTGTTGAGCAGTTTCTTGGCTCACAAAGAGTGCCCTCAGTCCTGGCCCGACCAAAGGCTCTTGCCTTCTCTCTTCTCCTCCCCGTGACAGCTCTTTTCGGCTGTTACATCTCTAAATGACTCTGGTCCTTTCACTGCTGGCATACTGTGCTCCATAGGAACATCTGTATTTTTTAAATGCACAGAAAAAAAAAAAAATCATAGAATAATTTAGGTTGGAAAAGACCTTTAAGATCACCGAGTGAAACTGTTAACCTAGCACTGCCAAGTCCATCACTAAACCATGTCCCTAAGTGCCACATCTACAGGTCTTTTAAATACCTCCAGGGATGGTGACTCAACCACTTCCCTGGGTTGAGGAGAAAAAAAGAAGCTATGGGAAATAGCTGCAAGACTGCTCTGAGGTCCTGAAAGCTTGGTTTAAATGTGAGGTTTAGAGAACTCGGGACACTTTGGATGAGGACTGAAGGCAGCATCCAGCAGCGGTGGTGGTAGGGTGGTGGCATCACTGTGCCTCAGGCTGCAGGGTGCTGCCCCACGACACCAAGCTGGCCCACAGACTGTCAGGCATCTGGGCTCCTTGAGCAAAGCCACGGAAGCACCCAAGGAACTGAGACCTTCAGAAACCTGTTTATAGGAAACTGTTCAGCCTAGTCTGGTGAAACCTCCAAAGTGGGGTCTGGGCCAAATTTCACCATGCCAGGCAGGGTGCCCAGTTCTGCGGGTGATTAGGGCACTTAATGGGGCTCATTCTCAAAGTCCTATTTGTAGGTGCAAAATCCCACATGTAAGTGGGTTACCAGGCACTTTGGGATTGGCCTGTTCTCCCATTAATCAATTAAAACATATCCCATAGACTCTCAATCACCTTTAGTCATCCACAGAACATGGAGAAACTTGTGGCTGTTGGTGGCAGTCACCAAGGACCCATGCCGTGCGAGATCACGTCCTGCTGGGGCACACCTGGTGCTGGGAGGCTCCTGCTCCCAGCCAGGGCTTGCCTATGCCAACTGGTGGACGGGGAGGTGCGCAGGGGATATGAATTCCCACATTTGGAGAGGATGAGCAGCTGAGTGGCTGGATAGAGAATCTCACTGGTGCTTTAACAGCAGGTAAGTATCCGAGATTTTATTTGCAAATCCTTCCGCAGGGGAAGGGAAGCCTGGATATTACTGAAAATGTTAGAGTCATTTGCATAAAATAAACTGCTCTAACAGACATTTGCTTGAGTGCAGTCACTCATGCAGAATTAGGAAGTGCCAAAAATAAAATTACATCTTCAATCTTCATTTGGTTCCTTTGTGCTCATGCATAATGCTATGGATTTCAGCTGCAAGCTCATGGACCTTGTCTCATGCAGTGCACATACCTGACAGTACTTCAGGAACCACCACCACTCACTGCTAGAGCATTTTCAGACCTCCTGTGTGTGTGTGTTTCCCCAGTTTACTTATCTGCTTTAAAGAGTCTGAATTTTTGATTTCCTCTAGGAAATTAAATTACCCTCTAGGGTACTCTCTGCTGTTCTTTGGCAAGAAGTGGGCTATTATCCACCCTGTTTCACACATGGGGCCATGGAGCACAGGAGTCAAGCCCAGAAGCAGAAGCTAACCTTTGGGGTCCAGCGAGAGTTTGGTTAGTGCTATATACTTTTAAAGAACACACTCACTGATTTCAGGTCCAGGTACTTTGCCAGTCTGGATCTCAGATCAAGTTCGCACAAAATGAAGCTCAGACTTTCAGAGATACCAAATGCAAAGCATGGTTCAAGTGAAATTCCCAGCCTCAGCCAGGAAAGCTATAGCACAAGCAGGAAAAAATTCCAGTTCTTCAACATGGTGTAGAGCTACTTTAACCATGAGCCCTTCTCTCCCTACAGCATTCCTCATTCCACATTTCCCTTCTGCAATAAAGGCAGCGATGCTCTTGCTAACAGGCCCTCTCGCAACCCAGTCCAAGGTCATTCCCCAGGCCCATGAACTTCCCAGAGGTAAAAGCTGCTTCTGGGCTTCAGTTTGCAGCAGCCAAACTCATTGCTTCAGAAAAGGGCAAGTCTGCAGCAGCCAAATCTCTGCACAGCGGTGTGTAATAGTTTCCATACAAACTCCTCAGCCTGACATTTTCGGCTGGTTTCTTTTTCAGAGACGTATTGCAGCTGTCTCCCTGTGGTGGGTTACAAGAACTGCAAGGGGAAGACAGCTTGTATGGAGCAGTTCTCCTCTCTGATGGAGCCTGGACTGCGTGCTGTACCTTGCAGGATGGTATGGCCACAAAGGGAAGAGACACAGCTTTCTCTAAGAATTGTTCTGCAGTTATTTTCTGCTACTGTCTGTGATTCTGAAGTCCAAGAAGTTGTCCCAGACTTGGCAGACAGCAAATAAAAACATGTTCAGGATGGAGAACGGTGGTGGGTTGAACCTGGCCATCAGCCAAGCACCCACGCACCCACATGCTCACCCCTGTGACCCCCAGCGGGACAGGGGGGAGAAAACAGGAGAAACAAAAATGAGAAAATTTGTGGGTGGAGATGAAGACAGTTTTATTGGTGAAGAAAAGAGGGGGGGAAAACTCCAAGAAAAACAAAGGCAATCACACAGCACCCCCACAGGCAGACAGATGCCCAGCTGGTGTCCAAACAATGGCCACCTTGGAAGCCAACCCCCTTCCTCCTTCTTCCTTTACCTCAGTCTTTATTGCTGATGATTGAGCTGATTGAGCATCATGTTGTAGGTATGGAATATCCTTTTGGCCAGTTCAGGTCAGCTGTCCCAACCGTGTACCCTCCAAATGTCTTTCCCACCCCCCAGCCTACTTGCTGAGGAGGCAAAGCAGGAGAAAAAGCAAAAGCTTTGATGCTGTACAAGCACTGTTCAGCAACACCCAAATCATCGGTGTGTCACCAACACTGCTTTAGCCACAAATCCAAAGCATGGCACCATAGGGGCTGCTATGAAGAAAGTTAAGTCCACCCCAGCCAGACCCAGTACAAGAACCTAGCAGAGGTTCAGATGGGTGCATGTGTCCATACCTGGCAGCTGGTGGAGGCTGTGCATGAGGGCTGAGAAGGACCCAGAGTCAAAGTTCATCCTCTAACAAATTTGGAGCAGGGTTTTAAGCTCAGACCTCATAGCGTAAGACACTGTATAGACTTTATAGATGTCCAAGAAATGTACAAGCTAGAAAAGCTCTGCCATTTTATATAACTGGCTTTGTTATGCATGGCAAGGTGAACAACACGGGGTGGTTTTGCTGGCTGAAACATGCCACGTGCAGACCACGTTTCCAGCCTAGCTAGTGTTAAAATAACTTGACTCCCACCTACTTTAAACTAATCCAATCATGGTTTTAAAGCTTATTTTGCAAATTGGGGATGGGGATTGCAAACATACTTTCTGCTGCAACGGTCCTTCTTTGATGCTGTTTGCTGGAGCGCACAGCAGGTTTGCTGCCCCCAGCTTTCCCCATCAGGTCTTAGTGTCCCGCAGTCAGGTGGCTGGAGGAGCGCATGCCTGCACCATTCCTGCCAAACAGAACACAAAGCACTTTCCCTGCTGCTTTAACCTAAAAGTTCTGGTCTGCAAACTAGGAGGGGTCTGAAGTGGTGAATTCTTGCATTGGTAGGAAATGCTTCTATCCTGGCCAAATCCTGTTCCGGTGGTCAGTCACCCTCAAAGTGAAAAAAGTTTTTTCTTATGTTTAAACCAAAGTGATTGTATTTCATTTTGTGCCCATTGTCTCTAGTTCTGTTAGTGGGTACCACCAAGGAGAGCCTGGCTCCATCTTCTGTACTCCCTCCATCAGGTATTTATACACATGGATGCAATCTCCTGAGCCTTCTCTTCTCCAGGCTGGAGCCCCAGCCCTCTCAGCCTCTCCTCCTATGTCAGATGCTCCAAGCCCTGCATTGTCTTTGTGGCCCTTGGCTGGACTTGTTCCGGTGGGTCCATGTCTCTCTTGTACTGGGGACCCTAGAACTGGACACAGCAGGGCTGAGCAGAGGGGAAGGATCACCCCACCCAGAAAGCTTAGCTTCATTATTTTGAATTATACTGACTGGTTGTGAAAAGGATCCATAGAAAGTGGTGACCTGGCGGATGGGAGGGTAATTAAAGGCCAGAGATCTACAACAACATACGAACAGCCATACTGGGTCAGACCAGCGATCCATCCAGTCTCCTACAGTGCATGCTGAGGAAAAGGGCATAAGAAACAGGGCTCCAGTCCCTGGAATAGTCTTCATTTTCAGGAAAACAGAAAATCAGGGGCTTTTTGAGCCAGTGGCTTTATCCAGATCATTGATGAACTTGTCTCACCTGATTTTAATCCTTTTATATTTTTTTACTTCTAATAGCCTGTATTTCATAATTTGACAGTGTACCAGGGAAAAACATTTTCTTTTGATTACTTTACCCTCACTTTCTGATCATTTTGTTGACTTTCCAGTAGTTCTTGTGTTATGAAACACAGTAAATAATCATTCTGCGTTCAACCCCGCCATGCCACCCCTCATTTGACAGCTCCCCTCCAGTGCCTCTGCATGTTTCAAACATTTACAGTGTCTTCTCATCAAGAAGCCGTCCTGTAACCCTAATAAACCTCATCGCTCTTCTCCTCATTTTAGTTCTGCTATAATCTGTTTAAAACAAGGAGACTAAGACAACAAGCAATTGTCATGCCATGTGCATTGGAGCAACACAGAGTGACATAATGGGAACTCCTGTTTTGTGCTCAGTTACCTTCAAAGTAAGTAAAAATATCCCATCTACTTTTCTGATCACTGCTCAGAACTGGGCTGATATTTTCAGAAAGTTATCCACAGTGACTCAGAGATCTATTTCCTAAGGACTAATAGCTCCGAGTTATTTTTTCCTCCTACTTTGCCGTCATTGACATTAAATTTTCATCTTCCGTTTGATCACCCAGTCATCCAGGACTGTGACAGCTGTCTGCAACTTTGAGCTTGGCGTTAATGCTGACTGCCCTTAATAATTTTGTACCAACTGAAAACTTCTGTTAATCTACTGGTCATGCTTTGCTAGCTCACTGAGGAATATATTGAATGGTAAAGTCCAGTGCAAATACTTGTGAGAACTCAGTGACAGCTTCCTTCCACAGTGAAGGCTCTCCATTATTTCTGTCATTTCCTACTTTCTAGCTTAAAATAGGGACAACCTTCCCTTTGTAATCCTTAGGAATCTGTAGTGATTGTTTTGCAAAAGCTTCTGAAAAAATCTTCCATCTGCTTCACCCTTACTCACAAAGCTTGTACAATCCTATAGACATTTCCACCAGATTCATGAGGCGTGACTTCCTCAGGAAAAAATGCATGTGGAATCCTACCGAGCATAGCCGCTCTTACAGTTCCTCCTGATTTTGCCAGGCAAAAATGCTAGATTTATTGCTCTATAGATTTCAGCATTCCCCTGGAACCTTTTTTAGAATCTGAAGTTATACTGGCCATTGACTATTCCTCTGCCACCAGATGCATTGCAACTAGCAAATTACCAATTTCATGCTGAGTTACCCCAGACCCATTTGATATTTGCCATCCTGCCGCCTTCTTACCTGTCCATGTGTTCATTTGTTTCAAAACCTCTTCAGCTTGAGAGTGTTCTTCATCTGTCACAGGGGACTTCTTCACCTTGTACTTAATGAACTGTATTTATGAAAGTTTTTTCCTAAGGACTTATCTTTGCTGAGTAATCCTTCTGCCTCTTGACTGTCTCATCTGAAGCTGCACTGAATTTCTGGCAGACATCATGGTTTTGATGTGTTTGAAAGTGTGTTTTATTAGCAACTTGAATCTTGAACTGGTAGTTGAGCCATCTCACTGTAGATCTACTTTTAGTTTGCCAGAATTTCCTGGTTTTCTCATTTGGACATGATTTCTGTCAAGTTTTACTAGTTCCCTTCACTGTCCTTTTCAATTTGGTTGGGTTTATGTGTTTTTTTCTTTTTTTCTTTTCATTTTCTTTTAGGAGGCTTTTCAGCAAGACAGTAGGCAGTTCTTTGTTTAATAGAGTATCTCAAAAAGTCTCTTCATGCCTTACCAGCATTTTAAATCTTTTAGCTTCTGCTTTTTTTTTTTTCTTTATTGGTGCCCACATTTGAAGAAAACTCCCTTTTGAAGTTCAGCTTGATTGAAATGGACTTCAGGTTATTTTTCCTTCCTAGCTCAATTTTGACTTTCAGTACATGCAACCGTTTCACCACTAACCTCTCCACTTTCCACACAGGTTATAAATTACTTGTCACTCTCAGTCCCTTGCAAGATATGTTCTTAGCATTTCTCTCCTTTAACCCATAGATATCTAGCCACCTTTCCCTCTAGGTAGTGCAGCTCCTATGTATCTAATTGAACTCGGAGCAATGGCTTTGAACTTCATGGCATCTATTTCAGATGTGAAAAAGAGCTTTCAGATGAAAGCCTGTCAATTTTTTTTTTCTCCCAACTGTATTAGATAGACTAATAAAACACAGGGCCTCTATCCACAAACCTTGACTTACACTGTCATCAAATGAACAGGTACAGCAGGTGCTCTCCAGAGGGGCTGGCAGGGCAGAGCCTCACCATCTGAGGCCCACCCCACCTTCCCCAGCCAGGGAGCAGGGCAGGCTGGTGTGGGAGCATGGTTGGGCAGCCCCAGCCCAGGGCATCAAGCATCTTCATGGGAAAGGAGGTGCCTGATGTAGAGGGTGTCTGTTCTAATCTGCCTAATCAGGAAGAACAAATAGATGAGGCCTTCTGCAGACAGCTATAAGTAGCCTCATGTTCCCTGGTCCTCACAGCAGACTTTAACCACATCAATATCTACCAGAGGGAGAACACAGTGGGGCATAAACAGCCTTGGAGGTTCTTGGAGAGCACTGATGGCAACTTTCCAACCCAAGTGATGCAGGAGCCAGAAAGGAGAGGTGCTCTGTTGCACCTCACACTTAAAAACAAGGAAAGACTCATTGGGGATGTGAAAGTCAAAGGCTGCCTTGGCTGCAGTGACCAAGATGTGGTGGAGTTCAGGATCTCAAGAGGAAAGAACAGGGCAAAAGCAAGATCACAACCCTGGGCTTTAGGACAGCAGACTTTGGCATCTTCAGGAATCTGCTTGAAAGAGTCCCATAGGATACGACCCTAAAGGGGAGAGGGGTCCAAGAAAGCTGGTTGATACTCACTTCCACTATGCTCAAGAACAGTCCATCCCAGTGAACAGGAAGTCAAACATAAAATGCCAGGAGGCCTGTGTAGATTAACAAGAAGTTCCTGGCAAAACTTAGACATAAAAATGAAGTATACAGAAAGTGGAATCAGGGTGAGGTAACCTGTGAGAAATATAGAGACACTGTCTGGGCATTCAGACATGGTTAGGAAAGCCAAAACCACCCTGAGCTGAGTCTGGCAAGTCAAGAGCAGCAAGAAAGGTTTCCATAAATGCATAATAGGCAAAAGAAGATTACGGAAAATGTGGGCCTGCTGCTGAATGGGGCAGGGGTCCTGGTGACACAGGACATGGACAAGGCTGAGATACTGAATGCCTTCCTCAACTCAGTCTTTGCTAGCAAGACTCACCTTCAGGAATTCACAGCGACCGGGGGGAAAGATTGAAGCAAGGAAGATGTATCCTTGGTAGAAGAGGACTAGGTCAGAGAACACTTAAGCAAACTGGACATACATAAGGCCCTGGGCTCTGCCGGGATGCATCCATGAGTGCTGAGGGAGCTGGCTGATGTCATTGTGAGGCCACTCTCAATTATTGTTGAATGATCATGGTAACAGGGATAGGTGCCCAAAGACTGACAGAAGACAAATGTCACTCCTATCTTCAAGAAAGGCAAGAAGGAGGACCCAGGGAACTACAGGTTGTGTCTGACACCAGTTCCTCTCACTGGGCCTGATCTTGACCCCCACCTTGGGGTTGATATCTTGGCCTGGCCTCAGCCCAACTCCAGCACAGAATCACAGAGTAATTGAGGTTGGCAGGGACCTCTGGAGGTCATATGATCCAACCCCTCCTGCTTAAGCAGGGCCACCTAGAGTCAGTTGCCCAGGACCGTGTCCAGATGGGTTTTGAATATCTCCAAGGACCAAGGACTCCACAACCTCCCTGGGCAACCTGTGCCAGTGCTCAGTCACCCTCACAGTGAAAAAGCGTTTCCTGATGTTCAGAGGGAACCTCCCGAGTTTCTCTTTGTGTCTACTGCTTCTTGTCCTGTCACTGGGCAGCATTGAAAAGAGCCTTCATGGCTCTTCACTGGACTTCCTCCAGTATGTCTATGTCTGTACTGGGGAGTCAGAACTGGACACAGAACTCCAGGTGTGGCCTCACCTGCTGGGTAGAGGATTGCCAGAAAAGCTGTCTGCAGTCCCTGCACCATTACACAAGTGATGGTGGGGCCATGGAGGGCAGAACACCACAGGGATGGGAGGGAGGTGGGTGCAATAATATGAAGGGGCCTTAGCCCCACTGATGTATTAATGTATCCCTGTAGGACCTCAAATATTTTGTATGGGATTTGTTAGAGCCACCATTCCTTATTATGTTTGTTGTGTTTACGTTCTTGTTGTTGTTGTGTTTTTTTCATTTTTCAAATAAGCAAATACACATGTATTGTTGAAGTTGTGTGCTGCTGTTCTTGCTTCTCGCTCCATTTCTGTGACCCTTGGCACTTCCTTCAACCCCTCAGCTTCCCATCTCTCCCCCACAGCACCCTAAAGTTCTGTGTAAAGGCAGTCAGACCCCTTTCTTGCAGAAAGGCCCAACACTAAAGTTTGTGGGGATACTGTAGAAGGTCCTGTTCTCTGCTCCTGAGACAAGAGTTCCAACAAGGCTTCAGATGGGCATCAGTGATGGCAGAGGAGCAGAGTGCACTGTGCCTCCCTCTTCCCTTGGCTGTTATCAAGAGCACATGACAGCTCTGGCTTCATGCAAGGGAAGACCAAAACCCTCGTTCATGCCTTCACTGGTTGGTACCTCCTGCCAGGAGAGCAGCTCTGGCTATAATGCCGATGGGTATCCTAATGCCACTCATGGCTCAGCCAAATCTAGCTAAAGCACATAGATGGCCTCCCTGCTTGACAAGCCCCTGAAGGACTGGGCAGAGATCTCTCTGCTGACTGTGTGGTCATGGGCCCTGCGTATACCATATGAAGATCCCATTTGTAGTCCCCTCACAGGTGGGTCTCTGCATCACTTTGAAGGGACTGGTGAGGTGCACCATAGAAATGGTGAGTTTGGAGCACAGCCTGGCACATCTCAGCTCCTGGGGCTGCTGCCTTCCTGAGCAGTGGGAAGAGTGGTAGAGCATGGAGGCAGTATGTGTGTAACTCAGTCTGCATCACTTTGCCCAGGAACTGCAGGGCTCTCCTTAGCTCCTCCAAAACCATCAGAGACATCTGCAGACAGAACAGTAGTCAGGAGTAATATGGTAGCTTCAGAATATGCACTAAAGGCAGTGAGACATGAGAACATGACCTGTATCTGGAGAGAAAAAGAGGCAGACAAGCAGAAAAGAAACATTTACGGAGCTGCCGAAAGCATCTCACTTTGATTCCTAGACTGAACACAAGGAACCAACTACATTAGATACTTTGCTCTTGCAGAATATTAGAGGTTGAAGCATGAAGTCAGTCTTCAAAGCGAGGTGAGTAAGGTAAGCACTAACTGAAAAGCCAGCAGAAAGCAGCATACCAAAAGGAAGACATGGGAGAGCCTCACTAATGACGTCATAACAAGGAAAGTGGTCATGGTAGTATATGACTGCGATACTGTGATAATTCTGAGAAGGTCTCCAAAAGCAGATCAAATAGTCCACCAAGCGCTGGGGATTTGTCTTGTATAGCACCATGGACTACAGACAACCAAAATCAGCAGCAGGGTCTGAGCGTGGGAAGTCCTTCAGCTCCTGTGCACCCACCAGCCTGAAAAAAGCTTGCTAATTTAAAACATGCGAGACTTTTTGTGTCCTTCCTTTGCTCATGATGGTTCCGACATTGCTGCAGCTTCCAGGCTGGCTGGTATTTCCAAGCAAAACAACAGGCATCACTGGCTTCTCCCAGTAGACCAGAGTCCCCTATATTCCATATCATCAGCCTCCAGCTGGAGTAAAAAGTTGCACTTTACTACTTTGCACTTTGCGATATGTTGACATTAAGGTAAGGTATTATGTAGGTAAAAGCCCACATGAATAAATTCGTCAGGGTTTTTTTGCCTGCGGTCTGAATGGAGCCTGCTGGAGCTGTGAAGGGGGTGGGCAGGAGACAGCAGCAATCTGAGCAGGGGTGGTAGAAGTGCCGCAAGACCCAGAAAAGACAGTTTGGTATAGGCTTGGTTATAAAAGATTTGGAAAACCACTATTTTATGCATGAGACAAAGCGAAATACCGGGCTGGCCTTCTACCTTTGTTCAATCTCCTTTCCATGTACGCAAAGCAATTTCAAATAGAGGAGTTGCTTTTCATCGCTCAAATATTATTTCTGTTCATCCAAGAAGCCCTTCCCCAAATGCACTGTATATCACTGGGGACCTGCTCCACACTCCAAACGTTTTTTTCATGTAATAAATACTTGACATTTAGAAAAATCGCTTCTAAATTTACACAGTGCAGAGCTCACAGTTTGAGATTACCCTCTAAACACCCTGAAGTGCCAGGCGCATAAATAAATATCTTTGCAAATAGATTCTCATTTATTAGTTTTGCAAGTGTATTTTCACTTCTTGGAGATAGATGATTACTAGAGAAGGAAAGAAACAGCTCTGGTTTAAATTAAATAGGAAGAAAGTACAGGAGAAAGGCCTATCAAAAATGTTAAATTCCTTATTCTTTTGATTTGTTTTCTCTCTTTCTAAATTAAGTTTCATAATAATGGTACTATACATCTAAACTGTGCAGTTGTGCTTTATGTCATGGCCAACCAAGCACAGATCAAGCTGTGAAACAGCAGCAAGAGATAAACTGCAGTTTTTAGAGAGAGGAAAAACTGTCTGTCTGCAGTTCATGCATGGTCTCTATCATATAGAACATAAGTGGGTCTCGAGATGTAGTGGATTTGTCCCTGTAACACTACTGGGAGAGGACCAAACATTGCTGTCCCCATTTTGAAGAGAGAGTAATAGAGGACTAAGTGCTTGGCCACAGAGAAATCAAGGGACTGCTCACTACTCTTGCTACATGGATATTAAAAAGAAAAGATCCCTACAAAGGCATCCTTCCCTCTGAAATGCAAAGTCTTGCCTCATTTCCAGATGTGTGGAAAGGAAAGAGAGGAAAGATTCGTGATGGCTACAAATTGGTCAGCATCCCTTCTCACTCTCACAGAAGACCTGTGGATGGTGCCTGTGCGGCAGAGACTGGAGTACTGATGCAATTAATGGTGCCGTGCACGGATACAACCTTAATCAGTGCGCAAGGCGATCCTTTCATTTACTTTAGCTGTCAAAAACCTAAACCTCTTGTTCGAGTTGGCTCTCTGTTGTCAGTGGAGGCATCACAGCACTGTGGTGGATGGGATAAAGGGCCTGTTTCCAATAGTCCACTGACTACAGGAGAAGGCAACGTCAGCCCAGACGGTTTGCCTGGAGGCAGGCTGCACGGGCCTGGCTCCTCTTCAGTACAGGCTGAGCCTTAGCGGCCCAAAACACAGAGGACCAGGGATCCCTGGACGTGTGCTCAGAGCCCCTGAGCTGAGGGCCTTCAGCTTGGGGACTGCCTGTGTTTTGCCATGACGTCTGTGAGTGAGTAACAGTGATGACCATGACGATTACAGGCTTTTGTTTTGGTCTCGATGTGCCAAAACATTGTTTCTTGGCCAAGTCAACACTGCAGTGAAACTAGTTTGTCACTTTTTCTGGCAAATGACAGATGAAGCCGTGTGGAACGGATTGAGTGTGCAGGTCCCTGTGGGCACGTAATCATGCTTTTGCTACTGATTTCCTCTTTCTCTGAGCGTGGATATCCAGATTCAAGGAATATGCTGCCCAGTCAAGTTTCATGACACTCTCTTCATAAATGTTACATTACACTGAGAACTGGCTACTACCTACCTCCAGTTTTTGGTTCTCTCAGGAAGATCTAGCCCAGGGCTCCCAAAGCCCCTCAGACTCACAGTTACTTTATGTCTTGCTAATGAATTTATCCAAGTGAAGCAATGACAGTCCCTAAGTGAAGGCAGTTTTGCTTGCACTGTTAGATTGCTGAACTAAGCTAAAGCCAAAGTACAATAGGATTAAGCAACTTCTTTTAATGTCTCTATTCAGGGCTGCACAACAGTTCGAGTACACAAATCCAATACTGATTTCAAGAGCGAACATTTGATAGAGAAAAAGAGCTTTTACATTCTTACTAACTTCTTGTCACTGTGAAAAATGTTTTAGAGATCAAAGAAATAAAGTTTGTTATGTTTGTTATTCACAAAGGTACAGCTTCTTTCAGATAATCCTTATCACCCTGATCTCATTATATGCTATCTCTAAGTGATGTTATACAGTCTGCTACTTAGCTGCCATGGCTCTAGTTGTGAAGTCTAATGCCACAGCTGTAACGACCAGGCCATAGACAAGCCCATGACTTTGTACAAATAAGGTTGGTCGCTCAGTCTGGGCTTGTACCTGTACTTCACCAACACTGTGGACCTGTAGGGTGGAGCATCAAACCACAGACATTATGGCCCAGCTAGTCACCTTACACTCTCTATAAACCAGGGAATCTAGGGCATGATCTATCACATCCTAACGTAGATACCCAAAATAAGCTAGATGAATTATTCGCCACGTCTCTCCATAGACCATAAAGGGAACCTACAGTGATGACACCTGCATTCAGTCACATGGAGACAACCTTTGGTGTCAAAATGCATCTACTTCAGTTCACTGCTAGACTATAAACTCTTGCGCTGGGCCATGCTCCCCCTCCTCTTTTTCTTTTCCCCTGGTCTGAGGTCACTTTGCAGTGATCTTCCGTCTCAGCTGATCTCTTGCTGTCTGACTTTTGAAATTAATACCCTCAGCAAATCATTCAGCTCCTGCAGAGCACATACAACACAATCAGTATAATTACTTCACGTCACACCTCAGTTGTCACTTCACTTTAATGGACTGCAAGTAAGATGAACTTGAAAAGTGCTCTAAGTTAATGTTCTTAGAGTTTCTATTTTAGACTCTTCTGAAAGATGTTAAATATATTCAGAACAAGAGATTTCATCCTAGAAATTATTATCTGTATTATAGCAGTGTGAATAGGGCCAACAGAGTTCAGAGCTCTATGATTAAGGCACTGTTAAAAAATATCAAACAGAGACAGGGAAAGGGTAGGACAGGAATGATGGGCCTGATCTCACAAGTGCAGGTGTTTATGATGTAGAAATTTATACATGAAGTAGTCATGCTGACTGTGAAGTAGCATCCTGTGCTTATGGACCATGGATATGACCTGTGCTTAGCATACACGTCACCCTACATTGAATTGGAGACTGGTTGGTGAGATGAATCTCAGGCCATTTCCTTCTGCCGCCTCGCTCAGCTTTACAGCAAGGTGAGATGCCCAAGGACTCCGGTGGATCTGTGTCACAGCTGCCTCCTCCTCCAGCCCATTCAGAGCTTCAACATGTCTGGCTTTTTAAAAGGAAGTTATTTTACACAGCATTTGATGGAGAACAGTGTACTCAATGTCAGAGTACTGTAATCTCCCATTTTAGGTCACTTCCTCTGCCTCTGCCCACACATCCCTCAGCCTTCCGTTGTAATGCTTCTCCATGATATATCATGCCCAAACATATCCAGAGTATCTCAAGTCTTGTCTGTTACTTTTTTATTCCAATGCCTCAGAGAACATCACTGTCTTTTTTTAGACCCAGCTTTGAAACCTTTCCTAAGAGTGTAACAACTCCGTATTTTGGAAAAGTAGAACCAATTAGTTTAAAATTCAGCTAGAGTAAGAGTCCTTTTGGTCCTCTTTTATATCATAATCCAGCTTTAGGACATTTTCCAAGGCAGCATGCCACCCAGCTCAACTCCTTTCTCTTCTGCAGGTGACTCTGGCCCATCATTCCTCCCTTCCCGGCAGGAGCCCCAGGCACCCCGCTGCTGACGGGTCTGGGTGGGGGTCGGTAGCAGCCCACGGGCAGGAGCTGTGCCCATGCTCTGTCAGAGGGCAGAGAAGGCACGGGGCTGCAGACCACTCCCGGGGTCCGCCTGGGCTCACAGCAGGTTTTGCACAACGCATATTGCTCCAGGCAAAGCATCGGTTTCAGAGAGGCAGTTCCAGTTGAGGGACCATTACTGAATGTTTTTACTCTGTTAAAACTCCACACATAATACAAGAGCAATTTTCTTCCTTACTAATGAGATTAAAGGGTAAACAAAAAGAATTAATGACCCTCCAGGTTTGGACTTACACAAGCAGCACTGCGCTTAGAATTCAGTCACATTATTTTTGCTCTAAAAGTCTCTCAAAATACCTAATAAAAAATGCACATCCAGCATTTCTTCCTCCAATGACAGTGGCAGGCCATGAGCTTCTGGACTAATTCAGCTTTGGTTCCTTGTGCTGCAGAAACCAGACAGCAGCTTAAATTCAGTCCTTGCTGGGTTCTCTCTTTTTTCACTTACATGATAAAAGAGTTTCATCTGCATTTATATAATTAAGAGCTAATGCTTTCACTATGGTATTGCCATTAACCAGACGGTTCCATCTATCAGTCTGCACAGCCTGTGAGACTAACACTCCTATTCACTATTTGGCTCCGGCCGGGGCGTGAGGACGGCACAGGCACTTGATACAGGGTGGAAGAGGCAAGCTAAAACTTACATGTGTGTCTCAGAACCCAGGTGCATTCAGGCACCAGAACGGAGCATACTGGGATCCTTGAGGATCTGTTTTTAAAATGCTGATGGTCTTCCTCAGCCCATATGTGCATTTTTCCAGCTTCTGGCTGTGATGTGGCCATGACCCCAGCTCCCCTAGCCCACTGCCAGGGCTTTCAGCTTGTCGACTAGTCTTTGGCCATTCTCTTCTCCTGGACTAACCCAGCCCCCTTATGTTGCAACATCTTCACATGACAATTTTACCTAACAGTGTTTTGAGGCGGCAGGAAATCCTGGTCTTGGACAATCTTGTTGCTCTTGGGAACATTCCTTCTTAAGCCCTTTTAGCACCAGGGCCCATGTGTTTGCCATAGCAGGAGTGCCATCTTCATGGGAGATGCTCTGCCCCTAGGAGGATGGTTTGTGCTTGGTGGGATCCAGAGGCACTACAACTGTTTGAAAGGCGTAACATCAGTGCATAACCACTTCCCTCCCGTTCTCCTCTTGCCCAGCCAGCTTTTCCCAGACTGCTCCCCTTCTAAGCAGGGCATGAGGAAAAGGCAATGCTTTGTCTGGGGCAGCACTTGCTTATTCTGTACCTGGACCAAGCAATCCTCATCACCAGCCAGTGCCGCTCTTTCAACATTTAGCTGTTCATCAGCTAAATATTTGAGATGTCTAAGCTCATTCTAAGATGCCTTCTTTCCACAGTGGAAATCACACTTCTGCTTCAGAAACCGCTCTGATTATGAGGACACATTTCCATCTGCATCACTTATATGCAAGTCCAGCTGCTAGCACAGCAAACAAAAGAAACCCTTTGGTTTTGATCATCTGTGAAAGACTGGCACACTACGGGAAAGAGAGAGGCCACAAAGACCGAGATCTTCATCTTTGGGCAGAAGCCACTTGGTGGCCTGTGAGGCCAAAAAAACCCTTTCCGTGTTAATTCTCTGTTCTGCCTGCAATAAAATTTGGCAACTGCAGTTCAGTCCCTAGAGGGCCCTACAGGATAATAGTCCCTATAACAAAACAGCTGCATGCAGATATTTCACCTGACTTGATGAGACAGCCAGCTTCTATTTGGAGAAATCATAGTAAGCAGCACAGAACCTATGTGGCCTTCTTCTGCCCAAAAGTAACAAGTAAATGCTTTGAGGAAAAATGCTTTCTCTGAACTTCATCTGTTCGAAATGTGTTCACTGCAAGTATCTGTGTGCGTGTCCTACACCCAAAACCTTATTAAGGAAAAAAACCCACGTAAACAAGTCACTGAAACATGTCCAGAGGGTTACTAGATGCACATCTACTAGACATGTACTCATGGTCAGGATTTTGTATGAAAAACTTTTCCATCAGTGGTTTTAAGATTTTCAGTTAATCACTGTTTTCAAAGTGTTCAGTTATTTTTAGAGACAGTTTTCAAGTTTAATAGCTACTTTTAGAGAAAAAGTAACAATTTTTGTTTCTTCTTTGGTTCCTTTCCTTGTTTGATTTTTCTTCAATAAATAATTAAAACATATTTCAAGTCATTAGAAGTAAGAAAAGAAGATGGTTAACTGTCATATAGGAATGGAAAAGATTAAAATGACATGAAGGTATTATTTAAGGAATAATAATGTAATAATAATAATCATCATCATCAACTTGGTCTAGTGGAGGGTGTCCCTGCCCATGGCAGGGGTGTTGAAACTAGATGATCTTTAAGGTCCCTTCCAACCCAACCCATTCTATGGTTCTATGATTCTATGAATACATGCACCAATGCCCCAACCCCCCCACCTGTTTTTAAGAGCAGCTTCCTTTTTCCTTTGTAGAGTTTCAAGGAACTGTCCATATTTCTACTGACAGTTGCTAACACCATTGTAGAGGAATCAGACTAGCGCATTTTCTACACTGCTGTGGCTCAGATGACATATTTTTGATTGTTAAGTCTCAAGAATTCAAAAAGGGGGGAAAAAAAATCACAATTATGGCTAATAAGTCTTTATTTCCAAACAGAAACTGCAAAAATATTCTATTACAGAACAGGTAACAAGTGCAGAATTCTAAGTATGCATTATAATAGTGAAACCACTACCTCCTTGACAAAAAAATCATTAGGCACTTAAAACATGAAAACAAAGTACAAATTAAATCAGCCATAACAGATGACTCAACAATACAACTTCATCTTGGTTTTCTGTAATAAAAGCACACACATAGTTGAGGGGCTTTCCATGCCTCCTCCTAAATCCTGCGCAGAGACACTTCTATGTTACGCTGCACACATTCTACTCAGACAATACCAAGTTCACATCTGAAAACGTAAATAAGTTCAGCATTGAGAGAATTTGAGAGAACCTTTTTGGAAACAGCAGTAGCAGAGCCTACACTAGCAGCTTCACACAGAGCTTGGTGCACGTGGAGGAACACAATTAGACGAGCTCCAAGGGCGGATAAGCTCTGCTTGGACAATTGCATTGAAACAAATGGAGCCAAAACGGATGCAAACAATACGCATCTTATCCATGAAATCTCTGGGCAAAAGCTATCATGGAAACTTTATGGCATTGCATTTTCACACATGGAACAGTCTGAAAAGAAAAATCATGTATTAGCGATCCCGTAGGAGCAGCCCTGTGTAGAACCTCTCCATTCACCCATCTTCTCGCTTGATGTTGTTGAACTAAATCAGAAGCAGAGGTGGCTTCTTAGACCCACTTTAGAAAGGTAAATCTCAGAAGCAAGTGTCCAAATGACTAATGAAAATAGCCTTCTAGAAATCAGTCAGATGATACCCTTAAAATTATTTTGGGTTGTATCACTAGTTTTTTAGGAGACATTATGTAACTTCTCCCACAGTTTACTGTGGTAGCATAAAATATAATTAATATTTTAAATAATTTTAATTACATACTGAAAAGAATATTAAGAATATGAATATAAAGAATATATATGAAGCTACTATATAAAATGTGCTTATAAAACATGCAGAAATTTCAGCTATTACACTCAGTTTTACAAGAATTTAAGAACGGGTTTGTACCATAATCACTAACAACAAGTACACCAAGAAGGAGGTGTTTTTAGGGAATTACCTGACAGCCGAGCCAAGAGCTGAGAAGCCAAGCGGGTTGTTGAACTACCGATTTGCTGTGAAAAATCTCCTCTTGTAGGGACTAAAGTGAATAGCGAGGAATTTAAAACCAGCATTCTCGTTGTAGACTAGAATACCCCCTCACAACCTTTAGCATGATTCATTCTGATGGCCTCTTACCATGATACCATGAATTCATGGTGGGATCATTAAATACTTCCATCACGCAATTGTCTGAGTTTTTTCCCTCACTGGAGAAAAGCGAGATGAAAAAAAGACAAGACACAACAGTGCCCAATGCAGCAGCAAACACTGACGTGGCGTACTGTATCGCTGAAGCTGCATCAGGGTTTAGCAAAAGACAGATTTGACTGTTTATTTGATGGCAATGCAAGGATGCCACTCCTCATATTTAACCTCAGGGGCTAAAAAAACCCATTCCAGTAGTTCCGATACTTGCAATAAAGAAGCACAGTCAGACTGTTTTCATCCTTAAACCTGCCACCGACAGGCAGTTATTGCTCACACACAGAGAGGTGCGAGCTCAGTAAATTACCACACACCACAGTATTAAGTTCAGCTACTGTGTGGAGCTCCTTCATGTATGGCAAACCCAAGCGAGGAACTCCCACCGGGTTAAGCTCTTGTCATATTGCTTGGATTTACTTGACACTGAGAGCATACTGACAGGCTACTAGCCCAGCTGGACCAGTGCGTGGTAACCCAGTAACCTGGGGTCATTCCCCTGGTGAGCTGGCATTCCCAGAATAGGAAGGTATTCTGAAATGCAACTTTATGAAAGGAGACCTCTAAATAACAGCAACAGTTCCTTTGTTTAGTGGCATGCTGCACATGGTTTCATGCTCTACTTGACCATTATGATAATTTAGAGCCAATTAAGAAATACTTTATGAAAATCTGGAACAAAGCTTAATAAATATAAATCTGCCCACTTGTGCTCTGCAGCTGAAAGCCGCAAATGATTTCTCCAGAGTTCCCTGAGAGATCAATAGCCTTTGAAACTTGGCTGTCTGGAAATTCAGAGAAGGATGATGTTCCTGCTTAAAATGACAGAATTCAAAATCAAGAGAGCTGGGCGTTATATGGTAAATACACATCCCTTTGTCACCGCTCTTGGCTAGCAGACCCAGAGATGAAAGAGATCAGCTGCTGAAGTACTGTAAGATGATGGATTACCTGGCTGTGAATATTTCAAAGAAAGATATATTTAACTAACAAGGTCATGTTTAAGAAGTCTACTGCTTCAGAGTGTGCAACAAGTGGCTATCAGCTCTCTGAAATAAAGCTGTTTCAGAATAAGCATGCCACGGAATATTCCTTGGGCTTGATCTCACACAGACTGCTGTACACAAGTGGACATGTGCTTTGTGAACCTGAGAGTCCATGGAGGAGCTACTGCATGCATGTTCAGGATCTCACTCCACAGATTCGTCATATGAGAGCGAGTGACAGGACAGAGAAAGATCTCCAGGTTTTTAAACCTGGATTGCTGTGTCAGGCTGTAGGTCCACCAGAGTCTGTGCAGTGTCAAGGTCTAAAAGTGATCAGTTAACCCAGACCAATTAACCGATCCAGATACTCACATGGGATAAAACCAAATAATACATAACAATAGGATAATTTATTTCTAGTAGTTTGGGCAGCCCACAGAAGGTGCTAGGTCACCTAGATCATTTAGTTTCTTTTCCTGAATCACACAGGACAGAGAATTTCATCTTGACTCAAGCATGGCAACATGGTCAGACATCTCACTACTGTACAAAGGAAAGAGGATCAACGTGAGATTAACTGGTCTCAAAACTGCCAGAGTTTGCCCAGCTCTGTTCTCTGCAGATGCTGCTTGAAATGCTGCGATTAGAGATTGAAAGCATAGGCGTGCTGAATAATGAGCAAGTTTATACAAGTTTACTGTCAGTGAACTGAGAAACAGTATTTACAGTCAAAGGGTTTTTACGGTTATAATTTCAGAACCTGCAGATGGTGGACAGTTTGTTAAAATGACTGTAATGGGAAAGAGAGGAGGTGGAGCAACAATCAACCAGTGTAGGTATGTAGAGTCCTTAGGCACCTTCTGTCACTGTGGGGAGAGACGGGCTCCTGCCCACCAGGACGAACGCCCGCAGGAGCTCATCTCTCCCTTCAGATGACCGTGGAGGGCCCCAGAGGTGTTACCTTCCTGACTTGACTGAGCTTTCAGGGGACCACTGGGCCTGTCCAACAGCCATCAGGTAACAAATGGCCCCCGCTGTATCCCTATGGTCCCTCCTGCATGGTCTCACCCTCTCCTCTGCTCTGACTCTGAGATTCCCCTGGCTCTGTTGGCATGAACCAATTTTCTCTTTTTGTTGCCACATCAGGTTTTTGCTGGCTCAGTGTGCCAAAACAGCTCAGTGTAGGATCAGACAGGAGCCAGAGATAGCATGAAGGAAGGGGTGGAGCGCAAGAACGAGGACTGGACTGTGCAACCAGCTATTACAGCTATTACAGTCACCATGGAGCTACAGCCCAAATTTAGCACCTCCAGTTAGGCAATGTGAATATCCCACCATGCTGCCTTCTGTGAGACGTAAACCAAGCCATTTTAAATATGTTTTACTATGCTACAAGCATAGCACCGTTTGATTGATAGCCGTGCAAACTCCCCAACAGACACTAAACAGGACTACATAACGCCTCACGGGGAAGAGAAATTACCAACTCGAGGCAGCACTGGATCCTAAAGGAAGATGTAACATTAAAGATTCAGAGGAGAAAAAGGAATAAAAGCAGCCAAGCAGGATTTAATCCCACGATGCTGTGAAAACAGTCACGTGCAAGGACACTGTCAGCCTCTGCAAAGGTACAGTGGAACTATTAGCACATTGTCAGTGTTTCTATCTTTAGAAACTATTTGATCTCAATATTCACTCCACAGCATGTGACAGCACTGGAGGCCCACAAACCCTAAAAATTATTATTCCTCATGTGAAGTAGAGGGAACTGAAAGGCCCTTCTCAACTTTTGGGTAAGAATTGTTAATCGAAACTGCATTTGGCTGGGTCTTGCAAAAATGTCATAAACATTCCCAGACAGGTACAAAATCCATTTATTCATCATTAGCCTGGCACAGATGTAAAATAAATGAGAAATAATTTATTCAGCCACCCGAGAAAACATGCTTTCCCACAATGAGTGTACTTCAGCAAGTCTTGATCAATCTAACTGTGCCCTGTCACACAGAAACGCTGCTATTAACTTGCCCAGCCTGTGCACAAATTAACACGACCTAGCCACCAAGCACACAGCAGCAGCAGCTATAATAAAGCCGAGTACAAGGTCTGCACTCCTGTGGAGTGAAGTGGATGCAACTAACATAACAACTTCATGTCTAGAGCAAGGCCTGAGAAAGCTACATTAAAAATAGGTTCTTAATCTAAAGTCTAATAGTGCATATTTTTATTCTATGAGGAGTTTAAAATATTTGTAGGAAAAAGGGTAGGAAAGGTTAACAATTTCTCCACGCATTTCTTGTCAGTCCTGTGCTCAACACAAATCACCGGGAGCTTTGAGAGTGTACAGGATCAGGTCGTCAGGTCAACAGCAAGTTTAAACTTCGCTGAAACAGTGCTAAAAAGTCAAAGTGCCTGGCTGTATTACAGAGCTTTCCATCTGCACTCATTTGTGCATGCTACATCACACTCCTTCAGTTACGACCTCTTTTTGTCAAGGGAACTAGAATAAGTTTCTTCTTTTTGGCTAAACCTCTCTTAAAATGTATTCCAATAACCTTTCCAGTTAGTAATACATGTGTGTTATAAATAACATAGCTGCACAGAAATAGTCCAGACACACTGTAACTACAGCTCTTTATGGTGTATCATGGTACACTGCATACATTTATTCACTCAGATAATGCAATACGGTGCTAACAAACACTTTTGAAAAAAACTTGCTTCCCCACTGCAAATAAATTTCATTTTCTCCTCTCCACATCTACTTACACACAACCAGGTTTTGCCACTTTATTTATGGTCAGTAGTTCATTGAATTTAATCTGAGCAATGAATGATACCCTTTGCATCACCTCTACGTACACACGAAACACTTGCAATTGTTCTAGCTACAATGCAAGATCCTTCCCATCTGTAAAAGATGTATGAATTTTTCCAAGTCAAACCACGTAGCTGCTACACAGCCAAGATCATCTCAGCGCACTACGCTAGACTGGAGTAAGTTACAGTCCTTGCCTGAACACAGGTGCATCTCTGCCTCCCTGGATGAAATATGACATGGTTCTCCTCAACCTAGGCTGTTTGCATCACCCAAAGGACAAGTACATCACTTTGCACACCTTCCAGCTACAAACATTCAGGGACAGTCTTATGTGAGTGACTTATGGCATACGAGGAGCTGTTCTGGGAGCAAATTTGTCTCTGAGCTATAACCAGGGTGTTGCAGTAGGCAATCATCCGTAACACTCCTAACACGGATGCCGGGTCTTGCAGCAGCCAGCTCTCTGCACATGAACAGCAGACGCCTGTGGCCAGAAACTGGCACAAATTTCACTGCTGGTGAAGACAAAATGTGGAAGTGTGGTGCTGGAACCACAACAGATCACAGTAAATCAAACCCTTGTGCTTGCCTCTTTCAGTCACCAGCTGGGAACACAGATGCACCCATCGACTTAATTTGGATGTCTTTGTTTCTGTTAAAAGCCCTACTGACATGCAGAGGTCCACTCGTGTATTAGTGGTGTCATTCAATGCCTCAAAGCACTATTTATTTTTAAAAAACCTTATTTTGAAAAAAATTGCTTTATTGCTGATACATGCAGCCAGGATTTATGGACACTTCTGCTTGGGTAGAAGTAGTATTGGATTCTGCTATCATTATCTTGGAAATGGATCAAGGTGCTGAATGTGTCTCAACTAACAGACCTGGAACCATAACAATTGATTCTAATACTTTCAGGATTATTTATGTGATTATAAAACTGCTGCCAGGTAAGCTTTCACGTATTACAACAATATAGAAATGCTCTTCTAAAGTATCAGTTTAAAAGTCTTTTTGAACCTTATTTTATAAGATTCAATTCATTTAAGTAGGATTTTTTTTTGCAGATGTAATCCTCAGTGAATACTGAATGCTCTTTAAATCAGTCGATTGGGGATTTAATGCCACAGCAGCAAAAGGAGTTTTAGTCAACAAAATACCTGATAGTATCTGACTGTAAAAGAAGGAGGAGGACATGCTATCTTTGAACTGATCATTCAGTAGACTCTCAAAAAATCCACTGAAACTTCTTTTAACTGAAACTGGTTATTACAAGCTTTTTGTTGTTTTGTTTTTGGGGGTTTTTTGTTTGGTTTGTTGTTTGGTTTCTTTTCCTGCAGTAAAACATATCAGCAATAACATACAAGCAGTCATAGCTAGGGGAACAACTGCTTGTCATAGCTCCTGTAAATGTTAATGCGATTCTTTCCATTGGCCTGACACTCCACTTTCTCTTGTCACAGGATGTTGCTCCACAGGTATGCCTGGACCATATGAAAACACGAAGCACAAGAACTGTGTAAGCTTTAAATTAAGTGACTGTAGGTTCTTTTCTCGTATGTCCTGGTACAGGAGAAGAACTTGGGGTTGACTGTAAGAGGAATATTCTAATAATGCTTAGTGCAGTTTCCTTATCTGTAGTCACATATTGATAGGAGCTATGCTAAGTGAAAAGGAAATAGAAGAAATGAAACGTTTGGAATAGATAATTTGTCTAATGGATGGTCCATCTCGTATGTCAGCCAAGATACAGATCTGGGATTGCAGGAATGTGTGCAAAGTCATGCCCTACCAGGACTCTGGGGATTGCAGCATGGAACCTAGTTTATTGTCCTCATTTGGAGCCAAACCGGACCTCAGACAGGAACACAAGCGAGAAGAGGGGTTTAAAAACAATTACACAGCTCTGGTCCTTCAAACACTTGTTCACAAAATCATTCACATGAGTGATCCCATTAAATCCACAGCATTATCTATTGCCCACAAAATGAAAGCCCATAAACCACTTGACTATCTCTAACCTGAGGGATTTTTTTTTAATCTGTGCACCCTGGGACAAAATAAGAATGACATGGCTCTGAATTAATTACTCCTCTGTAGCTCTTCTCATCACCTTTCTCATGTAGACAAATGCTAATGTTTACAGGATCAAGTTCTTAATTGAAAATGTTTACTGCCAACTCATGCAGCTACCATACAGAGACTATTGCCTATATTACGTGATATTAACAAAACCAGAGATCTTATGTCAAAATGTTTTAATGATACTTTAAGAAACAAAACACGATGAATGTCACATATTGCCACCATCCTGAGATTGTGCTTTGCTACAATTAAACCAATAGTCAGGAGTTTCAGAATTTCCCAAATAAATGCTATTTTGTATTTTAAAAAATGCTTACTCAAAATTCAGAAATGTAGCAGTCACTGTGTGAAGAATCACTTCCTTTTCTCCCCAAGTGTAAAATATTTCTCTGTTGTAATAATGCAGTTTAATGCTCACAAAATCATATCAGACCAAATCCAACACCGAACTGCTGAGATATACACAAATTGTCTCCTTAGGATCATCACCCTGGAATTAAAACAATAAAAGATGTTATTGATATTTCTCATATAGTAAGAAAACTGCTTGTTATATTCAAAATAAGCCAATAGCTCAGTCCTCCGTGTATGCATTTTACCTTCTGCATCTGCTTTTTCAGACTGGGAGTCTGTGACATTTATTATACAGTATCATAGGCCCACAAAATTCTCCTGGGTAAGCTGGACTGCTACTGCGTGATCTAGCTCCAGCATCTGCTCTTTTTAAAGAAGGACTCCTTCATTTGAATATCCCCAGAACTGCTCACACTTATTCCCACCCTTTTCAGGCTTCCTAAGCTAATCAAAGCTAGGTCTAACCAGTGTCTTCATGGGACACATACACTGCTAAGCTGAATATGGATATGTTCTAAACTATATTATCTTAATCATATTTTGAAATAGCTAGAGATTGAAATTATTCTGTTTCTTCAACAGGCCAGTTCTGCTGTGGAAAAACAAAACCAAACAAAACCTTTCTAAATGTATAAATAATTTCTCATTTGGTTTGAAATCTAATGTAAATTCTAATCTTTAGATTAGATTTAACTTTATTTTTCTATTCTGGTAGGTTTTACCTAAGCCAGAAGCAACTTACCTCCACCTGTTTCATTACTGACATTATTCTTAAGACTTAAATTTAGTTTAGTGTTGGAACACATGAGGAAAGTGTGTGCTTAAAATCTATGCTGCATGGGTACTAAGCAGAAAAGCTTTCTTTCAGCACTGTATTCATCTAACAATTTAATGCTGGATAATATCTCCCATAGTCAAGGATAGGCTGAAATTTGGCTGCCTGACAGGAATCCAGAGGTGTCCTTATTTTCAAAATGCAGTATCATTTTCTCGAGGTAATTAAAAGTGAATTGTGGGGCAGTTTATATTCCTCTAGCTACACTGAGGCACCACTAACATAAAAGAATTCCAGCAGAATTTAAGCTCATTTTGAATGTATCCTACTGTTATAAATAGGTTACTTATAACAATTATATTTATAAATAGATTATTTATAACAGTATTTATAATTTATTTGGATTGACAGCAACTTTCAATAGTAAAAAAAAGATCACATGCTGACAGAGTTTGGAACAAAATTATTCTCTTTGATGGTAATTACCGAGCAAGTAAGCAGGCGGCCCCCTGCTTTACAGGATGCTGCCCTGCTAGCTCCACCTTGAGCAGCACTGCTGCTCTCTCTGTCAGAAAAAGATGGCTTTTAATCATCTGGTTGAAATTAAAAAGCCCAGACCCAATTTTTACTTTCCAGGTAAGAGACACTCACACTCAGTCCAAGGTTCAGCAGTTCTTACTCCCCAACCACCAGCACACCTCTGCTCAACCTCTCCTCCTTCAGTCCTTCTGCTCGGACGATGGAGCAGGCTCAGGGAATCTCAATTTCATTCTTACTTTCTATGGCTTTTTTTCTGTTGACTGACTCCTCTGAGCAGCTGCTTAATGTTACTGTGCTGTATGTCAAAGGCACACATACTCATCTTCCCTGCTGTCTCTTTCTAGCAAGCAGAAAACCTGATGGATTCTTGGTCAGACAAAATTTGCATTTTAACCAGGCTTCTGGGCAATCAAATTTTTGCCAGTCTGATTAATTTATCATCTGACATTTTTTATAATCAGATTTTTCTGTCTATTTTTAAGTATGAATCAGACCATTTCCCCTCCTTGAACCTATGTTTACTTGAAGCTAATGACATGCCCTTCAGGCTTATCAGGTTAAACCAATGAACAAACAAGACTTCATTCAGCTGCAGGGCCATAGCAAAAATGGTTCTGTAATTCAATACTAAATAATAAAGATCATTATTTTAATTACATTTCAAGATTTTGCTGATGTCTCATTTTCCATTTTACCATCTATGATAGGTATGCATCTACTTTAATGAAGACGTGCATCACTGTTGAGCATAATCATAAAGGTGCAGGAGCGGCTATTAAGGCAGATGGAGTTTCCCACATTGTTCAGCACCAGCTCTACAGGGCTCTCACACCTGACAATTATCTATCCCGTAAGCAAAGTTCACCTTTACAATGGCAAGGATGGTGTTTAGGAGCAACACTGCCAAAATGATTCACTGGGATGCAGTTATGCTCTCCCCATACTGTTGTAGACCCTGCTACCTGCTGGAAATATAGGTGCTGGCAGCAGAGCAGCTCCCTTCACTTCTTATTTACGGCAGCAAACTTCTGGGTCCCAGCAATGTGTGAGGGAAGTTCTGCCTGAGACTTCTGTGGGCACCCAGTGGTGTAAGGAACCTTCAGCTACCCATTAACAGGGAAGAGCGGGGAGCAGGGAGAAGAACATAAAATGGAAATTGAAAAGAGAAGGGAAATTGCTCAATTTTTAGAAAAGGTCATCTTCAGTGAAACAGAATCATTATAGAATTTCAATTATCTCTAATAGTTGATAATAGTAGCAGAATGGTGGCTTATACTGAAAGCATTTAATTTCCTTGGGCTAACTTTTTGCTTTGTAAATATAAGTGATTAACATAGTGGAGAAAAATCTTAGGGCAGCACAACTTATCCTTCTGGTTGCTTTTTCTTTACAGCTTATTTTGCAAATCTGGCCACAGAAGTGATTTTCAGTCTGTCAAGCACGGACAGCATTTAATTAACCCACACAGATGCTTAAACATTTTTGTGGCTTCTATCTGCTCCTCTTTAGATTAAATATTCATAAAGAGCTGCCTTTCATTTTCTTAGCTGGTGTAGTTACTACAATTAAAATTACATGGTATGTCTCCAGCAATTTGTACTATAGGAAGAATAAATACAATGGAAACTGCAGGGTATAAACAGCTTAGCCACTAAGAAAAATACATTATGTATTTCTTAACCTTTCCAATATGCTGCAACTTTTTACAACCAAAAAAGCATACCTCAGCCACATGAAACTGCATACACATACACCTCTGCCTAGGTAATCTCCTGCCATGGGCTAGGAGAATGGATTCACTAGATGGTTTCTAGGTCCCTTCTCACATGATTTATATTATTGTAATAATATACGAAAGCAGTTTATTTTTCTATTTCTTCAAATATACTGAAACCGAATAAAATTCTTGGAATTAGGAATTTACTAGTTTAAAACTTAGCAGTCTCTGACGATGAACCAAGTGTGAATGTATCTTTAATATTTTCAAATACATTTCAGAACCTATCCAGAAGAAAAGCCTTAGCTTTTGAAATTAAAATTTCTGGCTGAACAAGATGATGCTATTTTAATTTATTTAACTTGAGTAATACAGTCATAAGATTACATCAGTCCAATTAAAGCGTATTGTATACAATGGTAGTTCTACCGTATATTTCACTTAGTGTTATATTGAGTTGAACCCCTCCAGAAAAATAGTTCTGTGAAAGGCAAATCTGACAACAGTACTGTGACCTGGGGAATTTCTGATTTAGCTTAAAAGAAGAAGAAGTATTTATACAAATAGGTCTTATTTTGTCAACAGGGCAAGTCAAGATTGAAAACATGCAGACAAATCTTTTCAAAGTCATCTGCAATCTGTACATGGTAAATTGGCTCAAGGTCAGAGGCCAGACTCAGTGCTGCACTTCTCAGAGGCAATACGCTGAAGGTAGAGGTCCAAGGGGGATGGGACAGTTAGAGAGGACAGAGGAATGGGAATGACACTCCATCCTATATTTGTAACTCCCAGATTCGGAGCTGCCTCAAGGCGAAATCCTCAGCAAGATCTGTTGTAATGCATGACAGCTTCCTCACTGCTGTCCATCCGCAAGCTGTTCTGCAGCTCAAGGCTGCGAGAGCATACTGCTCTAAACTTCTCTTTAGCTAACAGGAGGGAAGAAGGGTGCATATGCATGCTACTCCTTCATGGGGCAATCTTAATCCTTGCTTTGCACTCTGTGTACATCTGGAAAGGCTGTGCCAGGATTAGGTGTCTTCTCTTGCAGGTCACAGTATGTGACCGCCTTTAATAACACAATTCACAAAGGAGGCTGGTTCATGGGAACCGATACCAAACCAAACATAGGTCGGTAGAGACACCCAACTGAGATAAGGAGACACTACTGCTTGACTGTGAATTATGGTGATAATGTGTATTTAGCTATGCTCCCCATCTAAAGTTCACAATTAGAAAACATTTCTCAGCTCTGTGGTACACTATATTTATTCAGAAATCTCCAACCTTTGACTTGTTTATGAACACAAGTTTAATTGAGTGTAAGGTAGAAATGCCTCTCTAAGGAAGAACTGACCCACACTGTTTGCAAAACAAGTTTTCCCTTGACACATTACTTAAATAAAGACATTTTATATGGTAAGAATGTGACCTACCTTTTCAGTCTGATTGGCATTTACCAAACTGCAACTTCAAAATGCCTTTGCCATGAAGTTGAAGGATCTGATTGTATTCTTTGGGCATTGCATGGAAACCAGGTTTAGGCAGCTGGTTGTCATAATAGTGGTGGCTGATTGGCATCTTCTCTGTGGATTTTGAGAAAGGCCAGAAGCCATAGAGCTTCACATTCTCACAAAGCTCAAGAGCAGCACTAGTGATCATAAAACCAGATGACAGCCGGTAGGCTTTCACACCCTTAGTTCTCCAGAACTGGGCAAGACTTTTCAGATAGGTGGGGTGAAAAAATATTGCCCTTTGGGTTGCTTTGGACTCTTGCAGAGTGTGATATACTTTGAAAGAAGTGGCTGTGTTGCTTCTGAAGGAAAATGCTGGCAGTAAAAGGAAAGCATCTCCATAGACCGCAATGTTCTCCAGAAATTCTGTTTTCTTTTCATTTAGTTTGTTGTATCTGCAAATTACAACATTTTAGGAAAGGAGTGAATGGAATGTACTATTGATATAAATATTACAGACCAAACCAGCACAACTGCACTTGCATGTATGAGTTACGAACTCTGCTGTACCAGTTCAGCACATCTACACTGCAAATTTATACCAACCTGTTATATGTTGTCTGTGTGCAGTTATGAATATCTGGCTTTATTGTATAAGAACGCACTTCATAGGATTGAATTTGCAACATGGGAGTTACTGAAGCAGATCAAATTCACTGCTAATGAGACCAAGTCCTGTTTACAGAATTGATCAATTCAAGAAATTTCAAAGGAGAATGCAAAAAAAAATCGTATTTATATTTTCTCTGTTTAAAAATACATGCACTATGGTATGTACCGCATGTGTTTGTGAAATGTGTTTCTTAAATCAATAGGTATACAATAACCTCTCTTCAAAATCTGGGTGTCTGCCTTATGTGGGTAACAAGTACGCATGTGAGCAGTTTTGGAGTGTTAAAGATTAGTGTGTGCTCAAGTTTGGCAGGGTCTTAGCTGCTTCTGATATACTTTTAAAATAGCTGAAAATACAGGCATGTCTATTTATCTCCTTCGACTGCAAAGGGAACACGTGGAGATCTGTAAAGACTTAGAGATCTAACTTCACAAATGAAGAGAATTTATCCTCAGATGCTTTGGTTCCCCAACAATCAGCAAAGAGACTTAGTCCCCTCTGCTGGATAATTCCATGCTCCCAAATATTGAGTGTTAAGGTTCCAGAGTTATCCAAGAAGTGATACAAGACACAAAGGGGTCACTCAACTCATTTCCTCTATAGATCTGAGTTGTTTGAATCACCTGAACATATGGTGATCGCACCCCCTTTGGGACTCACAGCACGGAATCCTCTTTTGTAGGTAGGTGTCTATCTGAGCAGTGTGTTTTGCCTTTTAAGGGCAACCAGAGCTCACTTTTCACCCATAGCTCCAGCTGAAACTGGAAACTTGGTTTCATTTCTCTTCACAACTTGAGTAGGTTCAAACCCTCTTCTCATGCAGCACTTCAAGACAGAGGACAGCTGCCACTGCCATTTCCATTCAAAACCCTCATGGAAGAGTTATCAGTTACCTCTTGCGCAACTGAACTCATGCAAGGAGTAATACACCCCTTCTCAGCCTGAAGGGGTTTAAACTTACAGCTTCTGCTTCCCAGAAAAGTGCCATTACCACCAGACTCTGAAACAAAATGAATGAGAAAGACTCAGCCCCTCCTGTTGACCCTGGGCCCCAGTGCATGCAAGAGCCGCACCACCAAAACAAGCAAGAAACGCCTGAGCCTATGGGTAGGAGGAGTGGTTGACGGGTGAACTTCTGGCCCCTACTCCAGGAATTTTCTCTATTGCTACTCAGTGTAAAGTACATAAAGAGCCTTCAGGACAGAATTCAGATCTCTGCTCTTCCTTAGCTGGAAATCTGAACGACCCAACCTCGTTTTGTTTTCCTTTCCAGCTCTGCCACTGTAAGGTGTGGTGTAGCCCAGCTCCATTAGGACACGTAAGAACTGTGCTTCTTTCCTCCAAGAGACCTCACCTACATTGTACACCCTGACAGACACAGTTCAAAAGCTGATTAACCTTAACAATAATAACATCAGCCTAACCCAAGTACCCAAACACAGAATTACAAACTAAAATGAATAAAGTCAGAATAGGTCTTCTGAGAGAAGAATCAAACTTAGTTCTGCTAAATGGTGCCAAGCTGCTTCTTGCTCCTCCTTCAAAAGCATTTACAGGGTTCTCTGAATATATAAATAATTAATTTTTTAAAATCCTAAAGTCCTCTCATAATCTCATTTCATCTTCACATAGGTTTAGCTCCTATTCCCTTCAGTGAACTTCAGTAACTTCTATTAACTCTGGTGTGGCTTAATTTGGCTAAAAAATGAGTGCAGCTGTGGCAGAACACTTTGATCAAGCTCAGACAAATCATGCATCAGATCAGCAGTCACCAATGATGCTGAGTCACTGGACAAAGTTTTGCTTCCTCATATTCTTGTGTAGCCCCACTAACATCAATGAGTTCAAACTATTTTTGGAGAAGCAATAACTCATCTTCATTTAAGTCAAAAAGGGCTGTGTAGGTATCAAGGTAGTTAGCGCTCATTGCAAAAAATCAAGTTCTACCCTTGAATCAATGACAAATGCCTGTTAGTGATTTCTATGCTTACCGTACTTTTTCCTTTAAAGGGGGGGAAAAAAAAAAAGCTTTGCCTGATGTCTATTCGACAAATACAGATATGACAGACAATAAGATACACTAAGATCAGTAAGTAGTAAATAACATGCCACAGCAGCCCTTTCCATAGATAAGCTGCAGTTCCAGCCTGCTGAAGATGTCAGATTAGTCAGCCTGGCCTTATTAGATTTTCTTTTCATCAAGAAAGTAAAAAAAAAAACTTTGCTGAGAAAAAAGTGTGTGAGCAGCTTTCGCATGGATTGAGAAAATGGATTACAGAAATTGGGCCTCCATTCAGGAAATAGCCTTCATCAGAACAGCCTCTAAGCACATTACCTAACAACATGTGCTTACAGTCCTACTGAGAGAGTCAGACACACATTTCAAAGCTTTCCTGATTTATGATTACAATTCCTTATTTTAGGAGTCATGAGGGTCGTGGGGTGGGGGGGGGAGAGGAAGAAGAGGCTTGGGCTTGCAATCATCAATTTTACTCTGTAATAAATTGTGATTGGTGCCAATCAAGGCACTTTCTAATCTGGGTATTGCTGACTCCTTTCTGCTTCAAAAAAGACCAGTGTTAACAGATTTCCACTCAGACTGGTACATATTTTACATGGGAACTAAGACTTAATGAAGTAATCTGCGTGCATTGCTCTCTATGCTGGTATCCCAAAGGATTTCCAACAAAATCTGAATCATGTCGAACAACTACACAATATTGCACAGAAAGAGATTTGCAGTAGTACTTACTTCTGAGCTATGATACTCGGATTAACAGTCACAAGGTTTGTTTTATTGCCAACATCTTTGCTAATGCCTCCCGTGGTTGGAGGGAGGTTACACCTGAAATTGAGAAACATTTACTGAAACAGATGTGCACCAGAAATGCTTTACAGTTATTATTTGCAAATTCCTCTCTTGTGCAATGACACTTTCACGTCAGCTCCCAGGGATCTCTAAGCACTTTACAAATATTAAATAAGGCTTACAGCACTTCTAGTAAAAATATTTAATCTACTGTACAGATGGTTAAAATAGGGCACAGAGAGCTCATTTTCATAAATCATCTCACAAACCAGGAGCAAAGTTAAAATCCCAGAAGGAGACAGTCTATGAATGCCCTATGTTAGCTACTAGGAAATATTGTCCCTCTTGCATAAACAATGCATTTCTTCTGAAAGTCTTCTATTATTTTCTGTTTTAAACCAGTCTGATTGATACCAGTCCCTCAGCTTGCACAGTGATGTTGACATCTGTTTCATGAGACAACAGCATAACTTGCCCAATTGCAGAAACAGTGGTTTCTGTAAAAGGAAAGGTCGGTCACTTAGTTAATTTAGCATCTTAGGATGCAGACTTCCCATTTTTATTACGACAGTTATCTAACTGGAAAGACTTTATTATTATTATTTGAAAAGCCCAAATATTAGTCAAAAGCAGAAAAGGAAACAAAATCCAGCAGACTGCGTGATTGGACATCACTGAGAGAAGAACCTTCACTTGGTTACTCTGTTCCCTTGCAGGAACTACAAAATGTGAGTCACGTACTGAGAGAGTAGGCCAAATTATACTCTGAGTATGCCTGGTTTTCTCCACAATCTATTGAGGGAGCTGAAAAAAAACACTTAAATTAGTTGTCTATTTTTTTAGATGGCAAACAGAAGGTGAGACAAATACCAGGGCAGTTAAGTAACTGCAATAGTGAGCCGACCTAAGGCTAAGTAGACCCTTTTTTAAACCAGATGTAAAGGTAAACATGTGACATTTAATACCAGTCTTTCTTATTTCATTTTCAGGGTTTTCTTTATTCTCTTCTCCTGATTAAAAAAAAAAAAAAAGGCGGGGGGGGGGGAAGTTCCCTCTCCTAAAGGATATTAAATGAATAGAAATTTCAGGTTCTCCGATAATCACATTTCACATCACTGGCAAGGTATTTTTGCAATCATAGATCATACATGTATCCTTATAGTCCTCTCTTTACTTAGGAAGCACATTCTGAAATTTACAGTACCCTTAGAGAGGCAGAATTAAAGAATTGTCAAGATCCTTCCTCGTTGCTACAAACTGGCATTGGCATGCTTCCAAACCTGCCAAGTTTTCAGAAACATTTGAAACCCTTGGTACCATGAAGCAGTTCTTACCTAAACACAAAGTCAGAATGATCGATTTCAGCTCCGCAGCTGGAATTTTTCAGAATGCCTCCATTTCCAACCACGGCACAGGTCTTGAAGGGATAGACTGAAAGAGGAGAGGACTGCAAACAAATAAAAAGACACAGCCAATGTCTTGTAAATCTTTTGATTGTTTCTTTGCATCTTTAGTCGTTTGTCCTTGCAGGTTTAATCCGGTAAATCCCAGTGAAAGCATTCACCATTTAGCAGACAGGGTTGCCAGGCCTGGGCAGCCAAGAGCCAAAAATAGGCACCAACAGACTGAGAACTGCTATTTCTGTCATGAGTACTTTGAGGGAATAAGACTGAATTGTTAAAACTGGATTAATATCTTTTAAATACACTTAACGCAGTAATTCTGTAGTAGTGGACTGAATTCTTGACAAGCTAAGGAACTAACTTGTACTGAAGATAGGTTAAATTTACCCATTTCCCTTTGCACTGTTACAGACTGGGGGCTGTCACACAGTCATTGCCTCTGTCAGCTAATAGCAGGTAACTTCGTAAATGCTCATTACTGTGTCATCACACAATTACATTTGATGTAAAATAACGAATTTAGGGGAACCTGAAGATGCTGTAAAGGATAATCATGTGCCCTGGCTTAACTCACGGTGAATGTGATGGCTCACTGAAGAGGTTACTGTTTTTGGTTGTACACCTTCTCTACTCTTCTTGTTAGGGGAACCTGAAGGGGAGCTAAGTGCATCCACTTGTGAACCAGCACAGATCACAACCTAGCAAATTAATGTCAATTGTTGGCTATTTCAGTTGACATTAATACAGTTGGCTGTTATCCCAGGGTCTCATCCATGTCATTCATCCTCTCCTGCTGTGGAAGCACTCACATTCAACAGAGAGGCCAACAGCTGGGCTATTTTGACTGCAGAAACTGAACCCACTTGTAAAATTGAGTCAAAACTTGCTTACACAAAATATTATCCTTCCTCCTTCTCTCACATAAAGCATTCTACTTTCTTCTTTCATTCAGTTTAAATTTGGAACCACTGTAACCTCTACTGCCATGAAGTTTTTAGTGATTCACAGCAGCATTAAAAAGGACTGGACTCATGGTAGCTGGGATCTCACAAATCAAGAATGCCAGAGTCAGGTAAGACAGCTCCCATGTGCTCTTACTTTCAAGAAGTGCCTTTCTGTGGCCCTCTTCATCTGGTCTCCAGAGCTTATACATCTATTACAAGTCCTGAGCTACAAAATCTGACTCCTTTGCTCAACCTGTGTTTCTGGCTGCAAAGGCCCCACCCCAGTGGGCAACAGAGCTGGTGAGAGGGCTGGAAGGAATGTCCTGTGAGGAGTGGCTGAGGACTTTGGGCTTGGCTAGTTTGGAGAAAAGGAGACTGAGGGGCGACCTCATTGCTCTCTGCAACTTCCTGAGGAGGGGACGTGGAGAGGGGGGTGCTGATCTCCTCTCCCTGGGATCCAGTGATAGGACACATGGGAACGGTTCAAAGCTGCACCAGGGGAGGTTTAGACTGGACATTAGGAAGCATTTCTTTACCGATAGGGTGGTCAGACACTGGAACAGGCTTCCTAGAGGGGTGGTCGATGCCCCAAGCCCATCAGTGTTTAAGAGGCACTTGGACAATGCCCTTAACAACATGCTTTAATTTCTGGTCAGCCGTGACTTGGTCAGGCAGTTGGACTAGATGATCATTGTAGGTCCCTTCCAACTGAAATAGTCTTGTATTGCATTGCATTGCATTGCATTGCATTGCATTCTATTCTATTCTATTCTATTCTATTCTATTCTATTCTAATCAGGTTTACCATCAAAATATAAGTTATATGACCAAGCCTGCACGAGAAATAGCATGGGAATATAAGGAATATGAAATGTTGTTCCAGACTGAAATGCCTTTGAAAATGGGAATGAGAAAAGCAAGGCAAACGTTCTCCAAGGATTCACTCCTGAACTCAGCTGGCTGCCAAGCCAGGCTGCAACTTGTGTTCTGTAGCAACTCTACCTACAATCCAATCTATGATACCCTGTCCATGACTCCACCACTACAGAGGAAGGCAAAAAAAAAAAGGTTTTACAAGGTGAATGAAGAAGGGAATACAGGGGGTGAAGGGTCTCTTCCAGAGGAATCAAAGCAGCTCTATTACTAACCCAAAATATATACGATACTGCAATTATAATAAGAGGTAAAGATACAGTTCTTACCACAGGCAGCATCTTAAAAATGTCCTCTGTAATGAGAATGGTCTTTTTACTGTCCACTTCGTAACTCATGTTACTTCCCAGTGGGGTGTTGTTTTGAGAAGCAATAAAATTGTGAACTGCATCACAGCAGGAAGCTAATTCTGACCTGCAAAAAACCCAAATAAAACCTCCTCAAAGACAGGAAAATAAGTAGGAAAGCGGTGGTAGAGAATTAGATGAATGAAAAGCAGTTCTAATTCACTAAGCAACAAAAAAAAAAAAAAGTGAACCCTCTATAATGTCATTTCCCTTGACTTGCTTTGCAGACCAAGTCCATTTTCACAGCAAATGTTCAGAAACTAATCAGACCAACAACTTCTTTTCTTATCCTTTTTCTCTCTTGGTCTCCCCTTCCCATCCAGAAAAAGTTGTAATCGGTCTTCTTATAATTATTAATTGTTAAGATTCTTATAGAAACACTGAGAGACTTCAGTCCCCAAAGAATTAACAATGTGATTTCAATCAACAAAGAACAAATGATTGTAAGAAACTAGAAGGCTGAAGAAAGAAAGAAAGAACCAAGGAGATGAAAGGAATGGTGATGGGAAGTACTGGCTATAGTACTTAGCGAACAGCTAGATGGTTGCAAGCCAATTAATTAATAATTCCTTTCTGCAACTGTTCAGCACGTTTTTCCCGTGCACAATATCACAGATGTTAAATAATTTACATCACAACTTGCAAATAAAGAAGGATATCTTTGTGGTAGAGACAGACAGTTTAGCTGCTCCCCAAAACACCTAGCAGAAGTCCTTAAATAGGTAAGAGCGCAAGGGATTCACTCAAACTTTATGTAGGAGTGAAAGCTATCACCCATCTTACAATTCTTGTTACCTCCAAACTGATAAAAATATTATGTGTGTAAACATCCTATATTATTAACAGTCAAATGCAATGAAAAGCCCCATCAGACATGAAACACTGTAATTAATTCTACTTTAGGGAATGATTTTCAGACTGTAAGGCTGAAATATTCATGTCCAGCCATTATCTATCAATTGGTAAGCCCTAGCTATCTCATTAGGTGAGATACTAAGAGAACTACTAACCATTTAGAGAATAAAATTCATTGATAACAGAATCCCTTGGAATTTTGAAGAAGATAACACAGCAGGGAAAATATAGTAATTCCTATCCAAACACTAAAGGTTAATTGTGAAGAAAAAAGTATTTACTCTTAGAGCCAGCGGAATAGAAAAGTTCGATTTCATACTTTTTTCAGTGAGTAGGGTAAACCAAACCATTGGAACTAGTTAAACAATACAGGCCAAATTCTGGCTGAAAGTAAGATGACCTTAATAGGGTAAGACATAGGTAAGAGAAGTTGCTTAATTCGACTTTATCGACAATGTACATAGAGCAAATATTCTAATAATAATATAATTATATTTCTGATGGAGACAAGGCATAGTCTAGCACATGGAAGAACCTAAGGATTATGTTTCCCTCTCCCTGTCCCTTGGGGAGCAGCCGTCCCTCACTGCTCCCTGGCAATCACATGGAGATGAGAAATCACAAAAAACCATAATTTTGATTTCCTTTAATTTTTTCTTAAAGCTAAATGAAGCAGGCCTAAATATTATCTGTGTCAACCACAGGATGTTCAGAGGAGAAGAAATAATACAAGAATATTCTTGCCCTGCTTTAGTAAAACAGTTGTTTTGTGTGTGATGACTACCAGAACCTGAAAAAGCAAACTGATGATAGATAACATTCATTAATACAGATGACACGTTTTTGCTTTTTATTACTCATTCCACAAGAACGAGTGCTTCAATAAAAGCAGAAACAGTCTGGAAGAAAAACAGATACCAGAATTAATAAGAAAGTAACAGTTTAAATTAATATCATGGATCCACTGAGGAAGTAAAACAGAGCCAGGGTAGTTCAGAAACACAGCAAGAACAAGAGATTACATACTGATAAATGATATTTATTCTTAAGTTACCTAAGAGTATATGTGCTAAAAATTTGGAGGTAATAATAGAAACCTCTTACTTAGATCAAATCAAGACACAGAATCCCACCATCCCAAAGAATCCATGTACAGACCTCCAGTGGGAATGCATGTAACCTACAGATGGTAATACCCATTGACGATGTATTTAGCAATCTGTTCATACAGGATTTTGTACACGCTGTGACACTTGGTACTTCCACAACTGATAGCAAACAATGAGGACGGGGTAGAAACTGGGCAGTTCAAGCAATTTGTTACTGCAACCATCATCCCAGTGTTAATCTCATATGTGGTCTCTGTCATGAGGTAATGACACCCTGAAGAGCACATACTTCGTAAGATTATGACATATATTGTACAAGCCAATTCTTTTTAACAAGTGCGACATGTAAGGTGTTGCAAATCCAAGACAACATTTTAACTCATGTATCATGGCACCTGGGGAGAGATAAATTGTTAAAACCTACCACACAAACAAGTTCCTAACCAGAGGACGGGATAAGAGACAAGGGTCAGAATCTTAACAGCACCAAATGGCACTACCTTGAAGTCAAACTCTGCATGTTCTTTGGAAGGATACAAAGTGATCCATGCTGTCTGTTCTGACTTGGAGAAAACACTGAGATATGTGTGGGCAGCTCTTGGAAGATGAGATATTACTATACAGGCTGAGCATCCACCTCAGATACGTGTAAGAACGTGGATGTAGCTTACGGTAAGAAGAAAGTTCCACTTGTTAACAGAGCTGCTAGACTTGGGGTTGCCCTAGAACAAAGTGTTTTTATGATCCAGCCACAGCATTAGAACTCCAGAGTGAAGGAGGCTGGAGTCAAAGTACCCAAGTTTTGCAGGGCCCTAGGTTTGGAAAGTATCTCCTCTGGAGTACAGATTGGTACTGGCACTTTTGTATTTGGAGGAAGCCTTCTCTCCAACATTACTCCTGCAAGCAGCTGGAAGCGGAGTGAGACCTATGAGCTATTTTTAAATCCTGAGGTGTAACATCAACCACAGATATTTCTTACATGAAGATAAGCAGAAAGGGAGTTGATTGCATTAGCTGGAAATTTCACTTATAACATGTAACGAACAAAATCAGTACCTGGAGAAAGACTACACTATTTGGACTGGTAATAAATACCTTATAAAACTGAGTAAGTACAGTCATGATAGTCTTAATAAATAAACCAAATGGAGTGCGCATTTTTCTGTGAAATTTTGTTTGTATTAGACAACACAGAGTCATTGTTGCACTGGAGAATGTTTTTTTGTTGCTCAGCAGACCCTTTCAATGAATTTTGTCCTTTGTGGACCAAGGACCTGTTTTTGTACTGAGGTCAGCCGGGGTGGAATTCTGAGCCCACACAGCATCCAGATAATTTCTCCAGGTTTGTGGCTGCTGAGAACTTCAGAAAATCCTGGTTTCTGAAGCAAGTTATCAAAGTATTGAGACAAGCCAAAGCTCCTGTAGTAGCTCTGTACCAAAGAAGTTCAGCCTGAACTACTGTATCCTTCCTAGCAGCAAAATTAATTAACTCAGCTTGGTTCTGCACTAATAGGAATATATGAATTTTAGCTCGTACAGTGCTCGCGTACAGGCTGCACGTGCCTGCTGACAAGACACGGTACGCACACATCCTGAAGAGACTGCAAACTTCTCAACATCTTCCTCCACACAACTTGATTTGAACCAGCCATAAGCACTAACTCAGTCAACAGTTAGTCAAGGGCTAGTAGAGTTTCTCAGCTGGTTCAAAAACCAGCACTGCTCTTATCCTGAGTGGAACGGGAAGAATCTATAATAAGGGTGAAATTTGTCTTTATGCAAAGAGCTTCTGCAGAGTTTAAAAACTCCCCATTCCTCCAAACTACTGATACAAGCAGCAAGAGGACCTTTGATTCATCCTCCTGCAGTAAGTAGGATGGCTTTTATTCAGAACACCTTATTTCATTAGAAATGCTTAGCTAAAGCCATTTTGTTCTATTTTTTTAAGATATTTTGTTCAGATATATATCTAGTATGGAAAGGCACTTGCTTCTGCACCAAAACTTTACACAGCCTCATGTAAAGTTTCGACACCCTCGTGTTGTGGAACACAGGAAAGAGCGCACACCACTGGAACGGTCTGCTCCAGCCCAGAGCTGGACCACTGGGCCAGCACAGTTAATCGTGATCCTCAAGGGACTGCACTGCCCCCAGGGGGATGTAAGCCTGCAGAATCTGACAAAACTGCATGAACTTAATATGCAGACTACACTTGGTGTGACACCAGTGTGTGTAGACCTGGGGCACAAGTGCATTCTTCGTGGCTGAGGACAGTGTGAAATATTTCACTGACATTATACATTGGATTAAATTGAGGTGGGGGGAGGCTAAAAGTGGATGGGGATGGACACTGCAGAAGTGTCAAAATATGCAGAACATTATTCTAAATAGTAGATGCTCAACTGTCCTCTAAGGCCATGGTGGAGGGCGAGGAAAATCATCTTAATTTGCACTAAGAAAAGCTTAAGTATTAGGAAGCACACTGAAACAGGTTGCCTAGGCAAGGTGCAGAATTTCAACGACGGGGGATTTTTAATAGATATCTGGCCAAACTTCTTTCAGTAATGGTCTAGGTCCATTTGATTCTAAGTCACCTTTCACAAACATCTGTACCCACGAATATTTGTTTGCAAAAAGTACATCATATCAGTCCTGTTATAAAGCACTTGCACGTTATCCACACCAGCAATGCATACACAGACGTATCTCTTTGTGGATCTTCAGTTACCCAGAACAGATAAACATTGCATATAAGAGATAACCAAACACAAAGTAAGACTAGCAAATATTTCACACCACAGTTTGTAATATCATTTGAATAAAGGGCAAAGTATTCCAAGTGACAAAAGTGTGTGGATTACTAATATCCATTAAAAGTCTATGCTTGCCTAATATCTTGTTTTAATAGTTCACCTAGCTTAGGTATTTGTAATCGTTCATGTTAGCTATTGTACTGCACATGTGAAGACAACAAAGACTTTGAGGTTTCATATTGAAGAGGTTGTCGTGACAGTACAGAGAAGAACTCACAAAAAATCCCACTATATTACAGCAAAATTTCAGGGGTGCAACTACAAACAGTGAGACTACCTTTTATCTATGTCCACTGCTGTAATATCTTACAATGAGCAAGCAATTATCTTACTGTACTGCACTGGGGGCTCTAGACAATGCAACGGGTTTCTCCAGGCTTTTGTCAATCCAAGTCAATAGCATCAAAGTGCAATGAGGCATATTATGACATGCTGCAATCTTTTAGAAAGGAGTGGTTAAATCTGATATCTGAAACAGAACATGTTGAGGGGGAATGCTACGCTGACAGCCCTTGAACTGTCTATAAATGAAGTAACTACATAAATGTCTAAGACAATGAAAGTCAACAGGGTTCAATCTGAAATCAAGGCTGAATATGTAAAAGTGTAATAAATTTTTCAAACCAAAGACTATTTAAAGAGTCCACTATGAAGACATAATTAACTCAGTCTGATCCAAAATTAGGTTCCCCTTATAGGAATCCTGCAACCTTTAGGAAAGTATATAGTCTGTAAAGCAATTAAAAGATTCAACCACTTCTCCAAACTGCACCAATTACTATATCTCCACTCAGTCTTCTTCTCTTCTGAAATAGAAATATGCCTCTGAATATATACTCCTGATTTTAGATATGATCTACTAAACCCATGCAGCAAATGTACTCTTAAATCACACTGTAATCTCAGAGTTCTACATATTTTCTTGAATACTGGAATGGAAGATTTCAGACAGTAGAGTGGAATTATTGATCTGTTTAGTGTTAGGAAAGCTATTGATTATGTGGTGGTGTGAGCTTATGTAAGCATAAATTGACCTTGCAGGGTATTTTATCTGTGTTTCAACTGTGGTTCATTGCAGTACGCAGATGTGTTAAGCAATATTGCTATGTATGTTAGAATGTAGCATACTACAAATTAATCTCTTTAAGAAGGAATGGAATTATATAATCTGCAGGAATGTTTAACACACACTTTTTAGAAGAGATAGTGAAGTAGGAAAAGGGTAATAGAGGTCGAGTGGAATAAAAAGCAGGAGGGGAAGTTACAGGACTAGGAAAATGGGTTGATCTTTTCACTGTTCTTTTCAAGACCCAGGGTTCTTTTTTAAAAGTAGCAATGTTTTCTTTTTAAAAAAGTTAAAAATATTTCGGTGGGGTGGAGCAGTGTGCCAGCTAAACTGCAGTGTAACATCACGGGGTTTAAACCTGTATTTTACACCTAGGAATTTCCTTCTCCCTTCATTATCAGATGCGAATAAGGTCTGTCAGGAATGGTATTTCCACTGGGAGGGGGCCCAGTATCCACAGCTCACACAGGGCTATTCCAGTAAGATACCACTCCTGAAGAACCATTGCACTGCTTTGCCAGGCTCCAATCTCAGCAAGATAGCCCAGAAATACAATGACCAGAGGCTTCTCTGAAACACAGCATCTGCTCGGCCTTTCTTCATATCCTCCTTCCCCTCCTCCCCAATCATTTTGAGGGTTGTTTTACCTATTTGTTAGCTTCCAACAAAAACAGCAGTTGCAACTAATTGGAAAACCTGCAGATTATTTGCCACCACGGGTGTATGGCCCAAATGAGAATAAATCAAGCTTGAACGTCTGTAAAGCAGAAATGTGGAGGTGTAAAAAACAATTACAGCTTGCACCCAATTGGACTCTGTAATTTGTTGCACTAATGAAACATTTCTTTTAAGTGGAAAACCTTTGAAGACTACTAATATAATGATTAATATTCAGGTTACCTAGGGAACCTGAGACTCTACTGACTGTAGCTAGAAGAGCCTTTGCAGAGGAAGCTATCCAGCATGGCTTTTTTCTGGAGCTTTAAGAATGATGCTTCCAGGCATCTGCAAGATCATTTCCCCTCCCTTTTCAAGTTTGTACCAATCCTCTCTTATAATCAAGAAATCTGAGGACTTGCTTTGTCTAAAACAAGTTAGAGCTGATGTAAATCTGAAAAGGGAGGAAGAATTCAGGTGGGCTTAGAAACAAAGGGATAATGTGGACATGCTAGACTATTGTGGAGGCATAAAGAACAAGAGAAATAAAAAAGAACAGGAGAAGCATTCAGCTTCGCTTGAAATTCATAAAGGAAAGGTCTGAATAAAAAAGTTAAATACTTCTCTGTATGTCAGTAGCAGTACATGTTGGAGAAGACCTTCCCTAAATCACTGTTAGTAGGATGCCATTTACACCACTTCTGGTGTAGGTATATCACCTTTGCTAGCACCTATTGTGTGTGCTAACACTTAACGTTAAGAGGTTGAAGATAAAACCTCTTTAGCAAGGGCTGACAAACACTAATGTGGGGCACAATAAATCTTAACCAGATTGCAAGAGCGATGAACCACGTGCTTGCACTTGCTTCTCTGAGGACAGCCTAAATCTGGCAGTGCTGATGTCAGCATTACAGATACTGAAATAAGTGAAGTGTCAGGAGACTGGCTGCCCGACAGAGGCTGGACAGCAGTCAACCAGAGATGAGTGACTGTTGATATGGGAGGTATTAATGAGAACATCATGGCTTGTACTTGCCTCATGATTCTTCTTGCTTTTGAGACACGCATGGGTAAACATCACGTAGCTGTCAAGAACCACTAACCACTGCCAGACAGTAACCTAGCCAATAGCATGTGAGCAGGCACAGCAGGGTAGCTTTAGAGGAAGCCATTTGGAAAAGGGCAGCTCTCTGACAACAAATGGACACAGTTTGTACAGCTGCATGGCAAAGCTGAGCTAGGTAGCAGAGGGTCAACCTGGAATCCTGCACTCTGCTTTTTGTACAATGGGTTGGCAAAAACAGGGTGGTTTGTGCCACACGTGGCTGTCAGCTGTAACCCTTTTGCCAGATACAAAGACAAGTATTTCTTTCCTGCATTGCATTCCTAATTCATATTATTTCATTTGGCCTGGATCTGCTGGGAGTGAGGCTTACAAAGAGAATTGACGTGTACTCATTGGCACGCGGTGCTGTCTTCTAGGAATGTAAGAGTTACTGGCTCAGACCACATATTCATTCACTCCACTACCAGTATGATGGTAGCCAACAGCAAAAGCTGCAAAGGAAAACACAAGAAAGCTTCTTTGAGAAATTCACTACCCCACGGGAAGCTGCTTTTGAACCATATTAATTAGAGGTTAGTTTATGCCCTGAAGCGTAAGACATTAAATCCCTTATAAATATGCGTGCCTGTACTTCAGAACTTCAGGATACACAGAGATGTCATACAACTGACACCATGCCTGGGAAGCATGTAAGTGTTCGCTCCATTTAACAGATGGGCAAACAGGGAAAGAAGTCAAGCAGCTTCTCTGCAGCCTAGTCAGCAGGCAGACTTCTGGTGGCACTGCCAGGTGAATAATATGACACAGGCCACTTCAAGCTCTCCTCCTGAAGGTGGTTAGCTGTATTACCCAATTCCTGCTGCACAGCCCCATCGAGATTAATTTCCTCTTCTGCAAAATGGGTGTGTTTATCTACCTACTTAATGAGATTTTTAGAACTGAATAATATTTGTATTATTATTATACACAACTATTATGCAATGCTGACACTAGGCAAAGTTAGAAAAAGGAAGAGATGTACTGTCAAGGGATTATTAATTCATTTATTTTGCTGCATTTCTAGAAGCTTATTCCTCATAGAGCTCTGTCAATGTATCATTTCTCAGCTAGAGCTAGTTCCAATCTCTTGTGCTTAAGCCTGATAAATAAGTTTGGGAGTGCTGTAAGCATGGACTGTACACAGATTTAGTCAGTAAATTTTATATTGAATTTGTTTTTCTCTTCTTTTTTTAATCTTTTTTTTAAAGCTTCTGTTGACCAACTGCTAAGAGCCTTGAAGGTCTCCAGTATGGTCTGGGAGCAAGGACAACTGTAAAATTTTAATATTCTATTTCCAGAAAACAAGAGAGAGAAAAGGAGTTTGAGAGAATGGAAAAAGAAAGAAAAGACTTATGCAAAAGCACACATCTCTTATAAAATAATCATCTGCAATGCCCTAAATTGAAGTTCCAGTCCTTGGTCGTATCAATGGAATTTTTGGATGATATCAAAGCAGACCAAATTTCATAGGAACAGAGGAATATACAGTACTGTCATCAGAATTGCAGCATGGGTTGTATCCATACGAACTAGCTAATACTCCAGCTAGTCTGGATGTCAAAAAGCAATGAATCCATAACAGCACAGCCCTTGAATGTTGATTAAGTAATAAGAGTTTGTCCAGCCTGTGCTGAACCACGGGTTTCAAAAGATTTGTTTTGCTTGGTATTCGACCTAAGTTAAAGCTAGCAAGCTCGCCTCAGTGTACATGCAGTCCACATTTTCTAGGTGGCTTACTGCAACCCACAGTTTTCATTTTCACTTTTGAATATTTCCAGTCTGATCATTGGTTGTATAACCCACCTTGACTACTTAGGACCCACACTCTCTGCTGGAAGGCAAATACAACAAGAGGCAAATACAACCTTAACTCTGGGTATTCTCCTACCTCAGCTTTGGGAAACACCATTAGTCAGTTATGATACACAGCAAACACAACAATTTATGTTGCACAAAAAGCTTTGCCCCAAAAAACTGCTTTTTCCAACAGTATCATGCTGAGTATGTGGATATTAAGTTTTCCATGCTAGTTAACTCCAAAGAGTTGTAAGGTAGGTCAGTTTATTTATTTTTAATGATTATGACGGAATCTTTAATTCTGATCCATGTAATAATAAAATTCAAGACAGTATTTTCCCTGGGGAGAAAACAGGGTTGGCACAGTGAAGCTGTTCTCTAAACCCAGCACAATGCATTTCCAAGTGAGAGTGGAAGGTGTTCCGGGATCACTGTCCCTACTGAGCATGTACTTACATGCCATCCCGAACGAGGACAGATGTAATCACATGCTCACATGCTCCGGGGCCATGACATACAACGTCAAACCTAATGAGTGCCTTGGGCACTTCTGTAACAGAAGCAATAGTCTTGGGGTAAGAAATACACTGCTTCATTACACAGTCTTTTACCAGAGTGTCAGTTCAGATGGACAAAATCAGATTACTGATTTCTTTTTAATACTGTAGGTTTTGTGTCATGAATATTTTAATCCATTCTACTTATGTTAGTTAACTATTCATTATAGTAGAGAGAGGTGAAATTACTTCATTTGTGCAGTTCTTTTATCCTACTCAGTTTGCACAGTTCAATTCAAATAAACAAGAAGACCCCCAGCATCAAAAGATTAATAGAAATGTATAGCTATGAATGCAGTCTAAAAGCACTGCAAAATTATCTTTTCAAAAGGGAAGATTTCAATTTATGGTTTGTTAGACAAATCTAAGGTAAACAGCTTTTCTAAATGAGACAATGAAAATTACCTAAATTTTGTAGATTCTTCTGGTCTCCTTATCCAGGTGCAGTTCTTCAGTTTTGTAACTATGTGAAGATAATAATCTTCTGAATATCTAAAAAAGGCAACAACATCAAACACTAGAATATATATGTATGTATATTTAGAAACAGTCTCTAAAACATTCAAATGATGCATGTATTAATAATAATGTGCACGGTGCATATATAATAGATTGCTTTTAGAACTTCATGACCTATTTTATTTTTGTAATTTGTAACAGTACTATCCTCATTTAATTAGCATAACCTATTAAACATTGCTTCTTAATAGTGATGTCCTAATGAACTTTTCTTTTCAGAAACTTTCAAAAGTACACTAGTTTCAAACTTAAATATCTGACCATAAATATCTTGAAGTTATTAGACATCATCTCAAGTGCAAAAGTCCAAAATAATACAAAAAAATTCTTTGTTGTACTTGGTGTTTTAAACTTCAAAAATGTTTTGAAATGTGGCTCTTGCAAGCCAAGATGAAACACAATACTTCTTATGCCTTTTCTTTCATTTACCTTATAGAGTCCCCAAAGTTCAATTCAATCATCTAAGATCATAGACCAATTTTTACAGATATAAGTTTTCCTTCAAATTATTTCTTAAATAAAACAATCTGTTGTTTTACATCAACCAGTACTTTGGTTACACTGGTACGTGTAACCAAAGAGCCTTCTGCTCCTTTTAAACCCTTTCAAGAGATTTAAATTTGTCCATATGTGAAATACTTCAGAACATATAAGTCAAAAGAATGGAGACATTTCTTCCCTTGTAAGTTCAATGTTAATACTTCTCCCATTTGTGCTTGGATCCTAACATAGGTTTTTTAGAAACAATAACTCTGACTTATAAGGAGGACTGGGGGAATGGGAAGAAGAGATGATATAGATGCCATGAATACAAATTCTACATGACTCATGTCTCCAGAAAAGATCTACCTGGTATTATTTTAGCAAAAATGGGTTAGCGTTGCCCCAAAATCAAATGATCATGAGTTTATTTAAGGTAGAACTTAGAAGTGTGTATTTTGAAAAGATTGACAAGAGTCAAGATGGCAAGAAACCTCATTTGTTCTTAAATGGAGCGTGAGAATTGATGAAAAGGAATATAAAAAAGGCTGCGGTGCCTTGCAGCAGCAGAGGTCAACAACCTGAAAGCCTCCTTCTCTCTGTGTGTTCAACATGCTTTTAGTACCACAGCTTTATAGTAAACATTTGAAAAAAACAGATCCCTTTTTTTGTTTCCTTCATAAAAGTACTACAGCTGCTAAAGTTAACTCTGGAGAAAAATCAGGTCACATTTCCACATGGAAAAAGAAATGAAACTTTTAAGGAGAATACTGCATTGGAGCTGGTCTTTGGCTCAAGTTTGCACCTGTGACAACACATAGGATTTTCATCGTCTAGACTTCGCAAACTCTTCAAGGAACTAGATGATTGTGCCTAAACTGATTTTACCGAACGCTTGCACAACTCAAAAGAGACGGAATGAATAACCAGAAGTGGGAGAAGAGTGAAACTAGTTTCATCGCAGCTGTAGCTGATCTGACCTGGTGCAGTACATTCTTCGTCCTTCCAGTCCAACTCCAAATCTCTTCTCTCCCTTGTGCTACTGCTGACTTCACCTCTCTTTTGTCTTTGCCAGCTTTTGCACTTGGCAAATGCCTTCACAGGCCACTTTAATTCACTACCATGGCAAAAAAATAACACAGAAGATTAAAAAAAAAAAAAGCAGCACATCATAGCTTTTCTTCTTCTTTAGTGTGTTAAACCAGATTAGGAAAGATTCCATTGAACACCACAGCCAGTATAAGCAGGAAGCAATGGAAACGGAGAAACTGGGAACAAGGCCTTCCTATTTTGGCAGCTGCCTGCTGGTATGTTGTATTAGCAGCATTGGAACTGCAGCCAGAGAAATGGGAACTACTTTCTTGCTGAAGTTGCTACCTAAATTGGCTCACTGTGAGGTCAGACAAGTGTCAGTCTGGGAGACTGGGACTCCACCTGCAGCCCATGGAGGACACAGAGGACAGGGAGTGAACGTGGGGGAAGGATGGGACAGAAGCACACAACTGAAGTAACCTATGCTGATGTTGAATCACTCATCTAGTTTTATTCCTTAAGGCTGCACAATAAATAACTCTTAGATGCTGAGACTTATGGAAAAATTCCAAGAATTAATAGGATAACAGGGCATAAAGAGTTACTTAGGCTATCATTATCTAGGATTAAAAAAAATAGAAAAAGCAAATTCTAGCCTAAAGACTGATAAGATGAAGATCAGAGTCAGAAATGAAAAGAAAAATTACCATCAGCTCAGAAAGAAATTGCATAGACTGACAAGTTATTAGCAAGTTACAGGGAAACATTTGGTAAGGAGAAAAATCAAAGCATCATCCATCATGCTAGTTCTGAGGCCTCATGAGAAACCTGGGCAGTCACTGTCAGAAACTAAGGACCTTCTTATACATGGAACAGAAGCTGCACCCAGGGTAAAAACACCAATTACAATGCAAGAACGTTGCTGCCTTTTCATTGCTCTCTACTGGATGGAATCACTCTTGCTCGGAGGTGTCTAAGCTCACCAGCTCACCCAGCAAACCACCACTTCCAGGTCTTTACAAGGCAGAACACCACCTCTGCTCACCCCATGCATCCAGTTTTGCTCCTCTTGTGACTTACAAAGACACTCAGACTGTCGGAACTCATCTTTGCCAGTGCTGCAGAGACAATCCAGCAGCATGTCCTGCGCGACAAGCGCTCCCGACTGCGGCAGCTCTGCAAGGCGGATGCCACATCTGCTCACATTGATATAAGGCTTCCATGAAACGAACTCTACTTGAATACAGACAATATTCCAATAGATTAATTTTTTTAATGAGTCAAAGTGAAGCTCTGGGATTTGCTGCAGCTGGGTTTACAGCCCAGAAAGCTTTGTTTTCCTCTCAGAAAGCCTATTTTAGCATTTTCTGCTTTAAGGGAGCCTTGGGGACTCACTCCTCCAATGGAATCAGTCTAGAAGACCATCAGGGTATCATTTCATGGCTCTGCTGTAACCCAGAGAGTCCTCTTCTCCACTGTTCCATTTTAAAGAGCTGGGACAATATATATATTTCCACTGGCACCCAGGAGCTTACAGCACATATTCACTGATGCCAAAAGGGTTTTATTATGAAGATGAAAAAGCTCAGGTAAATTGAACTATAAAAATACATGGACAAGACAATAATTACAGTGCTGAGAATAGTGAATGAAACACGTTTTGTCCTGTTTTTGTCTGCCACCTGCACCACAACCATTATAATAACTTGCTGTTGTAGGAAACTCACTTACACTGTACAAGCCTTGCTGACAAATAACACCTGGAAAGGGTTTTTTGCCTATAGTACTTGTCAGGTACGCAGTGACCTTCTACGTTAACTGCAGTGGCTAAGGTGGAATTATTATGCACAGTTGAAGCACTGACAAAGTATAAGTATCTTCTAATTTTTGGCAGATATCTAAAGGACAACGGCAAGGACAGAAGTGTTGAGGTAGTAGGGAGACAATAGGTAAAATGTCAGAACAGAGAGACATATGCAGACTGGTTACTTGCTAAAACTAAACAGCTACTTGAAAAAAACCTATTTGAATTAGAAGGAAAATTGAACAGCAGGAGTGAAGAAAGGAGATATTCCTATGTGGCAGTTTATGTTCAAGAAATAAACAAATAAAAAGAAAAACAATGGCAGGAAATGCAAGAGAAGAGGAGGATCCCTTTTGCCTTTGGATATTTTGATATTACCAAAACAGCTATTAGTTTTTAAAGCCCTCAGGAGAATGTGCACAGGGTTTGCTCTAGAATAAAAACGGAAAACTGCCAGCAAAACTCAGCATTTCAGGCTTTTTATCACCACCAGCACACACATACCTGCTATAATAATAACTTCCCACTTACATAGCATTTTTTACTACCAAATCATTTGACAAGTTTTAAACTAGTAATCTTTTTCCCTTTCTGCCAACTTAAGAGACAAGAGTGTCCAGAACGTCCCTGAACGTGTAGAACTGCAATATGAAGCATTTATATACCATGCCTGTGGGTCACACCTTGAAAAGGCAACAAAGATCCATGCAGCTCCTCTCAGTGATGGGGAACCAGTTGCAACATACATGGCACAAAGCAATCCCTTGCTCCGTTGTTCCAAGGATCAGCTTCTCTTCCTACCTGCCCAATTCATTTTCTGCCTCATTAAATGGCACAGTTCCTTTCTCTTTAGCCACAGAATAAAGGTCTCACACGTCACAAAGTTTCTCCTACAATCTCAGCTCCAAAACATTCTAGATATGAAGAGCATGTCTGCATTGCTGCAGCCTGTACAACTTCGTAACATGCGGGATAAATTAACAGCATTTATATTGATAGAACTGATTTTGGAGGCAATACAGTGACTGGTTGTCCTTCTCTTGGCGTTAATCACTCAATTTTTCAGTCAACTGTATTCTTTGACCTCTGCCAGTCTCTGTTTCAGCTTTCGCTGGCAGCGCATCAGTAACATAGTGGTCTACCACCTTTCAAAGAGTAAAAACTTCAATGACAGTGTTATGCAATGAGAAAGTGAGGAGGGGGTAGAAAAGACAGGAAAAAATTTAAAATCATGATTTAATGATGTTTCTGTGTTAAGGAAAAATTTGACTTCTCCAGTCCTTTGAATGGAGAAAGACACAAAATTATTTTAGCAGAGGTTTTGTTTCTCATTCCATTTCTCTTCTCTTCACAAATGGTTGGGGGGGGAGCTTCCAATTTTAAAGACACCAGGGCACATAATTAATTTTAAGTCGGTCCTAATGCAAAGCCTTTCTTATTTACAATGTTTTATTTATTGGTGCATCCATATAGGCAAAATGTCGATGTCAAAAGCAATGGGCTGCTTCTCCCATTTTCACTTTAGAAAGTGGCAAGGAATTTGAGCAGGGCTGGTATCAAAGATTTTTTTTCCATGTCAGAAAAAAGCAGAACAGCAAGTTGAAACCCCAAATTAATTTGGGGTGTTTTTTCAATGTATCTAAAACTGAATTATTAGTTTCCTGTGAACTAGTTATTATAAACAGTGCAATTAATTAGCAAGTTTTTATACCAGTACATTTCCATACTTACTCTAGTGAATATGCTGAAAAGAACCTATTAACTGAGGTTGCTCATAGCAGGAGTGTTCACCAATCAGGAAAAAAACACTCAAGAATGAAATTATGCCTCACAGATTCTCTTCAACCTTTTTCTGAATATCGTGGAATAAAATGTTGCTAACTGGCAAGGATAAATCTTGTTGACTTATATTGTGGAAAAAAAATAAAAAATCCAACCTCGAATAAACCTAATTCATGTGAAAGAAAAAATGCAGGCAAAGATTGGTTGAAAAATTTCTGTTTCCGGTTGTATAGCTCCACATTAATATCATCGAGAATTATGTAGAAGAGGACAATCTTTTACCCTTCTATTCAAAACAAACAAAGCAGAAAGCACTGCAAACACCTACCTTTTCTTTTTGATAGATGATGACAAAATGTTGTCCTGAATTGCCTTACATGTTGAAGCCTGCTCAAACTGGTAAATTCCATTTTTATTAACAGTTGTTCTGTTGAGGGGAGGAGAAAAAGCAACAAACTTTAAAAGAGAGAACAATGCTGTCACATTTACTTTGCTATGACAGTAAGATTAATAACTGTTGATTTAGCTGAAAACATTACAAAAAAAATCTTACTGATTTCTGTTGTTGGGGTAGGTTGACCCTGGCTGGGGGCCAGGTGCCCACCAGAGCCGCTCTATCACTCCCCTCATTCACCAGACAGGGGAGAAAAGGTATAACGGAAAGCTTATGGGGCAAGATAAGGACAGGGAGAGATCACTCACTAATTATTGTCACGAGCAAAACAGACTGAACTTAGAGAGGAAATTCATCTAATTCATTACTAAGCAAAACAGAGTAGAGGAATGAGAAATAAAACGAAATCTTAAAACACCTCCCCCCACCCCTCCCATCTTCCCAGGCTCAACTTCACTCCCGGCTTCAACCTCCGCCCCCCTCCAGCAGCACAGGGGGACGGGGAGTGGGGGTTACGGTCAGTTCATCACGCGGTGTTTCTGCTGCTTCCTCATCCTCAGGGGGAGGACTCCTCTCATCGTTCCCCTGCTCCAGCGTGGAGTCCCTCTCACGGGAGACAGTACTTCACAAACTTCTCCAACATGAGTCTCTCCCACGGGCTACAGTCCTTCACGAACTGCTCCAGCGTGGGTCTCTCCCACAGGGTGCAGACCTTCAGGAGCAGACTGCTCCAGTGTGGGTCCCCCACGGGGTCACAAGTCCTGTCAGCAAACCTGCTCTGGCGTGGGCTCCTCTCTCCACGGGTCCACAGGTCCTGCCAGGAGCTTGCTCCAGCGTGGGCTTCCCACAGGGTCACAGCCTCCTTCAGGTGCCTCCACCTGCTCCAGTGTGGGGTCCTCCACGGGCTGCAGGTGGAATCTCTACACCCCCTCATCCTTCCTCCATGGGCTGCAGGGGGACAGCCTGCTTCACCATGGTCTTCACCACAGGCTGCAGGGGGATCTCTGCTCCTGTGCCTGGAGCACCTCCTCCCCCTCCTTCTGCACTGACCTTGGTGTCTGCAGAGTTTCTTACATCTTCTCACTCCTCTCTCTGGCTGCAAAAGCTCTCCCTAACTGGTTTTTTCCTTTCTTAAATATGTTATCACAGAGGCGCTGATTGGCTTGGCCTTGGCCAGCGGCGGGTCCGTCTTGGAGCCGGCTGGGATTGGCTCTATCAGACACAGGGGAAGCTTCTAGCAGCTTCTCACAGAAGCCACCCCTGTAGCCCCCCTGCTACCAAAACCTTGCCACGCAAACCCAACACAGTTGTGAAGCTCTTGTATAAAAGGGGAGTTTGCTGCTCGTGACTATAAAATATTTCATTCTTTACAGTAATCCTATTTCATAGTCTGAATTGTATTTTCTGCTATACACTGTAATCAGAAAATGTAAAATATGAAATTAAATAGGAAGCCTCTTGAATATTATGTTTTGAAGACATTTAAAATATTCACCAGTAAAATATTTAGCAGATGTGATTTCCTGAAGTTGTTGATGAAATGCAATATTCAGAGCCAATACAGTATGTACAGGAAAAACCACAGGTGAAGTGGATCTTTGTACTTGGACCTTAACTGACTGACTTGAGCTTAATACTTCCTTCCCCTTGTTTATTCTTTATTTACATAGTGAGAATAAATATTTGTAAAAGGAACCGATGCAAGTGCCAGACAGTGATCTTTAATTCCTGTTGTTTTATTTTCAACAAACTCCTGTGTGGTCCTCTTGCTCTGGCAGTCCCGGTAGAAGATTTGAGCTGTGAATTAGTAAATGACTAAGATACCAAAGTCTTATTCCATTCACCTCAGTTCATCCTGTATCTAGGTTCAATCTCATACAATCACCCTCTTCCGTCATCAACCTTCTGCTGTGCGTATTGTCATTTATCTGGAAGTTTTCTTCCTCCAGCATTTTTACTTTCCTTGCTCCTTATCATTTTCCCCTTTCCCCCCGCCCTGTTCCTTTTGGGTTCTTTCCACTGATTCACTACTTATGGAGCACTTGGGCACTGCAACCTATTTGTCCAAACCAGAACTAGAAATACAGAAGACATAGATGCTGTGTCATTCACTCCTGGGTGTGAGCTGCAGCAGTGAACAGAACCCGTGCTGTCCTCAGAAACACTGAACAAGCGAGCCATCTCTGCACAGAGGCACTCATACACAAAGAGAAGGGGTCTTCCTGCTTTGTACGTAATGCGCTCTGCTTCCTTTTACTAACAAGGACCAAAACTCCATTGCCTTCACCTGTTAAAAGATGGAGACCACTTATCAACAAGATTTCTGACAAGCTGATTTTGAAGCTCTTATTCAGGAAAGATGCCATTTGAAGTCACAGAACCGCAGGGTAGCTGAGGTGGGAAAACACCTCTGGAGGTCATCTGGTCCAGCCTGCTCAAGCAGGGCCACCTAGAGCAGGTTTCCCAGGACCATGTTGAGATGGCTTTTGAGTATCTCCGTGGATGGAGACTCCACAACCTCCCTGGGCAGCCTGTGACAGTGCTCAGTCACCCTCACAGTGAAAAAGTATTCCTGATGTTCAGAGGGAATCTCCTGAGTTTCAGTGTGTGACCATTGCCTCTGGTCCTGTCATTGGGCACCACCAAGAAAAGCCTGGCTCTGTCCTCTTTGCACTCTCTTTTCAGGTGTTGATAAGGTCCCCCCTGAGCCTCCTCTTCTTAAACAACAATTAAAATGAGAAGACAACTGACTGAAGAAGAAAGAGCAGAATAAATGCTTGTTTATTTTACTACTGAACTGACTGGCATGATCACAGCTACAACGGGACGAAAAGGAACAAAGTGCCTTTCCTTCTGTTTCCATCGCCGATGAATTTTCTAGTGAATCAGCCACTCCATAGGAGCAATTCACCTAGGACACAGGCTGCAGAGGAGAGAGATCAGCTCTCTCCCTTTCCTTCCACCATCAGGAACTTCTTCCCGGTATGCTGTCAGTGCCTCTACGGAAGTATGCAGTCTGCACGCCCCTTGTTGCGGGTGATGGTTAGACACCACCACGTACACCTCTGTCCTTTCAGTTCTGCAGTGACTTTAATAGATAGTAACAGCTGGCACTACCTGCTGAGAGCTCCTTGGCTGATTTTGCATGCAGATCTTTATCTTTTTCAAGGAGTGACATACAAATGTGAGGGCAGAAGGCTCTCTGAGCACACAGTTCAGAGGACCAAGCACACAACTCAGCAGATCTTACATACGAAGTGCCAGCAAATATTCTGCCTACACCATTTACGCACACAGGTTTATTGCAGCTTTGTCTGAATGGTTCTGTCTACACTGAAAAACCAGGTGGGCCATTTCATAAAAGAAGTCAAAGCCAGTTCCCAAACAAATTTAGTTAGCACTAAATCATGTTTCCTCTCTCTTGCTTCTTTAACTCAGTAAGCTCAAATGATTCTTCTGCAGCTGCAGCTTAAACTAAGAGAAATGTCTACAGGCAAAGCTTAGCTGTATAAACAGCACCTTAAAAAAGAATTATTGATACCATAAGCCAAATGCATGTTACTGCTCCAAATAAGTCTTTCATTACAACTGGAACTCAAGATGCTGGATGCCGATTTGAGAAGCGGCCCCAGCCCTTCTGAGCCACAGCTGGACAGAGGAGATCTTTAACATATGAAGCCTGCCAGAAAACCAAGTCGGAGCTGGCAAGTAGGTTTGATCAGCTTGCTGCAAGGTGTGTTTGCAAGCATCCTCGGAGAACCAACATTCTTTCACAAGTAGGTGTCAACGCTGTGCAGAAAATCATTACAAGATCCTTATAGCTTCCTATTACTTTACATCCTGAGATGAGTGGAGGCAGTGAATAAATATTCTCTCAACCAAATACGAGCTTTACTCAACAGAATTTTAGTCTTGCTAAATTCATAGCACTAAGATCAACTGAAGCAAGTTGCCTCATTTTTTAATTTATAATTGCTTTTTATGCACACATTTTCATGACTTGAAAAATTCAAAAAAGGAATAAGTCAGATAAAAAAGAATGAGCAAAATAAATCCCTGTTCTGCATTGTTGTTAAATCCTAATAATTGCTTTTCAGCCACCAGGAGGAGAAAAAAGGAATAAGGAGTCTTTTCTTCCCGTTCCATGACACATGTATAGATCGATGAAAATGGTACAGCTGTGTGGAAAACCAGACGCAAATTTTAATCCAAATTCTTTATCCATATAATGCAGGCACAACATATATCACCAAAATGCTGCTTCTGTGGCTTTTTCCACACCAAATTTACTCAATGCTCTTTATATGGTGCAAAAAGATACAAACCCAATTTATTTGCAAGACATGAAAAACAATGACTTATTCTAGTAAAAGTTAAATCTCTGAATTCTGTTTCACTGTCACCGTGACTGCTTCACGAGTGAAAGTTTTTGCATTCAGATAAAAGGGGTGTGCAAGGGGCAGTCCAGACTTCTACTGCATTATTCATTGCAGAGTTGTGCAGACAACAGACTCAGATTAGATTTCTGATCACTTAGGACAATTACACTAGGCAACATTTAACACTAAATGAATTTACCTGAACTAGTGGATGACAGCCTTTGTTCAATACTTAGAACTGCACTATAACTTCATCAATGAAATCAGATAACATGCATTACAATGCAGAAATCAGGCTACATTCAACTAATTTTGCAAACTCTTAAGCTAGATGAGAACTTGAAGTGGAAACCATGTTATATTGTGTTGGCTTGAACTCATAAAACTTACGAAACAGGGACATTTCTGCTGCATTTCCCTTACAGTTTAGATATGTTCAAATCCAACCTCACTGACCAAAATCTGACAAACAGGGGTTTTTTTTTTAATCATATACAAACAGCTTGAGGACCACATACTTCCTATGGTAATTCTAGGAACTCAGAAAGTACACCATCTGTACTTTAATAAATCCACAGTAGATTAAGACCATGTGCCATATCTATCAGCACGTTGTTATTCTATATCTTGCTCTCAAGAAGACAGCAGTTCCTTAAATTGTAAAATTGTTTAAGACAAGGATTGCACCCACCTTTAGAATAAGTAATAGAGAAACTATATGCAAAGTCCATGGCCCCTTTTGCTGCACATGTAGCATTCAATCCTGAGACTATAGGGAGACATTGCAGGGAATCACCAGACAGACAGGTACCTCAGTTAACATGGAATTCTGGGGGAGCAGTGGTACAGGGAGGGAAAGAAAAGGGAAGCCCTTTAAAAACAAACCCAAACTCAACTCTAAAGAGTTATCAGAGTAGGAAAATGGATGGACACAAGATGGATGAAAAAAGGATGAATGGTAAGAGGGGAAAAAAAAAAAAAGGAAGATGGAGAAAGGTAATGTAGTGCTGTGAGATGTACCGTAACATAAAGATACACCCAGGACTGAAAAGCCAATCCTCCAGAACTCCCACAAAATCAGCTGGAAACAACTGAAAGAATGTGGGGTGAGATTTTCAGAAGAGCTCAGAACTGGACTGTCTGGCAGCATGGAAAGCAACAAGATTTTCACCCCTAATTTCAGCAAGAGTTAAGTCCACACTAAACGTGAGGAAAAATCCCTCTCATTGGCTTTATTCACTCCATGCCCAGCAGAACTAGTTGTAGCACTTTTTCTATGGCTTCCTGCTTGTCTGCCTGAAGCAGCACAGGACCTCTGAACCTTGTTCCAGCTGAGCATCTCCAGCTAAAAAAGGCTAACTTCTGCATGCAAAACTGCACATGTATCCTTCTACCAAACTGGCACTGAACAACACTATCCAGATTGTGAATACCTTCTGTCTTAATCTCTCCCTTGAAGAGACTAATTTATATTTGAATTTCATAGTCTATTAGTTGAATACTATTAAAACCCCTGTAATCCGTACTTCCCTAGGAAGGGTGCTCTTAAGTGCTGTCTTTGACACTATTTCAAATTAATCAGATAATAGGAATATAGCGATGTTTTTAAGATTCACAAGACCTCGATTAGTAAGGCAATACACAATTTAAATGTTTGGTGAAATGGACTATAAAAATGGCTTTATCAAACCATAGGGGTAAGAATTTTTCTTGCAATGTTAACCACAGTAACTGTGAAACAGACTGATCCTACTAGCCTTGTTCAAGTTCCCATGGAGGTTTTGTTTATCTATGGAATGCTAAATCAGGTCTTTAAGACAAGCTGCATTTTGAAATTATTTGGAAGACCTTCCAGTGCATTCAACAAAGTTATACATAACATCAGATACTTTTTATTTATAAAATCCATAAACTGTATGACAGGTAACATGACAAGCAACATTCAGAGTCTCACTGTGGGTAAAGTGAAAAGAATAAGGTACTTCCACTAAAATGATGTTACAATAGTACACCATAGACAGAATGACAGAGCAGTTTCACTTGGACCAAGTAAACAGAGAGAGGCTGGGAAACCTTTCACTGCTATCAGAACATAAATGTGTCCTGGCAGCAGCTTTCAACTGAACACCTATTCATTTAGACAGAACTAATACATGAGGCATGTGTTAGAAATGCGGTCCTAAAATATGTCTGCATGCATCACTTGGGAATGAAGGGAAAAAATACTAAGAGAGCAGTAAAATTAGTGAAGTGGCCACCAGTGCTGACTAATCTAAACTGCAGCAAATTATTTGTGCAATATACTAAGCTACTGTTCATAATGATGGTAATAGCCCATCTCTTCTTCCCCTTCTGCCTGCCAGAATGCAATATTTTGACAGGAGACAGAATGTACAGGTCTCTGTAGCATAGTTAATTAAGTATAGTTGTTTATTCCCTAGGCCTGCATAAAGATCTGCAGCTGAGAGAGGAGTTGGAGAAACCAACACTATGGAACACTGTATTAATACTAACTTGTTTACTCATAGCTCCTCAACCACTTCCTCCCACTGTTCAATTACCCCAATAATCTCTACACCGTGCTTCCCTTGGACCTGTGAAAACAGAGAGAAAGTTAGGGAAATAGTAAGTGAATGCCTTAAAATTGGTGGCAAAAACAGAATAACAGAGTAGTGGTGGTCAGTTCTTCAGGGTACTGCTGCCTTGTTATTACTTGTATATAAAGTATATATAAATAGTGCTTGAGAAAACTATTTTCACTTCCCCTGTAGGAGCTGGCATTATTTATCTGCTATATATTCCTGGGCAGTACAAAAGGAGCTAGAATTCCTGCCCAAGCTTAACGTAGCACACCCTGGGCCACATAACAAAGAAAAGATTACCTGACTCCTCTTATTGTCACCTTCCTCTGATAAGCACTTGCAGTAGTGAGCCCTCTACTTTGCTATTAATGCTGTCACTACACAGACAAATATGTTGGCACAAACACAGGTGGGGAAGGAGGGAGGGAGGACCAAATGTCTAAAGGTGGGACAAGTGCAGGACTACTACTTTTGGTTGTACTGTTGGCTTAAGCAAGTTTATGCTGTACTTGCAGTTACAGCTTAAAAACTGAGAGGATGGTGTGAGGCATAGGCATGAGGATTGGCCAGAGAACCATAGTATTGCAGTGTAAATGATACTGATTCCAGGAATAAATTCTGGGGACTACTAGAGAAACCTTACTAACAGTGGTCTTGTTTTCAGTAAGAAATCGTACTAAGAGGCATAGTAGGCTGTGAAATAAACCCAAGACATAAACTAGAAGTCACACTGTAAAGGCAGTCACATTGTTCGAGTTATCTAACACTTAAGAAGAAAAAGCGGTAAGAAATGTCCCGTAAGAGACAAACTACATCTTCAAGGTTATTTACTAAGACACAGATCTTCAGAGAACTTTAGGTGCCTAGTCACCATCTAATTAAACATTGCTGTGCATAACAGCTGCCTAAATATCTATGACAGTCTGAACCAATCCTCTGCTTTTCATCCTTTCATCCTTCAGTTTCATCCTTTTAAAAGAATTACTCGAAGTAAAAGAACAGATTAGCTTTCAATATTGCAAGGCAACAGAATAATAGGGCCTTAGAGATTCTTCAGGAGATTTTTGGTTACAAATGTGCCTCCAACAGCAAAGGAAATCATGATAAGAAGAAAGATTAGCTTGCGATTCTGAAGATTGTCTATATTACTTGGAGTTCAAGAAGGATGGTGCCCAGGTTTTTTTTCTTTTTCCTTTCCCAGATCCTCCCACCAAAGTTGGTGAGAAAATCTTAGCTTGCCAGAAAAATGTGTCTAACTGATGAAGAGATCAGAGTCTAACCTAACATCCATGCACATCCTCTTACACAGGAAAGGACATTGCTGTCAGCAACACAGCAATGCTATTCAAACCGTCAGGGTACTTTAGGAGAACTATACTTCAGGAAGTCTGCACCAATAGGTTGTTCCTAGTTTTACGCATCAACATACTAATGTAGCCTCATGTGATTCAAAAATTGACTAAACCCTATACAACCTGTTTCAACGAGGGGCTCTTCTGTCCTTTTGCTATACTCACAGATACTGCAGCTAAACCCCACTGCAAACTGGAATCTAATTCCTATTGACCAGACCATCCATCTCCATCACTAAGGGACTGGTGTGAATCTCTTGAATGAGTCCAGATGCTCTCTGGATCAAATCTCTCCAGCATGGCCCTCAGCCAGGCCCAGTCCAGCTGCTGCCTGGATCAAACCCCTCCAGCATGGCTCCCTGCCCAGTCCAGCTGCTCTCTGGATTAAGTAACAGCTCCTGGTCAGTCCAGCAGCTCTCTCTCCTTCCTCATATGCCAAACATGCACCACAAACTCCTGTCAGGCCAGCTTACTGAGTGTAGTCACTCAGGTGAGAAGGAACATCCTCTCTTGGATTCAGCCTGCAAGCCATCCCTCCAAAGACACTACAGTTACAAGAACTAGAGTGAAATGAAACTTTTTTTGATGAATAATTTACTTGTCACACTTTTGCTGTCACTTAGTCACGAAGAAATACAATTTCAGGTTGATCAAAACTAGCTTCAAATTGGTGCCAAAATCCTCCAAGTAGATTAAGGAAAAAACATGTATTTAAAATCTCATGTTCACTTGCTTTATTACAGATATTAAAATCTGACTTATACATGCCATGGAGTTTCAGGCCTCTTTGGTATGTGTTGGTTCCACTTTCTTTGCTCCAGTTGTGAGTGTACTAACAGCAGATGGGAAGTAGCTAGACTCTGTTCTCTGAAGTGCTCTCTGCCAGCATTTCTAGTCAATTTGACTCCACAGTTTAGCACACAGTGCTGAGTGGTAGGAGACTGCAGCTCAAAAACTAGCAGGGAGAAGGAAGAGTATGAGAAGACGGGGCAGGGGGGAACAACAGACATAACACAAAACAGAGCAGAGAAGAGAATGGAGTGACAGCTACAAAAACCAAAGCATAACAGAGTACATACTGCAAAGCCAATAAATTGTAAGGAGTGGAAAAGAAGGGGGGAAAAAAGCAGAAAGGGAAAAAATGAGCACAGCATAAAAAAGTAGGCTAGAAGCACATAATAGCAGTTAGAATTCTGCAAATGTTACTGTTCCTTTTGTTTCACTCTAATTTTGAAAGATGTTATAAACTTCTGGCTTGTGAAATTTCTAAATTTTGAGGCAGGGAGCACAAGGGTCTCTCATTGGAAACGCACAAGAAACCTACTGTTAGTGTATACTGCAATGGTTACTATGACTATCATCACTTGCATTCACTTAGGGAAAGTATATGTTGTTTCAGCCTCAAATTCAGCTAGACTGGGCGAAATGGCGGTCTCAGTAAGGTTGACTGCATTGTCACCATTGACTTCAATATAACCAGGACGTCACAGTTCCCATTAAAGACCCAATTGCCAAGTTCTTTCTAATTTTTATCATGTGGTTTTGACCATAATATGTATTAACATACAATAATCATTGGAACTGCAATATCTATGAGGCCATATAAAGTAAAAGAGAATAGCAAAAATACGTGCAACCTACTTCTTAAATAGTAATATCTCATGTGTGGATTACACTACTCTCTTCTGCACTATTAGTTTTCCTACAGTGTGTGAAGACTCAAGAGCACAAAAACACAGTCATTAATACTGAAGCCTGCATGTAAGACACAATGTGCTTCACAGTTAATTTTACCAACTATTTTCATGTTAAACTTCACAGTATAAAATAACAGGCTGTAAAGCAAAGATCTACACTGATTAGAAAGATCAAGACATGGGATCCGGCAAAAGGGCTCCCACAGAACAAGATGCTACACAACATGAAAAAGGTTTGACATGTCTGGCCTTCATCCCGTGGATTTTAAAGGAGAAATCTGTATTTTTAACTAAATACACATTACAAAAACAGTAACAATATTACCCAGCTCCACCTTCCTAGAAAGAAGAATAAAAGATAGCTGGAACATGCCATTCAGCAAGCACTTTTTGCATCGTATGTTAACAAAACTGCTATATGCAAAATTTTATTGGGCTCAAAACCAACGGCAGAGTGACAGCTGTCATTAAGAGGCCCTACGAACAAATAATTCATTGCAGTTAAAGTGAATTTTCATTTTCTCAGTCTACTAAGTCTCTAACGCTCTCTGATTAAGCTGCCAAAACAAAAGGAAGAATGAACCGGAGCAAAGGCAAATCTCTGCTTCCGTAGACCCTTCCACAGGGACCCACGCCCCCAGGAACTGAAGGCGGGCAGCCCGTACCTGTTCTCGGTCTGAGGAAGGGATGTTAGGGGGGACCTCAGGGCTCGCACCACTTTCGGCGTGACAGCAGCTACTCCTGCGTCCTCCTCCCAGCCCCTGGCAAGCAAGACGGGAAAACAAAGTTGTCAAAAAACACTGACTGAACATCACTAGGCATGAACGGCGCCGGTCTCTTCCCCACGAATCGTTCAAACGACGCGAACAGCCGAGACGAGCCCAGCCCGCGCCGGGGGGCCACCGCGCCGGGGTCCGCCGCGCCCCTCTCCCGGCGAAGGGCGGCTGGGGGCTCGCCACATCCCGCTCCTTCTTGCCCAGCCAGCTCCAGGCTCTCCCGCCCAGCAGCCCCACTGCAGCAGGCGAGTCACCCGGCCACCCTACCTGGCGCGGAGGGGCTGCTGGCCGCCCAGGCGCAGGAGGCAGCCGCCGAGCAGCAGACTGCCCAGCGCCGCGGCCAAGGCGATGACAGCCCGCATGGTGCGCTCGACAGCGGCGCCCGCCGCAGTTACGGCCGCCCCATAGTATTTAAGGGAGGCTGCGGGGAGGGGGAGGTGGCCATAGCAGCCACAGGGTCTCTGCGCCCCGCCCCTTCTCTCCCGGCGGCCGCAGCCCTACGCCGCCATCAGCCCCCCTCCCACCACAGCCGCTGCTCGGAGCCCGGGACGGCAGGGGCTGGTGGCGGCCGCGCTGAGGGGCCGGGCGGAGGCAGGCCGGAGGCAGGCCGGGCTTTCCGCCAAACTTTCCCCTCAGGCGAGCGGCGCGGCGCTCCCCGGGCAGGTTCCCGGGGGGGCGGCGACCGCCGTGCAGGGGGCGGGTCGGAAGGAGGTTGCCGGCTTGGTTTCCCCGCTCGCTCCCGGGGCGGCGGTGCCGGCGGGGGGCGGCTCGGTGCGGTGAGCTGCCGCGGCGTGAGGGCAGGACGCGGGCGGCCTTTGCTAACAGCTGCTTGGGGTATTTTTTGGTAGCAAAGGCGGCGGGGAGGGTAGCGGGCGGTGCGAGGGAGTTAAAATACTATCGAAACTTTAATTGCGAGTGTCGGCGGGGGGGGGGGGCGGGCTGCGGTGCCGGAGAGCGGGTGGAGGTGCGGAGCGGCGGCGGGATCAGCGTTGTGGGGCTGCCCGGGAAGGAGCCGCCGGGGGAGGCCCGGGCAGCCTGCCCTGCCCCGTGGCAGGAGCAGCGAAGTCGCTCCTGCTATAGCTCTTCATCTTATTTGTAAATAACATTAAATGTGTTGGGGTTTTTTTTTCTAATAAAATGTATTTGCAGTGGTTTTGGTGAAGAAATGTTTCTGTAGTAAGCTTGCATGTTTTTGCCTAATTGTGCACTTGGTGGTGCTTTCACAAGGCCAGTCGTTGCTATGAGAAGCCTAGTAAGATGACAAGGTGCCATTAATTAAGGCCCCTTTATTAAGAGAGTGGGCTGTAGAGATGCTGTACCTTACAGCAGCCTTTCAGTTGTGAGCCAGCTGACTGACACCTTGCTTCTGCAGATTTTTCTGTCCTGCCTGTTTTCTGTGTCTGCAAGTGTTCTAAGCCTTGGAGCTGCTGTTCTTATGTTTTCAAACAATGGCTGGAAAATGTCAAAATAAGAGCTCTGCTGCAGCTATATAAATGAAGTAACAAGGGACTTGATACTGTGACTGGCAAGCTGTTAGATATGATGAGTACAGTCCATCAGAGGAGCAACGCAGCACTGGGTGTGATGAGGTATGCCATGAAATATCTAATTATTTTTAGGGCACTTGTTATGTCCCTGGTGAGCAGTACTGTGGGTGCTGGTGGGAGGGAGCTGGAAGCAGTTGCAGGCTGGTGTTGCCGAGGAGTAGCGGGTATCGGACTGGCTCAGTGCGCAGTCCTCCTGTGAGCACAGCTCAGCTGTCCTCTTGGTTTTGAAGTACTTAGTTGTAATAGAGAAACAAAGCCTGTGTTAAGACTTCTGAAGTCCTGAAGTTTGCTCTTTTGAAGTTGTCATGAATCATAAATGTCTTGAACATGAAGGTGTCGTGTCACCATTTCTAAAAAACTTACTTCAGCTTCAGGCCTATCATCCAGCTGACATTGTATATGAATGTGTAGGGGCCAACATTCAGGCTTTTCAATGTATGTTCACTGGTTAGCAGATACAGAGGTAACAGTGGGATTGAAATTTCTTGTAAAACTTGAAGACTTCTACTTATGTTAGTGAATATTATGAGCCTATTTAATAATATCCATTAAATACTCTGTAAACCAATAAATCTTTCATTTTAGAAAATCTAGTTGTATTATATTTCAGTTCTGAATGAAAGAAGACTAAGAATTACAGTCCAGAAAACTATTTTTCCCTCTGCAGTACAGTTTTCCCATGAGTCCTGAAGTATCAGTGTCAACTAATCCATGGGAAATTTAGTGATGTCATTAAGGACATAGTATTTCAAGTTAGAGGTCAGCTGCCAACACCAGTCTGTAATATCAGAGATTTTTTTCCCAGATCAGAAGGTTAATCTTTGTGTCATATAAAAGTTCTTGTAAAGAAAATGGGAAGATTATAAGCCATATCTGTTTAAATTAGACTTGGCACTTGGTGCTTGTTGTCTACCAACAACTTTACAAACATTTATTGATTGTCACAATACAGGTGTCACAACTGATGTGGTACTAGCCTTAATCATAGCCTCTTAGTAGAGAGGTTAAGTGACCTAACTAAAGGGTGAGATGAGAATCAATGGTAAATCAGGATTCAGACTTAGGAATGCTTGATTCAAAGATGAAGTTTCCTCTTGCATCACGTTGCCATGTCAGAAGCAACAGTATCAGGTAACATAAGGTGGGGGGTAAAAATGATAAAGGCACAGGTGCCAAAGATGCCACACAGGAAAGATCGAACAGCCTACACTGAGACTGTGTTCCATCCTGTCCTTTCCTGACAGCTGGAAGCTGCTACATGTTGTCAGCATCCCCAGCCTCTGATTCCCATTAGCTTTCAAAGTCAGTGGGAACTGTTAATTGCTGGCTTGCACAGAAGGAAGAGCTCACTAATCAGCCAGGTGGTGTCATGATGACTTTGTTGCTGAGCTCCTACAACCCTACTTAGCTGCTAATTTGAAAAAGTAAAATGTAGCCTTGGGTATCATCCATGAATGTCTGCTGCCCCCCAGGTCTGCAGGATTGCATCTCAAAAGGAATCTGGTGGTGGTGCCTGTATGGCTGCTGCTCACATGGAGCTAGCTTAGCCTTCTTATTTCCAGCAGCTAAATCATATTAAGAAGCAATTAATGTTCATTAAATGCTTTCCTAGTGCTGCCTTCTCATCTAAGCAATGGCTGTCATAGGGATATTAGTAGGAAGGGAGATGACAATTAGGAAGAAGAGAAAGGTACTAAAGATGTTCAGTGAAATGGGAGTCCCACGTTGTGGCAAAAGCATGACAGTCCCCAGAGTGAGGTGTTGGTGCAAGACTACTGTTTGGGTATTTTTAGTGTAGTCATCAATGTGAGTGTGTCTAATGAAGGAAAAAAAAAAACCAACCCAACAGCAGCCTCCAAAAAAACCCCTGCAAACAAATCCCGTGTGTTTCAAACTGGGAGAAAGTCATTGGTTCATTTTGTTTCACAACTTCATTTATTTCCACCCACAGTTCCAGGCAACATGGTTTAAGCAATCATAAACAGCAAGAATTGAGGTGCTATCTGCTAAACTCTGGGACATCAAATTGCCCAGACCACTTAACGAAAAATGGTAAAGCACAATTTACTCCTGTACCCTACTTTTAAAAAAAAAAAAGTCAAATCCAAACCCACCAATCGCCTTGTATGGCTGTTGCTTCTATGCTTTTTCAGTCTTGCCTTAATATTTTTTCCACTGTTTTGGGGTTGTTTTTTTTCAGAACAGGATTTTGCATACTATTACTTAACAAATCAGACTTTTATTGAAATAACCTGATAACTAAATTCAGCCAGCAAACAGACTGTTGAGGTCTACATAAAACTAGCAGAAGTATTAGGTGTTTAAAAGCAGTTAAGTGTACCACAGTTTTGAGATGTTCATCAAGTGTGCTAGTGATGGCTTGTCCTGTAAGGCACTGTTTGCTCTCCAGAGAAGGGCAGGGTGAAAAAAGTCAGGGCACATGGAGAAATCCTCAAGATGCTGAGCACCTTGTAAGATGTTACATTTATGGTAGGACTTGCCTCGTGCACAAAATTAATGATTTTTTTTTTTCACAGTTCCGAACTGGTAATGATTTTTGTGTGTCAGAGTAACATATTGTGTGTGCTTCATCGGATTCCTCTATTTAGTTTTACCGAGTAACCAGCTTCTCCTTAGCAATCGAGATCCTGCCCCATGGCAGCTAAACATTCTTTGCCAAAAATTCATCTTGTAGCATAAGCAAACTTGAGGCCAGTAACTACTGAAAATCAGTGTTGCTGCCAGCCACTGTGCAAGGCCTCATCCAATTAAGGGCACTGCGGGCATTGAAATGCCCCTGACTGTAGTGCAGTCCAGTATGTCTTCCCAAGGAAGCTGATGGGGGGAAGAGGATCTGAATTCTAATTAGATACAAAGGAGGGGGTTAATGCATAAACCCTGAAAACTTGCAAGTTGTTAACCTGATGGGAGATTTTTTTTTTCTTTCCTGTTCTTCTCCCTAAATGTACTCGACGTGACTTCTTAATGTGAGACCATGAGAAAGGCCGTATTGGGTCAGAGCAGAACAGTGTGTTCTTCAGGCAGTGCCCAGTAGCAGGCTCCAAGGGAAGAACTGTGCAGTGATCTGTCCCTAGGATCCTTCCTCAGCTTCCAGCAATCAATGGCTTGGGGACTTTCTGAACCAGAGCTATCTGCGTGTTTAGCCGCCTTTCATGGATTTTTCTTCCGTAATTGTGTCTAATTGCTTTTTGAAACCATGTAAACTTTTGGCATCAACAGCAGCTTGTGTCAATGATTTCCATCCAAGCTGAAATCCTTATTACGATTAGCCCAGGAACAATTTGCTAAGAAAAAATCTCTTGTTGTTATTTGGAAACTCTGATCTCCTATGCTAAAGGACATGAAGTGGTAAGTATTCTTTTGCAAAGAATTTTACTACACGTTGCACAAATCAGCGCTGCTGTTAATACAAAATCACAGCATCCATTGCTAGAATTCCGAGCGAGCTATTACAGAGCATACTGTGAATGCAAATTAAAAATAATGCACAACACTCAACCAAATCCTAACGGACCAATGGTACAATGTCAAATACATCAGGAGCAAAGACTTTTAATACTGTTATTAAAACCCCAAGCAAACAAACAAAGCAAGTAAATCAGCACTGACAAAAACTGTTCGAGCAGCATTTACTCGTCGTAGATCAGCCTGCAGGCTGATGGTACAGCTCCCAGCGGTTCTTAAAATGCCTGCACAGTTGACGGGGGAATATGCCTCCAGGGATGTCACATAATGGAAGGGTTCTCATCAGGCGCTGTGGTCAATGGTTGAGGTAATTATGTCAAGCTAAACATTTCTTTCTCTCACTGAGTGTGGTAAAGTGTGTCCAGCTGTTTATCTGTAGAAAAATCCAATTTGGGCTCGCATGTTTGTTGAAGTGTGTGTATAAAGTACTTGGCAATAGGAATGAGGGGCCGTAGTGGAGTTCAGAGTCATCCTTAATGATACAAGTGATAGGCTGTGGTGGTCAGTCAGCCTGCTTTATGCTTATGGGAAGTCAAAGCCACAATTCTGGAAAATAAATAGATGTGTGATGTAAGCAAATAGCATGGATTACTTGGAAGAAGAAAAAAAGAGGGATGGCTGTATGAGGGCCTAATGTTGGGATGGGAAGATTATTTATTGCGTTTGATCCAGGATGGTGGTCTGACAGTGCAGCTCCAAACTGGTTTCTTGGGATCACAGTGCACTGAAAAAAGCTAGAGCCTGGTGGGGTTTTTTTTGCACTTACATTTCCTTTGTTGAAATTCACACAGAGTACAGTAAACAAAAAAATAAGGAAGTATCATATGGTGATGTATGGGGATAGACTACTACTTTGGTATTGAAGAAAATGGCAGAAGTGATACAGAGCACCATAAACTCATGGACTTGGCGGGGCAGGGGGGGTTGGAGGAAGGAAGACAGGACTTCTGTCTTAAACTGAGAAAAAGCCATTAACCTTATTAAATATATTAAAAATATAACTGCCCAGATTGCAGCCTAAACCTATTCTCGCATAACACTTATTCTCCCGGTCTCTCCTGCAGTAAAAACTGTTGAATACTCCGTAGAAACATACCTGCTGCAAATCCCTCATTTTCCACGTTCCATCATCAGGCACTTCTTAAGCTGTTTGCAGCGTTGCGAAGTTAATGCTGGTAAGGCTGCGGCGCAAGGGAGGTGCCGAATGGATGCGGGTGTACCCGAGGCCCCCCCGCCTGCAGTGGCCGTGCCTGGGAGAGGGATGTAGGGATGTATCCGTGGCGGGGGCAGCCAGACGGGGCTTGTGACTGTGGGATGCCCCATGGAGAAGGGGGGATCACCTGGAGGAGAACCCATGTCCCAGAGGTCATGGGGCTGCGTAGGAAATTAATCACGAGGGTGCTCGAGAGCCAGGGAGCCGGCTCAGCAAGGTGCTTTAGCTCAGATGCAGCTTTAACCATGTGAATGTTTCTGCTAAACTGAGACCAGTCTCGTGCTTCTTGTGAAGCACCTGTGAGAGTCTTCTGAAAGCTCAACGTGTCTCCGCAATGCAACATCAGCATTTACACAGGGCAGGGGGCATATCCGTGCCGTGATGGGGAAAAGCAAGACAGTCACTGAATCTTCAGCACGCCCTGGGAAGAGAAATGATGTAGGAAAATAAGCCATGCAAAAAAAATACCTCTTAGCATCAGGGTAGCCTTCCTGTCTCAGGAACCTTGGTGAAACTAAGGGAAAAAAAACCCTAGACAATTCTTTATTTCTGTTTGACTAGCAGCACCTTGAGTCATCTATAAACTGGAACTGAAAACCTTCGCCTCCATACACAAATAAGCCCAGGCTACTTCAAGAGCCAGCAAGATGTACAGGCATTTGGGAAGGTTTATTGTGAACTGGGGATGTCCCAAATGTCTTTTTTTTTTCTCTGTTCTGAAGTAATTTATTGTCTGAATGATACCAGTTGTAGACTGGAGTCCAAACTAGGCCAAAACACTGGGATTCATGTGGACATTGGAGAGAGCCAGCTCGGCTGGCGCATGGGCATCCCTGCCCGGCTGGGAGTGGGACGGGGTCAGCCCCGGCAGCTGGCGGAGGCCAAGGGAGGGAGCCAGGGCTTCTTCCCCCTCCCGGCAGATCTTTGCTTGGTCTCAGCTCTCTGTCTCTCTGGCCTCCAAACATGCAGTGCTAGGTACGGGACTCCATCCCCACCGTGAGATCCTTCGGTATGTAAATATAATCTCCTCCGTGATTGTGTTAAATAAAAATAATTCTTTTAAACGCTGCCTTCTCCATTTCAGTAAATATGCTGATATCCCGTGCCTCGGTGACAGGCCTCGCCGATCGTGTTGCGCTCCTGGCTCACTTTCATTAGGCTCTGCAAATATACTGCCGTTCTCGCAAAATCTGTGTGCTGGGTAAGCCAGAATCTCTCTTATGGTCCTCAGATAGCCACTTATGTATTTGTCTCCCTCTCAATTACCGTACTTCCAGAGAAAGCACATTTTGGTTTATTATTATCCAGTGCTTTCAATGGCCTGGCAGGAGAGGATTAAGGTCTAGCAGAGGGGCAAACTAAATGTAGCCTAGGAAAAGTGAGTGCCATCTGAACAGAAGGGATCAATAAATACTCTGATATTTAGCATTATTTTCAGGACTTAGCTCCCTGGTGAGACTTTCTGCAGCACATGGTCATCTTCTTCTTACAGATGGATCAACCTTAATTTTAACCTTGAGGGCTGTAGCACCCATAGGAGACCCACTGTATGAGGAGTTGTTAGAAGTACCCCAAAATTAACAAAGTCCTGTTAAACAGACTATGCTTATAAATGTACGGTTTAGATACAGCATTTCTGAGTCTTTATTCAACAGCCTTGGTTGGCATCACTATCAGATCTGAGAGAATCACATATCAGTGTTTGGGAGGAGGACCCAAAGGGGAGAGCAGGAGCGAGCCGGGGAGAAGGGAGGCCCCGGGGCAGCAAGGGGGTGCGTGGGGACCCGTGGGGTCTCAGCATGGGGGACAGCCCACTGGCATGCAGGGGTGTGTGGAGCCCCAAGGGCAGAGGGGAGGGAGGATGAAGGCATTTTCAGCTGAGGGGAATGCTGACACTTAAAGTGTCGTTATCTTATGCCAGGGAGCTGTGCATTTTAAATACACACATTTAAAATCCTTTGCCTTTAATTTCGTGTTTGCATATTGCATAAGTATGCATTTGACCGAATAGCTGAGCGTGTGTAAAAGGCAATTCTAAAGCAAGGAATCATCACTTGAAACCTGCAGCTGGAGAAAATTTATTCAGGCTTTCCAGATGTACTCAGGCTCAGCTTGCCTGTGCTTAAGAGCAAATTGAGAATTTAACAAGTAAGCAATATCTGATTTTATTGACAACTGTTGGGTATGGTAATGAAAAACTGACTGAATCCTGCTGACAGCTGACCAGAGGGTAACGCAGCCAGCAGCACCTCTCTGAACTGCCCCGAACCACTCTGCCTGGATCTTCCTCGGGGAGAGATGCTGCTTCAGCCTCTGCACCACTTTTTTCCTTCTTGTGTGACTTACTCTCCAGTAACGTGTACGGTGCAGTAGTTTAAAACAATAAATAAATAAATAAATAAATACAAAAAGATCTTTTCACCAGGGATGAGATTGAGACCACAAATTCAGTCCACCTTGGAGGAGTTGGAACTCACTCGCTTTCTCAACCTCAGTGAACCAAATGATCTGCGCTGAATTGCATGGTTTCAGTTCTGTGGCACATTAGCTTCTAGCTGAGGATGAATAACGTGTAGTGGCAGGTATCTGAAAGAGCTGCTGTACGGGATATTTGCGTGCAGTGTACTGAGCCCTGTGAGACAGGAACCAGTGGTTGTCACGGGGCCTGTTTCCTGTCTGACCCAGTGATGCATGTCAAGATCTGAAGCAAGATGATCTCTGGAAATTAAAAGGTGCCGAATAATTCAAAATTGTAACATATTGATTTCTCTTTTCAGACACCGTATCCTTTGTAAAGCTGCAACAAAGCGTAATAACTCAATGTTTTGCTCTTTTAACGATTGGTCAGTAGCCCAGTTATAAATACTGTTTTACCATTCACTGACATTTTACATTTATTGAGCATATATTTTATCTAGACTCATAAAGACAGTGCAGGAAGTTTTTAATAAACAAAGAAATATTTCAGGCTAAACGAAAGCAAGAATGCATGACTAGAGGAGAATGCTCCCGGTGTGTGATGGGAAGATGCTGCCGGATGTTCTGCAGGACATTGGGGAAGGCGGCGCGAGCCATGGAGCTGGGAGCGGAGCATGGAGAATTGCACTAGTAGGGCACCGGTGCAAATCCGTGCCCTGGACACCCGCTGGCTGAGGTCCTGAGCCTGATGTGAAATGAGTGGTGGTGCTCTGAGCTGCCTGCTCGTTTCCCTCACAGAAGGCATCATCGTCACTGCATCCCGCAGCAGCTGTTGGAGGGGACAGCAGGGAAAGGAGCTGCGTTTTGCCTGGGCTCTGGGTGAAGAAGAACTGAATGAGCTGCGGGGTGGGCACATGAGGACCAAATCACTTTTGTTTTTTTCTGGCTATAGCAAACAGGCATTCTTTTTTTCAGACTATAGCATCTGCACTGCCGGGTCAAGGTAACGTAACAGGAAAGGGACAGAACTCCCCCTTTGACTGTTCTGATCCATTCTGTAATCGTAAGGTTAAGCCTGTGTAATATCTGGAAGCTTGTGTTAGATTTCTGATTCCATATTTAGTCACTTCTCTTATATTTAAGTACAGAGAACATTTTGTGGAATTAAGTTATTAAATATACACTTATAAAACTAACTTCCCATTTGCATTTTGTTTTTAAATAGCCTATAGAAACTGTGTTTTCCTCAGCAGGATGAAAAAATGAATAAATGATATACAAACAAGGTGGGTTTGCCAGTTACAGATACAAAAACGTTTAAGGACCTCTGCTTAAGGAGGCTGAAATTGTACATTTTTCATGCAAAACATTAGCCTCATTAGACTTAGTTATTTAAAAGATCTTTAAAAAATAAAGACACAAAGGCTACTTTCATGGGACACAGCTGGGACACCATGGCTGGGTTTCATATGATCAGATGATACAGTCATTTGAAATCTATACATCCACCTCTGAACCGTTCACCCTGGCTCCATTTATAGTTAAAGGAAAGATACTCAGGTCTGGGTAGATATTTCTCTCCTCCAAAAGTGAACGTATTTAAGCTCAGATGTTTTGCCACACGTATAGAAAGATCTCAAGATTCTATGATATTTAGGGGAATTAAAAGCGTTCCTGTCCTCATCTGAAAATGCAGATTGTTTCCTTTATTCAAATGTATTGTGCTATGAGACGGTGGCAAGGTTCTAAATGAGTATTTTCTACATAGCCTGGCACACAACTTCTACTGAAGATGCAAGGTTGAATCAAGTCCCACTTCAACATGGACTGGGCTTGATAATTCTAGGTTTATTTGCACTTGCATATTTAAAGATCATAGAATCATAGAATGGCATCCACAGCTTCTCCAGGCAACCTGTTCCAGTGTCTCACCACCCTCACACTGAAGAATTTTTTCCTTATGTCTGATCTAAATCTTCCCTCTTTCAGTTTAAAGCCATTACCCCTGTCTTGTCACTACATGCCCTTGTGAACAGTCCCTCTCCAGCTTTCAAATTGTGTGAGAAAAATAATTCAGGTGCAGTACATGACATGAGTTACCCTATCAATGGACACCCTGCTACATTCATGTTGCCTGCTCCAATTTCCCTTAAAATTAGAGCTAAAATTTTCCTTTATCTTCCTTTCCCTCTTCATGTCGAAAATGCCTGCCACGCTCTCTCCCACACCACTCTCTGCCTTCCAGCAGCAAGTACAGGGGTTTTACAAGCGGTTACCACTGAAATCAAAGGGATTTTGCTGTTAAATTCTCTAGAGAGCAGAATTAGTTGGTAGGAACGACTCAGGAAAACCCCACCCCCACCAGAGTAACTCATCCATCATCTGTGAAGGGCTCTGGTACCCTGAACCTGGCTGGCACCGGTGTGTGGAGCACCACCGGGCTGGTTGCTCACCGTGTTTATATTAAGAAGGTCACACAGCGTGTGCTCCCCTTGGCAATTCAATTACCGAAAGCCCGTTCTCCTCAGAGTTATTCTTCCCCCAGTTATCAGATACTTGGAGAGAATATTGGGTTAAATTTTTATTTACATTCATGAGAAAAAAAAAATATTTAATGAAAGGCTAGGTGCTGTAATGGTCCAGAAAGCTGATAGAGGGGCTAATCAGTGAACTCGTATTCTGTCAGGCTGAGCATGCTCCTTCAAAAAAACAAGCTGCCAGAGGTTTTATTGTACTGAGCCATAAATGCGCAAGGTGATTATAGCAGATAAACGGGCCCCGGCACAAAGAGGGCCGAGATCTGCAAAGCCTGGTGAGTACAGAGGCAGCCCGGCCACGCAGGCGGCCTTCCCGGGCGGCGTTAACGCTGCAGTGTCTTACTGAACAAAAAGGGGCTAAACTATTTAAAAAAAGGGTTGGCAACAGTATAAAAAAAACCCTTCAGCTGTTAAAAAAAAAAAAAAAAAAAAAAAAAGAAAGACTCTTTCTGTGATTCCTGGAAATCAATAGTCAAATTAAAGCATGGCAAGAAAGCTGTTCCTAACCCCCTCCGGTGAACCTGTTTCAAGAACTTTTCTCTGTTACGTTTGAGTCATTGCATTCACCTACAGAAGTGGAAGTGTTAAAAGGATTGCCATCATGCAAAACATCCAAAGCTATTTGAATTTTGTAAATTCCTCTTTAAGGAATAACTGTTATGGGGAAGGAAAACTAGTAATTAATGTAAATGGTGCTGTCTCAGGAAACACAGTGAGCTTGGCTGCACAACGAGCTTGTTTCATGCTTCTCCAGCTATTACCTTTTCTCAAAAAAAATTTATTGAGGACCTCTATTAGCTTAAAATAATAGTTTCCACAGGAGTTCTTCAATGCACGTGCTGTTCTTAGTTTGAACAAAACAGACATTCTTTGAGTAGCTGTCCGATGCTTTAGTCTGTGCTTTATGTAAATAAATTTTATGTTTCTACGTGAGCTGGGACCAGTAATTTGCCTGTGATATAACAATGGATTATACTGCCGTAGAATTAAAAAGCTAACAGTTTGGTCATGAGTTAGCTTCATTGCAAGCCCTAAATTAAATTAAATTAGATTAGGGGTGATTGTCTTTCCCTGGCCAGGATTAAAATGCTAGCTGTTTTTGACATCAGGAAAATATTCCCAGGACAAAATCTCAAGAAACTGAAGGATATCCGTGATTTAATTATGCATCTTGTGATATTTAGTGTTTTTCCCATGGCTCAGTCACCGGAGTCATGAGACTCTGAGAAGCAGAGCTTTTTCTTTAAAAAACTAAATTATCAGTCCTTAAAATTGCCAACAACGGGTAAAAAAAAAAAAAAAAAAAAAAAAGAAAAAAAGGAAGGAAGGTCCTGAGTATAAAAAAAATCAGAGAGAAAAAAGATGAAATGTTTTGGAAGAATTGGTGTGTTCCTATGCAGGCCTTGAAAAGCTGTGCATGATAAAATCAGCCATTTCTTCTTTCTGTAGCAATGGTAAGCAACTGGTGCTGACAAGAGACTGTCTAGTTCACGGGGATCATTTCTAAACCATTTTGCACCACTTGGTCCTTAGAGAAAGACCCCAAGCAAATGAAGCTCAGGCAGAAGAGCCGCAGCCCCTGTTGGAGCAGAGCCCTGAGCCTCCTCCATCCCCGCCGCAGCAGACAGCGAGCGGCACACGCGCCAGGTCGGAGACATCTGGCACAGCTGGAACTGCTGCTCCTGGCATCGACTAATACTTGCAGTACCAACAACTTGATGGCAACTACCCTCAATCAACAAGCAGTATTATTTATTCTCTACAGATTTCACAGTCACAGTGCGGGACCAGACTGTCCTGGAAGCGATAGGAGAGGTGAAGGGAGGGTCCTGGGGCTGACACACCTTCACACCGTCCCCACGAGTGCCGGGTGGCACCAGGTCTTCGCCTCCAGAATGACACCTGGGCGATGACTATGAGACATTTAAGATTTTAACAACCACTGTGTGGGCTTAGGGTAACCTCAATACCTCTGACCATGTCCAAGAAGAAAAATATAAGGAGAAGGGGATACAGCCAGGAGGCTTTTCCTTAGTGTAACCCCTCAGCACTGTGAAGTCTCCGAGTTACTGGTGATACCCAGACTGTCTTGTGAAAAAAAACTAAGGGATTTATCTTTCAGGAATTTGTCTAAATTCCTTTTGAACTCACTTGCCATATGGAATTGAATTCCACACTTTGCTTGGGCATTGTGTGAAAAAAAACCCCAACTCTCTGTAATTTCATTTTTATTAAATAGCTGATAATTTCACCACATGACCTTACTGTGTGCAAATAGTGACTAACATTTTCTCATTTATCATCCTCACACCAGTCATTGATTTAAATATCCTTATCTTAATGTTTCTCAGCTGATGAGCTCTTTTCTATTTAATTTCTTTACACCTGGAAGCATTCTCAAAGAGTTGGAAAAATATTTAGAAACACATCTTATGAAAAATCCAATTTTTTCCAATATCTGTCTTTAGGACTTTTTTTTCATTGCCCTCAGTAATTAATTTTCCAATACTACATGCCATATTTCTAACAAGCTCTTTTTTGCACAAATTCAAAATGCAATAACAATCTGACTATCTGTCACCTGTGGCTGAATAAAAGCATTGAAAAATAGCTAAAGAAAATGCCAGGATAAGTAAATCAGAACAACAAAAATAATGTTTTATAAGGGAAAAAATGTTATATGAGATTGTATCTTTTACCTGCAGTAGGAAAGAGAAAAAAAAAAAGCAGAGAAATATCACTTCAAGGTTTTGTAGAAGAGACTAATTTGAAGGGACTATTTATAGGTGCTGCACATTATGTTAATTTGGCTTCTCCTGACATACAAAGGCTTCCTTTGAGAGCTTTTATAGTAAAAGAAGGAAGAAAGCAAGAAAGTGAGGAGCTCTCACAAACAGTTATGATAAAAGCTGCTGTCGTTATAACAGATCATCAGAAGGAGAGAAGGAAATGGTGAGGTGTCATTCATCACTTTGAGAAATGCTCACAAACAGCTCCTGGTTAGGTAGGACTAGCTACAATATTTATGAAGAGGGATATGTTATCAGAAGAATGCAATTTTTCCTCTTTGCGAGCTGTTTACAAACTCATCCCAGTTTCTGCCAGTGTTTGTTATTTGCAAGCTTTCATTCAAATACCTCACTCAAAACAGTAAGAAAAATTAATTTCTATTTGAGAATAAATTTAATTTCCCTGAAGTGTGTGCGTGTGTGTGGGGGGGGGGGGTGTTTGCATCAATAGGATGTGAAATTTTCAGTTTGTAGACTGTATGCAAACAGATAATTTTAAGTGGGTTATATTCATTGTATTGAGGTCGTTGATCACACTATTTTTTCTATTACGTGGCTGTATGCATGAAAAACAAGCTTTTTGACGTGGGCAAACAGACCAGAACTGATGAACTATTGACAATGAATATAAATAATAGATAGGAAACAGAAAGGATCCGAGTGCTGTAGAACTTCAGGTTATGTTTTATTTTTGATGGTTTAAAGGAGATAGTGGCACCCTGGTCGCCTTCACTGGCTGTTTTAGTCATAAAAATCCAATTTTTTCAGGAAGACAAAAAGAAAATCTTTACAAATTAACGTCTGCAAACAGAAAACGCGATAGGGCTAGAGCATAAATGTCATGTCAGAAATTATGTGTTCATGGACGCTGCTTTGTGGCCAAGCTCTTTTCACTCCCACTGCAGATGCCCATCAGAGTAAACCCTTTGCATGGTGAAACAGTCCCTTCACAACGTAGAGATCCCCTAGAAATGAGGTGTTGGAGTAGCTTTATCTAAAAATACAAACAAAACACTAGAAATAATTCAACTGGAGCTTATTATCACTTCTTATTTGTATCAAGGTGTTTTGCCACTAGTGCGTACTAGCAGCGTTAAGTGGACACTCATAACACCAAAGAGAATATGGCACAGCAGCACCGGCCACCGTACAGCTGCTCGGGCTGGTGTTTCTGGGAAGGGGCGGGAGGCAGGGGGAGGCGGGCTGGCTGCTCCCCCCCATGCAAGCACCAGCCACCAGCTGCTGGGGGTGGCCTGGGACCACCACGGAGGGTTTGCCGGCCGTGAGCAGGAGTGCACAAACCACAGGGGTACTGGCAAGGTTTTAAAAATTAATTGTCTGCACTCCAAAATCGCCAAGCATATCACGTTTTGGATATTGTCCTCCCATAACACGGAGGTATAATTTAAGAGCTGTGGGCTCAGAAGAGCTGATGCCTGTGCCGGTGCTGTTGGCCACGGTGGCTCTGCCAGCTTGCACGGGGATTTTGCTGTGGTGTGACTTAACGTCATCGCAGATGTTAGCTGAATGAACTCGCACTGTCAGATCACATCTTGGCCAGGAAAACTCCTGTGTTTAGTCTATATGTAAGGATGTATGTAACGTAGTCTCACCATCCCTTTTGATTTTTTCTCTCCTGATCTCCTGCATGAAGTTATTCCCATAACTCCCAAGGACAGAAATACTCTTCTATGTCATAAGTCATCACAAGGTGCCCAACTAGCGTCACCTGCAGCTGGATAAGAGGAGAAGACAGCAAAAGAGCCCCAGCTCCCGTGATGAAACGTCCTTGTATAGGCAGATGCTGCTCCTCAGGCTTGTCCCATGCATTCAGGCTCAAAAGCAACTCTGCCAGATTCTTCTTCTGACAGTCTCTCCCTCTTACACTGATCTCAGAGGAAAGACGGATTTTCTGTTTCATTAAGTTTAGGAGAGTTTCCACCCATCAATCTCCACCACATGCCTTGGAGCTGGCTCTTAATGCCTAATAAAACATTTCTATGTCTAGGTATGATTGTAGCTTTTGTGTTATATGCAACGAATTTTCCTCATTAAGACTGTAATTTAACTCACATTACAGATTTATCTACTTAATAATAGAATACTATCTAAAGAATATCTCAGTATAATTTGAAATTAATATAAAAGCTGCAGGCTTTAAGCCTGAGAGCTCAAGGAAGTGGCTCAGACACCAATTTCAATAAGTATTTTGGAACTGAAGATCACACATCTTAATACATCCCCTCCCGTTAAAACAATTTCTCAAGGTTTAAAAAGTTACCCTAGCCTGCATTACTTGCTGAGAAGTAATCCAGATTTTAAAAGTGACACTTTCTTCCTGCAGTAGAACCTGCCTTTAATTTTCATTCTAGCATTGTTCGGGGGGGGGGAGGGAGCTATTTAAATGAGGTTAATTCTGCTTTACCATACTTTGTCACTGAGCCACTCGGAATTTTCAGTTGATGCAACCAGATAGAATTGAATTGGAAAAAGCTGACATTTCCAAACGTGTCCCAGTAGGAAATGATTCAGTGGTTCCAAGGAGCAGAGCCAACTGTGAAAGACCATTTGCAACATGATATATCTGGAACCCTAAGCCACCCTTTTGTTTTATGAGCCTCTAATCTTTCTATTTTAATGTGTGATGCTTTCCTTTTCCATAGGAAGATTTTGATCAGATGCTGGTTTCTTTTGCATCTGCTGGGAAGAATTTGCATTGTAATTTCCAAGGGAACTCATCACAAGGGCAGGCAGTGGTTCTTGCCCTCTGCACACCCCACTAGATCCCAGTCAGCCCAGGACAAGCTAGCAAAGCACACGTAAAGAAGCTAGTCAGCAACTGAGCCGCCGTCGTTTCAATGATTTGACTTTGACCTTGGATTCCAAACATTAATTTGCATTTGTCACAGAAGTGGTCATTGAAGTATGCAAGTCATGCAGGCTCACTTTATAACAGCCTATTTTGCAGCATATTGAGGTATTGTATGCCCCGGGAGAACAATCAAAAGCTTGTTTTACCTAATAAGGAAACTGCTGAGGCACATGAATAACCGTACTGTTTTCCAATACATTTCACACCGATTAATTTTTCAGTTTTATGAAACAAGCTGCAGTTATCTTTGAGTCAGGTTCAGTGAATCAGTGCTTGACTTTAAATAGAAAACTACTGATGTTGCTGGGCAGATGCGCACAGGCGCTCGAAAGACCAGGGCTTCCATCAACACTGAATGACACCGTCCTCTTCAGTCTCCCTCTTATCCCCCTCGCAAAATATCGACTTCCTTTGTAACTAAATGATATTTTTATGTGATACAACCTTTTCATTTAAGAACTTCTGTATCTGCCCTGCAGAAGTTCAAGTTTCATAAAAGAAAAAAAAAAAAAGTCCAATTTCACTTTTCTACTTCCTTTTCTATACAGTTTTCAGGTTTCTCTGAGTCAGGTAGTTTGTGGTACAGAAGCTGAAGCTGTGTTTGGCGAGTTGGCTGAAGGAACAGCTGAGCTGTTTGCTCCTCAGATGGTTTTGCATCCTGACTCTGTCCGTGAAGAGTGTTCCATAAACTACCAATATTAATATTACATACTTAGTCTCCTCTCTGACATCTGCAGATCACTCTTGGCTTCCCTATTATCACTAAATAATCCCAATCTTCAGTCTGTCGTCTAAAAGTTGCTACTGGCTTTTTCTTCTTCAAATTGCTGCAGAATTGCCAAAAAGAATATATCATTCTCCTTTTGCAGCATGCTGGTCATTTAGAGTGGCACTGAGATATTAATTAATGGCCTGTGCCTCAAGTATAGAGCTCAGACTTTTATTTCAATTGTATACAAGCACTTCTGCTTTTGACCTGTACTTTACACTTAAATATTCAAGTCCCCCTCTGATTCAGAGCTTTCCTTGCCAGCATCCATGGCATCAGTCCGGGCTGTTTGCACAAAGAGGTAGGAACATTAACATTTACGCTTACTAAGAATCGTGTTTCTCTTCGACATAATGGTGCAATTTGTAGGCTTTTGTAGAGCCTGTTCTTTTGCCCCCTGAACTCCCTTTTAGTAATTATAACATTAGGGACACTCAATCAGTACATGATCAAACTGACAAATTCAGGACTGTATCACATAAGGACTTTCATACTTGCATTCTACCTTACTTCTGATTTGATCTAAAAAGCCATCCTTATTTCTCAGGAACTTTGCAGTGCTATAACAATTTCTATAACGTCATCGTATCACATCTTACTGAGCTGTGACTAGTTAGTAGCTGGGTGAGAAACATCACAAATAAATTCAGCAATGGCTGCAGAAGGTGATTCTGAAAATTGAGCTGGGAATATTTTTCCACCGAGCTCCTGAGTACAATTAGGATATACATTAGTGAGGAATTTAAATGAGAAATAAAGAAAAGGCCCTCTTGGACAGCACGGATAAGTAAATATCCCAAAGGTCTTATTAGAAAACAATGGAGACTATGATACATAATACAAATAATAGGCACAATGTCATCATTGAATCCAATCAAGCAACATCTCTTTCCTTTGTATGATTATTTCTGGTGTTGCTGTGCTTGGTTAGATGCACGTTAGTGCTGGGCACCACAATCCTGAGAGAGCAATTCATTCTTCTAAGGCAGATAGTCAAGTCCTGCTTATGTTAAAGCCTGTAGGAACAGAAGAAAGGAAAAGCTCACGTCACCATTTCATACTCAAGTGCCTGGGTCTCTGCAGTACCCAAGAAAGCACTGGTGGATTAGAAGATGGAGCTGTTGGCACGTTGAGGGATGAGGAGGATGGAGCTGTTGGCACATTGAGGGATGAGGAGGATGGAGCTGTTGGCATGTCGGTGAGGAGACGTGCCTGTGACATGGCTGCAGGACCCTCACCAAGGGCTTGCACTGTCCCTTCCACCGCTGTTCCGCACGGCGTGGCGTACGAGCACAATAACTCTCTGCCTAATACTTTTGTATGCCAGCCAGGTCAGACAGCCACACACACAGATCCTTTCCAAAACAGTAGTGAAGGGCGTTGAACCCTCACGCTGAGAGCCCCCGGTCTGTGCGGGTAGAAAGGCTCTGGCATCATATTGACAGCACAGCCAGCAGCCAGGGCAGGATTCCACACATCAGTTTAAACATTCTTAGCATGAAAGGTGCTGTATAAGTGTCAGTCATCGTGTTCCCTGTTGGCAGAGGGTTAGGTGACTCATTTTATCACCAAGGCTATTCCTAGAAAAAGAAAATGTAAGTGCCTTAGAAAGGGAGAAGGGCTCCAACTACAAGAAATCTTATAGTCTTTCTAAGGGTGCCTTAAGTATCTCAATTAAGTACCAATGAAATCCTGGGTGATTAATGATCAGAGGAAATAGCAAAGGGGTTATGTCACTGGTGGTGCAGTATCACCCCAGGACCTGGCAGGGGAAGCAGAGATCTGCGGTGCCAGAGACCCGAGGCGCAGGCACAGGCCACCAAAGACAGTTTTCCAGACAGACTTGTGGGTTCTGTGGCATTTTACAAATTGTTAAAAGCCACATGAAAAAGACTTCAACATCCTAAACAAAAAATTCTGGAACAAATACTACTTTGTTTCCCATGTGTACTAATTCACTTGTTACCAAACTTTCTCCTGCCCATAGGAATGATTTGCGCTCAGCTGGATTATTATATATTGTTAGAGAAGTTGAGAGAGGGTGCATCTATGCTAGCATTTCACGCTCTGAGAATAGGTTTTTAAAGTCACTCACCCTCAACGCTATTTTTGTTTGCTTTGTGGAATGATCTCAGGGTGCACGAGCTGGATTGCTTTCAGATGAAATTAAACCAGAAGACATGCTTCTGGACTGTACCTAATGTGCTCCAACCACTAATGGCATTAGTAACCTCCACCCCCCACCCCGAATAGCATGGACATCGGATCCTCAGTGCCAACTGTTTCACTCCACAGATCTACTCCTGTTGCAGGGCACTACTTGCTGCTGTGGGTATCCATTCAGACACTCCAGCCACACTCATGCTGATTTATGCCTCTGCTGATCTGGTCAGCAATATGGGGTCTCTGCTACTTTCCATTCAGTTGGAGCATGTCAGCTGACACATCTTTGGCCTTGCAGGTTGTAAACTTCAAGATCTGTAGACTAAACTCACAGATTGTATGTCAGGTTGTCCACGCGTTCCTCCTCATACACCCCCACACAACCTCCAGCTCCTTCCTTCATGATTCCCCACAACCTTTCCTTATGACTTCTTTACTCTGGTGGATGTACTCAGCCCTATTCCTTCCCGAGATATAATGTGAAATCATGCAATGCAGCAAAGCACAGAGAAGTTAAAATCCATTGAGTTAGCAGGCTTGAGAGAGGGCATTATTATGGCAGAAGGCATTCTGGATATTGCTCAACAATTATTTCACCTATTTCAGTTACTCCAAATACTGCAGATGTTCTATTTTCTCTGTTTTTTCATTTTCCCCAGAGTGAACAGATTTGGGAGTGGATGGCTTCCTGAAATCTGGGAATCGGCCAAAAGCCCATATTCAAAAATTGCTCTATTTCAGACAGGAAAAAAAGCCATCAAGGTAATATATGGACTTAAAAACTCAGCTATAAGCACCTGTTCATCTCTTCTTAGATGAAGTTCAGTTGAGTGTATCTTGCTTCTAAAATTGTCCTGACACTACTGGGAATGTTGGCTCAGAGGAAAGGAAATGAGCAAACCTAGCAGCTCTGCCAAACTCAGTGCTAGGAACGCTGAACGTACTGGGAGCAGAGGGAAGGCTTATTCACCTCCTGGTCACTGGCAGATTTGATCGTCATTTCATTTTCCATGACGTTATATTCAAACAGAGAAGGGATGTATCAGAAAGAGTATTCATGTCTTGACCTGGGTCTGCACAGAGAGAGGCTATCGTGATAAGAAGTCTTAATTAAGGGTTTTATATTTTTTATGAATGAGAACAAGGGTTTCAGATGTGAACAAGTTGTGGTCACTACAATGAGGAGAGAGTTTTGCTGTCAGGTCAGGTCTCCATGCTGCTGCCAATTTCTTTGTGCTGCTGCCCCCCAAAATAGTCTCCAGTTAAGGAGATGCTAAAAAGACAATGATATGAAGACAGAAATAAGTAATTTGCAAAACAGGAAAGATTTGAAAAGTATGCTCATGGAGTCAGAACAAAAATCCCTGGCCTACAGTACTTTGATCCAAGCTTCTGAGATTGCCAGTGGCAGAAAACAAGGCAAGAACCCATCCTTGACTAAGCGAGCTGTTTGTTAGGTGCTTTGCAAGGCATTTAACATATTCTTATTTCCCTTGTCAAAATCCAGTTTTAAAAACCAACAAACCAAGTGGGAAGACACAGTTGTGAAGCAGTTTATCCAAGGGGAGAGAGGACTATTTACCTGAAGCCCGTGACCCAAATCCAGATCTGTTCACAAACTCTGTAAATTCAGACATCACCAAAAGTTGTTGCCAGCTTCACAGAATTGTGGCACCTGGTTTTCACTGAACTCCTGGCTTGATGCAAAAAATTTTTGTTCCTCATACATTTTTTCCATGACAAAGTTCACTTCTGAAGTGAGCAGCTAGAGACTCTCCAATGTAAATTAGCGCAGCTTCGTCAATGTCAAGGGAAGATCTAACCCTTTGCTTCAGTAGGCTGGAGAATGGGACATGAGAAGATTCCTGATTGAAAAATGAGGCTTCACTAGAAGGCTGGTAAACAAAACCTGTTTGTGCAGGTTTTGTTATAGAACAGCACAGCCACATGAAAGATGCAACACATCTTTGCTTTGTGCATTGATCTATCGGTTGAGAAAGGGTTCAGATGCAGCCAGGTGGAAGAGCACGTTTGTATTTTCTTTCAAAGTGCACTCTTGCTTTTGTTATCCCAGTTCACTATTCTTAGAGCCACTGGGGGCCCAGAGCCTTTTCAAGTCACTTTTCTTATTTACTGCCATTCGCCGATCATCCCAGCTCCCCCACTCTCATTCACTCTCAGGTACCTCCTGCTGCTGCTGCTGCTACTGTTGTCAGCTATTGGAAAAAGCAAAAAAAAAGCAAAGCATCCCTCCTCCCAGACATGTTTCCTCCATATTTCACCTACAGAGGCTGCCTTTCACATCACTAAATTGTTTCATCTCCTGCTGCCAGTTATGCCTGCAGAGCTTTTGGTAGATCCCCGGCTCTCCTGCTCAACATGGTACACCTCTCAAAATAGCTGTGATTCTTAACTGGGACAATAACCATTTGTCTCTCTCATGTCTATTGTCTCAAGGCGTTCAATAACCACCTTTCCAATAGCTATTTATTGCTGCTAACAACACACTAGTTACTAGCCAGGTTCATCCTGCAAATGCAGAAGAGCACATTTTGGGAGCAGCTATTAGGGCAGCAGTGCAATTTTTCTTGAGTTAATGTGAGTCGTGGGGTTTAACTCTGTCTCGCACACACGTATCCACCCCCCACCAGAATTTAGAAGCATCAATCTCCAGTAGCCCGGAGCCTCTTCACAATCACCTTACAGCTCAGTTTTACTGCTTGCTTTATTCTTCCAACTAGTATTTTTACAAACAACTAAATGTCGCCTTCTGAGAAAGGTTTCATATTTTACAACTATCATATTACTTCTTCGGTCAATAGCTGAAACAATTATCTACACCTTTTCGAGTACAGAGGGCTATATTACTGTTCTTCAGTGTCCAGAATATTTCTTCAACACATTTCTGACTGACCTGATTGTTTTTCCTAGAGTTTAGGTGATTACAGACTGTGCGTGCCATGCACATGAGGACAAGGGGCCATGACAGACTGAACCATGCCGGCTTGGAGCAATCCTGTCAGAGCTAACTGTCTGCAGGCAGGCTGAGAGTGGGCTACATGGATTCCTCTCCCTCCCTCCTCTACTATTTCTTCACATTGTCTTTATTTTTACCTTTTGTTGTAATAATGACTCACTGGGCTTAAATTCTCTGAATTCTCCAAAACTTCCCAAACCAAAGAATACTCCTTGATGCAAGGAGCAGGAGAATAAACAAAAGTAGATTCAAAAATAGAGAGAACGTTTTAGAAAAAGAAAGAAGTAGTGAATAAACTGTTTCATGGAGAGGCAGTTAAAACTGCAAGAAAGGTGACAATTTCCAGAAATGTATCAGACAAGGGGAAAAAGCTCAAGGGACTATTACGTTTTCTGGGAAGGCAACAGGAACGAAAGGTGGCCCTGAGGCATGTATTTTTTTAAATATTGCTAGGAGACAGGCAGTAGATTTTTGTCTATTCAGGTTTACATGGGGAAGTGTTGAAGTCTGTGCCAGTGATCAAGCAGCATGACAGATACATATATATCAGATCTGAAACTTGTCTTAACTCAAAATACATCATATACTGTTATTATAATTACTGTCAGAACAAATTGTAATGGGGATCAGATATCAAAATCAAGGGGAAAAAAATCTAATCAACAGTCCTGATTTAACCTGTGAAAAAGCAGAGATTATTTAGCACTAGCAAAACAGAACTAGATATGATTGCAAGTGTTAGAAGGAACAGAAGACAGTGTTACAGTACGGAGGGTAACCAAACCCTAAGTCACTGAAGGACAGAGGAAAATTAAGGAATTCCAGGATTTCTACAGGCCAAAGACTGAAAAATCATAGTCAGAGTCAATGTGCACCTGCAGCAATCTGAAAGATCATACGATATGTGTGTGTTTTAAGCATCCAGACTTTGGCCAGAAATGTTATATTTATAGGGAAAAACGTTTTGTGAAAGTTTGCAGAGCAAGGTGAAATGTGCCTATAAAGAAACAACAAGTCTTTCACAGTCTATACAGTGAAAAAGAATTTTTCAAAAGGGAATGATGTGAGCATAACATCACCCTGAATAGTGGAACCCTTGTTAAGTAAAGGTTTGTATCAGCTTGATACCGGCTTTTGAGCTAATCTGAGATCTCCAAGAGAAAACCTCATACTGCTGAGCACAGACGTGCTGGGCACAGGCAGAATGGCTGCCATGGTGGGTGTTCAAGAGCTCCATGCAAAAGGGCAATAACATCTTGAAAATTCAGCGTTATGAAAGGGACTACTGCATCAGTTCCAAGGTGGAAAACAGGTCAAATACCCAGGCTCGTTAAAAAGCAAAAGAAAAGAGTCCATGAAGACAGAAAGCAAACGCACAGATAAAAAGAATGATGGACACAATAAAGGTCTAGAAATGGCAATCGAAAAGTTTAATTCTGAGCAAGCTGACAAAGGACAGAAACAAAATAACAAAAAATACCGTTACCATTAAAAATGTAAAGAAAAGAGTCTCATGTTTTATGCAGTGTTCAATGTAGTGTGAAATGAACTTATTTATGCTAAATATATATATACCACATCTGGATTATTATTCCCGCTACTTAGAAATAGCACTGTGACAATGCAAGACACGTAATCACATACTTATCTATAGGCCTCCACATACCAGCTAGGCTAATGACAAATAATACACTACCACATGATTATGATAATTTCAGATGCTTTTCAAAATAGCGTAAGCCACAGTCTAAAGCTATGCTGGAAAACCATACTGAAATTGCCAAAAGGACATGTGAAAAGACTAGTGGGTAAAGCCCTACCAGATTGCAGAGCACTGCTTGTGGGACTGGGACTGTGGCTTCTTGTTTAACGGACAGACACTACCTCCTTAACTGGCATTAAAAGCAGGGCACTAAAAATCTTTAAAATACAATGGGAAAACAACAGATCAAACAGAAAATGGATATGACGAAGCTCGTATGACCCAAAGCCTTTATAGTCATGGGAAGATTAATTTATATACAGGTATAACAGTGAGAAACCTCTTGTGAAGCTGTTTCTTACCCCAGTGTGGTGATTTCTGAATAACAAAAGACACGCAGTTAGAAAAAGAAACCGGTTTAGCTCCTCCCAGAGATAAGGAAGGAAGAAGAGGTACACCCGAATCAAGGAGACTCAAGCTCTGAGCAGTCTGTGGATAGGACGGGCCAGAGAGTAAGGACTGAGCAGAGCAGCGCAGGGAACGACGGGAGCGTCTCAGGGACTGATGCCCGCAAGATGCTCTGAATACCCACCCAAGACTCACTCAGAGACTGAGGAGGTTTAAGTTACTAGCCACGCTGATTTTAAGTAGCTGTTCAGGTTGGTTATAAGCAGCCTGACAAGTGGTGGGGGTCACAGTTCTTCTCCCTTTCCTACAGACGTTTCAGCCTGGATGCTGATTCTTCCACACAGAATTTGTGTGTGTCACAGAATTTCCACTGTTGACCTTTCCATAGTTCCTGTGATAAATTGCGTGGAGGAACAGCCTTTCTATACCTTTTTGTCTTGTTAAGATGTTTAAGTAGACTCATTAAGTACAGCATTTGGACAATACCCAGGCAGCAGAGATGACCTCTTTTCTGTTAGCTAATCAGAACTGCAGACAGAGTGCAATTTTCTTTAGACTTGTAAGAGTTTCACAGGGGTGCTAAGAGGATTTCACAGTAGAAAATTGGGGATTGCAGAAAAGGATGCTGCAGGTGAAGGCAAGTCAATGGTTTTTTCTAGTTTCTGAACAGCGTGTCCATCTTACTCTCTCAAACTGTCCTGGTCTTTCTTTGACTTTTAGAAGTTAATGGTATTTACAACGTTATGAGTGAATAGGAATAACATGTGATGAACGGTCTTAGCCTGGATTCCTATGGATTTTTATCCACCCAGCATTTCACCACAGACCCAGCTATTCCCTACTGCCTTTCTGCCTCAGCAGCCCCAGTTTCTGCTCTCACGTTCCTGAAATCCTCGCTTTCTTTCGCGTCCCCTAGGTACCAGCTGGAGAGAGGCAGCAGGGTGCAGTGGCTTGCTCGGAGCCCGTTGGGGCTGGCAGGGCAGCAGCGTGTGCACCCCAGTCCAGCCAGCGGCAAGTCAGACAGCACAGGTACCTGCCCGCTGCCGCTGCCACCTTCCTTTTGTGGTGACATTCACTCCTCTATTCAAATGCCAGTTAAAAAACCCCGACCTTTTAGGAATACAATGTCTTTGAGATATTAGTCCCTCTTTTCAATGTGGCTGAAATTCAGAACTGGGTTGAAAAGACAGTGGAGAGAAGGCAGATACAGACATGGAACTGAAAGTACAGTCACGTATGCATCACTTTTTAGAAATCTGCTAAGAGATGGAGGACTTTGAATCTTCTGATGGACAAAAACGTCAAACATATGGGATTGATTTCCCTCTTTGGAGATCATCTGCAATATTTTCCTCCATTTGTTCCAACTGGGGCTCAGAAGTCCTGGAGAGTGATCTGGTTTGGGGAGCTTCTCAAGGTAAAGGTGTTATGCAGCAGGGATACAAGTGGTCTTCTTCTGATGAAGCAACCTATGAACAGTGTGGATGCAGGAGGCATCCAGTGCACCTGCAGGAATACTGTTTGCAGAGCCAGCTACAGTATGCTCTTTAGAGCCAAAGAGGCTAGAGTGGGATTCACCGCGACTCAAATTAGATGTCTACAAAAGGTTAAAGGAACCGAGCCCTCCAAGTGCCCATTTCTCTCTCCTGACTCTAAAGGGAAACTTGTTTGCAAACATCTGCAGCATAAAAATCAAAAGTTAGGTGAAAGGAATGTCACCTTAGGGTCCAGTCAGTAACTTCCCTTTCATTTTACTTCCATGTAACAATATTCTCAAAAAGAAAAAAACAGGTAAACATAAAGCAACATGGCAAGACATTTTTAAAGCACAATCTTGCTATAAAATGCATGGGTGCCAAATAAATCTGTCCTCTTGGTGACAAAGTTGACAGCCTTATCTTGACAGGATGCTACCATTCAGCTTGCAAATGCTGAAGTTCCAGTGCAGCAAGAGAACTGCACTTCATTAAAATCCATTTCTCAGTACAACCACTGCCAACACCATGAGCTGTCTCTGCAATTAAGAAAATGTAAAACGATCCCCTGCAGAGAGGCGTACAGTAGCAGTGAAGGGAACAGAGTCAAGTCCAACCCTAAGCCAGCAAATAATTTTCTTGTTACAGCTTCCCCAAAAGGACTTGGCAGGGGACACGAGAGACAACGGAGCACAGTAAATTGTGAAGGCTTTACCATGAACCTACTTCTCTGTCATGCCGAAAAGCATTTCACTGAACTGTACTCCACAAAAAAGGTATTTTATACTTATGTATGGATGTATGTACATATATAAATATGACTATGTACGAATGTATGTATTTCCTTCAAAAATTAGTACCTTGTAACTAGCTCAGAGCTTGCAGCAGTCACTGCTGTCAAGTGACCACTTCTGCCTCTGCCTCGTAGGGGCATTACCAGCCAGTCACTGACACCACTTACCCTGGCAAACTCTGAAGTTCAGTTCCACAATGTGTTTTTCTGCTAGATTCTCATTATCACACATTCTGATCTGCCTGAGGCAGCTATTAAACCCCTTGTCAAGTCACAGCTTACATCTTGACTCAGAATCACATCTTCTTTTAGCCTAAATTACCTCTGCATTTCAATACTCTGAAATAGATACTGTGCAATTAAAGTATTTCAAAAGCATCAATTGACACCTATGGCAATAACTCACTTTGTTGTTTTGTGTCAGAAAAGCTATTTGTCTGCAGATACTGTATTATTATCATTGCTTTTAGTGTCCCCTTTAGTTTTATGTCCAATAAACAGCATCAATCCTTTGTGAAGACAATATAATGTTCTTAGTGTCAGAAGGGACTCACACATAATGCAGAGGAAAAATTGTCTTCACCATTGCCCTAAACCGAGTAAGGCTTGGTACAATGAAATGAGAGAGTGGCTGAATTTCTTTCAGCTTGAATGATCTAGAGATGTAGTTTAGAAAACTGAAAGCAATGTAGAAAAGAGAAATACACGAGGTGTTTTATAAACATAAAGGGCCACATATCAATTGGTGTAAACCAGCAGCTTAACTTTTGTGGCACTACACTAATTCCCACCAAGTGACCATCTGGTCCACTTCAAGTGTCAGAAAAATCTGGGAAACATAGAAACCTTCTCAGTTTACCTCAGATATGCAAGATCAGCATTTATACTTTGGAACTAGCTTGGTTTTACTGTGTACTGTTATTAAATCCCACGTTCCTACTCTCTAAACAGTTCTTGCTGTCACTTCAGCCTTTGTTTTCTCAGCCAGTTTCTCATCTGTCACAACATTAAGCCTCTTTCTAAGCTTTTGAGAGTGAAATATGGTTCTTTCAGCCAGTCACACTTCCCAGAGGGCATAGTGGCAAAAAATGAGATGGGTGAACTGTGGAACTGGGATTATTTTAACTCCATCTACACTCCCAGACTGAAAATGATGAACCACTGCAAGAGTCCAGATTCACAGCAGTGGCTGGGTTTCCTTTGAAGATCTGCCCCATGAATCAGAAGGGGGTTGGAGGCTACCCAAGTCTGAAGCCAAATCCTCTTGGTTCCTCTCTCCTGCAGAATAGCACACCTCAGCAGAGGTGGATCTCAAATTGCTGGATCGCTAGCAAAACTCTGACTACTTCAGGGATTTCCAAAGGCTTCAGGGAAGTGGCTGTGTAGGTGTTTCAGATGGACCCTAGACAATTTTCTGACTACAGGGCTGAGGTGGATGAGGGTTAACCTCCTGATGCACAGAATGAACCAAAGGCTCCTTTGGAGGTAGGCAGTACAAAGGCAGGCACAGCTGCCTGCAGAAAGAGGAGTTAGCTGGTTCCTGGTTCAAGTTTCTTCCACCGTTCTCCAAATTCAAAGTTGAAGGCACCAGAAAAGAAAATAGATGCCACGACACATCAGAAGATGTTTCCATCCCATTGCTTCTATTGGGAAGAAACAGATTAATTCAGGATAAATTCATGGTGCAAGTGACAGAGTGGGGTAAAATTAATCTCATTGAATACGACTGTGTTTTTCTCAGGTCTGGGATGAATTACTCCTTCACGCCCTCCTCCTCCAGAAACATCACCTCCTTTTTCTGCAGGGCAGAAGACCCCAAAAATCTATCCTCTAGATTGAACGACAGTGTGTGAAGTGTCTGAGGACTGTTCTTTCTGTTCCTTGCTCCCTGTGGCCATTCCCGGCTTCCCCGGCTTGGCAAGCTGCACTCCCTATTGCTCCTTCCACGGCTTCTTTCAGCTGGTATCTCTAAAGCCTGCCCCTGGCAGCCGGCTGCCTCTCCACCTACTGACCCCATTCTGCCGGGGCTGCAGTCCTGTACAGCAGCTGTCTCGGCACGGAAGCCTCCGCCACCCGCTCACAGCTGGGGCAGGCAATACAGCTTTCCATTCACCTCCTTCCACCCCGTTCCCCGTACCTACATCCTCAGTGTCAGGACACAGAGGTTGAGCTAGCCAGGAATTTCCTAGGAAAAGAATGCATTTTGGACAGAAAACTGCATTTGCACAGTATCAGAATATTCAGAAAAAGTTTTAATTGAGAACTGGTTCAGAACACAAATCCCTCACTGTTTTTTCCTACAATTCTCATTCTGAAAGAAATGTTGGTAGTTCTAGCATTTGTCTAAATTAAAAAAGAAAAATATCATTTCCCATGGACTACATATTGTCTGCACAGCAGCAGAGGAACTGGTCCCATGATTTCTATCTCCAAACCTACTGCGAACTGCAGACCTACCCAGCTGTGAAATTTTAAAACCCAATCTCTTAAAGGTTTATTCTAAATTGCCATATCCTTCACATGCACCATCTCAAAATGTGTTATTTGCAGATGAAATCTCTTGGTAAAAAGTATATCTGAGGAATAACAGCTATTTAGAGCTCAGTGTACTCACACAGTAACTATTTCTCAGTTTCCCATGGAAGAGGAGTTGCAATGGGAAACGACACTGGTTCACCTGGGTAGCGCACTGAGGGAATCTGCTACCATCATGAGACCAGTAATTCTCTTCCTGTGGTTTCTGAGAGAGAAATCCTGAAATAATATCTTGACTGCAGCTGACTTCAAAGCATGCCAAGTTATTGTATTCAATATGCACCTGTTACAGGTCTTAGAGTTTCTACTAAGTACTGAAATAATTTAATCCCTTTCTTCCATCTGAGGCTTCCAGGTTTCATTTTGGAGCTCACAGCTTTGAAACCACACATTCCTTGATCAAAACCACCCCGATGCTTAGCATTACCAAAACGAAGGTAATACCCTGTCTCAACTACAAGAAATACTATGTAGTATTACTTGGGCTCTGAATATTTTTGAGTACAACAGTCACAGCGTCACGGGGAAATAGGAAATATGTATGGAAGAAAGATCATCACTGGAGGGATGCTACGGGCCTGTGATGGGAGTTTAACTGAGCAGCAGAAAGGTTAAGGCCCCTTGAAAGGTAGAAATGTTAGTACCTTGAAAGGCACCTTGAAGGTTTAAGCATCACCTCCAAAGAGAAGTACGCACAGTCATCTCAGAGCAGAAAGACCACCCCAACACACCTTGGGAAAAAGAGCTTGTGACTGGCTTCTCAGCAAGCACTTACACAAAGCCCATCCCTGAGCACATTCCCCTAAAACTGTTTTGCAGGCAGGAAACTTGAAGACCACTGTTAGAGACCACCCTTTTTGCTATTCCTCAGAACTGTCAGACTGACATTCCTCCTTGCCATGAACAATTGATTGCAGTGAGGAAGGATAGGTCTCATATTTTAAGCATGCTGGCCCACCTGCATAGCTCATATTTCTCTTTCATACATATTTTATTTTGTGTAATGAGATTTCATAGCACAGAATGAATTAGAAGATACAGGCTATGCTGGAAAAGATGACATCAGAAAGATGGGAGATAGGACTAAATTAACTGCCAGAACAATTTACGGAGGGCACCCGAAACCCTGAGTAGATTTACTTCTGCTGCTTGAAACATTCATGTTCTCAAGATGGAATCAGATCAGTCTAAGGCACTGTTTCTTCCAAGAAGATGTCTTTTCTTGACATCTCAGAATTAAACCACATTAAAACACTGGAGGAAGGTGTTGATTCTTTTAACATGTAAAAAGCAGCACCTGCACACTGTGCAACTGCAGGCACATAGTGTGCCCAGAGATGAAAAACAGAGCAGATATATACATGATACCACTCGTCAGTGAAGCACGTCTCATGTGTCTTCTCAATACCAAGGGCTAAATACCAAGCTTGTTCCAGTCACAAGCACAGCAGCCATCCACGAGTGACTGACTCAGAAACATGCAGTCTCTCTCAGTTCCCTAAACGTATATCCTACATACTACCCTCAGCACATGGCTAAAGCCACCCACTCTTCATCTAACACAAAATGTTAAGTCCGTTGTTCTCTGCTGGCTCTCTGTCTTCTGCACATTGGAAACAAGACACTCCGCCTCTTAATGCTACTGGTTATTCAAGCAGTACGAGCTGGGGAGAAGGAGACACTGCTGGGTCTTGCAGTATGAAAATTAAAGGGGCTGTGGTCTTGCTCTAAGATGAAGAGGAAACTTTACAGACCATAGGAAGGTGACTGAGTTACCTCCAACTTAGGGCTGTTTAACAGCTCAAGGATTGTAGCAAGTGTTCAAAGGAGTTGGGGGAGTGAAACAACAGAACTAAGAAAAACCTGATGTTATTTACGAGAGATTTTGTGATTATTCCCTCTCTGTCAGTAGCTTGCACAGATCAGAAGGAAGCCAGCCAAAAAGGGAATCATGCCTAAAGACTGAATGCATTGAGAAAGATATCCTGAAGTATAACGCTCGTTTCAGACAGATGGTGAAATCACTGTATCTTTCCCACAAACATTTGCAGCTAAGAGTTAAAGCTGATGATCAAGGAAGGGGATTACAAACCTGCCATAAACTCAAGGAACTCACATATATGCCAACCACAACAGCACACCAACTTCATATTCAGTAGGTATTGATGTAAATAGCTTGTAAGTAACTATACACGTGGAAACAAACAAACAAATCCCTCAAACCTGTTCACACATAACAGACAGGCTGTCTCTCCAACATCCCTCCACACATGTACTGAAGCCCTGCTTCCCGGGAAGTGGCTGGACATCACCAGCTGACGGGAAGTAGAGAATAAATCTTTTGTTTTGCCTTTGCTTCCATGTGTAGCCTTTTGTTTTTCCTTTATTAAACTGCCTTTATCTTGACCCATGAGTTTTGTTCTATCTTATTTTTCTCCCCTCCCTGTCCTGCTGAGGAGGGGAGTGATAGAGCGGCTTGGTGGACACCTGACTCCTAGCCAGGGTCAACCCACCACAACCGTCTAGACCATATACTCATTCCCATACAGCAAAAAACATGTGGGAAGATAATAATCTAAAAAGTAGCTTAATTGTATTTTCATGGCAAATAAAAAATATCATGGCAATACTGTCTAATATGGCTCTTAAGATAAGACAATCTTTCCATTTAAAAGGGTTGAGAAACAGAGAAACCATGCTCTTTTTTTCTGACCTGATTTTCACATGATAGTAACACATTTCTATCAGTAACTACTTATGTCTACTGTTTGGTTTTTTTTTTTAAAACCCTTCTATATCAAGTATGAACACAGTGAAATTTATAACAGACAACAGCAGACACTGCCTACAGATCAGAGTTCAACTGGCAGACCCAAGATCTGAGCTACTCTTTCTGTCTGAGAAAAGTTAGTTTGTGCCTCCACTTTCTTCCTGTTAACCTTAAGATACACCATCTTTTTAAAGATTCATTACCAGTATATTTAGTATCTGGGCATTGTTTTCTAGATTCCCAACTCCTTTTCAAGCACTGTATTATTGTAGTAAGCACAGAGAACAAAATAAGTAACTAAATCCTCATATGTTTTAAATTATTATTTCTCCTTAAGAGTATAAAAATGGTCAAAAGTGTTTGTATCTCACGAACTCTCAGATAAATTTTCTATTTAGGAGCCTCTAGAGGAACTGTTTCCAGGGTCTTTTTTTCTGGAGACAGAGAACCTTTTTTAAGAGTTTGCTGGATGTGATGTAGAGATTGGAAAGCTAAATCAATCAAGTCAGAGATGATCAATGTAAGACTCCTTCTGACAAGAATTCCAGAGTGTTATTCTCAGCAACATCACCTCACTTTGAATGAAAACAGGAGGCTTTCAGTTGGCTCCAAGTGTTGGCTGCAGGATCCACAATTCCGTCTGTTTTGTCACCAGGTGAATCCCAGTCTTAATGGTTTTCCCAGACTTAATGTAATAAATAAATTGTAATCTGCTGCCTTCAGTACTCAAATTTGTTTCTTTCCTTCATAAGTTGAAGGTCTATTCTATTATACAATGCAACTTCATACATGATAAATGAAGAGGTGCAAAAATTTGACTGAACACCCAGGATTCTCTTCAGAGCACAGGAGAGCGCTTGGCATGTGAAGCAGTACACCCATCTGAATCTTTTCTTGCTCGTCATTCGCAATTTGTTCTTATGAATCTGGAACAGCCACTTAAGGGCAGGCAAAGTGCCATTTTACGGGAGTGGTATGAGCGCAGACCGCCAAGGGACTACATATGAAAATCGAAGTTGCTCAGTGACAGCAGCATTCCAAGCTAGGAATGTCCAAGCAGCTGTGAGGGCTGATCTACCCTGCCTATTTTTAATGGGATGTGTCATTGGGCCTAGATTGATTTCAGAAATAAAAGATACTTTTGCAGATATGCGAAGGGAGTTTCTATGACTCTACTGAATTCAGATTAGTATAATGCTATAGTAGTGTAATGCTGGGGATTTTCTGGCTTTTTGTTGCATTCCACAAGGAGCAATGCTGGGTGCAGTTGCACTATAAAGCTGCAAGGCAGGCAAGCCACCATGCAACAGATAATGCTCTCTCCCAGACAGTGCTAACAGGGAGGCTACAGTTTACCCTTTTCCTAGTAAATCCAGATTTACACAGAACAGAATACGTGAATGTCTATATCCCATCATACTCCTGTTGAGATCAGCAGACACTGTTCCACTAGCTTCCGTAGAAATCAGACGGGTTTAGCTTTGGTAGAGGGCCAGGACAAGTAAATCCTGTCCTGTGGATTCAGATCAGAAGACCACTTCTGTGACTTTCAGTTTTCAGAGATCTATGCGTCCATTATAATACATATGACTAACAGGATTTAGCCTTTGTACGCAGTTAAGCTCCTTGGGGTTACAACCACTTGATTCCTAATTCAAAAGAAGTAGGTGTGAATGCTCACATATTGCTTTATCCTACTGTCATGGCAACAAAATCCTCATAGCTGCAATGTCATTGTTAGTCATATAGCAAAGGACAGCCAGAGGATGTTCACTGCCTCCACCCCCCTCAAAGGTTAATACCACAAAAAACTCCTGCTCCAAATCACTGAAATATCCACTATTGTAATACCTATTTCAGGACCACTGTAATGCAATTGTCTTTATACGTGTTGACAGATGTTATACATTCTCTTGAATGCCCTGTATTTTTCCCTCATTTGACAAACCAATATTAAATCCTCACACCTACATCTTTTTTAATGGAATATATTTTAAGAAATATAAAAAAGAAGGCTGGTTAATGGTAAATTATGTTATAGGGGACCTCAAGATTAATTTGTGAAATAATTCCAGGTAAAATAGTATTTGTAAACAGACACCAGTCTGGTGTAATATGTTGAACAGTTGTATGAACTGACCTCTGCACACTAAAAAAAAAAAATAATCAAGTAGAACATAGTTTAGAACATGTCTTTTAATTGATGAATTTCTACAGTGCTACAGTATTAACAATCTCTAAAACAAATATCTGAATCTATAGCTCAACAAATCTTATAATCTTTGCAAATAAATAAGTTATTAAAAGTATCATATTGTGTTGCTTTCCTGTCTGTGTAAACTGCTAGTGATAATGTATTTCAGAAAAAATAACAATAATGAGCAGCTGCAGTGCATTTACATTATTAAGAATCTTTAGGTACAATTCTATACATGATATGCTTAGATAAGTATTTCTGTACTTACACTTTTACAAAGCCATCAACTGAAAGGACATAAAATACATTCAAGACTGAACAGAGAAGCAAGAGAGCTGTGCATAAAAAGACAACATGTTTCAGTTGATACAACATGACACAGAAAGTATTGTACACTTTAGAACTCGAAAGCCACTACCAGTTGCAGGCCTGAACTTGATGGCAAGTTCCTGTGAGAGGGCTAGAGTTACCCAACATCCAGGTTCTCCACAGTTTGTCTTGGTACAGCCTTAAGTTCACTTGTGAGACTTACTCACTTTTGTGACCCAAGAGTTCACAAGACAGGTCTTCTTGATCTGGTAATTCATAAGGATGAATCACTTACTGACACCTGTAAAGCCTTCAGTCCTACTGACAGCACTCATGACCCCTAGAACGGTGTAGTGGTGTAGAGTACCAGACACTGAATCAAGAGTACCACCCACTAGTAAGGTGTGCCATCATGAAAGCAAGTTTAAGGAGCTATCCTTGGCAAATATTAACCTGCCACTTTAACAGCCTCATAAAGCTTAGTAGGCACTAACAATGCTGCAACTCAATCGAGCAAGAGAATACAGAGCTTTACAGAAATGAGGTGTTTGTTTCTTAAACAGTCATTGTAACAAACAGAATAAAACGTTTAAATGGGCTACAGTTAATCATCTATAAAAAGTGTATGTTCAGCATGAATTTAAATTGTAAACTGGTAATAAATAATACAGTATCTCCGAGCATATCTTAAAATATACATTATGAAATAAAATTTAATTTTCAGAAAAGCTTTCAACCTTTTTGTTCAAAAATATATTTAACCAATCCTTTATAAACAACTGCAGCCAGTTTGCCTGCTGGAAAATTTTGATTTAGAAAGCCCTCCTGGCTACTGCAGAACATTTATTTGTATTATTAACTTCCTTTTTTTTTCCCTAAGGCAGATTAGCAAGAGCTGAATTCACAAAAACTGTTGATGTAGCAACTACCTTAAATTATAATTTATTGTAATGGTTGTAATTTATTTTCATTCTTGTTTATTTAGTAATCATATAAATATCCAAATATCCACTAAAGTAAGCTACTGTGCAGACTGCAAGTACCACAGCCAGAGCAGTAACTAGACCTAGATTTAAAATGCACGTATTTCTTTCTGGATAAGAAAAGGTAGGTTCTCTCTGGTCACAGAAAAGCTCTTCATGCACCACCCTGTTAACTAATCATTGTAATCTGTCTGTTAACAAGAACCTGGCTAAATGTTACGTTCACTGGGAATTAGAAGCAGCACACCGCACCATTTCTCCAAGGCTGTTAATTTTGAACTATACTAGTGGTGGAACCATTTAGTGGTGGACTTGGCAGTGCTAAGTTAAAGGTTGGACTTGATGATCTTAAAGGTCCTTTCCACCCTGAACGATTCTATGATTCTATTGAGAGCAGTGTGGCACAGCTATCTTGGCATACCAGTATTTCAAGAAATGTAGGCTTATAGACAGAACTAAGATAGCTGAGTGGAGCAGAAAAGCCCTTTCTGTAACATGCCCTTTGTGCACAGAGATCCTCCCAGCTGATCTCATAAGCTCCCTATGCAGAAGGTATGAGAGCATGTCGAGTTTCCTCTCTTCTCACATCTTGCGTAGTGAGAGGTGAGAGAAACGACGTCTATCAACTACCACTCACAATGGCCTCAGTGACCCCCTTGGCAGCTAATGTGGAAGATGCAATTTCTCTCCGTCATATTCCTTTGTACTGCTCATGCCCTGAGCCCAGGATCTGGCCTCTAGACATTCTGGAAGAGCTGTGGAACAAGGGGATTCACCCAGTCTATCCCAGAACAGCCTTTCCCACTGCGAACAGTGTGTGAATGTTGGGGGGAACCTCAAGAAATCCAACTGCTTTCAGCTGGAGTTTATAAAAGGGATGGTGTGTTTCTGTTATACTAATAGTAGGAAACATCACCTGATGGATACAAATCTCCTTCCAAATGCCTACTCATATGTATAGTCATTCAAAAAGCTTCACAAGGTCATGCTCTATATTAATCCATTCCAGAAAGCCTATATAGGACCAGTAAGAAAACACCTTTAGACGAACAATTTGTTAAAGACTACATCAAAACATTAAAGACACTGATGTTTGAATACATTCCTAATCTTTCATAAACAGGAAGATTCTAATGATTTAGAAAGTTAGGAATATCGCAGAGAAGAATACAAAAAAGACAGGTCTCAAAAAGAAGTTGGAAAGAGAGCACCATATGAAACTCATACTTAAGTTTTTATGTCCATTTAACAAGCTAACTAAATGTTTCACAGTGTTAACTGAACTTTAAGTAAGCTACCTAGGATAAAATCCTGACCCGTCTGAAGTCAATGGTAAGAGGATTTTATCTGCAATTCTCACTATCTTTGAGAAGATATTAAAACAAAGATACACATTGAGGCTTCAGTGGAAGGCTTCAATCAAAAAAGAAGAGGAAGAAAAGAACATGTTTCTTGTTTATTTTATAGTACATGCCATGTAAACTAATATACATGGCAATCTCTCTGGTCTATGAAACATTGAATGCAACACTAAGTAATTTTTAGATTTTTATTCATTTATCATTTAGCAAGACTCTTCTGCAGCTTTAAATCACATTTAAAGTTGTATCGTTACCTTGTACACTGTTGCTTTATTGCAAACCCAAGATTTTAGCAAACAGTGCCGTATTTTTTTCATGTCGCATGTACAAAAGGATATAAAAACAGCTCCTTGACTGACATATGATAATATCCTTAAGCCAAAATTAAAAAAAAAAAATACAGTATTACAGCACAAGTATTCCTTTTATTACAGGAATAGTATCTGTGGGATGCACTCATCCGATCAAAGATTTCAATATCACATCCTTAAAGTATCCAACACATTTTCAATGAATTGATAGCTACGGTCTTCAGTGAGCTGCCCTGACAGTATAAAATGGACATGGAACTTAATCTAATCTTAGTTACTCATATTTCATCACACTATTCTGCTTGCTAACTGAGAAATATGTCTAAAAACTGCCATGATGTTCCTCATGGATCAAAAGGCAAGTCAAGTTTATAAAACAGTACTCTAAGAACTTTGGACAAATACAGCTGCTAGTCTGAACATGTGTAACACAACTATTTTGTGATTCAGTGTTGTAAATGTAGTTTATGTTTTAAACTTTTAGTAATTTTAGCTGCATATAAACCAGAGTAAGTTAAATTATAGCACCTTGCGTGAAATTTGTTCTAAAAAATACAAAGATTACACCTTTTAAAATTGTAAGGAATACAACTATTCTATCTCCAGTCCAGTATGCACCTGTCATTTAAAAGGAAACTAATTTACATATAATGAAGACATGCATAAATATCACAAATTTAAGGCACAAAATGGAATTTGAAAGTTAGGGATGTAGTAAATCCTTGCTTTTTCATCAAATTACCTGATACAGAAAAGATACACCAGAAAAAGGTGTATCTACAATTTTCAAAAAAACTGTATTATCATAAAATCATTGAAGCTAAAAATGGAAACTGCCTATTCAAGTCTGTAGTTCAAACTCTTGCCCGAGGAAGATTATTTTCCAATATTGTGTTACATCTAACTTAAAACCTTCCAAGAAATTGTATGCATTGGTAAGCACTACTGTGTCATTCCATAACATAACTGATCTCATTGGTCAGATCCTTCTCCTGATATTCATTGGATATTTACCTTGTTTCAATTTTATATAATCAGTTCTAGTCACACCTTCATGATAATAAAGCCTCTTCCTTTACATGTATTTGTCACATAAGAAAAAATTATACATACTTAACGACTCAATCTTTCCAACTTCTTTCTCATTTCAACTGATTTTGTTACTGTTCTCTGTCTTTTCAGGAGCTTGACTCAATTCCTCACCCCTGAGGTACCCAAAATATAAGACCTTACTCCACAAACTACCTCAGCAATTACAAAGAGTATTCTGATTTCCAGCTGCCTGATGCAGCTCTTCTGCATATATACTCTTCTTTTGACATTAGTGATGCCAGAATCAACTTTGTTGCCTACATTATCAAGGCTTCTTACTACATTATTACATTTCAATCTTCTCTGTCTCTCACTAAGTATCCAAGTTTCCTCAAATGCATTACCTTTTCTCTGAATCTCTTAGGCTGCATCTAATTCTTTTCTACATTTAATCCATCTGTTGGACCTCTCCCACTCAAGTATCATATAGTGTAATATTGTCTGTAACAGCTATTAATATACTGTAGATCCCTCTTGCAGATAATTGAAGACATTAAATAGAATTAGGTCAATGCAGTATAAACAATTAATGGGGAGGGAGCAATTAAAATTGCACAATGGGATGATTCAAAGCACAGTTTATATTTTAAGACACTATTTCAAATATATTTTATCCCACTTTGCGATTTATAGGAAGTTAAATATCTCACTATAGGTACAGTTTCTAAATGCAATACCATAATTTTTCAGCATACATAATTAAATGTAGAATAAGAAACATGCCGACAATCAGTCTTCCTCCGCAAACAAGTCCCATTCCAGCCACTGACCAGAGAAAGGTAGACACATCAATTCTACTCCTCAGCACAAACTTTTAACCAGTTAATATTGTATCTATTATTCTACATATCTTTAAAATTACAAATGAAAATACAGACACATCTAAATTTGCACTGACAATCAAGAATTCAGCTCCTTTCAGAAGTCCTTCTGGAATTCTACAGTGTGATCCTGTAATTCAAAGAATGTTGAACAACATGCTGACAGTACTTATAACTGGAAAGATATTATTTAATATAAAGCTTAAATAACATTTAAGCCACCTAGTCTATGAAAAATATCATTACCTAATTTATGCTCTGTTTTCCAGAAGACTCACTTTCAGTACAACTTATCAACTCTACTTCTTTTCTTGATGATGACTACAGCTCAAACCAGACTTTTCAGAATAGAAAGCACAGTAACCAACTATTCCAATTCCTAAAGCTATTTGTGAACCTATTGAAAAAAAGAAAATAATTTGTTTGAAGAACTGAACAATTAAAAATCAAAGTGAAACCAAGGATGAAAAGGTAAGTCTGAAGGTATATTAATTGTAAAAATAATACAGTCCATGTTATTTTATGCACAGTTGTTTATTCTTGTTCCATGTTTTGAAACTTGGACTCAGAAAAATCACAGGAAGTTTTGGTTTTTTTACTCTCTTTTTTTCCATTAAAGCACCATAGTTACACAGCTTGATTCAATCGTCCTTTTCCACAATCACTTCTCCATGAAGCACCCTTCTTCTCTGCCGCAGCATGTGGAAGTAGAGTTGTGGAAATACTTGATCAAAGCATAAAAGAAAGCAAATTAGAGGAAAAAACGCAACAGATCACATTACGGAAAAATACAATTTTGCAGAATGATGAACTGAGGAAAAACTATGGCACACAGTGCTGTGTTGGTTAAGGTAAATAATAGCAAGTCATGAGCATTGCAGTGAACTACAAAACAATAATTACTCAGAAGTCAAACAAGGCCCCCTGAATGTATACCTTATGTTCAAGGAACTTCCCCTCAACACTTACTTTGGATAACCAGGACTTAACCACTTTGCAGCAGTGCCTGAAGTCTTCAAATCTGTGCTAAGGTAAACATGTTTGAATTAAGACTTTGAGGAGGATACAAATTTACCCTACTTATTCAAGTCTGAGGTTAGGAGCTCCCTCTCCCCTGGCCCTCTGAAATCTATTATATTATTGTCCTGCTGATACATTTCATCCTTACATTTAATGGATAGAAAATTGGATTTATTCTTGGAGCATTAAGTTATATAAACACTTGTAAAACTGTTGGTAAGTTATGATAGCTTAGGACATTTTTTATTCATATAAATCCCTCTCATTGGCCTTCCTGATTTCTTGTGACAAAAAATTTCACAGTGTGTGTGCGTACTGTGAAAGTCCATGTTTAAGGTCGACTTCTTAAAGAAATACCTTTTATGGATGCAGATCAGAGACCCTTTTAACTTCACTCTTCCTGCTTCTCACTGCCTCTCCCTAATTTCTTGCCTTGTTTCTACCCTCATTGTCCAGACTATCTAAAATATTCTATCATCTGCCTAGTTCGGTCTAGCCCCAATCGTGGTGCTATATCTGAATCAGGTTGCTTTCTCCTTGTCTACAATGCTTAGGTACCAGTGGAAATAACACTGGAAGTGAAAGGCAGGTAGTCTCTCCAATCTTAGCTCTGGTTAGCCAATTGATATGTGGCTTCTGGTATCCAGAAGTACAAGGACAATCTGATTAAACCAGGGACCGAAGTATGTTCAGAGAGGTTTAGGGGGTGGATTTCTGTGAAAATGAAATCTTGGAGAATATTGTTTCAAGTTTTTCCCGAGCATGCTCAAATGGTGATTTTCGGAGGTGACACGTAAATGGATATTAATAGCAACAGAAATAAGGCAAATCTCTGGCACAACTTGCAGGACAATTTTTAAGCCATTGCTTCAAAGTGGCAGAAGCACTAGAAATTCTCAGTGACACAGTCACAGAGACTTCTGTGTGCAAGCAAAAGCTTTTTTTACTTTGTCCAAGTCTTAGAAAGCTTTTTAGCATTTTCCCTGAAATTTTTAAGACAGCTTATGTTCTGAGGCAGATAACAGGATGGAAAACTTCAGTATAACCAATTAAAGCGCAGCAAAGGTTGGAACAACAGAAAGCCAGCTTTTACAGTAGAAAGCGTTCAGCAAATTTTAACTACAGGCAGTGTTTCCAGCATTGCTGATAGTTTATTATTATGTTGTTAGTGTTACTACAGTTAAGTAATACTTACATGGCACATAGGAGAACATGACAATAATAAGGAAGTAATAGTAGTCAAAGGAGACATTATATTTGTTGGGAAGTCTCAGTGAAAACATTCCTGTTTTCTTCACATAGGGTAAAGCAGCATATATGGTTAGCAGTTCACCTGCAACTCCAGCAGGGTACAAAATGATAAAAAAGTTGTATCTGCATTAAAAAAAAAAACCCTTGTGAGAAATACCCCATGAATTTAAAATTTCCTCTTGCTATTATTAGTGGCACAGCAATGTATTACAGCAGTTCCTGCACCAAAATCAAGGACTACATCCTGACTTGGCACAGAATACCAGTTTCAGTTACTTTGGATAGCATTGCTTAGGTTTACAGAGAATGCATTCCTCAGTCCTTTTATTTAAAAACAGTGAAGTATCAGAATGTTTGTATCTCTTTCTAATACTAAAGAGTAAAACAATAAAAAAAAAAAGTGTGGTCTTCAACAATGTCTTTTTTAAAAATTTACTGATCTTACCCTGTTGTCACTGACAGGATTCAGACCAAGACGGGATCCCAAATTCAGATGATTCTACATATTTTTGTCACAGTGCATGCACACTGGGTCAATTCTACGTATTATAACTTCTTTGAAGATAATGAAAATGTTGAGAAATATAAGAAGCCTGTTTTACCCACTGCTGCATGGGAAATCCAAATAATATTACATTAACCACTAATGGAAATTAAAAATAGCAAAAAATGAGAGTGCCAGAAACTTATCAGATCCATTTTAAAATGGGAAGATGTTCAAATAAAAGGCAAAGGCATTCAGTTTAAAGAAAATGTGGCTTGAATGCCATAGGTCACACAGGTGGTAACAACATGAAAAATGTAATCAATAGGGTTTGTGCTGTCCTTATGCACAGCGCACAATGGAGATAAAGTTTCTCCTAAGGAACAGCTCTCAGGTTCATGCAGGGAACAGCAATGACAGCTGTCACACAGACAGAAAGGTACAGTGTGCACTCCATGACCAAAGGAGATGAGATCCAAACCAACAGTCCTAGGAGCAAATGGGCTTAGAGGACTCACAGGTCAGAGAATAGATTAGGGGAGCTGATGCCATGACAGTTTGTCTCTATGCACCAAAGTAAAAATTCTGAACTAAAATTTAGAGTATATCAATTCCGTTAGCAAAGGACAGGCAAATCTTTCAAAATTATAAGCTAAAGATCAGAAATTTCCAGCTCCCTTGAAGTACTGAATTTATGCCTAGTTGTGCTGTTTGAGTATGCATAAATTTGATAGAATATTTTGGACTCTATGAAAAGATAAGACATTTTCAAATGTTTAGTTTATAGTATATTTCACCATGTATCTCTGCTGTGAGAATGTCAGTTTTCTCTATTGTCTATTGAAAGGAATCAAAAATTCTGTCATTCAAGATACACTTTTTGGCATCAAGTCAGTGTATCTGTCAATGTAGTACTACTTTCTGAATGCATTTCTCTTTCTGAAGCCTACATAAAAAATGATTAATAAAACCAAACTTGATTTTTTTTAAGTTTGCCATTTAGTGTGTAAATATAACCAAGCCTACCACCTTAGGTATTAGCAAAAAGATAATGTATTATAAGAATGGACATAAATATCAGACATATCAAAGAAGTGCATTAGAAGCATCAGAACTGTGTTATCTATAAAACAAAAATAAAGGAAAATAAACAAACACACTCTTTTAAATAAGAGTTGCCAGCACTGAATGTAGGTAAGATATTTTCCTTCTAATGGTGTAAGTCTGTTTGTCTTACATGTATTTTTCAAATAATGACTACAGAGAATACTACTCTCTCAGTTAAGGCTCCTGATAAACATGCAGTCTCTGTAATATATTTGATCCAGTGGCCAACCTTAAGTATGCTTCAAAATCAAAGTAGTTTTGATATGGAACACACTTTTTATATGGGCTAAACTAAGTCAATGTTTAGCTTTGCTATATGAATATAACCTCACAAAAGCACTGATAAAGCAGAACTTCTCATAAAGTAATAATATGCATACAGACTGAGTGACAACAACTCCCACATTTTCAAAGACCTAAAATCCACAAAGACTAGCACAGGTGCTTAATTTGGGGCATTGTATTCAAAAGCATCTTAAGGAGTCATACTGTAACTTAAAAGATGACTCAAATGATAAAGAAAAAAATTAAAGCAGAGTTCAAACTGTGAGATACGGAAAGCAAAGAAAAAAAATCACACCCCAAAACATCAAGTAACGATCCCAAGTACAGAAAGCAACCGACTTGCACTCTGCTGACACATAACCAAAGCTCAAACATCTGCTCGCCTGTGTGTTAGCTCAGCATGCGTGAAACTAACATGCACAGAACCATGAGAAACTGAAGTGCAAGACATCTCCACCTGGCCCATTTAATGAAGTATGGCAAATGGTTGAGCAGGTTGAATGTGTAGAAGGAATATCGAGTAATCTCTGTCACAGTCCATACGACCAGAAAAAGAATTACGCTCTCCTCATTCTGGATCTGCAGAAGTATAAAGAACCAATACTTTCTTCATCCTTAGGCTTCTTTTCTGTGCAAACTGCAACAGACTTCTGTTTAAGATACATGGAACAGAACTAACATCTTGTAAAGAAAGAAAATTTTGGAATAAAAGTAATATGCTGAAACCATTACCATGTACAGTTCTCTAGCATATGTATTTACTAACATACAGACATTTTGCAAACTGAGCAATCCATTATGCAAATATCAAAATATAGAACCCTGTAATTGAGCTTATTCCTCCCTTTATTCTCTATCTGCATTTTCACTATGTTACCTAACTCTCTCCTTCTTTTTAGTTGTGGTTGACTGACTTATTTTCTTACTTCCCAAAACAGCAAGAAGAAAACAATGCTACAGAAGACATGTTCCTTTCATAATCAGTCGTTACCCATTCTGCATTTCACTACTCTGTCTCCTGGTCTTTCTCTTACTTTTTCTCTTCCTTCTTCCTCAACATGCAATGCACGTCTCCATGAAACTTTAGACAAAAGGAATTGCTTAGTATAATCTACTAACGGGAACTTAGTTGCAGAAGATCAAATTTGGCAGACTTCAGGGAGCTGTATGATAGTTAAGGAGCTGGAACACAGATGGATCACTAAATGAAGAGTAGTTGGTAGATCAAAAGCTTTGGGTAAACTCACTCAACAGTCCTGTTTAAGAGTTAAGTTCTGAGTCATTAAACTGCCTCATCAGTAGGTAGCACATCTATCTGCTGTTTCAAAACATCAGTTCTTTTTCACTCTAAGTGAACAAATAAACAAAAGTCCCCAAATACAGAGAAGGCACATGGGGATCTATTACAAACACTACCTTCTGAGAAGAAGAATTACACGCAAGTAATTTTCTTTTCTTTAAAAGGGGAGGAATTTTGTAATACACTTCCATGCCTGAAGGCTGAAAAGCTCCAGGGATGTCTGTGAAATAAAATAAATTTTTTTTGTTAAAATTACAAAAAAGGGAAACGATTTTTTTAAATAAAATGCAACATGGCGGCAAAGCTTAATATACGTCAAAGATGCTGAAAATGCACAACTGTGTCAAAGTCAAGAATTGTAAGTGCTCATCACCTCATAAAATCGCGCCCTCAATGTGTCAGTTAAAGAAGGTGCACTTTTAGTGAAAGGATCTCACTGACATCACAAAAGGAGATATAAAAATATCGCCACACTCACAAATAGCAACAACTGAAGTGCAAAGACATCCAAACAAATAAGCAAAGGGAAAGACAGAATTAGGCTGTTCTTAGCCTCATGCAATTAGAGGCAAACATTGATAACCCAAACTTGGATTCATGTCACAGTGCTAAATCCAAGCAGAAGAGCTTTAAATAAGTATGCAGAGAATTCCTATCTGTTGCCTTGCAAATCTGCAGTCAAATAGAGAGATCTGGGTCTGGCTATTATCACTAACATGCCTCTCACCACCTAAAATGACCCTGAACATTCATGCCTGCTAAGCAATAACAGCGTGAAATACAATCAGACATACATTAAGATGTATTTTTTCTCGGACACAGCTTGACCTACTGTGCTGAAGACAGAGGAAACAAAAGAAATGACTGGATATGCTAAAGATTTAATCCACTGCAGATAATAATAATATGGCAAAATGCAGTGCAAAATTCCAGCAGTCATGTAAACTTTCAATATAAAATACTTGTTAATCTTTGAGACATTTTCCCTTAAGGGAAAAATGGAAACATGTAGCTTACAGGAAAAAAAAAAAAAAAAAAAAAAAGCTACGAAAAGCCTATTCCATGTTAAGAAAAGCGACAGTAAAGGAAAATATGAAGTGTAGAAAACAAGTCCTCTGTGAACTGAAACAAAGGGATTTGACAACTGAGGCAGGTGCTGTGATATCCCATGAGCAGAAAGGCATATGCCATCTGCTGGTGAGACAGTTTAATGGCTCAGCTTTTTAAGTTCGAAGAAATTCTGGAGCACAGGCTCAATATCTATCACTTAATACTCCCATGCCTTTCATAGAAAGCGGACCTCAAAAACTGAACTGAATGTCCTATCTACTAACTGTAAGCAGTCTTGTTTCATTCTGCTAACGAATCACTAGACTTACAATAACCACCTACAGCCAGGCAAATAAACTATCATCATTTATACAGGACTTTAAGTGTCACTGTGGCATGCTGGATGACTTGATATATTTTTAATGAAAACAATGCAGTATGCATGCCACCAAATGTTAATATTACCATAACATTAAAATCTTGAGGAGGTTCCTAAAATAAATTGCAAAATCACAGCCATGTTTATCCAGGTAAATTCAATTTAAGACATATATTCATTTAGATAAATTCAGTATGTGCCAATATAAGTTTTTGAAAGGGAACCAGTAACACTGTGGTAGATTTTCTGGTAAATAATAGCAGTAGTCATCAATCTCACTCAGGCAGACCACAGCTGCCAAGATACCAAAGACAGTGCTGATTCACAACTAAGACCCAGACCCAGTCTCCTGGGTAGAAGCACATAAATTCCATCCTGTAACTCCAACTTCCAAAATCGTGCTCAAGTATATAAGTATTCTCTGAAGGAATGCCATTAATTTTTAAATTGTTCTCCCTTGTTAAATGAGAATTGTATTAATGGCTTCTCCCTAAAAACAATCAAAACACAACTTGCTCACGCACATACCTGTTTTATGCTATGTGCAATGAACCACACCATGAAGATTCTTGAACTCACTTGGACCCCAGTCACAAGCACGGATGTGCGAACTATTCCTTAAAAAGAGAAACATGTTATCTCTGTTCCACAATTCATGTTTTAATTAGTTACAGGAGAAACTAAAACAAAGAACTCACCAACTGCACAGTGGACTACCTGTAAATAAAAATAAGTTAGAGGTTACTGATGTACAGTATGTTACTATCTACACTATAAATATCGCCTTTTGATATTAATATAAACCTAGGCTTAATTCTGAAGGAGAACTGAGTTTTTTTGTCTCCAACTAACAGTCTTTAAAAGAAATACATGTCAGAGCCCTGGCAACCAATGCTGTGATGTGCTCAGATCTGTGCAAACACATGAAATATAGATTTATTTTCCTAATTAATATGTATATATCACATATTTAGATACTTACGAAGCATTTATTTTTTCAATAAGTAATCTTCCCTTCCATTATCTCATTCAAAGAAAAATTTTACAGGACAGTGTGGAGGGAGTCATATAAGGGATGATAAACACATAGCAATTTTAAAATGTTCTGTATTCATTATGGATTAATAACATTATTATAATTTGACAATGACAGCTATGAAGCTTCAGATCTATTGTGTTTTCTGGTCAGTAATATTTAGCAAATAGAGTGATTTCCATTATTTTGACAGATTTGTGTAAAATGACGTGTTGTGAAAGTTTAATAGCATAAAAGCCTATATACAGCTGGCCACATGATTTTAATAGTTGCTTGAACTACAGATGTTGTAGGCAGATTGAGAAAAAAAGTTAAAATGTAGATAGGCACTCTTTGTTGTGCCTGGGGAAGAACTGTAAGTGTTCAATACACCAAACAGTTTCATTCCATTGATGTACCATAAACTGAGACTGCTAGTGCATAGTTGGCAAAAGTCATATTATTTTAAGAATACTTTGCACAAGTTGCACAGACCCTGTTGTAATGGATTATGTGCGGCACAGGAATCCAGTCTGGAAATATGCAGAAGCGGGAAAGGCACAGAAGGACAATGAGCCCAGTATAAGGAGTAAGAGGGAAGCTATCATCTCTGGAGATGGAGATGAGCTATCTATGCTAGAGGGTTGACCTCCTGGCTGGAATGCCTTCAGAGATTTTGCCTTTTGAGTTAAAGACTCTCAAATCAAAGCAGTTCACAGGCAGTATCTGATTTAAAGAAATATTAGAATTAAGTTTGAAAAACTGTGCTCGTTTTATTCAATGAAACACCTTGCCCCCCAAAAAACCTTCATTAAATAATAAAGTTAAAAGGACTTTAAGTACTAATACAATATTTTGATATTAAATTCAGGTTAATAATGTGTTTTGCCTATGATATGCAGCATCCAGTAAAGTAAACTAATGTTTAAAATTTACCTCAAGCAAAGCAAATGTCTGGAAAAATTTAAGCGTCTTTTGAACGCTTCTGAATAAGCCTCTATGTGTTCCTTTCTGTATATAAAACCGCACCATGGCAATACCTAATACCAGCCACCTACAAAAGAAAGAGAATTGATACATTTCAAATTAGAATTCTAAAAATATCCATCCACCTTAAATAATTTAGTAGAATGTTTTCTTTACAGAATATCTTTGCTTCTTTACTTGTCAGTGTTCTTAGGAGATTATTAAAAATATCTTTAGACATAAATATTAGAGATAATTATGTAAACATTACACTCTTTTATCTCTTTACTTGGAAAAGGATAGAGGATGACTTGTTTACCTTCAGAGGACTGACTTGAATTGAGGGGACCCCCCAAAACCACGAGTCCATCAGACTTTTCACTAACAGTGACTACATAGTTTTATTATTAAATCCTTATGCATCTTTACTGTGAATTACTGTTATTTGCAAACATGTGATGAACTCAGCACTGAAGCCACCATTTTGGGTCACAGGTTTGTATAAGTAAAGGACCAGAACCCATGCACATCATTTTTACATTTTCCATGGCCCCAGAACTCATAATTATCAGAAATGACTAGTGATCTGAATGCTTCTGTTTGTGATTGTCCAACTGAAGTTATCATTACAATTAAATTTTCAAAAGCATTGAGAAGTTTTCTTTGAAAATCAGTCTCCAAAGTGCTGAAAGATAGGTGCTCTATGCTCCTGGCTTCCAGAGGCAGGTATATTTAACTAGCACATTTGATGGTGTTTTGGCTGATTTTTTAGTATTTTTTTAAGGAAACTAAACAATGATACTGATAACCCTCCTGACATAAAAGAAAGAAAGTAATCTTTTAATCAAACTGGAATCTGATATAAAACTTAAATTGAAATCTCAAGTGGAAACTGAGACTAAAAAAAATAAACTCTCAAACTGTGGTGAGTTGATCCCCACCACCCAGCCCAGACCCAGCACAATAACCCAAGGCATGTGCGATTCCTTCCACACAATTAATCCATGTTTGGACAATTAGATTTAAAAAATAGTGTACTATGTTTTCCATCCTTAATGCAGAGCTATACCGCATTCCTACAAACATCATGCTACTGTGATGCCTTGAAACTTCAGGTTTCAATCCACAAAGACTAAGAAAGTACAAAAATTCTTTAATATCGACATATGGGCATAACCAGAGCTACGGATGGCTATTTTGAGAATTAAAAATAAAAATACAAACAACAGCTTAACTTCTTGTCTGATGATATTGGGAACAATTACTCAGTTCTTTCATTCTACATAAAGCCATAGTAAGCATGCTGTACAGTGACATGAGCTCTGGCTAAGGAAGGACCCAAGTGACAAAGCAGAGAGGTCTGAGAAATACTCAAGAGGCAGATTCAGACAGCACACAAACATTTGGAAAAATATTTATACAAACATTTGGATAAATATTTAACACATCTCCTGTTCTAATACTCTTCCCTAAGCATAAGGTATTGACTAACATTGGAAACAGGGTACCAAGAAATACTTAGACTCGTTATGCTGTAACGGCACGAGAGTCGCATGGATCATGACAGCTCTCTGTTCACCTCAGATGGCATCTGCTTCGGTATCAGCCCCTTAACAACTCTTACACAAGGTGGCATGGCCCATTCCAGCACTTCATGATGGCATTTCAAACTCACATAGAGTTAGTCAGGCTTCCCCACACAGTAGAAATGGTTCCCCTTCTTGATCCCTTCTACTTTAAGCCCATGAATCTGATCTGCCAGAGATCCAAAATTTGCGCCTGCAAGTGTTACTTAGATTTTATAACGTATTTTAAATCTGAGTGCATTAATTTGAGGTTGTCTCCCACCACTGTGGAAATGAGGAATTACTGGAATATCACTGGTAGTCCTTCACAATAAAGCTGCCCTGTTTTATGGGGAAGTGTTTGACAAGAGGAAGGTGACAGTGAGTTTACGTCCAGCTGGCAGCACAAATGGTGACAGCAACAGCTCTGTCCTAGCCCTGAGAAATCATAACCCATCTAATCTAACAAGGCATTTTCTGCACCTCATTCCGTAACAAGGATTGCAGAGAGAAGTAATCTCAGACTACACTCAGAAGCAAAGACTGCAAATACTTTTCGTAAATAAATTTTTATTTGGACATGAATTTCTGTAGATTGATTTATTCAGTTGTCAGTGGCTTTGACTTCAGATCTCAGGAAAGCCCTTGTACTGAGTATTGCAAATCACTAGGAAATGGAAAACACTTTCCATAATAAAGGTAGCATTTCCAGTTGGGACTTCCAGTAAGATTGGGTACTGATCTGTCATTTTAACCCCTTAAACCTCTGTTAGAAAGAAAGATAATCTGCAATTTTTTATTAGAATGGTTGTTAATCTGCAATTATGTATTAGTTTGTTAAAACTCTAGAAACACTTTGCTATATTGCACTGCCTGGACAAATGGACAAATATACTTTTCCTGTTACTTATTTATCCTGTGTAGTGCCCTTGTTAAGTACTGCTCTATTTCAAATGTTTATTGTTCTTTTAAATTGTATCTGTAAAAGATTACAATAATTTGTTCCTATCTCTTATTTCTGTTTCCACATAAAAGATGCAATTCTGCATGTTTTAATGACTTTATATATTAATGGGAGATGGGAGAGAAGGAAGTGGGAGGTACTGAATCAGGGCCTAAGGTCAAAACTCATATGGTTTGATAATCTTCTACAGACATATAAAAGTCAGTGCAAAGAGTCAGTGTTCATTAGCAAATTCACACATGGAGCACGAGGCTGGCAATCCAGTGAGGTAACATTAACCTGCCAGCTAGACAAAAAATTACATCGAGTAAAAGCACTTTTCAAAAGGTGCTGCTCCAATATGTGAACTGACTTGAATACATGTTCAAGAATCACAGTTGCTAGTGAGAAGTAAGCCGTTACGATCATATTCCTGGCTTTCTGCATCAGTGCTTGAACTCCAGCTTCAAGTATAGCGTATCAGTTTTGCTCTATGGGATTCAAATGGCAGAGAGTTCACCCACTGGTAACCAAGGTAAAATTGTTCTCATATGAATGTCAGCCTAGAATTTATAAAATTGTTCATTCTTAGGGTTGTTTTTTTTTAAGCATGTGGAAATTAATAGGGTTGGGTTTTTTTCCCCAAGAGTTAGTGAACAAGACAAATTTTCAAGAAGTGAAAATACGTGCCTCAAGCAGTAACAACATGAACCTGAGTGCTCCTATGATCTGTTATTCAAAATAAATACCCACTTTCCTCAAAGCAAAGCATCGCAGTACGGAGCACTAGCTCGAACGAGCCCCTTGGGTTACTACAGCTCCCTCCCCCGCCCCCCGCTCATCACCGGACGCCGCTGGCGCTCAGGACCACGCTCGGCTTTGGAAATTTCTACCTCGCAGGGAGCCCGTGCGAGCCCTGTTCGCTTAGATCCAGGGCTCACGGGCCTGAACGAGTACCACACGGTAACCCGTCGGGAGGGAGGGGAGCTGACAGAGCCCGACGCAGGCGGGAACCGCCGCCCGGAACAGCTCGCCCCGAGCCCCCTGCGCCCCATCAGCGCCCGAGGCCGCCGCCCCTAAACCCCCGGCGGCACCGCGGGGCTCTTTCGCCTTCCCGCGGCTGGCCGGCAGCCCCCTCCCGGCGAGGCGCGGGGGCCGGCGGTGGTTGTGCCGAGGGACGCGGCTTGCGCCGCACCCCCGCCCGGCATTCCTGTCCCGGCTATACTTAACCTCTGCGGCGGGCTCGGGGTGACGCGCTGGCGGCTGGCAGCGCTGCACCGTATTAGGCAATGCCCAGCAGACCAGGGCTAGCCCAGCTCCCGGCGGCTCCCCTGCGCCCCCGGCTCTCACAGCTGCTGCCCCACGGTTACGCCAGCCTGCCCGGGTCCCCGGGACCCCGCCTCGCCTCGGCCGAGCTGCACCCGGCTTCCGCCGCTCCGCGCTGCCGCCGGGCGCTGCGGCTCCGCGTCTCGCTGAGGCGCCGCGCTGCCGGCCCACGGCGTGCCCGCGCCTGCTTACCCCGCGGTCATGGCGACGTTGTAGAAGATGAGCCAGGCCGTGGCCAGGGCGCCCAGCCTCCTCTTCTTGCCATTCTCCTTCTCCTCCACCGCGCCGTTGCCGCCTCCGTCCTCCTCGCTGGACGCCATGGTTCCCCCCGGCCAGGGAGCGAGAGGCGCACAGCCGCGGGGAGGAGGGGCTCCCTCCGCGGCGGGGCTGAGGCCGCGCTGACAGCCGGACCTCGCGCTGTCTCTCACCCCATCTGTCTTCCTCGAGGGCTGCTGCCCGCCGCCAGCTGCTCACATGGCGCGGCGCGCTCCTCCCTCCTCCTCGCAGGGGCTCCCCGGGGCACGCCAGACCCTCCGGGGGCGGCGCGGCGCGGCCCCGGGGCGGGCAGGGCCGCGGCCCCCGGGCGGGGCGGGTGAGCCTGGCGGCAGCCCGGGCAGGCTGGGCCCCGGCCCTCACGGACGGCCCCGGCCGTTAGACCGCTGTCCCCTCGGCTGGGGAAGCTCCCTGTGGGTTGGTGCCGCGTCTCCAGCCTTGCTGGTGACCGTCAGGCAAAAGTGGCGGGCATAGCCCACCGCAACAAAAGTGACAGAAAATACCTCAGTTCTTGAAAAATGCAGAAATGTGGTCAGAGACCGACTGGTGGGAACGTGCCCAGAGAGTCCCACCTCAGAGGCCCAACAGCCAGCTGCCAGGGTGACCTCGGGGAGAGGACAGCTTCCAGTCCGGCAGGTCGCAATTCACAAGGAAGACTAAGGCCCCAAGAAGGGGTGAAATTTCTTCTACCCATTCACCCAATGGATGAGAAATTTCTGAAGATCCTTATAACCCTTTCTGGATTTGAATAAACTAAACATTTTGTCATCTGCATGTTTTGCCATCCCAATGCTTGTCTGTGTTTCCTGACCATTTATGAATGTATAAGCACAAAACTTACTACAGAACTTTCATAAACAACCCACTGATTTCTTTTTGCCATAATAAAGAAAACTTGTTCTTTGTTTCCGTTTCCCATGTTTTGACCCATGGAGATATTTTGCTCCTTAATCTGTAACTACTTCATAACCTTGGTAGTTCCTGTGTGGCAATTTTTCAGCAGTGTTTTCAAAAGGTGTTTGTTGCATTAATATTTTTTTTAATCTGTATTTGTTCCAGGAATTGCAATAAATTACTTGAAATGTAATTTCCTTTTCATGCATTTTCTATTGTTCTTTTTTTTAACCATGATTTCTGTCAATTTACCATGTATATATCTGTGGTTCACTAGTCTGTATTTTCTGAATAATTACAAGATGATTTAAATTTGATGTCAGTTATTTTCAAAGCATTAAGTACAGTATCTGTGATTAGAAATACTGTACTTTTATAGTGCAAAATTATTTCATCTAATATTTCAATTTTGGCTAGCACCTTTTGGCCCAAAAAATCACAGAACGATTCATAAGGCAGAGTTTGTCTACATACAGAAATGTAATCAATGGAACTGAATAAGTTCTGAATTAATACGCATTAATTGCATTACCTAAATCAGCTTCTAAAATAATTTATGACTGGCACATCAATTTAGCTCAGCTTTGCTGTTATTCAAGCAGTGTCTGAAATCAAACTTCCTAATAAATTTTAAGATAGTCAGATCAAGGTCTTTTGAATTGTGGGTAAGCGCATTGTTATGTTTCATATTCATTCTCAGCCTTCACAGGCAGTTCTCTTTTATTCACTCTAGTTCCAAACCATCAACATTGCTATACTGCTATTACCAAAATGAATGGTTTTCCTGGCCTTCTTCATGGCTGGTATTATCAATGTATATTTATCTTCTAGGTTCCTATTGCACAAGTAGATACTCAATACCTTATAAAGCTGAATGGGTTTTATTTCCAATCTATTTCCGGAAATACAAGGTGAAGCTTTTCTGAGAATTATTTTATTATGCAGTGTTCTATAATGATTTTTTTTGTTAAAAAAATTTACCTTTCCAATATGGGAATATTGCTATGAAATGAAAAGTTGTAGTGTTCTGAGAACAATATAATGATTTATCAGCTCCACTGTCACAGGGAGAAGGTCATCTACTATGAAATGCTGCAAGAATTACTTAGTATGAGCCCTGCAGAATCATGAGATTACCTTTATACTTCAGAATAGTTAAATGCTAGATGATAACTTAAAATTCTGTAAAAGGAGAATTTGTTAAAAAAATTAACAACTGAAAGTCTGCTTGTCCTTCTGCCCTGTCTTCACTTAATGCTCCCAACACACTTCGCAAGAACAAAGTGTTGAGACAACAGACTTATATATAGTACTTGCACACTATTTTAGGTTTATGGTATGTAGTAACCAGTGAGGTATTCAAGGATAAATGCAAGTAAACAGAATTTAGCTATGTCTAAATTGAACAACACAGTGTTTACACACTTCTTGTGCATTCATCAACGTGTGTACATCTATTATTTTATTTACTACTTTAGGAATAGGACAGAAGATGCTTTCAAAAGACGTGGTGTAGAATGAATTACATAAATCTTGTTGGAAGAGCTAGAAGATGTCTTTGTATTTGGCGCATCTGAAGCAGTTAGATTTTTGCAGTGCTACGGCAAGATAAATGATTCATATTAAGCATCTGACTGTACAGTTCAGTAGTCAGCAAAGGAAAACAGGCGTCATGAACACAAGCTGAAGTGAAAGTTTATATTTCTGTTATAAAAATACAAAAATTCTGGTGTGAACATTTAGAAGTCTTTGTATGAAAACTATTGATTCTACATATCTGAAAAGCACTGGTATATTTATTTAATGTTCTGAAAAGCACTGGTTTGAGATGTCCTTGTGTAGTGTTCTATTTAATCCTGTTCAGAAGCAAAACTATAACCCAAACTGCAGTGTTGAAGAACACAGCCATGGTAAAGGGAGATGACTATCCTACTCATCTGAGTTTGGTTTATCCAAACTCAGTGTACTTTTTGCTATAATAGACTAATTGGACTCTGTAAAATAATTATTATTATGGGATATTTTGGACTGTACCACTGTTTAACTATCCTGACATTTTTTTTTTCATTGCTGGTCTTGGATAGATTTATGTATAGACTGGTCCCACAAACTGTAATCTGTGCAGTCGGCAGCTTTGCACACTACGCAGACTGGCTGTATCAAAAAAAAGCTAGCTCCACGCTAATGTTCTAATTATATAGATATACATATAAAATGCTAAAAACTTAAAATTAGTACCATTAACTTCAATGGTACTGTTCACATGAGTAAAATAAAGTACATGTTGAAAATTCACTGCAAGCATAAGATATTCTTAAATTCCTTTCCCTATATTATGCAATAAATGTAATATTTTTCTTAAATAAAGAAGCTTTGCTACCTTGCCAACAGACATCAGGCAGATTTTTCACCAAGTTTCACAAAACACACTTCAATAATATTAAAAATACCATCTGATTTTCACTATATTTCAGTGATAGCTTGCTTGTGTGAGCACTACAATCTCTATAGAGGAGACTGCTTCTGTTATTAGTTTCAGAGCACGCATGATCTTTACTTGTTATTTGGTTTTATTTCAAGGACTTGAGTTAAAAAAGGCTTTTTATCAAGGGAGTAGTGTTCCAATCTAACTCCTGTTATGGCCAGTGGAAGTATTTGTTTTCCTTCTTAGGACAGTGGTGGAGAACGAAAAGATTAATTTTAACCTGATTATTGGTTGAAAACCAGTCTGAGTTACCAGCAAGGAAAAGTGACCATATTGGGTGTAGTCAGTTTGTCCACGCTGAGAACAGGTGTTCCTGCCAAAAAAAGCACGAGGACAAGTGGTTCCCCATGGCAGTGTCAGGAAGCTGGCACAGTGATGCTCCCGCCAGCATCCCCAGAGAAGCCTGGGCACCCAGAGGCCCCATCAGCTCCCAGATTATCTGCTTCTTACAGGTATATCACAATACGTCTCTATAAGCTTCCTAAAGCAAATCGTATAAACATATTTTTGTGTTTGACTCTGGTGAACTTGTTATCCAAAATCATTTCACAAAACTGCAGTGCAAACATGTGAAACACTACTTCAGGTGAGTTGGTTTGCAAGTACTGCTGTGAATACAGAAAGACCGAGGAAGACATAACCCCTTGTTTCTGGCATCTGTATGTGCAAATATTAACTAGAAAATTGCACATTACAATTTTTAATGTGGGCAGGGCAAAGTGAATTATTTTATAAAGTTTATTATTTGAATACTTGCCTAGTTCTAACATCACATGGATTTGAGGGAACTCGAGCTATATGCTTCATATAATCCTACTTGCATACTTCATAAATATTAAGACCAAAAAAGACAATTAAATAATTTTAGCCTGACTTGTTGTATAACAGAGGACACCAGATTTACTGTATTGATATGTTTCATATATTGTCTTTATGGTATTCTTATTTATTTTCTTACATAAGTAAGCCATGCAACTTGGACACTTGCAAAATATTAGGACATGTACAATAAGATTATAGATGGGAAGCAAATCACTGTAGTCCAGTACTTAGAACACTTAGAACACATGGCCTGTGACTGGGATAAATTTTATGTTAGTCATTTAATGGTATTGTTATGCATTATAGCACCTTGTATGCCATCCAAAACATTGTGCACTTACCCTGTCAAAGACAAAAGCTGTGATTAAATGGACTGCTGGCACTTTCTCTATCCTGAACCTTCCTCTTTCCCTTTGATTTTCTTTTCTGCCCAGCTTCCAGCTCTGAAAGCAATGTACACAATGGACTATAATGAAAATGCAGTTAAAATAGAGGTCAGTGTGACCGATCCCTGAGACAATCATTGGTCTTCATATCTGCCTCCTTGCTAAAAGTATACTGGCCTGACTTTTCCCTGGAGTTATACACCTTATCTTTACAGTGCAGTAGCTAGCAAACTAATATGTGCTAAAATAAAAGGGCATGCTAAGTATAATATTCCTCCACTAAACTGGAACTGCAGTGGACTTCCCCTCCATGGCCATAGTGTTTTTGTCTTCCTCTAAGAAATATGCTTGTCTAATGCAGATGTGTGTCAGCTGAGTGATTGTAAAAAATATTAGAACTTCCCCAGCAGATTGTCATTTATAAGTTGCTGTTCCTAAGTACCCTTTCCTACTGGAAGACTATAGGACTATAGGGAAATGAATCATTGTGTATCATCAGAATCGAGAATTAACCTTGGTATGGATAAAGCCTTGTTATAATTTAAAAAATAAGTAATACATTATATAAACAAATAACAATTAAACAGTTACTCAAGCAAATTTAGAAGAATGTCACATCTTTAAAATCCAGGAATTGAGTTCCACTGGCAATTAACTGAATACATAATACTGAATACATTCTCTTCATAGTATCTGAACAACTGTACTATATAAAAAGTGAAGTGTGCAAAGAAAGAAGTCCGTACCAATCATTTGAGTCTGTTTACTTTGGACAAAAACAGCATATATTTTAAAAAAAACAAACACCCTACCTAAAACTTGCTAAAAGGCTCTCTGGACACAAGTCCTAAGTCAGAGAACTGCTGGGTGGATAAGCTCCTCTATGAAATCAGTAGAGTCAGACCGTTGCAGAGGCCATCTTCGGAACAAGCTCTGAAATAGAACAGATGAATAATCCCCTGGACATGCCTGTTTTTCTTGACCCAGCCTGGTGAAGTGCAGTCCCCAGCCGTGCCTTCCCACCTCTCCCTTGCCTGGGATCTAATTGCAAGGTGAGTCAGATGAGTGACATGATCCAACAGGGAACTTTCTGCAGGGAGGTAGTTTTCTGCTGGATCGTGCAGCCACAAATGAATTGGATCAAATTCCAAATCTAATACGAGAAATGTGGTGGCAGCACATAGTTGCAGGCACAGGGAGTGCACTGTTGCTACATTCTCTATCAGCTGTAGTTACCCTGAAATTAGATGCAATTTGAGACTGTACCTTTGAACCCGATTCCTTACTTTTAGATAGCTAACTTAGGCAGCACGAGTCCCGTTTCAAATGCAGTAGGAAATAATACAAACATTTTGAACTACATCCAACAAAGGAAGCTTAACACACTTTTTTTTAATAGCACACTCATTATACTACTCACACAGAAGGTGGAGAAGCTAGTTTCCATAGCCATCTGTGTCTGAGAGGGCAAACCCCTCACTTCGTGGAAGAGTGCTCTAATCACCACCCATTGCTGTGCCCTGAAAGACTGCTAAAGCCATGGGACAGGGAAAAGAGGGAGATACGATATAACACAGAGTATTCAAAGGTCTCTTATACTTCACACCGTGTTCAACAGAAAAAAAAAAATTGTTGCGGAAACAAAACACAAGCCATGACTACAGAGCCTTAAGATGCTCCATGAGTACAAACTACCTTTTTCAAAATGTTGAATAGGGTGTTGCCTGGGAAGTACAGTTGGGTTGGAATCCTTTTAGGCTGAAGGCAGTCTAAAAACCCAGTTCCCCACATCTCTTGTGTTTGCTCTTACTGCAGGACTACTGCAGAAAAGCTCCACTTGTTTTGAAAGGATTCGTACAATTCATTTTGAAACCCATCAGAGGGAAGGGATGAAAAAGGAGGGGATAAAAGAGGCTCCGTGAACATCTGCCATATGTCTTTTGTGAACATAATGGGAGATGATGAATGGTGAGGAGGTAAAGCATCCTCTGAGAATATCTAGCAGATGTCTCTGAATTGAGACAGAATCCAAACAGAACACCCAGTTCCTTAAAAGTAGTCAGTCCTAAGCAGTAGATCAATGCTGACCTGCATCAGCTGCTGAAAGCAGTTGTCCTGCATAGGGAAAGGAGCAGAACTTGTGATCCTGGAAAAAAATTTAGTAAAATAAGGAAGTGCCTAATGACTGTAAATCCCTGTGGGAAGAGGCTTGGTGTGCAGTTTTCATTTAATGTGTCAGAAGTCTGCCTAATGCATGCAATCGCATTCATTATTGAGCATGGTTAGTGCTATTGATTGCATCTAGTGTTTCTGCATGCAAACAGTAGTCGTGTCTTTTCCATTTCTTGTTTGCACGCTTGTAATGTGCCCATATCGCTCTTTGAGATGTCTATGACTCTTCCCTCACATGTGTACGTGTCCTTTTTTGTGACCCAACTAGTTCAGAGTAATTAAACAGTACTAAAAGTCCTTAAGGATAATGACTTCAGTTTTACGTAAGAACAGGCAGCACGTGTCATAACCTAAGAGTTTAATCGTTATTGCAGGATACATCCCATCGAAGCCAACAAGATACTCGTATGAAGTGAAGAAGCAAGATATGACTGCCCAACCAAAGCCCACAGGATATTCAAGGCCCTGTGAACAACTGATGGCTACTGATCTCAACACGGGTCCAAGCGTGGAGAAGCTGTCAGGCTCCCGTGCCATGCTGTGAAAGACACCATCGTCACCACCACCCTAGACCTTCGCTGTCAGGTCACCTACTTCAGAAGCACGATAGCAGTAACAATGAAAAGACTCAGTCAGCCCCATGTATAAGGAAGCTCTGAAAATTTTCTATAGGGACTGAACGTGTCTGAGCATGAAACCGACCCACCTACTAACTAGGGAGGCACGAAAGAGCTCGGCAGAACTAAATAAGATAACCTCCCGCCTTGAGCCGTCCTGCCGGCCCTAAGCTGCCTGGCCTGGGGCGGCGGGGCCGACTGAGGCCGGGCCGGGGGGGCAGTGCGAGTGCCTCCGGGGAGCCGGGCAACAGGCGAGGCCAGGCCAGGCGCCCGCCCACACACCTGGCCGAGCTCGGCGGGGGCCAGGCACAGCTCGGGCCGCGGGTGCCTGCGGAAAGGTCCTGAAGGGCCTTTCTGCCCCGCCGGGTCCCGTTCCCGTGCGTTGTGCCGCCGCCGCGGGGCGGGCCGGGGGCTGGAGCCGGGGCCGGGCCGGGGAAGACCACGGGCCGCCAGGCGGCGGTGGGGCCAGCTCCGGTTTCCCAGCATGCTGCGCGGCAGGCTGGCTCCCCGGCCCTGGGAGGAGGCGGCGGCGGAGGTACCCCGGGAGGAGGAGCCGCCGCTGCCGCCGCCGAGGGCTTCTCGTTCCGCCGCCGTGCTGCCGGGAGGGGAGGGGTGGCCGCCTCGCGCCCCGCGATGCCGCTCTTCGCCACCAACCCCTTCGACCAGGATGTGGGTGAGTGGCTCCTGCTGGCGCCCCGGTCCGCCCCGGCCTCCCGCTGATGTAACCCCGCGGCCGGCCCTCCCTCCGACCCCGCTCCCGCCTCCGGTTCCCCCCGCGGGCTGCCGGCCCGCTTTCCTCCAGCCCTCTGCTGCTGCTTAGCTCGCCGACGTCCGCCCGCCCTCCCATGTGGCGGGGAGCCGGGGGCAGCAGCGGCGACCAGGCCGTACCGGCGGTCACGGTGCGGCGGGGAGCAGCCGGGCGGGGGGCGCCTCCTGGCAGCGGGCGGCGGTGACTGCGGCCTTGTCGGTGACAGCCCGGGGGCGGCGGGGGCTGCTGCGGGCCCTGCCTGGCTTCATGTCGCTGGAGCATGGGGGGCGAGCACGGGGATGCTTGTGGGGAACAAGCTGGCCTGTTTAGCAGAAGCAACGTTGCAGCATAGCAAAACAAATAGTGAGAAATGCTTGTGCTGGAGTGTTGCTGAAAGGATGAAAAGTAAAAAGCTCCATCTACAATTGCTTCAAAGACAGGCATGAGAAAATAGTCAAAGTGTTTTGTATTCAGTGCTTTAAATTGAATTCCTGTGGGAGCTTTCTTTTTCCCTTTTGAGTGAAACTTGGTGTGCTGTCATCAGGTTTCATCCTTACCTTGCTTGTTCCAAGGCCAGACTAGATGGGGAGGAAATGTCTGGCTTGTACTTGACAAAAATTATGCTTAATGCTCATGTATCCAAACTGAAGATAAAATAACACATAGGCAGTTAAAAAGTCATTTTGCACATCTGATTTGTGATTGTGCAATATGGTTTGTCTCCTACCTGCTGCTGATGTCTATTTTACTTTGCGTAATAAAAGCTTTGTCTGGGGAACAGCAGAATATAAAGGGACTTTTTTTCATATTTGGATAAGTGCTCCTCAAACCCACCCCGATTATTTTCTTACAGCAATATAACCCTGCCTGTGTTTCTTGGAACAAATTTCTTTAGTAGCCTTATACTTCCAGCACCTTTCAACTACAAATACATTGTTTCTTTCTTAATGTTTATCCAACTTTAGAAGTCATGGCTCCAATATAATTCTTCCAGCTTTTCAGAAAAACAACTCAAAACTGTTTGAAAAGTATGTATCTCTTCGGGGGGCGGGGGGAAGGGTTAGTGCATACACAAAGGACTGTGACACAAATTATGTATGTATGTTACCAGGAATTCTTAATCTGTTGCATCTTAATAAAGCATAGCTCGCTTTTCTTCTCATTTTGAACAGTTAAGAACACTTTTCCACCGAAGACTGCCCTTCAATTTATAATTTTCTTGGTGGCAAAGTTGACAGTGACTTATTTTGAAAAGTAGTAAATAATTTTTCCTAATTGTTTTGCTGTCTTGTAGTGCAATTTGGCAGTTGAAAATGAGGAAAAGATTGCACTGCTTGCCAATTTTCCGTGGACCATTAGATGATTGAAACATTGGTAATATTATCTGTAAGAATCATTTGAACTAATAAGATTAAAATGTGATAGCTGAGGTTCTGGCAATTTTTTTTGTTTTACTTCCTAAGGCCGCAGTCTAGCAGTGAAGATCAGACTGCTTGAGTGGGTTTCTCTAGAGCAAAGTCTGATAGATGTGCTTGTCAGCACTGGAAGCTTCATAATGCACCCAACAGTTACTTCGGTGGCTTATTTGCTGTTTTCGAGGTGCAGAGGATGCTAACACCTTACCTACTGTGCTTGCCTGGTACGATCACCAGTAGATATTTTTCAGAACCGTTGTTCTGCATACTGTATGAGCACAGGGAAGTAACCACTCATTCCCAAATTGTTCTTGGAAAAGCAGAGAGTGGGCAATGGGCTAATTTTCACCAGTAAACATAGCCTCTTTTTGTTGGCCCCTTTCATGGTGTCCTGAGGGAGACCAAAGGAGCGGCAGGCTGTTCATTTGGTGGCAGCCTACTTTCAGGAGCCTACTGCCTTTATCCATCACTTAACTGGATTTGTGCCAGGGAGATGGGAGTGATGAAGTCTCCTGGAAAGTGTCCCTGGGCCTTTCTTTCCTGAGGTCCCTTGGGAATGTGCTGTTATCTGGATGAACTTCTTGGCAGGCTTCAAAGATAACGTCAGCTGTAAAGTAAGCTCTCATGTTCTCGGGAAACTTCCAAAAGTTGTCAGGCAGTAGTGTTATTTTGCAATTCGTTTCTCAGAATGAAAGTTTGAGTGCTCTGCTTTTGTTCTTGCCCAGCAAGAAAGTTTTTTTTTTGAAAATCATATACCTGAAGCAGGAAGGCAGTAAAAAGCTATTTCATATGAATTTGGACATTGTGTAATTGATAGTATTGCTGTGATAGCCGTGCATTTTTGTCTGCTGGACAGCTAATCAGTACTGTGTAATAGTTGGAAATGATTTTGGAATCATTTAGGGTGATGGATTGCAGACAACACATCTGGAACTAAATTGTTTTCCATTGTTTTGAGGACCATAACTACCTCTAAGTTCGGAAGGAGAAATTTCTCAGTTTCGCCAGTCACCAGTTCATGATTTAACCATGATTCCCATGGTGCAATTTCTTGCAATAAAATACTCTTGCTATTTAAACTCATTCATCTTTGGATTTATTCCCTTGGTTAGTCAACATCTTCAAAACCATCCAATTGCATGTCTCTCTGAGCTGGGCTTTTCTCTGTTTAGGCCAGGTTTGCCAAAAGGAGGGAAAACTGTTGCAGAGGAGATTCTTGACCCCAGATAATTATGGAGACTGCAGACTGGCTGCAAGGGAAGATGAATCCCAAAGATTGCTTCAGCTTGTCACGAGCCTCATGGCATTCTTTTGTCCAAGTTGGCCTACTGCTTTTCTCAGCATTGTTTTATGGAGAAGGGTATTAACTATGAGCTAACAGGGAGGCTGAGTAGAAAATGTGTGGGAATGGAGCTATAGCCACACCCCTTTTTGGTTATTTATAAATGTTTATGAAAAACAAGAACTTCTCACTAAAGATACCTTCAGTGTATGTTCTCAGTGAAAAATGGCAACACTGACAGGATAAAAATGAGTGGAATACCCCTTCTGTATGAGAGCCAAGAAGGAAATATTTTTCAGTATCCCTTTCTGAAAATGAATCACCAGACTTTGACTTCAGCTGGGCAATTTGAAGCCAACATAGTATGTTCTATAGGCAAAGGAATTTTTATAGACTGTACTTTCATGGTAATTCTTTTTCTTTACTCCCAGGGAAAAGCTGTCATTCCCCTCATTTCAGCTGTGATGGAGTACATTATAATATGAAAATTCAGAAGAATCATAGTTCTCCAACATGTAAAATCTGTTTTTCTAGCTGATAAAAATAACACTGTATATTTGATGTGAAAAGTTAAGTCTCTTGCTGATCTTCCTTCTGAAATGCCACTTCTACTGTGACTTGGTTTGTGGGGCTTTGCAAATAAATCCTGGCACTATTTATTAGTATAACATGCCTGTGATACACCATGTTTGCAGAATAATCATCATCGTTCTCATATATCTCTGATCTGCTCACCTTCCTGCTTTGTTGTAATATTTCTGGGTGAAAGGTAGTTTGAGTTTCATGGATTTTTATTAGAGTTTGCCATAAGATGTCTAAACATTTAAATTATTTTTGCCCTGCTTGTTTTCAGCGTTGTCTTACCAGATCTGGAATCCTTTTGCCTTTGTTCTGCTCAGCTTACTGAGTTGAGCGATGTCTGTTTTGGCTGGGCATGGTGAGATCCTACATAGTCTTCTGAAGGAATGAGTTGAGGTGGCCTCATGTCAGCTCAGTCACTGCTGCTTGCTTTGCTCACCTTGGATCAGCTAGAGATGCTGTCATAGGACACTTTCTACAAGTACTCCCATAAGGACTTTTTAGGAATATGGCAAATGGGGATACAGTTAAACTGAAGAAGTTGGTTAATAGCTTTTTTTAAGTTAATGGTTCAACGAGGAGTTCTAGTTCCTTTCTATGGTGGCATTGGTTGTTACAGGTTATTTTCAATCTTGTCTAAACAGAATCTGGTTGGACGTATTCCTCTGTGCCATTCTGAGCATGCTAGTGAAATGCAGAGTGGTTAAATTAAAGTGGTGGCTTTTGTAGAATGGACCAACAGATGCATTTGTTCATTATATTTGACAGACAAAAAGAACAAAATTAATTACTTTTAACTTCAGTGATGTGGAATGGGATGTAATCAGAATTTCTTGGCAGCTGCAAAAAGAAAGAAAAAATTGCAATCAGTTTCAGTCTTTCAGGACTATTTAAACTATATTGAAGAGATGAAGAAGTTACATTTATGTTTTTATAATGCTTTGGAATGTTAGTATTTGCATTTTTATATAGAGAGCAAAAGTTATTTATTTAGCCTTTGGAAGAAAACAAGACTTTCAGTGGTTGGTGGGGAAAGAAGACTGAGGGGAGTATTGGATTCTTTGTTAATTCTGTGGTGTTTACATAGATATAATGGATTTTCGAGGATTCTTTATTATGCTAGAAACTGGTCGTAATTTTAGTCTGTGAGTGAAGACTTTCTTTGGCCGTTCTTTTGAAGACTTTCTCTACCTATTCTTTTCTTTGTAACTTCAATTACTGAGAACTTCAGTTTTTCATTTTAGATATGCAACTGGGGAAATGAAATTATGTCCATGAAACCTTAGTTTAGTAGAATATTCTGACAGTTTTTACTCGTATTTATTTTAACTGCTTCAAATAATGTACATTTTAAGTGTTGGGCTTGGAGGTGTTTCATAGAATCATAGAATGGTTTGAGTTGGAAGGGACCTCAGAGATCATCTAGTTCCAACCCCACCCCGGCCCTGGGCAGGGACACCCTCCACTAGACCAGGTTGCCCAAAGCCCCATCCAACCTGGCCTTGAACACTGCCAGGGAGAGGACATCCATAACTTCTCTGGTTTTGGTCTGGTTTTGTTATTTCTTGAAATTCTAGGTAGTTTTAACAGAATTTTATCAATGTTCCAAGCCTTCAGGTTTGTGTAAATTGGAGGGAAATGGAGCCTCAACAAAATTAATGAACTTTACAACACAAGGAGAGGCTGGTTTATTTAGGTATCCCAAAAAAGCCCATGCAAGTGCCCATGTACTTTGACCGCAACCAAAGCATAACTGATCTAACTCCTATATTTAGATCTTTCTGGCCTGGCTTCTGATCAATAGGTGTAACACTGTCTCCTGGTTTTTTTGGTATAGTATTTCAGAGTGACTAGACAGCATTTATACTGAGGAATGGTGTTTTCTTTAGAAGGCAGATGATGATGTTCAGGTTTGTATAAATTTTATTCAGAGATTTAGTTGAAAATTAAAAAAGAAGATAGAAAATATGTTTGGAAGTATGATTTCAGCATCTAGATATTTTATTTGAAGGACATTGTGTTCCAGAATGTATTGAGAAATTTTGAAGATAGACACAGCTGGGATTTCTATCAGAGGAGATGCATTTTCCTTCAGCACACTCTTAATTATTTGTTTTATACGTGATTTATGATTATGTTTATGCATTTGAAGCACCATTTCTGACTCAGGAGTTACGAAGCTGCAAATTGTTGGTTGATGAAAGGTGTGTTGTAGGGAAGTACAACTCATGCGTACCTTATTCTTTTTTATGTTTTCCTAGGCATGTCTGTCTTTAGGTATAATAAATATTAGAGACTGAATGTTGGGCAAGATGAAGTTGGTCTGTCTTGGTATGATTAGTATTCTGAGTACAGAAGAAGTATAAAGGGAGAGGCCTGATTGAAAAATGTTACATATTGGTTTTGTGTGTTTTGTTTTTGTTTTAGGAATTAAATAAATTGTTGAAGTTATTTAGAAAGGTGTTCTTATATTGTGCAGAATCATTGTTATTGTTGTTGTCCAAAGAAGCCGTAGTTCTAAGTATTCTTTTCCTCTGAAATGATGGTGCTTATCACTTTGTCTGTCTGTGTGGAATTAATTGTAAGGAAATAATTTTAAATAACTCCTAGGAAAATAAAGGTGAAAGTTGAAGATCTGTAATGGAAAAAAAAAAAAAGGAATAAAAGCAGTCACAAAATTTCAAAACTACTAATTACAATCTATAGTCTTGCACTGGTTAAAGTTACTACACTACTGCAGTTACTACAAGTAGGTCTTGCTTGTGCTAGGAAGACAATGCCTTCAATTTGAGTGATACAGCTTTATGGGAGAGAGGTGCTTTGGAAAACTAGAGACAAAGCTCCATCATGTCTACCTCTGTGTCATGTTAGTCCTGTTTTCCTTTGTGTTTAACATAGCATTAGTAAGTTTCAAAGAACATTGATTTCATGAAGGATCCAGCATTGTCTTTAAAAGTTGTTTTAGTGAAGTCCGAACTGTTATCTGATCCTGGCTTGGCATTCACTAAGTTGAATAAGATTTTGTAGCAATGATGAGGTAGAGGAATAAGGTTTGAAGTAAACACTATTGCAATGGCAGAATTATTTTTGATCAGAGATAGAAGATGAGAATCTCCTGTGCTAACCTATCCTAAGACTTTGAAGACTTTAAATGCAAATGTCTCTTTTCGCCTCCCTGCCAGAGTCTGACAGTGACATGTCAGCAGTACCTGAAGGCTAGTAGGGTGCCAGCTGTTAGTCAGGGTAAGTAAATACTGAATGCACATAAAGTTGGTTTTTTTGACTGTGAATGTGTGCCTCAAGTTAGAAGAGAGAGCATTCATGGGTTTTAAGTGATAATAACGTAAGAAGTTTAACTTAAGTAGCCTTAAGTCATAATTTTGTCTACAAAACACTGATGCAACATAGGAATTTTGTCAAACGTTCTTTGTTGCTCCTCTTCCTAGAGTGGTGAAAGGTGATAGTCACTCGCTAATGCTCTGACAGCGAGTCGCCTATTTTGTGGACAGTCAATGCCAGATAGTATACTGCTAACATTCACAGTATGTTGTTAACTTTTAACTGCCCTTGTTTGAGAGACAATTTATGTGAAACTCTAGAGGCAAACTTTTTTTCTCACATCTACAATTAATTTTATTATCCAGGGGAATTAATGGATGCTTGTTACTAGAGAATACAGAAAGTATGTAATGAAACTGGGTTTTGAACTGAAATTTTTTCAAACTGCATTTTTCTACTTTTTGGTTTGTAAAAGACATAACCAATTGTCATGCCATTTCTCTCTGATGACATTCTGAGGAAAGAAGGATCAATTGTTCCCAAAAGTACAGACAACCATCTGTTAAGTAGAATAATGGAAAAGGTCAAAGTTTCCATTGGATTTCTCAGCTCTGACTGCTGAAGGATGTGCTGACTGAAGTATGGCATTAGTTGTGAGTGAGGGGTGCATGTGGGCTCTGAGCTTGGTGGGAATTTATGACTCTGGAGAGCACCATGCAGACACACTTCAACACCTTCCCCCCCCATTTACTTGTATTTATAAGGTATCCTGAACTAAAGAACTGAAATTCTGGAGTGATGAAACAATGTTAATTGATAGAAGCAGAGTCCAGTCTCATTGCTCTGTTCTCATGTTTTGGCATTTTTGTTTGGCATGCTGAGTGGATTCTGCCATTATCGTGTTCCTCTCAATTTTTGCTTCACAGTTGACACGTTTCCTTTATGGACAAGAGTTAAAAATCAAGAATTTCTCTGATTGTTAGCTATACCGGTCCTAAGCATGATTTGGAACAATAGTAGACTGAAAAAAAAAGAAAGTGGTTGGTTGATCAGCTGATGTATCTTAGTGCTAGATGTTAGCATGGTGTCTACCCAGATTTTTTCATATTTTTGTTGATTATGATCAGGCTTTTTAATCAAATAAGTTTTCTGATTCAGTTTAGAGAGACAAGGCAGTGCTCTTTTACTTTATCTGAGAGAACATACAGAATTGTAACTAGCTTCCATTTAGGATTTCCCTATACTGCTTTGCTACTTTCCTTGCACCAGGCAGTACAACTGATGTGTTATCATTCCAGCTGTGTGTGAGAGTGTTTAATTTTTCCTCAGAAATACATTGAGATCACATAACCATAGAGCTTTGCTTTTCTGCATTTTTGTTCTGAATTAAGAAGCTAATTAACTGTAACCTGACTTCAATTTGTAGGACAGAGGAACTGATTCAAAAAGACAAGCCATCAACTTTGGGATGAATAATTCCTAGTAACTTTTGGAGATTAGATGTTTTGCTTTGTCTTTCTCTTCTCTGCAGTCTTGCAAGTGCTAATGCGGATAATGAATCTCCCCTGGCAGATAAGTTTTATAGGAAATCTTTGTTTCCTTTCATAAAACTAAGTAGTCTGAGACATTCCCTGAAGGATGGTACTCGTTGCTGAGGCGTGTTTTGTGGCTTAAGAGGTGAATATTAGATGAAGCAGAGATAGGAAGCAAAATTTGTGTCATATTCTGCACCCATTCTCTTTCTGTTTGGTGAATAATGGAAACTGCTTGTGCATTCCCTTGTGCTCTCCAGCCCTGATCTATCAGTGTTTAGATAATCTTCCATTCAGCTGCAGTGTAAGGCTGTTTCTTTTAACACTTTTTGTTTATTGTTACCCTCTGTGTACCTAAGCTTTTCTGAGGGAGAAATAGAGGGTCTTTTTTTTTTTTTTTTTTTTTTTTTCTTTAGTGGAATCTATTTCTTCTCCACTTACCCTCTCTATTTCTTCACTCTTCAGCAGGGACTGTTCTTGTCCTATTCAAAAGATTTGGAAGAAAAAGTTCCAGTGGCTTCTATGAGATTAGCTTTGGTTTAGCAGTTTCAGTAGCTGAAAAGAGACAGTGAAATGTATCATTCAAAGCAGATATGAGAATGGGGAGATAAAAGTTTAATGATTATTAATGAATTGTTGAATCCTCCTTGTTGAGTTGTAATACGTAAAAGGAAATGCAAGACACAGCAGTTTAGTGTCTGAGGAAGTGGTAAATGTAGTTGTATGTGACTCTGCAAACAGTGAACTAATGCTTTGGGTATTCATATCCTATTAAACTTTATAGTTCCAAATGGAACAAAAAAAATAAATCTGTTTGTGGCTATACTACTTTTGTCATATTCTGGGTATGTCTTTATTACGTGGGGAAAAAAACCCAAAATACATATTTGCTTATGAGTTTAAATTCATGACCACAAATGAACTTTCAAAAATTAAAAAGAATAAGGAATAATAGTTTTAATATATGAATTTATTAAATATAGGCATTTGTCATCCATTTAGCAATATACAAAGAGGTAATACTACAACATCTTTGTTGACAATTTTGTTAAATTCTTTTATATTTTTTTAAATTTTATTTTGATTTACTTATTCTTTATTCATCAGAGAAAGCAACCAGTGAGATGAACACTGCAGAGGACTGGGGCCTCATCTTAGACATCTGTGATAAAGTTGGGCAGTCACGCACAGGGTAAGTGACTTTAGAAATTCCTTCCCCAAACTTTTTAAATTTTGTTATTTCAGTCTCATAGTCAGATGAGAGGAATGAAATTTTTGTTATCTTGTATAGACTTCTGCAACAACTCAATTTAACTTAAATTTATTACAAGGAAAAGGAAAATGCATGGATTTTCTGCTCAAATATTTCACAATTCTTCCTTTGGAGATACTAGCTGATCTGTTAAAATTGGTGAAAAGCTGCTGTACAGCAAGTCCTAATGTCACAGAATAAACAAACTGATATGTTTTAGCAGTGTCACTGTAAACCCAGGAGACTTCATGAGGGATTTTTCTTACAGAATCATAATCTAGGTTGGAAATGACCTCCAGAGGTCATCTAGTCCAACCCCCCAGTTCAAAACAGGTCTAATTGGATCAGGTTGCTCAGGACCGTGTCGAATCTTGAATGCCTCCAAGGTCAGAGTTTCCACAGCCTCCATGGGCAACATGTTTCTGTATTTCAGTATTTAACTACCCTACAGTAAGTAAGTAAGTAAATAAATAATCCTTCAATCTGATTACAATTTCCCCTGTTCCAACTTGCCTGTTGCATCTTGTCCCATGACTGTGCAGCTCTGAGGAAGAGTCTAGCTGCGTCTTCTGTGTATTCTCTGATTAATTAGTTGTAGAAAGCAGTAAGATTCCCTTTTCGTCCACTCTTCTCAAAACTGAAAGCAGTTGTCCATCTTTCCTTGCATGCAACTCTCCTCTGACCATCCTGGCAGTCCTCCATTGGACTTACTACTGTGCATTGATATCCTTCTTGCACTGGGGAGCCCCAAACTGGATAAAGCACCCCAGATGCAATCTTACAAGTGCAGAACGGAGGGGAAGGATCACTTCTCTGGCCCTGTTGGCTGCGCTTACCACTTGTTTGACCCAGGATGCAGTTGGTTGTCTTTGCTGCCAGGCTGCACTGCTGACACCTGTCACCCAATAGGACCTGCAGATCCTTTCCTGCGGAGCTGCTGTTTAGGTCGTCAGCTCCTGGTCTTTGCTGGTGCAGACCATCCGAAATGCAACACCTTGCTCTTGCTCTGGTTGAACTTGATGAAGTTCTGGTCTGCCCATTTCTCCAGCCTGTCCAGGTTCCGCCCTGCCCTCCGGTATATTGATTGCTGCCCCCAATTTGCTGTTGTCAGCAAAGTTGCTGAGAGCGCACTGCCTCCCATCATTCAGGTTATTAGTGAAGACATTTAGCAGTGTTGGTTCCAGCAGAGATCCCTGAGGGACCCCACTCGTTACTGCCCACTAGCTGGAATTTGCACCGCTGGTGACAATTCTTTGAGCTTAGGAGGCCAGCCAGTTTTCCACCCACCTTATCATCCTTTTATCCAGCCCTTATTTCACCGGTTGGGTGATAAGGGGACTATATGAGGTTCAACTGTTCATTGAAACTTTTCTGAAATCAAAGTATAAAGCATCTGCTGCCCTTCCCTTGTCCTCACCACCAGACCACCAGTGTCTTTGTCACAGAAAGCAATGAGGTTCTGTGTTTCTTGCCCTTGTTTTGAGGAGCTATTCTCTGACGTCAGAACTTTGATAAATGTACATTTTGAACATGTGATATTAAATTAAGCACATCTTAATATGGGCTGCTAATGCTTCCATTATTGATTCTTTACTGAGTGCTCCCATAGGCTTTATGCATGCACTTGTTTTTTTGACATGAAAAGTTAAAGTATAATTTGAGTTAGCAAAGAAAAAATACAGTTTAAAGACATTATTTCGGTGTAGTGTTAGGCTTTGGAAATGTTTTAAATGCATGTTCTCCAAATAATTCCCTGTAACAATTCAGGTAAGGAATAGCCTCAAAAAAAGAGTTGTGCCATTGCTGCTGTTTAGTGAAAGGCTTTTCTGAGAATGACTTGGATTGCCTTGTAAGGCTGTGGGAAACGCTATGAGAAGCCAGACAGCAAATTCCCACCTGGGACCTTTGTTCCGAAAGGCTGGTTTGCAATTAAGCTTGTTCCTTGGGATTAGAGATGGTCTCTAGAGGGGTACTTGTAAACAGCATGGCATACCAAGACTTCTGTGCTGTTGTGTATAACTGTAGTTAAGAACTGTAGTTAAGATAACAGCTGGCAAGTTGTTAATATTTCGTATTAGTCTGTATATGTAAAACTGCATTTCTGCTCTTTGTGCATGTTGATGCTGAGCCTGTAACAATAACTATACTATTGAAGGCTTCAGGATTCTATGTAATCACTGAAAGCACTTCCACTGGCAAGATTTAGTCTCACAACTTAGCCTGAACAGTGCTCAAATGTGTGTAACTGTAAGAGACAGCTGCTTGGAAGTACAGACAAAGCTAGAGATCTTCTGGTAATGTGCAGCTAAATTTCTCTGGGACAGCTGGAATTTCTGTTATGATTTGTGGGGTTTGTTTGTTTGTTTTTGGGTTTTTGTGTTTGTGTTTGGTTGTTTGTTTTTGTTTTAAATAAAACAGTGGTTTTATCCTGGCTGTGACTTTAACCTTTGTAATACTTACCCTGCTTGTAATATGCTGCCAGCTGACTCATTGCTTAAATTCAGATTCTGTTAAAACTTGCTGATAGTGGGTTTTCTTTGTTTTAATGGATTATGTCATGCCATAGCAAAGTACAGCAAGACAAAGTTCCCTATTAAGTTTAAATCAGATATGCTACAGTGTTTGTATTTGAAATTCTCCTACAGTTTAAGTTCTTGTGGCAAGGATGCTAGTCTTAACTGGGATCTGCTTTAATCTTTGAAGCAATTCTGGTCCAATACAAGCTCTTACTGTTTTTTTGCAGAAGTTTAGATTATAAAATCTCTGCTCTATGAGCCATCTTTGTACCAGTCTGTAATCTCCATTGCATGCCTGCAGCATTTTAGATGTAGATTGTCTTACACCTGTGAAGCCATGGTAGACTATTCCTCATTAAGTGGCACTTTTTGTCCCATAGTGTTACATGACACATTGTCTCATTTAGGTTTGCCAACGACTTGTTTGCATCCAGAGTAATGTTGGAAACCTGATGTGCTACAAAGGTGCTACATTTTCTCTTAAGATAAATTAGTTACAGTTCAGTAACAGAATTGCTACTGTTAATTTTATATTGTAATACCTTGGTTACAGAGAATCACCAATAGCTAAAAATTTTCTTTCTTCCCTTAATCCAACCAACTAAAACAGGTTTTAACAAGCTAGAATTCTGCTGAATCTCTCTATTTTCTTTAGTTTTTTGTGAATTTAAAATTCTAATTGATTAGAGTTGATGCCAGAATTTTCATTGAAAATGCTGAAAGGACAGTAAATTCAGTAATATTTTTAATAATATGTAGTTTTTTACAATAGCGTAAATAAAGTATTGCCATCTGTAGTGTGGAATTAATGATACTTTCTACACGTTTTGTGTATCAGGTTCTTAAGGTGATGTAAAATTTGTCTAACTATGAGACAATCATGTTTCTTTAATCTCTAAATTTATTTTACGAAATCATACAGCTCAACAGTTGCATATTACGTTGTTTGCATCCCATTTTTTGGCAATATTGGTAGTTCAGTGAGCAAGTTGCCTTTCCAACATGGAAACATGATTAAACCAAAGGTTTAATAATTAGAGGCAATCTTTTTTTCTGGTTTTCTACAGCATTATTGAAAACTTGTTTATTGTAAAAACTTTTGTTGCATTTGACTGGCATTTTAAATCATCTGACTACAGGAAAGGTATAGATTTTTGATACTGTTGGTTTTCTGTAATGCAAATGCTTACACAACTGAATCATTAGTTTTTCAGCTTTGAGTAAAATAAGGTTATAAAATTTGAATGATTTATTAAGCAGAATAAAAGGGAAAATTAAAGGCCGCATATGGTGTATTTTAGCATGAAGCACCACCCCCTTCTCAGTCAGTTTATTGCTAGCTGGTTCATTTGTCTATTTCTGTTTGCATTTGGCTTTGAGATTCTTGTACCTTTTGTGTTAACTTAATGAGACATATCAGTCTTTATGTCTGCAACTATCACAATTTTAGTTTTTCTCCAGAAAAGTTACTTAATAAAAGTGATGGCTGAAAAAAAAATAATGAAGTCAGCAACTGTGAGAAGACACCAACGGTTGAGAAAACAGAAACGTTCGTTGCAGCATTCTCCAGTGGGGGTGGGGGTGGGTATTGAAAAATTGTCATTGAGAAATGGTTTGTCTATACTGCTGCTTGCCTAACTTTGTCCTGATTCCTCATGGATTAAGTCACTCCCTCAGTGAGTCAGTATTCTGGTTAGCTGGTTTTTCTTTGGTTGTTTTTGTGCCTGTTCATACCAGAGAGAATAGTAACGTTGCTTACTGGATAGTCTTCCAAACTAACTCCCCCCGCCCTGGTTACTCAATCTCAGTAGCGTTTTACGTAGTCATTGCAGTATATATCTAACAGGCTGATCAGGAAGCTCTTTGACTAGCTTGTTTCTAAAGGAGTAAGGAGGAAAATTGAGTCACCTGTGTAGTCATGAGCCCCACATTCAGCTACCTTAGATTGTAATGAACAGTAAATTCCTGAAAAGATATGACATATTTTGTGCAGAGTTGTATTTTAGATTCCAATTGCTGTTAATTTTGCCTTTGTTAAATAAAATACAATCAAATACATTATTCTTTACTTTTTAAAACTACAACTGAAATTTATTGTGAAATTTTTTTTGATGTATCAGTATATAATACCATAGCTTCTATTGTATCTTGCCCTATTTTCCCCTACTGATTTGTTATTCCCACTCTCTGTGCTGCCTCTGAAATTTTGATTATAGAATCATTGGAGCAGAACTGCAGCCCAATATTTGTGTAGCATGGTCTGGAGAGATGCCTAATAAATAGAATTCTATTCTTGTGGGGTGTGTGCCACTGATTTCTGCATAGTGTTTCTCATAATTTACAAACTAAATTGTATGATGAATTAATTTGAAGTAAAGATGTCTGGAATAAAAATTCATAGTCTATGTGACTAAACATTGTTCAGCCAGGATTATTTTTTTTTTCATGTAGATGTAATAAAAAGATTTTTTTAAACATTTGAGTATGTTAAAAAATTAACGCTCAAATATTGATTGTTTCTGTTAAATATATGAGTAAATAGATTTTTTTTTTTTAAGGCATTCTTATGAATTACTGAGGGGTTTCTTGTTGGGTTTTTTACCTTTTCAAAGTTGTACTTGACACATGTGGAAGATCATTTGGTTTTGAGGCTTTCTTTTACTTTATTACTTTTTAATACAACTTTGGATTCCTTAATAAAAAAATCCTAGGCTAATGGTCCTAGTCCTGAACTGCTAAGCTCTTGATCCTGCATCCTACCATTAGAAATACTGGCTTAACAATTAATGGACATGCACTTTTTTGTGCTTATGCTCATATTATGTTGATAGTCCTACTCATAAATTAATGTTTTAAAAAAGCAGTTATTTCTGGAAATATTAGCATGCATTCTTTCTCAATTAAAGTGAACATATGAGAAGTCTTGCATAATTAATAGATCACAGGCAGTTCTTGCCTTATAGCGTTCATTTGTAATAATTGGTTATATGAAGGTATACACTGAGTGATATGTAGTCTTGCTGTACGAAAGTTTTCTATAGTTAATACTAGTAAATATGAAGTGGACATTTCTGTAAAATGTAGACGCTTCCAGATATAGTATAGCCAAGCAGTGGTGTAGCTTGTACTTAAGTTTCATGTTAGCTCTTGGATATGAGTTCAATAGAATCACAGAATCACAGAATGGTTTGGATTGGAAGGGACCTTCAAGATCATCTAGTTCCAACCACTGCCCCGCCCCCCCCGCCCCCGGGCAGGGACACCCTCCACTAGACGAGGTTGCCCAAAGCCCCATCCAACCTTGCCTTGAACACTTCCAGGGATGGGGCATCCACAACTTTTCTGGGCAACCTGTTCCAGTGTCTCACCACCCTCACAGCAGAGAATTTCTTCCTAATATCTAATCTAAATCTACCTTCTTTCAGTTTAAAACCATTACCTCTCATCCTGTCACTCCACGCCCTTGTAACCAGTCCCTCTCCAGCTTTCCTGTAGGCCCCTTCAGGTACTGGAAGGCTGCTCTAAGGTCTCCCCAGAGCCTTCTCTTCTCCAGGTTGAACAAGCACAACTCTCTCAGCCTGTCTTCATAGGAGAGGTGCTCCAGCCCTCTGATCACCTTTGTGACCCTCCTCTGAACTCGCTGCAACAGCTCAATGTCTTTCTTGTCCTGGGGACCCCAGAGCTGGACACAGTACTCCAGGTGGGGTCTTGTGAGAGCTGAGTAGACAGGCAGAATCACCTCCCTTGACCTGCTGGTCACGCTTCTTTTGATGCAACCCAGGAATATGGTTGGCTTTCTGGGCTGCAAGTGCACATTGCCAGGTCATGTTGAGCTTCTTGTCCACCAACACCCCCAAGTCCCTCACCTCAGGACTGCTCTCAATCCATTCTCCTCCCAGGCTCTAGTTGCTTGGGATTGTGCCAACCCATGTGCAGGACCTTGCACTTGGCCTTATTGAACTTCATGCAGTTCACACGGGCCCACCTCTAAGGCCTGTCAAGGTCCTTCTGGATGACATCCCTTCCCTCCAGCGAGTCGACCACACCACACAGCTTGGTGTTGTTGGCAAACTTGCTGAGGGTGCACTAAATCCCACTGTCCGTGTCCCTGACAAAGATGTTAAACAGCATTGGTCCCAATACCGATCTGCTCCATGATCTTGCCAGGCACAGAGGTGAGACTGACTGGCCTGTAGTTCCCTGGATCTTCCTTTTTTCCCTTTTTAAAAATGGGGGTTATGTTTCCCCTTTTCCAGTCAGTGGGAACTTCACCGGAATGCTACGACTTCTCAGGTATGATGGATAGTGGCTTAGCAACTTCATCTGCCAGTTCCTTCAGGACCTGTGGGTGCATCTCATCAGGTCCTGTGGACTCATGCACCTTCTGATTCCTTAGATGGTCTTGAACCTGATCTTCCTTTACAGTGGGCAGTCCCTACCTTTGCCTTCTGTGACTTGGGCAGTGTGGCTAGAGCACTTGCCAGTGAAGACTGAAGCAAAAACCTCTCCTCAGCCTTCTCAATGTCCTGGGTTACCAGGTCTCTTGTTTCCTTCCAGAGAGGGCCTGCATTTTCCCTAGTCTACCTTTTATCACTCATATACCTATAGAAGCTTTTCTTGTTGCCCTTGACATCCCTGGCCAGGTTTACGTTGCCCAGGCTGCCTGCCCTTGCTTCTGCCCTCTGTAGGCTTCTTTTTTGTGTTTGAGTTTGTCCAGGAGCTCCTTGTTCATCTGTGCAGGCCTCCAGGCGTTTTTGCCTGATTTCCTCTTTGTTGGGATGCATCACTTGGAGGAGGTGATCCTTGAATACTAACCAGCTTTCTTGGGCCCCTCTTCCCTCCCAGGCTTTGTCCCATGGTAGTCTACCAAGCAGATCCCTGAAGAGGCCAAAGTCTGCTCTGCTGAAGTCCGAGGCAGTGAGCTTGCTGTGCACCCTCCTTACTGCCCTGAGGATCTTGAACTCCACTATTTCATGGTCACTGCAGCCAAGGCTGCCCTTGAACTTCACATTCCCCACCAGCCCCTCCTTGTTATGTTGGTGAGAACAAGGTCCAATATGGCACCTCTCCTTGATGGCTCCTATGTCACTTGGAGAAGGAAGTTATCATCAATGCATTCCAGGATTGCTTATGCCCTGCTGTGTTGTCCCTCCAACAGATATTGGGGTGGTTGAGACCCCTCATGAGGACCAGGGCTTGTGAACATGAGGCTGCTCCTATCTGTCCATAGAGGGCCTCATCTACTTGGTCTTGCTAGTTGGGTGGCCTGTAGCAGACCCCCACTATAATGTCCGCTGTCCCTGCCCTCCCTTTAATCCTGACCTGTAAGCTCTTGGTCAGCTCCTCATCCATCCCCAAATGGAGCTCCATGCACTCCAGCTGGTCACAGCTGGTCATTGACATAGAGGGCAACACCCCTCCTCCTCTCCCCCACCTGCCCTTCCTAAAGACCCTGAATCCTTCCATTCCAACATGTCTCCATGATGCCAGTAATATCACAGCCCTGCAGCTGTGTGCAAATCTCCAACTCTTCTTGTTTATTCCCCATGCTACATGCGTTTGCAGGAGACATTTCAGTTGAGCACCTGATGAAGCTGGCTGACTGGCTGGAGTGTGTGGAATTCCTTTGTGCTGCATTTCAGGTGCTCTCCCCCTGACCTGTGATCCTATTCCCAGCTCTGGGCATTTATTGCTGGCGCTGGCATCAAACTGGTAGGAGTGGGATGGACTGAGGTTCCCCTCCCCTGGCAACTTTAGTTTAAAGGCACAAATGTTCTTAGATGCGTATGCCAAATACAGAGGAGTAGGTGCACGGACTGCAAAGACTTGCAGTTCTCTAATTGTAAGGGATTTTATGTGTTTCTGGAGTATTTACAGTAATTCTCACTAACTACAAAAGGTAATGTAACTTAGAGGTTTTGAAAGAAACTAGCTAAGCAAGCTAGCAATCCTACAGATAGAAATGGCTATGATTGTTAGTAGTGTTGATGTATTTTTTTAATGTTGCACTTAAAAGCCACTAAATAATTTATTGACGATGTTTGGGAGAGCTTGCTCTCTGTTAATGGTGTCATGCATTGTCATGTGTGCAATAGGAAATGTTCATTCCGTTACATTTTTTAAAAACTGTCTTTTTTTTTTTTTTTCAGGCCTAAGGACTGTCTCCGTTCTATTATGAAGAGAGTGAACCATAAAGATCCCCATGTTGCTATGCAAGCATTAACAGTAGGTTCTTTTTAATGTAGTGCTTTTCATTCCTGAAAAGTTATATTGCAAAAAATCTTCTCTGGGTATTAATCCTTCTTTTTTTAGCTTCTAGGAGCATGTGTATCAAACTGTGGTAAAATCTTTCATTTAGAAGTCTGTTCAAGAGATTTTGCCAGTGAAGTAAGCAATGTGTTGAATAAGGTAATGTAGTACATTTGTTTGTACAATTCATAGAAAAGCTAAATCAGAGAATTGGGGTAATCTGAAAGCGGAATAGAATCTACTTTTGGAATACTGGAAATTTTGGGGGGGGGAAAGATACATGATTACTGGGAAGACTGTGGCTGTGAGAAAGAACTTCCTGAATTCCACTTCACACTACAGTTACTTATGTATTCCTTTCAGGGGAGGTGTGATGTGTTAATTTATAAATATGCAAATTAATTTTCACATTAAATAACAGCAATGAAACACAGACTACAGATGTGGTGAAAAGGAGATAATACAGGGCTTTTATATAACCTTGTTTTACTTTATTTTGGGCCTAGTACATATTGTACTAGTACAAACACAATGCTGGTGTACTATTCTCCCTTTCTAATAAAGATATCCCTTAGTGATACACTTGACTTCAAAATAAAATGTCTATATAGTTTATATTGACAGTAACATGAAATTATTTGAAATTAAGGAATTAAGAACAGATTTCTACATTATTTAACTAGTTTCTACCGTGCTTTGCAGGGTCATCCAAAAGTTTGTGAGAAGCTGAAAGCCCTTATGGTGGAATGGACTGATGAATTCAAGAATGACCCACAGCTTAGTTTAATATCTGCTATGATAAAAAATCTTAAGGAGCAAGGAGTTACTTTCCCAGCTATTGGTTCACAGGTATATTAAATTTGTGCTTGTTCTTAAAGAGTGTCACAAATTCTTTTTGTCCTCTGTTCTGTAGTTTACAGTTTGTAGTCTTGAATTCTATAATGTATTTGACAAACAAAATGAAATCTCTCTTGTCTTAATAAAACATTCCTCTGAGGCATGAAATGTTCTAATTTACTTTAGATTCTATATTGCAGATGAATACAAATCAAAACAGTGAACTTAATGCCATGTATTATGTTGAATTCATTTTTACATCTTTCACTTTTGGCTAGGCTGCTGAACAGGCAAAAGCAAGTCCAGCTCTAGTTGCCAAAGATCCTGGTACAGTAGCCAACAAAAAGGAAGAGGAGGATTTAGCTAAAGGTGAGTGTGTTTACTTGCTGACCTGATGAATATATTAGTAAATATCTAATAAAGAAGGAACAAATGTTTTGCTTCCTTCCTCTATGTGAATAGTATATTTATGAATTGTGGTTATGATTTCTATTCCTTTTGTTTTGTACCCTTCCTAGGGTGTTAGAGATTAAAACTATCCTATGGGTAAAAAATATGAAAATATCCTGGGTTTAATTTTTTTTTTCCCCTTGCCAAACTGAAACAACAGAGTAAAAGATTTGCAAAATCTCGTGTGAAGGACATGCTCCAATATGGAAATGTTTATTACAAGTTCTGGACTTGCATTTTCCTTCATCCTGGGGCAAGTGAAGCACATTCATTTGCAATATAAGCATTTGATAGAAGGAGCAAATAAGGATTATAGTATAAGTTGTATGCACAGTTGTATTCAGCATTTTGGGTATAACTTGGTATTACTTAAAACTTTTATTCCTTTGAATGCTGCTTCTGTACTATAAAGCTTTGATTGCTGTAAGTGTAAGTGGCTGTTAAATGTCTCACTGCAGTCCCTGTAAACAAAACTAGGTTGGTTTCTTTTGATTTACTGTTGTACTAAAGTATATTTAAAGGTCATTTAATGATCCTATACCAGACGTGTGAAGACTTATTCTTAGAGTGGATTGATCTTTGTGGTTTAGATACTGCTTCTTGAGGTCAAACTTCAGCAATCCAGAGACATCAAATGTTAGCCCTTGTGTGTGGCATGGCTTTCAGTATGCGTGAAGTTCGTGTGCTAGTAGTTGGTGGATGTTTGCAGTTTCTCATCTTTGACAGAATATTTTTTTTATTTAGCTATTATCTAATATAACATTGATTTATTTAAATTACCATTAGCCCATCTGTATATGTTACTAATGGTGATTTGGTTGACCCACCAAGGTCTCCTTTTCAAGGGATTTGTTTCTTAAAAGTTCAGATTCTGCATGGGTTCTCTAATGTTTGTTCCTTTGTTTTTTGTGTCCCATTCTGTCCCTTCTTAAACATGATCATTTTTTCCACAAACTTGGAGGAGTTTAATATGAGTGAAAACTTTCTGTTCAGTGAACCTTAATTGAAAATGACCAAGAAATGTAAAATTACTCAAGGAATGATAGGGAGGGAACAGGAATGGACAGAATTTTGCTTGTCTAAGGAAATTTTTTTTTCTTAATTATGAATTAAGGAGGCACTTATTTACTGTAAGGGTGACTGAGCACTGGTACAGATTGCCCAGGGAGGTTGTGGAGTCTCCATCCTTGGAGATATTCAAAAGCCGTCTGGACGTGATCCTTGGCAGCCAGCTCTAGGTGGCCCTGCTTGAGCAGGTGATTGGACAAGATGACCTCCAGAGGTGTCTTCAACTTCAACCAATCTGTGCGATTCTCTGATTTTCTTAATTCAGGCTAAAGACTCTAATCTAACAGAGGAACAATGTGTACCTGAACAGCTGTATCTTTTTAATGTTTCAAGCGATCTGGAAAAGTTGAACATCATGTGCGTGCTAGTAAGAATGTAAATATAAATACTTTACATCAGTTCAAGATGATAATATAATACTAAAAAATGGATGACTTCACTGAGTTATCGTGTTTGTGCTTAAGTGCTATTTATCCATCCTGTCCATGTTGAAAGCCTCAGTGAATCTATGGGCAGAATTGTGGTCTTCAGTTGTAAAACATCTTTTTGGTTTTTACCATTATTTCTAAGTGAAAGGCAGAAGTTGATTATGATGCAATAGGAATGGATTTATACTAAAAGTTTTCACAGAGTTAAATTTTCATATAATTCAACCCATTTTTATAGGGAATTTTCATGTCAATAACTCTTCTTTTGTAGCTATTGAACTGTCATTAAAAGAACAAAGGCAACAGCAAACAACACTTTCCAGTTTGTATCCGAGCACCTCAAGCCTTTTAACAAATCACAAACACGAGGGCCGAAAGGTTCGTGCAATCTATGATTTTGAGGCTGCTGAAGACAACGAATTAACTTTTAAAGCTGGAGAACTTATAACTATCCTTGATGACAGGTAATTTGTATAGAATACCTACTACAAGTATATTAGACTGTAAAAATCAGTGGAGAGTAGCTATGTAGAAGCATACATTGGAATACAATTGCAATAAAATATATTTACATATTAATACATTATTTAGTTACCTCCTAGATTTTTACATACAAATGTAGCTGCATAAAGATTCTTGCATAAAGATTTCTGTGTATATACAAATTGTATTTATGTACAAGTAATATAAATGCCTTGTAAAGTGCAATTCTTAGGTAAATTCCATGTGAGTATGGTTTTTTTTTTAATGTATAGGGTTTTTAATTATTTTTATCTTTAGTGATCCAAATTGGTGGAAAGGTGAAACTCATCAGGGTGTAGGATTGTTTCCATCTAATTTTGTAACAGCTGATCTCTCTGCTGAGCCAGAAATGAGTAAGTAATACTACATTTATGTATATATGTTAAGCCTTGCCAGGGCCCAAGGGATATTTCTGTAGCGATGTACTTTCCCTATTTCCTTTCCCTTGTGGTAGAGTTCAGTTGCAAGTTAATGTGATACTTGAAGTAAAACTGAAGAGCTCTTGCTATTATCTCAAAAACAACAGTCATATCTTTGTGTCAGACCACGGTTGCCTGAGTTGGCATCTGCTAAAAAATATGATGCTGCCTACTGCTGACTTGGTCAGTAACTTCCATGTAACAACTCCATTGACACCTAGATAAATGTAGGCATCAGCATTTTTTTTCCAAATTGCCTTTTTGCCTGGTTGCAATGGTACATATCTAATCAAGGAAAAACTGAAGGCCGGATGGGCGTCAGAGAGAGATTACCACTGTTCAAACAATTCAAGAAACCTACCTACTGTAGGTATGTATGTCTGCATAATGAAAGATTATTTTTTTTCTGCATACTGATTATCTTCTTGTATCTGTTTATATCAGTCTAACCTAATCTAAATATTTATTAAAAATACTAAATATTAGAGAAGGTCTTAAGATGCTAGAACTGATTTCTGTAAATCTGATGGGTTTGCAAGATTAATCTCCTGTGATCTCAATATGAGCGTGCCAAAGGTATGAGCAGCTCACCAGAATTACATGCTGTAGGAGTCATCTGTTCTATGTTAAGACTAACTGATAAGAGTAGTATGATAAGAGTAGTATTTGGCAGGTCTTTTGTTGTGGCCTCCCCTACAGAGGAGTGAGATGCTTCTGTATGTACTATTTGATGGAGAAGAAATAGCAAAATTTGAGAACGTTCAATTCTATGCTTTGCTCTGGAGAAAAGAAGACTCCAGTTTGTCATAGAGGATTTTACCAGTTTTTTTTTAAACTTGAATCATTAGCCCTATTTCTTCCAGTCGCTCTCTCTTCGCCTGTTTTCCTGATGACTTATAAGTATGTTACATGCAGGGAGGCTATGATGAAGAAGTTTACTTGCTAAAACATGTTTCTATTGACCTTTTGTGAGCTGATGTCATTTTTATGCAATTTACAGATTTGTTTATGGAAATTGTTTAAGTCTATGGAGATGTTTTTGTCCTTCAAAAGTCAACAAAATACTAATTTTTTTTAAATTTTCACAGTAGATGTTTCAAATGCAAAAAACTTAGGCAACACGCTAGCTCTATAGCCTTTATGTTGTTTTGCTTATTTTTATTTTATAAAATAAAATCTGTCTGTTTAATCTTACAGTGAAAGCTGAGAAGAAAACAGTGCAGTTCAGTGATGAAGTTCAAGTAGAGACAATAGAACCTGAGCCTGAACCAGTTTATATTGATGAAGTAAGTGTGATACGATTTTCAACTGCTGTTACATTTAAATATGTGACATTTAACCTTTTCATCCTGTACCTCAAAAACAATTTGAAACATCAGGAGAACATAATCAAAAGCTAATGGGAAGGGAAAGTTGATTTAATTTAAAAAAAAAAAAAAAATCTGCAGTATTCTGATTTGTTCATGTGTCTTGAAGTTCTTAGGAATTTCTGAAACTGAATTTGGAAACTGCATTCCATTTAGGGCACTACTCCAGGATTGTACAGCTGTTCACCTCCAAACTAAAAGCTTGGCTGGAGTGGCACATTTGCTTTCAAGTTTTGCTTTAAGTATTTCGGGATACATCAGAGATACCCATCTTGAGTACAGGCTTAGATTTATTTCCAGTATAACCACCACTGTCTTCCCCCAGTCTGAAAGATCTCCTTCCTTCTCTGAAAACTGTGACCTTTTTGTTGCTCTGTAAGTAATATTTAATGAGATTTGCACAATCTCAATGCAGTGATTCTGCAAGGTTCCCAGGGACTCTCAGCCTAGGATGTTTTTCCCTGCCTTTTTTTTTTTTTTTTTTCTCCTTTCTCTCCCAGGAGGTTTAAAACTGTTCTCTTCAGATTTTTTTGCTTTCTCTCTCATGACCTTCCATTTCTTTCTCAACTTGAGTTCTGCCATTGTTTTTTGAAATGAAAAATCAGTTACTGCCTTCCTAAAGTCCTATTTATCTCCTGCCTCAAATACTTTTCCTCCCAAGAATTATAAGTTACTTTGTAATCTGCTGAAATAGCTTATCTCAGGCCTGCCTCGAGGTGCCTTCCAGCTTTTGTCTTCTGTTATTCCACATTAGTTTACGTTTTAGTGTCTTATTTTGTTTTTAAAATTATCATAGTATAATTTTTAAGGGAGTAGTTCATTTGGCTTCTTTCTTCCTTTCCTGGGGTTAGGGAGGAAAAAACATGATTTTAGTTTCCACTTTGATACAAGCTGTGTAACTCTGACCTGCTAAGCTGAGTACTATCAAATAAATAGCCTTTAAAAGTGATTTTTAATCATTTACATATAATGTTTGGTTAAGCAATATAGTTCACTCCAAGACACTTTTCCAAGAGTTTATGCCTGTTAATTTTCTACCATTTTGCATTTTTATAAATGGGTTGCACTTAAACTGGTTAATCAAGGATGACTTATTCTGAAGTCAACCTTGTAACCCCTCCAAACATGATTTTAAAAAAATCCCTTTCATATATATTAGTAATGACATTGCTCATGTGCTGATAGGCCTCATACACTTAGAAAATGCAGGATAGTTTTTCAATGAATTTGGTTTGAAGTACCCATTTCTTATTAAAGTACTCTTTCAATGTATTCTGTCAAAACATTTGCACTGATCCCACTAGGTGGTAGTATTGCATATGTAATAACTAGAATTGAAAAATAGAAACTGCTCAGAAAATACTGTTTAGAAAGACTTTTAGGAATAAAGGGGTATTCTGCACATTCCACTTGTTACTACTAATAATTTTTACCATTTAGCTTTTCCTTGTTCAAGCATTTTCATTCCTGTAAAGTAGCACATCTGATTTGTATTTTCTTAAAGTTAGTCCAGATGATTTCCAGGTCCCAAGAGATCCAAATGGCTGTTGTAAATAGCTGCTTTAATGTACTATCCTGAAAGTGTTAATTCTCCCCCCCACATACGCCCTAAATACATAATTTGTGTTCTAGGATAAAATGGATCAACTGTTGCAGATGTTGCAAAGTGCAGATCCATCTGATGACCAGCCAGACCTCCCAGAATTGCTTCATCTTGAGGGTAAGAAAATCTCATAAGTCTTTTTGTTGTTGTTTTCCTCTCTAGTAATTACCTATATCAAAACAAATTGAAACTAAGGTGAAACTGCTTCAGCTTCATGTGCACACCACAGGCATGCCTGAGAAAAGTGCCTGAGCTGTAATTATCTTCTCACTTCCTCTTTCCCACATCTAAGAGAAGGAAGTGCAAAATTTTAAATTAAACCAAGCCCACTTCTCTCTTAAGGAAACTGTATTCCATACTCTTTTCCTTTTCAAGACCCAGGAATACTTAATTCAGTCTTATTCATCCATGGTTTTTTCCTCCATGGAGTAGCACAGCATGAGCTGCAAAAGGACTGTAAGGAAAATTGTATGAGAGGAAGCAGAAATACTACTGAGGCTTAGAATAGACCTGTGGGTCTCCCACATGCTTTTCACTTGCATGTGTATTTCTATAGGACTTTAATATTAGCAAATACCTTATAGAGTGCTACAAATTACAGTAGTCCTTTAGATTCAAATTATTCAGACTACCTCTTCAAAGAGGCATTATAGACCATTCTATCTGGGTTACAGATACAGAAAAAAAATTTGGAGGGGGACTTTGGAGAAGAAAGTAACGAAACTTACCCATTACGAGACAGAGCATTGGCTTAAATTGACAGTTCAGATAGAACCAGACTTTGTTAAGAAAATGGCAGATTCCAGATCTTTAATCAGGAAAAAGTACATAAACTTGTAAGCTTTTGGATATCTCCCATTTTTTCCACACCATCATACCTTTAAATGAATCCTTTTGTAGGAACTACACATCAGTGATGTGTCTGCACATATTCTAGTTCCACTAAAGCTAAAGGAGAGGTAAAAAGAAACATGAATGTTTTTATTCTTTAAAGTACCAAATATAGTTATAGAGGCTGTTACCTAAGAAGTGGATTGCCTACTCCTGGTCCAGGACAGAGGCAAAGAAGTTAGAGATATGCTTGTTAACCGACCTCCAGATATGGCTTACATTAGGATCTCCTTTCAAAATGCATTGTGAGATCATTAGAACAATGATGGATTTTATATTAAACCATGGGACTAATCCTAGAATCTGAAAGCTGTTATGTAGTCAGATGATCGCTCCCCAGCTACCTACAAGAGCGCTTGCCAAACATATTGCTCTGTATAGTTCTTCAATGCCATATTCAAGACTGCACTTGCTCTACACTCAGGTAGGCCTTGGGTAGCTACTATTTTTGGCATCGTTTCTGGGAATTTTGTTATAGATGCGTGTTGGATCTAGGGTTGCTACCAGTGGTGGCAGGTGCTGATTAATATTTGGCAAAAAACCACTTCATTTTCTTCTGTCATCCAGATGTCCAGTCATAAATGTATTCAAATTGGAGAGCTCATCTCAATGCTTTCAGGGCCCTGGGGTTTGTGGTTGGCTGCAGGGCAGTCATCGTGTTAGCGTACAGACATCTAAAGCAATCCTTGTCATGCCTTTTACCACCCTTTGTGTTATACATAAAAATAGGCAGAACTTACACCAGGTTTTACATCTTTTCCTAGCATTTCTGCCAATATATTACTGATCCCAGGTTCAAAGAAGCAATGGGTGCCTTTCATACAACTCCTCTTTCACCTGGAGTTGCCCTCAAGGAACACATCAGTGATGCCCTTTCACCCATCGTGGCCCAGAGGCTTTCAGGACCTTCTGCATCTCTAATTTCGGAAAACTGGAAGTGAAGACAGTGTTCCAGAGCTGTTTATAATGCATATAGGTCATATTTGATGGCTGAATCTTTTTTTTTCATCTCTCAGTTTGAATGTCGAGTGGCTCTTGGGATTAAACACATCTCTTGATTATTAAATAGTTCATTGCTTGGATAAGTCGGCACATTTTGCATTCTGGAGTGGGGCTAAACTGTAGTATCCTCTTTCAGCTTCCTTGTCTGTTTTACATTTGACAAACTCAGTCTTACTGTTAGTTAACTGTGATCTGCTTGGCAATTACATGAACAGCATGTCCTTGTGGTGAAAATTGGTGGGGGGTGCATTTTTATTTATTTTAATGCTTTTCCATTTTACTTCTAGTAAGTTGTTGAGTTGCTTTTTGCACATATTAACAGTTTGAAAAAAAACCCCTTCCCCCAGTTAGCATTTCAGTGAGATAGCAATGTGCTATTGGTGTCTTTGATGTGCAGATGACTTCAATTATTGCAACCTGTTTTCCCATTCATTTGTAATAATGTTAGTTGAGCACGTGATCTAGGTTTCAGTGGCAAATTTTCTTCCTTGAAGAAGAGATCACCTATCAGATTTACCTGAGCTTTTTCATGCAAAATAGTTTGAATTTTAGGTTCCCTGGATATTAAGTGTGTTTTGTTTTGTTGTATTTTTATTTTATTTTTAAACTGTACTGATCTGCTGGATCTCATTCTTAAATTGTTTGTGATGCTGCCACTGTTACTATAACTTTTTTGGCATACAGATTATAAAAAAATTTTGGACTAGCATCTACACATTTCTGTCTGATAATTTTTTTAAAAAAATACTTTCTGACTTGCAGTGTGGAAATCTTTCTTACTCTGATATATTTTAATGTCCTTCTATTCTAGCAATGTGCCACCAGATGGGACCTCTCATAGATGAAAAGTTGGAAGATATAGACAGGTAAAAAAAAGTACATGTGCTTTAACTCAAATTAAGATTCATTCTTCGACAGACCACTGTTGTTACTTAACGATATCTTAATCATGTCTGTGAATACTGGCAAAGAAAATAGGTGCATGTATTAGTAGCTTCTCATCTGGGAGGAGGTCTGAAGAGTTTTTTCCTAGGCACATAATATTTTATAGTATTGTACCGTTTGACATTGTGGCACTTGTCAGGCATCACTTCACAGGCAGTAAGAGTATGTTGCTTATCACACCTCATGAAAGTTTCCTGGTATTGTCTGTTCTGTACTGAAGTTATCCAAATTGTAGAATAAGCTGTAAAATGTATTTTCTAGGAAACATTCAGAACTTTCAGAGCTCAATGTTAAAGCAATGGAGGCTCTTTCTTTGTATAACAAATTGATGAATGAAGACCCGATGTATTCCATGTATGCAAAACTACAAAACCCACAGTATTATATGCAGTCGTCTGGTGTTTCTGGCTCTCAGGTATGTATGTAACCTTTAATAGCCGTTGATGTTATCAAGTACATACTGAACTATGGTTGATTTCTTATAAATTACTAGTGATAAACAGTTTTTCATGTGAGCTAGCTTTTTTACAAAACTTGCTCAAATATTTTTCCTTTTTTTTGAAATATCAATAGAGCGCATTTAGCATTTAAATTACTGAAGTTAAAAATTATAATTCTTTCATGGCAGCATTTCCATGTAAAAGGTCTTTTAAACGTTTAAGTATTTAATTCCATAGTCTAATGCATACTTGCTGTATTTTTTTCCTCTTTACAGGAATATGTAACATTTCAAACTGTTTTTCAATAATTTACTTTTTAAGCAAGTAAAAAAAAAATTAAGCCAACTTATTAATACCTATGCAGTATTATATAAACATTGAAGCAGTTTTAGTTCTTTTAGCTTCGTAAAAATTTGTACTTTCTTTCAGTGTCTTTTAAGATGAGGATGTATGTTTTTTGCAGTGTCATTAAGAGGAACATTGTCTTCCTTTCATATATAATAAGCAATCATTTTGTGACCCTATCAATTAATTTTAGTGTTTTATAAATGGGCATGTGTCTGGGGAATCATAAAGGGAAGAAAATGGATTTGGGGATAAAGATGAGCCAGTGTAAAGTTATGAAAAGTTAGGGGGTCTCATGCCTTTGTTGCCTTCTAAAATTCTTTTGCAATATTGGTAAGCCTTCTATGGATATGTAATCTGAGATTCATGAACCCTAAGATAGGAGGGCTGTATATTGTAAGCTTACATGAACTCAATTGTGCATGAGACCCGATAATTTCTTCTAGTAATTTGTGTTAAGCCAAATAGTGATTGAACAAAAGAGTTGGGTTCAGAAATTTAGTCTTCATTTAGAAGATAGTTTGCACACCTACTAGCAAGCTTTTGCTCTAGTTAGTTGTAAAACATTACCTTATTTTCAAATGAAATTTTCTTAAGACCTCTTTTTCCCTTCTTCCTAACTCAAACAATTTTACAACGGCAGTCTCAACAGTTCCATGACATGACTGGTTAACTAATGACATGAAAATAATGCGTTATTTGCTTCCCATTTTAGCAATTCACCTTAGTGAAAGTTATCTGGGCATCAAAAAGTATTCTGCTTTGCACTGCTATTTGTTACATGGTTTAAATCCTTCAGTATTTTCCTACCCAAGTAGAAGCTCTTAATTGGCATAAGTGATAGTCATTAAAATAAAATTTGGAATACAAGTTTTCCAGTAAACTACTTGACCTTTTTGGTACTGGAGCCTGAGGTTAGAAATGTAAATAGTGTCCTTGGTAACTTTTTCATACTGCAACACTTAATAGAAGGCAATTGGTTGCTTTCTATTAAAACATCTGTAATAAAAGGCTTGAGAGAGTGTTTTTAAGTTCTAAAGTCAGATATTAAATACTAACTTTTCTTGTATTTTATTTTTAATATTCCTTTATTTAACTTTGTAGGTTTATCCGGGGCAACCTCAGACTAATGCGTATTTGGTGGCTGGGAGTGCACAGATGGGCCATATTCAAGGCTATAGTCTTCCTCCTGAACAGCTCTCTTCTCTCAGCCAAGGCACAGTTACTCCATCTGCCAGCTCTGTACCGCCTGGTCAGCCTGCACAGGCGTCTTACACAAAGTAATTTTAAATGTTTTCCTATTCAAGTTTAAATCAATTTAAACATAAAGGACTAGAGGTAATAGTTAAAGGAGATTTTTTTTTTCTTACGGAAGTATAAATTTAAATGCAATTGAAAGATAATTCAGTGCAATTATTTCCAGTGTGCTTTTTATTGGTGTCGTGGTAAAAATTCCTGACAAACTTCAAACTTTTTTGTTCTTTTTATAATTTTCTCTAGTTTTTAATTTTATATAAAAGAAATTTATATAATTTTAAAATATATAATTTTCTTTTATATAAAAGAAAAATTAGAGCAAATTATATAGACATGGCTGATGATTTTTAAATTATTTTTTCTTTAGATAATAATATACATTTCATTACGAAGACTATCTGCTGCTCTGCCTGGCTTTGCATAACTTCTGAGACAGTGTATATTGTATTGTTCTTTTCTTCAAATATCTTAGGGTGGAAGCATGGGGAGAATTCCGCTCACTTTGGGAAAGTAGTGAATGGGCTATGAGCACTTACTAAAGCTTATACAGCTTCCTCATATAAAGGGGCTACAAATTACTTTCTATTTTGGGTAGATGCCAAAAAATGCTCAGCTTTGGCTAAGCTACCTGTATTGTGAAAAAGTTTTGAACTGACCTTAGGAAAAGATTAGGGTTGGTTTTTTTACTCTCTGTATAAAGTATTTTATAAAGTTGGGAGAGACATCCATCTTGAGTTATTAAAGTATTTGTTAGTCTCTATCCCCTTCCGGAGTTAATTATTTGGAGTAGTAAGACATATATTGATAGTTTCCAAACACTTCACCTCTCTTGTTTTGCTGTTTAAAATAGTTGGCTGGGTTTTGGTTTTTTTTTCATGAGCAGAGTGGAAGATAGATGGGATTCCATATTGCACATTAAAACAAAGTATAGATTCACAGTCTATTTTTAAATCCATGGGAGGTGTGTTAGATATGTTTAAATCTGAGGAGTGTGTTTGAGTTATAATTGGAATATTCGTTGGCTATAGTTTTGAATATGCAGTGTGTTCAGAGTTAGATTTTTGCATATATAGATAGAACAGCTGAAGAAGCTATAAGGGGCTGCTGTTCTGTTGGTAAATTGTTTGTTAATTCAACTTCAATTTTTTTTTAAAAATTTTCTTTTTTTTCAGCGCAATGGTTGGCTCTGTTGCTGGAAATACTTACTCAAACCAGGCTTCAGTGTATAGCCCACCACCTGCTACTGTTGATGTTGCTGCTTATCAGAATGCTGGAACTAATATGTCCCAGGTGCCAAACTATAACTTAGCATCTACACCTCTGCCACAGACAGCAGGCAGTCAACAAGCACCTCCACAACAACCGCAGCCTCCGCCACCTCAACAGCCACAGCATAGTTACTCACAGAAGGCTCTACTATAGGATCCAGGACTTCTGATTCCTAATCTTATTTAACCTCTGCTAAAGGCAGTTGGCAATTCTATGAGTTTCTTCCTTTAATCTCTTAAACTTTGTTTATCCTCAGCTTAATAAGATTCTTATCTTGGTGAACAAGTTCAATTTGCACTGACTTTTTAGGATTTTTTTGTTTTTAATTTTGCAGAGGAATGGGTATATTTAGGACATTTAATTCCTTTTAAAATGCCTAAAAATTGGTACAACATTATTTATGTCTGGTAAAATTGGCTAGTCTGTGAAAACTCAACACTTGCAAACTGTTGTGGCATATCTCTTATGTACATATAGTTTGTGATTGCAGTAGTGGCCATTTCGTATAGCTATGGTGATCATGTGAATATATTTAACACAATGTTTAAAAATAATTTACTTTACTATTTTATTTTAACCATGAACTGACAACCATGTTTCATAGTTTTGTCTAGTTTTATGACACATGTGGTGTCTTTTTCCAATGCAGGAAAAGCTGTAATTCTGCATATCATGGTTACACTTACAGGCTAAGGTCCTTACATGAATTTACAAACTTACCTGAGTCTAGGTTTCATTACTTCTTGAATTGAACACAAGTGTATCATGAGTATTAGATGGCTTATCTACCAAAGTAAACTAGTTAACTAGTAAGTGATTTGAGGGGATAACAGCAAATTATGATTCTGCTTCAGATATAATTAATAACTTAAAACTACTATTCAGAGGCTGCTGAGCATATCATGGGACCATGCAACAGATCAGGATCTTGCATTTTATCATGAGAATCATATAATTTATTTTTTCCAAGTTGTTTTTTACAATGAGAACCAGAACTGTATTCTATGTGTGTTGGTAGAGATTACACCAAAGACAGAGGAATTGAGTTGGAGGAGAAATGATGGAGTTTTAAACTGGAACACACAACACGAATAACACTACTTTATTCAAGCCTTCTTAATTAAAACATGGAGAATTATGGACATTTAAATCACTTTGCTGAATGAACCTTCAGGGCTTTATTTTATCTCTTGTGGCCTTGCTTAGCAATTTGTTCTGTTTACTGTTCTTACACAAACACTTCTGCCTTAAACATCTGTTTCGATTTCCAGTTGTACCATTTGAGTTTATTAGCCCTTCTACAGTATGAGTAATTTATGAGGCATCTTATTTTCATTCACTTTCAGGTTACTTTGAATTCCCTTCTGCAGCAACATGCATTAGCCTTTTTTAAACCCTTGCATTTCTCAGTAACTCAACCAGGCGGTTCTTTAAGGCATGATGCTTTCTTTCTACAGCTGAGGTGCTGCAAAAGGAATATGATGATGGAAGATCATTTTAGATATGCCCGATCAGAGTTTCTCCTACAAAGACTGCTGTTAGTTTGCATTTGTGTTCAGTCTGTTCATGCATCCTGGTTTCCTCTTATCTTTTCCAGCTACTCTAATTCCAATTAGAGCAATACTAGATGGCTTCAATATCAGATCTGTGTTTTCAGTCTCATTAGTGCGCATGTCAGAAATTGTTCGCTTTTGTGCACTATATTTTAGTGTGATGCTTCTGGAATTAAATGTTGCAATTGTACATTATACTATAAGCTGACCTCAGTTGTCCCATGCACTCCTGTGTCTGTTCACAGTTACCTAACATGTCTTTGTTCCACTATTTTAACAGACATTGGTATTTTGCCTGTTAATGCTTTCAGATGACTGCTTTGCATAGCTTCTAACTGGCGTGGTTACAAAATGTGCCCATAGCTGATGTGTTCCAGTTGGGGATGTTCTAGCCAGCTGGCTGTTTTGATACTAGTATTTTCATGTAATTTTTTTTCTCCAGAAATTCTTAAGCACCCTCACAAACTGTCATTACTTCAGTTCTTGGTGTCATCACAACAGTCTGTGGAATTTGAAAGGAAATACTGAAAAAAAAAAAGAATTCAAGATATAGATCATTTTTCATAGATTGTAGAGGTGATTTTCTTTGTAAAAGGCATGTAGTATCATTTAGATAGTGTTGTCTGTATGCTTTAGGTACCTTATTCCAAAATCAGAGAGACAATGTGTATAGAAGTGTATAATTTCTACACAAAAGTGAAAATAACTTTTTACTCTGTAGTTCTTAGGCCCTGATTCAAGGAGGAGCTTGAAGCATCAAAGTAGTCTGGCTGCCATTGGCTATTTGCATTCTTAGGTTTTCACATGTTGTCACATGTTCCCTGTCGAACTTCTGTACAGAAATGACTCAGCAAAGATACTTTTGTTACTAATTTGTCTTTGTTTTTACAATTTTTGAAGTCGTCTTTCCTTAACACGCAGAAATGCTGTTCCTGGTTTCTCCTTTGAACACTGAAAACTTACGTGTATCTTAAGTTTTTCTGCTTTCCAACTTAGTTATATTGGGCATTTATCCATCTTGAAGAAAATTAAAATCACCTTTCATTTGTATTCATCGTGACCAAAAAACACTTTCTAAAATGCAATGCCACTATAAATTCAGTATAATAAAAGTTTTGAAAAAAAGATGGACGCTTTTTATTTTCCTTCATGCCTTTATTAGAGTCACTGCTCTAAGGTATCTGCTGTAACAAATTGTGAATTTTAGTTGACTTAATTCAGTTTTCATTGTCCACAACTGATGCAGTTCCTGTTGCATCCTACCTTTTCTGTTTCAGATGCAATTTTCAGATTAAATTGAATTTGGAACTGTATTGCTTCATGTTGATTTTTCTCATTTATCACAAAAGATTATTTTGTCTTCTCACTTGGTCGTCCCATATGCTGGACTGTACTCTAAAGTGATGCCTCCTCCTACCTTGCTAGATGCTGTCATTGCACTAATTCCTTCACTCATCCTCTCGTATCCTCTCTAACTGATAATTTAGCAATTATATTTCAGTTTGCCTCCTCTCAGATGATTTAGTGTTAAGAACCTGGAGATGCCATTGCTGGGGCTTCTCTGCTGTGATTTATTCTGAGATTCCTCGTTTATGCATTGTTTTGACCCAGTTGAGGTATGTTCTGTCTTACTATGGTACTGAGCACTGAATATGGGTGAGAGGGGGAAAGTACATGTACAGCTGCTGTATGGAAAAGCTTTTTAGTAAATAAAGCAAGTGTCAGGAAGTTAATCTATTTGAAAGTTAAGAATCCCTGGAAATGACATGTTATTAATTTTCCAATAGAAGACCTGATTTTTTTTAATTGTCATTTCATTTACATGTAAATTGTCAATGAGAGACTAAAATGTTTTCATAATAGTTGTATAAACCTTTGTTATTTAACCCTTTCATTAAGGAATACAAAAATGTTAATTAACTCCAGAAGGGGTATTTTAGTGGCTTGTTTATCATGAACTGGAGCAAACTCTGGAAAGTGCCTTCTGTGCATTTCATTTCTATAAACGAAGCTTGTTTACCCATGTGTATCATCTCAATTTATGTGGGCATAACAAAAATGTCAAGATTTACTGTAAAGCATCCCAGGAAAAATACTGAGGTGGCCTGTTAAAATTTGTGGCACTGATGTCATGGCAGTGTGTTCCAGGGTGCACAGTTGCAGGAATGGTTGCGACATATTTACCCACCTCTCTTTAGTAACTGGTACCCATGTAGATGTGTATTTAATGTTACCGGGCAAAGTACGTATCGACAGCAGTAAACTAACAGGAAAAAGGGACAAAATATAAGAATTACTGCATACTTCTCAACAGGTGTGGAGCAGCGTATTGCCCTCGTGATACAGTTACTATCCATGAATTTTGAGGGGGGGTAGAACTGAAATGAATTTCGGTAACCAGAACTTAGAGAATTCTGCCAGATTGCAGATGCTTAGATATAACAAAGGAGGTAAATTTGCTTTTAATAGCATGCACGTATCTTGGTGATCAAATCTAGGCTGCTATTATAGTTCTCTGATTTCATCTAGATGGCAGGAACATCAGATTTACACTGGAGAACTGCTTAATACCTCATTCTCCCATTTTTTTTTTTTTAAATTTTCTCTAATATCACCTTTTCACTCATGTTTTGAAGATATCTGTGCAGTCTTTACATATAAAGGTCTTACCTTATTCCTTGTCTGCTGGGTTTCACAGACAGAATGAAAAAGAACGTCTCTAATTATAGCAGCTACAATGGCACTTTAATTAATTAACTGCAGCTTCCTTTGGAGAAGATGCATGTATCTGTTTTGAAGAACAAGGGAGCATATTTTTTCCAGTTAAGAGTTGGGAGGAGATTTTTTTTTAAAGAAAAAGGTGAAGTAACAGTTACAAAACCTTCCATTGCTACAAACCTCTCCATTGCTAACAGTGGGCAGAATCATTTTTTACTCTGTTATTCGATCTTAGTGAAGCTGACCGACTCCATGCTACAGATACTCCTTTTTCATTTTCAGCTGCAATGAAGAATATTAACCTCCGTGTGTATACCGTCCAACACCTTAGTAAAACATGGGAAGGCCTTGACATTTGTACTTTTTGCTTCAATATGTAAAAAACACTATGTATGTTTCTGAAGCCTCCTTTCTTAAACTAGGGTGTTTGTGTTTTAAAACATTCCATTTGCAACTATGTAAAATTGCAGATCTAAAGTTTACTTTTCATGCTGCTACCTTGGCAAAAAGGTGGTCAGAGTTTTTGTTCTTCTATCCTGCATGTGCTTCTGGAAATCCAAATAATTTTTGTCTTTGTCATGAAAAAGAAAAGAAGCCTGCTGCAGTCTGCTTCGGTTTTAATAAAGTGTACACAGTAGCAAAGTGCATTTTTGGTTTTGGTTTGTTTTGATGCTCCCTTTGATGTTGGCATATGTATATATTTAGATATACTGCACTGTTGTACAAGAATTGTTTTAGTAAATAACACTATTTGTAAAAACTGTTAATTGTTTTTGGTATGAATGCAAAATATTAAAGTTGGAGTATTTAGTTCATTATGTTGCAAAGTCAATTTATAAATTTCATGGAAGAATAGTCAGAGAAGGACATCCTTTGCTGGAAGGACTTGGAGATGCAGTAGGCAAGGTCTGTTAGAAGTACTTGGCTCAGATTTTCTGATTTCAGGTGGTGTGGAAGTGGGTTTTTGGTTGTTCTGGGGTTTTGAGGGTTTTTTGTTTCTTTTTTGGTTTTTTTTTGTGGTTCTTTTTGTGTGATGCTTGCATATAGATTATATCATTTTTACTTTTAAAGTTTTTTCATCTGTTATTAACTTCCTTCAGCTAAAATCAAAGTAATACATTGTGCATGTTATTTCAAGTATGCTGCATGTCCTCTTTTGTTAAAAGATATAGGATGAATATTTTAAAGGGGTGGTAAAGAACAAATGAAAACAACTGTATCTGTACAGTCTAATGTATATATTTGTTTACAGATCAATGGGCAAATACCACTGGCAGCCTGACAGTTAATTTACACAGTTACTTGACAGTTAATTGCATTTCTGATGACACTGACACAGAGTAGTGTAAAACTTGGTTGTATGATCTGTGTGAAGTGAATTGAAGATCAGGCTAAAGCCCAGTTCGTGAATCTGCATTACTGCTTAAAATACTGTCACACCTGAAACTTGATAGTCTTGGCAGATTTATGCTATGTTCTTAAAACAATGGTAAACTTTACAGGTTTCTTGCTTAAACCAATGTAAGTATCTGAGATCGCCATGGGACTTGGGGAGCGAAGAGCAGCAGATGATCGGTTTGGCCTGTTCTGAGGTCTCTTCCTAAAAATGTGAGCTAAACGCCTTAGGATAAGTGGTTATGTGGCCTGTGGGCTAATTCAGTATGGTAATTTCTGTGTTTCAAGAGAATATCAAAGCTGACAGAATTAAAAGTCCTACAGATTGTGTAGAAATGAAACATGCTTCTGATTTGGAACAGGGAGGGGGAATTAATGTTGAGGTTGCTTTACTGCCCCTCTCTTTTGGACAGAAAGCGTGCTTCTGTTGAGATGCCTACAATGGAAATGCAGTTTGAGAATTTGTTCCATAGTATTTAAAGCTTATTTTAAAATCTGCTGCCATGAATCTGGGCAACAGGTAAAATAAGCATCAGTCTATGTTTAAGGGGATCAAATCGACTATCTCCACTTAAAAGTTCGATGAACTGCTTCATATGTATGTAATCTCTCTTCATAGCAGTCACTTCGTACTGCATTATGAAGCTGGGAACCGTCACGCGTTGTCTTACTGCTGTAGCTGTTTTTCAAAACCTTATGCTACTCTGTGGCCACATAAAGACTTATCCCTCACAATATTTGCCAATTTAAATGATCTGGATTATTTTAAGTCAAGGCTGTTTTCGTCGATGCTGATCATGATCTGTATTTTAAGCGAGAAATGAGAAATAAGCCACTGTGAAAGAACTTGTGGAGAAACTTCCACTCGTTAAGGCTGATTTTCACTTTTTAAAATTCACACCAGTGTCGGGAATATACACGGGCAATATGCAATGATACAGAAAATCATAGGGGGGGGGAAAAAAGGCAAGTATGTATTTCCAGTTGTAGATTGAGAGCATCTTTAGAGTACAATCTCTTGAGCTGATAAAAGGAATGAAGTGATTGTGGAACCTAATATTTTGCTTTGCATTTGCTTAACATTGCTAAGCATGAGTTTTGAGTCCTTATGCAGGTGCCTTTGATTTCTGAATCAATGCAGGTTGGTGTTTATGCCCCGTGTTCCCAAGCCTGGTGACATGCACTACCTTAGCAGTTGTACTTCGGACGCCGCTCGTGGAGGTGCTGGATCCAGCAGGAACCAGTTGTGTGGTTGGTAAAGCCCGTCACCAGTGTGACACTGCTCACTACTGGAAACTCACTGGACTGGTCAGTGTCTCTGTTTACCACTCTGGCTATACAAAGCACACGTATCAAGAAATGGAACCCTTCAATATATGCATGCCTGGGCCACTTAATTTTATATGGTATATTCTATAGCGGTTTTTTTAAGCTTGATTTACTAATAAGCAAACAAATCTGCCCTGACTGCTACTGAAATCACACTGGAATCTATTTCTAGCCAGTTGTGATGGCTCGCCCCTGTTGACTCATACATCCTTAGGTATTTGTGGATTATGCAGATGTGTTTACTTTCACAAACTATGTGTCAGACTGTCCCGATTTACTGTGCTTCACAAAGGAGTGCGAACATTTCGATCCCTTGGTTTTAATGTCTTTTTGACTTGTGAAAATTTCCCCAAATTAGTTTTTTTTGTTGTTCCTGTGGTGACGTGCTCTTGCAGCTGCTGCTGAAGAATTTTGGCAGAGTTCATTCAGGCAAACCCTGCTGCAAAAAAAACATGTGGCCTGAGGAATATAGGTAATAGGATGTTTTACGTAAAAAATATGGTGTTTTACATAAGAACAAAGGGAAGTCTCAGCTCAGCTGAGGACAGAGAAGTCATGGTTCTCTGGAACTGTGTAAGAACACAGGGTCAGTACCAACCACCTCGCTGAAACGTGCTGCTCAAACATTCACACAGGTGTTTTTCAGAGAAACCATAGGTGTTGCATGAAAGACTGTTGTTAGGGCTGTGTTTGTTCAGAGGGCTTGCTTTCCTGCTGGTGTGGTGAGGAAAAACAACTAGTGAAGAACTTTTTGCTTTAACAGAGTCCACAATCTCATTTTGTAACAAATTTCTTGCAGCTTCCTTAGAAAAGCAATTTTTGTTATCTGATTGTGTGGATAATGACACTCAAGTAGGATTCAGCATTAGTAATTTTTAAAACTCCTCCTGCTCACTTAACTATAAAGTAGATAATTTTCATTTAGTAATTTATCTTAGTAAGCTTGTTCTCTCTCAAAACAGACATGCTTTCTACTCTTAAGCACTTCTTATCTTCCGGATAATCAAGGCTTCCTGTAAATGTTGGCTGTTCCTTCCAAGGCTGCAGAGTCCCACTGATCACTTCAGAGAGCAGCTATTTGCCAAACCAGTCCCTAATTTTGCCTCTTCCAAGAACTAGGCTCCCTTGAATTTGTCTATCCATGAGGCTCAAATGGACACCAGATTTGTTGCTCAGGTTTCTTTATTCAGGACAGATAGAGGGTAGCAAGCCATTAATTGTGTATTTGTGAACAGCACTGAGCTGAGCAGCGTTCAGGGGGATCCTGTAGTTCAGCAGCAGCAGTGCAAAGAATCCAAATCTCAGCTCTTCTCTGTGTATTTCCTAATGGTTATCTCCTTCTTTCATACACTTTCTCATACTTGATCCTTATAGTAAGCATGCCCACAACTACTAATGGTTAGTAAATCATAATTAATTAATTATCTCTATATATATTTCTATATTTGGACATTTCCACTCTGCGGTTTGTCCTTCCACAATAATATAGGTGTCTTGTGGAGCCTTTAAGTTGTTTTCTAAAATGCAGACAGTGCTGCTCTTTACCTCTGATGTACTCTCTCTTTCCCTCACCGCTGGTTCAGTCACCCAACTGCTGTAACTGAGCTTTGCACTTTCCAAGCCTCTGTAATGTCGCTGTGGCCTACAGTGTATTCTTCACATAGCACCTTGCCGTTAACTTTGGATTATCATTTTCTAATTTGCTTTATTCCTTGTTCATCAGTGGTACAGTTTCACAAGGGAATTGGCCAGATTTCAACCCAGGAAAACAGCAGCTCTGTTCTTGGGGACTGAAGTTTAATTCCAAAGGGTTTAATGATACAAGCTGATAGTTGCATCCTGTTTGCTAGTTTTATTCATTACATGATTCAGAAAGGCCATTACTTTAGTATGCGTGGCATAAACTTTTATGAGTGGTTCACCATACGTTGTGTGTTGCCTTTAAGAATATGATTAGGCTTATACAGTCGCAGAGATGATTTCAGCTTTCATTCCTACTAGATCATGTACTTAACAGCTTTTGCAGTCCTGTTTGTCTCTACTGGAGACTTTCTACATTCTTTGAACTCTAGTTTGTCACTGAGGACTCCATATGATGGATGGATGGGGAGGAATGTAGGAGAAAGTTGATTCTTAATAGTGTAAGAGCAGTCTATTCCAACCCGGCATTTATCAAAGTTTGTGTTGAGATTTTTCAGGTGTTAATTTATATCTTCCAAAGTGAAAGAATGTCCTTCAAGAGCATAGGTTGTGTCTGCAACTTCCTGTAAAAAAAAGTTTCTAAATCTGTGACAAATAGGGACGTACTTTCAGAACACCATGGATTGCTTTGAAAATAAAGTATTTTCTTTATTTTACAGTGAATTAATGTGAGCACGCAAATTCCAAGTAGTTAGAAATGATAACTTTTTAAGCATTATTGAATGGCTGCAATTTTTACCACACAGGTAGATGAAGAGTCTAAGCTTTTCCAAGAGTAAGTCAGTCAGTCAGTGCTGCTGGGACTAATCCCTTTGACGTGTCCTGGCCTCATCTTTGAAAATAAACTGCCAGAAAAATATTCTGTTATGGAACAGTTCTAAAGAGAACAACGAAAATCTCATCATCAGCTCTTCCTTTCGTTCTCCTACTTTACTCAGGAGGAGGCTGCTCTAATTATTTTAATTGTACCATTTAGGTAGAGCAAATAGAATAGATTGAAGTGTTTAAAAGTAAATGCTTTCCTTTGGAAGTCATTGTTTTTAAAGTGTCGTACTGTGCTGAACACAATATTCTGATGGAAATGTCTGTCTGCCTAATTAGCCGACCCTATTAAGAAGTGGAATTTCTAATAGACCTTCTAAGAGTTTCCACTTAAGCATAATCCGGTATGTTTCTGTATTGTTATCATGGTATTTGTGTTATTAATCTGTTCCATGCTCATATTTTTCTATTATTATTTTGGGTAATTTTAATTATTTTTTTTGTAGTAGAGTTTACATAAAAGCTACTCCCAGCTAAAAGAGAAAATCACATTCATAAAATATGGAGTCAGCAATGAATCCTAGTGCAGTACATCTGTAATCATGTTGGGGTGCCCATCTTGGTCTTCAAAATACTCTATTTAACAAGCCTCTTTCACCAACCTCCCCCCCTTTTTTTCTTTTTAAAATTTATGTTAGTATTAGGTGGAAAAATTGAGTCTTTTCTGTCTCCCATTTTTATTGGCTCTTTTTCAAATAAATCAATAACTCTGTTGCACAGAAAAAGCATTGTGATCTTGACATTTTTCTCCTATTTTCTCTCTTACCTCCTACTCCTTCCTATGCTTGCATTTTTCTTTTATTTTTATCATAAGAAACCTCAACTGGTCTCAGTTCCCAGCAAGTCTTTCAGGCTGCAGCCAGTTGTGTGATGCACAGCTCTCCTCAGTATTTGGAAATAACAGTTCACTATTGAAGATTTGCTGCAAAATCCTCCTGTGTTCTGCCAGGGATCCTGTTGCCATCCTTGCAGTTTATGGTCACTTGATTTGTTTCTGGCTGTTTTCTTTACTGAGTTTGATTTTTAAAATGCTTCAGAAAACTAATAGATACTTTGCAGTTCCCCCTCCTCCAAGGTCAAAGAGAATTGTCTTGCTTAAACAGTTTGAGCATGTGCTGAATCACAGTGTGTCTTACTGGAATTTTGTATAATAATGTTAATTTAGCCTCTTATATAGGTAAGACAAGAAGCTATAATGCTGGTGCTGACTATATTCAGTTTATGATCTTGGAACTCCTCCCTCCTTTTATTCTGGAAGAAGTTTGAGTCAGAGATTTAACGAGATAAGTAGCAGCTCTGATCAGAACTACTTTGGGTTCATGTTTTTGATTAAAGGCAGGCTAAGTGCCACATATTCCCTGGATGTGTTCCAACAAATCCAGATCCAAATACCCGTGCTCACGGGGACCTCCCTACCCTGGGCTGCTGGCGTGCAAAGGGATGACACCAGAAGCATGACTCCACATCAGTATTTTGAAAGAGTGCTCCAGACTGACTGTGGTACTGCACATTGCCTTGTCCTAAACGGGGGACTGGGAAGTCTTAGATGCTAGCAAGTGGATGCCTGCAGAGTTAATTTTCTCTATCCTTACTAATAGTAAAACTGTTATTATTACAGCTGCAGTACAGTTGCACATATAGGCAGCAGTCAGGGAAAATAGTGTTGACGTCCTACATAGGCAATTTTCTTTTTTGAATGTTCCACTGCGGTATTAAGGAGTACGACCTCCTGGTTGATTGCCGCCAGGCTGGTTTTTATCACCAGCCCTACTGCATGTTCCACAACAGTAAATCCTGTAGGCTTAAGAATCTTTCTTATCAACAAAGTCTGCAAAAAATCTCTCTTTCCTGATTCCCTTCTAAGCCCTGGGATCCTACAGGACAGCTGTAGTATTGTCTACATATTCATGGACTATTTAAGCCCACCTTGTGCACTGAGTTTACCAGAACATCAAGATTGCCTGTTTTTTCTATTTCCAGTGGGGGCACAAAGCTTTAAATTGTGCGGGGGGGGGGGGCGGGGAGGACTTGGCCACTGAGGTACAATAGTCTTGGGTTAATTTATTTTCAGAATACAAATCAGTCCTGCGTTAGATCCATATCAGCAGTGCAAGCCTAAAGAGTTTGCGTTTCATTTGAGAAGTTTGGTAAGGGAGGATCTCTGGCTTCTTTGCTAGGAGGATGCTGTATTCAGGTATTGATAAAGTTGTCACTTCTAGCATATCCTTTGCATGGATTGTTACGTTTGCTTCACTGATCTTTCATTGATTGTGATTCTCTGTAGAAAACTGTAAAGGATGTTGTGCCATAAAATGGATCTTGACTTGTAGATCTGGCTTGTCATAATTACACAGAAATATTTGGGGTTTTGTCTGAATTTCTCAGCTAAACCAGACTTGTTATCCTTAGCTCACTGCAGGTATTTGGGCTAATTTATTTTTTATTTTTAATACCTGTTTGTCTCACAGAACAGAAGAGAAGGGGCAGCTGTTGAAGGTATCTGTAGTAAAACACGGAATATAGTAGTCAATCTTTTTGGGTAACGTTGTACTTACTTACAATAGCAATGACAAGCAAGAGACCACAATGAAATGGGTTTAATCTCTTTTCTTAGTACTTCACTGCCAAATACATCAAGTGTTGGCTTCACTTGAATTGGGCGTGACATACGGGGTAGAGTCTCAAGGACTTAAGAGTGGTGGAGAGAATGAAGGAAAACAGCAAATTAGCGCTTGAGGTGGATGATGCAATCAGGGGAGATGAAGAAGGAAGAAGACTTTGTGCAAATAAATGAATCTTTATTATTAAAGCTTTGTTTCTAGAAGAACATGCATGCTTCATATAGAGAGGATTCATCCATCAAAACCCTCAATTGTCTGTAAATCAAGCAGGATTTTAAGTCTGTGTAAAAAGTAACCTCTTTGTGTGATAAAAGATGTGAAGTAAGCCAGGGCTGTGAGTGACATCAGAATTATGGCATGTTCTGTAGTGTCAAGAGACTTACAGAAGTTTCCTGCTCTGGGTCCAGTAGTTAAGTACCTCACCTAGGAGAATTAGTAAAACGAGCATAAATTAAGGATATATAGGCAAGTCGTTTTGGACAGTATTCTGACTCCTATGGCACGTGATGTTCTGAGCACTTCAGTGTTCGTCTTCAATTGCTTACATTTGCACTGACTGGTTTGTAGGGAAAATCAGGTTTTATGTCTTATGAAGCACTTAGGCTTTCTTCCCCCCTATACCTACATTTGCTGTTGACCACTTGGCTCTCGGCTTTAAGAGCATAAAGGAAGCATGGGATGTATATACGGAGCATGGTTTACTATATCCTGCTTCGCTGCCTGTGTGACATTTGCTGATTTGGTTTCCTGTAAAAACTGATACATCAGCTCACTTCTGGTCATAGATAACAGGCAGGAAGAGCTGCCAGAACTCCCAAGAAGAATAGTCTGTATAAATCCTCCATGCAGCACAGAGCTGAGGTGAGTGTTTTTATTTTAGGAAGAAAAAGCAAATGGCATGTTTTGATACTGCAGACGGAAGCCATTCTCAGAAAATACAGATATTTTAAGTTGTTCATGATTTCAAATCCATTGCTCTACAGAATGCTGAGATAAGATGACAATGTCGGTGTGAAATGAAATAAGAGAGAAACGAAGTGGTCGTGTCGTTGCTGTCTTGATTGCTTGGCAGGCTGCCACAATGGGCCTGCCGGAGCGCGGTTACACACTGTACTGGCTGAAATAACAAACGGCACAGTTGCTGTTGTACCTTCAGAAGCAGCCTGTGAGGATCTCTTGTACTGAACAGAATGCTGCAGATATCTAATCTCTGGGATTCCTAGTGGAGGTAATCTAATCTGGGTTTAAACGCAGATAGCACAGCCAACTATTAGTCAATGAAAAATCTATGCTTTATCTACAGACTCTCACTGTACTTGAAATGACAAAAGTGCTTTGAAATACTAAGGAGTTTCTTTTTGAAACCTCTATGCTTGAACATCTTCTGTGGAATGGTGGAGATGATAGCAAATTATAGAAAAGACATCAGTCTTCACAAAAAGGGCATACAAAAAAAGGAAAAACCTACCCTATCACAAAACTATTCTTAACCTATCAGAGTAATCGTTTCCACTTGAATTTTTCTGATTTAACTGCCACTTAATCAGTTTTGAGACTTCAGGTTTAGGATTAAACTAACAGCAGCTACGTTTCACATTTTCAAAGTCATTTTGATGCCTCTGAAATGAGGCAACTCCCACTGAAATGAGGCATCAAAATAATCCAGCCACAACTGTGGCCGATCTCTTGCTTCTAGCCAAGGCACCAGGAAAGGTAAATAACTAATCCCAAACTCTGCCTGGTTAGGGATTATTCTGCCTTTCCTCTTGGCACTTTTTGCCTTTTACTAGATGTTCTTTCCCATGTGTGGTTTGAGGTTTTTGTTTTGTTTTGTTTTTCACTTTGACTTATGTAAGAAATGTCTTGTCCTTCTATGGAAATATCTACAAAAGTTGGGGTCCAGGTCACCTGCAAACAACCTCTATCTGTATGCAAACAGGAGATGAAGGTTTTCCTGGTAACAGGACCATTGCTGTTTGGCTGGGGAGGAGGTACAGGACTATTTTGTAGAAGAGAAAGGGAGAGTGTACCTGGCTCCTCAGCCCTACAGTGCTGTTCATGTCCACATGTGTGAAGGCTGCAACCCACTGCTGGTGCAAAAAATGGAGATAGTAGTCACAGAAAACAGTATGGTACTCTGAGGTGTTTTGTGGAGCAGGATATTTTTGGGCTAGGGCCCAGATTGGGTGCTGTTGCCCAGCGTTTTTGTCTTTTACGTTGTTTTCAGAACCAGGTTTGGATTTGGCTCCCTGCTGTTCTGAGGAAAGCTTTCATGATTGCACTTTACTGCTCACTCTGCAAACAAGTTCTATCATGAGGAACATTACAATCTCACCTAAGAGTGGTCATCATTTTACAAGCATCGACTGACCTACACAGTACATGATGTCAGCATGCCTTAAACTGGTGAAATGCGGCACGCAGTGACTGCGCCGTGTGCCACAAACACGTAGAAAACCGGTAGCTGAGGTTAAATTCCAGGAGCTCTGCACACGAGAGTGCTGTTTCCCTGGATTCAAAATCTCTTGGCATAGCTCCCGGGAATCTGGACTACTTCCCTTTCAGATTTTACAAAGTCAATATTCATAAATATTCCAAGGAAATGCCTGTTGAGTCTGTTACACAGTGGTACAAGACATTTCACTTAAATCTCAACATTTTAAAATATTTCTTTTAATGGGAAACCAGTTGGACAAGAAACATTGAAATTGGATGTTTTCCTTACATATACAACAGGTACAGCTTGGCTTTGAGGCAGCGTGAGATTTTCTGACTCCTCGTAACGCTTCCCAGTAGGAGAGAAAAAGGTGATTCAGTCTCTCTGCTCTTTCATGCCAGGGCATTTCTGCTGAAAATGCTGCCCGGGGAAGAGCTGAAGAGATGGCTTACATTAGGATGCTTCTGGCCTGAGTCAATCATTTCACTAGCGGTTCACTGAGCAGTTTTCAGATGGCAGGTTCTTTGGGGCAGCGCAGTGCTGTTCGCATGTTTAACATGTTGCTACATTTCTTCCTAACTTTGGGGCTCTTGCCAAACTTCTCAAAATTCAAGGCAAGGCTGTAGAATTTCCCAGAAATGATGATTTACAGACCTAGACTCATCCCTCATATGTCATTAAAACTTTGTAAGAGGAAGAGAGCAGTTTAAACTTCTCTCTTTATATTTCTTCCATGAAGACCTAGCACAGGAGACACTGCATCGAGAGAAGGTGGTAAGGTGTTTGTCTCTTGGAGCAGAGGAAAAAGTAAAAAGGCTCGTTACTGCAACTCCAGCAACCTCCTGAGATCCGGGTGAGGATTAAGCCCCAAGGTGCCTTGTATACCAGTCCCAGCCTCCTCTTTCAATATATGCCTTCTCACAGCAGCACTCGGCGTCATCCCAGCCCTCCTCACCCCCCGGCCGGTCTGCTCCCTCCATCAGAGCTACTCCCACACACCAGGTAGTACCAGCCTCCCTCCCTCTACCCCAGTCTCGCAGGTCATCCTCCTTCACGCATACCTCTTCAGACAACAATTTACAAAATTGTTACACCGCTTTTATTTCATTTGAATTAGGCTGGAGGGTAGAATAGCTTTGAGACTGTTTCAGCCACTTTTTGGCTCATAAATTTCACTATATTCAATACTCAATATATACACACTACTACATTTCCTCTTCTAGTAAGTCGAGTGAGGTAGTAACTGTCTCATTTTACGAGTAAGGAAATGAGGGCAGGAATAAAGTGAAACACAGGATCACTAAGTTAGGTACTTAGGTCTGGCTTTATGGAGAACTGCGTGTTCCTCAGGACTGGCGATGTTCCTGGGTGATGCTGCAGCGACAGGACATGTGCTGTGCAGATCTGAAACCCGCTGTGGGAGGCATCCGTCGCCGTACACGTGCCCAGATCTAATGCACCCTGCTGTGGTCTGATGAGTCACCCCGTCTTGTGAATGCAGCACGACAATCACTTTTCAAACAAACTTGATGAACTGCGCCTGAATGCATAAACAGTTTTGGACATTATTTGTTGATTAAACAATTATTTCAAGTAAAAACATCATTATCAATTTGGTCATTCTCAGGAGAGACCAACCTAGCGCGTTTATGAGCCAGACCCAGGGTGAGCTGTAGCTGGGCAGAGGGCTACCTCGTGGTTCTGGTGCTGGCCTAAAGGGAAGTCACCGGGAGGGACACAGTCTGTTGTGGCACAGGGACAACTGAGGCATGGAAATTTTATTCTGTTCTGTAAGAAATATTAAAAAAAAATTAATCCTGTTGCTGAAATTATAATGAAATGTAACAATGTTCTGTGAAATAAAATTTCATTTTCGCCCCTACTATACTGAAAATGCAGTAATATGTACTGACTAATTTACATAATACTTCATAATATTTCAGTTTTATTGCATTCATTTTCTGTTGAAAAAAAGATTTTTAAATTCTGCAAAAAAATGGTGAAAAAAAAAATTCCAGGCAGCACAGGCTTAAGGAGTTCATTGAATAGGACAGGAGCTTTGAACATTAAATCATAGATGTAACTGCAATTCTCAGTGCTTTAGTGAAATTAGGTATGTTTCCCTTCCAAAAATTGAACATTCTGCCCATGGACAAACCCTATACTATGGGTAACACTCATAAGCTTGAGGTTAGCACATGTTTAAACTTCTGCAACAATAATCTGAGTAATATTAGGGTTAGCATACTTTAAAAAAAAAAAAATATGCTTTTTTAAACTCATTGTTTAATTTCATAGTTCTTTGTGAAATTGCACTGAAACCTGTTTCCTTTTTTCAAATAAAACTCCTCTGTCACGTGTGCGCAGTACTTTGCTACTGTAGCCATCATGAATTAGTATTCATGATGTCATAGACTCACTGGCATAATGATCATGGATGTACACTTTTATTTATAATAAAGAATATTGCAATTTTGCTCAACTACTACCCAACAGAATAGTTCCCAAAAGAATGATTTAAAGATTTCTCAGGTATTCTCTTAATACTTCTAGGAATGCCATAATACTCCTATTCCAGTGAGACAGGATCAAATCTGTGGTTAAGGAGTGTGGCCTATGATTTCACCCAAAATTAGATTATTTGAAGTAAAGCTGAAACAAACAAAGAAACCCCCAAATAACCCTTCTTTCTGCAAACAAAGCCAACCCAGACTCTCTACCTGACAGTTACCTATTGATCCCATAACCTGCTCAGAAGAAGTTTCTTCTTAAATACTATCTCCTACTGATTTATTTCTGTCCTAAAGAATGATAGTTTTTGAAGGACCTCTGACAGCTCATGTATATTGTTATATTTTGAGTTGATAGTGACAATGGATATGAAGACTGTTGTTTTTGAATTAAACTGGAGTTTTTTGTGCTTGTACTGTGATATGGCAAATAGAAAGGACTGACAAACCAGCTCTGGACTGTTTATCCTTTTAACTTTCTCTATCATGTCTCAATTTTTGCCTTTCATTTCTAAAAAAGCCTATTTCCTTGTAAGAAAATCTCTTCATCCTTTACTAAACACTGTTTCATCTGTGAACTGCCACATTTCTGCTGTGTCTCTTTTTAGCCATGATAAATAACTAGAACTGAGTGTACAGCTCAAAGGTCATAACTGTTATCAGCATCTTATGGCATTACATTAATTTCACGGTATGCTCTGCTCAACTCCCACTGAGTTCCAAATTTTGCTGACCTTTGACTCTGCAATAATATCCACATAGTTGGATATTATCATGCATGAAGAAAACTTAGAGACAGCTGCTGTACTTGCAAAGTTATGAGGAGGATTAAAGATGTGCGTTCATTTTGTTAATTGAGAAGCAGTCTTATCAAAAGACTTACAGCACCCAGATAAATGAAAGATGGCAGTCCAGAGCTTTATAATTGTCTCTTGCGCAGATAACAGCATCGTGGGTCGCACTGCTCTGGTTGCACACAGATCTTTACCATGCAGAGCGCTGTAATTAAAAAAGTCCCACAGTTCTCACTTAGGAGTGCTTTATTATTGGGAGAGAAAACTGAATAGACTGTGAAGAGCCACCAATGCTTACTACAGTGGCATTCCCTTTCTGCCTCCTGGCTGGAGGGGATTTGTTGCATGGATTTCATCTTTGAGAACAATTCTGTTCTGGGAATGAACTAAGGTACTTTACTTCCCAAATCAGTGTGAGCCATTTTCTTCCTGTACAACAGATATCTACCACAGCTTGTAGGCAGATGACAGAGAAAAAGAGGTTAATCCCATTTGCTTTATACTAGACAGCTAAAAGGTAAAAAAGGTAATTAAAGGGTTTTTTTAAAAAAATAAAAGCACGTAGGGCTTCACAATAAAGGCTTGAGGTGTTGCCTTGAGGAAAAAAAAAAAAAAAGTTATTGCTCTACTTAGCACAAGGATGTATGTATCCTGTTCAGGACTGCAGACCCAGGCTCAAGATAGGTAAGAGTGGACATCTGAGGTGTTCATGGAAGGGTATGAGATCCAAATTGCTCCTCTCTTTCTGTCCACTGACAGCACAGGAAGGTTAGGATGATTGTACTGCTCTCTTAGGAGTTGTGTAGGTGGGCTGAACACATTTGGGTATTTAGAGGAGATTTTTTGGTGGTATTTAAATTAATTGCAAAACAATGAATCTACTTTCTTGGCAGTGCTTTAATTTTTATTTTTTTTTCCTCACTGGTGGTCAAAATTTCTTGTTGAGATAATGGTATTGTAAAACCAGTGCTGAATTGGATCCTGCTTATGCTGTTTTGTTCACTGTTCCTATCAGCTGTCTCATTTCTACACGCTTGCAGAAGTCAACAGGATGAGCTTAAGCCTTGCAAAGCAAGAGATCACATGAAAAAGTGCTGAAAATTTTCATAACCCTTCTTTCTGCTGGCTCCTGTATGGAGGAAAGGTGCCCGATTCAGCCTTAACTACATTTGGAATCAGTTCTGGTGACTGTTGGTCAGAATTCATAGGTTTGTGTTTTGGCTTTTTTAGTTCATATACAACACTATATTTTTTCCTCAGTTTGATAGTTACATTAGTTTGTCTGTCATCAAAAATTCTTAGAGAACATTCAAGATTTCTGCCCATTTTCTGTGATTTTCCTCTTACCTCATCATTCACAGAATAAGAGTCTGTATCAAGAGAGAAAGCATTTACAACTTGGTATCTCACAAGCAAGTTGTAATGTCAAGCATTTAAGAAAATACACTGAGAAGAATTTAGCTAGGGAGAAGTCATCAACATCTTCCACTGCAGAACTTTCAAACATTGATGTCCTAATGCTGGAAGGCTTCATGGAAGAAATCTTTCAATACAAAAATCTTTGGATTCTGTTTAAACTAGGTGGTTTTTCTCGGTGGGTGGATAGAAAGGGGCCCAGTTTATGGCTACATTCCTCCCTGTCCCTGAGCAGAATATCTTTACTTTCCAGGCTATTCTCTGAAATGTATATAACTTATAAAGTTTCTGGTTTTGATATAAAAAAATCATGTATGTGCTAAACTGGTGGCTTGTTTAAGGAGAAGTCCTTTCATTAAAAGAAAGTCTTGGCTGTGTTCACCAAGTAGCCCCTAACATAATATGCTAATTTTAAGAAGTGGACACCTTATAACTAAGGACCTGTATTTTATACAAACCAGTCTCCACCCCACAATCCAATATCTAGCTGTATTTCTGAAACATGACATAGTAGAATACCATGGAAAAATCAAATTAGACCTGATAAAAGGCACATGGCAGGATATATGTAGGCACACAGGGTGTTCTACAGCCATGGTTCTTCTCTCCTTGGCCACTTGAGACTCCTCCATGATGACAGAAACCTTCAAGGATTTCCTTACTTAGCCTGAGCAGCTGAAAAATTTAGGCTGTATTTACTGTGGCTTTTAACTATGCAGGCGACACTCATTTGTAGCTGTAAGCAACCAGAAACCTAAGGGCATGAACATTTCTCTTTATTTTCGTAGCGTGGGTCAAGCATAAACTGACCTTGAAGTCTTAGAAATCATGAGTGTATACATACATTCCCAATAGCCACGTATATTTATGAAGCAATTAAAGTACACGCAAGGAACAATGACATTCTTGCTTTGCAGTAAAGGCAGAATGTTGGAATATTTAATGTTTTTAAAATTTAAAGCACAGATAGAAGATTGCATTAGTTGCATTTAAAGTGAGTATTCTACATGATATTAGTGGTATCCTCAAGGGACTTTAACTAGGTATGGTTCTCTGGTGGCAGATATTAAAGCCTTGATTGTTCTCCTTCCTAAAACAATTTATTATATTTTGTTTTTAGAAATCAGAAACTTCAAAATCAATTTTTGAATAATATTTCAGAGGAATCTAATTTGCATAAAAAGGAAATATTAACTTTGCCAATTCCTGTTTGTTTCATCTGCTCAATGTCTTGTTTATATAACTTCTTAGTATAGTACAGGCATTGTGATAATAGTGAGGATACAAATGATGCACATTTTGTTCTTGAGTATGTGTTTATTATATATGACCATGCAAACATTAGAAATGTGTAGAAAACTATGGCATGCCATCTTGGATGCAAATGTGAACGAATGGGTAATAATCCGGTTGGTTTGCTTCCACACCAACAAAATAGGCATATTATGTTTCAGGTCTGGATATGATTTCATTTAGACTGAACTTTCCATCTTCCTGTTGACTATCAAAGTCAAAGGCCACTGGGACTTCAGGATTTCAAGGTATTTTGCCAGGAAGAGTCACCAGTTGCAAGTACTGGATGTGCCAGAAGCAGAGAGGGTCCGACCTGTTTCAGAGGAATTTAGGCCTTTCTGTTCCAAATGTAAATGGCAGCTGGCTTGCTACCCACAGAGAGAGATGGAAACATATGTCTATCTAGGGCACGTATCCTGTCATTAGTTATTCAGCAGATTGGACTTCTGATAACTATTTGCCTACAAATCACTATAGCCTGAGACTTTGCTGAATACTTTTGTCTCAAAAGAGAGAAAATCTTTCCCCTGGACTATGTCAGATCAGAATATATGATTCATTTGTTTGCGTGATGATTCCCAAAGAGCAAGCCAGATCCAGACATAATTGTTGAGGAGTATGCTGCAGACAAGACATGGAGGCTACATGAATAAGCTCATTGAGACCTGTGCTGCTCTAGACAGGGTGTATGTATATATTTGTATATATGTACACACACCCCCACACTCAAAATGGCTTTGAAGTGGCAGTATCTCCAGTGTGTGCAAGGGTCAATGAGAAAAAGGCAGGTTTCAGATCACGAAGGCACAGATCCCAAGAAAGGCTGGAATGTTTGTCTTGGAAGTAGCTCTTCCACATTTTGGTTGGAAGGGACCTCTGGGAGTCATCTAGTATGACCGCCTCCCCAAAGCAGGGCTAACGAAATGTAGATCAGGTTGCTCAGCTCCTTGTCCAGTTTAGTTTTGAGAATCTTCATGAATGGCCTAATACAGTTCCTTCTGTCACTTCAGAGTATAGCTCAGTCCTGGTACAGCCACTGACTGCCAAATAGGTGTAACTACTCATCTACTTCCATTTTACTGCCTATTTGTGCGACACATAGGTGCACTTAAGTTACGTGCAGCCTCCTTTGCTATTTTAATCACCTGGGTTTAATCTAAAGACTTCTGTGGCAGTTGTGCTTACACTGAGATAGAACTTCTTACAGTGCCTCCCTTCTCTCTGTGTCTTGGGCCAAAAGAATACCACAAATTCCAAAACTTTCAGTGACAGTCTTACAAATAACAGTATTCTGTTGGGGCAGCAGCATTATTCTCCATCTTCTGACTTATTCCTTCTAGCACTAGATGCTTTCCTGGGCTTCCAGGTGTTGCTAACTGCTAGTAAAATAAATACATAAACAAATAGTAAGGTGACTTAGGAAAATGTGTTTTTTTCCACCTCTAAAAACACTTTTCATACATGCTTTGAATGCCTGAATCTTTTGAAGGTGGTAGTGCTAGAATATGGAGGAATTCTTCATTTCTGAATTGTACTACGATTGTTTGAGTTAGCCATAATCTCCTCAGTGCAAGAACTTGGTTCAGCATAAAGGCCATTGCAAATAGTTAGCAAATAACAAATATCTGCCATATACTGCAGCAAGAGGTGAAGTTTCCCAGATAAGAATTCATCAATATAACGATACAGAACATCGCCGATTATGGCTGAAATACTTCCCACCTCCTGTCCCTGGGCCAGCCTGTTCCTAACCTTTATGTGGGTCCACAGATGTCCAGAGAAATTACAAAGCACTTCTTCTTCATTCCTTGCACATAGTCCACAGGAGGACCCAGCACAGCTGAAGTGCCTGGCTGGAATCCCTTCCGATGCTAACGGAAATTTAATCATTGACTTCAAATGAGCTTGGACTTCATCTCCATTGTTTCTTCTCCTGTAATAATATTGTCAAAATACTTTCTCACTCTGCCCTGTCTCCTCACATGGGTATTTCCCTGGATGTACTCTACTTTTCCACTCATAACTTCCAGCAAGGAGGCTTTTGAAGATTTTCAATACTTACCAGAGATTTCTGGGTGCATGACAGTACAGGGAGAGCTGCTGTACAACATGCTTCACACACAGTAGGGTTGATGCTTCACAAATTTGTGTATGCTGTATCATGAAGCTCAGTCAGTCTGATATGTTACAAAAGAGTCTATGTGAAAAACAGCAGTATGAATGTTGTTTTCTATCCATTTGGGATCCTTCAGACAATATATTAACCATGACCTCTAAGGAATAACATGCTGCTCCCCACAAAAAAAGCACACAGGGAAGTCTCCTGCCTGGCACAGCAAGAAGCCGTAAGAACCTCAAGGCAGGTTGTGCTCTAAAGGCACTTTTTCAGAACGATTATTTAATTCCAGGTAGGTGCTTCAGCTTGTGAAAACCCAGCTAGCAAGCAAGGTTCTGATTTTCTCACACTGGTTCATGCGCATGATTTGAATCCTGTAAACAGCAGATACAGCCACCACAGTCAGAAGAACAGGTAGACGGACAGATCGGTTGAATTTAATTTATTGGAGTTCAGAAAATGCCTCGTGAGAGTTTTTAAGCCCGTGCGTCCCCTCCGGCTCTTCCTTTCCACCCCGAGCACAGACAGGCTGCGCCTCCCGCCGCGCCCCGGCCCCGGCCGCCTCCCCGCGTTCCGCTCCCCGGCGGTTGTTGGAGCAACCTGCTCGCACTTGGGGGAGGAGTGATGGGGGGGGGGGGGGGGCAACCCAAATCCCGGTTCCCAAAAGTAGGTCTCTGCTACTTCTGCAGTCCCTGCTCTCGGGAGAAACCCGGTCGTTTGAGCGGGGGTTTTGTTTGAGCTTTGGGTTCGCCTCCGAAACAGAGGAGGGGGATGTCCTGCTCCCTCGGTGCGGGTTTGGCTCATTTTCTTCAAAAACCAACCGCTGACCCACATGCAAAGCTGACAGGGACTCAAAGTGGATAAAAATAAGAACCACCACAACAACAATAAAAAAAAAAAACCCTCAGCCAGCCCTCTTCTCAGCTATCATCACTTTATCACCTGCATGTGCCTGGAAGGAGGCTCTTCCCTCCGCTGAGGGAAAAAAAAAAATCAGCTTAGGAAAGCAAAGTTTGAACAGCGAATTCCTGTTATTTCAAAACGCCCCATGTGACAGGATATTTCCTTATCATTTCGAGCCCAGAGCTTTCCCCTGATCCACCAGCCCTTCACAAGTGCGGAGGACCTGCCCGGCGGGAAGCCCTCTCCTCACAGCGGCGGGGCGCCAGGGGCGAAGCCGCGGCGATGGCTCCCTCTCTGTTCCTGCTTCTCCTCGCACTTCTTCCCCGGGTTTTTCCGCTGCTGGGTAAGTGCCCGCAGGGACCGTGCGGGATGGGACGTGCCGGGAAAAGAGCGGGGTGACAGCGGACACCAAGCCCAGCCTGACCTGGACTTGAGCTGGGGAGGGAACACCGGCGCAGGTGGAGAAGCCCTCGGCCAGTTTAATCCTTTCGGTGCTGCCTGAGGGGAACCTCCAATGCGGCAGGGCGGCCGGCCGAGGGAGAGTAGCCTCCCCTCGGGCCCTCCCTTGGCCGGCTGCCCCAACACCCTCCTCCTCCTCGCCGGCACCCTGAGGTGCCCAGTGAGCGAAGCTGCCTGATGAGGCAGCCTTTTGGGTGCCCATGGCATTGTGGGCACCAAACAGGGCTGTCACCGGCAGCGCCTCAGTTTCCCCCACTGCGTCGGGGGTTCAGATGGATTTAATGCTGTCACTCAGCTTTCCCTCAGCTGTCCCCTCACTGCCAAGGTCTGCAGAAGGACCTGGTGTTGGGACTCTGCCTTTCCACCAGTCTCTGGTCTTCAATGGGCCTGGGGACCTGCTTTTGGCAGATGGCTTCGGGTGGGGGCAGGGGGTGTGTGTGTGTTAAGGTAGCTGAGGTATTGGCATGGAATAGAGCTGTGAAAACAGAGGAAAGCTGTGTTTCTTGGTGAAACCTGGAGCTTGCACTGTCTTGTGCTGAGAATTACTGTGACTTCCAGTGCACTGCTATCTTTCAGTGAAAGTTTTGCATCTGCCCTTCCTGAAAGTCTCGCAGCATTCTCGGCTCTCCAGTTTGAGGTCTACTGAAGCGCGACTTCATAACACTGCCATGTAACCTTTCTTGCTTTGTGTAATTAGCAGCAATCATTGTAGGCTATTTGGTAAGTGAGAGTGCGCATGGAGAAGTCCTCCTACCTGCTTCCTGCCTTATTGCTTCCCCATCTCTCACTTCTGGCTTTGATGTGCTCTCCTGGTGCTCTCTGTTACTGTTTAACACTGGTAGCACTTCACCGGCTTCATGAGTTACTTCTTGATTTACACTTGCACAATCTGTGAGAGTTTGCAAATGCTGCAGAGTGTGAAGCTACGTTGGCATACTGGAGATCTCTACCGTGGAAAAGATACGGGGCCAGCCGTATTGGCCGAAGTTGGTTCCTATGCCTGGCACGTTCCTATGCGTTTTAAAGAACCTCCTTCCAGGAGTAATTTTCAAAATATGGATTAGTCTGTTAGAAATTGATGTAATTCAAAGTACCAAGACTGTGGTACTCATGATCATGCTGTGGTGGACCTTTAAGTGTACCACCTACAGCTCATCTATAGTGAAGAATGGCACCCTGTTATGGCAGCTCTATAACAAATGCTGCTACCTACAGAACAGTGAAACACAGTTTTATATGAGTAATTCTGCTCAGCCCATTTTACAGATACAACTCATCATGTTGACAGGAGCGGTATCAAGAATTTACAGAGAAGAGTTGGCAGGGCATAGAAAACATTGCACAAATATCTGGCTTGTTTCATGTATCCTGTCATGAAAGTGTTGTGTGGGAATCCTCTTTGGTGTCCAAGTGGGCAGAACAAACACAGAGATAAAACTATAAACTAAAGCAACACAGGACCATGCTACAAGTCTGATGTATGGCCATGGATGAGACAGGAGCAACTCTGAGGGGAAGGAAATCCTGCAACTACAGTCTCTGCCACAGTTGCTCCTGTGTCCTGCTACCTCCTATTCTGTCCTCCTGTTTGGTGTCAACTTATTTTCAGTGCCTGCTTGGCATGGCGGCTCTTTAGCTGCTTACCTATGTATTATTCCCTGTCAGAACCCTGCATGTACTGGGGCTCGTGTTGTATTTACACACTGCTAATGCTTTGTAAAGATGCAGTCAGAAAAGCAGGACCAGATTTTTTTTTTTTTTTTCCCCCTCCCCCTTGGCCAGACCTCTTTGTTCAGCTTTCTAACCTTGTTTCTGAAGCCCAAACTCTGCACCCTTTCAGGCTTGGATGTAGCAATCCAGGCTTTTGATTCTGGGGTACCTTTTACACTTGTATAGCATCCTCTCTTTAATACCATAAGCTGCATAAAATAAGGAATGTTATTTTAGGCCACAAATACAATTTTAGCAGTTTGAAAGATCAGGCAGTGTTTTCCACACATGTGAAAATGTCTGACATCTCTTACCCAGAAACTTTAACTAAGATTTCAGGAAAAGGAGAGTTGCAAGCATTGCATGTATCAGTTTACAATAACATTGTGCTAAATGCTAGTAGAAAAGCAGAATAAAAAGAAGTTATCACCATCAGTGATAATTATACATTTCCTTGTATTGTCTGTGAGTAAAACAGATTGGCAAAAGGCAACAATTTCTAACTCCAGTGCTCATCAGTTTTACACTACTTCCCAGTGAGTTGGAAGCCAAAGGACAGGAGAAGGAAACTGAACCATGGATGAGATAAGTCTAGGTCAGCTCTTTCTCTGAGAGAGAGGTTATTTGTTCCCAGGTTGTTCTTCTGCAGAAAAGTATGATCACTTCCATATTAGAGCCTCAGCAGAGAACGGAATATTTTCTGTGGTTAAACTGTTTTCCCCTTAAATATTTCTCCATTATAGAATTTGTTTAATTTGGTAATCATTCACTAAAATAAATAATGTTTTAATTAGCTTCAATGCCCAGGGTCACATAAATTAGTATTTCTCTTTCCTAGCTTGTAGCCCAGTTAAAATACAGTTTTAAGACCTTGTGCATCCTGTTACATTATGCGATCCAATATCAGAGAAAACTCTTAAGTTACCATGCTAAAATGTATCTCAAGGGGATCAGAGAAGAGAAATTCTCAGTCTTTGGGCAAGACCAACTCAGAAATTCTGCACTCCATAGTACATGCAAGTGTAAGAGATGCTAAAAACTTTCTAGTGGTTACAGTTTTGAAATAAGCCTTGAATATATGAAAATGCATGCTGTGAAGCACTATTTACTTAGAGGGAGAAATAACTTTGGGAGCTATGAAGAACCTCGTAGATTTTCATAAGTTGTTAAGAGGCATACCTGATAATGGCTAATGCCACTGTGGTCAGTATTTCATTCATAATGGAGAAATATAAGAAAGGAGAAAAAAAATCACTGATTACTGCAGTTGAGTGAAAAATGAATATTCTGTTTTAGCTCTACAAGTAGCTTGTGTATAAAGCCTAAAAAAATATCTTTCAGTTAAGACTTTAAGGATTTTAGCAGACCTTATGGGAACAGAACTCCCCACTGTGGGGAAACAGAGCCTGAAGAGCTTAATGGCTCTTGTCATCTCCTCACGCCTGGGAGCCAGGATCAAGAAGTGCTGCTGGAGTGCTCAGTGTCAGGATCTGCAGTGTACCGTGTGCGTGCCCCCTTGTTTCAGTAACTCCCAGGGGTGCAGCTTGGAATAATACCATGAACGTGTTTTTTCTCTTCTGTTTAACTCATGCTTTAAAGCTACAGGAGACACTAGATCTGCATCTCTGCCGCCTTGCGCTTTTGAGTGTAGATGCTTTCACTGATGCAAAACCGTTGAAATGTCCTCACATCTGAACTAGTTGCATTCTACAGTCACTTTAGCGGGTGTATGCCACTGGAGTACTGCATCTTCTTTTGCTGAACAGATGATGAGATTTTAGTGTCCAGAGTGTCCAAGAGTAGAGTCCAGATTCATATTTCATTTAGATAGTAAGTAAGATACTTCAAACCAAATGATTCCAGTGGTTTTTTATCTTACAGATACTAGCATCTTCTTAATATATAATGAAGATCACAAGCGCTGTGTACTGGCCAAAAGTTCTAATTCAGTGACTACTGCTCCTTGCGTTCAAGAAAATGAGTCACAAAAATTCAGGTGGGTCTCAGATCACCAGCTTATGAGCATAGCATTCAAATTGTGCTTGGGAGTGCCTTCGAAGAAAGACTGGGTTCCGATCACTCTGTATCCTTGTGACAAGGCTAGTGAACTTCAGCGATGGGAATGCAGAAATGAGACTCTCTTTGCAATCCAAGGGGAAGATTTGTTTTTCAACTATGGAAACAGACAGGAAAAGAATATTATGCTGTACAAGGGATCTGGTTTATGGAGTAGGTGGAAAGTCTACGGAACCACAGACGATCTGTGTTCTCGAGGCTATGAAGGTAAAGTTCTGTAAATTAATTTCTATATTTCAAATTCATTTCTATGTGTATGTAATTAAAATATTTAGAAGTATAGGAGAAATTCCTTCATCTCATTAATGATCAGTGAGTGTGACTTCCGGTGAAATCAGCAATACTTTAGTGTGTGGTTTATGTTTTTTGAGGGGTTAATTTTGCTTTTTTGTCAAGTTGTCAGTGTTCTGAGAGATAAATAACCATACATGGTAGTGATTCATTTGGAGAGAGGGAAAAAAGTCTATGGTTATTTAGAACAGTATTACACAACAGTTAATGATAGCTTTTACTATTTACATGTGTACAGAAAGATGTAGCATATGTGTATAGTCTGTTGATTTTTTTTTTCTTTCTTTTTTTTCCTTTGGAAAGCAAATATGAATTACACTGTAAAGGATTTAATTAACTCTTTATATCTTCAGCTCCAGCGTATTGAAGATGCCTTCCTAGGTGTTTGAAGTGAGTCTCTGAGTTGGTGTAGAAGTGTTAGACAAAGAAATAGGATAATTTAAATAGTTAAATTTGAAAAAGTTATGTATGATACATACATACATATATACATATATTTATGCTAAGTATCTGGGAAAACATTTGGCTTCCCATTTAGTATTTTTTGATAAACAGAAATGGGCACGGGGGGAGGTAAGGACGCATTTTCTAGGGTTTACACAAAGGCTGATTACAGTACTAGTCCTTGGTCTAGAGCCAGAATAAAAGAACTGTAGCTGAGCAAATTATGTGAAAGGAGGCAGTGGGGAAGATGGAGTGATGGCCTGCCATTCCTTCCTCCTTTGTTTTCTAGCAGCTCTGTGATACAGTGGCCTTGGTATGTCATCTCTCTAGCAGTTCCTGTGAAGTAGTGTTCCTCTGTATGTCCTCCCATCAATGCAAGTACATGACGTGCACATACAGAAAACTGCTTTAGTTACTTTGATAATTTTTATTGACTCAGGTTTCTGGTGAAACAAAAATTATCTTTAGATGCCAATGGAAATTTTATTTGGGCATAATATATTGGAGTCACTTGGTGGTATATATCTTTCATGCTCTTCCCTGTCTAAACCAGTTGGCAACGGAGTGGGTTATTGACAGAAGAATCAGCAGTTGTTTGTGCTTAAAAAGAAATTTTCTTAACTGTGTGGATTTTATACTTTTGATTGTTATGCATGTAAAATTTAGCATGGGAATGTACTTTTCTTGGCTCAGTCAGTTCTGGTCATTATCCTTAAGCAATAAAAATTTGTCTCATTGTGGACATGAGTATCAGCTTAGACCTAGAGAGTAAAATTATCAGTGTCCCATTTCTATCACAGTTTGTATACTAAGCTGTCAAGCTCTGCTTGCTATAATGTGATCACAAAGCTGAACTGATATACCTATTACTGCTTATACATTTTTAAATTGTTGTGTCTCCTTAGATACCTACACAGTGAAAGGAAATGCCAATGGAGCACCTTGTGTATTCCCTTTTAAGTTTGATGATAAATGGTATGCTGACTGCACAGATGCTGGCAGATCGGATGGCTGGTTCTGGTGTGGAACCACTTCAAACTATGATGTTGACAAGATGTATGGATTTTGTCCATTGAAATGTAAGTTTTGTATGTTCAAGATTCAGCTGTACTGTTATTCAGCTGCCTGAAAATATTGGTGCTCTTATCATGTGCTTTACTGTACAAAATACAGTTTGAAATGTCTCCATTGCAACCTGCTATCCTTTTAGGAACTATTTAAATATGCAAATGTTGGGCTCAGTATAAAATATTGACCAACTCTCTCCAGGTGAAAACATGTTAATCATATGCTAGAATCTGTAATTACTCCATTTACTTAAATAGAATGTTTATTAGCTGTAAAGATGTTACATTAGTCTATGCAAAAGTTCATGTAGAAGTTTATGCAGTAGAACTGGAAGCTAGATTATAGCTTAAGTGAAAATTAAGACTACTTTGTAGAATGAGTTGCTTTTTAGAAGTGTGACCAGCAGGCCAAGGGAGGTGATTCTCTTCCCCCTACTCTGCTCTCGTGAGACCCCACCTGGAGTACTGCTCCCAGCTCTGGGGTCCACAGGACAAGAAAGAGATGGAGCTGTTGGAGCAAGTCCAGAGGAGGGCCATGAAGATGTTCAGAGGGCTGGAGCACCTCTCCTATGAAGGCAGGCTGAGAGGGTTGGGGCTGTTCAGCCTGGAGAAGAGAAGGCTCTGGGGAGACCTTAGAGCAGCCTTCCAGTACCTGAAGGGGCCCACAGGAAAGCTGGAGAGGGACTGGTTACAAGGGCATGGAGTGACAGGATGAGAGGTAATGGTTTTAAACTGAAAGAGGGTAGATTTAGATTAGATATTAGGAAGAAATTCTTCACTGTGAGGGTGGTGAGACACTGGAACAGGTTGCCCAGAGAAGTTGTGGATGCCCCATCCCTGGAAGTGTTCAAGGCAAGGTTGAATGGGGCTTTGGGCAACCTCGTCTAGTGGAGGGTGTCCCTGCCCATGGCAGGGGGTTGGAACTAGATGATCTTTGAGGTCCCTTCCAACTCAAACCATTCTATGATTCTATGAAACATGAAGGAGCTTACATGAACTTTTTTGTAAATCACAGTATTTCCCAGATCTGTGTGCTACGCTGTAGTTCTGTGTCTAAAATCTATGAGAAGTATTTATATTCTAAATTCCTTGGTTTGCCTATAGTTAGAGTTTCAACTGTAGTATTATGAATATACAGAACTTTATTTAGAAATGTTGATATTACTTAAAGCAAATTGGAGAAATATGCCTGTCTGTTTTTGAATTCTTTGAAATTTGAATAAAGTTTCTCTTAACTTCTATAAAATATATATGAAGAATTTTGTCTGCAAGCTGCTGCTTCTGTAACACTGAAAGATGTAGGTAGCACTTCTCCCTCCCTTTGTTATTACTGTGTTTTGCTGTAAAGCTCCAGCTGAATGCAGTCAGAGCTAAGGAGAAAAACATGTCTTTCCTCTGATGTGAAGAAAACAGCATGGCTTGATCTTAACTGGTTTGATGATGAAGTATTAGTGTCCTTATCTGATTTCCATGAATGTTGCATTCTTCATTTCAAACAAACCAAAATTACATGGTTTTCTTTTCTATGCCAGTATTATTTTTCAGATAGTAAAAACATGTTGAGAATATCAATCCCATTAATAGACCACATGCAAGACCAACTTAAGAATGCTACCTGTTTAGCATTCTTTGAGTATAGCAAATAGGAGGCATCATTAAAATTTTGTTTAATTCTTTGGCATAATTCAAGGAAATCCATTCAGATGGCTGTGATGATTGTTTTTTTTGGAAAAGCTGCTTTATGCTGATTGCCCGCATGTTTCCTTCCTGATTCTTCAGTACTGGCTATAAAATATTCAAGTTTGGGTCATATATTTTAATGAGAGACAGGCTATGGTAGCAGAAGTTTTAATCAGCCCTATGAAGAGGAATGCACTGCATGAGAGAGTGATAAGCTAATAAACTCCAACAGCACCTTTAAATACAGAATGTGTAAGTCTTTGTATTTTAAACTTTATTTAATAAGACTAAAGTGTTTGCTGTTTCTTAAACTGTCTGGGGGAGCAAAGCTGCCGATATGAAAGTATATGATGCAAACTATTACAGCTGTTCCTACTGGGGCCTGCATGGACATATAGTGAAATTATCATGATTGAACCAGTCACTTTTTTCACTGTGAGCAAAACTGTCTCAAATGTTCTCCAAAATGAAGAGGGTATAAGACTGTATTTATAACAGTTACTATACTCAGTAAAGGTGTAGAAATTTGACCAGTGGAGGTAACGTAACTGTGAGTGTGACCCTTTATTTGGTGCTTTAAAAAGAGGTGCTGATACAGTGACAACAGAATAAATCACACAGGAAGAAACTGAGAAGTGTTGCTACATCAGACAATTTTTAGTAGCCTAGGAAATACTGGTTCTTTACAGGTTACACTGTGCCTTTATGAGCTGTATGATGCACTGCAATAGAAAAGGAGGTGTTGGGGAAGAAAACAGGTTGCACAGTGTAAGACCATCAGGAGAGTGAGTCATGAGGTGTGCCTATAGCTGTATTTTAGTGGGCATAAGTCCATTGAGGTGCCCTTCCTGACAGATGAAAGAGCTAGAATTTCTGTGAAGAATTTAGAAAGTCTTAGAAGCGATGCATAAAACTTGCAGCTGACTAGGAAGGAAACAAAAAGTGCAGAGAATAAGGAAATATTTAAACAGTCTTAGCCTGGTATTTTAATTATTTGACAAATCTGCATCTTTTTATTAATTTACAAATACTGAATTTATTTCTGATGATGGGCTTTTCCCCCATGTTGGTGTTTCCAAATGTTTTGAAGGGTTTTTCCTTGTAGTTTTATGTCTAGTTCAAAATGCCCGGTGAATTGGTCAACTAAGTTGTATGGGATGATTTGTGGTGTTACTTCTAATTTATCTGGAACTCATAAACTGGCTTTGGACCTCACAAATTTATCTAGGAAAAAGAAAGAGAGGAGCACTTTAGGAAAAGATATGTAAGTGAAGATAAGCATGTGAAGGAAGTTTTATAATTTAGACTTTTTTACTATTGACAGCATTTTATCTTTAAAGACTATATTATAAATTCACATAAATTTTAATGTCTTTATTATGAGATTCCTTCCCTACTGTATGCTCAGAGAGGAAGCAATGACAGTTATTTTATAGACTAACAAGATTTATATTCAGTTTTTGTTTGCCATCATTCTATTCATGAAGTTTCTGAGGATATTGGACTGAGATTCCAACTTGCTTTGGATGGATAACTAAACAAACAAGAATGCTTTTTTTTTTTTTTTTTTTTTTTAATTGCTAGTCAAAGGTCAGATTTCAGCTTGCAATTTTGAAACCAAAATCTCTCAAGATTCTTCCATTTCCTAATTCAGGAGAAATATTGTATTTTGGTATGATACTCATGGTGACATTTCTTTAATTATAAATGCCATAACTGTCTGCATTGGTCAGGACTTTATGCCTTTCCTGTGAGTTTGAACTTGTCTGTCAAGGGCTATACCTGAAGTTCAATGCATTTTTGGTCTGCTTTTCTTTAAAGGTTGAGAACTTGCAAAGACGTGAGTGAAATCTTCTGACTTACTATATTGTACTTCTGGGATTTTGATAGTAATTGTAGTGGAAATAGATAGTTCTCACTAATTTCAGTGTATACAAAAAATGCATGTTGAATTCATCTGTGTAGGGATAAAGTTCAGCTTTTTAATTCTTTTTCAATTTAGGTACTAAGGTCAGGTGTGGTTTAACATTAATTTAGTTTAGATGCTAAAATATATCATTCCAGAAAAGTGATTCATCTTCTGGTTTCTCTGGGGATACTAAGCTTTAAACAATAGCATATAGCTTTTCCAAAATCCTGCTCTGTGAAAGCATTTGACCTCATAAAACTCAAATATCTTAAAATTTTTTTTCCAAAGTTCAGAAATTAACTTTATTTTTATGAAAGACCAAAGTTCTAGAGGAGAGCACCATGTGCAAATCAGCTGTAAATGATGAGACTGGGGGAGTGAGGTGGAAGTTTGGATGACGGCCTAATACTTGTTTATCTCTTCCTCTGTAATAATTGTACAAGATTTAGAAAACCCTTTCTATCAAGTTGGAGTCAGTTTTCTTTACTGAATTACAGATTTTACTAATTTTGCAGTCTCCATTTTATTCCAGGTTTGTGCACAGGAATTTGTGGTTTTGTAGAACATACTGTAGCAAAGAAATTTTGCCTTCTGACAGTCAAAAAATATTTTTGGATAGAAGTTGGTTTATGGATGATAATGTGATGAAAGTTCCCATTTTTTTATAAGGGTAATTTGAAAATAAGCACTTCATATTATCTATAGACTATCAGATTTAATACAGGAAAAAGTGGAACTGGTTACTGACCTGCTGACATTTAACATGTATCATCCTTTGTCTTGAGTTTTGTTTATTGTACTGCTTTCCTCTTATTTGCACACTTAAGTTTTCTGAGCTCTCTGAATTCGGAAAAGGAAAAGACCTCTTTCTCTCAAATTTTTCACAGCTTGCAACTTCAGAAACTGTGATACAGGCTGCAGGCATTTCAGTTGTTTTCCCATTGTCAGCAGACATACAGTGACCTCTGCTATATTCTGCTTTTGTCATGAAACTTTAATCTCTTTATGTGATATTTAGCTCAGTGTTGGGGCCTCCTGTAGGTTGCATTTTTGGCAGAGTAAGATCACACAGTTTTCTGTTTCTTGTTGTGAGGATTTAGTTGAGATGAGCCAGCAGAAGCTGCAGCAGTGTAAGGGGTGTGGTACCTTCTGGGGCCACTTCCAACGCTGGGGCCTGCTGGATGACATTTTCACTGGCTTGGCATTGCCTAAACGTGCCAAGCTCAGGTATGCGAGGAGATGACAGTCAAGTGGCAGAGAAGAAAGTGTGATGGTATGTCAGATACATGCATAAGACAAATCAGGAATTGCAGAAAAGTGTGAGATGGATGCTGATAACCTAGGTTTTGCATTCAGTGCTTGGATCTGATTACCTCTATCACAGTAATAAAATCCATAGCCACTTTATATAGTCCCCAGAATTAGTAAAAAAATTAGGGTTTCTTATCTCAGAAAAATGGTCGGCTTGATATACACCTTAGCTAGCATGATTCTGGACATTTTTAGTCTTTTTCTCCACAGTGACAAATGAACTCTTTTAGTGTGACTTTAGCCATTCATATCTTGAACAGCAGCTTTGTTTGTTATACCAGAGAAAATGGTGACCTCGTTTGTTTACCTCTGCACTGTTGAACACGGCTGTCATGATTTAGCTCTGACCTGGATTTACTATCACATTAGAGAGCCTCAGGACTCCTTTCAAATTAGAGGTCTATAGCAGTGTTTAGGTTTTGTGTATTTTTGCTATGCAATTCATTCTATATTTTATTTTATCTGACTTTATCTTCATGATCAGTTACAGCATTTGTTTTTCTCCCTACAGTTAATGGTATTGATTCGTTGTGGAATACAGATCCTTTAACAAAGGTCCAGTACCAGATAAACACTGAGGCAGCTCTGAAATGGCACCAGGCAAGAAAAAGCTGTCAGCAACAGAAGGCAGAGTTATTAAGCATCACAGAGTTGCATGAACAAACATACCTGACAGGTAGTGTAATATTATCCATCTTTTTTTTTTGTTGTTTTTGTGTGGGTTGTGGGGTTTGGTGTTTTTTTTTTTTTTAAGTGCATTGTTGTAACAGTGAACCTTATATTGCATGTACCATCTTGAAAACTGATGTTTGTTCAGTTCTGGTAATTAGTAGATTTAAATCGTTATCTTGTATGATTCAGCTGGAAAAATCAGACAGATAATGATTATTTTATTCTGATTAAATATTGCCAGAAACTTACAGTAACATAAAAAATATAGCAGATGTCACCTGCAAACTTGCTGAGGGTGCACTTAATCCCACTGTCTATGTCACTGATGAAGATATTTAATATTATCTGTCCCATACAGACCCTAGAGGGTCACCACTTGTTACTGATTTCCATTTGGACGTTGAATCATTGACTGTAACTCTTTGGATGCAGACATCAAGCCAATTCCTTATTCATCAAATCTATATTTCTCCAATTTAGAGGAATGATAAATGTATTTTTAATTTTCATTTATCATTTAAATTAAACTTTTGTTTAAATTAAACTTTTGTTTTCAATTTAAAGATTTGGTCAAAACATGGGTCTTTTTTTTACGGAGTGTGATGAAATTGTTGTTGAAATTAATGCTCAAGGGAGCAATCTGTCACTAACATGTAGGAGTGAGTTATTAGTAGGTGTGTTTTAATTGCAAACTAGTAGATATGGCTGCCAAATGTATGTGAAAATCAGTTTTTCATTTTACAGTTACCCTGGCAGTACTGGGATTTCCTGTCATACTCAGTTCTTGATTGTCTTAACCACAACTTGTTTATATAGAAGAAGTACTGGAACACATTAACGTATTGGTGCCAAATCAGGCTTTGGTATGACATTCTGGTCCTTTCCAGTGCTTGGCTACCCTTCCTTTTAACCTTGCTAAGCTTCACGTGCTGCCCATAATCATGGTGTCAAAGACAACTAAATATATAGAGCAAAATTACATACTGGCATGATGCCATCAGCAGAAGCAGAAATAAATAATATATACTGCACAACAATTTTCTGTGAGCTATGCGGAAATATATTTAATTCAAAAAAATCAGGAGCCATCCAGCTGGACTTCCAAGTCTTATATGAAAGGCAGAGATAGACAATTGATTAATAATGACTATAAATAATGCTACAGAATTCACCAGGACCATAGATAAGCATGATATTTCTAGGTGCTTTTCAGAACTAGAGCGAGAAGTTGGAACTGGTTTTGGAAGCCTGATTTAACATTAGCTAAAGAAGTGAAATCAGATGAGTTTGAAAAATGTACAAGATGATGTGCTTTTAAAAAGATGATGTTTGGAATGATTGCATTTTAATGCAGTTTGATAAAATGCAGAGTTTTTTTACTTTACAATATTTCATAAGTTTGAAAGTCACACTTTTTCAATTTATTGCAAGAGAAAATATGCAACAGGAAACTATTCATGTTTCATTTTTGAAAACTGATTTTTGGTTTTGTGACCTTTTGTGCAACTTTTTCAATTTAATATTTTATAATTATGAAAAAACCATTATTTGTTTCATAGTTATGATCATTGGTTTACAATGAGCATGCAGAAGTGTAATTTTGTTTTCTATTATTTTAATAAAATTCTTCACACCTAAAAATGTGAAAACTTTAAAAGCAAAGTGATCCATGTAAGATGGCAGGTTTTGCAGGTTTAGCACAGCCAGCTCTACTAAAAGGTTAAAAGTTGTTAAACGTGCACTTGGAAAAAGGAGAAGCAGACGGTTTAGTAAGAATTCAGCTCTCAAGTTCTGAGAACATGTTTGCTCTTGCTGTGTACTTCCAGTGTCTCTTTTTGTCTCTGTTACCTAGGTGTGACTGGTGGACTCAGTTCTGCTCTCTGGTTTGGGCTTAACAGTTTGAATTTCAACAGTGGATGGCAATGGGTTGGTGGTGCTCCTTTTCGATACTTAAATTGGGTTCCAGGTAAGGTTAAATATGTTGCTACTCAGTTTAAAAGGCAAACATTTGGTCATCATGTAACATATTAATTTTCTAGTACTGTGTTCTCCTGCAATTATTGAGCTTGTTTTGATGTTGAAAGATTCTGACTGTGGCTATAAACACTGTGAGTAATGACCCTTATGCTAGGGATACACACTGGGCTTAATTTATTATTCACAATGGAAATGTTAGCCTCAAAATCCAAGGAGAGTTTTAAAAGTAATCTATTTACACTTCATTTGTATATCTTCTTAATTTACTTTATTTCTATATGAATACAGAATAAATCTGATGCTATAGGTGTCCTCATTTGTGAGATTAGACTGGTCAGTGAATGTTAGGGGTTTTTTTAAATTCCTTTCCCTTCCAATTTGTTTTGGTTATTTGCTTAAAGATTGGACTTTCATTTTCATTTAGGATTAACCTACCCATGACAGTAACACATATCAAACTGAACATGTTAAATTAGTCTACTTTGAAGCAAACCAAGATACTTCACACCTGTAGTTGCAATGTTGAGCTCTGATGCCGTTATTAAAAAGCTAGTCTCCTATGCCATACATGGTGAAGAAGAGGTGCTTTTCTGGTTTACTATTCAGAGTGCCTATGTCAAGATATCTTTTTGCAGGACCCTTTTTCCCTTGCACTGGCTATTCAGGAAGCCTTTGGAGACTAATTTAATTTAGATGTCTGAAGTTATGCAGAGTAAATACTTTATCTTCACTGAGCATGTCACATGTAACTATATCTACAGTAACTATAAATGCACTGCATCGTATCATCCATTGGCTTCCTTGTTTTATGTGGACAAACTTTATAAAGAGCTCTCCAATGGAGTGAGCACAGAAGGCAAACAGATGGGCTGAACTGCAAGTTGCTGTGGAGGTATTTATAGGTCCATCATCCAAGTGCACTGATGAGGATCTGCCTGTAATGAAGAGTGGGGGAAAACGGATTGTGAGGTGGAGCCAAAGTAGCAAGGGGAGCTGTTCATGGTTGTTAAAACTGCAGACAGCTCTCAGTTGTCTTGTATGAACTATGTGGATTTTAGTGTAACCAAAATGAGCTCCATTTATCTTTATCTCCTTATATTCTTTAATTTCATTCAGAGATAATACTCTTAAGTCCATAGCACTAATATAAAATAGGTTTTGTCTCCTTCAGAAGTTTACTTTGGTCAGCCTACCTCTATCTCATCCCCATTACCCTGGATGTTGAAGAGCTGATTGTTCTTCAACTAATATAGTTTAAAAGAATTTGTGGAAGGTTCATATTTTTCCATCTCACTAGCCTTAAATAAATAACAGAAAAACATGGGAGCTAAGTTATCAATACTTAAACTAGAATTACGCTGATTAGGCTTTTGGGAGAACTACCTGCCAACAGCTGAACTATTTTTGTGCATTAAAACGATTTAAATTTGTATTTTTGAATTAAGATCTTTTTCTCCTATGGGAAGAAGATATAACATGACTGCAAATATAAGACTAACTGTAATCTAAGGTAATGAAATCATAATGATATAGGAAAATTTTCAGTGAACCGTCTTGCACACTAAAAAATATTGTTTTGCTGTGTTTATGGCTGAGTAAGCAAGCACTTGCTTGCTATGTATTATAGTGGCATGTGTTCAGAAATGAAAGAAAATCCATGTTAAGTTTAATCATGTTAGACTAGATCTCGAAAAGTTAATCCAGTTTATTGCAGAAATTTGTTCTGTACTCTAGGTGCTACTTCTCTTCTAGATGTTTCTGTTAGTGCTAATGCTAATCTTCAACTGAAAATATCCAAATATCCTGCTATTGTTGTATTGTTTAGACAAGTGGACAAAAAGCTCACATTAGCAAAATAATTACTTATAATTTTTCTGTCTTTATTATTATACTCAGAACAGAATTTGACTTAGTATACTGAATGTTTTTTTCACCTAAAGATCAGTGAAATTAATGAAATTAGACTAAACAAATTCTTTGTTTAGAAAGGGAAAAAACCCAAACAAATAAATAACTGCACTGTAATACCTTCCATCAAGACTTTGAACTTGTGAAGAGGCTGTTAAATTGTGAACTGGATAAATATCTCAACTTGTGGTTGCTGTGAAAAAATATGTCGTAAGGGAATGAAATGCCCCATTCAGTCTAAAGGACTGTGGAGAATAGCAATTGTCTACATGTTAATGTTATCTTATAATGAAAGTATGGAACAGATTAGAATGTGAGAATAATTAAGAGGGTAACCATGTTGTGCTTATACTTTGCTGAGGTTTTGTTTTTATTTTTTTTTTTTTTTTAAAGGACATCCTTCTCCAGAACCTGGAAAAATCTGTGCAGCATTAAATCCTGGCAAAGGTGCTAAGTGGGAGAATCGGGAATGCGATCAGAAACTTGGCTATATTTGTAAACGAGGAAATGCTACTTTAGAATCTTTCATTATTCCTACAGGTAGGTTTGGTAATAAATCCTCAACAAATTATTAATGGCCAGTGTTTTTTATCTGTAATACTAATAGGTGTTTGTTATTGCACATTGTAAAACCAAGCAAAGGTCTCTTGCAGGCTGTGCCTTGACCAAGATTCCCTGTAAAAGTGAACAGTGTGTACTTCCTTTTTGTTCTGGCCTCCCTACTTCCTGCACAGTAATCTTTCTTCAGTAGTTTTCAGTTCTAAATTGCAGAAATGGTGGAGTTCTCTTTTCCAAAACCAAGCAGACTTGTCAGATTTTGTTCATAAAATAAAAAGAGAAATAATGTAATGTTTAAAAAACAGATGTAATTATCCAAAGCCCCATGTACTCAGTGAAACTAATCTGTTTCTTCTTGCTGTTATTTTTACTACTTATTGCCAGTGCAAGTTTGTAGTGGACTAGAGGAATGTGTTAAACTTGTTTTGAGAGAGTTAAATAATTTTTATATATCTATTTTATAAATATGTATTTACGTATAGATATAAAAATTTATTTATATAAGAAAGTATTTAACTTATTTATGAAATTATATAAATTATGTATATACAGACACTTTTTCTGAAGAAATGTAATTCTAGCAGTTGTCTAGTGTACATGGGAAAGACAAAACAGGGATAAATTTTCATAGCTTTATTTAAACCTCTTTTCTTATTATCTCTCTGTGTATTATAAAAACCTTGTAACTTATACCTTTGTTTCATCACTCCTTTCTGTTCTTTCTGAGTTTCTTTCTCTTTCCAGGACATAATACCTCCACTGACATTATTTTGTACAGGTTTTAGAAGCAGAAAGCTAAACCATTACTTGCTTTCCAGTCCATTTATTAATAAGCATTATTGGAAAACCAGATGTTTTGGAAACTCAGTGTTTGATGTTTGGCTTAAAAAATATGGTTTTGCCACTATATAATCAGTTCAGTCAAAAACACTTAGGATAGAGACTTCTGCCTAATTTGTTTTGCTTTATTGCTAAGAGAAAAAAAACCCACAAGAATGAGCTAGTGTCTCGTTAATTAAATATTGAAATCAATATTTAATACTTTAATTAAAATAATAATTCAGTATTGAAATCAAGCATATTTATTGCCTTATCTAAGAAGGACTTCAGTGCATTTTTAATTATTTCCTAAATTAAGATGTAAAGTTTTGCTAGTGTTTGTATACAGTCAATAACCCAATAGTTTAATTTATATAGGTTGTCTTAGATTGTTCAGTTGGCTACTGCTCATCTTTTCAGGTTTCATACATCAGTTCTTAAACACTGATGACTATAAATATACTATCAATTCAATAGTAGCTGCTATTTTATTTAGATTTAAACTCAGTTTTAGGAGCCATTTCTTTCTTATGCATTAGGCTTTTCATTCTCCCCTCACCCCCTCAGTTTACCAGTAATTTGGTGGAAGAACAGAAATGAGACGAAAGTTTTCAATTGTACAGAAATTGCTGAGTAAACACGGTGACAGATTAACCAGAGATTGGCAGTGATTAATTTCATAAAATATTTTCCAAAATGTCCCATGGGGGGAAGTCATAAAAGGAATAAGCATGAGATCATGCAAGGTGTTAAGTGCCCTCAGCTTCTAATGATGTAAAGGAAAACTCATGGCAGATGATGTTTTCCTCACTAGGGCTCCTGAGTCAAGAAATAAATTAATCACAAATTTATATATATACTTAGTTGTGCACTTAACATTACACACTGAGACAATCCTTTCAAATTTTAACCCTAGAAGTTACAATTGAAAATAGCAAAGCAGTATGCGACGACTGTGGGACAGAAGAACACTTTACAACAGAAGAATATAATCATGCTTATGTCCAAAACAAAGTAGAGAAAAATCTTTACAGAATATTTATTCTTGTTGCAGATGAAGATTTTAACGAAGCCAACAGCTGTCAGGTTTTTTTTTTATAGCAGAAGTGTTTTTTCCAGCAGAGGGCCACATCATTGTATACATCTAAGTGATGTAGAATCTTAAGGCTTCAAGGCATTTGCCCTGTAATACAACAAAGTGGATTAATAGGAACCTGTTAATTTCACCTGCAAAACTTGCTTGTTTTTAAACTTAATTTTCTAAGAAAAGGCTGGCTGTCTACTTCCACCAAGTGACTGCCAAAATAAATTTCATCCCAATCCAACAAGGTGAATCTTAAAGTATGGTTTCCAAATGTTTCATAAAACATTCAATTATAGGAAATAAATGCTCTTAGTGTCACTGTTGTGACTGCTGTGTGAGCTTTCTTATCACACCATAAAGGATAGGTGAGAGAGAGAAATCTGAATACCTGAGTCACGAGACAAAATTCAGCTAGTGCTTTCACCCTTTTAGACATCCAGGTCAATCACTGTGAGATCTTCAGACTTCAGGAAGCCAAGCTTATAATAAGTTTACAAAAGTATTTGCTCTCTATTTGAGGAATAACCATTCCATGCCTACAAACTTCATTTCTGTATCTTGATCTTTACACAGTAAATTCATCAGCTTGACAATTTTTTACACATAAATGCGATTTCCATTATAACATCTTATTTGTTGTAATTTGCACTGCTGCTTTTGCCTAAGTCGCGTGAAATTCAGGGAGTAGTACTTGTTTCCATTAGGATGAAAAAATAGATTGTATGGCTTTGTGTTGTCATGTATTTTTAAAAAAAGGAGAATAGGGAGGCACAGAGTTCATTTTTGAATACTGGAAATTAAGATCTGAAGACTTTCTCTTACTCAGAAATCTCCAGCTTTGTCATTCAATAAGATTTGCATCAAACAAACTAGACTGTCAACTGCTTTTCTTGTTTTGTGGCAACAAATTCCCTGGTGTTACTGGATTTACAAGCAAAAAGAGACTCTCACGGACTCATTGGGGAATAAATACCTTTGCAACTGTCTTTGTAGCCGTGTCTGAACTGCTGATGTCTGTTCTATTCAGTGCTTGCAGTTTGCAGAAGGGTGCACCGTGTTGGAGGTGCATATATGCCTAGCTTTTTTTTTTCAAAGCAATTCTCTGACTGTTAGAGCAAAGCACTGTAAAATGCATATGCTGCCTGACTGGTCATGACTTTGGATGTCTACTTAAATATTTCTATGGAATGTACCCCTCTGTTATATATAAACACTTTGCTTCTCCTTCCCTGACATACAGAATTTCTCCAAACCTGCTGTCCTTGTTCTACTCTATATATTGGTGTTTGCTAAACCCATCTGCTGATTATAAATGAAGTGCTGCAAGAATGATAATTTGTTTCTACAATGGCAATATTCTGTTTGTTATATGTTTGAGTGGCACTCCTCCCAAAGCTGAATTGTTTGCTGAACAATGATGGGGTTGTTGGCAGTACTCTGGTGCTGTTCTGTTGAACTTTTAATAGAAAGTTTTAAGCATAAATCATTTCCTTTGACAGTATAATCTTCTCAATGAAGCTTTCAAAAAGGATTCCTAAACCCAGTATTATTTGGGTTCTTTCATGATCCTGTAAAAGCAGTTATTTTTTCTTTGCTAGTCTAGCAAATGGGGCTAATCCATAAAATGTTTAAGGTTTGAGGAAAATATACCCTTATAAATATGTTTTGTAAGCCCAGGTTCTTAACATATAAAGCTATATAACATAGAGGAGAAAGAGAAATGTTGACATGAATATAGAAAAAATGATAAAGCACAGCTATGCAAACCTTACCTTTCAGCATGTATGTATGCATATAAAAGTCAAAACTGCGTTTTATGGTAATTTTTAACTCTGCCTTTTCACAAGATGCAAGCACTTGTTTGCAACTGTAGTGTTCTTTAAAAACATCTGGAAGTTTCAACTTTTAATCATGCATGCAGATTATTATTCCTGTACATATTTTTCAGCTCTATTGTTCTTCATGAAGAAAATACATAATTAATTAATTTGTTTGTTAAAGCTTTCCTTATGTGATTTTTCAGTCTTTACTTAAGAATAGAATTCTGAAACTCTTCATGATAATTTTTCTTTTCAGAGACTAATGTACCTATTAGATGTCCTGATCAATGGATGTCATATGCTGGTCACTGTTACATAATTCACAGGGACCCCAAAATATGGAAAGATGCCTTAACATCTTGCAGGAAAGAGGATGGGGATCTGGCGAGCATCCATAATGTTGAAGAGTACAGCTTTGTTATTTCCCAGCTTGGGTACCGTGAGTATTATTTTACAATAACATATATATGTTTACACTAAGAATAAAGAGTTTTGAATATATCTTATCTAGTAATAAAAGGAGGAGCCTGTTTAAAAAAAAAAAAAAAAAAAAGTCCTGATCACAGGGTGTAAAAGGACTTAAATTTTAAATTTAAAAAAGTCTTTGAAAGAAAAATACCCACACAATAAGAACATGAACACCAAAAAAACTGTACCATCACAGAAAAGCTGTGGTCAGTGCTGTGAACTGCATCAACCTCAAATCCCTATTCCTTCGGGTCTGCTTGTACCTCCTTTTGTACAGATTAAAACAATTTTCAACCTTTTCAGAAGCTGGAAGGAGTTTTATTACTGGTTTGCAAAGACAGATGAGGGGAAGCAAAGTCCATTGGTCCATGACAGTTTGGGAAGATCTGGGTTCTATTACCAGCACTGCCATGTCCTTATTTTTCAAGCCACGCTGCTGGTGTTTCTTCTGAAAAAGGAAGCTGTCTGTCCCAGTATGTGTATTCAGATGTGCCCCAAATTAAATATGGTACTTAGGTGCTTGGTTTCTGAACGCACATTCGAGTTGGTGCAAGGCAAGTTATGCTACAGATGCTGTGTGTTCATTAGGGGAGATGCATCATCCTGATGCTGAGGCAATTTTGTGGTTGCTATTGCTTTACATGAACCTGATTTTGCATGCAGGATCAGTTACTGCTTTTTGATAGGAGGAGCATGTTCGCACCTATGTATGCTTCTTTGTAGTAACTGATCCTATGTGTGCTTTTAGTGCCAGGTAAGTGTGAGTTAGTTTATCCTTCACTGAAAGTGCAGTAAGCTGCTTTGAGCTGCAGTGTAACGGCAGTCTTGGAGTGGCAATCATAAAACAGCTGATATGCTTTAGTTTTGTATCCTAGCGAACTCCATGTCAACTCGTGCTTGTCCTCACATTCCTGAAAGAGTGATTTGTTGTTCTTTCATGAACAACATGAAACTTTTTCAGAGGAGATTATTAGGAAAGGTGGGACCTCCTGATGAGACATTAGGACATTTGAAAGAAGTTAGGTTCTGAAGGAAATTAGTTGTATTTTCACCTTACTCCTTTGAAGCAGATTATTTTGTAGCCTAATGTCTTCTCCAGAGACCTTTCCTGAACTGACTGCACTGCACTGTTTTTGTAAAATTGAGTGTTTCTGAAAGGCAAATAGTCCTGAAGGAAACCAGGCTTCTCACATATGGCACAGTCACTGCAACAGACTATTTTGAAAGCATTCTTTTCAGAGGAGTAAAATTGGAACAACTGAAGAAGCCTTTTAAGGCAGCTTATGAGAGTATCAGATTACCCTTGTTCACCACTGAGATGACAACACCATGTATTGCAGTGCCTAGAAAATCTTGTCTGCATCAGAACTCTGCTGCAATAAGTGCTGTACAGAAAGAACAAAAGTCTGTCTTTGTGCCAAACAATTCCCAGTCCCATGATAAAACAAAGGAAGAAGGGGTACAATGAGATGAGTATTGTCATAGTAGCTGAGCTTTTGTTGGCATCACCCACAAAGGAGAACTTTAGAGAGGAACATGAAGAGGAATAAAGAAGTGTGTTCTGGATGTTTATGCAGAAGTCCAGCACAAATGTGGCCCAGTGCATGCCTGAGAGAGTGGGAAACAGCTTTTTTACAAGTGGCTGGGGAAGAAAAAAATCTTGATATTTAGTCACCCAGCTTTAGAGATGCTTGCAAAACTGTGACAGCATTTCTTCTTGAGAGGAGAAAATGTTTTGTAGGAAGAGGCTCCACAGAACTGTTTAAGAATGCTGTTTAGTGTTCGTATTACTATGGTATGAGCCCACCACAGTATGACCTCTGGCCATGGATGAGGCCTCTGCTCTGCTAGGTGCTCAATAAACACAGACACAAAGATTTTAACAGATAACTAAACAAAAAAGAAATTAGAGAGCATGGATGGTGGTACCTAAGGAGGGAATGAGAGCATGATTGGCAGTGGAATTGGAACAGGTTTCAATTTTGGTAGCAGAGGAGACTTTAAAGGAGAGTACAGAGATGCAGTCTTGGGGGACTTCTGAACATGAAGAGCAGTCTGGAAGAAGAGGTCAAGGTGCCTGTTTAAAATGGAGCCTGATGTCCTGTGAATCTGAGCCCTTCTTATTGGGGGAGAGATGGTAAGGACAGTATGGATGAGCTATGAGGGCTGATCATGCTTAGGTATAGTAAGGCTGGGAGAGACAAGGGAGGGAAAGAGAAAGGAGAGAGAGTTGACTCCATTAAAGCGACAGGCTGGGAGGGTGATTTCTGCAGCAGCTTGGTTGGTCAAAATGGGAAGCCTCCATGTTCCTGTAACTAGCTGATGGGGGAAATGTCACAGGAGAGTTTTAAATTGTTGGGGTATCTAGGAAAACCTTCATCTGAAATGTGTTAATCGAAAAAAAATGATTGCCTTGGAGGCAATGACTTTTAACTGTTTTACAGGCACTTCTGCTGCTAGTGACAGCAGCAACAGAAAAGAAACAGTTCCAGTTCCATTGAGAGACCCACTCCGGCAGTTGATGTCTTTTGGGGTGGGCTCACAATCCCATTTTTAATTTCCATGGGTGATTTCATTGTCAGGTTAACTGTGGTCAGTTTGGATAGAGGATGTTAGAGGAAGACTTACAGAAGAAGGCAAGAACTATAATAACAAACTGAAGAGAGAAACCTCTGAGTGCTGTAGATGAGTTGTAGAAATTCAAGGTCATAAGCGTTACAAAGTAGTCTCCCTATCATTCGTGAAAAATACTCATAATGAGTAAGGTCTAGCAACCAAGTAGTTCATACTCCACTTGGAAGGACTGCTATCTAAGGAAAGGACTGTACATGTATTTGGTCAGTGTGATCTGACAGTGTGAGCTGTGGTCAAAAGGAAATACCTGCTGGCTTTAGCATAGGCTGGATGACAGACTATAAATAAAATAATTTAAAAAATGCCACTTGCACTGAACAAAGTCATAAAATCAGTTCTAGAGAGGAATACCCTTTGATGATGATGGAGTTTAAATTTTAATCCTCCTTATCCAAATAGTTTATTCAGAACAAAACTAGGTATGAACATTATAGCAGCAATGTGTTAGAATGGAGGATTTTAAGCACAAACCAATAAACCTTTAAGAAACAGCTGCTGCAAAGTAACATCCTTGTTCAGTCCTGCACTTTCCTTCCAGCCAAAACCCAACAGTTAACTCCATTAACAGTAAAAAGGAAGAAAGTCCAACAACTGTATGAAATGCATTTTGCTCTGAAATGTAATAAAATATAGGAACACATATAATGGGAAAACTTGCAAGTAGTCTGGTTGTCAGCTCTAAAAGACAACACTGGGTGTCATTAGAAAATACACACTTCTTTCTTCACTAGACTAAAGGTAGGAGGAAAAGGGGAGGTAGCATTTCATTCAGGTGTTTATTCACATCTTGCTAAAAGAGTTTTGAGCTGGAAAAAAAAGAATTAACCTTGTTGTGTTGCAATGTAATTCAACAAAGAGAGTATTTTGGCTGTTTTATACAAAGTTAAACACTCTTATTGTATTGCCACTACAGTGAGTGGCCTTTCCTGATGACTGGAGTGGATATATGAGGAATGGTTTGCCCTCTTTATGAAACAGGGAGCCTTAATTTCCTGTGACTGCCTTTTAAACTTCCTGAGAATAAATCACTTTCTGTTCCATGAAAATAAAAGTTCACATCATACAAAAGGACTGTTACCAACCTTGTTAATGTACGTTTTAGAGCCAGCTGATGAGCTGTGGATTGGGTTGAATGACCTCAAGGTTCAGATGTATTTTGAATGGAGCGATGGGACACCTGTCACCTACACCAAGTGGCTTCGTGGAGAACCCACTCATGCAAACAACAGGCAAGAAGACTGTGTTGTTATGAAAGGAAAGGTAAAGTCATGTAGCTATTGACGTAGTTATCTTATAATTTAATTTATCCTTTGGCTTTGTTCTATGCAAGACCATAAAACTAGAGGATGTTACTGTTTGAAGCAGCCTATTTTAGAGTCTTATAGGTGTTATACATAGGTTCCTTTTTTGAGGAAGGATCCCTATTCAAAGTTGCCAGAAAGTTGGTTTTGTTGTCTTCCCTGAGACAGCAAGGCTTTTCTTGAAGGCAGCTTCCCCCCAAGATCCATATTTTTGGATTTCAGTTTGTGCATGTAGGCTTTTTTCAAGAAACTTAATTACACTGTGAAGCACATGAACATGTAAATGCTTTTCTTCAGGAAGCTACAAAGACATTTTGGATATGTGTGGATTTTTTTCTCTTTGAAAATGGGATATACACCTACCTTTAAAATTGTACTAGCCATTTTTAATGATGTTAGAGAGAAATACTATCTTTACAAGAAAATAGAAACCTTCATTTTCTTTTCCTAGGCAAAGTTATAAATTTTGGGTCTAGGTGGATTAGGTGTTATGCTTGTATCTGCACTGCACATGAAGAGCTGTGAGAAAAGTAGTTAGCAATGACATTAATGGAAGCCTTTGCTGAGTGACTGTATATCTACAATTAAAAGGCTGCTTTGAAAAGACTGCCTTTCGGAATATGGCAATGATCGATGACCTAGGTGTACTACAGGAACTGAGATAATACTTGCTATAAAAGTCAGTCTGTGTGTGATGTTGCAAAATGGTATTTTTTCTCTTTGTGATAATTAAAAATATTGAACTTACCACCTCCTTCAGGTTTTACCTATTTTATTAGGAGGAAAAAAAATATTTACCCGTACCAAAGGCATTTTCTTATTTTGCAGAATCAAAACTTGAGGGTTGTGCTTTTGGTGAATGCACTTATAAATTGAGGAAGAGAACCAATTTTCCCAATTGGCCTGAACACTATACAGAGCTTGCCTCATAGGGCAAGCCCCCATCCAAGCCCCAATAGGCCTAGTTTTCTGATGTGCTTCACTTAGGTGCAATCATCAACAGCAACAGTGGCATGTATGTTCATGTGTCTCCATCATTCCAGTGCACAAACGCTCAAGTTCAGAAATGGAGATTGAGTGCAGCAGGAGAAGGCTGAGCCAGCTCTGCAGCAGGAAGAAGCTGTAGTGGCCATAGAGGAGTTAGCAGGTGCAGCACTAGAAGAAAAATGGACCACATCATTAGTTCCAGGAAGGAACGAGGAAGAGAATTAGAACAGCATCCTTGGGAGAGCAAAACTGCAGTAGTATCCATGGAAGAGGCAAGCCTGTGTAGGTTATAGCATATTAATCTCCCAAAACTGAGCACAACTATATGTGTTTGTGGAGGTGTTCTCTGGCCTGGCCAGAGTTCACATCTGCAGTTTCATTGCTGTATGAACTCAGCAAGGGAGAAGGAACTTCCTGTGCAGTCAGATGTGTCCGGAAGATTAGAATTTAATGTGTATTTAAGTGAAGAATGTTGCGCTGGTCAGAAGCATAGGTAAAAATATAATCTATTAAATCTGATTGTCCATTGTATTAGTGGACATGCTCTGGTGAGAAGAGTGTAAATGCATATTTATTGCATGGCAACCAGGCCATGGTGCACATGGTAATTGAACAAAGAGATTTTTAAAGGTGCCGGGATTTTTGTGCTCCATTGTCTGTGCAGTGGCTATGCCTGTGCCGGTTGAGGGTGTAGTAGGTGCTTTGTTTAACAGAATTACAGAGTCAGACAGTGGAAGGAAGCTGAATGCTCAAATGTGAGGGTCAAACAATAGAGGTTGTAAATGGTGGTTGCTTCAAGGACTTTTATGCTGGTCAAGGCTGGAGAACGTGCTCAGGAATGGGAGGTTTGCAAGGTAGCTGGCCTTGGTGCATGTGGGTGGTGAGCTGCAAGGAATATATAGTTGAGCTTTTGTCTCATCTGTCATCCTTTGCCTGTTAGCTACCTTCATCTGTTGGTGTGAACTTTGGGGTTTTATGGTATTGTACATGGAAGTATCGATTCAGCAAGTATTAGAGGAGGTTAGAGGCTGACAAGCATTTCATAATTTGGCTAGTACTCTTAAAAAAGTACTGAGATTGCTCTTGATATTCACAGTTCCTCAATGAAATCTTTTTAAATTATGTATCTTTTTTTTACAGTCTTTTGGAACATATAGGGCAGCTTAAATCCATTGGTAAAGCCTTGATTTTTATCAGAACAACTTGACTGCCTTCAAATCAGGAGTTTCGACAAAAACCAGCAAGGGGCAAAATTTGTTTTGTGGCTCTCTGAGGATCTGGATGGCATTTTCTGGCCAAGTGTTACAGTATGTTGGGGGACTTGGATTCAGGTTAAAAATCTCAATTTGTGTACAGAAGCTGAGATCCACTAGATTCTATTTTTCTGCAAACCTAAGCAAATCACTTCTTGTGATAGTTTGAATTCAAGAACTTGTTGCATTTCTCTAGGAAAGAGACAGCTACCTCAGTCTCTGTTGCAAGATTAGAGGAATGACACATCTGGTTAATTCCATAAGACCTTAGGAGAAAGGTGAGGCATGGAGAGATTGCAACTAGCCCTACCAGTATCCTCTGGTGCAGGGCAGGAACAGCATGGTCTGGAGTAAATTCATGACACTCCGCAATGCCAAGCCCTGAAAGAACTGTTCTACCCAATGTTTTCCCCCCTCCATGTGGCCATTCATTGAAACCTACTGGATAAGGAAATGGATGGAAAAATAGGAGTCATAGAATCATAGAATCGTTTAGAGTGGAAAAGACCGTTAAGATCATCAAATCCAACTGTTAACCTAACACTGCCAAGTCCACCACTAAAGAGTGTCCCTAAGCACCACGTCTACATGTCTTTTAAATACCTACAGGGATGGTGACTCGACAACTTCCCTGGGCAACCTGTTACAATGACTGATAACCCTTTCTGTGAAGAAAGTTTTCCCAATATCCAATCTAAATTACTTCCTCTCTCATTTTGATGGATTGAGATAGCGGATGTTTTAAGGTCTCCCAACTAAATATTTCTTTGTTTCTCAGAGAGTATGAACTGTTACAGTACTATTCCATACCCATTGCTTTATGTGGCTGGTCTCTCTGCTGCTCATATATGTAGCAGCAGATAATTAGCCTTCAAGGATAATGAAAAAAAGGAAGCACCAGGGAGCAATAAGGATCAGCTCCTTCCTAACAGGTGAGGAGTCACAAGCCAAGCATAATAGCCTGACTTACAGGGACAGAGCCTGTCCAGCCAGAGCCTGTCTCACTGTCCCCAGCCAGGGTGCAGGGCAGGTGGGGTAGGCAGCTGGTGGCAGACCAGAGCCCATGTCTGGGATGATGAGGTGGGTCCAAGGTCAAGCCAAGTAGCTGAGTCAGGATCAGGCCTGGAGAGAATAACCAGGGTCAGACACAATCCAGAGATTGCTGGGCAAGTACATAGTGACAGGGCAAGTCAAGGATCAAGCTAGTAAGACAGTCCAAAGGTTAGGCTCTGGATCAACAAAGCCCATAGCCAGGTACAGATGTTGCTGGAGTGAGAGACAAGTACTTCTGTTTACAGCATGGACAGGAATTGAAGGCCCAGGTCTGAGCTTGAGTGGAGCCCCAGGGCCCATGGGCAGGCAGGTGGATGGAGGCCTCAAGTGACCATGATGGGGGCCATTTAGGTCTATTGGTACCCTCAAGCCACTAACTGAAATTTAGAAATGAATTGTAACAGTAAGGCATGCAACAATGCCATCAGAAAGGACTTCTATTTATAACATACTTGTTGATTGTGTTATGATTTTTGTCTATTTTTCGTTGAATTTGGTGGTCACAGATGTGGTTTTATTTGAACTCCTTTTTCATTACATTGTTTTTACTTTTCATTTTGATTTGACTCTGTACCTTTTGGACAGTGATGCAAATTAATGTGATACAAATTTGCTATGATGTGAAGAAGCTACCATTTGTCCAGTTTAACATTTTGAAAGGGTAGCTGTTGGCATATGCTATGTTTTAGTTTTTCTACCATCATTTTTGATGGGAAGACTCTTGCTTTCTATACCAAGTAGTAAGTCGGACTGGTAAATGTTTCTTTCAAGGCTAAATTTTAAGGCCTTGATGCCTGCTATCAGACCAGGTTTTCCCTTGGGTTCAAAAGTCAGTAATTTCTGTTGTGAGAGTTATAGATTAAAAAAACACAACACATTTTAGCTATATACAGACTTTTCATATACATGGTTTTGTGTGGAAAGCTAATTTTATTGTGGGTTCTTCTCAACTCTTTCAAAATCTGTATTTGTTAAATAGTTGAATAGTACTTAGTAGGATAAGTAACTTCAGATTCCATGGAAGTGGCACTAGCCCAGTATTTCTTGGGATCAGCTATCAGCTAACTAATCGAAGCATAATTGTAAGTTGATTTTCCCTGTTTTTTGTTGAAGTTTGTCTACCTAAGTATGTATATGGTTCCATTGCTGATTATTTTGGGTTGTTCTCTCCTTGGCTGAATTCATCTCGATCCATCATTTATTTTTGTGGAACAAAACCTGCCCCTGTCTGTGACAGCTCCTTCTTTTTAAAGGAAGTGTTTGGGTTTACTTAGTGAGGAAGTAGGAGAACAGAGAGATATTTGCAAAAGGCAGCTTATAAGACATGGTAAGAAGGCCCTAGAAGAACTGTGAAGACATGGTTATGGGAAGACAGCAAAGGATCTTCCTGCAGCTAAAGAGCCAAAGATTCAGAGTAATTTTTCCTATATTCAAGAAGTCTAAAGGTTGTGAAAGTTGTGCTGATTTCTTCCAGGCTGAGAAGGCCAGTTTTGGGTAGTTATTTGAAGTGCCTACCAGCCTATTGAGACTGAGAAAGAGAAGGTAGGAGATGATGACACAGCCACCAATGGACTTGCCTGCTTGTGGTCGTCATAAGACAGGGAAGACACAAGAACCAGCTGAACATCCTAGGGTTCTTCATTGTTGTAGGCAGTAGTGTTGAGCTTTGGGCAAGTTTTTGCTGGAAATGGGGTTCGTTGAGGCTCTTGAGGACTTTGCATATTGTGGCACAAAGGATTGTGTATTATCATGATGATCATTTTACATTTTGTCAGGGCGAGGGGGGAGAAAAAAAAGAAAAGAAAAAAAAAAAGAAAGAAATTGCTGCCCACCTGCTATGATTTTACCTTTACAAAAGTGGAGTCTTTAAGGCGCAGGTGAGAGCGCTTTGCACAGGGGTTTCTCTTCCTCTCCCCATTCCTTAGTTCATCTGTTGAAACAAAATTGTGTAAAATATACTGGGAACATGGTGTAAGGTTCTTTACTTTCAGTACAGTTCCTGCTGAATGTCATTGTTTCTTCTGATAATCTGTAGTATGAGGAATAACAATGTTAATTCTAGCTTCGACAAGGAACTTTTTGCATCTTCAAAGTTTTATGTAAGTATTAACCAAGGAATGTAGTCTTCTGGGTTTTTTTCTGTTGCAACTGGATTTCTGCTTTGAGAGATGACATCTCCCTTTCCTCCTGCATGCTTATTAAATCAGTAGTCTTTGTAAAGATGGTGTATTGCTGTCACCTCCAAGGGTTTGATTGTCAGAAGGATAAATAATCAAAGATGTAAGTCAATAGTGCATCAGCCCCAGCAGAAACGAGGTTGGAATAAAGTACCGAACTTAGATGTAGGTTTTGCTTCTTTGAAAGCTAGCGAAAAAGAATTACTTAAAAGCATAAAGCACCTTTGTTGAAGACTAAATCCCACTTGACTGTGATGTTCTGTTCTTATGTTCAGGATGGATTTTGGGCAGACCATTCTTGTGAGAAGAAAATTGGCTACATCTGTAAAAGGAAACCTATGTCAGAAGCTCCTACAGAAGAGGAAACTATTGACATGGGCTGCCAGAGAGTAAGTGAAGAAAAAGCTGTCTGATCTGAACAGGCTGCTAGGAATGATCAAGAGGAGAAAATGCCACCTAGGTGACAGACAAAACAGGAAAAATGAGTTCTGTGTTTTCATCAGAACAGTTCACCTTCTCATTTCTATGGCAGATGGGATAGGTGATACAAATGAATAAATCTAGGCTCTGACTGTCATTAGGCTATTGATGGTCCCTTTCTTTTTCCAGAACTTAAACCAAAATGCAAACCTGTAGTCCCTGCAGCAGGCCATTTTTCCTTGATTGGCATTCAAGTCTTCCTAAGGAATTTTCCTGTACCAGCAGTTGCTATTCAGCTCTGTCTACAATTTTCTTCGGAATTATTCACAGCAGGAAGGGTGTGCTTGTCTACATACTATTCTCAAGGCTTTGCTGTGATCTCTGGCAGTGCTCTCTACTTTGAAGAATTTGTTATGAGTGCCTGAGCAAAATGAATCCATTGTGCTCCTTCTGAACTGCCAGTGGATCTGTTATTTATTTGGTAATGCTCACCTTCTGGATAACATAACACTCAGTAATTCTGAAAAACGTACTGTAATTTGTTATGTCATAGGGAATCTTACTGGTTTTTTTGTTTTCCATGAAAAAAATTGCCTTTTCTCCCAAGTCTGCTTTACACAGCTGCAGAGGAAGTCTTTGATGTTTATTCCCAGTATTTGTAAAAGATTACCTGGGAACCTTACAAATATTCAACTGTTGGAGAAGATGAAGGGATCCTAATGCTTATGGATGTTATTCTTGCCTAGAGAACTAAGTACATACTTGTAGAAAAACCTCTCTTATAGGTGACAAATTGAAAACCATCAGAAGAAAATTTGTGTGAATTTTCTGTGGCTGGTCATAGCAAACTCTTCCTCTGTAAGCATATTCCTGAATGAATGACATTTGAATGACAAAACATTAGAAGAGAGTGTTAATGCTAAACAATAACAAACTTGTTTGAGGTGTCATTCCCTTTGTGAAAATCCAAACTGAAATTTGCTTCTCAAGACCGTTCTCATGATTGCACAATGCCTGTGTGCTAGTTATAATCCCATACTGAGCACTAAAGGTGCAAAGCCTCTCATGCCTTTATAAGGGGAGTGCACTGATTAAAAATTCATTATATATGAAAAATTGTTTTATGAAACAAAATTTTAAAAAGCTTTAATCCTGCCTATTTCCAGTCTGTTTTTTTCAGTTCAGTTGATCCTTTGTCTAATGGTTAGCTGGCAGTGGTATGAATCAGTTTTGTTTTGTTGGGGTTTTTTTGTTTGTTTGTTTGTGTTTCAAGAAGTTTACAAAAGCTGCAACATATGTGATCACTTAATGTTTATTTTGACAGGGTTGGAAAAGATATGGTTTTTATTGTTACTTCATTGGAAATACATTTGTATCATTTTCTCAAGCAAATCAAACCTGTGGAAGGCATCAGGCCTTTTTAGCAACTGTTGAAGACAGGTATGTAAGTCTACGTGCATGAGGGGATCACATGAGGATTCAACATCTAGTATCTTCTGAATATCAAATAAAGACTTTGATATGGACAAAAATCTTGCTTGAGAGGACAGCTATCTGTAGATACAGAACTTCTCACAGTTTTTGTATGTATTCCGTTTATAGTAAAAATAGGTGATGGCTGTGACATCAATATTGATATAGATGGTTATGTCAAGGAAAAAATAGAATTATCTTTTCTATTTCCTTAATTGTAGTGGCTTGAGGATGGGTTTTACTTGAATGAGGGATGCAGAATCCAGTTTTGATTATTAAATGAAGAAATATGGCTGTGAATTCCTTTCAAAAGGTATTTCAAGTGAGCAAGAGGATATAACTTTTACCTATCTGGTCTTCTCAGAATTGAGCTACTTTTAACAAAATTAAGTAAGAAACTAAATGATGATAGAAGTGCTTGGTATCTGAAAATTCGTCACAATCAGCCAGAGTTCAGTGTGTGCTAAATCTCTGAACAGCTGATGCACATTACTGAATGTGGAATATTGGGAAAATCAAAGTTAAGATTAAGAAACAAAGCTTATTTTGCTTGCAGGTGACTCGATGCTTTACAATTTCTCTTATTTGTTTCTACATAATCTAAATAGATATATTCTAGTGTGAAAGCTCCAGCTGTCATGAATGGTAGCTCTCTGAATGTAGGTAGCACTGCAGTGGTTATAAAAATGGTTTAACATTAATGTGGTCTTCAGACTAAATGTTGTTAAGGGGAGACTTCTTTTAGGGCTCTGATTTATTAAAAGCTGGTTGTTTAAACACCGTAGTGAACTATGACAGGCTTTACCTCTACATAGGTTTGTTTCCCAAACATAGCTCTTCCTGCATGATCATTGGATCTAATTTTCAGTGTTTGACAATTTAGTATCATACCACTCTAGCCTCTACTTTTGTATATTCCTTTAATAATGCTGAGATTCCTTTTCCAGTTTTGGATTTGCTTAAAACAAGAAGTCGTTAGAATACAAGGATACTAGAAACTCTCAAAAAATACATGGCATATAAGTCATGTTGAGTTTCTTCTTTCTCACCAATTTCATGTCAGTCTGTGATTATGTCACTTTCTGGACATCCAAAGAGAAGGCAGAATACTCTGGTATTCAAGCTTACAAAATATCTATTACATAATGTCTCATTATGTGCTTTGTTCAAGTAAATCTATCCAAGCTATGTTTTCAAGAAGGTACAGTGGTAATTCTGAGAAAATAATAAGCCTTTTACAACTTTTGAAAATAAATTTAACAGTATTAATTTAATGGTTGTGTTCTTTTGAACAGATATGAACAAGCCTATCTGACAAGCCTGGTTGGGCTAAGATCAGAAAGATACTTTTGGATTGGACTTTCAGATGTAGAAGACAAAGGAACATTCAAGTGGGCTAATGGTGAATCTGTCTTATTTACACACTGGAATTCTGAAATGCCTGGTAGGTATAGCTCTATACTGTTTAATGAGTCCAGTGCCCAGAATACATTGCTCATTACTTGAATATTTTTACTTCATTCCTTAAGCCTTCCTTGATGGTATATTGACTAATTGCTCTCACATATATCTGGCTGCTCTCTCAAGCATGCAGTGCTGTTGCTAATGTCCGGCTTAGTGCTGAAATGAGTTTTTAACATGTGCTTGGGAAGAAATGGAGATGAAGATTCTGATTTGTGCCTGTTCTGGGAGGGTTTGTGTCTGTACTACTCTGAAAGAGCAAGGCATACTGTGCCCTGCTTGCAAGTCCTGCCTCATACTCGTACTACACTTTCTCACTGCATGGTCTGAGGTGTGTGAGATCACAGTATGCTTGACGAATCTCTGCTCTTAGAGAAAATGGGATTGTAGGAAAGGACAAGAGGGCCAAGGAAGATTTGTGTTTAATCTTTTTTTAGTTAATAACTTAGCTAGACTAATTGTGTTTTCCTTATTTACTAAGTTTTGTTGATGAAAACATTGCTATTTTTTTCCTGTTCTTATAAAATTACAGGGGTGGGAGCTTGTTTTATCTCTGATGTCACATCAGAAAGGGGATGGTCGTCAGCCTTCAAGATTCTGGTGTCTTGCATTTGCCTTTCAAGAGATCCTCTGATTGTCTTTAATTTCAGTTCCTAAATGCTGATTTGAATGTGTCAGGTGAAGTGGTAAGGCTACGTAGCCCATGAAACCAATATATAGCAAGTTTATTTTTGAAAATCGCAGTCAAATTAGACAAATTTGAGAAACTAGCTCTAACCACATCTTCAGTTTTAGGGGAGAATTTGTTGGATTGAAGGTTATGATATTGCTAGAGTCAGTCATTGGAGGTGATTTGATGTAAGGCACAATTCAGTATCTCCAATATGGATGAACCACAGATTTTTTTGCTTCCTCTCCCCTCCCTCCCTTCTTTTCTCTTCATGAATTAGAATCATAGAATCATAACATGACAGATGGTTTGGGTTGGAAGGGACATTAAAGATCATCTAGTCATGTCCCCGCCCCTGCCATGGACAGGGACATCTTGAACTAGATCTAGTGGCTCAAAGCCCCATCCAACCTGACCTTGAACATTTCCAATGGTAAGGCGTCCACGACTTCTCTGGGCAACTTGTTCCAGTATTTCACCACCCCCATTGTAAAAATATTTCTTCCTTATGTCTAATCTAAACCTACTCTCTCTCATTCTGTTGCCCCTTGTTCTGTCACTACAGGCCATGGTAAAAAGTCTTTGTCTTCCTTATAAAGCCGCTGTTATAAATTGCTGTGAGGTCTCCCCAAAGCCTTCTCTTCTCCAGGCTGAACAACCCTAGCTCTCTCAGCCTGTCTTCACAGGAGAGGTGCTCCAGCCCTCTGATCATTTTTGTGGCCCTCCTCTGGACCCACTCTAATACTAGAAACATTTTTGACTCTGTGCAAAGCCTTAATTTCCATGAGGATAGAATGTGAAGTTTTCTAAATTCTCATGACCCCCTAACTGTCGCTTTTGTGCATTCCTGCTTACAACCAGGAAGAAAGCCAGGCTGTGTTGCCATGAGGACTGGAATTGCAGGTGGATTATGGGATGTAATAAAATGTGAAGAAAAGGCAAAGTTCCTGTGCAAAGTGCGGGCAGAGGGAGTAACGCTTCCACCTGTTCCTACAACAACTCCTGTTCCCCGGTGTCCAGAAGGTTGGGACTCAAACAGTCGTATTAGCTTCTGTTTCAAAGTAAGTATGTTGCTTATTTCTGCATTAAGGTAGTTTCTATTTGCTGCACATACATGCAAGAAAAATTGGTATACATATGTCTCATACGTTTCATAAGCTTAATGACAGATTATATGTAGAGCTCTTGTTGCTTGCTATTGAAATGCTCATGGTTTTGTTCCTAGTTGTTTTCTTGCAGCAGCTGCTCCTATCAGTAATGCAGTTTGCCCACTTAGATTAAAGACATTCATGCTAAGGCCGTGTTTCACAGAGGTGAACACTCATAAGCCCTATATTCAAAGTTTCTGTAAGCCCCACAGAACAAGTTAATTGTAAATTAATTGATTTTGAGTAGCTGATGTTTCTTGATCTTGCCATCTATATGGTCTATTTTGTCTGAATTGCAAAATGCTCTCTTTAGCCTTTTTCAAGAGGAGAGCAAAAGAAAACATGGCTTGAATCTCAAGAGTTTTGTCGAGCTGTAGGAGGAGATCTGGCCTCTATTAATGGTAAAGAAGAACAGTATGTGATATGGCGTTCTATTGCGTGAGTATCTGTAGTGTGGTCATCCATTCATTTTAATTAGCTTTTTTGATCTTTCTGAAATATTTCATTTTAGGTGTATGTTTTTACTTCGCTGTAAGCCAGTCTGGTCTGGATTAATTATCTGCATCTGTATCAAACACATAGCAAAAAAGTAGAGATGACGAAATAGCAGGAGTTGTAAAACTAGTGTCAATCACCCCAGAAGCTAATGCTAAAATGAGATTGGCAAGATATCTAGTTGAGGCAATGTTTATCATCTGATGTAAAAATATTTACTGTGGATGTGGGGATATAAAATTACCGCAGATGCCAGTTGTTTTCACATAAGCAAGTGTACAAATAGGGTAAAACTTATGATATAAATCTGGTCAATGTGTTGATTGTCATTTTTATGAACTAAACAGAAAGCAGAAGCAATTTCAGATTCATTTTTTCCTACACAGGGAATGTAAAGAAGGTTAGTAAGTCCCTGAACTGTAAAGAGCAGGTGTAAGATTTCTGAATGAGATCAAATACTCTTAAAAAGGTAACATGAGCTGAACAGACTGGGCTCAATGAACTTTTATATGCCTGTCTAACTAGGAAGCAAGACTGAAACATGGCAGACTTGCAAAATGCTACAGCCGTACTAGAATCCCAGCTGTGTATAGTGATAACAGCTAGCAGTGGTTGCATTTTAATTAATTTCCACCCTAGTTGTTATTGTTTCTAACAGCTTTAGGGATTATTTTTAGAGAAACTTATTAACTGTTGTGAATGATAGATTATTAAAAATACTGTAATGCCCTTATTGGTGTTGGTTTTATGTTTAAACTTCTTACAAATGGGACATTTATTATTATTTTATTTTATTTTTTTTTTTTTAAGGAACAATGGCTATTACCATCAGCATTTCTGGATGGGCTTATATTACTTGAATCCTGATGATGGCTTTGTTTGGAGTGATGGATCTCCAGTGAGTGATTTAATTTTCCACAGCTGTTGTTTTGCATTCCCTATGCTTCTCAAATATGTGTGGTGTATGTGTTTCTGTGTAATTTTATGCTTAATCATAACCCTCTACTGTGTCATGCTCACTTCAGGAAAGCTTATTAGTAGTAATTTCATGGCTTGATTTTTTTGGCTAAAACATACTGATTTTTGATAAGAAAATGTGCATTAAATCAACAAGAAAATTAAATTCATTTAGACTAAAAGGATGTTCTTATAAATGCAAGGATTTTTTGATTAAAATAGCCCATCTTTAGTATTTATCTTCTTTGCTAGTTAGATCTTTATCTGAAATGGCCTACACTCCATTGAGCTGAGGGGAGTTTTTTTATGCCAATGGGACTTGACTGTTATTTAGATTAAGATATAAAACTGTAGAAACATAAGTGGTTTTGGAGATGTGAATGTATCTCCTGCAAGGTTGGTCAAAATATATTGGTGGAAGTTTACCATACAGAAAACTGAAATTGGAATTTATACAGGAAAATTAGATTAGCAGTAATATTTTTCTGAGAAAAATACCAATATTTTTGTTGTGTCTTAATAATGTCCTACTCTTTTACTATTATGGGATATTTACTTAATTTAATATCAACATGTAACATGTCTCATCATTATTATTAGATGAATTTTACAGAATTTAGGTCCTATAAAAATGTCAGTATTCTTCCAAGTGTGATTGGAAACAATTGTTATCTAAGCTGCAGTCCAGTTGCAATCTCCAAAAAAGTTTGAAATGTCAGCATTTGCACAGACAGATTCTTGTTTCCTCTTATCTAAGTTTTTAAACTGACAGTAGAAACAAAATGATGTCTCCTTCCTCTCTCCATTAATTTCTTTCTCTATAATAAAATCTTCACAAAACCTTTTCTGTCATAGGTGAGGTATGAAAACTGGGGCTTTGGAGAACCCAACAATTACCAAGGAATTGAACTTTGTGCAGAGATCAGTGGTGATTCCAGCATGCTTTGGAATGACAGGCACTGTGATTATCTATATGGATGGATTTGCCAGATAAGAAAAGGTATCGCTTACTCCTGTATATTAGTATAATAAGAAAATATTCTCAGTTGATTTTTTTCCTTAACTTTAAGAAATAAAAAATTTCAAAACCTGTTTATCGGAATGGTTCCCTGAGGAACGTGAAATATCGAAGTGGTATAAGGATTTCCATGTCTTCGATGCATTTAAAGATACAGAGCCTTCGGTTCCCTGATGGGACTTCTCACTGGTATTTCTCTGTGATTTCAGAAGGGGAAATGTGATACTTGAAAAATGGGAAATGTTACTTTGAATATTCACATTAACTTTTGACTTCATTTAGAGAAGTTCATGCCTTCTCCAATGAATCCTATTTTGGAATTTTTTTTTCTGAGTTGAGCTTGAAGTTATTAGAAAATAGTTTGCAAATCAGTTCACATACTTGAATTTTTATGTGTGAAAACTCCTTCCTTTACTTGGCTCAGGTATTGTTTTGTCATCTAATCAAAACTGTAGTTGCAAAATGGAGCCAGTTTTCAAGATACTTTATTTTGCTTTGACTGGGTTTGATATTCACATATTGGTTTCTTGCTAAATTCTATTAAGTTCTGAGTTTGGATGTTTCTTATTTTCTGAAGATATCAAGACAAAATTTATAATTTAGGGTGATCTTGAGTTCTACAAACAGTGCATCTACCTAAGTTTGTGTATGTTAGAAAGTGGTCATTTAAACATTTTACCACATTTGTGTATTGGGAAGGAGGGGAGCAAAATAAAGATGCTGCGTTAGTTTATTGACAATAAAGTACCAGCTCTGCTTTATATTGGTAAAGAATTTCTTAAGCAGAGATTTTTTTATTAGATGCCAGTATCTGTGAGATTACATTTTAGCACCAAATAAATTGTTAAACCTATAAATACAAGATCTCCTGTATTAGAAATTGTTTTCCTGAGATACTAATGATGCCATCCAGCATGCCATCTCCATGATGCCATAGCAAAAAGAAACAGGGAAATTCTTTAGCCTGAAGTCTTCTTTTCAGAAAGAGCCAGTTAATTTCTTGGGTTCTTTTCCAGTGAGATTCTAGGGAAATTTTTAAGATCCAGATAGTTCTTCTCAACCAAAGAAAGATGGAAAGAATCTCACTCTGTAGGAGCTAGGGCACCATGGAAGAAGAGAACCCAGCCTGCATTTCTGCTGCCTCTGGTTTAAGCCAGAATTCATGTTTAAGTGACCTGGGGAAAGGAAGGAGAGGGGCATACAGGACTATCTTAATAGAGTTAATGCTTTGGGACATAAGGTTTTCTGCATCCAGTGAATAACAAAAATAATTACTTAATTCAGGTAAATTTCAAGGTATTTTATAATACCTTGCACGTTAGGAAGAGCTTATATTTACAGCCTCACAGAACAAGAGTATCTGTTTAGAATTGAACAGTGTAGAAAATAAGAGATTTAGGCTATTTAGTTCCTTCTAGTTTTTAGTTTTAAATCCATTGCTAACCATAAAAGTCAATGTCAATAGAAAAAGATGCCTATCAATCACAGTAAATATTTTATCTTACAGCAGAACGTGTGGAATCATAACGAATATCTTTTTCTTACAGGGGCAAGTGTAAAGCCTGAACCAACAGAATCTCCTGCACCCAGTAAGTGTTATTGCTATTACTATTTTTGTGTATGTATGTCTAAAAGCATTTTTAAAACTTTACTAATGAGAATGTCTTGCATCTCAGGAGCAATATAGTTAGTTTACCATTTATCTTACAGAATACAAGACTACTGAGGATGGATGGATTATACATGAAGACAAACAATATTATTTCAGCACAGAGAGTGTTCCTATGGAAAAAGGTCGGGAGTTCTGCAAAAAGAACTTTGGAGACCTTGCTGTCATTGAGAGTGAAAGTGAAAGAAAGTTCCTCTGGCGATATGTAAGAAAAATCATTAATACTATGGAATAAATCATCCAAAACAAGTGAGCACGGGCACAAATCCTTTTCACCCTGGTGTTCTCCCTACAGGTTTTGAGATAGTGAAATTGCAGTAGCATTAAGATTAATGTGAAGAACAAATTCAAGTCTTTTTTTTTTTAGATTGTTTCATAGCTGAGATGAGGACAAATTTGGTTTGGTATTTTGTATAGAAATAAGCACAGTAAGCATTAAACAGATCATTATCTGCTTTTCCTATTCAATGTAGTAGTAACACCACATTATATCTATCTGCAACTAGTAATGGGCTAAGATAAACCTTAATGCTTACTTTTAATTGATCTGTGGCTTCATTTTAGCAAGAAGTATTATACTTGTGAGCTACGATTCTGTAAGGCAGGTGAGTTAACTGTAAGTAAAGTTTATCAACAGATAAACTCAAGATATCTGAAGTAGTGGATCAAACCAGATATTGGCTTACATGCAGTGCTCAGACCATTGGCTTTTCATCTTGTCAGTCTATCGGGGATGTAGTCTACCTAGCAGCCTCTTTCTGGTGCTCAAGTTTGCCCTTTTGCCACCTCCTCCTTGTGGGGAGAATATAATTATGCAGGAAGAACAACTTGAGGCATGGATTATGCCACGAGAGAGAGCTTTTAAATGGTATTTCCTAGGTGGCTGGGGTTGATTGCCTGTTTATACTGTCTTGAGGCCAACTTCTTTTAATCAGGAATGTGCTTAAAAATCATATTTGAACTACAAAAAACTTTTCCTGAACTGGCTGAAGAGTGATAGTGAGATGACACAAGGGCCTATATCAATTTGTATCCAAATTGTAAGAAGGCTTGTCCCTTGCAAGAAATTTGTTAGATGATGTCTGCTGCAGAGATTGTGCAAGAGGTGCTGATTTTGGTGACTTTCAAGTAAGACTGTGAGAAGTGTTGATATAGTGACCACACCTCTTGGCCAGTGGTGAAGTTTGGCTGTGGACTGTCAGCTGGGAGCTGTTTTAACTTACATGTTGTAGCTAGAGAATATAGCAATTCATATCCTCTGTCAGTCAGACGTATATCACTCATTATTAACATAATAGATTTCTATGATAATAAAAGGACATTTATACAATTTTAATCTTTAAATTCTAGATCTTGAAAAATGGCAAAGAGGATTCATATTTCATTGGTTTACAACTGAGTGTTGACCAACGGACAAGGTAGGCCAACTAAAACCATCAAGCTTGTATCATGCTTTAAAATAAAGAAATCTACTGAGTGGAGCAAAATTAATGAAGTGCTTGAATGAAATTGTGGCCTGTCAAAGCAAATGAGAATGTTTTTCCTCTGAATTCTGTGGGACTTTCATGCTTCCTGTTTTTTGATTATGAAGGTTGTAAAAATATATTCTGTAGTAAATATACCACAATGTGCCATTATATTTAATCCATTTATTTTTAATCCCATTTCAGTTGTTAGGCATTCTCTCCCTACTAATAATACTGTTATTCTATATTTGATTATAGAAGGAAAAAACCTTGGTTTGAATCTTGTCCTCAGCTGTAGTCTGCCTTGTCCATACTCCAATATAATATAGCTAATATAAGGAATTTTTAAAAAGTATTTCCTGATTATACTGGTGAACTTTTTTCTTCATAGACCAGCTCCTCTTCAAGTAAATGGAATTTCTCCCTGACACCACTGGAGTAGATCCATAAACTCTAAAACGTAATTTATTCTTTAACAATATAAAAGCATTCACTTTGTTTTTATAAGTTTACATCAGACCTGTTAGATTTGGAAAGTTCTGCTTTACTATTTGTTTTAAGGTTTTGTAGTCTGTGGGACCAAACAAGTTAACTCAATAGGGCATAGATTTTCAAAGGACATACCTAGTTTTGAGTCTTAATTTAAACATGGTTGTATTCTCAAGTGGTTTAATTCCATGTTAATTTAGCTCCAGATAATCCAGGAGAAATACTACTTGTTTCCTAAATGGAATTCACTCAAACTAGCAGAAAAAATACACTGCAGATAATGTATTTTCTGCATGTCAGTATGCAGGACCATATTGATTTCTACATGTGATGTTAGTTTAGGCCTGGATTCAGTTCAGTCTGGGTCTTGAAGTGCCCAGATAGGTGCCAAGTTGTTTTTGGTTTTCCTTACAGTCCACAGTGACAAACAGGACCCTCCAGAGGATAATTAGGATGTTAGGTGGGCCACATCACCTTCTGAAAATGAGGTGTCTGCCCTTCCATTGTTTTTGTAGGGACTCTAAAATGAATATGCTTTTAATTGAAGTATCTTATGTACGTACCTGAAGGGCGAACCTGGGCACCTCTGTCACTTGCAGTCCAATAGGAATATGTCACCTAATAAGTGTTTGGCTCCTGGTTTTGATTTTGTTTATTGTTTAATCCACATGGATGTACAACTTTTTTGATGTTTGTATTTTACCTTATGGTAAGGCACATTGTCACAGGAATTTCCTTGCAGGTGGTTTGTCATGCCCTTTTTCTCTGCATGGAGGAAATATCAAGCATTTTACCAGTGTTACAAATAAAATCTCTAATCACTGTAATAGGCACAGGGAATGACTTGGGGGAAATGGTGAGCATCTAGGCTCTCTCATGCTGAAATGATGTCTAGCTTTCGTGTTGGCTTGAATGATTATTTTGAGTATTGTTCTATCAGTTGCAAAAGTATAAGCATATTGCTTGAAGTTGTGTTGACTGTATTTAACACATACCATGTGTCTTTGCTCAGAGAGTAAGTTTAGTGCAATTAGCAAAGAGGCAAATTGGTCAAAAACCCTTGTACACCCTATACTATGAGCAGCTATATTAAACATATTGCAAAATTACTTTTTGTAACATGAAAACAGTTCTGTTTGTATGTTAAAGAAGTTTTTTGTTGGATTGTTTTTCTTAAGCTGGATGGATGGCACTCCAGTGAATTATTTGGCATGGGCACCACACGAACCGAACTTTGCAAATAATGATGAAAACTGTGTAGTTATGTATAAGAATTTAGGTGAGTTTTGTATGTTTCTGAACTTCATTATTTGTGTGTTTGTGTCACACTTTTTTTTCTTCCGAGAGGCGCCCCTTCCGCCTCTTTTTTTTTTTTTTTTGTTCTTTTGCAAAATATTGTAGAAGTAGACCATAGTATTATATTCAGGATTTAATAGTTTTGAGCTCTTGTGTTTACCTTAAACCTGTCATGGGGAAGCTCTGATAGAGGTCTGTGGTTGTGATTGCTATGCAACTCTTTTATATGTTTTATTAAAATTGGCCTAATGTGCCACTATAAAATTGATATTTCTAGTGCCTAGTACTACACTGCTTTTAACATTCTGTAATTACAGTGTGTATAAAGTGACATATTTATCCTAGATGCTGACATAGAATGATAATAAACTGAGACACACTGAGGATTTGATCTTCTCTTTCAACTAGAAGCCCTTTGTGTAAGAATGAATGAAACTGATTTCCATTTAACCAGCTCTGGATGTGATGTCATACAGTTTTCCATTTATCTTACATTCAGGATTTTGGAATGATATAAACTGTGGTTATCCAAATCCCTACATATGTGAAAGGCACAACAGTTCCATTAATTCAACTATTCCTCCAACAACATTTTCAACTCCAAGAGGATGTCATCCAACTTGGCTTTCCTTTCATAATAAGGTACCATAACAAATAGAACGAGTGTTGGATGTTTGGCAAAACAAGGGAATTAATAATATTGTCTCTTATTAAAGTAAAAAACTATTCTTTTTTTCAGAGAACTGGTTGACACCTCCATGCTTTTCTTTGCCCATCCACTGTTTTGCAGGAAAGGTGCTTTTCTGATGCTTCTTATGAAGTGGCAGATGAGCATATTCAGTTGCAGTTCATGAAAGTCATTCTCTAGTCATCTCTTCTAACCTTTTGATATGCATTTCCTAAAGAGTTTAGACATAATTCCTGAAGTATTGATGCTTTGATCTTGATATTTTTTAACCAAATCATAATGCTTTCTCGGTACTGAATACATTTTGTCTTCCTTAACTTTACTAACATGTTATGCTTTGTAGAGTCAAATAAATAAACAGGCAGACTAATATCAGTCATGCATAACTTACCACTGTTAGCTGACCACCTATAAAATTGGTTTTTGCTTGTTTTCTAGTGATTTCAGATCAAATCTAGTATGCGTCTTGTTGAGCAAAACACTTTCTTGAGACCTTCAATTTTATATAGAACAAGGACCAGCACAAAAAGCTCATTTTAAGCTGAATGTGGTTTTGTTTTTCCAGATAAATGCATTATTTTACTGCCTTTTCTCCATCCTGCTTTGCTTAAAGCAGCGGTTTTCAATCTGTGAGGGATATTGGAGTAAAAATAATATATAGAGAATTTGTTCATGTTTTAGTGTTACAAAATATTTGGATCTGCAGAAGATGAACGTGTCACTTGGCATGCTGCACGAACAGCTTGCATGAATTTAGGAGGAAACCTGGCCACTATCCCTAATGAACAAGTGCAAGGTACTGTGTATGGTTTTGTAGCAACTAGATGAGATGACATTTAATCTTTACAGGATGGCTGTTGTATTTGTGTGAATATGGATAGGATTTGAATAATGACTACACATCTGATTTTTGTTCCAAAATGTACAACTTTTGGAAATTTACTATGAAATCTTCACCTGAATCTACTGAATTTTAATGTTGGCTTAGATATACATACACATATATATTGTCCTGGCAGCCAAGGTAGTGCTTTTTCTGCTTACACATGATGCCATCTGGACCCAGCAAGTTCCATTCTAAATGATGTATTTTCATTAGGTGGCATTAACTCGCTGCATGGCTTTCCTATTAACTCAAGCAGAACACCTTTAGGATCAGAACTTGCTGTCTCTGGGCAGCTTGGGGCAGAGGTTTGACTGCTCATACACCTACCCACAACTCACCACAGAGTTGTACCATTCTTTTCACTAGAGAAGCTTATTTTAATGAACCTAAGAGGTGCATCCATGACTGGGGGAGATGAGCAGAGGGAAATTACCTCATGCTTGAATAAACATGGCCCACATTCAGTTTAAAAATTGGGGAAGATTTTGATAGAAGTTAATAACACTTTTTTTTTACAAATACTGTTTTATACTACAGTGATGAGAAACAGATGTGGCACAACACATACTGTTTGTGAACTCAAAAGAGCATACTGAAAAATCAACCATTGTAAAACAAGTCTGTGTTGTAGTCTGAGCAATTAAATAATTTAAATTTAGACTGCTGACATGAACTTACTACTACTTATGTTTTCCACATGTGAAAAAATGAAGAATCAAACTTTCACTTTTCAAACATAGTTAAATTCTTATCCAACGTAATTTCTGCAGTACACATTTCAGGTGGTTCATGCATAGGGCTTGAATTTGAGGTAAAAGAGAAATAAGCAATAAATCTATTAGCACAAAACTATTGGTATTGCTGGCTATGTAGGCATAAAGGCTTGAGTTTCTGTTACAGTTTCTGACAGAACAGCAATGCTAACATTTGACAAAGAAATCTACAAGTTTCATTCCTGGAAGTGTGAGTTGCATTCATTTTAAAAGACTAAAGGAAGGTGAATGGTTGAGAGAGCAGACAGAAATTCATCTATTGTTTGCAGAGAAGAGTATGCTTATAACAATGACTGTAGCAGTTGGCAAAAGCCATATGTTCGTTTTATCACAGTGTGTGTTGTATTGTGGATTAGCGGGTTGATGAATGCCAGCTGACCTAGCCTGCTCTATTTGTGAGCTAGGCACGCTAGCTAAGACAGACAAGCACCTTCCTGGGCTGTGCAAAGCTATGGTAATTGATTTGCTTGTGATGAATTGTTCTGTTGAGACTCATTTTAAGCATGTCGCTTGTGCATTCTGCTCCCTGCTAAGACAGAGTGGGCTATTGCCTGGGTGTTCCAGGGAGAGAGGAAATAATCTCACAGTTTTGTAACAGCACTACTCTGATGCCACTGGGTGGTAAACCACTCTGATGGGATTATCAAAAATGTATGTGCTCTGCACAGCTGTATATTTCTGAGTCAACTGTGGGACTAGGATTCAAAAATATCTTGAGACATTATAAAAAGCATTTCTGTCATGCTTTTGGGATTTATCCCAGTATCAGGTTAGCTACTTAGCTGAAGGATTTTGCCCAAAGCCACAGTTATATATCTGGTTCCCTGTTCATTAAACTCAAAAGTCACCTCCTTTTCATCCTGCCTGCTTGTGTTGTTAACAGTGAAGAGTTCTGTATTTCAGAAAAAAATATTTAATATCACCAATCTTAGTGAGGCCAAATATTTCAATTGTCCTTCATTAAAAGTATTTCTCTTTTTCTTTGCCTTTTTTTACTCTAGCTTTCCTCACCTTCCATATGAAAGATTTTGTTACTGATACATGGATTGGATTAAATGATATAAATCATGAACTGAGGTTCCTCTGGACAGATGGAACAGGAGTTTACTTTACAAACTGGGCCAAAGGCTTTCCATCAGGACATGTAGATTTATACTCATATGATGGCCAGGTAAATAGCAGTCACAAATTGTTCACTGAAATTTGATTTTAGATTGCATTTACGCATTTGTTGGGATTTGAGACATGTTACTGCTTGACATTACTTTCATACTTTTATATGTGTCCAATATAAATCCAACTACAGTGAATGCTATTGAGCCCTTGGGCTGTTGCTGTATTAGCTGGTGACAGGATACGTGAAGCGCTCATACAAAGACTATTTTCCTATTTCAGTTCTCTGTGTCCATGAAGGCTTCTGTGTTCACCTCGCGTTCTTTCATAGGCTTTGGTAAAGACAGCAGTGGGATTCCTGCCTCATGGCATTTGCCCCAAAAGCACACTGAATGAGCACATCCTCCTAGTCCTCTGACCATGTTAGTGCCTGAACTTAGCAGGTTTCTCAGTTGGCATGTAGCTTGCAAGGGGCACTTACAAACATTCCCCTCAAACAGCCGTGTCTTATGTACCAGCAAATTCTGTCAGTCGCATTCGTGGAAAGGAGATGCTTCTATAAAAAGACAGCCATTCAGTTTTTGTGAAGGAAAAAAAGAGAAAAGCACTTCCCCTATTTCTCTGTCATACAAACTGGTCTGATTGATAGGTCACTCTACTCTTATGTGTTTCAATAGTTCTGTTCTATGGAACTACAGCGCATTATAGTACTAGCTCTGTTTCTCTGGTATGCTATTTTTAATATAGAAATCTTATTTTTATGTATAATGTCCTTTTTTCCTGTTTTTGAAAGTAGCACCTCTGAGCTTCTTATCTCCCTATGGAGGGAGAAAATTTGGGAGAATTTGAAGTTCAAAAGAGAAACCATGTTTAAAATATTACTTCTGGGAGGAACAATAGATATTTTTCTTTTTATGAAAAGTAGCAGGATTTCTATGAAGTCTTCTGTGAAAACTTATAAAGTCCCCATTTTATAAATTTCAGATTTCTTTTTAAGTTTACTTGACCTTAGCAAAAAATAAGTTATCAAAATTAATAAAAAATACTATGCAACTGTTCAGTTTGAAATATTTAAATCTTAATGCATTTCACTCACAAATGAAGTGTTTCTCTGTGCATCTCCTTCTGAACAGCAAAACCAAATAAATAAATAGAATAAAATAAATATGGATGCATCATTGCACGAAACCATTTGTACACATGCAGCCTTTTCCATTCATCACTCTGTTTAATATGTGGTAACATAGGTTCTAGCTATTGTGTCCATGTCAGAGAAGCTGAAATGTCACCGTAAGGGTGGTATTGACAGATCAATGGCTGCCTTTGGGCAGGAGCAGTTCTAATTTTGCTGTGTGTAGTATTACAGATTGCAACAATAAATTTGAAGAGACTGATATGTCAGAAATATTGCATTGCCTATTGAGACTCCAGGTTTTTCTTCTGGGGCAAAGTGAACTAGTCTTTTCTACAATAGTTGATTTCACTTCTCTTTAAATCTTCTGTGGCTTTCCTGCTCTCTATGCTGTATGTCTGAAGATATAAGAATATCAAAATTTCTTTGGTCTGCTTATCCACCCCAATGTTGCACAAGAGAGAGCAACATTAAGAATTTTGTGAAGTGCAAGAGAAAGAGGATCTCCACATCGTGAAACTTATACTATTAAATGTTAGAAGGATATGAGGGTAAAACTACAGCATTACTTGTGTCTGAAGATGTAAAAGGGGGACAAAAGTTTTGTGTTTGCTTCTTCTAGCTGTTTGTAACTGGTTTCATATCTTTTTGCCTCGAGGCTGATTGTGTTGTCATGAGAAACAATCCTGTTAAGGAAGCAGGGAAGTGGGCTGATGAGAGTTGTGATAACAACAGAGGATATATATGCCAAATTAATGCAGGTACTTGTCTTTTTAGTTGAAACACAATAACACCTTATGTTTTTTTTCAGGGAATTGCTTGGGTGTGTGGATTTCGACATTTCACTTCCAACATGCATCCACAAATTTTTTTTTCAAGCAGGAACACAAAGGTCGTGTGTCAGAGGTCCAGTTAGAGTCACTACTCTCAGCTGACTTGCCAGTAAATGCCATGTTACTACCTTCCTGAGCTGGAATTTGTATCTGCATCTTTGTGTTTAGTATGACCCTTGACATGATATTTGTTCCATGTTTTTGTCTGTCATTTTCTGAACACATTGGCTTTAAAAATATGTTCTGGAAAATACTGACTCGTACATGTACAAGCATGAACAGTCTGGAGTGTGACTGTAACTCACCCACACTGAACTTGAGCTAATTCACCTATGAAAAAAGAAATTAAAAAGCAGTGAAAACCTGGATTTAAATATCTGATTGATTTTTAAGGACTGGTCTGTTGTGGAGTTTTCCTTTTCTCTGGCAAAAACATCCCTGGAAAACACCACAGTCTCTGCAAAGCATTTCTTTTGATGAAAAAAAAAAAAAAATTAAAGAAATTGTGACGTAAGCTAATCCTAATTCATTTCAGTAATACTATTCTGGAGGATTATACAGAATACTCCTTTAATTCTTGTCAGGGGTTGCTTTAAGCAGCTCTTTTCCTTTCTACAGCTTTGTAATTGATTTTTACTACTGATCCTGGCTTAAAAAATAATGCCTCTAACCCATGCTGATCAAAAGTCAGGGAATATAAAATAAAGAAAAAAGGCTTTTTGTTTAAATCTATTTGCAACCACAGTGAAATCATAATCCCCTTTTGAACAAGTTTGAGTCTTTTTTTTATCCTTTATTTTACAGATGCTGAGTTTCTGCCTTCTACAAGTTCATCCCCATCCAGCATTATCCGTTATGGTAACAGTAGTTATTTGTTCATCCATACGAAGATGAAATGGGAGGATGCACGAAAAAACTGCAAACGTGATCAATTTGACCTTTCCAGTGTCTTAGACCCCTACAGTCATTCGTTCCTGTGGCTAAAGATATTAAAGTATGGGGTGCCTATGTGGATTGGTCTTAACAGTAATGTGGTAAGAACATCAAACTAATTGAACATAATGTTGCTTCTCTTGTGGACAAATCAGCAACCTAAAAGTCTTGTTATCTCTCTTTACTTTAGCATATTAGTTTGTATCTTGTCCTAAATACTTTTATGTGCTGCCAGATTTACGGGTAGGAATCCATTCCTTTCCATTTCTCTGATTAAATTGTATATATTACACGTTTTTCACACTTTTTCTGTGATATTGCACTCTGTGCATTTCCAAATAAGACATTTTAGGCTAGCAATTTGAAATATATCTCTGTGTATATGGTGTATTTGAGATAAAATCCACATATCTTAAGATTTACAATGGAAAGCATTTATTCTAAATAACAATACCTAATTTTCAGAAATAGAATAAGGTGCTGTTGCTATGACTCTTTCAACATTTTTGAGGATAGTTAGCCAAATTGGTTTACCTAATTTAATTTTATTTGTCTCTCCTCTCCCAGTTCTTTGATAGTTTGATACTTTCTGGATGTTAAAATACACCTCTCTTTCTTCTTGGCACAGACACTTGTCCCACGTTCACTCTGTTTGGCTGAGCACATGAAAAAAATACAAATGAGTGAACATAACACACCACTACCTAAAAACCAGGATTCCCCTAACCCAATGAACAGGGTGGTTCACTGAATTCACCAGCTTTGGTGGGAAATGATTAAGCTTTTAAATATAGTTTAAGTTAAAATAATCTACATTTCTTGAAATTTTGGGGGAAACAGATTGTACAAAAATTAGTCATCAAGCTTTCACTCCTACAAATTATTTTAAGTGAAATTTTTATTACTCCCAAATTAACAATTTTGCTAAGTTCAAAATTAATTCACTGTCACTTACTCTGCATTTCCTTTTGCTGAAAAGCATTTGTTGTGCTGCTCTATTTCTCAATAAATGGCTGGCTGTCACAACATAAATTTGTATTTGTTATTGACTTCTTAAGAAAACCCACCTTATAGCACAAGGTGCTGCATAGACAGACATTTGACTGACAAAGGAATGATTAATGCTTAGAGTTTAATCATTCCTGTTGATTTGTTTTGTTCTTAGACCAATGGGCGTTATGAATGGATTGATAACTGGAGAATGAAGTATACCAAATGGGCTGAAGGGGAGCCAAAGCAGAAAATAGGCTGTGTCTATCTAGATGTTGCTGGAGCCTGGAAGACAGGATCCTGCAATGAAAGTTACTTCTCTGTTTGCAAAAAACCTGATGGTAAGAACTGGAATCTAACCATTGCAATTACAATGGTTATCTCCTTAGAGTACATTGTGCTGGGTGATCTGCTGACATATACTTGGATGCTGTTTTTTATTTCAAGAGCTAAATAGATGAAATCATTAAAATTTACTTGGGTTGAATGGGGCTGCTTTGAAATGAGGGCCAATACATATTAAGAAACAGCTGGTGTGACTGTGAATAGCCATCACTTTACATTAATAATGTTAGATATATTTTGCAAAGCTTAGACTTACATTGCTCTGCTATTTACTCTGATATTGAGTAAGCATGCAAGACCAAAAATCTCACAAATCAAAAGGTAATGAATGTTAGGTAGTAGTCATACAGGTACAGTGTTGAAGGGGGAAGAGCTGAACAACCGAGCCATGACGTGTCACAAGGAATGTTTACTTATAACAGCTTTCCAGGTTTTCCTTCTATAACTGAATATTAAACTTCAGGATGTCTTCTTTCATGTTTTTAACCCGAAACTCTTGTTATGATCATCTGATAATGCCTTCTGCATTCCATGATATTAGGTCATAACCTGTATGATCATGTTCATGTGGGTCTTAATTCAGCAAAGCACCCAGGTGTGAAAATATGTTTGTGAGTAAAGATTTGAGCTGAATTTAAGAATGTGTTAAAAGACTTGGATTCTTTGCTAAATTAGATTTCTTGAGACTAGAGTTGCAGTACTTTTTGTTCATAGATTTAGGACTTTTCCCCATTGTTATGTTGTAGTAAGTAACACAGATGATCAAGATTACATTTTTTTAAAGACCTCAGTGAATTTTCTGACATTTAATTGGAGTAATATATGTATAAGAAGCTTTTCTTTAAATTTTGTGCTTTCTTTTTTAAAAAATTTTTTTAAACAGTTCAAGCTCCCACTGAGCCCCCTCAGCTCCCAGGAAAGTGCCCTGAATCAGAAGGACACAAGTCTTGGATCCCTTTCCGAGGTCATTGCTACTACTTTGAATCATCATCTACAAGAAACTGGGCCCAGGCATCTTTAGAATGTCTTCGACTAGGTAAGCATCCTCCTTAATCAAAGAGCACATCTTTCTGACTTGTTTTTCCACTCTGTGGAAAGCTGAACATGTGCTATGTATTTTTGTGATTTCAAGGATGGTCCCAGTGTTGGACAACACAGTTGCATCCAATTATTGGTTTAATTTGGGAGGAGATGGAAAATAGCTGTCTACCAGTGGCACACACTGTTTTTCATGTGTGTGGGACCAGGCATTAGAGAAGCTGTGTGGCCTGGAAACTTTGTCTTTTGACCCTGCTAAGAGGTAGTCAGCCTCATCCACAGCAGTCACTAAATCTTATTTTAATGACATTTTATATCTTTTTTATTCCTGACCTAATTTGCCCCTTCATTATTGCATTAGTGTAGTTTTATGCCACTGGAATGAAAGTTACAGCTCTCTAGGCTGGATAATATATTAGTAAACTAGGCTAGTTGTGTTGTTGCATTCTTGCAACTTCCTTCTCTGGGAAAGTGATGTAAAATTCGTTATATGTCAGACTACGTCTGTAGCATTGATGTCTATAGCATTGGTGGCAGTGCAACTTAGGTGTCTAACCTCCCGTTAGAGTATGCAGAGATCTTGTTGATGATGTCAGTGGAACTGAATACGGATTCATCTTCACTAGAAGTATATATTGACATTTCGTCAGGTGACCCTCAACTCCACTGACTGGGTCGATTAGGTCTCCACTGATAATAAACCCACCAGCAAAATCCATGTCAAATACAAACACCTAGAGCTGGGTAAGAAGAATCTCATTCTTTCTGCTGGTACTCAGGTTCATTCTTGGGTTCTCATGAACTACTATGTCACCAGCTCCAGTCTGAGAAACTAGGTTTTTTGAGGGAAATTTCAAGTTTTTAAAATCATGTTCTTTAAATCTTACTATATTCTCCACATCAACATTTGCATAATGTTCGAATGAAGATACTTTATAGTATACTTTTAAATACAGAAAAGTCTCCATAATACAATACTCTTGATGTAGGTCAGTCTTTAAGACTATGACAGTTGTTACAGGGTGACCCGTTACCATACAGCCTTTTAAGTTCTTTTCTTGACATGACAGATGCTCAGTCTTTGAAAGCTGCGATGTATGTTCTTTGTTATGCATAGTCAAAAGGACCTTGACAGTTGTGCAGATAATAGCTGTTATCTGTTATCTGCAGTTCTCTGCTTTAAGTGGAATGATTATAATTTTGAATAAGCTTGTGCAAGAAATTAAATAACATTTCTTTTCTTTGGAGAACTGAGTTTCTGAAACAGACTTTCAATAAGAAGAGTAGGGCAAATAAATGAAAGAGTTTTAAGGTAAAGTTTGAGAGGAATTGAATGATGATGTTGCATGTGATAGCAGGTACCTCCACTCACTGATTCAGCTTGTCTGCAACTGTCCCACATCTTTGCTGTTGGAATCTGCAGTTACATCAGAATTGCCTTTTTCTGTTGAACTAAGATTCCTGAAAAAAGGCACTGACCATTTGTTTCAATGTGTGTGGTAAAAGACTGGCATTATGTGGAATTTAAAATTTGAATGCTATTATACTTCAGACTTCATGTCACTGACATCCTCTTCTCTTCAATGCTACCCTTAATCTTTCATGGTAATTGTTAGGGCAGGCTGAATCCAGTAGCCCAGTAGAGGCAAAGTTGCCATGGCTCTGTGCTCCCAAGTCCAGACAGTGACAAGGCTGAGAATGTGTTCCCTGTAGGCACACACACACATATACAACACATCTATACATACATTCATGGCCAGCCACACAGATCAAGCCAGACACACAGACCACTCATACGAACACAATCTGCACCAACACCCTTATTGTATTCCCCTCTCCAGTTGATCAGGATGAAGGTCTGTTTGTGGGAATATATACAGAAATACAATGTGGATCCCTGCAGCAGCTGGGCTCAGATACTCAGTTTGCCCGGTAGCTGGCCCATGGATCTCAGTGTCCTCAGTTGCTGGGACCGTGAAATACGAGCCCCCATGGCCACCAGCGTGGCTTCTGTTGCTGGTACAGACCCTGTCCCTGCCACACACTCACTGGTCCCTCCAGTAGTCAATCCCCCATAGAATGATTTTGACCCATGAAAATAGTTAGAAGTAGAGTTTAATGAGACGATAGGACTGTCTGCCCACATCAGGCACAGGGCATGACCAGACAACTCTGCTGACCAGCAAACTGTTTACACATGACTAGTCTTTTTATCCCCTTATCCATCTGTTTTCCGATGCTTGTTCCTCCCAAATCATCTAGGTCCATCCCTTTCCCTGCCTTTGGTTCCGCCCCTGAACATCTCATAATAAGTCTTCTGCAATCTTGAAATGCTCTTCTGTATCCCATCATGTGTCCCATACCCCCAGGTGGTAACTCCCCTCAGTCTGAAAGGTACTCTGACATTGACTTGTCTTGATGGGTTTCATGCCTGGACACTAGAGCTCAGGCCGTCCTGTAACAGCCCTACGAGGGGCCTGAGCGGGATCTCCCATTCTCTGAGTCTATAATTTGAGTTCTTGCCCTGCCATTATGCCTCTTTGCTCCTCTGGGCTTGTGGAGATTGGCCTTCGATGGGCTGGTGGTTCCTGTGATGGGCCTGGGAGTAGCCAGGGAAGGGGTTCCCCATCTGCCATTGTCTTTCTGTGCTCCCACGTGGATGTGCAGTGCAGCTTTTTATCACGCAACCTAACAGTAACCAAACATCTGATACCATTCAGCAAAAGAGGAACAATTAGAAAAATATAAAGACTACAGTAAAAAAAGAGGAACGTTCTGTATTCTTTTATATTCTGCTGTCCCTGCTTGCACTCTGGGTTTTGTTTTCTGTTGGACATTTTGCAATTATATCTTACCCATAGTAGAATTCTACCACAGTAGAATTTATCAGTAGCTCAGCAGTGATTCAAATGACTTTTATATTTTCATTCTCTGTAACTGTGCCTTCCTTACCTGAGAAAAAATACCTTCAAAAATTCAACAGCCAAATCAACACAGTCAAGTGTCAAACACAGCTATTGCTCCATACCTATCGACTAGGTATGCTAAAGAAGAAGATACGCTTTCTCCAGTGTTTAATGCCACTCCATACAAAGTCGTGTAGCTCATTCTGTCTGCTGTGACTTCTTGACTTTGCTACAGCGTCATACAGAATGAATCATTATGGCAGATTGCCTAGTGTTGTATGTGGATGTCTAACATGGTACTACACTAACAAGGCAACAGATGACCAAGACAATCTATCTTTCTCTGGTGGCTACAAGGAGAATGTAGGAAAATAAACATGACCTGGTTGAAGAGTTACACCAAGGACTGTGCTTCAGAAAGTCCGCAAACTCTGTGTTATACATGAGCTATACAAAGGCTCAGAAAACATTTAATCATTAATATGCAAAGTTATATGGTGTACAGACTGAAGTTGTACATACTTCTTAAGTAAAACTTTTAATTTTTGGAGTGTTTTTTGTTTTTTTTTTAAACAGTAACACATCAGCAGAAGTTTATGCTTGATACCATATTGGCCTGTTGTGTTTTGCCTAGAGTTGTTATTCAGTAATGTTGCTATTTCCTAGTGGATGAGGAAACAAACAAAATGCTAGTGCATTGTCATGGTAATAAGAAATACATCAACAACAATGCCAGAGTCCTTCATGAGATATTATCCAAAGTTAGTTTCTGTTTTGAACTTTAAACTTTGTTTGGAATTTGGCACAGATAATCAGTACAAAAATAAGACTGACATTTGACAGAATGCTTTCCACGGTGAACTTATGTCTCTAAGAGATTTTCTGTTTTTCTTTGTGTCTTCCAGGTGCCTCTTTGGTATCAGTTGAAGACTCAGCTGAAGCCAACTTTCTGGCATACACCATTGAACCACTTGAAGGGAAAACATCAACTTTTTGGACAGGAATGTACAGAAATGTGGATGGTAATTTCTTTACTTTTGACATCTTTTTGTTTGGTGAATAATTGTCACAATCTGTTTGACATGGGTGTTGAAAATGTCTGTAATACATAAAAAGTTAAATCAGAAAAGATAATATATTATCATCATAGGGGAAGCTGGTCAATTGTAATCAAGCAATAACCAGTAATATTTAACGGAAAGATCAGGCACAGAAAGTTCACCGTAAAGCAAGAAAGGTAATTCACAACAAAATAAGGCACAAAGGTGCCCACAGCAGAGTACAGACAGGACTGTTGGAGTTGAGCCAAAGTCAAATCATTCTTCTCAAATGTGGAGAGGCCCTCTGTTGATGTGCTTATCTTTGAGATACTCCAATTTTTGAGCTAGAGAATAATGTGGCTAATATCACCTCTAATCTTTGGAATCACCATCCTGGAATTACCAGTCACCCATCTTTAGTTACAGAACAGCTTCACTTTGAAGCCGGAATCATTTGTGTCTTTGGAATTGTGTATCACAAGTTTTTCTATTTTCTGCCTCACTATAAGGAAGGTAAGGTAAGAGAGAACAGGCAACAGGCTGCTTTGATTAAATCTTAAATTTGCCGATTATTGCTTTTTATTAATATAGTATTCAATTAAATAGATATTTCTGTCTTTATGATGGACCTAAAAGCTACTTAAGTCTTGTGCTGTTCAGACTAAAAACTCTAGTGTAACAATGTCAGAGGCAGGACTGCAGAATGGTTTGAGTGACCTGGGGTGGGGTTTTCCTGAGTTTTGGAGAGTTTTTTGTACAACTGTGTGCTCAACCACTTCAATGACAAAATGATTGGGGAGAAGACACATATTCAATTACATTACTTGAATCTTAACCAGGAAAATTGAAAGTTTTGAGTAGAAGAGAAAGGAATTTGAAGAGAGTAATGATTTATAAGCATAATACATAAAGAAAAGCTGAAGTTTACCTTACAATGTTGTTAATCGACACATGAAATGTTTTTTAAAGTGGTTCTAGAGCAGGTGCAAAACAATACAGTTCTTACAGTGATCATAAACACAACACCTGCTTCAGCAAGTACATGTCATTGTATTACTAGGTAGTGATTACAGTGATTTCAGCATAACTGTATAACTAAATTTCACATCTTTGGAAAAGTGATTGTATCCAGATGCCATGCCCTGACACAGAGAGTGGAAAGTATTTAAAAAAAAAAAAACAACCAAAAAAACAACCAAAATACCCAAGGCAAAATATGAAGAATCTTACAAGAAAACAAAACATAGCTTTCATGCTGAGTCTAAGAATTTGCTTGCTTGAGTACAACTTGAGTCACAAGGAGCACATTTATTCTAAATAAATAACACTATTAAAAGAAAGAAAGAAAAAAAGGAACAGGAAGGAAGAGACAGAAAGTCCCAGCATAGTTGAACAACAGTGATCACAAGATTTTTGAAGCAGATCTTTAAAAAGGAAAATTGTGCATGTAAAGTCAGTGGGAAGCAGCAGAAACTGAAAAACAAATGGAAGAAAATTGGACTTAGAAAGACTTCAGTGGGGGCTTTGAAAAGAATAATACAAAACCTCCCTACAAATTACTGACATAAAGAGCTATCTGTTGAAGATAAATTATCTTTTCACATCAGTAATTTCTATAAACTGAATAAATGACACCGCACTGTTGCAATAAATTGTGAGACATAATTCTTTAAACTTTCTTGCCTTTGCAACATCATAACTCAGATTGACCTGCCATTTTCAAAAAACTGATGTATCATTTGCATAAAAACTTAAGGGCAACATGATGTGTCAGACCAAAAATCTAAATAGTCTAATGGCCTGTCTTCAAGAGTGGCCACAAGTAGATATGTCAGGAAGGCAGTAAATGTGGAGCAAGTGTGAAGATGGAAATGAATAGTATCTTGTTTTACCATATTCAATGTTTTCTTCTATTAGGAGAATGGCTGTGGCTAGACAACACTGCAGTGAATTTTGTCAACTGGAATGTAGGAGAACCTTCCCCTCAACAAAACGAGCACTGCGTTGAAATGTATGCAAACTCTGGGTACTGGAATAATATCTATTGCTCTTCCTACAAAGGCTATGTTTGTAAAAAGCCAAAAAGTAAGTGCTACATTTACGAATTTGTTTCATGTACGGAGTATGCTTTTTGTGTGCTAGTATTAGTATATGGCCATTACACACAGTTCATTTTACCTGGGTGTTTTGAGGTTTTATAAATGCGAAGGGACGCACATTTACATGCCAACAAAAAGAAAGAATAACTCTTGTCAGAAAGTAGAAGTGCTGACCAGTGCTCAAGTCCTTTCAGAACTGTTTGAAAAAGACTGTGTTCCTATCTTAACTGTACCTAGTGTATACACTTAACAAGTTTCCCTGTTCCATATCAATAATTGTTGAGTAACCACAAAGTTAGTACTGTGCCTTGCACACACAAATTTGTCTCACCTATTTGCAAATACGTTCCTAGAGTATCCCCTCTGCTCAGCCCGGGGAATACCCTTTGCTTATTTCCCTCTGGCAGTCTCACGTGCATGTGTTGTCTGAGTACGAAGTAGTGTTTCTATGAATTGAGTATTTATGAATTATGAATTAATGAACAGTTTTGGACCATTTGTCTCTGTGTTCTCCTGTTTTGAGAAGATGGAATGAATGAAAAAGCAAGGCAAATAGCATAGCCTGAATGTGCTAAACTGAAAGAGTCATGAAATAATTGAATATGCAAATTTGACAGTAAGGACATCTAGTGCATATGTGTTCCTAAAAGTCATCATAATTTCTGCCAGCATGTACTGCAATCTTCCAGCACGTACTGCAATATCAAAATCTCTTACTAATGTTTACTGAGAAGAGTGAAATACATGTAGTAGCTGAAATATGCCCACTTCCTCTACAAGACTGGAAATGAGAGAAATTCTGCTATCCTTTCTATAAATTTGCTCTCATGCAAAATTATTCTTACTTACTCAGATGCTTGTAATAATGACTGTATCTTCTACAGGAAATACTGCAGAACTGTCAGATATAGCCATCCGTTCAGAGTCTACTTACACATCTTTTTATATTGTGACTGGCAAACAAAAAGGAACTTTATTTTCATTCTCCGTCCAGAATAGTCATAGATGTAGGTAACAGGTATTAGAATCAGTGGTGACCCTTCCTTTTCCACCATTCAACTCACCTGCTTGTGCTGGTACTGGCATTCACCTGTTTTGATACTGAGCCATTTCAAGGAGCTGAACCAGGTGAAACGTAGTTACTTTTTTTTTCAGGATTAGCTTCAGGCAGTCTAGCATCCTGAGCTGGAATGACCTGGAGTCAGCCTAATGCCAGTGTCAAGGCAAGGACTATATAGTTACTCACTCAGGAACAGGACACAATTGAGTCCTACACTGTTGTAGAAATGTAGCTTTACTTGGCACAGTTTTGCAAAGCTGTGATAATGCTTCATTTGCAGAATTAAAAAAATGTATTAAATAGCTATAGGCTAATAAATGGGGCGTTAGAAGCATGACTTTATTTAGTTGCACTTTCTATGGCTTGTTATGTTTGCTATTTTCTAAAGAGATTGCAAATGCAAAACTGTGACTGAAGTCTTCCCATAGAATACATGCTATTTTCTGTTGCATTTATTGAGATAATTTTTTACCATAGTAATCTGAAATTCTGTAGTGGGTCTATTCCATAAATAACCTAAATTTATTTTGTAAGTAAGGAGGTACTCCAAAGATCTGTTCAGCAGTTCAATAGGTGCTAGTTAATTGTGCTACAAATAGTGACTGGGTGTATTATGTTCATGGCCTCTCAGTCTCACTTTTCATGAACAGCAGATTCATATCCCTAAATATACCGCTTGTTTAACATGTAGGTAGGTCTAGCATGCGGTCATCTCATACCAAAATCCAACAGTGATGTGTATAATATGCATGATCAATGCTATACCAAACTTGATCAGTCAACAATTTTGGGCGAGGAACAATTTGAGGAACAAATTGTCTAGGTTATTATATTCCAAAAAATTTCCAGTCAAATGAAGCAATGCAGTCAGAGGATTATTTTCCAAATGTACATAATGTAAATTATTTCCTTGTTACATTTCTGAGACTGATTTTTACACTGTGCTTACGGACATAAGGTAGCATTATCTTCACAGAATCACAGAATCAAAGAATGGTTGAGGTGGGAAGGGACCAATCCCTGCTCAAACAGGGCCACCTAGACCCAGTTGCCCAGGATCATGTCTAGATGGATTTTGAATATCTCCATGGACGGAGACTCCACAACCTCCCTGGGCAGCCTGTGCCAGTGCTCCGTCACCCTCACAGTGAAAAAGTGTTTCCTGAAGTTCAGAGGGAACCTCCTGTGTTTCAGTGTGTGACCATTGCCCCTGGCACCACTGAGGGCAACTGGTAAAACAATTTAATTTCCTGGGCTCACCTTTTTCAGAATGAAAGATGATGCATTGATTCAAGACTTAGTTGTAGACTGATTTTATGTCCACATGGCAAAATATGGATTTTCATCTTCAATGATAGCCTGGTTTTCCCAGCAAGCCAGATTTTGTGGTCCAGATATTAAATTTTAAATGAGCTACAAACATTTTAGTTTGGATGTGATATGTACTAAGACACTTTGGAGTTCATGAGTGATTTTGCTTGTCTGTGTAGGTAGGCCATTAAAGTCTCTTGGCAAACCAAATTTATTACACTTGCTATGTTTATATAGAATAACAAGTACTGCAAGAATTTGTCATTATATTGAGGATTACGTTTGAGCATCTCTGTCCTGAAGATACTGTGTAGATTTTCTTGTGGTTCTACACTGATGTCAGGATCTATCTCCATGGAGCTCTTTGATGTTTCTTCTTTTCTGCTAGTGTAAATACCTATGTTTCAGACCATAATATGATAGACCATTGTGCTATGCCTTTTGATAGGTATATATAGCTTTGTATGGATTAAACCAAGGTGTTTTCAGTATTTAGTGGTATGTATTACTGTATATTTCTCTGAATATGATTTTCAGTATGTTCCATATAATATAATTATAATACAGAAATAAATAACAGAATAGTATAATAACATAATTCTTTTTCAATGTTTTAAAATTCCAGTAACTGAAATGCCACCTGCAGCTGAAATGCCACCAGCTGAAATGCCTACAAAGGGTAAGAATATTTTCTTTCCATTAGAAAAAAATTAGTCCTATCATAAACAAAACAAATAATCTGTATTATGTCTCTTACATTTTCTGATATACCTGAGTACCATATCTGTTTCCTAGGAGCATTTTATTTCCTAGTAGAATACAGTACACTCCATTCAGTGTTCAAATGCAGATTTAAAAACATAATAATTTGTGATGTAGCATGCAATGTTAGCATTTTAAAGTCGATTAATTTTATGTTGCTAGCTTTGTCTCACATTATCTTGAAACAAATGGAACGCTTTTGCTTACAATATTATGCTTTCTAAAGATATTGTTTCCAGTAATCAGATAAAGAATATATAGCATCGTCTTGATTTCTTTGTGTTTGTTTTCAGCAATGACAAAGGATGAGAAGGCTCCTACTCTGAACCACGGTAAAACGGGAGTTGTAGTTATTGTTGTCATCCTCATCCTAGTTGGAAGTGGCCTTGCAGGCTATCTCTTCTACAAAAGAAGAAAGAATCGCTTGTCAACAAATGATAGCTTTGAGAACAATTTGTATTTTAATAGTGATGCAGTTCCTGGAACTAGTGACACAAAGGATCTTGTGACCAACATAGAACGGAATGAACATGCGACACTGTAATGTAACAAAATGAAATGTAATGTAATATGTAATGTAAAATGTAATGTAATAAAATAAAATGTGCCTTGTTTTAATAAAATTATGCAATTAGAATTAAGCCAAAGCTATTTTCTCATGTGCAAATACTGTAGTAGCCAGTTTCAGTGGATGAGTAATGTTATATACAGCAGTTACTTTATTTTGTAACCATTGTATAATAAGTAAGACTTCAGATCTCACGATCTGATGGCCCACACTGATGAGTGTGGGTCTTAAGAGATAATATTAACTAATTATCAAATGGAACAATAGAAATGGATGCAATAAAAGAAGTAAAATGTAGATAGATGCACTTGAGAAGGCTCCCCAGATTTCCGGTTTCTGCAGCAGGTTTATTTCAAACCATGCTAATGCATAGATCCTCCGAGCTCTTCAGGAAACATCTCTCTCATTCTACCATCTTTCAAGTATTCCTAGGGACTTAACTGCAGGGGCAGTCTGTATTTAGGCACATCTTATTTGAACCACGTGGGGAACAAATCCTTTTATGACAGAATTTCAGTTCCCACAATTTCACACAGCACAGAGAACCAAGTGTGTAGTTCTTGTAGTTTATGTATTCCAGGATTTAACCAGCTAAAATCCAGGGGCAGGCCTCTGGAATGGAGAAGTGCGATTGGTGATGACTGCCTGTGTTCTGGGTTTGTCTGGGAGAGGTGATGAAGGCCATGGCAAAATTTCCTTCTTAACAGGACAGGAGATAAAATTTTCTTCCTGAGGAGAGGGAGGAACACTACTTATACATGTTCTGAAGGTTTGTAGGAGCACTGGATAGCTGTTACGGTGATCACATGTTGGCACTGCTCTCCTGCAGCCTCTCAGTAAGTACCATAGGTTTGTGGGGTGTGTGCTGGAAGTGAAGAACAATTTAGCTTTACCGGTGTATTAGTTACTACTGATTTTATTTTCTTTCTAAAATGGCTAGATCAGTTACCATTTAGGGAAATCTTAGATTCCCAATGTGGAGTTTATATTCCTAATTTTTGTAAATCTTGTAAAATGTAAATCATGCATGATTCGTCACTTGCTTACAAAAGTTTGCAAGGTTTGGTTTTGTGGTTTCGGATTTTGTTCTGCGAAATAAACAGTAACTAGCTTTGATTTTTTTTTTTTTAAATAGTTTTTCATTTTATAGTCTCATCTATATAAGTATCTGTAATAGGGTAAAGTTAAAAAGGAAATGATACAACCATTCCTTCCAAACTTGTGATCGAGTGATATATTGACCATATTTTCCTGAATCTGTCCAGGGATTGTCTGCTTAAAACTAAGACAAAAATGCCAGCTGAGTAATTTAGTAAAAATCTTGAATTACATACGTGTGTAGATAAGGTGGGGAAATTTGTCCAGGAACTTTTTTTCTCCTCTGGCTCTGCTCCTTTTCTCCCAGTTATTTCCTGCCTCTGTTCCTATTGCTATTTCCATTTTTAATGCACAGTTGTTTGAGCATGTCTTTTCAAGGAGTAGTGCTTCTGATGGTTCTTCATGCCACCTGATGTGGCTTATGTGTCAGAAACCTCCTGAATGACTGATTTATGATATTAAGGAGGACGTCGTTTCAATTATATGGAGAAGTGGTGCCAGCTAGAAAGGTATGTGAAAGGGACAGGGAAAGGTTGAGAGGCCCTGGCTGGAATCCTAGCCTCACTGCATTAATTTGTTGTGCAAACAACAAATAGATGCAATCTCTACCCAAAAGAAGTTCAGTCCTGTTCTGGGGCCCTGCGCAATCTTAAGGCAATGATTCTTCCAGATAACATTTCATCACATGTATGTATGCAAATGTATGATTGGAAAGAAAATAAAGACTGAGGGGATGTCATATTTCTGGTGCTTTGCCGTACTTATCAGTGCATCTCTACAGCTAAAATGTGTCAGGGGGAGAATCCAGCTACTGGACCCTGGATAGTCTTGAACTTTAGCAAGACTGTGAATGAAAAAAAAAAAACTTGACAGATTTTTCAGAAGAGGAGGAAATATCAGCTCCATGGTTTACTGTCCCTCCTATTGCAATACAATGCAATTGAAGCAAATTTCCCACTAAAAAGAGCAAACATGGTAGCAGTGGCATTTACAGCACAGGGAATCACTACAGTTCCATGCAGTAAGCTGAAGATGAGCACTGATACGTGGGTTTGTACGCAAACCCTAATAGGAATTTTTGAAGACAATGTAGAGAACAAGCTTGAACACTTTAACAAATATATAATTAATATAAGCTTAAATGGAAAGCTTTTACTTAGGGACTTGTAATTACAAAAAAAAAAAGATTTCTTGTTTTTTTCATTTTGGTGGGATTGGTTTGTTTTGTTGGTTTTTGTTGTTGAGATTTTTTGTTTGGTTTTGGGTTTCGGTGGCCTTTTTTTCCCCCTAGCTAGTACCTTTCAGTGATGGTAACTCATTTATTTAACTGTCTGAATACAGAGTCAAGCCCCAGGTTTTTAACATCATCATTACTTTGTCATGCTTGTGACAAAACTGATCATACAATCTCAAGAAAAATTGAGAGACTGGTTTCCAAACAGGTATTCTCTTTCCCCACTCTCACCTTATTTCCATCTTCCCCGAACTGAGGACTTGTGTAATGGTTTTACCAAAGATCATTTGGTGATCTGGCATTATGTCCTCTTTTCCTGCTGCTAAGCTGCAATGTTCCTGACAAGTGATTGACTACATCAAAAAAGTTTCTAAGACTGGGCTGGGGAAATTATCCATGTTGGTCTATTTGACTGAAAAAAAACCCCAATGTGCCTTCTTGGAAGTGGTTCATAATCATATTGATGCGATGTAATTTGTTACTTAATGTATTCTGATCCATCAACAATTCTTTAAACCAGTCTCTACTACTGGTTGCTATTCCCATTGGGATCAATCAGTTGCCTTAGAACCGCCCTGTTGCTCTTGTGATCTCTTATTTTGTCTCCTGATAGGTGCCACTACTTGGGGGAGGTTTCAGGCTGTGTGTTGCATAAACATACATTCACAGAGCATGGTGGGTTGACCCTGGCTGGAGGCCAGGTGCCCACCAAAGCTGCTCCATCACTCCCCTCAGCTGGACAGGGGAGAGAAAATATAGAGAGAGGCTTGTGGGTCAAGATAAGGACAGGGAGAAGTCACTCACCAATTGCCATCACGGGCAAAAAAGACTCAACCTAGAAAAAATTAATCATCTAATTTATTACCAAGCAAATCAGAGTAGGATAATGAGAAATAAACCCAAATCTTAAAACATCTCCCCTCACCCCTCCCTTCTTCCCAGGCTCAACTTCATTCCTGATTTCTCCCCCTCGTCCCCCCCCAGCGGCACAGGGGGACAGGGAATGGGGGTTGTGGTCAGTTCATCACACATTGTCTCTGTCGCTCCTTCCTCCTCAGGGGGAGGACTCCTCACACTCTGCCCCTGATCCAGCGTGGGGTCTCTCCCACATGAGACAGTCCTCCACCAACTTCTCCGATGTGAGTCCTTCCCACGGGTTACAGTTCTTCATGAACTGCTCCAGCGTGGGTCCATTCCACAGGGTGCGGATCTTCAGGACCAGACTGCTTCAGTGTGGTCCCCCACGGGGTCACAAGTCCTGCCAGCAAACCTGCTCCAGCCTGGGCTCCTATCTCCATGCAGCCACAGGGTCTGTCAGGAGCCTGCTCCAGCACGGGCTCCCAGGAGTTAAAGCCTCCTTTGGGTGCATCCACCTGCTCCAGCGTGGAGTCCTCCACGGGCTGCAGGTGGATATCTGCTCCACCATCATCCTCCATGGGCTGCAGGGGGACAGCCTGCCTCACCATGGTCTTCTCCATGGGCTGTGGGGGAATCTCTGCTCCGGCACCTGGAGCACCTCCTCCCCCTCCTTCTGCACTGACCTTGGTGTCTGCAGAGTTGTTCCTCTCACATCTTCTCACTCCTTTCTCTGGCTGCACAAATGTGGCTCCTAGGGTTTTTTTCTCCCTTCTTAACTCTGTTATCCCAGAGGCGCTACCACCGTCACTGACGGGCTCAGCCTTGGCCAGCGGTGGGTCTGTCTTGGAGCTGGCTGGCATTGGCTCTGTCAGACATGGGGGAAACTTCCAGTGAATTCTTGCAGAAGCCACCCCTGTGGTCTCCCTGCTACCAAAACCTTGCCACACAAACCCAATACACAGGGGAACTGGGATCTTACTTTTCTGAAATATTCTTGCTGTAAAAACAAGGAAAATAATCTCTTGATAAACAAGATGAAACATAAGTGATGGGTAGAAAAGCAAAGGAAATTTTTAACTGCTTACTAATAATTCATATCTATAATCTTCTGATTCTGCCAAGATTTCTTATGTTTGATCTTGGCAGTTTAGATAAATGAAAGAAAAAAAGTTGATTACGTAGCATGAAAATATAGTGTGAAAGTGCCTCATGTTGCTGTTTCAGTATGTTTTGAGCCCGTCTAGAGAAATGGAAAGGTTGTTCACTCTCTGGGGTTTTTTTAGGCTAGGATGTTTCTACCAGGGTTTAGAGCATGTCTTTTTTAAAAAAAAAAATGTTTTCAGATGGAAACTGTGATTATGCTATATGTGGGGATTCTGCATTGAAATCTTATATCAAATTATAGCAGGCTAAATTATTGCAAAATTCCTTCCAGATTTTAATACCAGTGTTTTTTTTAAAATGAATTATGTAACTTCTGTAGGGAAGCATCTGGTTGAACCTGGATGGACTCACCCACGCATTTCTGTGGGCAGCTGAGGAATGACTTGATGGCAACATTCGACAGCATGTAAAGGTTTGTCTCTCTGCATATTGCTACGTTTCTTGATACCCTTGTGCTTAGTTTTCATTTCCCCTTTCCTCCAGAAGAGCTCAGACTTCAGAGGAAAGGTGGTGAATCTGCACACTGTGAGTGTAACTTCCTGCCTGGGAGCAGAGATTGCTGAAGGAACAATGCTGACTCAACACAAAACCCAGCAGCCTTTCTTCCTTGCCACTTCTGAAATTTCAGGCTGTGCCTTGCCAAGTGGAAGATGCTGGAGTGCATCTTTGCAATTTCCTGATGTTTTTCCCCACTTTGTGGGCTGTGATGGGGTTTGCTCAGACAAACATACAAATGCCGAGGTGAAGCTGACCTTACCATGTTTTACTCTTTTTCAGCCTCTCTCAGCAGATCATCGATAACAGTCCTTCACCAAACACTGATCTTTCTTCAGAACAAACTAGTTTCTTTTTCCCTGTTCTAATCGTACTTGTTGCCTCCAAGTAGCTTTGGAGATGCTGAGATATTGTATACTTCAGAACCACAAGGCATTACATTTCACCTACATAAATAATAAATATTTTTGCCATTGACACATCTGGAGCTCCTGAACAAGGAAGCAAGGAAACTTGGAAACTGGAGATTGCAGAGTGGAGCATTCCTGTGTTGGGGAGTACCAGAATGCTTTACTCCAGCCTCAGTGCAGCCACCTTTGCATATGCATCATAATTCACCAAGTAACGGACCATCTGCTGCTTTGTTGAGGCAGCCTTCTCTTTCCCCTCATGTTCCTTAGATCTCAGCATCCTCCTCAGGCTCCCATTCTTTCCATGTTTTTGGTCTAGCTGTACCTGCTGGCCTTCAGGTCCCACTCTCTCACTGTTGTAATTATTTTTCTGCCTTAATTCCTTGTGTACCTTTTTAGACCCAGTGAGTCGTCCATTTGCATCTGAGTCAGAACAACAGAAGCAGGATCCCACATCTTCATGTAGGTGTCTAGAGTTTTCATTGCCTATAACAGCAGCAATTATCAGGGAAAGACTTGCTGCAGATACAACATTGGGGAAGCTATCCCAAACCAGCATCTCCTGAGGATACGGGAACTGCAATTTTTCAAAGACTATATGGAAAAAAGGAGGTAAACTTTCCCAGGAGTGTGTTTTCTCTTCCCTACCTTCTACGTGTTTCCAATTCTTTTACTTATCATAAAGGAGAGAGGTTTTTCAAAGTAAAAATCAGAATTTTGTCAGAATGCCTGAAAGGCATGCACTGTAGGGGCTGCAAACTTTCACAGACTAGTGGGATGAAAAATGTGGCAGTATTCCTCATCTGTTCAGTTTTCATCTCTAGCAATAAGTGAAAATCCACCATTTTCCAGTTACAGGTCATCTTCTTCCTAGAACAGTGCAGTTTCTTTTCAGAATTTCTTCAGTTGTTGTGATCGGTTTGGGTACATTGCTCCTGCATATAGTCAGGAATAGAGCAAAAGAAGAGACAGGTGACTTCTGAAGAACACAGGTCCTGTTTTCTACAGCTTTTCTCTTCTCTATGGAACTGCAGACATGGGGAAGTTCTGGTTCTCTCTGATTACAAGGTCATAGTTACTAAATTTGCATGGTATCCCAGCCCATTTTTCACACTACTGCATTGCACTCTGGCATTTTTCATCCTTTATTGATACAGACTAATCTTCCTCTTCTTTTTTACCTTTTTCCTTTATTTCTCGTAAAAAGACATTCATGACACCTTCTTAATAAAACAATGATCCTGAATTGTAAGGAATGTCTCCAAAAATCCTCACTACAATGTTACCTCTTATATCTCATATTTCCATGGAAGAGAAAACTTCTATACAGTAGAGAAACTAGCTTAGAAAGGAAAGTTTGTTCATCAATGTATTATTTCAAAATTACTCATGTGACATGATACAGTTCCTTATTTGCAACTCAGAACTTCCCTGTATCTATTGGGTCTTAAAAACCGGAAAGGTTCAGTGCAGAAGGGTTTTCTTGCAAGGCACAGGTTTGGTCTTCAGCATCAATTTGAGGTGAAGGGGAGAAGGGAGTGAAACATTTGGTCATGGCTGTCTACCTGCTCCTGATTTTTCTCTTTTCCTATGGCACATCTCTTCAAATGTCCGGTAAGTCTTTGGCCTCCTCTGAGTATGGAAGTTTGCAAGTTCTTTCTCATGCTTTCCTGATGTCTTCCTTGGTGGACAGTGAATTTAGATCTAGTCACAGCATGTAATTTGAAACAGTTTTATTCAACTCTTAAATTTGGTAGTATCTGTATAGGCATTCTTTTTCCTTAACCCAGTTTTCAAGGTGGCGTATGAGTGAAAGAAACATGTCAACAAATGCAGGCATAACCTCGGCAGCGCTGGTTCTTGAAAATCAGCCAGCTGAATGCAGGTAAAAGCTGATCGGAAATTGCTTCATCGGAACTTAGAACAGGTCAGATGTACAGGGCAGTGTCCTCTCGGCATGCACAGAACCACTGGCTGATGTGTGCTCTGAGTTTCTTAGACAGCTTATATAGACTATGGCATACTGGTCACTGCATATTAGAATCCTGTTTCCAAGCTGACGGCTTTAGGAAGGACCTTAACAGCTTCTGCCTGTTAGATTTCAGACACTTCTACTGCTGAGAGGAAAAAAAATGACGCTGTGTCTGCAGCTTTTTCCCGCAGGAAGCTCCCAGCTAGAGAACTGCAGGAGTTCAGTGCTATTGCTTGATTAGCAGCAGGGACTAGCCAATGCTGATCTAACCCACCACAGGAGAATTTCTTCTGTGCATGTTTTTGGGCGAGACCAAGCTGGTTCTAACCCATCCTTTGCTGACCTGCTCAAGAACCACTGCAGCAGGAGAGCTGTTCCAAGGGGAAATGCCATCTGGCTTGTTCAGGTCTGCACCCTTTCAGAGAAACATCACCAAGGCTGTTCGCCCACTCCCCAGCAGCTATGGGCTGTGGGGGGGTTATGAAGCCCCATTTAACTGTTCCACCTCTGGCAAGAAACCTTGGGAGGCAATAAAGTTCAATGGCACATCAGAATGAGTTGGATCATGTTGCTGTTGCTTACAGGGGGGTTAAGGGATGCAAGGTGAGCTGCAAAAATGGTCAAGATTTGGAGCAGGCTGAAGTTGTACTCCTTTTCTGAAACTGGTCTTAAGAAACAAACTCCTGTTGTGCAGTGTGTCACATTTCTATTTACAAGTGTAGCTATTAATGGCACTTAGGATACTTACTTAGCTTAACTGTACTCAGAACTGAAGTGATGATGTTGCAAGTTGAGGCTTCCCTCCCGAGAAACTCACAAGTTGAACTCTGTGAAGAAATGACTTTTTGCATAGTTGCCAAAAATTTCCAAAATAATTAAGCAAAAATGAAAAAATACCCACTTGCTTGATGAACAGAAAATCACAATGTCATTCTGGGCCAAATATAAAAATGGTTGAAGTTTGAGTATGTAAAACATTTTTAATAGCTCTAAAACAAAAAAGTCCTTTTACTTGCCAAATTAAAGCCTGTTTAATATGCTGTGTGATGGTGGAACTTTGAAGAACTCATGAAATTTAATAGAGGTCATTTTTGAATGGCATTTTGAGAACAGTGTGCTTTAAGGAAGGATGTGAAGAAGAGCAATTTCTCTTGAAAGAGCTATATTTTCAGCTTCTGTGCTGCTTGTGTCTTAAGAACATTTTGATGAATATCCCTCATACTGATGATAATCTTTCTCTATATGCTCTGTATATCCCATTTTTTTGTTGTAGAAGACTGTCAAATAGCAAGTAACTGACTTATATCTCCTACGAAATCTCTCCTCAGATGTTTGCATTCTCAATTTATTTTATAGATAATGCAATATTTTCAATCTATAATGAAGACAGCAAGCTCTGCGCCCAAGCTCAAAACTCTAGCTCAGTCATAACTACTGCTTGTGATGAGCACAACGAGTTTCAAAAGTTCAGGTGGGTCTCTGCCACGCAGCTGCTGAGCGTGGCGCTCAAGCTATGCCTGGGAGTGCTCACCAAGGATGACGATGCTGCCATCACATTGGAATCCTGTAACAGGACGAATGAGCTCCAGTGGTGGGAATGTAGAAATGAGATGCTTGCAACCCACGGCAAGGATTTATTTTTCAACTATGGCAAAGGGAAGGGGAAGAAAATCAGGTTGTCCAAATTGTCGGGCAAAGGGAGCAGGTGGAAAATCCATGGGACCACAGAGAGTGTGTGCTCCTGGCGCTATGAGGGTGAGTAGTGAAAATTAATCTATATTTCTAGGTAACTTGGCTGCCCCTATTTACAAAGCCTTCTACCACCTGCTTGTCATGTAGCAACCCTTCTTGTACAGTGACATCAGTAGTGGAGCTGACTACAAATAGGGAGTAGAAATGCAAGGCAAATAGGATTGTATACATTTCTGCATAACATGGAAAGTGCAATTCTGTCAAATGAAAGAATAAAATGGCACAGACTATGATGTAATCATAAGGGAGAATGGGAATTCTGTTTGTAGAGCAACAGCGGAAGGAAATCTATGACTGTTTCAAAATATGTCTGATGAATTTGTAGAAGTGTTGATTGTGCCATATTTAAATATTTATTATTGCTATTATTTGGTTTGACCACGTACTATCTCTAAGAAGTTAATTTCTAGATAACATAGATGTAATCCACTTTTAACAGTGTTTACCCAGTGTTTCCCAGGCACAGCCAGAAGAAAAAGTAGGAAAAAGCAAAAGGAAAAACAGTGCTTAAGTGTTTAGGAGGCAATAAGGTCTAATACACTGACAAAGGACCACTGGAGAGCAAGATCTCCTTTTCCTGCATTGTTATCCCTCTTGGGCTATGATGTAGAGTGGGCATCCCACTGGTAGGGTGGGAAGTTAAATAACAAGGGATGAAATTTTTGCTGTGCTCTACAACAGTTCCCGCTGGAATGAAGTTTGTCATAATTTTGTTCAGATAGCAGCAAATTAGACTGCGTAGAGATGGAAGCATCAATTCCCAGCTAAGTAACTTGCAAATTTAAGCTAAAACTTCCCCTAATGAAGACTAATAAAATATTCTATATATAAAAAAAATCCTAAACATCATCCAAGGACTTAAGTATGTATGCAATGGGAGAAGATGAGTCACAAGCACCTCTGACACAGTAGTCCAAGTAGTAATGAAAAGAAAAAAATTAAACAGAAATTAGTCTGAGGGCCAAATAAATGTTGTTTGAGAGTCTTAATTCTGAGTATCTTGCCATAGTCATGTCTAATTGGCACAACAGCCTTAGAAGGCTTTGTAGTAATGAAGTACTGATGCGTGGAGTGCTTGCACAACTCAGCTATGTCCATGAAGAGCTGTCTATCAGCAGACACTGTGGTGAACCTCTGATACCAACTCACTACTATTGCCCTATGTTTTTATCTGTAGATACCTATACACTGGGAGGAAATGCCTTTGGTGCACCTTGTGTGTTCCCTTTTAAGCTCAATGGTAAATGGTATGCTGAGTGCATCCCTCGGCGTGACAATCCAGGCTCTCTCTGGTGTGCAACTTCTCCAGATTTTGATAAAGACCAACTTTTTGGAAATTGTCCACTAAAAGGTAATTTATTTATAAAGATTTCAGGAAAGGCATTAAGCAAAAGTTTCATCCACTCTCATGGTCAAAATCTCCTTGGGCTGTGGAAGTAGCATTGGACAGGGAGCTGGATTCTGGCTGGCCTAGTTCACTGGTGAGCTATGCAATGATAAAAAGAGGTGTCTGCTCTTCACTCTCACTGTTTTTTCAGCTGAGATGAGGAGTAGTCCAGCTCCCAGGACTGGTAAATACATGTACAGGACTAGGTGAGAAGAAAGTCAGGTCAAATGCAAGGCAGAAAGAAGTTCAGTGGATGAGGAAGGTGAGATACAGGGAAGCAGGAGACAGTGGTGTATCATAGGATGGAGCAGAGAACAGGAGGGCTGGAGCAAATGGAAGGGTGCAGGGTATGGGCACCTTCACCTGCCTTTGGTCATCCTTATACCCACAAATCACCCAAAACAGCCTTCCAGTAACCCCAGCACAAATACCCTACCCCTTCACCCCTGCTACACATCGGATTGGAAGTGATTGTTTCTGTCACGTGGGAGGTCCGGAAGAGCATGAGGGGTCCCAAGGGAAGAAATGGCAAACTATGTGTAAAAACTTAGCAAATCATCCAGTTACATACTTTTAGTCTGCAATGAAGATTTTATTTTCTATATTATCAAGTATGATTATCTTGTCAAGTTGCTGTTATCACATTTTATAGACACCATCCACAGTGACCTTTGGAAAACAAATCCTGTGACAGGAACCCACTATCAGATAAACGCAGAGTCGCTTTTGACATGGCACCAAGCAAGAAAAAGCTGCCAGCAGCAGAATGCAGAATTATTAAGTGTCACAGACCTTCGTGAAGAAATGTATTTATTAGGTAAAGTAAAAAAACCCAACAAATAAATTAATACATATGGTTAAAATGCAGGTCAGCCCCAAGAGCTTTAACATGGATATTTCTATTTACCTTGTGAAAATAGGCCTCGGCAACATTCTTAAAAAAGCTTGTCACTTTCTCCCCCCAAAATGTATTAAAATAGTGGAAAAAAATCTAACATATATTTAAAAAAAATCTACTAAGACACTTCTTTTCCATGCTTTAAAATTTTATTTCAAGTTATACTGAATAATTTTAAAATTCAGAGGCATTGAATAACTTGACTGTTCATTTCTTTTCACCATTTAGGGCTCACCAGTGACCTAAGTGTCAGTGCGAAGCTCTGGACTGGTCTTTTCAGCGCACTTGACAGTGGCTGGCAGTGGATTGGGGGCAGTCCTTTCAGATACCTAAACTGGGCTCCAGGTAAGTGCACTTTTCTGAAATGATGACCAGCATCTGGGCCAAAAGTCTCTTATCTTCCCCAAATTCCTGTTACCTAATTCCTCTGTTTTCATTGAATTTTCACAGGTTACAGGGGATTATGGGAAAGGTAGGATATTACAGTAATAGGGATCACACCAGAGATGGATCATTATTAATTCTGCATTTCCCAGAAAAAGCAGATTGCTCATCCAAGAAAACACTTAAAACCAAATATCTACACCTCATTCGATTCTTTTTTCCCAGCAACAATTTTCTCTTCAGGCATATTATTCAAGCCAAAGAAAACCGTCATGAAAAATGATGTAAAGAGAATTTAAAGAAAAGAGAAAAACCAAAAGAGAAACATTGTATAAAAATATTTTCAATTATTCATAAGCTCAGTTACAGCTTATGACATTTATCTGATGTACTTTATCTTAATAAGTTTTCAGTATTATGATCTCAGTCACCATCTTGCATGTTGCCACAGTACATATTTTCATAACAGCTGTGGTGACTACAGGAAAATCCAAAGAGCGAGCACTCCTGTGGAACCGAATACACTTTTCACGTCCAGAGTTTAACAGTAAAGGGTGTTGAGATGTTTGCAATACTACCACCCCATAAGGAATTGTGGCTTAGACAAACTTTTACAGTGCTTTTTTCCTGTGTGCTGCAGTACTTCAACTTCTTAAGCAGTGCATGGGAGAAGAGGGGCAAGTCTCCTGCCTGAAATGTCGGCCCTCTCAGGCGGCCCACTGGTGCTCCCTCATCGCTTCTCTTGGGAATTACCACTCTAAAGAATAGTATGCCAGTGGCTTTGCGGCTGCATAAGACTTGTGCATTCGCTCCTGTGACGAGGTGAAAATTTTCAGTGTTAACAGAGGCATTCTCTGTGTTATGTGCCTCTTTCCTAAAGGAAATCCCTCTGTGGAATCTGGAAAAATATGTGGGACCTTCCAAGGTAGGAACGGCAAATGGGAAAACCATGTGTGTGATCGGAAACTGGGATATATCTGCCAAAAGAGAAACTCCTCCTTGGATTTCTCCATTATTGCCTCAGGTAAGCTGGTCAAAAAATAGGGTTATTTTTGCAGTGAGTTGAGAAATACTGGGACCATGCTGTATATGAAATGACTGTATATTGTCAAAACAAAAGGGTTACACTTGTTGACCTGAGTCAAGCACTGAGAAGACTTTAATGTTCTGGCTCATTTTAAAGATTATGTCTAGATGTAGTTCATCATTTTGAAAAGATCCCAGGGCACTAAAAGCAGCAGGATGAAGTCTTTAGTCATGTTATCCAGATTGTGAAACACTGAGGAATAACCTGTCCTCTGTAAAACACACTAACGATGTGTCCTGCAAAAAGATACGAGCCAGAGTTCATGATCCCCTTACTCTCTCTGAAACTTTTTTGCTCAATTCTGAAAGCAAAAAATCAGAATACGGGGCTGGCAACTTTTCATGATTGAATACCCTTTCCACCTGAGGTAGACTAGGTCTTATCTATGTGAAGAAAATGGTGTGCAGTTACTTCACCCGGGAATTCCCAGAATGCTACTAACTCTACAGTAACCCCCTCAACTACATAGATACTAGTATACAAGATTATTCTCTGGCTCAGGGAATGAATGGCACACCACAGCTGGCATCCTGTGCATTCTGGCTGCATCCAGACAGCTTACTGGGAACGGTTTCTGACCCATTCTAACCTCCAAATCATGCCTGGATGTTGCCTGGGGAATGCAAGTTTGCACAGGTCAAAATAATTTCCTGGGAGCATTGGACAATGTGGTTGATCACACACACCAATGCTGGGCGCACATCCTGCCCTCTTCAGTTTACTGTGTAGGTGCAGACCATGTGAACTTTCAAAGCAGTGGAAGATGGTTGGCCATACTAAATTCACATCAGGAAAGAACCACTGAACAAAGTGGCATTTCTGTGCATTTGGGATTCCTGACATGTTTGGTGCTCTCTGATATACGATTTGTGCTGTGCAGGAGCTTCAACAGGCTCCTGAGTACCTGGTGTTTCCAGAGAAAAAATATACAAAATCTCCAAAATTCACCAAGTCCCTGTGTAGGAAAAGAGTCCCTATTCTGTAAAACATGGCTGTACCCAGAGCCTCACTGAAGGGGATTTAACACAGAGTTGTGCCCTGCGAGTTTGCATGCCAAATTACTGAGTATTTACTTAATCCTGTAAAAGACTTTTTCAGTAGCTCCCAGCACAAATGGGATGGAAAAATCTGTTTTATCTTCTTTGTGATCCTCAGACTTTTGCCTCTCTGTTCTGCCAGCATGTGCTCCAATATTTCAAATTCATGTCAGTACAGGTCATTTTGATTAAAAGAAAGCACTGAACAGGACTGCTCATTAATTGTTTGAAATAATTTTTTAGATGACTTAAAGCCTTTTAAGTGCCCCAGGGAATGGGCGGCCTATGCAGGTCATTGCTATAGAATTTACAGAACACCCAAAATATGGAAAGAAGCCCAGTCTTCCTGTAGAAAAGAAGATGGAGAGCTGGCGAGTATTCATAATATTGAGGAATACAGCTTTACAGTGTCTCAGCTTGGATACAGTGAGTATTCCTCCAGGTTACTTTTTTGTCTGAAATTATATTGTTGCTATTATTCATTTAATCATTGTAACCATGATCTTTAATGTTTTTTAAAAAGTCCTTCTTCAGTCAAAAGCGAGTGTGAGATGTGATTGTTCTATTTTAAACATACCCATACCTACAATTACCTTTGTGTTCCCAGAGCCAGATGATGAACTGTGGATTGGTCTAAATGACTTCAGGGTTGAAATGTATTTTGAATGGAGTGATGGGACGCCTGTGACTTATACCAAGTGGCATCACGGGGAGCCAACCCCCACACGGAATAAGGCGGACTGCATCGTTATGAAGGGAGAGGTAAAAATCCCTCTTCTGCTTTCATGGTTTCTTCTGTCCTTTGTGCCCCAAAAAAGGAAAACCTCTGTGACAAAAAAAATGAAAAAAAGAAAAAAAGAACAGGGGGTTTAAAAGTTTTTAGGAACTTGTTTTCATTCAGAATATCTTAGTTTGGAGGGAGACTGGGGGTCCAATCTAGGAAGGTGTATGGTAGAGCACCAGAAGCAGAGACTTGGTCTGCTCTGCAACAGTTACAATAAATCTCCTGGCTGAAATTGGTTGGAATAACTCATCCTCCACCTTCAACGTGGCTGATCATAGCTGCGTAGTACAATTCTTGGAGCAAGGACTTTCTTATGTTTCTCCCAAACCACCTAAAAAATAGGTTTATTAGAGCTACTTTGGAGGCTCGTATTTCTAGAGGCACAAAAAATTAGGTGTAAGAAATTCTGTCGTGTTTTATACTCAGCATAGATTTTACTCCTCTTTGCGGTTTCTTCTTACCATGGTCAGGACGGATCCTGGGCTGATACTGCTTGTGAAACGAAACTTGGTTACCTCTGTAAAAGGAAACTTTTGGCAGAAGAATCAGGGGAAGCTGAAGTTACTTACCCAGGCTGCCAGAAAGTAAGTGTAAAACAAAAGCAGTAAAAGGTGCATTTTACTTTCACTCCCATGACGGTGAGTATCAAAGAAGTAAATTATTTTGACTGTCCTTGGCGGAGCCCTAGACAACTATTAATTTCATATGTATTGATACTTCTCAGACTAATGAGGAAATTTTTTCATTATTTAAAAAAAAATTTAGATCATCTTCCTTTTTTTTTCCACTCCCTTACATGCACACTTCACTCAGCTCTCTCCCAGTGCAGAACTGGTCACTTCACTGGTAAGGGCTGCTCTCCGCATGACAGTATTGGGTTGCATGCAGCCTTCTGGTTCAATCAGTCCACCACAGGAGGCAGGAGTATTGGAGCTATTTTGCAGATTGTTTGTAGCCTCTTGCAACAGCTACACTTACACAAAGAGAAAGCAGCGCAGGCTTTACGCAAGGAGCTGCAAAGTGTGAGTGTGCTTGCCGGCTCGAAGGCATAACCACAGCTCACTGCTCGCAAAGACCTGTGTGACCTTTATCAAGGGGCAAGACACACAGTTGTGGTTACAAAAGCTATGTTTGCTTTTCCTCTTCGTTTCTTCTCATGGCTTCTGAGATTAATTTTGACTTGGGGTGTGGCATTAACGTGGCTTTTGGAAGCATACTGTGCTGTGCAATCTGACAGCCCCTCCGCGCATCTCTGCTGTTGACACTGACAGGGCTGGATGAAGCATGGCTTTTACTGTTACTCCGTGGGGCAGTTACCAGCAACATTTTCAGAAGCAAAACGAATCTGTGAAGAAAACAAAGGCTACCTGGCTACTGTGAGAGACAGGTATGGAAACATAATTCTTGTCCTTTCATATGTGCAACTAGGATGGAAGGGCCAAACAAAAATCTCTTCCTACTTTGCAGTTTACACAGAATCACACAATCACAGAACGGTGGGGGTTGGAAAGGAAGTCTAGAGATCACGTAGTCCAAACCCCCTGCTAGAGCAGGATCACCTAGAGCAGGTTGCACAGGATTGCATCCAGGTGGGTTTTGAATATCTCAAGAGAAGGAGACTCCACAACCTCTCTGGGCAGCTTGTCCCAGTGCTTGGTCACCCTCAAAGCAAAGAAGATTTTCCTCATATTGAGATGGAACTTCCTGTGTTTCAGTTTGTGCCTGTTGCCCCTTGTCCTGTCACTGGGCACCATTGAGAAGAGTCTGATCCCTTCTCTAGACATCCACCCTTTAGATATTTATAAGCATTGATGAGATCCCCTCCCAGTCTTCTCTCCTCCAGGCTAAACAGCCCCAGCTCTCTCAGCCTTTCGTCATACGAGAGATGCTCCAGTCCCCTCATTGTCCTCATAGCCCTCCGCTGGACTCTCTCCAGTAGTTCCCTGTCTTTCTTGAACTGTGAAGCCCAGAACTGGACACAATATTCCAGATGTGGCAGAGTAGAGGGGGAGGATAACCTCCCTTGACCTGCTAGCCACACTCTTCTTAATGCACCCCAGGATGCCATTGGCCTTCTTGGCCACGAGAGCACATTGCTGGCTCATGGATAAGTTGTTGTCCACCAGTTATTCATAGTGTCTCATGCAGCACCACTCCTGTGCTGGAAAATTCATGGTAGAACTGAAGAAGTATTACAAAATACATCGGGGCTTATATTCATCAATACAAACATTTAAGCCATTGCTACTATACACCTACACTATTGCTGACCCCAGGAATTAAAAAATTGAGTCAATGCCCCAACAATTCTGAATTACTAGATTGTTTTAAAACTTATTGAACTAAAAATAAACAGATAAATGTGAAACTCTTTATTTCTTCCGGATTTGAGCTTTCCAGCCTTTTCTTCGCAACAGGCAGATCTGGAAATATACTCTTTTTAGAATAAAAGTAGATTTTTTTCCTCTGAATAACAAGATTTAAAGATCTAGACCTTATCATAAAGCTCAGTAAGACACTGTATCACTTATTTATACAGCATGAATAACACAAATGCATTAACATAAGTATTGCTTGGCTTGTGTTTTTCATTGTGCAGTACAAAAGGAGAATAGAATCACTGTAAGATCTAAACATGATTAACATTACCAAAATATAAAATAAAAATTAATTTATAAACCAATTAGAACTATAAAAGTAAGATCATTACCCTTGCTTCAATCCATACTTATCTCTTCCCACATATTAACAAATCACCTTAACTTTACCAGATTTGCTACAATGAACTGCTTGAAAAAATGAACAAATTACGACAAAGTGTGATACTTCAGTTTGGTACTTATTCTTCACAGATATGAACAAGCTTTTTTAACTTCTGTAATTGGATTCAATCCAGCAAAGTATTTCTGGATTGGTCTCTCGGACGTGGAGGAGCAGGGGACGTTCAGGTGGGCCACTGGGGATGCGGTCACCTTCACTCACTGGAACGCAGGAATGCCCGGTACGTGCCACAGGAGCCACCAAATTTCTGCTCTGGGGACCCAAGAAGCAATGGTTTGGAAGCTAAAAAGTGGTTTAGAAACTCTTCGGGCATAAAGTGGCAGAAATGACAGTGCAACTTTCTGTTTGTGCTAAAGGGATTAAATCAGGGATCATGGTAACTCCTGCCAGTAGACACCTGGGATTGCATGTGTCTGTTGGTATCATTCACTCTTTGCTTTTCAATGGTTTCGATAAGTGATTCATAGTATAATGTAAAAGGCATTTGATAAAATGTCTTTTTATGATTTAATTGAAATGCACATGAGCTATTGGCATCCAAACACAGCGGGGACAGGTTACTTGTAAGTAAGTAGCAAATGTTTGAGACAATGCAGCTATTTATCAATAAGGTTTAAAAATTTTATGTTTCATGAAGGAAGGGAGCCAGGCTGCATGGCCATGATAACAGGAACTTCAGCTGGATTATGGGATATTTTGAACTGTGAAGAAACAAACATGTTTCTGTGCAAGCAGCTGGTGGAGGGAGTGACCCCCCCGCCTCCTCCAACTATGCCCCCTCTCCCATCGTGCCTAGACGGATGGCAATCCATTCCTCAGAGCAGCTTCTGCTTCAAAGTAGGTGTTTAATTTCTGAATGCAAACGCTCGTCATTTCAAACGACAATATCCCTCGAGTATGCATGGAAGGTGGGTTTCACCCTGCCTACCTGACAGGTAGTCTGTGGTAACATGTCTGCGGCCATCCCCACGTGGTGTGGTTGGGAAGTTCTGGAAAGTGCTGTATGTAGGTTGACCTGAAGTTTGGAGTCACAGGGACTCTGAGATGATAGGAAAAGCAAAGTTGCAATAATCAAATTTGATAGATGACCACAGGCTTATGGTTGCACAATTAAATAATATGTAATAAAACTAAAGGCCAGGAGACCAGAAGGAAGATAGAAGCCCAGAATTCTGTTTCTAAATTTCTGTAATATCCAGCACAGTATTTAATTGTCCACTTTTTATAGATTTTTCAGGGAGAAAGGGAGAAAATGCAAACATGGTTTGGTGCAAGAGATTTTTGCAGAGCCATTGGAGGAGATCTGGCATGTATACACAGTGAAGAAGAACAAAACCTAATAGCTGGCTTGTAAGTATTTGCACAGTCCATCATTTAAATACAGGAAAGAAAAAAATATTTTAAAAATGACCTTTCTGAAAGACATAAAGGATTTCTGGTGATCAATTTCTATGTCGCAAAGACAGTGTGCATCTTTGCAAAGTGGCAGGAGGAAATGGGTAAGAAGAGGTGAGCAAAAGGGTTTCTTGACAGGCCTGTGGAAAGGTGGTGCTATGTGTTGAAGTAGCTTGAACATGCACAGAAATGAAAGAAGGATCATCAAAACTGGTTTCAATTGAGTTTAGTTCAAAGAGGTAAAACTGATTTTTTTAGCTCATGTGTAGTTGATCAGTAGATTAAATACTCTTGATTAAAGGAACAGTTTTTGCTGTTTTCCTTCCTTAGTTAAGGGGAAAAATTGGAAGAATAAGGAAAGCCTGACCTATTGATGTGCTTGTATAAATGCTTAAATCAAGCTTATGAGCAGGCTAGTACAGGCAGGTCTGAATTTGGATGCCTAAGCTACTTGGTAGAACAAGACCTTAAAATATATTTTCATTTAGCTCAGTATTTGTGGACTCATGACATCTGTGATCTTTCCCATGAAGCTCTCTGTTTCACTGCTTCCTGCCTCATGCAGTGCCAGGGTGTTTTTCCCCACAAGAAAACTGAATGATTACTTTATATGACTGTCTCAGATGATACGTTGAGCATCAAAATGCTGCAAATAATGTAATGATATATATTCTCCTTCTCTGTTTCACACTGTGTCTGATTGTCTATATTTGTAATAATTCAGAAAGAGAGATTATCTTCACTTATCTTACTGGATGGGTTTAAGTGCCTTGGACTCCGACAGTGGATTTATATGGAGTGATGGCTCACCAGTGAGTAAATAATTTCTTGTTCCAGCTTTTTGTCTAGTTTGCCATTTATATCTTGGCAGACAGCTCTTACAACTCCTCCTATACAAGCTACAACTCTAGGAATTATTTTTTATCTTTTGATAGTTCATAGTTCCAGATAACAGTATGACATTTAGATTAATGAAATAACACCAAAGGTGATGGCATATTGCTTATGATCTAAGCAAATCCATATATTCCCATTTGTCATTTACTGTTGGAAATAATTTTGTATGTTTATACTAGCTAGACTTCTTTGCCCTCATTGTCTTAAGCAGACTGAGGTCTGGAAGGCCCAAGTCCATATGGCAACACTTATTGATTGTCTCAGGTTGAAACATCAGAGCAGGATAACCAACCCAGGGGTCAGAGGAGGGTACTTAGGTACTTCTTCCTACAACTTGACAGAAGAACTTAATCTCTCCTGATACCAAAGAGGGCAAGAACTTTTTGGCTTACTAACATGGCTTATACATACAGAGATGTATCATTATGCTATGCAAGGTTCATGTCCTCCTTACAAGGTCTGGCACTGAAGCACATGACAGACCATGAACTCAAATGAAGTATATTCTTCTTTAACTGGATAATATGACAATTGTTTCACTTTGGAAGGAAAATAGTAACAAAGCTGTGTTTCCACTATAGGTAAATTTTGAAAAATGGGCACATGGAGAACCAAACAATTATGACGGAAATGAAAAATGTGGTGTGTTTAATGGCTACAATAATATGAACTGGAATGATTTATATTGTGAACATATGCAGGACTATGTTTGCCAAATAAAAAAAGGTAAGATGACTTTCTTCCTTGAGCAACTTTTAGAGACAGATAAGAACATCCTTTCTAGGTCAGATCATGCTATCTGTATGTATTAGAGCCAGCTGGGCCATCAAGAACAATGAAACACTTAATATATTTTAATTTAAATAAAAGCATTTGAAAACTATGAATTCATCCATGAGATACACATGTAAGTTTGGGATGTATATGCAGGAATATGTATGTTGAGGAAGTGAAATCCAGCAGCCTAAAGTTGAGCATAGTTTCTGTAAGCTTAACTTGTGATTGGATCTAACAAGGTAATTTGCTGAGTGTAACACCTTTTTTTTCAGATATTCTGAGACATTCTGTGACAAAAATAAGCATACTGAATAACCCTTAAGATTAATTTTACTACTTGGAATTAAAATGCTAACAACTGTATAAATATATTTAATTGAGACATGTCTGAGAAACATAATATACTCAGATATTGATTTACATTACAGGAGCATCACTGAAACCAGAGCCTACTTCCACATTCAGTAAGTCTTGTACTTCCAATAATAGAAATAAATTAATATATAATGATGTTAATTTCTATTACAGACACTCTGCTTAATGTTTTATCTTGCAGATTATGAATATATTGTTAGTGAAGATGACTGGATAATATATAATCACAAGGAATATTACTTCAGCAAGGAACCAATGCCTATGGAAAAAGCCAGGGACTTTTGCAAGAAGAATGGTGGTGATCTTGCTGTCATTGAAAGTGAAACTGAAAAAAAATTTCTTTGGAAATATGTAAGAAACACGTTTAACTTCAAATATGCACCATTCTGTCCTGCACTGAGGCACCTTTTTCAGCTATGAAATACTAGAAAGTGATCCCCATCATAAAAAAATCACCTTTCGTGGGCTTATCTATTTAGGAACTTTATCATAATAATTCTTTTGACAAATTGCTACATGTAGACAAATCCTCAGCTTCTTTTCAAGAACACTCTCAGAGAGCATCTTTCAAAACCCTTGCTCTGTTTAGCTGAAAGGTACAGTTATTGAGTATGCTTTGTTTTCCAACTCATTCTCTTCACAGAATTCAGAAAAGTTTTTCCCCTATTTTTGTCAAAACAGATTTCAGATTTTCAGTAAAAGGTTTAAGCCAGAATATTCTCTAATAAGAAATGAATAATCTGATGATAGTATACTCTTTTGGAAATAGTTTCATACTATTAAAACCAAATATGATACCATCCTTTCCTCCACATGACTAAGTACTAAAACCTACCATTTACTTGTCAACTTCTGGCAAATTCTCACCATACTTTCCTAAAACTTTTAAAAATATTGCTTTATTTTATAGTCTGCTTAAGAAGTGGTTCTTATCTTCTTAAATAGCTTCTTGCTCCATTTCTTTTTCATCTCGTTCTGCTTTTTTTTTTTTTTGGTTTAAATTTGAATACTGGTAGTTGGATAAAAATTTTGCATTTTGCAGTTCGGCACATAATCCTAGCAACTCCCCGCACATTGCATACTATGCAATAGTACAACCGAAACTAAAGCGATTTTTGAGAGCTTCCTTATTTTATTTGCAATGTTTTCTTACAGCTCATTAAAATTCTTATTTTTTGTGTTTTAGATTTTCTATAAAGATTGGGGAAATAACTTTTATATTGGCTTAAGTGTGAGTCTTGACAAGACATTCCGGTGAGTAAAAACAAATTAAGTTTATCAGACTCATAATGTGAATGTTTGGCATGGCTGTCTGTAAGAGACTGTTGAAGTTCAATGACTGACAAAACCTGTCTGCGGACATGTTTTGACATAAATTTTAAAAATATGATTCTGCTCCTCTGGAGAGCACTTCTCCCATAATTTCAGTATCTATTTCTCCTTCTTTTGGTTCTATGCTTTGCTTTTGTATTGTGAGGCTGTGATGTTCACTCATAGTCAGTGCAGTGTCACCCCCTTTTCCTTGTTAGATGAAAGATAACATTAGTTGGAGGTCTCTAGGATATTGCAGAAGGTACTGGCAGACATTACTGAATATTCAAATGATCAAAGACAAAGAACCCTCAAAACCTGCAGTGAGGCATCATGGTGGTTTTTAGAGGTGAAATACCAATGCTGGAGAGCCCTTGTCTGGGAGTGATTTCCAGATGGTTGCACTGTCAGAGCTGAGGGCAGGACAGCTTCAGGCTACACAGAGTCACTACTCTTGTACAAATGTCTTTGGAAACAAATTGCCCTGGGAATGTCCTAAAGCTCCCCTGGAGCCTTAGATGAGTTACAGACACATTTGTGCTGTGGCACTATTCTCCTCTGGTCCCAACATCTCTATCCCAACCCCTTCTTTTTCTACTGCCTCCTCCTGGGATTTGAAGCTTGGTCAGATGAGTCTCAGCCTCTTCTTTTCAGCCTTTCTCCTGTCATCTTGGCCAAAAGCCACAGAGGCTGGATAGTCTCATCTAGTGGAGCTCCTGCTTTCTACATCACATCTGCTGCTCTTTGTCCAATTCTCCCTTGCTCCCTCATTATTTTAATCCTCCTCCCTGTTGGATGATGGTGCCACTATTTGTCTTTATATTATTCCTCCCAGTTTATTATGTACTGGTTTTTTCCTATTTGGCTCAGAAAGATTTGCAAGTGGGAGTAGCTAGGCATCCTCTTGAATTACTTATCTGGGGTTTACTCGCAAAAACACACATACAGCTACTAAAATAGGCTCAGGTTTCTGTTTCTGTGCTCCAGCAAAAGCCGGGTCCAGTGCTACACTGGCAGGTTTCCTGCAAGCTATCAATGCTCAGAGGCCAAGAAAAGCTGGGACCGCCAGTTGAGATGATTAGTTCAGAACTGGTCCAGGTCTACAGAGTAGGCAGTTGGTATAAAGGTATTTTTTAGTAATTCCAAGTGGAAGGTCTTCGTTTTCTTTTACCAGAGAACAACGTGTGTGTAAGCTAGGATATAGGAAACTTAAAATACAAGCTCTAATACGTCCTTTCCAAAGAAATATTAACTAATTCCACTAAGAACTGTTATTCCTCCAAATGACTTCTTTCAGATGGATGGATGGAACTCCAGTGAACTATGTTGCCTGGGCTCCAAATGAACCTAATTTTGCAAATAATGATGAAAACTGCGTGGTCATGTATACCCAAACAGGTGGGTGCTGTAACAACAAACAACATTCATTCTGTATGGTGTGGCACAGGCTTGGAAGGGCTGCCTGTGCAAGGGTGGGTAAGTTATAACACTGAGCAGGCTGATATTTGGTAGTTTAAAAAGCATGGGAAAATAAATCACGTTGTCTTCTTTCATTTATGCACTGTTAAAAAATTCAACTCTATACAGCTAACACATTGGATTACATCTGCAATTTGATTCCTAGCTTTATCAGAAAATGTCAATGTGAACAAATCAGTTAAGCATCAGACTGTCTGCAGACAGAGTCAGTATTGTTTTTCCTCTAACCTCTGTCTATTTTATGACTACGTCTCGAGGACATCAGCTGTCCGTTATCATTGTGCAGTTCGTGAAAATCTAGGGCTTGGGCATGGTTTTGATTATTACTGAACAATGCTATACACTATTTTAATTACAATAAATACAAATATTCTTTCATACAGAGAGTTGGAAGTAACTGCTTACACTAGCCAATCAGTCTTCTTTGGAGCAGTTAATCTCCTCTACTTTTAAACATTTCTAGTCTCAAAATCTATAGCAGAGGTAATCTTCCTAGGCTCTCTTAGAGGTCAATGGAAAGAAATGAACACTTTTGGGGTGTAAATAGTATGTCCTGTTTTGGAAATCTTCATTAAGATGAGATGAATTATGTCCTTAACTTCACTGAATTATAATGACAATATCTCCATTAAACATAAGGTGTGATTGGCTCTGCTGTAGATAGTGACCTTGTAACTTTCTGCAGCTAATGAAATGAATGCCTTTTTTTTATTCATACCTGATCTGTAAAATGGGGATGGTGATGTTAATGTTATATTCTTACATCACACTCCCATATGGAGAAAAGATACCCAGAGGACTATAAGACTGTAAGAAGCTCAGGTAGTAAGGTGACAAGGACCAAGTACCTTAGATACACAGAGCGATCCTAGAGATCTTACAGATCTTAGAAAGCTGAATTAAGCATTTGAACTAAAACTTCCCTTTGGCAATGCTATGGTTTTGCAATATTGAAATATTTCTGTTCTCAGACAAAATATTCATATTCTGAATTTTGATGGAAACCTGAATATTTCTAAGGAACACACAAAAAATTACTCATTATTTCTGGGAGAGAGAAATACAAATACTGTAATCAGTTCTACTTCCTATGATAGATTTGCTTTAGGAAAGGAGAATTTTTATCCCAGTCTTAGTTGCATTTAGTTTTTCTTTTATTTCAATTTGCTTTCAGGTACATGGAATGATCTCAACTGTGGCAGCATTGAGTTATTCATCTGTGAAAGGCTTAACACTACTGTTCGTCCAACCGTTGCTCCCACTTCACCACCACCAAAGGGTGGGTGTCCAGAAGACTGGCTCCTCTTCGATAACAAGGTGCAGTATGAAATGTCAGTATATTGTATTTTAAAAAGAGCAGAATAAAACCCATATTTGATTAATTTTTTTCAGTGGTAGCAGGGTTTTCAGGTGTCACAAAATACGTACTGAATTTGTATATTTAAAGACTCTAAAAATATGATTCCTGAAATAGAAATGATAATCTCTATTGGAATCGCAAGAAGAAAGCTTCATTTTATAGTTTTGCTAATATTTTCTGTTGCCAAAGATGGCTGAGCAACTTTCTTTATGTGGAGCTGTTGTATGTTCCTTCTTCCATGTGTATGCTAAAATATTGGGGTTTATGCTAGTTTTCTAGTATAGATCTTCTATTTCATAAAGACCTGAAGACAAGCTAGAAAGGACTGTTAAATCAGCTAATCTCCCTTTTTGCTTAAAATATCCAGTTTTTTTGGTGCGTTACAAACAGATATACTTTCGCTGGAAATGAAAATGCCATCTAGTTACCGATTTGGCACATTTCTCTTTTTCAGTGTTTCAAAGTATTTGGCCTTGATGAAAATGATACGTTGACATGGCATGCTGCACGGAACAATTGTATTGATTTTGGAGGAAACCTGGCTACTATATCAAAAAAGGAAACTCAAGGTATAAAGTACTAATGTTTTGATACTGGATGGGACATCAAGTAATTCCTGATAAACAGATAAAACCAGATGTTATAGCTTCTTCAATATATGCTGTTATTTATGCCCAATTAATAGCAAGTTTTGTTGAATGAGAAATTGCACCTTTTGAAAAAAGGCTTGAAAGATTTTAGTGTCTTGATTAACTTTTAAAATCACAGCTTTGGGTCAAATATAGGATGTACAAAGGAATTCATACTGATCAAATATTAAGATTTTGTATTAGGGGCTTGTCATGTAAAAAAATGCCCATGCTTTGATTTTAAGTGTACATGTAAAAATTGAACACAAAGAGAATAATATCCAAAACAAATCCCTGTGCACTGAGCTGCTGAGCCAAAAGCCGTGGGTGTCAGTAGAGGATGTACCCTCAGGCCACAGGATGCTGGAGACCCAACTTTCTCCTGTTCCCCTTGCTCTGCTGGAACTCAGCCTGCCGGTCTTGCTGCTCAGCACGTTGCAGGTTTTTTAGTGAGGCCTTATGTTTGCTCAGGAAATGCAGTGCCTCAGCTCCTGAGGGCTGCACATGGACCATGTCCTCGTTCACTCCACCAGTGCTTGTGGTTTGTGCTTTTTCTATAGCAGAGCAAGGACAGTCAAAGGACAGTCTTTTAGAGGAAAGTCAGTCTAGGCAGGAGCTCAGGGAAACGGCATCTGGCCTCCCAAAAAGCTGAGGTCTCAGTATGAATATACTTGGTTAATAAGTAGTTTTATTTGTGTTATGCCTGTTTAGAATTAAATCTGGTTAACAGAGAAGCTACCAAAGAAGAAAATGGAGTGCATGGTCTGTAGGCTCATTTTCTATATGCCAAGGTGTAGAGTACTGATTTTAACTTCTGTAATAGCATTAAAACATTTTCCCTTCTTCCTCAGATGATAAAAAATGCAGAAGAGTGTACACATAAATCCCTTTAAAAATGTTGAAAATAATTTCATGTATAAAAATTTGCCCATCTTTGAGTTTGTTGATACTTTTCCAGACTTCAACATCAGATGACTATCTATTATTTTCATTTGTATCATAAAATTACCACCTTATTAAAAAAGAGAAAACCAAGATTCATCGTCCAGGTTCCAGGCACTCTAGAGTCTACACTACTAGGGAAACGTGCATTTAGTTTCCCTCCTTGTACAATTTTTCTTTTTTTTCCTTCAGCTTTCCTCATGTCCCTCTTAAAAAATGCTGCAGCTGATGCTTGGATTGGACTGAATGACATAAATCAGGAGCACACATATTTATGGACAGATGGAAGCCCAGTTTACTATACAAATTGGGCGAAAGGTTCCCGAAGTTATTATAGTAAGGTAAACATTAATCTCTGGTTATCACTCAAACATTATAACTTTGGTAGATGAATAAAATGTATGTAGCTACAACTTTATTTTCTGTAAAGTTTCCTTTATGAAGATTTTTAGTGATCTTGTTGCTTTTGAAAGCAGGATAATCAAATGGGAGATCGACTTTCACACACTTTTTTCAACTTCTGTGTTTTGTCATGAATTTTTTGTTATGAATCCAGATAGATGTTTGGAAACATTATGCCAAACTCAGACAAGTAAGCATTTCCCTCACTTTACCATGACTGATCAGGATACTCAAATAAACCATAGCTTAGCAGTAACTGCATAATTTTGGGATACAGTGAATGCTATTTAGACTTGATGAAAATAATCACATAACTATGTATATTTACATTTCTTGGCACTGAGGTTAAGATAAATGTGTTGAACAAAATCCTCAACAAGATCCTCCTGGATCTTCCTTTCTCAGTTTTATCTTCTTCCTCTATACCCTCTATAAAATCTTCTTTCTGAAAGATGTCTTCTGCATGCTTTGAAACTTCCAGCACTGCTATAACATCTTGTGTTTAATTGCAAGACAAAACTGAGTGTTATTCAATAATTGTAAAATGGCTAATATAGAATACTGTACTTGATAGTGCTACGTCTGTACTCCTGTGCTAGCTTTACCAAGTTTACAGAATTGCTTTGAGTCCAGCTAAAATTGGAAAAAGTTATTTGAGGTCTGACCTCTGCTGCCATCCAGGCTACAGCTGGATTTTGGAATCTCCGGGACTTCCCCATCTCACACACATGTACACTTTCTGTAGAAGGCTATGCCCATTTCCCTGCGCAAGTTGCTCCACATACACCTTCCTTCACTTGCAGCCAAGATCTGGGCTAATGCCCCTGAGGGGGTTTGGAGGTAGCATGATGTTAGGCTGATATAAGGTTGGGAAAGCTACTGCCTCCCCCTGCAGAAAGCCAAGCAGCATCTTCTTATGCTGGGGGAGGAAAAAGAGGAAGGTAAAAAGCCCAAATTGCAGTGGAAAGGGTTGGGGATATGTCCCCCACAAAAGGTTGTTTCTGATCACTACCTCTACGTTACTGAACCGTGGTGACAGCTTTGTTTCCTAGTGCCGGATCAGGGCAGGAAGAGGATTTCAGCTCTCCAGGCAAGCTTCAGTGCTGAGGAGAGTTTCTTCATAACCTCCAGAAAAACAGCAATAGAGCTGACATACCCTGTGGGCCAGACCTAGCCCATGGATGTTTACCTGCACACACACAGGTACCCGTGCGTGCACAGAGATTATATATACATGGATAGTCCCAGACACTTCCTCCTGCCTCTGTGCTGTGCGTTGCAATTCCCTCCATCAAAGTACGAACTTCTCTAGGGCTGAATTGTAAATGCTTATTGTCATATTATTGCTCCTGGCCATTGCTTGTATGCGTTCATATATATGACCTTCACATCATTCATCTGTGTGTGCCTGCGTGCGCTAGGTGGGTCTGTATATCCAGCAGGACTAGAAGCTTTTCCTGTCCATCCACATCTTTTTCTTGTTAATCTCATTTCCCCTGTAGGATGACTGTGTCTTTATGTTGAAGAACCCTATTGAACAGGCAGGGAAATGGAAAGATGAAGAATGTAAAACAAGCAAAAGCTACATATGCCAGAAAAATTCTGGTGAGTTTTCTTTCACCACTCTAGTACAGCTGATTTATTGTGGTTATGTCAAACTGATGTTAAAAGTGACTTTCCCGTATTCAATCCTATTTTAACTGAAATTACTCTGACAGTATCACATGTACTATGGACCATTTTAACAAAATGAATATACATTTTATTTTTTGGAGAAAAACTCTTAACCTTTCCTATTTTAAGGACTAGACCAGTAAATAAAAAAAAAATCTCTGAGTTGTCACGTATTTTACTATTTCTGGAGATCAGGTGGGAGAGAGAGAGAGGAGTACTTTGTCTTTGTATGGGTAAATTCTTTAAAACTGAAATTCTACTGTTACACTTAAAAGCACTGCAACTTCTTTAGTTGGGAAAATTGCCCTGCTTGATTTCCTTTACAGTCTTACTCAGGCAAATTCATCGTCAGCAGTTATATCGCTCTGCTTGCTCCTGATGTCAGAAATACAAGTGCTAATATATAACGGAAAGAATGTGGGGGTTGTACCCTGAAATGCCCTACAGTATGCTTTGGGAAGGTCTAGAGCTTGCAGGGCACATTCCTGGAGGTGATACAGTTATTTATACTGAAAGGTCATTCTAACAAGTATTAGAAAATTTTGTCACAGAACATGAAAATGAGGCTTTCATCACAGCAGTGATGTGTTGGGACACATCTTAATTTGTTATTCCAACCTCTCTTAAATGCTTGACTACTCTAGTACACTAGATCTTCTCTCAGTGTTATACGTCTAGCCAATGTAAAGCATTTGACGTTTTGTTTGCTTGTTACAGACCCCAAACTGCAAAACTTCCAACCCTTAGTTCCGATGTTTGGCTTTAACAATTACGGTGATGAACGCTATGCAGTCATCAACTACAATATGAGCTGGGAAGAAGCACAGCAGAACTGCAGAGACCAATCTGCAGAACTTGCCAGCGTTTTGGATCCTTATGTTGAATCTTACCTGTGGTTACAAATATTAAAGCATGGGGAGCCTGTATGGATCGGTCTTAACAGCAACACGGTGAGTCCATCAAATGCTTGTGCCAACCATACTGCTACCCTGGATCAGCATAGATCAGCCATCCTTGCTCTGAGGTTGACAGGATCCACTGCTGTGGGCGTTGTTTGCTGCCATGTGCTATCGGTCAGATCCGTGAATGTGTGGCAGGCATCAAAGTCATGCTGAGGTACCTAACTTCCCACCACTTCAGGGGTTTTACATATCTAAATGTTTGGCCATAATGTAAGTTATAACTGCTGCAGCCTGCTTTTCAAGGGCCACCAAGGATGTAGCTGGAGTAGACTAAAAGTGGCTGTGAAGTTTCCACTTCCTACACCATGGTCTACCACATGCTGATATGGGGGAGCATTGCTGTTTCTGAAGACACACTGTGGAGCACAGCGTGGAAACTTGGGTTAAAAACAGTTCTTCCTTCATGAGGTTATTTTAAGCCTTGTTTTAGTTTACAGACTAGCACTACAAGAGCTTGTGCTGGGCAATAGGGGAAACAGCAATGTGCAGCATAGAGGCAGGAGCAGGCTCTGGCAATGGGGACACCTTAGGCTGATTTTTGGAGCTGAAGTCAGTGCCTTGTGAAAAACTGCCATCAGACTCAGTCAGCGAAGAGTAGAAAGGTCTGACAGGGGAAGCATCTGTTAGAGACATGTGAAAAGAACATGAAAAAAGATGATGCAGCTGGATATTTGTGGAAGCAGAGTTGTGAGGAAATCAAGAGAGCAGAGGTAGAGCTGGAGCTTGGTGGGACATGGGACTGGGAGAGGTCGCAGGTGTTGAGGTGACAGGAACTATAGCCACACTTCAGCGAGAGCAGACACTGGGAAACCAAGATTAGACAGGAATCTGGGATGAAACATGGCCAAGGACTTCAATGGAAAATGAACAGGAAAGGAACTGGCACAAAGAACTGGATGGGAGCCTGCCTCCAAAGATCACAGGAAGAAGGGGCTAGGCTGCACAGGACGGCGTGACAGGAGCCATGGCTGTGACTAATGTTGGTCATCCTCTGCAAATAGTGGTGAAATCCACTGAAAAAATACATGCTCAGCTTGTTTCTAGCAGCTGGTCCTTACAAGAGCTAGAAGCCTACCACGAGCCCTGTTAGCATGGGTGGCAGAGGTCTATGGTGTGAGCCCCATGAAAAACATTATCAGTATTGTATTCCTCTCTCCAGTGGAGCTTCTGCTTTTTCTGTTTGTTTTCTAAATATATAGAGAAGCCTGTGTCAGAGGAATGCTAACAATAGTTTCTCTGCAATCTTTGTTTGATCTGCGTGTATATGTGGACTGCTTTGATACAATCTTCAACTGTATATTCACATTTCTTAACACAAGGCCCTTTGCCCTTCTGCTGCATGAGGCGGATGGTGTGAATTGAATAATGTAGGTAGTGTATTGAACGATCACCTTCAGGACCACTGCCCTTACTGCTACGGAGAGTGGAAGACTGGGCCAGACTGTTATGTATTCATGATAGAGGATGAACTAATTTTGTGTGAGAAACTGTGATTCTGATGTTTTGTAACTTTTAAATACCTGCAAGGGCGATCTTAATGCTCTTTCAATTTTATTGTATGTGACACAATCTTTATTGTCATTTGCTTTTAGACTCGTGGCCATTACATGTGGTCAGATAGAAGGAGGAGCAGGTATCATAACTGGGCCAGTGGAGAACCAAATAAGAACACAGCCTGTGTCTATCTAGATTTGGATGGTTTTTGGAAGACAGCATCTTGCAATGAAACATTTTCATCTCTCTGTAAACAATCCGATGGTAAGTTGTGAATGGAAGAAATGCAATTAGGGAGATTGGAATTTAAATTCATTGCTTTATTTGAATTTAGCTTTTCCACATATGCAAAGATTGTGATAGAACATGTATGCCTTGTGATAAGCTATTGCTTTTGTTAAGGAAGAACTCCCAGATCCAGTCTGTCTTGAGTGATTTCCAGACATTTCATTTCACAGGCCAGTCAACATATGCACATTATAAAGACAAATGCAACATTTCATGCCACAAGCAATAGATCTTTTCTGCATCTTTGTTAGTAAGGAGCTGCAGAACCAATCAACTTTAGCCTAACTATGAATATGTTAATGATATATTTTTACATTTAAAAGTATCTTTTCTAATATTGGGAGATAAGAAACTTCTGTCATTGTAACAGCCAAATCGATTAATTTATATTTGTTAAAGTATAAAATCCTGGGAAGCTTCTACTGAGATTCTTCAAAGCTCAAATATTACATCTCATTTTCAAATGTATTTTAAATTATATATGAAATTTATGGTCTCTGCACCATATTTCACAGCAAATTTTGTATTCATTTAAGCTCTGCTTTGGCTGTAATCAGGCAATGCAATAGGCTACTTTAACATAGTTTAGGATGTGTGTAGAAGGACAGGCACAGACAGCCTCTCTGACCAGCCTTGCTACAAACTGGCTGGACACAGGCTACTGGTTTGTGGTGGTGGTGTTGAGATCCTTTATGTATACTCATTCATACCTCATTCTGTTTCACAAGTTTTAAGTAAAAATTGCCTCGCTGAAGACAATTGCAGTATGACTGGTGTAAGCCTGCTTTAGCAGAATGGAGAAACAGCTCCAGCAGTATAGTTTATTACTAGTCTACCATGATTCGTTCAATCTTTTCTCATTAACTAAGCCTATGGGATGATATTCCTTTTTCTGGAATCACTGTCAAATTGGTAGGGCTGATGTGTGGTGCAGGAGTACATGTTTCCCTTGGCTTTTAAGACCCCACTGAAGCCTGTGTGTCTCCTTAATAGAGTTAATCCCTAGTGAACCACCACAGCTTCCTGGAAAGTGTCCTGAACCGAAGCGCGGTAGATCTTGGATTCCCTTCCGTGGTCATTGCTACTACGTTCATACCACTTCTGAGGAAAGCTGGCCTGATGCTTCCATGACGTGTATTCAAATGGGTAAATGCTTTTCTTTATTAGTATAGTTTATAGGTTGTTTGTGTGTTTGGTTTTTTAGTCCAGAACAAAGAGATAATACATAGATGTGTATGTATATCAATTATAAGCTACAGCTAATTTAAATTTATTTTCAAGCTTTTCTTCTATATGAAAAAGCTGATCATGAAACATGTCATGATTGCTTACTGAGATGATTAATTTCTAATGGACAATCTTGCTGAAATTATATGTAATATTTAATTGATATTTTTAGGTGCTTCTCTGGTTTCCATAGAAGATTCAGCTGAAATGGACTTTCTCTTACTTTATTTGTCTCCACTTGCAAGTGACTTCAGAAAGTTTTGGATAGGATTGTTCAAAAATATTGATGGTAAGTATTTCACAATGCATACTGCAATGAAAATAAATACTAAATAAACAGAATACTAAATAAGACTAACATACTAAATACTAAAAAATCAAAGAGAAATCAGCTGTTAAATGTTTTGTAGCTTTTTTGCTAAAATACTTAAAACATAAACCACCAAGAGGTCTACACTTTTTGTATCTTTACTGTAATTACAGTATATTTCAGTCTGTAAAAGGTTCTAGCTTAGCACTACAGTAGTTAAGATGTTTCCTGCCACTTTTTTTTAACTCAAATTGCTTGACATTTAACCAGTGTTAGTCTTTTAAGAAAAATACTATCTTGTAATTGAAAGTTGAAGCTTATTTCTAAACAACACAGGGAATAGCAGCTCATACAAGCTGCCTAGCAACATTTCTTGATCTAAATTTCAGGGTTTTTTCATAAATTTTTTGGTGGAACTTTTCATTTTCATCCAAAAATATTTCAGATTTTTTTTTTAACTGCAAATTTGATCTGGTTTTCTATATCATTGTAATTCTGAAGCCTGTTTTTCGTGGCAGAGTTTGAAGGTACAGCTTCAGCGAGAGTGTAGACTGCGCTGCAATGAGTGGCCTTGGCCATGGCTGCCCAAGTTCCTGTCTCTCACCACCAGCAAAGGCAGGCACCTTGTTGCACCATGGGCCAGATTCATCTGTTCTGGCTGAAAACTAGCAGTACAAAAGCAGCGATGTGTTCCTAACCTGGCACACTACACTGCCACATTGCTACATGCAGTGCAAGCAGAGGCAAGAGGAAAACGCAGCTGCAGACTGGGGATGGAGGAGGTGGCACTGAGGCATTTGTGAGTTATATCAGGATGTGCTGCCACGAAAGGATAAGATAACTGATTAATCCAGCTCTAATAAAGCAGCTATTCACTGATGTTGGATACACACATAAAGAAAATCTCCTGAGCGATCTGGATCCTTGAATTGCAGAGTGTGGTTCACACAGGTGCTCTGCTTTTCTTAAGGCTCCCAGGCACAGGTGAGTCCTGGGCACAGGCTTCAGCTGAAAGTCCTTGGGCAGCCTGGGCACATCTTCCTTACATCACTGACAGCCACGGCCCTGAAGGCTAATGGAGTTAACTTTGTCTGTGAGCATTTACATTTGGTACATTCCCATCTGAATATCTCTGGCTGTTACAAGAGTGAGAAATGAGCCCTCTGCTAATTTAATCAACTAATCATTTCCATATCTGATGTCATTGTGCCTGGTAGACTACAAATGATCCCCCACTTCATTCTCTCACTAGGTAATATTTTTAATTTTAGGGGAATGGATATGGACAGATAGAAGTGAGGTAGAATTTGTCAACTGGGAGAAAGGAGAGCCTACAGTAATATTTGATGAACACTGTGTTGACATGGATGTCTCAAGTGGAACCTGGAGGAACTATTACTGCTCCGTTGACCAGAATTTTATTTGCAAAATCCCAAAAAGTAAGTTCTGAATTTCTGTGCACTGGGTTATTTTAGAACTAGTGGTTAATATACATCAAGATCAGCTGCTTATGCACTGGGTTTGCTTTATGCATTGTTGCTGCTGCATGTGCATCTGCATCAAAGCCAAGAGTAACATTATTTATCATAGTCCTTAAGAGAAGTTGGAGAAGAATCTGAGTCACCGTTTTCTCCTTGCAGTTTAAAAGCATTGATTTCTTGGCATTTGCTGTACCCTGGGATAGGAGAGAACATATCACCTGGTAAAAGTGCAGAGAAAATTCATAGTCATTATGGTTAGAGTGCAAGGGGCAGTAGATGATGAATAGACTAGTGCTGAGAAGAAAGGCAGCCACTCTCCTGATAGCTAGGCTGAGGGCAGCAGTGCAAAGTCACTGAGCTCCTGCAGAAGGAAGGTAGGTGCTGCCACTGGGGTCAGTGCCAGTGAAATGTGCTAGGATCTGCTGGACGGCCAAGCAGAAAGCATCAAGTGAGGGTGGGCAGTGGGGCCCAATAATTTCTCTGCTGACACAGGCATGGGGAGACATGCCAATACAATCAAACAGCACAGTATATTTCATTTTTAATGGTTACTTGTGGTCCTGTGGTTTTTTGGATGTCAACCCATGCAAAATCAGAATGTCACAGGCTGGGGTGAGTCCCTCTTGCATGCACAGAAGTGTTCCATAAAGCATGAAGGATGTAAATCTGCACACGTGCAGCTAGCATGAGTCACCGTACACATACAGATTCAACTGTGTTTGCACACGTCAGCTGGGAGACAGTTTGAAACAGGTGAGATTTGCCATTGGCAAAGAGATCCCCTGCACAAATACAACAGATGCATTGTGGAACCCATTGAGTCTCCTGCTTGTAGATCTCCACAGGTTGGCAATGGACTCATCTGTAAGCTTTGTAGGGCCCAGCCAGCCAGTCCTGCAAGCGATTATCTGAATCATACTCTGTAATCAATGGGGGGAGGAAAAGGAAGTTGCCTAAAAATACAGTCTAAATGCTTTTAAGTACAAATGTACTTTTCACTTTGGCAAGTGTAAAAAATTGACTTCTTCCATGTGAAGTGTCAAGCCTTACAGTTTGGAAGCATAAAAACTTTGAATATCTGTCTCTCCTACCAAAAAAAAAAAGCGTTCAAAGCAATTAATAGTGAGACAATAGAGGGGTTTTTTGTTTGGGTTTGGTTTGGTTTTTTTCCCCCCAAATATTTTTAACAAGAATATTTCATGGATTCAACCTGAATTGTCAGGGAAAATGTTTTGATATATTTTTCATCTCCATGTACTGTGTTCAGGTCTGGGGCCCCCAGTAAAAGAAAGACATGGGCCTGTTGGAGCGAGTCCAGAGAAGGGCCACGAAGATGATCAGAGGACTGGAGCACCTCTCCTATGACGACAGGCTGAGAGGGTTGGGGCTGTTCAGCCTGGAGAAGAGAAGGTTCTGGGGAGACCTTAGAGCAGCCTTCCAGTACCTAAAGCGGCCTACAGGAAAAATAAGGAGGGACACTTTATCAGGGAGTGTAGCAATAGGACGAGGGGTAACAGTTTTAAACTGTAAGAGGGTAGATTTAGGTTAGATATTAGGAAGAAATTCTTTACTGTGAGGGTGGTGAGGCACTGGAACAGGTTGCCCAGAGAAGTTGTGGATGCCCCATCCCTGGAAGTGTTCAAGGCCAGGTTGGATGGGGCTTTGGGCAGCCTGGTCTAGTGGAGGGTGTCCCTGCCTGCAGCAGGGGGGTTGGAACTAGATGATCTTTGAGGTCCCTTCCAACCCAAACCATTCTATGATTATTTAAAATTTCATAGGAACACAAAGTAAAAATTATGTATGCAGTATTTATTTAATCTTTGAATGGCTGCTTGCAAATTGTGTATAATATATGTATTTTTTCTAATTTTAAAGTTATTGAAGCTGAGCCAACCCATGACTCACATGTCAGTAAAGGTAGGTTGGTTTCTTACGAGCACATTAAACAGAAATTTCAATAAATTTATAGGCATTTATTATTTACAAGTAAAATTGCCTCCAGAAAATTGTCATTTAAATATGTATTTAATGGTCACTGATGATTTTTTTTTTTTTTTAAGAAATCTGTTTAAAAGGAGAGCTCTTCTCTCAAACTGGATATCTTATTAGTTATTTTTTTTTACTGTATGAATGGTATACTGTGGTATAATATAATGGTCCTTTTGAAAGAAATACAGAAGAGATTGAGCCCAACTTTGCATTGTTCATCCAGAACACGCATCAATTTTAACTGCTGTTATGGTTGTTCAGTGCTTTTACAGTTCACCCACTTGGTTTACTTAGGGAGATGTTTGTTGTATGCAATAGCAGTCTCTTGCACTAATTGTTCTGTTTTGTTTTTCACAGCATCAAGAAATGAAGCTGCTGCTTCATCCACAAATAGTTTAGGTGGGATGATTGTTATACTGATCTTCCTTTTGCTAACAGGAATTGGCCTTACATTCTATTTCTTCTATAAGAAAAGACGTGATCGGCAAACAATTACAGCCAGTTTTGACAGTGCCATTTACCGTGGCAATGCTGACCCAGGAACTCATGAATCAAATTGTCTTGTAACCAATATCGAACAAAATGAGCAGGCAACGGTTTAATAATCAGGGCAATCTTGGGCCTGATTTTGAAAGGAATTAAAGTGCTGGAATACAAGAATTCTTAAGGCAAAGCGATTTTCTCCTATGGAAATTTTAGTTCATTTTGCATGGGATGCTCCTTGCTCTCTGTACTAGCAGAAACAAGCAAATCTTGCAAGGCGGATCCAGAGATCTGCTCACAAACAGTAGTACCTGGGAGGGCTGTTGAACATACACATAGACCTGGAGCTACACCATGTAAGTGAACACTCAGGCAGTTCCAGTCTCTTCATGGGCCCAGCATCACCTTCAGGCACAAGAAGAACCGTGATCACCGCAGGCAACTGTGAGAATCAGCGACTTAGCACGGTCCAAAAAGTACATTCAGATCTGTAGGTATCCTGAAAACGTCACCCCAATCTCCAGCACAGACTGACAGAGTTGCACAGGTTGGACAGGGCCTCCAAGCAGTACCAGCTCCCTGCCTCAGCCAGGCAGCCTGCTCCAGTGCCGCGAGTCCACCTCTTCCTTTTGCTACTGAGGTACCCACGGAAACGCTTCACATTGCCTGTAATATCTGAATTAACGCATTTTCCTCTTCTGTATATGACTGATAGAAAGGAAAGTGTAAATTGTTTTTCTTCTGCTATAACTCTGAACTTAATAAGAGGTTTGAATGTATTGTGAATAGAAATATTTTATCATTTAAATAATAGAATAAGGATCTCAAATGATTCTGCAAAAGGGAGGGAATAGGCAAGATGAATTATACTTAATTCATACCTGAAAAAAATGACATAAAATTTATTCTTGAAATCTCTAATACCAGTGATGATTTCATACTTTTTTTAGGCCATTTTTTGAAAGCCCAATGAAACTTACCATTAGAAAGTCTTTTCTAATTTCTAACCATATTGCCCCTGACCAAATCTGTTTTAATCCTTTGAGTATCATTCCAGACTTCCCTTGTGACTGAGGTGATAGCATTGCATGTCATACTGGTATATTCTCTGTTCTAGTGGTATATTCTCTGGGTTCAGAAACCCTAAAAATATACAATAGGTTCACATATAGGTTTTTTGTTTTACTTTTCCAGTGTATTTTATGCCAAATGTAAACAACCAAATGACCCTAAGCTCTTAGCCTAGAGAATGTCCTTATTTAATTTGATATTTTTTGATATTTTAATCTTTTTTGCAGATTTTAATTGTGTTTAAATTAAAATATTTTGCGTGTGTATGAAATACATGTAAATAAGTTTTTATTCTACTTTGGTTCATTAAATGGGCATTAAAAAGCTAGTCCCAAGTAAAAGTTTGTGTGTCTTCTTAAATAGAACAATTTATCAGAAAAGTAAGAATAACAGGAGGGATGGCATTCTTAAATTTCTATGCACAAATAAGCATCTACTTTTCCTAATCTAGCATGTTCTCAAATGCCAGTAGCGATTTGTCTTTACCATCCTGTGAAAGTGTGTCTCATTGCTTCTTTATCCCTGACATTTGAACGTACCCTAATAAATGTCTAATGAAAGTGCTGTAATTTAAGACTACTTATGTGCTCTACGGCTCTAGCAGTTTCTGAGACAAGTTCTTATCTATTTGATAGCTCTTGTCATGTCTCCTCTCCCTATTGTCGGACAATAACACTAGTTCTTCCCTTTGTACTTCACTGTCTATGTCTTCTAGATCTCTAATCCTTTTTGCTGTTCCCTTCTAGACCCTGCTCTATGGTATGTAGGGCCTTCCAGCAGTGGATAAGCTATTTCAAGTGAGATCCTGACGACACTGAGCAGATCAAAAAGATTAATCCGTCATTGTAACACTTGCCACAAAGGACCCTTCTGTCTGAGTTCATCTGAACTGGTTCTATAGGATCTATAGGTTTGTATGGCAAAATGGTTACCGGAAAACAATAAGCCAAAGGCAGGAAAGGTGCCTGATGAGAAGTCAGTTTACGAAAGTTTGCAAGAACTGGTAAGTTTTAGACTAGTAATCCTGCTGCATCTGTGGAACTGAACCAAGAGTTTGCTGGGACACTACAAGGCTACTAGTGCACGCAAGCATCAGCAGAAGATTGTATAACTTGGAGCACATCCAAGGCAGCAGTGGCTGCTGTCTGATAATGAAGAGTACGACCCTCTAATGAGAAGCCCCTGGATGCCCGTATGGCTCTCTGCAACTCAGTATGCAGCTGGGATTGGTTTCCAAATATTGCTCCAACCAGGTAGCTGTGAGAGCCTGTCTGTGAGTGAACCCTGTGAGTGAAGAAGTGACTGTGTTGTGTGAATAGTTGTTTGCTATTTATCATAATAGCTTGATTCTACTAGTAATAACAGCATAGTGAAAAAAAAAAAAACCAACAACAAAACCAAACCCAGCTTGTTCTAAGAAATACTGGTTAAGATCTGCATTTCCCCCTAATTTGATCTCCTATCAGTGAAAAGGGAATTTACAAGAAACTTCGGTTTGTACATCTTGGTATGATGCTTTTTCTTCTCAAAGTTTTTGTTTCAGGTTTTTTTTTTTTTAAATTTTATTTCAAATTCCTCTCTTGCAGTTAGATTTCTGAAGGAAAGCTGTGGCTGCCACTGTATTTTGTACCAAATCCTAGCTAACAGACTTGCTCCAAGAATGATCCTCAGGTGAGGCAGATCTAGTACCTACTTTAAAGACAGTACATACATGGAGGTATGAAATAGGTGCTGAGCTGCCCATATTTGCCACATCAAGGTGCTTGGACACATACTTTAAACAGATGTGGGGGAAATTTAGTGCCAAAGCAAGCTTTTTACTAGGCCTAAGAACCTTTGGAGTTAGGCTGCTATAAACAGAGGCTTGTGGGGACCACAATTTGTCAATATGTCCAGCTTCCACTCAGTTTCTGGATTGGGGCTTAGGTGCAACACAATAGCATTTATAAAATACCTCTCCACCTAGACAATAGCTGGAGACCTACTTTTTCAGTTGCTTGCCCTTTCTTTCTCTGTATTAGGGTAGTATTTTAGAGAGAATGTCCTGCCTTTTCTCATAATTTCACTGTGTTACACTGTAAATTGAAACTATAACATGGCTGAAAAAGTAATGGATTCTCAACCTGAACTTGCTAATATGCAAGAAGTAGTAACTGCCTTTAGGGAAGGAAAGGCCGTGGAAGAATTCACCATTGTAACTTTCTGTAATGTCAGACGCTGACACAGCCATGGCAGACAGATGTACGAAGAAGAACGGAATATCCTCCTCCTCTAAAAGAATACCAATTTACAGAGGAACTATTTCCTACCATTGGTACTTGGAACAGAAAAGAAAACATTAGCTGAAGTTCCTTGGCTAAAGCAGAAATCTACAAAGAAGTTTATGAACTGGAAGTGTTTCATTTTGTCATTTACGTTTCTGAAACTAGGAGACTAAAAAAGGAAGTGAAGAGTAATTTGGAACAAAATGTAAGAAAGATCTATAAATACAAACAGAATAGATAGATAGATAGATAGATAGATAGATAGATAGATAGATGTGAAATGAACTAGGGCCTTCAGGCCAAATTCCAACGGGCAAGAGCCAGATTTTCTGGGGTCAATAGGAAAGGTTTTAACTGCTCCATAAGCATAAAGTTGTCCCAATGTCACCATATCTGGCCACAGGAACAGTTAGGGTTCATTCCGCTGTGTCCTTATCTGACATATCCAGATTTCTCCCTTCTACGACATTCTGCAGACCACAACTTTTAATTCCCTATCTGTTAAATAATGATATCTAAAGCATTTTAAGGATATGGTTAGCGGTTCTGGTTTGTCTGAGGAAATATTTGCTCTCATTTCAGGAGAATGCACACAGTACAACCATTATACTGTCTTTTTATCCAGACTCTGATGAAATTCCTCTCACCTGCTTTTAGAACTAGTTGACAGAATTCTCTTTTATAGTCAATAGTTAGGAATATACATGTAGGACTTTCAGTTGTTCTGTGGTCCACCAGAAGAGGCTAATGATGGGGCAGAGGTTCTGGGGACAGGAGGAAATAATATTCAGAAATGGGAGGAATAGGGGCTCGTGTAGTGAGAAACATAGACTGAGGTTGGTAAGAGGATGGTACAAAAATACAGTGTGAGGTATCCAAACAAAAGGAGATCAAAGGGAAGGGCTAAAGTGGAAATGAAGGAGTTTGTATTAGGCCAGAAGTGCTGACCATCCTTGGCAGATCCAGGCGAGGCTGGGCCGGTCAGCAATGGCTCAGCAAAGCAGAGGTCTGGGAAATGCAGATGCTGCTGGGAGACGTGCAGGGGCTTCAAGGGATGGTTGGTTCCTGCAGGAGGACAGGAATCTTGGTTATGGAGAAGCAAAGGGGGACTAAGCATGCTTTGCATGGGAGAGAGTCAAGAGAAAGAGCCAGCTGAAGTGAACTGCTGCCTCAGGAACCCAGCTGCACCATTCAGACCGAGAAAGAAGGTGTGTGTGTGGACAGGGAGGGGATGGAGGGTGTAAGATATTTGTATGTTTGTCCCTATTTGCCTGGGTACTTTGTGTTCTTCAGAAAGGTCACAACTGGGTGATGGAAAGGAAGGGGGTTCTCCTAGAGAGGTACAGAGGAACTGTATGGGCTGTTTTGCAACCCAGGAAGCCACTGAGAGGAAGATTACAGGCAAGCACTTTCTCTACAAAGATACTGTGGAAAGTGGAGACATTTGTTTTTAAGCAACCTGTTAGAGAACCAAACCCCCTCTGGTGTCCTGGGACTTAGTCAATTTGAAGAAAAGGTGCTGATAATTCTGGCTGCTGGATCTGGCCAGCTTGGAGTCTACTCTCGGGGAGGTGGCGGGAAGCAAGAGAAACAGGAAGAAGAAAAGGTATATTGTGTGTACGATGCCTGTGATCAGTGGGGGGAGTGAGGGGGCCAAACCAGCTGTCAAGAGGCAGGTGGAATAGTAATGGGGCTTGATTATACATCTCCCATCCACTCAAAGATTTCTCCCTCATCCCATGTTGCAAGAAAATAATTGTTTATTGTCGGGCAGTGGGAACAGCAGCCTTTTCTCCTGGTGATAGTACTTTTAATTTCAGAACTACCACATGGGATGATGATGGTTGTTAGGCTGCTGTCTGAAAGTGGACTTCTGTTAAAGGCACAGTTTGCTGTGTATTCTGACTTAATAAAGCATTTGAAAACAAGTAAAATTTAGGATCTGTTCAGAGTTAAATCTGTTTACAACAAATTTTTAACAGAAAATGAGAAAGTAGAAATGTGCAATCTCCACACATTGCAGAGATAACAAATGTCTGGGAAAGAAGAGACCGTTTCGCTTCTTGACTGATTATTTGTCAAAACGGCTACATTTAAAGCACATAACAGTGAAGCTGTTCATTTTTAGTTGGATTCAAAATGAAAGAGAATTGATCATGCCACTAAAAACTGGCTACATGAAATTATACTTAACTTTACTGAAGATGTGAAATTTAATGATATAAAGACTTAGCACAGTGACACAAAATAGGGAAGGGATTTTAAACAAATGAGGAAGCTAGAAATAAGATAAAAAGGAAGGAAATCCTTAAATTTTGCTTGAAAGTTATTTGCATTCAGCTAAAGAGTCACAAGAGACAAGCACATTCTATGAATTGTCTTCCTTGAACTATTTTCCATTGCTTCTTGTGCACTTTTATAATTTGACTGAAATTGCACTGAATACTAGAATCATTTCAGTTCCAGGAGTTTAATATTTTATCATAACTCACCCCAAACATTCATAAGGTGGTTTTGTTTTTTTTTTTTTCTCAAATGATGTTTGATAGCTCAAACAATTAAAGTGTCATTCAGAGTGAATTTTGTAAACAGTTTCTGCCTGTTCTCACACTTAATGTGTCAACATAGATAAATTTTTCTATGGAAATGACATTCTTGGTTGTGGAAATAATCAAAATTCAGCTGGAAAAGGTCCTGAGAAACCTTTGAAACACTATATAGCTTTGAGGCCCTGCTTTGAGCAAGCGGTTCAACCAAATGACCTCCAGAGGTCTAGTCCAGTGTAAACTATTCTATAATTCTGTGTCAGTAGTGGTATACAGGGTTATGCATTTAGGATGGTGTACAGGATTATGCACTTTTGATGAGCTAAAGCCTGTACTGCTGGAAAAAGTAAAGAAAGCGAGCATAAAATTTGGCAGTCACAGGGAAGAGGTATGGCCAACACTGTAAGAAGCAGCACCGTCTCCTGGCTGCATGACTGGTGGCTGTATGTGCAGTGCTAGCACCAACGTCAGGCTTAAGCTTTCCACTAACATGACATCAAAGCACAGATGCCACAAGCACCCTCCATCAAGGTAATTTTTGTGGTGTCTAACCAGGTGCTACCAGCTCAAGAACTGTGGTTTATCCTCTCCACTGTCCTCATCCCTGTCCAGAAGTGGACCAATCTCACTCACTGTCCCTGTCAGCCTTGCACAGTGCAGTGGCAGGGACTGTACCAAAGGGAACAAGAAGAAGACATGCTCCAGGACTACTCAGTCACAGCCATCATGTCCTCATGGCCCACCATGCCAGGCCAAATTAGAAAAGACAAGGGGATAGGCTCTCCCTCCCAGCTGCAGGTGACCACAAAATAGGTTCTTGGATCCAAGAAAACCAGTGAGGTTGTTTAGTTCTCCTTGGTTGGCATTTGATAGATGGCTCAAGACCTGGACCATACCTACTCAGGTAGAGAGGCCAACAAACATGCTGGCTGGGAGAGAGGTCAATAGCCCACTCCAAATAATGTTAGAGAAGGGATGATAATGTATCCCTGGCTGCTCAGGACATTGTTGGGAATGACAAGTCTCAGCAACAAATTCAGCCCTGTGCCTTGCCCTTTGAGGATGGTGGCTTCTGCCCTGGGTTTCTGAGCCTAGCTTGGCTGATGGGGTGGTTTTGGCTAATCAGAAACCTTACCATTTACCTTTGGGGCTAATTAAAATGCCCAAAGAAAAGGGAAGTGATCAGTTATGACCAAAAATGACATATTTCTAACTCCTGCCTGAATATTATTTCTAAGTGTTTCTTGGTACCTGCCAATATCCTCTAAAGCCCATATTAAGTCAGTATTTGCGAAATTGGGAGATAATTGCTGTTTAGAAATCAAATTAGTTTTAATGTAGCATATTTTTATACAGTTGAAACTCAGGTATAGAGTCCTATTTATTATCAAAACCCAGCAGTTCTATCCGTTATTTTTTTATACACACTTGGAAAAATTCCATTATCCTGAATAGATTTCTAAACTTTATCTAAGTCTGCTTGAAATGGTCTACAGACTGGCATCTGTAGAGTGTCCTGAAGTGACAAAGAACAGAAGAAAGGGCTGAAACACACTGAAAGCGTGTTTATGATCCGTCTTCTACAAGATATTTTCTCTAGCTGTGGCGACATGGATCCCTGTAGTGCCCTGTCAGGCCTACACAACAGAATTGACAGAGATGTCTACTTGAATTAAGCCGGTAAATTTGGCTTTTATCATGACTTAAGAACAGCTCTACTGGGTCATATCAAGGGTTTGTTTAGCCTAGCATCCTGTCCTTGATGTTGTCCAAAAGCGGGTGCTTGATGAAAAGCACGAGTTGGCAAACATCAAATGGTAGCTCCTTAGTTGCCTCTCTTGGCCTCAACATCTGCAGCTCAGGGATTTCCTGGGCCAGAAGTGGTATTTTTGCTTTCATCTGTACATAGAAGTTAGCATGCAATTGACCTTGGGTTTGAATTTTACAGTACTCTAGCAACCACGCAAGTTGCAAGTCCTCAAACAGACAAATTTAAATGTGCAACAAATGTGAGGTGATTTACTCTGATTTGCATGGAACAGGAAAAAAAAAAATCACATAAAGACTAATCAACAGGCTAGCTAATAAACTCATTGTATACTGTTACAAATTTTTCCTGTATAAATAACCACCAGAAAGCCAGCAGTGAAAAAAATATAGTATTGCAATGCTTCTTGGAAAGAATAAAGTATTTAATATTTCTTCAGCATGCTTACTTCTTTTTTTCTTCCTATTGAATCCCTTTGGATGTTCTGATACTTCACATGTATCAAGACAATTTCTGACAGCAGTCCCCTTCACTGTGTTTTTCTTACCATTTCAAAATTTATTTTCTGATAAATTAATTTTATTAAATGCCCCTCAGCTTAGGGTAGTGTAACATAACTTAGTGTCAAAATATGAAAAGATTTTCTAATGGTCTGTACATCAGAGAGCAGAGATCTGGTGTCCTTGAAGAGACTTTTTTTTTTTTTTCCTCAGAGGTAAAGACTCTTAATAATCCTGCTTAATTCCCGTTGTCATGCCAACACAGCTTGACTCATGATTTTTAAATTGATGACTTACTTCTACAAGAAAGCATCTTTCAAGGAAAATATACTTCTCTCTTTCTAAGTAGCCCAATGGTAGACGACTCTGGTATCGTTCAGAGAACTAAAACATTGATTCACACCTTTCCATGAAGAACAGTGGTAGCTCTGTATGTGTATTGTCCTTTATTATTCCTTTCATTAAAGGAAACTTTCTCTGGTCAGTCTTGTCTTGCATAAGAATCTTCGATTTTGCGTTTCATTTCACAACCAGTTACTGCATATTCTTTATGAAGTTAATTCTGAATTTTAGTTTATGGATGTTTTCTAACATCCCTCTGTGGCCCAGTGTTCAGGTTTCATCAGGAAATTTAAGTGCCCAGAAAGCACAGAACTGGACCTCTTCTAAATATTGGCAAAAATAGCCCTCGTATATTTTTGTATTTAAAAATACCTGAAATGAAACAGCCACATTCATGCCAATGTAAGCAATAAATACAGTTACTAATAAAGAATAAGAATACCAGAAATCTGGAACCATGTCTAGAAGAGCCAGCCTATTTTGTGAATTTTTCAGTAGATAACATGTCCTGTGATTGCTGAAAAAGGGCCAGAGATAGTAGTGAAAGAAAGTAATTCCTTACCCTTTACTTTAAAATATTCTCATGATTTTTACTGTGTTTCAGGGAAAGCTGTCTGTCCGTTCAAGTCAAGGTCTGCTCTTGATTAGCGAGTGAGTGACTTTGCTGTAGCTCTGAGTCTGCCGACAAGACCAGGCAGGGACCTTCGCAGCCCCTGCTGAGGCAGGAGGGGTGTGAGGCACGGCTCGCGTGGACCTCCGGCACCTTTCTTACAGCACATCAGCCTGGGCACGAGGCTTTGGCTAGCAAACAGGAGGGATGTGATGCCAGGCCAGCTCCGATCGCTGGCTCTGGCACCTGGACCATAAGTGGCTTCCCTGATGTTCTGCCACCCTTAAGAGCTGCAGCATCTTTTATTTACCACTGAGTGGAGTCCTTATCAAGACTGCAGATGTGCAAGGCTTGATTCCCCAGTCTGCTGCATGACATTTTGCTCAGAGTGGCCTGGCAGTGAAGCTGTGCCTGGCATGGCAGCCAGACGGTCCATGGCATGGGTGACTGCAGGGATCATCCACAGGGTACCACAAGTACAGGGTTACCTTTTTGGGCACCATTGTCAAATCCATAGTTCCTACCAACGGTTTAATACAGGCATTTTTTGGTTTAGCAACTGAGAGGCCTGCTTATAAAAGAATAGTAATTTCAAAATACGTGTATCTTTACTTATTACAGTCTACTGGCACTTTCTTTGCACAATGTCCTGTATCACATACTCCCATCGGATCTCTTCCTGTGGCCATGATTACTACATTAACCCTATTGGAAAGCTGGGTTGATGCTCTCATCTATTCAACTCCTATGGTCAATTAGATGAGTGCTTCAGCTGCAGCTGGTATTCCAAATCAGGGTCCAAACCAGATGTGAGACTCTGAGCAATTGGGCTCCCATGTCCTCAGGAAATTAATTATAGTGTCAGCATGAAAAAAACAACTAACCAACCACCAAATAAACCAAATAAATCAATTGAGAAAAGAAAGAAGGCAGGAGTTAAAAGCAATGTTTTCGTTCTCTTCATATTCCTGAGTGGCTGTGGGTACACATTTTCTGTCTCCCAGTATCAGATTCCGTCCCAAGACTGCTATCTACCTCTCAGTACTCTGCTTTTTGTTAGTATCTTAACCCTTGCACATCTCTTGCCAATTCTCTGTTTCCTCCTGTCTCTTCATGATGAGACTGATGTGCAGGGACCCTTAGTGAGCGCCCGTTAGTGGCTGGTCTCTGCGAGAGCAAATTGGCGTGGAGGAACACATGTGGATCCAGTCTCTTCCTTCACATCATTCCCGCTTGTCCAAAGAGACAGAGGCAACAGAGGAGAGAAAAGCACAGAGGTGCTTCACCTGGTGTGCGAGGACAAGTAGGGGATGGTGCTGCACGTGAGGTGAAGCAGTTTACCCAGCCATTCTAGTCTGTACACAGGAGCAGTATCACTCAGATACTCAAAATGTGAAGCTCAGCAAGGTAATTGCAAAAATAACAATTATAATTCCTAATACACAGCATCTATGCAAATCTGTTGTAATGCTGGAAATGTCAAATTCTTAGCCTATAGCAGCATATTGTAAAAACAATCCATATATGAAGCTTTGGTACACAGACACATTCTGTTCTTGTCCTTGGATGTGTCACTTCCATGTCACACTAGCTGTATTGTGAAACAATGTGTCACTTCAGATTTGTAAGCTTCAAAAATGTCTAATTTTAGAATTTAGGAAGGATTTCAATCATGCTTGAATAAACATATTCTCTTTTGTTCTGGCTGCCACTGAAAGAAAAGCGTGAATGGAGTTTCTTTTTTCTAATGCTCAAGTAAACAATAGAAGGCATGACATGATTTAAAGGTTAAAGATCTTACAAATTTATGGGTCCTGTGAACAGGAACATTTTATCATATACAGAATAGTAATAGGGAACAGAAAAGGTCCTGCCCAGTTTCCCACAGTTTCCAAAAGTGATGATGATTTCACCCCTCCCTTGGGCAACCTACTCAAAGCTTCTGTACGAATAATGTCGGTGTGCTTTGCAATGTCGCCAGCTCCTCAGGACAGCTGGGCTAGAGCAGTCCACGTCTGTGCTAGTGATAAGATCTTGGTTGCTCCAGAACAGGCTGGCAGTGGCTGTGTTCAAACCACTTCATGGGAATGGTCCCTCCATCGCTGGACATGCCAAACTGGACCTAGAAATCGCTTTGGGGGAGTGCTCGCTGGCATGGGTGAAGGACACATGCCTACATCCAATTACAGGATAGACAGCTCTGCAATAATGCTTCTCCCTGAGCACTGTTTAATTTCATTTGCCAAGTTTTAATAATTTATTAAGTACACTTTTTGCCATTATCTGAGCTGTTAATATACAGAATAACACCAAATCTTTCCATAAAGCTCTTGTCAGTACAAGAGTTCAACAAGTTCAACATAAACTGTTAATTACTGCTCTTTCCTTAGGGATGGGCTATGATTCCTTACTATCTAGTTATCCTTTCATGATTAAAAATAATACCATTTTTTTCTACTACCTTTCCAGCAATTCAAGTTAGTCATCTATATATTAGATGAAAACAATGTATGGGCTTGTTCTGCAGCCCAAACATCACATTTTATTTTGATCTTTAATCCGTACTGTTGTTTTATGCAAAGCTGGGCAGACCTTGTGCAGAACTAATCAATGTTCATGGTACAGGAAATAATCTTGCAAATATTTGCTCATCTTCCATTGTTTACATGCCTCCTAATGAAGCATCTGACAAAATGTTACTGAAATGAAGAGCATACTTTAAACAGTGCGTGCATATATTTTGGTATGAAAAATTAAGCTCATGAATGCAGTGACACTGCCTCATGTAAAATAACAAGGAAAATGTATTCTGCACTGAAGCTTTCCAGAACAGACTTAAGTTTGATAGACTGTGATGCTGGCAAGAAAAAGAGTGAGATTACTAAAAATGTGGCAGGAGCCCAAACTAATTTTAAATGGACATTGGGTTCATAAATATGGAAATTCAGCTAAGTTAAGAGTACTCTGTACATGCAGTGTTATGAACAGCATCCACAGAAGTGTACTTTGATGGATGATGTGCCTACTTAGATGAATGCTTAGAGATAAGTGTTAACTGAAAAAAGCTTGACATTGGCTGCAGAGAATGTGGACTTGGATAGTCCTTTAGTTGGGAACTGGCTGTGACTTGAAGTTTTGACCAAGGCTTACCAGCTTTCTAGAGGTAGTTCAAAGTTTTTAATGCTGTGTATCATGACACAAGGTCTTGTATCTGAGGAGCTGAAAACATTTTTCCAGATGTCAGATTTCATGACAGCATAATTTTGTGCAGATGTAAAAATTACAGGATGTATGGTTTGATTGGAAAGGAGGAGGGCCTCACAGGCTGCACAAGGGCAGAGTTGGGAACAGAAACACTAACCTTTAACTTTTTATGTGTCCGGATATGTTGAAGACCAGGGCAGGTTTGGGCAATGCAATGTTTTCTGACTCACCATAGAGATTCTGTTTTTTTCCATGGAAATCTGGCTGGAGATGACCAGCTCATTTCACAGCTGTCTGTCAAATGGATGTTTCTACATATAGCTTGTTCCTACATTCTTAATTATTTTTCACTTCCTCTTCCATCCTGCTAACACTCATTAGTTACAGAGATAGGAATGGCAAGATTCAACTTTGCAGGTTCCTAAATTTCCTCTTTCTCTGTCTATCTATGCTTTAGTGAAGAAATTGCTAGGTTTTGATTAATAATGCAAAGGAGCACCTGGTAATTTTTTTCTGCATTAGATAATTCCCCAGGCTATTGACACCTGTGGGGATAATCTAGTCTTCCTGTCTGAAATGCCCAGGTTGAGCACTTTTTTCTCAATTTTCTCACTTTTTCTCAGATTTCTTTTTAGCAGAGAGCTAAGTAGTATATTGGGTGCTTCTCCCTCTCTCTACATTTTGCTTGGGATATATATGCCCAGAAACCAGCTTGGCACATTTGTGCTAGGTGTTTACCTCTTCCCTGAGAAGGCAGGACTCAACAAGAAGCGTTAAATACTTTCAGCATTTTGTGTCCTGGTGTGCTGAAGCCTTTATTAAGATGGTTACATGGTGCTAGCAGTGGCTACAGTTTACTGACTGTCTTGTTTGTAACAGTCAAGGTGTTTGTGGAAGACCAGCGGTGGGTAAAAGGAGTTGAATGTAAACTCTTCAAAGTTCCCTGTATGTGGTGCCTGGCTTATGTTAGGTGAGGACACCCTCCACCCCTCTTTTTGTGTCCATGCAGCAAGACGTAGGTGAGTCAGAGAGAGAAGAGGCGAGAGGAGGCTGGTCTAACTGCATGCCCGTGGCTGGTGGCTGGGCTAAAGCAGAGCCCTGGCCTCAGCTCCCTGCGGTGTGTGTGGTTTGCATTGTCAGCACAAACTAGACAGACAAAACTTGTCCTGCAAATGGGGTCTGAACCATAAATCCCAACCACGACCATCACCGTTGTAGTTCTTTTCAAGCTCGTTAGTGGAGCTCAGATGATTGTCTGCCTAAATAGAGATTACTTTAGGCAAGGGGCATGTGCCTTTCTCTCCAAAACAGGCAATTCTGCACAAATGGCATGACCAAAACAGTATGCATAGGGCGTGTTCAGCCTAAGTAAGGAGATAGCTTCGATATTAGGCAGTCCTGAGTAGTAGGTAAACTGAACTGATGACTGAGACTTAGGCAAACCACTTTCCGCTCCCATGGAGTTATAAATTCAAACCATTAAAAGAAATAAGAACAAGTTATGTTGCAGTGATATTAAAATGCTGAGACTATGCCTGGAAGAGTTGTGATAGTTTTAGATGCCCTTCATAACAAAGAAATCTGGAAACTATTTCAGATTAAAGCCAGCCCTTAGAGCTGTTCGCAGAGCTCCTTTTGCTCTTTATTTGAACTACTGCATGTAACTTTCCAGAAAAAAGAAAAAGAAAGAAACCGAGCCCTACAGATCTTTTTATAGTTTTGTAGTTAAGAGACTCCTTTGGTAACAGTCCATGTGAATGTCTGCTCTCTCTATCTCCTTCTGTGCTGTTAATTATGAAATTTCCTTCCTCTTTCAGAAAATAGGTTTGATAGAATTGTAGTTGGAAGGTGTGTGAGGAGGGGAAGAACTACAGTGTCTTCCTTGCCAGCTGATGTAAAGAAACTTCAGTTACTACAAACCTTCCACCTCCGTAAAGACTGACAGGTAGGTCAGGCCATGAATCTGTGTTGGGGAGCTGGCATTAGGACATTTTTCAGCTGTGGCATTTTTCACATGCCGTTGTTACTCATATTTAAAATCATGTTCTGGACCTCACCAATCCACAGGTAGTGGGGGAAGAAAACAGTCTTAAATACATTTTCTGCCAACCTTTCTGCTTCAATATGCTTCTGTTAAATATTCAAGTCAAATGCTGCACTTAGATATGGTAGGGAATTAACATAAAGAAAGGGATTTAAAAAGTATAGAAAATTATCATAGAATCATAGCATATCTCGAGTTGGAACGGGGTCATAAGGATCATTGAGTCCAACTGCCTGCTCCTCACAGGAGTGCCTAACACTAAACCATATGACTAAGAGCATCGTCCAGATGGTCCTTGAAGTATTAGCCCATGGAAAATATTTTGAAGCGTTTCTTCCTGGAAAGTGGTAAATTATTTTTTTTTTTTTTTTATAAGGAAGGAAACAATGATAAAGCAAAGGAAGAAAACAATGAATCATCACAGAGATAATATAAAGAACAGGCATTTTTTCCAGTTATTTTTATAAGTATATACTGTTATCCAGGAAGTATGGCTGGACTAGTTATTTTTTTCTTACACAATCCATTATTTAAACAATAGTCCAAAGATGCATGTTGATTATTTCCAATGATTACTGAGGGTCAGTTAATGAGAAAAAGTTAAAGGGTAGTACAAAAGGTTGATGAGTGTATCCATAAGTCAGCAGTCATGGAGCATACATAGGTCTGCTGTACCTCAGCCAAAATATTGAGGTTCAAATGCTCTTGGGTCATCAGACAGGGCTGGGCAGCTGTGACATGCACCCTTGGGTGCAGTCTCCCAGATGGGGGCCTTCCTTCCCTCGAATGTGGCACCTGTGGCCCCACCACTGGAAACAAGGGCTGAGACCTCCTGAGCTCCTGGTGCTCACTCAGACGTCTATCAGGATGGTGATGACTTCGGCTCTGCAGTTTACTCTCTCCTTTTAGCATGCTATTGTCATTTTAACACCCCATTCTCTTATTGTGGAAAATAAGCAGCAGTCAGCTGCTGCTTATCTCCAAGGAAAACTTGGCTGGGTCTCAGCATCCCTTGTGAGTCCAAGGCTGACGCTACATGATGGACCTAGAGATTTTCCTTTCATACCAGAGCTTTTCAGCCCTCACTCCCACCTCCCACCTGCTCTGGGTCTAGTTCGACCTCGTTACGAGCTGTTTCAGCACATTAAGGAAAAAAGGACTACATCTCTGCTGTCTTAGTGTGCTCAAACAGCTCTGTAAGAAGCAGGTAGAGCCAGTGCCAGCTCCAGGGCGAGGGTGGTCCTGCCCAGCTGGGCACAGGACACAGAGAGGACACCGCAGGTCCTGGGGGAACTGACTCAGGCTGTCAGTGAAGGTCAGCCTGAAATCTCCTCTCCTTCGCTTTTCTCTTGCTCATATTGCAAAGAGTGATTGAGTTTTATTTTTCACCAAATTTGCTTGCTTTTTAAATTGAGCCTGTGTCCCTTTGGTTATATGATTGGGCTGAGGAACTACAGACCCTTTCCTGCCCCAGTCCCCCAAACTAGAATAGCGCTAGTGCCTCAAGCAGCTGAGAGGTCACCAAAGTGGACAGGCTACTCGTGACAACTTCTCAGTGGTGGTCACTCATCCGTTGTCACACTCTTCCTTAGTGTCCCACAAGTGCCCAAGACTTGCTTGCATTGAACTTCATTAACACGGAAGTTAAGGGTTATATTGGTTTAAGATTGCAAATCAATGTCACAATTATATTTCTTTTCATGAGCATATATGAATGTTGAACTGAAACCTGGAAAATTTTCTTAATTTCTAAAGATAGAAAGGTAAACTGGAAAACCATGAAACCTACTCTTGGTGAAGCAGACATGAGTCATGATTTCTGAAAAATACTTTCCTATTTTGTTTTTTTTTTTTTTTTTTAAAGTCTCTCACTAAATAATCTGCCTAAGTACTTAATTATATTATTAAGATTTTTGTCCTGGTATCTATTTATCCCTTGCTAAACTGATTCCATTGTTTCTTTTCCTGGATTTCTTGTCCTTTTCCAAGTAGATATGTATGATAATTTATGATCTTCCTTCATGCAGCAACTTTTTATGTCTTTGCAGACTGCTATCAAGTCCTGCTCTAGTCTTCCCTCCTGTGGACTAAATTTTTCCAGCACCTCCTCAGAGGTTATGTAATTCTTCTGCATCTTTCTGGGATTATGGTATTCCTTCAAAGGAGAAAATTTAACAGGTTTGACGTAATTTGCAGTTGAAAAGTCTTCTCCCTCTATTGAAAGATTTTTTTGTTACAGAAAGGGAACAAATTCCTAAAAGGCATAGAAAGTAAAGAGTCTTTTTAGTTCGTAAATCAGAAATGAGAGGAACCTTAAACACAGAAGACTGCACATGATTTTATGGATGGAATAATAAAGTGGCAACATAATGAATTGAGCTGTTAATTTGCAGTATGTTTAGGCAAGGTCTAAAGATGTTTTAGCCTCAGCTATCCCTACAAATTTTTTATGAAATCAGGCTGGGCTGCTGCTGAACTCTTCAAGAAGTGAAGGTCTGAAAATGATCCAGTGGCTTCCTGTGTTGAATGTGTAAATGTACACCTCAGTCAACAGAATATGTTACTCAAAGCATGTTTTGGGGTACATCACCTTACAGAGTTCAAATGGAAATATATAAATCAGATGGTCCTATCAGATAAAGAGAATTTTTTGGTCTGAAACATGTTTCCTCCAGTCCTGCTCAAGATGAGATCACTGATAATTGTTAATTGTACCTGCCAAATCTCAGTTAGATGAAAGATAAGAAGATTGCCAGGATTTTGACTTTAGTAAAATGCTTTCTTGAACTGAGCAATAGTGTTACATTTACATCTTGTTCTTGCTGTGGAAGCATACAATGTATAATGAGTCTAGTAACTTTCTGGTAACTGCTAAAAAATAAGACCATTAGCAAAGTATCTCTTCACATCATTCAATCCTATTTCTCATGATCTTTTTATTGAATTATATCATCCACAGTTTCCCCCTCTTAAACCAAATTAAATTTATTGTTAAATCTGATTTAAGTATGCGCAACTCTTCTCCAATATTCTAAGATGTTACGCATCTTGCATAATTTCTAGGAGATTACCATTAATGCTTTAGCACTGCTACATGAAATTTTTCAGGATTCAGTCTGAATATAAGCACATAAGACAAAGCTGATTTAATTTCAGTACGCATCCTTTCCTTGCTCTATTTTCTGTTCTTTTTCAATGTAGTTAACACTGTTGAACATTCTACCATAATTAAGTTATTTTGTGAAGATTAAAATAACAAAACCTTAATGTATTTCTGTCTTCTTTATGTTATCCCAGTACTTCATGGAGCTTTACTTTGTTTGCATTTTGTTTTTGTTTTTGTTCTAGTGTTTTTATAGATTACATGACTTTTTCTTAATATGCAATAAATTCTAGATGTGAAAACAATGTGTCTGGGTTTTATTATTAATTGCATTGTATTGTTGCTAGCATGATATAGGCTAGATCACATGGACCAAATTATTCATCCTATCACAAATGTTCACACCATTTTTTGTAGAAAATGTAAGCCAATTTTATGATAATATGACAATTGGCTTTTCATTACCCCCAAAAAACTTGCTGACATTTTAAAATTTTATTTTAGTTAATTTAATATTTCATACTCTGGATAAAAGTAAAGTGCAGACTTTTAAAGCATTCCCTTGCTAACTAGTGAAGATTAATTTCATAATTCCATATTAGGGGGATGTTTTTTCATTTAAAGTTTCATTTTACATTTGTTTGTCACTAAATGTGCTTTTAAAAAGTCTGTTGTCTATGTAGTTGTGATGCGTTGATCCTGGCTGGACACTAGGTGCCCACCAAAGCCGCTCTATCACTCGCCTCCTCAACTAGACAGGGGAGAGAAAATACGATGAAAGGGTTGTGAGTCGAGATAAGGACAGGGACATCACTCTGCAATTACCATCCACCTGCTCTGGGGTCCTCCATGGGGCACAGGTGGATATCTGCTCCAGCATTAACCTCTGTGGGCTCCAAGTGGACAACCTGCCTCACCATGGTCTTCTCCATGGGCTGCAGGGGAATCTCTGCTCCGGCACCTGGAGCGCCTCCTCCCCCTCCTTCTGCACTGACCTGGGTGTCTGCAGAGTTGTCCCTCTCACATCTTCCCACTCTTCTCTCCTGGTATTGTTTCGCAGCAGGGTTTTTTTCCCTTCTTAACCCTGTTATTCCAGAGGCGCTACCACTGTGGCTGATGGGCTCGGCCTTGGCCAGCACTGGGTCCATCTTGGAGCCGGCTGGCATTGGCTCTGTTGGACATGGGGGAAGCTTCTACCAGCTTCTCACAGAAACCACTCCTATAGCCCCCTGCTACTAACACCTTGCCGCGCAAACCCAATATAGCAGTACGCATACATGTATTCTCTGGCAGTGCATAATGGACTTAAAGTGTGAGGACATCATAACTGTGCTCTTCTGAGACTCTTTGGTAACAACTTATTAACGCAATACCATTTATTCACAAGGAATGCATATAAATCCTCATACTTAGGAAATGCTAATAAAGAAACAATATTCTTCCTCAAACAGTGTTTAAACTTGGTTTTCCCTGGGGAAATCTTTCCATTCCCCCTTTCATGATGAAGTTGCCTTACTGCTTAATTACTACATGCTTTGTGGTTGCTTTCACTAGGTATGTACAAAAGTCAAGCAAATTAATGCAATAGCCACAGTACTTTCTGTATATTTGCCTAAGTTAGTTTTTATTTTCACCTGTATGGATGTTATTGTTTGAACTTTTGATGAACAGAGAAGCTTTAAAGTGATGCCTTTATCAGCCTGAATGAGAAGGGTTATGAAGTATGGGAAACAGTACCTATCCCCCTTGCTAGAATCTGACCAGAAAAATAGCAGGCTTCTCTCACCTCTGTATCAAAATATTCAACTAAATTGGGCACAGCAAGACCAATTAATGCTATAGCCTGCAAGAGCAATGCCCTTGCAATCAGTCTGCGATGGCTGGGGCTGGTCTGCAAGTACAGGAGTGCATCACTTGCTCTTAGCCACCGCAGCTGAGTGCGTGGGCAGACTTACCCTGGAGGGGATTGCTCTTTCAGCAGAGCAAATCCTGAAAGATCTTTGCTCTTGAAGGATCCACAGCATTTTTTTGGGTCTTTTTATGTCACTGTAGCTGTCTGTGAATACCCAGCATCAGTAATTGGCAAATTACCACCTGCAAAGCAACCATCGCATGTTACCTCCCACGGTTTAGATTCATCAGATAGGCTGCAGTATCGGGTACTGGTGATATTGTGTTGCTCTTTTTCCCTTAATCTTTGAGTCAGTCAAAGTTTAATAAACTTGATAGGATTTCCAGGGAATCCTTCGCAAGTCAACATTTATGCTATCGGCAATCTCTGTATGAGATTAGCGTCTAGGATGTAGGTCTAGCAATTGAATTTGAAGTAACAGAAAATTGACTAAATTCATGCCAGGGAGTACAGCTTTGCTTTTAGCTGAGCTTCTGGCCTTCCATATCAGGACTGGGCAACCCGCACTTCATGGCTGGATGCAGCTTGCGCTGGGACCACACCTGTGAGCAGTGGTGAGATGAAGGTGCCTGACATTGCCAGATTTCTAAAGTGCAAAGGAGCAAGAAGGCAGTGCCACCTCCTGCCTGGTGCTCCCCAGCGTACGTGTCTGGTGGCTCAGGGTGATCAGGAGGTGTCAGGTGCAGGTGACGCAGTGATGTTTGCTCTTCTGGCTTTGCTGTTCCTTGGAGGCTAGCCTCAGCAATTTCAACAGCCTTGAGCAGCCACCCCTTTCCAGGAACCAGCACAACATCCTGTAATTCACAGTACTGGCCATACAAGGAAAGGTGCAAGTGCACAAAGTGTGTTTGGAGTATCAAGAACATAGTGCAAATTGTTCAGATTTTTGGCCCTAAAAATCTGCAACCTGGCTGATGGGATTCTTATGAAGTGCTTGTATTTTCTTAATGAACGAATGTTTGTTTTACTGCCAGGCTGCAGCTGGCTCTGGTGTGGCTTGAGGAGCAGAGGAGGGTGAAGAAAAGGGACCGTTCCCTTTTTGCTTCTTTGTTATTGCACAATGTCCAACCAAGAAAGTGGAATTCCTCTTGGCCTCGTGCCATACGAGTTCGAGAATAAAACAAGGCTGTTAAACCCCCTGACAATGTATCTTTTATATAATTAGGCCACATGCTGTAAGACAATGCTGTCAGTCTAAGACAAATCAGTTCAGGCCAAAGAAAACTTTCGCTCTTTCTAGGCAAGGTCTTTGGCAGCTGATTAAGAGACTTATGTTTAAAAAAAAATTAAAACCATCTAGAAATGTCTTTTCTAGAAAAAGCTGTTGACTTTATAATTTCTGTTAGTATATTTTGTCATCATCTGAAAAAGAAAATTCAGTTAACTTTACCCAGAACTTCTGTGGTGGTTTTACCCCAGCTGGCAGCTGAGCACCACGCAGCCGCTCGTTCACTGCCCCCCATCGGGATGGGGGAGAGAATTGGAAAAGTTAAAGTGAGAAAACTCATGGGTTGAGATAAAGACAGTTTAAGAGGTAAAGCAAAAGCCACGCACGCAAGCAAAGCAAAGCAAAGCAAGGAATTCATTCACCACTTCCCATGGGCAGGCAGGTGTTCAGCCATCTCCAGGAAAGCAGGGCTCCATCACGGGTAACGGTGACTTGGGAAGACAAACGCCATCGCTCTGAATGCCACCACCCCCCCCCCCCCCCCTTCCTCCAAGCTCCTTATAAACTGAGCATGACATCATATAGTATGGAATATCCCTTTGGTCAGTTGGTGTCACCTGTCCTGTCTGTGTCTCCTCCCAACTTCTTGTCCACCCCCAGCCATCCTGCTGGCAGGGCAGTGCAAGAAGCAGAAAAGGCCTTGGCCTCGTGTAAACACTGCTCAACAATAAGTCCATAGAACAAAAACATCTCTATATTATCAATGCTGTCTCCAGCACAAATCCAAAACATATCCCCACACTAGCTACTATGAAGAAAATCAATCCTCTCAGCTGAAACCAGGACAACTTCCTAATGTCTGTACCTAGCATTTCCTTGTAATTTCTTATTTCACAATTCAATTTCTCCTTTTTATTTTAATCCTGTAGACACTCTCAGGCACCTAACTCTTTCTTGCATTGTTTTTCTGCTGAGCAGCCAAGAAGGAACAAATCCCGTACTTAGGAAATGCAATCATCTTGGAAACCAACAGGAGATGATGCCAAATTTCCTTGCTATCACATTTATGCTACAGTTGCTGAACAAATATGGTACTACACTACCAATAATTCTTTCACACCACAGATTGTTTTTTTCCATTTAGCAGTTTTTCTAAACAAAACAAAATATGTCCATGGTAAAAATCTACTGTGATAAAGCCAGGCTTCTATGTGGTTGTGGGGTGAGTTTATAGTGGTCAGGAGAGGAGTGCTGTTTATTTCAGGTTTCTACCTGTGCGTTTGGAAACCAAACTCCTGAGCGCTTGCTCTGCAATCTGGGTAAGAAGAGATATGTGGCATTTCCTGAAATTGTGGCTGGCTCTTGGTATGACTGTCTGACAAGATTCACCTATTTCACAAGAAAAATGTGGATTGTTTTCAACATGAGCCATTTTTGAGATAGCTTTGGGTGCTAGTCTCCTAGTGGTATTTATGCAGAAATGAAGGTCAGTAGGACAATGGCAATCTCATTTAGAAGGGAAGAAATTTTTATAGTGTCCTGCAGAGTGAATTTCACTTAAATCCTCTAAAAATTAAATCCTGGCTCATCTCACACATGAATATGAGACTGACATATTTTCCTGGTGGTATTTTTTCACTGTGTAATTAAGGTGTAAGATTTAAAAGCTGAGGCTGAATTTCTGTCTTTGGTATTTCACTGTCGATTTGATCCCATGGGCTCCCCAGATGTCTTTTCAGGAGAGATAGCAGGAAAATACTGAGATACAACCTTCTGTGTATCACCTGCTTTCCCAAGGCAGCACGGTTTGCCCTCAGTGAGAAGTCATTAGTTTTTGAAGGCAAAATTTATGCTGTGTGGTCTTGTTTTTTTGAAATGTGGCATGTGACAGAATATTTCCTTATTTAGCACTCAGAGCTTTCTATCCAACCATCCAGCCTTCGAAACTGAGGAGGACTGGTCACTCTCCTTTCTTCAGCAGGACTTTATTGCCAGCAACTCTCATCATCCGGCTTTTGTTGAAGGGAAGAAAAGAAAACAGCATTTGCAGTTATGTTCTCCGGGTTCTTGCTTGTTCTTTCTCTGGTTCACAGTACTTTGCAGCTGGTGGGTAAGTGCTTCCCACTTCCCTCCCATAAAGGTGTTTGTGAAAGTGCTTCAGTGCCCTCTGGCATTTCTGGGTGATTTATGGCTCTGTGGCAGTGCCTATTATTATTACTCCATTATGTAATATTAGTACATTATTAGTTCGGGACATAGATGGGGAGCCTCTTAATGGCAGGCAAGAGGCAAGGGCAGGATCTAACAGAAAAAAAGAAATTAATAGAGTAGGAAGCAAAGACTGACTTCCTAATGGCTTTATTCATATATAGTGTCATTATAATTTCAATAAACCCAGAAGATCAGATCTAAGAAAATCACCAGATATGTTTAAATGTCTACTTTTTTCTTCTTTTATTTTTTACTTCTGCGGTTTGATTTTTGAGCTGTTGGTGTCTGGGCAATGGTTAGCAAAATCAGGCAGGAAAAACTTCAGGAGTGGTGAAATGTGGAATTATTTGTAGGATATTAAGATGTTCACAGATGATGGCTGTGCAATCCAGAGAGACTTAGTGCTTATAAAGAGGATTATTTTCATTTGCTGTTTTGAACAGACTTGAGAATTCACTGGCATTGATAAAGTGGATGAAGTAAAATTTTTGTGAAATAAAGTTGGATTAAGTTTAGGAAAGTTATTGTAGAATTGCAGTGACCACATTATGCCATCCCTTTAGCTGTGCTTCTATTGTAATGGCTAGAGATGGCTTTTGGAGACCCGAATGTTTAAGGCTAAATCCTTTTAGCTTTGTAACTCCTGAGTAAAACTTACAGATTGCCTCAGAGCATGTGGTGTATTTTTTAGTTGCCCACGGTATCACTGCAGGCCAGAATAATTATTTCCAGTGTACTGTAAACATTAAACTAAATTGATTTCAACTTTTTGCAGGGTTTTAAATGAAATTTCTTTAGCTTTTAAAATACATATTCATTAATTATGATGCCCAGTGATCAAGAGATGTATCGGGGACCAAAACTGTTTGTGAATCGGAAATACAACCAGGTGGGTCACAAAGTGCACCACAAAACAGCAAAGCAAATTCATAGGCATGACTCACTACTACTGATAAACTCACTGTAGGACTGAAATTAGCTCAGCTACTTCTACTTTACCTTGGAACCAACACTGCAGACATGATCAGAGAAACTACCTGGAGAGCTAGGGACCCAATTTCTGGTGCAGGTGGTCCTTCTAACTTCCACCAGCCTTTCCATGTTGCCAAGTGGTGGTCACATGCCACTACTACTCAATCCTTGCTGCTTTCTCAGACTGTGATAGGTTTCCCAATGTCATTCCATGTTTTGCATTGCCATGGCTCATAGCAGATATGTAGGTCTTGTAGGTCAGCAAGGCCAATGAGCCCAGAATAACCCTTGTGAGGCCCAGAGGCATTCACCCACATTTATACAGTGAAAAGAAAAGGAAATGTGGATTTGGAGTGGGAAGACAAATGGCTCAGCAAAGATGACTGTGACCCCACTAGGAGACCTGTAAGATCTGGCAGGGTGAGGAAAGTTTGTAGCAGTCGGAAGCCTACAAAGCCACGTATCTGAGCATAGATGGAAACAGGGTAATGGTAATAGCACTGTGGTTGAGGGAATTCACACGACTGATGTAAATCAATCCAACAAGCTGTGCTCAGCTCTGCTGATGCTGCTGACTGCCACTGATCCACAGTATGGTGACATATAATAATGAAATACATATCCTATTGTCTACCTCATTGCGTTTTAATCAGTAACATTGATTTTGCACTGGACTCTGTTCAAAAACTTCATGTTTTAATCTGATATGAATGCAATGACTCCTTGGTCACGTGAATGGGAAGCAGAGTCATGTCGCATATCTACTATACATATATTCTTTATTAACCATTTACTATGTATTGTTTTGTTTTACAGACACTGAAATATTTTTAATATATAATAAAGTCAACAAGCTCTGTCTTCAGGCATCTATTGCACAATCAGTTAGAACTGCCACTTGTCATCAAGACAATGAATCACAAAAATTCAGGTGGATCACGGATCATCAGCTTATGAGCGTGAGACTGAACCTATGCCTGGGGGTGCTGTCGAAGGAGGATCAGGCTGTGATCACCCTGTATCCATGTAATCAAACAAGTGAGCTCCAGTGGTGGGAATGCAGAAATGAAAGCCTCCTTGCAATCCAGGGAGAAGATTTGTTTTTCAGTCCTGGTGATGAAGAACATGATAATGTTTTGTTAAAGAAGGGGCTGAGTGCAAAGAATAAGTGGAAAATCTATGGGGCCATGGATGTTTTATGTTCCCGTGGATATGAAGGTACAGAAAATTGATTCTTTCATCCATTGCACTAATTTTTTTGTGAGTATTAGAGTGTTTTGCATCTTTGGCTCTGACTATTTTGATTTCTTCAGTGACCATCAGAGTTTTAAAAAAGCCAGTGTGCTAAGGGAGTTAATCTTGAATTTAATGTCATATTTGTGGCCAAGTATGTATTATATACATATTATATATATATAAAAAACATTATATACACACTATTTTAGTGTATATATATTATAGTATATTAGTATTACAAGTATTATTACATATACTCTATCTTCTTTAAATATGTATTATATATTAGTATATACATATATACATACTTACTCTTACACTATATAAAAGTATTCTCTAAAGTCACTATTGCTCATCATACTGTGTCACTACATAGTTAACAGAGAATATAAACACTGATAAGTTTCTTACACAGCAACATGGAAATGAAATTACATCTTCAAGAAAGAAGCACAATATGGGTGAGCTGAGGAAGGGCTGGAAGTACCAGTGTAGTCGGAGGAAGTGTGGCTTTTGTGACCCAGCAGATGAGGATGCTCATGGAATAATTATAATTTCCAGTGCAATTACACTTTGTGATTAGCTGAAGTCTGATTGTTCTGAATGGCTTTTCCACATCCAGAATGAATGTTCTAAAAACCAGCTCACAGGATATTTGAAGTATTAAACTCTGAGCCTTGCATGTGGGAGCTGCTCCAGTGTAAGAGAGATACTTAAATGGTCACTGAAATAAAAACAGAGACAGATTGTCTAACCTGCTGTTTACTTTTTTCAGGAAGTAGGACTTTTAAATGTTAGTTCCTCCTCTTGCATGTTTTATATAAATCCTAACATTGTTTAAAATAGTAGTATCTTAGGGTAGAGCTCTGGAGCCTTATTAAGTTTGTAAAAGCATCTTGGTCAGAACAAAAATCTAGTTGTGGACCTCATCTATGAAATATTACTTTACATCAGAATAGCACCACTCTAAAACATATGTAAGCAGCTTAAGTCTGAACAAAGTGTTGAAATGAATTTTGTTATGGTTATGGAAAAGGTAACATGGAAAGCACTTTAAGATGCAATTCAGCCATTAACATAGGCATCACATTTTTCACAGTTTACATTCATTTATTATTTTCCATACTATCTTTATCATTTTGTCTTCTCAGAGACCTTTACGCTGCTAGGAAATGCTTTCGGGGCACCCTGTGTATTCCCTTTCATGTACAATAAGCAATGGTATGCTGAGTGCACAGGCGCTGGCCGGTCGGACGGCTGGCTCTGGTGTGCAACCACTGCAGACTATGACACAGACCAGCGATATGGATTTTGCCCATCAAAAGGTAAGTTACCTCTTCCCATGCAGTTCCCCTCAGCGTGTTATTGGCAAACCAGCACTAGCAGAATATGAATATCTTTATAATATGTGTATCGTTAGAATAACACATTGTTTACAGGAATGTATTTTAGTATGTGATGTGTTGCCACATCCTGCAGCATTCTACACAAGGAAATAACATATGTTACGTAAAGATGCAGAGAAAAGCGTGATAGAAGAATAAAATAGCATACAGTTCCCACTAATTGTTTTGGTGGTGCTGAGCAGCACGATAACTTTGAGGCCTGTACTGTTTCCCAGGCAGGATGTGTGCTGTCACCGTGGTACAACCTGTGTCTGAGGACCCCCGTTGCGATGGATGTGGGCACAGACATGAGTGCTGTAGGCATTAATGATGAAGTTAACGTTTCAGGCTGCATAATTATTGTGTGAATATTTTTTTACTTAAGTGGAATGTGTCCTTTTATCCATGCTATTACGCCCTTCATATTGCCTGGGAAGGAGTCTTTCCACCTCTTCTGACAACTGCCTCTTATCCCTGACACTTCTCAACAACTTCAATCACTTTCTGAAAACTGTCCTCCATTTCTGTGGTCACTTCCCCCTCCATCTCCCTTTACGGCCTTGTGCTTGACAGGGGAGCTTTGGATTCAAGGCGTTGGAGACTCCTGACACTTCTCAGCTTTCCCCTATATTCCTCCCCGTTGCTCCTGTTCAACATTATATCTTTTATTATTAAAATGCCCCTTTATGTGCTTTTGGTGTGCTTCAAATTCATAGTCAAATATGCTTTCCAGGTCCCTACAAAGATACCTAGGACACTGAGCCCAGAAGACCTGTAATGTAGGGTCAATGGATAATTTTCAAAGCTTTTGAAAGCCACTCCCAGCTCTTAGTCCTTCTTTTAATTCAACTTCATACTGACTTTTGGGAATAATAGAATATCAGACTCAATTTTGTGCTGTATTTTATTGAGCATGTATAGATCTTCAACAGACCAGACGCAAAGGTAATCAGAAGAGGAGCGCAATGCAGCTCAGCACCGGGCTCTGCAGCTGTGCCATGCGCATCCAGAAGCTCTTTGCAAGGCGGGGATTTATCTAAGAACTGTTTTGATGCTGAATTCAGGTCTAGAGCTGGTTCTTACAGCTCTCAGTGGGAACTGCTGTCCAGAAAGTGTAGGAGGACATGTTGCCTATCTTTTTATAGAATTCACCTAGGATTTCTGCCACAGCATTCCACGCAATATCTTTTTCTATGCAATCACTTCCCTTGTAGTAATTCCTGAATTATGTATCTTCATGGAACATAAGGCAATATTTGCCAGCTCTTCCTGTCAGCTTTCAGGCCTTCACTTCATCCTTCCCCATCTCACTTACAACAGTAAGTGCTCTTGAAAGAATGGCGCAGGAGACATTTAATGAGAATGTCGTGCTTAATGACAACCTGCAACTCATTTTTTCTGTGAGTGAGTTACTATCAACCCAAAAAGTTATTTTCTCCACCAGATAAAGACACCACCTGGACTACAGATCTGTTAACAAATGTCCACTACCAAATAAACTCTGAATCAGCTCTCACGTGGCACCAAGCCAGGAAGAGTTGTCAACAACAAAATGCAGAATTATTGAGTATCACAGACATTCATGAGCAAGTGCACCTTAAAGGTAAGGATGTAGAGCAAACCCTGACTTAGATGGAGGATCTGTTCATCATCACACCTAAGGACTATTTGGTATGGTTTTGGCTAATGTCTATGGGCTAAAATATGCATGAGTAACTAAACAAAATCTTTTAGAATTTGCAAATTCATACCAAAATCACTACCAAGTTTAAACAGAATTCAAAGTATTCCAGCATCCTGTAAGTGTAACAGCTTGAATTTCTATTTAAAAATATTATCTTACCTTAAAACTTTATTGATTTTTTTTTTTAAGTGGAAAAAATTGTGAAAATTAAATGAAAGTTTCATTTTTGGTCAAAAGCAAGTTTTAAAAGAAATTGAAAATAAGAGAAAAGAGATACCTTTGTGCCAAAAGAAAGATGTGTTTTGTGTCAAATGCAGTTTGACATCTAATTTTTTCATTTATTTGCCAAACTGAAAGATATCAGTTATTCACAGATGCCACATCAAGGCTCTACCTACCTATGTATTGCTAAAGGAATGGTATGGAAGAAGGTCTCACATTATTTTTAATGATGAATTTAACCTCTAAGAGCTTTAGTATTATTGTTTATACTTACTTATCAATATTTCCACTTTAAGTCCAATCTTGTAAAGAATTTAGGTTATTGTGCAGAAACACTTTCATTCTGAATTTGCCCTGTGGTATCTTACCTGTGCTCATTTTGCATTAGGTGATAGAGTAAGAGAGGGTTTTTTTTGTCTGTTTGCTATTTACATTGTCTTCTCATTTCTCTTCTTTTAAACTACTCAGAGTTAACAGAAGGTACAGATTCTGCACTGTGGATTGGACTTAACAGACTGGACTTGAGGAGTGGATGGGAGTGGATTGGAGGCAGCCCATTCCGGTACTTAAACTGGGCTCAAGGTAGCTATGACTTTCTTTGTATTCCCAAAGAAAAAAATATACATACCTCAAATACTACTTTAATTTCCATTATCAGATAGATATGCCATGAGATATGGGCATGAGAAAAAGTAGGATGCCATTAAAGCAACATGTATTTCAGGTTTTCTCGCTTTAGCTATGGAAAAAGCTTTTTTCTATAGCAATATAAGCCAGATACTTCTACGTATTGCAGAAATATTTTAGGTCTGAAAGCAATATTATCTCTCCCCCCCAAAATAAAATATTCCATTTCTCTTCTTTAGCAACAAAACTGAGTGGGTTACTTGTTTGTATCTGCTTAAATGATACCACATTTCATACGGACATTCCCACTACCAGAGATGTACCTCAGTTCTTGCCAAAGCTGGGAAAGATGAGATCTTTGAGGCTGTCACTTCAGCCAGGAGTGATTTCTGCTGTGTGTTTTGGAGCTTAGAGCTCTATTTCTCTTCCAGAAAAGTTCACTTTTTTCCCTGTGCCTTTCCCAAAGGAAGCCCCTCTCCAGAATCTGGAAAACTCTGTGTGGTTTTGAATCCTGAAACAAAAGCTAAATGGCAAAATTGGGAATGCGATCAGAAACTTGGTTATATTTGTAAGAAAAGAAACTTCACCTTGGCTCCCTCAGGTATGTTGATACGTGTTGATAATTAAAAGTAGAAGTTCTTATCTGAATTGCTCGGCATTCGCATTGACAAAGATGAGCAGGAGAATTTTATAAATAGCAACAATTTCTTGTTGATCTGGATTGTTTTTTACAGCCTTTGCACCCTTTCTAGGCTGATCTGCAGTCCCGCAACACACAGAAAGAAATGGGTAAAGGCAAAGAACACCCAACTTGTCCTGTCTGTCCATGTTTTGGTAGTCGGGTCTCCCCTTTGAATTGTAGAATCATTGAGGTTGGAATTGACCTTTAAGATCATCGAGTCCAGCTATAAGCCACTACTAACACAGACACTACTGAGCATGAAAGGCGAGAACAAACAAAAAATTATTTTTCAGAAGAAGGATGTTAGTAAAAATAATTAAAAGGAAGAAAGATCAACTCATTGCAAAGATAAAAGATATTTTAAGTGTATAAAAATTTCCCTGTTGGTGTTTCCCTATGTATTCGTCTAGTTGTAAATCTGTCTGGATGATTTTTACACTATCAATATACTTAATCTTTTAAAAATTCATAAGCATTCTATGTTAGGTGCAGATTATAATTTCTGATTTCTCTTAAATGACAAATAAATACTAAGTTATACAAAAGCTGTTAAAATTAATACACTGGTGCATTTGTTACAGACATTTGACTTTATAGAAACCTTAGAATTTGTATTAAATAATGTTTGTATTTAAACCCTTTCATTTTTCAAGCTAAAAATTGACAGATTTAGAATCATATTTATGTTTGCTATGGTTTGTATCCTTATTTCCTTATTATGAGAATTTCCAAAGAAAGTTCTTAGTTTAGAACTTTTAAACAGAATAAGTGAAAATATTTCAGTGTCATGTCCCTTGCATGGCATTTGAATTCCTCTAAAACACTGGTATTTGTTCCTAGGTGACATTCTGCCTGTTACTTGCCCAGATGGATGGGTACCGTATGTAGATCACTGTTACAGGATTTTCAGGGAGACCAAAGGATGGGAAGAAGCTTTGACCTCTTGTCAGAAGGAAGGGAGTCACCTGGCCAGCATCCAAAGCCTTGAGGAGCACAGCTTTATGGTGTCTCGGCTTGGGTACAGTGAGTATTTACAGTGTGCTTAGGGAGTTTCTCTGCTTTTCAAATTTTGTTGAAAAATGCTCAAAACGTTCAAATCCAAGTTAGATAAAAACAGTATTTTAAAATCTGACCAGTGCAACAGAACCTAAAACCTGACTATTCATGCAGTTGTACCATATCACCATGGTGTATTAGCTTTAGGCTGGTAATTTACTCTTCTCCCACTGCTATGAGGAAGAGAAGGAAAATTTTTTGATTCAGTGCAGGGATTTCATTACAACGTAATTTTCCAAAGCATACTGTCTTTATTCTAATATCTACATGAAAATATTAATTCATAAAATGATCATGCAACACACTAAATAATTTTATGTTTCATAAATTTATGAAAGGGATTATATGTTCTAGAGCTTGAGGGTGCTGTGAAAAAGATGCAGTGCCGTAAGAGGTCTTTTCTAGTTCTGTGTTTCCATGTTTTAGAGCCAACAGACAAGCTATGGATTGGACTGAATGACCATAAAGTTCAAATGTATTTTGAATGGAGTGATGGTACGCCAGTGACATACACAAAATGGCATCTGGGAGAGCCATCCACCACAAACAACAGGCCAGAAGATTGTGTACTGATCAAGGGCCAGGTAACTTTACTCAAAACATGTCTGACTTTAATATTGAAACTAACATTTAATAAAAGAATAATGCGCTCCAATATAGCAGCAACTGTCCAGGGCCAGAACAAGGGATGTGGGGACAACGGATGAGACTCAAATATGACCTTTCATTAAAAAGAAGAAAAAATAAAATGAAAGCATTACTGCATCACTGGTAATTTTTTCTCTTTAATTTCACCTGAAAGTCACCAATTAAATTATTTGGGCTATAAAACAGATCTCTTAATGCAGTTTGAGTACATTCTCCTGCTCTGGTGGCAACGGTGGCATGTGAGGATCCCTGCTACCTCCCTTGTGCCTGCTCATTTGCCCATCCCTGCACGGCAGGAACAGGTTGGGGACCAGGTCCCTGCACCCTCACTCCCTCTGATCACCGTACGGTATCTGTAATACCGTAACCCAGTCTACCACTTCCGTGAACGTGAGCAGCTTTATTTTTGTTATCAGCTAGGGCAATTGGATAAGGAAAAAAAAATAATTTCTGTTTCAAAATGGAAGGAGAAAGAAAGGAAATAGTTTTCATTATAAAGAAAGAAATCTATTCATTTTCTTTAGATTATTCATCTTAATCTCATTGTTATTTCATTCTTTTTCCTGGCTCACAGTATGGCTATTGGGCAGACTATGTCTGTGAGAAGAAAGCTGGTTACATTTGTAAAAGAAAACCTATATCACAAATATCTGGACAAAAGGAAATTACTGATGCAGGTTGCAAAAAAGTAGGTATATAAGAATAGAATATTAATTTACCAGATCAAATAGTTCCTTGCCTAGGAATCATCTAGAATTATTTGAATTATTTAAATGTAGAATTATTTTTATTATTTAGTATGAGGTCTCTCTCCCTGTTACTTTAAACTTCAGTAAAACATTTACAAAAACTGCTTAGAAAGAATCTGTAATTTCACTACAAAATATTTCTAATTCATAATATTAGTGATTATTGTGCTTTATTCATTTTGAAATGGTATAGCTCACTTAATACATGATATCACAATTATTTAAAAGTTATATGGAAATCCTAAAATCATGTTACAGGGCTGGAGAAGATATGGGACCTACTGCTATTTTATTGGACATGTTTCAGCAACATTTTCAGAAGCAAACACCACTTGTGAAGGAGAAGAAGGTTACTTAGCAACAGTTGAAAGTAGGTATGATAATCACTTTTCCTTGGCTTTTAAACAGTAAAGGTTGTGTATTCTAAAATACTCCTGGAAGTACTGTTCAATTCTAACACAATGTCAACCAGCAAATTATCTAGGTTAGAGACAAAGTATCCAGTTGAACAAAAAAAGTCTCACTTTTGTTTGTTGACTTATACAGAGTCAGAATCCCATCATAAGGTCCTCTCCCCCAGTCCAAAGCAAAGCAAAGGAGAAAAGGATTCATATCAGAGTAGACAAGTAGGATTTGGGTAAATTATTTTGTTTTCACTTGTGTCATTACCATCCCTTTTACAGATATGAACAAGCCTATTTGACTAGCCTTGTTGGGCTGAGGCCTGAGAAATATTTCTGGCTCGGTCTCTCTGACATGGAGGACCAAGGCACTTTCAGGTGGGCCAACGGTGAAGCCGTCTCCTTCACGCACTGGGGTGCAGCAATGCCTGGTAGGTGCCGTGACAGTGGATGGTGGGCGCTCTCTGAGGCCCTGCTCCCTATTCGGATTTGCATTGGCAATGTCCTCTGAATTTTATGCTTTAAGCTTTCAGTACATTTTACAAGAACCAGCAGTTCTCAAGCGCCATCTTTTAATTTCAAAGGGAACAATCTGAACTGTAGTTTTATATTAGGACATCTGATATATTTGCCCATAAGTTTTACCTTTCGGCTCATCTTCACAAAGAGATAAACGAGTTACAGGCAGTTCCTGAGACTATTCCACACTCATCCCTCTAGTGGTAAAGTTAGCCTGGGGGAAGAGTCTGGAATAGAGCAACTAGGATTTTAGGTTAGAATTACAAAATCACAGTAACAAAAATGATAAATACAATTTTTAATTTTTTTTTTTTTTTTTTTTTTTTTTTACTTTTGATGCTAAGAAAGCTGCATTCACAGGATCAAACTGTGCAGAAGCACAGAAAATCAGATTTCAAAATGCCATGAGGGAATCTGCTCTCCTCAAGATATACTGCATCCCTCCTAATGATCATTTCCCTGAAAACTTTCTCAAAAACCTTCAGTGAGGTTTTAAAAGGTAAAAGAAAATAAAAAAAATAAAAAAAAAATGGCAAAAGACATAGAGTAATAAAACTTCTGTAAATGCCATGAGAAGAAAGCTTGCCAGGGAGTGCCAACAGATGATCAGAGTATAAAGGGAGCACTCAGAGATTGCTCTGGAATCAGTTATTTTCCTTGAATCTGAGTTCACTGAGGAGGAAAACAGGCTTTCTGCACTGGCAAGTTTCTTTGTGAGGGTATGATCGAAGAGTCTATTTCAAGCTGAAATACCAGGAGAATAGATTATGGTAGAAATAGATGATGTGAAGAATAGCAAGTCAGAATTAAGCTCAGCTGCAAAAGCATCCAAGAGCTGTAAAGGTTACATTAAGTGAACTGTTCACTTTAATGCGTAACCACCTGCTAAAACTGCTTTGATAGCTAAGAGGTGAAAAAAGGCAAATTTGGTGCCAACACTTAAAATGGTTCCAGGGCCATGTGGGGAAATACAGACCAATGAGTCATCGGCAAATTAGCTGAATCTGTAATATAGAATAGAATAGAGAAGATATAGAGGGAAAGATACATAAAATTGCTTGTGTAGAGGGAGGTCATGCTCACAGATCTCCTGAAGCTCCCCACAGCAGCCAAAAGCAGACCACACTAATGAGATTTCCCTTATTCATATATCTCAGTTACCAAAAACCTTTCTGCTAATCTAACCTGACAGAGGAAAGATCTTACATGAATAAAAATTTTCATCAAAAGGCAAGGAATGGAAGGTGTATTTTTTTTTTTTTTTTATGGGGGCTATTTTTTGCTGGGGAAGGGTGTTCACCAACAGAGTCCCATAATGATCTACGTCAAAGCCCATGCTGTTCAACATATTTACAGACAATCTGGAAAAGGTGAAATAGTGAAGTGACAAGATTTGCTGATGATACTAAATTATTTCTGATAGTGAAGATGTGCCTGTGGGAAAACACAGGATGATTTCAGGAGAATAAACGACTGGGCATGATCAGTAAAATGGCAGGTGAACTTTGATGCAGGTAAAGTGATGCTCATAGGAACAAAAATATGTCTTCAATTGACATAAAATGATGGACTTAGAGCTCATCATTTAATTTCAGGATTCAGTTCTTGGCACCATGGTAGACAGATCCATGAAAACATCAGGTCTGTGCTCAACAGGAATCAAAAACCAAATAAAACACTAAGAATATTTAGGAAATGAAGAAAGAACACAAATAAGCCATTGTGCAAGCCCATTGCGTGCATTTTACTGCATCTTGTGTGATGTATGCACCTCTGGTTCCCTCTGAGAGAATATACTAAAATTACAGCAAATGTCCCAGGATAAGCTTCATCACATCTCTGTCACGGTTTGCATGCCTGCCCTATGTATGCACTGAGGGTTTTATTTCCATCTACATGAAAATCGTTAGTGACTGAGTTTATGCTACCTGATATAAAACAGGCTTAATGCAAGTACGAATGAAGTCCTCACTTGAAAACACAGGTTTTCACTGTAAAATAAAAAAACAAACAAAACAAACCTTACTTTCTACCCATGAAATTAATTATGCAGAACATTAAAAATAAAATAATAATAAAAAAGCAGGATCCCAAACTGATCATGACCTCCTCAAACAGATAATACTACTCTTTGACTGTGTGAAAAACACCTAAAATACAACTCTGCTATTCAAGTGTTGTTGTATGGCAAGAAGAAATTGGCTGCCACCCAAAGATTTTAAGTAAGAATTAAACAATTTGGACTGTATAAAAGATCCAATGTGTTTTTTGTTTCTCATAAAGGAAATAATCCAGGATGTGTAGCCATGAGAACTGGGATTGCAGCTGGATTATGGGATGTTCTTGACTGTGAGACAAAGCAAAAATATATCTGTAAGCAGTGGGCAAAGAGTGCAACAGCTCCACCTGTTCCAACCACCGCCACAGTCCCCACGTGCCCTGAAGGCTGGGTATCCAACAGCCATAGTAGTGCCTGTTTTAAAGTAAGTAAGTGCCTAAATAGTCAAAAAAAGAAGAAAGGTTTTGAACTGCTCGGTTTGGGGAAGGGGAAAAAAACCCCAACAAAACAAAACAAAAAAACCTAACCAAAACAAAAAAAAGAAGTGACATCTTCATTTTGCAATATCTGAGATTGGAATATAGCAACCCCCCCCCCCCCCCCCCAAATCCAAACATCTCAGGGAATTATCCATTAGAATGGAGAAACTAAGGAAGAAAGACGAGGTTGAAGGGACTGGACACAAGGGGAGGGAGAAGGACACGGGAAAGAAAATGCGGAAGTTTATGCCCCAGGGTTTGAATGAATTGGAAGAAGAGGAACATAAATATCAAGTCCCTAGAAAGACATAAAGAAAAGAGGAAAAAGAAGAAACAAGAAACAGCTTAACAATGTCAAACTGCTGTATTAAGCAGCAAAGCTTGGCCTTTAGTATGGCTCTCTATATCAGTTGTGGTCACTAGGTTGTGCAAAGACCCTGTATTCATCCGAGGTGTGTGAGAGTTCAGGGAACAAATTAGAGAAACAGTGAAGTGTATCCACAAGCAGCACAAAGCCTAAGGCTGGACCTTGCTAAGATAAGCACATCACCCCCCAAAATAACGCATAAGAAGCCAAATGAAAGGTTAATTAAACCAGTGTTTATGAAGGACATTTATGAGAGAGTTTATGATGCAAAGCTACAGATAACTCGTATTTGAAGTACACTCAGTTATGTCTGAGCAGGCATATAAAAGGACTTTGAACAAGAAATGGGGGTAATGTGCAAACATTGATTTGGGATCATGCAGAATAGAAATGTGCTAAGTAAGTGCGAGATGTTAATATTTCTTATCACTTTATTGAATTAATGAGCTCTCCTCTTTTTATTATGTTATTTTTTTAATTTCTTCAGCTCAGCTGGAATGCTATTTCCTTGGTCTCCTTTATTCCCAAATCATCATTTCTATCTTTGGTCAAACTTGTGCTTATTCTCTGTTACACTACCAAAATGTTAGACATCATATTGGAAATATAAAGTGAGAGTTGTAAACCATCATGAGGTCATTCTTTTGCCTGTATCTTCAGCCTCCTCCCAGGCCACCTTGCCTCTCCACCACAGTCACTCTTCTTTCCCTTCATCTGGAAGGTGGCCTGGGCCCTCCTCCAGGTAAAAGAAGTTAAAGGGAAATGAATTCCTTTCTAGGAATTCCTTCTTTGTCACCACTATGCTAACTACCTAGACAACTCTGGTGCAAAAATTTGATGAACAGTTAATGCTATTTCTCTTATGGACTTTTAATTGGCTTATATGAAACCTAATTTATGGGTGAACGAGACTACGATTCTTTATTTTATTATAACATATATGTTTTAAAGTAATTTCTCCGTAGTGTTTTTGCAGATCAAATATTAAAAAGAAATCATGGCTTGAAGCTCGAGAATTTTGTAGACAAATAGGAGGGGATCTGGTCACCATTAACAGTAAAGAGGAGATGCCATTACTAACAAGTGCAATGTAGTGAGTATCATCTGCTGTATATTTACCTCACCAGATTTAAGAGACATTTCATATGAACTATTATGAATGCACTTAGGTGATTTCTGAAATAAATGGATTTCTCAAAAGCCAAAAAAACTGTGATACTTTGAAATTTTATCTACTCATTAATTTTTTAACTGTTTCATGAAAAAAAGAGTTGTTTATATCTAGAAAATAAAAAACCCCAAACAAATGAGTATCATGATTACTAGGTATAATTTAGAAATACATTAAATTGTGGATGGTGGCATCTTTAATAGGGTAGAAAACATGACCAATACATTTACTTTTGACTTACCTTGAAGTAGTCAGTGCTGAGACCATTTTCCGAATCTGTGAAGGTCTTTCCTAAGAAAACAGAACATAGAGGAAATACTGGACCAATAACACTAATAAATCTGATAAGCCATTGCCACTGAGCCATAGAAATATTAGATATTCCTGTGAAGAACATATGCATCTGAATGTCCTTCACTAAAGGTAATATTACCAAAGGGTAATTATTACAACTACACTGCACTTTACAATGTGCTCTAGAAAGTTTAATGATGTGTTTCTGGATGTTTTTTGTGTTGATGTTTACACACTGCTCTGCCTTGTAATTTCTGTCAGTGCCACTCGCTGTAGCTTTCAAGAAGTTTGGCTCGGTATATTTTCCTTGAATCCAGATGAAGGATTTGCCTGGAGTGATGGGTCTCCAGTGAGTATTTTAATTTTTTATCAAATTTGTTCGCTTAAATTGTTTTGGGGTTTGTACATGTACTTTCTGTGGTTTTACTGTCATCCTCATCAAAGAAAACACTAATTCTGCAACTATTTACATGGCTGTTAACCTTTATTGTCATGAGTAAAATCATGGCAACACAACTGAATAATGGAAATCATCTGTATCTCATCAGGATCTATAGCTTTCTGCACAGCACTCCAACATATTTTCTTTTCCAAGAATATAATATGAACACATAATGTCAGAACATAAAAATTAGTCATACTGGATCTCGTATCCTGCCTCTGGCAGTGCTGAGAAGCATCTTAAGAGCTAATCAAATAGCAAGCATATTTCCCAGTATACTCCTGCATGCCCTAGTAAGTGATGGCTCTGGGTCTTTCAGAACTGGAGCTCAGATCTGTAATCTTAATGTATTTATTTCCATGAATTTATCCAGTCATCTCTCAAGCCCATGTAAGTATCCACAGATATGTGAAATGTTCGTGCAGGATTCCACTGTTTATTACCCTCCCTTTACTCCTGCTTGCTATTCCCTGTTATTTAACCCAAGCAAGGACCTTTCCTTTTATCCTGTCACACATTAGTTTCCATGACAGTTTTGGAAGGGATCTTACCAAGAACTTTTTGAAAATCCCAAGTAGGTTATATCAAATGGTTCTCCCATTTTGCATGTTAGTTTCTTCAGAGGTAACTCCACTAGGTTTGAAGGACACGACTTCCCTCCCAAAAGCCACACTCCCATCCTCATTAACCACAGGGAAGGGAAGATGTGAATACCGAATCCATGCACGATATGGTCACTGCCACCGGATGGCTGTTGGACAATGTAATCTTGAACCAGGTCACAGCTGATGAAAGGAAAACTTACCTTGTTTGCACATGATTAGCATGAGTGTAATGGGAGTGAAGTTCGTAGTTGGGTGAAGTTCGTTAGAAACAGTCCATTTGCCTGTTTCCACTCTGGCTGTGTCTAGGTCTTGAGGAGCAAACAACAGGAAAAGTCCTCCATGGCAAGACAACCTGATCTCCTGATCACTGACATCATTGCCCCACTGTACAAATTCTTATATCTATTGCTTTCTCTATATTTGCATCTCTTTTTAGTGAGAGGCAGAATCTTTCAGACAAAACCAGTTTGCATCTGTTTGCCAATGGAGAGTACAACTACTGAAGCAGATGGAAAGAGTAACAAAGCTGATTTCTTCTATAGGTTAGGTATACAAACTGGGACAATAGTCCAAGAAATTCAGGAGGACACAAGCTCTGTGGCGCACTCAACGGTGGGACTTATTCTAAACAATGGTTTCTTTCAGTCTGTGAGGTACAGCTTAACTGGGTTTGTCAGATAAAAAAAGGTAGGTTTATTCTCTTTAAGCAAGGAGCTTAAATAACTTTATAAGTAGTTGCTTTTTAATATAAGTTGCTGGAGAAAGACACAAAATTTTGAAGAACTACTTTTTCCAAATGGAGGTCAAGAGCATTGGCTAATATAATATAGGTGAGGATTTTTCAATGATAGATAATGAGAATAAAAAAATTTATTTCTTCATGTAAAATAGGATGTATAAGTAATCCATGTGTTTGTAAGGGTTTCATAGATTGCCAGCTTTTTGAATACTAAGAAGCTTTGCTTGTATTTTTGTAATGTAGGAAGTAGAGAGTTGTGAATTCCTTACAATACTGGTTTTTACACAAATACAGGTAAAGCTAAAACCCAAGTACAGTGTGTTTGCACACCAAAGATTTAGTGGTGCTCCAAGTTCTCCTTTAACATTATTCAGGATTCAGCTGCTTTTGGAAAAGCAATGGTTCAAAGCAGTGGCAATTCTTTTCCTATCAGAATCAGAAATAAATCACAGTCAGTATATATATTAATAGTTCCTTTTGCTTATGAATATTTGGGGCCGAGAAATTTTTTTTTGATAGAGCTAAAGTAAATTTAGTGGAAATTTTCTCCCTCCTGATAAGAAGACCCCTCTGGAGGATTGTGGAATGTCTACTGGTTGATCAGTAAAGGGGCTGTAAACCCAAAGTTTACAGTGTTTCAGATAAACCTGCAGTGGCTTAAAGACTGGAAGAGCAATTTTCCCTTACATTGTGCAGGAATGTGATTCAGTCAAAACCATGACTTTGTTGATGTGAAGCAGAGCTTATGATACAAAATTATAAGTAGATGACTATGCACATTGCGTAATGTGTAGCTGAAATGTGTGGTTAAGTCTGCTTTCTAGTCAATGGCAAAGGAGTGCAGAATCCTGCTCTATTCCTCACCCTGCTCCTTGCAGTCAGAAGCTACATCGTAAAACACGCTTCAGAGGTGTGTCACATCTTCTATTCCCTTATTTTGCAGGAGTGCCATTAAAATCTGAACCGCCCGACACATATGGTAGGTTTTTGTGTACATTTATTCACTTGTTCATTATTTTTTATCAAAACTATTATTCTAAAATGAGATTTGTGTTCTGCAGATACAGAATTTAAGGCTACCTTCTTTATCTTCCAGTGTATAAAACCACTGCCGATGGATGGGTCATATATGAAGATAAGCTCTACTACATCAGCAAAGAATCTGTATCCATGGAAAAAGCCCAAGAGTTTTGCAGGATGAATTCTGCAGACCTGGCTGTTGTTAACAGTAATAGTGAGAGAAGGTTCCTACAGAGAGCTCTAAAAGAAAAGGTAAGAATCATTATAAACAGACAGCCTAAGGTAGAAATGCTTTTGACAATCTGCTTGCCAAACTCGTCTCAGAAGTAGAGCCATCAGCATTTTCGCTAAGGAAAGCCACCTGAGATGAGATCTGTGAAATTCCCCCCAGAGTCACCCTTTGGTCCCAGGGAGTTTGGTCTCTCCTGCTCCGCGCCAACTGTGCTGAGGTGGTGACGCAGGCTGGTGGGAAGAGCGATGTGGGTAGGGGCTAGCTGTGCTGGCTTGGGAAGTAGCTGGTGTGAGAGGGAGACTTGACGTTGGCATGAGAGGGTGCTGCAGTCCTCGAGGGAGAATGAAAGATGTGTACCAGAGTCTGACCCCAGATCTGCTTGTCTCCTGCCCCATCCTAAGGGCACTCAGCACCACAGGACTCAGCTTTATCTGATGCTGCAGATAAAGACCTGGCTTCTGTGCCTCAGTGTGTAAACACATCGCTGTGCTTAACTGTGAGCATGTGCTTTACTGCTGTTGAATTCACTGACTGCTCTGTGAACCTAATCAATGGCACAACCATTTCTGCTTGTTTTACTCCAAAGTTTGTGGTCTGATCATTTATTTTTTAAAAATTATAATAGTATCTTTCTGTTTCAGGAGGGATTCTGGAGTGAGTCAAGAGGATACTTCATTGGTCTAAAAGTGAGTCTTGATAAAAGGTTTAGGTAAGTTAAGATGATCACTGCAGCTCTTAATGTGTAGAAACAAATACAGTATTTTATGTAGCTGGAGGTACTAAATGTGTTGTTTTCAAGGGCTGAAGGCAGTTCCACATAATGAGTACAAATCAGAACGGAATAATCCTAGAATATTCTAAAGTCCAATAGTATTTCAGAAACAGAGATAGGGAAAGAGCATGATTTCTTGCGTAAACACTTACCCAAAGGCTTGGCAGATGTACCCTCCATACATACGTTTTCAAGTTTCTTTAAAAGATTTGCCCCATAAATTGGAGTGATATTTTACTATGCTGGATTTTATGCCTATAAACACACACACATACTTAAAATATGCTTCATATAATAAAGTCTAGGTATCTTTGCTTTTTGGCTGTATATCATAGCTTCAGAGAGGTTCTCCAGAATTAGGAAGGTGTGGACAATGAGTAAAAAGTTGCTTCTGACAGAGATTTTTAAGGTAGCCTCTCCTGTTCCAGGAGAAAAGTCAGCAGAAGTTTACAGTACAGTAAAACTAACACACAAATAAGTATCTTTTACTTTAGTTTTGAGTTTAAAAGCATGATACTGACACTGCCTTCCTTCCCATCTGCTAGTTAGGACACACGTGAGAGGTGAAAGACCATGCTTCTAATCTTGACCCAAAACAGGTTTAGAGGAGATTTGAATTTAATCTTCTATTCTAATGCCACTATTGAGTGTCTGTAAATCACTGACTTTGGAAAGGGCAGATGAGTGGGGAGAGACAACTTGGCAGTGATCGAGTCAGTGCCTGATTCTAACCTCCTGATTTAGGACTCAAATTAGGGAGATAGGGCATTGCTTGGGTCCAAGGACATCTCCTTTAGATCAAGTGTATCAGCAGCAGCAAGAGATAGATGAGGGAGATGAACTTGTTTCCCACTTCAGCCTGAGCAACCTAAAATCTGAAGTATTAATTAAAATGCAGTGCCAACCTCTTCTTCCTTTGATGGCGATGTATTAAAATAAAAAGCGTGTAAGCATAAAGAAAAAATGTCAATTTTGATACTTCAGAAAAGCTGACAGAATGTCCATTAGTTTCCAGGCACAAGACTTAATAGAAATAACCTATGGAGATATTTCTCTTCAGGATAAAATCCACAGAACAGTATTTTTGTTCTTGTTTGCATCCATGAAAATATCAGGAATGCTCAGACTAAAAAGTATAATATTAACTAGGTGATAAAATGAAATCAGTTAAGATAAATAAAACTCTTCATATTCTTCTCTGTATTACACGTTATGGCTAACTGAAAATAGTTTCTGTTATTAATTGATGTCTGATCACTCCTGCCTGTTAACAGAAAACACACTTGGTGTTTTCTTTTTTTATTTTGCATGAATTTTTATTTTAAATGAATTTCTTCAAGTTAGAATAATTAGGTAAAGAGAGGAAAATCTGTAACAGTACTTCCAGTTTTAGCCAGTCCCCATTAATGCATATGGACCTCATTAAGGGTGACATGTTAATTAGGATTTTCATCTCACAATGCAAGTGTATTAATTGATAACTATTTGTGTATCTTTTCTTTAAGCTGGATAGATGGGACTCCAGTTACCTATGTGGCCTGGGCTCCTAATGAACCCAACTTTGCAAATAATGAGGAAAATTGTGTGGTAATGTTGTCAAAGCAAGGTAAGTAATGAGGCTGAACTCTTAGATTTTTCTTGTATCATCTGCTTAGATATAACTTTTGCTGTTAGCTGTCACACAGTCTTTTATGGCTGTCTTCTGCAATTCTGTTCCAGTGACAAGCCAACAAGATGCAGTAACTGGTATAACCACCAGTCATGGAAGAGTCTATGTCCTTAGAATGGGGAGATTTAATATGTAATTTAATGCAGATGTCTCTGGATTTGTAAGATTGATATTGCACCTTTTTACAGGGCTTTTCACTGCTTCTCTAAGTAAAAAGTTGAGTGAGCTCTGTCTTCACTCCTATGAACTTAAGAAAATGTTTATGACAGCTGCAGGAAGGTACAAACCAATGAGGAGAGAGACGAATGCATCTAATGACCTAAGATTGTCTTACATGCTTATAAGTACTCTTAAATGTAAATATCTTGCAAATTCTAGAGCTAATTTTTCCTCTTGGTTGTATTTCTGTAACTTAGCTAAGGCTAATAGGAATTCAGTAATATACGTATAAGGAAATCAATCTCTCAATTTATGTGTTATAAAGAATTCACTCAGCAATCCCACATGAAATTCTGCCTTTATATGAAGACACCAAGAACAAGATTCACTTTTCTAAACATAGGCATCTGGTCTGACTGAGAGGCATCCCTCCTTCTTCAGTTGTTGATCCAGAAAGGGGCAGCTATCCCACCAGTCCCTGCCATATCTACCAGCTCTGCATAGGTGGCTCAGCATTCTAACAGTGCTGAGCAGCTAAAGTCCATAAACAACTTCTGTTTGTAAAAAATAGTTGAGTGCATAAACGTAGTGCATGGCTGTCTTACTCACTTTTATGGTCTGAACAGTAGAGATTAGCCTCTTTCTAACTCAAAATAAGAAGTGATAAATTATTGTTACAAATACTATAACATCTTAACTTGCTTATTCAATCTAATTGTTTTTAGGCTTGTGGAATGATGTAAACTGTGGTTCCTCCAATAAATTTGTATGTGAAAAACATAACAGTTCTATTAATTCAACGTTTGCTTCTCCATTGCCTCCTGGAGGATGTCCAGAGAGTTGGGTTTTATTTAACAACAAGGTATGTCAACAAGTATCTTCAGTAAATTCTGTAAAGCAGTGGAACTGAAAAAAAAGAACTGCAAGAAATATGGGATTTTATGATTATAAAATAAATCTGGAGAATAATTATCCAGTCAGAACATACTGGCTGGTTGGCTGGGCTTTTCTGGAGGTGCCTAGAGATATTTAACTTTGCAGAGAAATACAGTAAAAGTAGATGTATGCTGAATAAATTTCAGAGAACATAGTTTGCACAGGCTTAAAATACAGTTACTGCTTAAGAAAATCTGTCTTGTCCTGTTTTACATATTTATTTTAGAAACTTAAATTTGTAGTGCTCAGTCTTGGAAAGAAAAAATGAAACCTTCAGGTGGAATGATTTAGAGAGAATGTATTTCAGCAATCCCTTTGGCTTGTACAGGGTTCCCAAATCTTTGAGATCAGAAAGATCATGCCAAACTACAATAGTTTTGAGTAGAGTTTTACATTCAGACATGATCTGGAAATTCTCATTGCTGTAACAAAAGAATTTGTACCAATTTGAGTTGAAGCTCCGTTTGCCAAAGGTTGTTTGGTCTACTTTGTACACACTGTGCTACTATTGCATCCTCAGAATGTGAGGTCAGTGTGTCCAAGGATATTTCATATGCTTTGGTGGGATGAACAGTTGTAACCACAGTCATTGGAAGCAGGACAAGGCACAGCAGAGATCATTCCCTGCAGCTGTGTCACCCAAAGCCACATTTTCTTGATTTTAAATGATCCCTCTGTTATTGCATGAAATAGGCAGATGAAAATGTGAAAAGGGATTATGTACTTGACATCATTACAACCAGTCCAGATGATACTAGGCTCTGACTCCTGGATTACACCTTGTGCAATGAGAGGGGCTAAATATCTGCCTGGGTAGACATACATACTTTCTACTCTTGAGCTCTGTCACCTATTCTAGCCCTGACTTCTTTTTTCTGGAGAAATGTGCATCCTATAGTAATTGATATTAGTCATGTACAATTCTCATCTTTGCTAGTTTGAATGAAGTGCTTGCTTTTTTTCCAGTGTTTCAAAATATTTGCTTCCAATATAACAAGAAAGCTCATGTGGCATGTTGCACGAGATGCTTGTTTCAATTTGGGAGGAAACCTGGCTAGCATACCAAATGAACAAGTGCAAGGTACATATATGGGGTCTATTGAAAGAAAAAAAAATATTAATCTCTCACTAAAGAAATTCCTATACTCTCCAAAATAAATTATGGGATTATCTGCAGAAAATTGCCTATTAGGAAGGTCAGTATTATCAGTCATTTTATCTCTGAAGTGTGAAACAATAGCTAAATTATTGCGTATAAGAAACAAATCGTGTGTTTCTAGTTCTTTCAGTTGCTCAGTTTTCATGAAACTTCCAGTCAGTTTTGAGTGTGGTTGCAGGGATCCCTCAAACTGTCAGACGTCTGTATTTTCTGTGTCTCTCACTGGCTGTATGATTTGCTGGAATACTACGTGTGTATACACAGTGGGAGACAGGACATATTCTAATTTGGTCTAGAGCTTTCTTTTTGGCTATTTTTTTCAACCTTAATGCTTGTGTAGCATATATTCCTACAGAAGCTTATCTAAACATTTAGTTAAAGGCAGATGGGCTCTGTAGTAGGAAAAGTCATCCTTTTAGTATGGCGCCAGTTCTGGGCTTGCGCACATTTTTCCTGTTTTGGGTAAGTCAAGATGAGCTTTCCTTAATGAGAAATCTTTGTCTCCCTCCAGCTTTCCTCCTCTATCATTTAAAGGATGCCACAGCTAATGTTTGGATTGGGATGAATGATATCAATGAAGAGCTCACATTTCTTTGGACAGATGGAAGCACCGTTTCCTATACCAATTGGGATAATGGTGCACCAGAACGGAAACAAAGCTACTTTGACTATTACGAATTCGAAAGCTTGACAGACATCACTGTGGAGGTACGGGAAATTTAAGTAACCTGTATATCTTAGGTAGCTAGATGATTTTCCTAAAAGTGAAGTTACAGCAGCAATAACAAGAGGCTGAAACAAGTCCTTTTGTAAGCAGAATGGGGCTTAGCAAATCACCTGAAAACGATCCCAAATACTCCAAAAATGTTTGGCAGAGGGACTTCTGAAGAAGCGGGACTTGTGCTTTCCACCTGACCTATTGCAAAATACCAGCTCTGTAAAACAAGCCCAGAGAGGCATATATTACATCAGTTCCCCCACAAGCTGCATTACCACAAACATTAAAGTTGCAACATCAAACATAGAAAAGCTATGATAAACCAAAATTTGGTTGTTGGTGCAACATTAATTTGTCTCTGTATATGTTCCATTACTGGCTAATGTGGTCCCACACTGCTTTACTAGTTTCTGATGGTACAAAGGGATATCTTCAATAAAAGGACTATTTCTCTGCTGAAATTCAATCCCTTTGCCAAAGGAGATAAACACGTAGTTTCTGAGGAAACGATAGGCAGCCAGTCACTGGAGATCTTTAACATCTACCATCAGTCAACTTGCTTATGAGTAAAACTTGTTTAAATCAGCATAAGAGAGAAACTTGGATGAAATGCTGAAAGACGGTCATGGCCTGTCTTGAAATCAGGGGAGCCATGAAGAAAATCTTGAAGCAATTAAACATAAGGAAGTAAAGGGAAAATTTTGTAGTTACTGAAGACATCGGATAGTGCTAACTTGATAATGACTACAAACAACTGGTAAAGAGTATCTGCTTTCTGCAAGATAGTGGTCTTCAGTTAAGATAAATCCAGACTAGTGCTTTTAATAACAGTTCTTATATTGTTTTTTCTCATTGACGGAAATGTTTTGAAGTAGTTCTACATAATTGTAAGTCAGAACTGCGAAGACATATTATAGGTACCCTAGTAATTTCTGTAGTCATTAAATGATTCTTAATAAAACTGGCAAGATTATTTTTTATAGACCTTTCTTTCAGACATAGACTGGTACCAGTAGAAGTTCAAATTTAAGGGGTCACTAATAAATACCATGTGAAGCTGTTTGGCAGAAACCTAGGAAATTTGAACTAATTACATAGGTGCTCAATGAGCTCCTCCCCTCTCCCCTCTCCCCTTTTCCCTCTCCCCTCTCTCCTCTCTGTCGGGCTTGCTCTAGCAGTATAGGAGCTCCAGATCACCACCACCTGATTGCCTTTTGTAATGGCTGTCTGTCTTCCCCTCTCCTGCAGACAGATTGTGTCTTCATCATGAAGTCAGATGGGAAATGGAGAGATGATAGCTGTGACAACGAGAGAGGTTATATATGTCAGATGAATTCACGTGAGTTCTGTTTAACTCAGTCTCCTAAATGGAAAAAATATCTCAGTTAGATAAGATGAATATATAAACCGATGTGATTTCTTTCAGCTTTGAGTCTCATTCTGAGTCTCTCAGGTTTTCAGAGCTCCACCAGTCTTAAGGCTGTAGTATTTTTAAAGTACAATTTGTTCCACGGAAATTGCTGGAGAGGAACCGCTATCTTAATTGGGGTTTTGTACCTAAATCATGACTAATACTAGAGACTAATAAATGGAAATGGAGTTCTTCTCAGTGAAATATGAGGCTTTTAGGCATCCTCTTTAAATGCAGTGTAAAACCATGCTCTTGCAGTGATCTCCCCATACTCCTGGCTGCCTCTGAACTTGTCTTAACATTTCTACTGAATGTCACATGATGCCTGTTAAAATCTACGCCTCTTGGCCGTGTCTTTGTTGTGGAAGAATATTGATTTAGTTTTTTTGCACCAAAATGAATAATGAATGTTGACTCTCCTGCTGTAGAACTGTAATTATGCAAATCCCTGCTGTCAAAAGATCTTTCGTTCATGTTTTACAACAAGTTTTTTGGGGGGGCTTTTTTATTTTGGTTTTGTTTGGGTTTTCTTTCTTTTTTTTTATTTTTTTTTTAATTAACAAATTATTCATGAACTTAAATAAATATTTTGACTTACTGTTAATACCGGACATTTCGGCCTATTTTTTCATGTAGTTTCCATGCTAGAGATGAGTGGTGTGTTGTAAATTCATGCATTCAGTTTTTCCTCCATAGTTACCATGCAGTCTGAAGTACCAACAACAAATCCATCCTCTGGCTTTGCCCATTATGGTGACAGTAGCTATTCAATCATCTCTTCTGAAATGCAATGGGAAGAGGCCAGAAAAAATTGTCAAGACAAATCTGCAGAACTTGCCAGCATTTTAGATGCCTACATCCATTCATTCCTGTGGATCCAGATGTTGAAATATGGAAAACCTGTATGGATTGGTCTTAACAGCAATATGGTAAGTGTTGTACAGATGAGAGGTACAGGTGCTTGATAAGCTCTCCTCCTCTTTATAGACCTGCAGGCTGCCCCGTTTATAACAGTGCTGAAACAACTGTACTCTGAGTGGCTTTACTGTGTATATGCAGATTTCTAGTGGTCCCTTAGAGTTACTCAAAGACTTTCATGCACCCGCTGGAGTGAACAGTCACAGAAAAAGTTAAGCAGGGAGCAAAAGATGAAAGTAGAAAGCTCTACAAATGGTAAAAGAAATAAAGGTGCAGACTGAGAGTCACAAGCCAGGATGCGCAGCCATTGTGAAGCAACTGGTAGCTATTCTGAATGTCTAACTCCCTGCTATATAGAGGGCTACTTATAACTATTATTATATTAATAAAAGTTATTATGAGTATTAGAGAGATATTTTAAGATTATTTTGACTGACTAATGTCATGTAATTTTTATTCACCAACTAGTTCCCGGTTTTAATTTAAATAAAGCAGAGCAGAGGGGACAAATTCTCTGTAATTGCTTCTCTTGATATGGGATTTACTGAATGACTTAAGATGGAATCAACTGAATTTCTTGCCAAGTTGTAGACATTTGTGTTATTTCAGAAAAACTCTTCCAAAAGCAATGCACTGTTGAACAGTGTATGTAGTTCTTGTGTAACTCAGAGCACCCATTGACATTGCCTAGAACATTACATGGTGTTTAAAAACCCAGACCAGCACAGGGCTTTTTTTTTTTTTTTTCTGAAAAGCTCAGATAGATGTAGGACACTATATTTATGTGTCAGAGCTTTTTATGTAAAAACCCCTCTTTTAACAGAGCTTCTTTTTTTTTTTCAGACTGGCAGCTATTACAAATGGACCGATAACTGGAAAACCAGGTACACAAAATGGGCAGCAGGGGAACCAAAGGAGAAAAATGCTTGTGTGTACCTAGATCTTGACGGTACTTGGAAAACAGCATCCTGCAATGAAAGATACTTTTCAGTTTGTAAGATGTCAGATGGTAAGCAGATGAATGTAATAATTTTAATGAAACATATATAATTTCATTAGTCTGCCTAACCCTAGAGATACTGCTCTGACTTGGGCTAAAACCCTCAGAGAGCTATGCTTCAGGATAACGTCTACCTCCCTGCAGAATTTGGAGGTCTGCTATGCATGATATATGAATTCAGGCACATGAAAGCCTCTTCTGCAAACCAATATGGCTGCACAGCTTTCACGGTGGTCATAACTGTTTTCCTAAGATGAAGCTCTATTTTCAAGGTATTTTGCTGTTTCTGAGATGTGAGCATAAATCACACTTGAGCTTGTGTGTAATATAAGTAAGTGCTGGGAATGTGCACTGACTGCAGCAACTGGTTCACACACACAGGTGTCACTGGGCCAAAATACAGGCAAGAGTTTCACTCCTATTCACTACTGCTAGAGCTAAAGCAGTTCTGATGTAGGTGTAAGAGCCTTAGGAATGTAAATGATACTTTAACTCTTTGTAGAGGTATGCAGAGGCATGTTTGCTTGTAGATTTTGTAGAATTGTGTCATTTTCCATCTTTGAGGTTTTAAGGCTACTAAATCTGTTCCTGATGTGAGATTCAAGATAGATTTTGCCACTTGAAGATAGCTTCCGAGTTAAACTTTTCAGCTGTACAACTGGTCTGCGCGTGCAGTGCAAGAACCGCAGACATAGAAGTGAATTGGAGTTGCACGCATGATCGGAAACAGAGACTAATTTGGCAGGGACATGCTCCACTGATGGCTCCTTCGTATAAAGTGACAACATACAGAAATTAGACAGCCATACAATATGGGACTCTGGTATCAATGATTCATTGGTTCTGAGAGAAATCCCACGCTATTTACACACATATCCTACCTCATAGGTGATTCATAATGCAATACCAATTTCATACCATCTGGCTTCTTTAGCTATAGCTCCTACTGACCCTGCTCAGCTGCCTGGAGAATGTCCCGAAGCAGCTGAACTCCGAGCTTGGATCCCTTACCACGGCCACTGCTACTACCTTGAAGCATCAGCTGGGACAAGTTGGGCGCTGGCCTCCCTTGAGTGTGCTAGGTTAGGTGAGAGCCTTCATTATCAACTGACAAGATTTGTATGAAACTTTATACAAAACTCACATAAAAATGTAAAAACATTGATTTTAATAAAAATCATTAGAAATACTTTACCTACCAAGCTATTCTAAATATGGCACAATGAAAATAAACTGACACAGGTGACTTTGTGCAGCCTTCTGTGCTCCCAGAGGCTGCAGCCTCTCCAGACGCTGAGCTCCCCATCAGCTCCTGGCTTCTGGGGCACCATCCTGGTGGCAGTGATGGGGGGCTACAGCCACTAAGCACCTCCAGGCCTCTGTCCTCCACAAGAAGCAATGGGGAAGCCAACAAAGTAGTATGCATAATACTTTCAAAAGCTATTATTTGTACAGACATGAAAGAGGAGGTCATTCCATAAGTTGCTCACGTAGGTTATGGTTATTTGCTTGCTAATGCCTTTCAGGTGCTACCTTGGTTTCAGTAGAAAACATGGATGAATCTGACTTTCTGATCCATACAATACAACCACTTGGAAATAAAGTAGGAGGATTCTGGATAGGACTTTACCAAAATGTGGATGGTAATGTCTTACTTTTAATATCTAATTGAAAAAAATGCTTTACTAATATGAGAAATTTGAGGATAACTCTATTTTTACCAAAAAATGATCTGGTCTTTTGCTGAAAAATTGGTTACTATTACATTTTTGAAGTCATTTGCTGAGATAAGGAGTTAAAATATCCATGAGATACATGTCGCTCTTTAGGCCAGTGGTTGTGGCTAGATAATGCTGCACTGGACTTTGTCAACTGGGAGGAGAAAGAGTTCAGTGAGGAGCATCACTGCGTTGAAATGACTGCACCATCTGGTTATTGGGACAATACTGATTGCTCTTCTGAAAAAGGATTTATCTGCAAAAAACCCAAAGGTAAGACTTAATGACTTAGCCCTTAGTGACAGAGCAGATCTGTTTACTAGTAGCTATTGCAGCCCTCCACCACAATGTCTGGAAGTAATTTTTGACAGTTTCATTTGGCACATCCCACTTTTCTAAACATTTGTAGTTGCCTGTTTCTGCAGACTGCGAGCTCTTCACATCACTATCTGCACTTGCATGGGAATATGGTAACACGATGTATGCACCTTAGGTTGAGAATGAACCGTTCAGAAAACTTTTGAATACCTAGCACACACATTGGTATGGCTTCTGTCAAACACTTGTGCAAACTTACAACTTTTCCGGGAACTAAGTATTGTAACAGTTATTATACCCTTGGCAAGGAGTAATTAATGTGAATAATCATAGAATCATGGAATGGTTTGGGTTGGAAGGGACCTCAAAGATCATCTAGTTCCAACCCCACTACCATGGGCAGGGACACCCTCCACTAGACCACGTTGCCCAAAGCCTCATCCAATCTGGCCTTGAACACTGCCAGGGAGGGGGCATCCACAACCTCTCTGGGCAACCTGTCTCACCACCCTCACAGTGAAGAATATCTTCCTAATATCTAACCTAAATCTACCTTCTTTCAGTTTAAAACCATTACCCCTTGTCCTATCACTACATCCCCTTGTAAAAAGTCCCTCTCCAGCTTTCCTGTAAGCCCCTTCAGGTACTGGAAGGCTGCTATAAGGTCTCCCTGGAGCCTTCTCTTCTCCAGGCTGAACAACCCCAACTCTCTCAACCTGACTTCATAGAAGAGGTGCTCCAGTCCTCTGATCATCTTTGTGGCCCTCTTCTGGACTCCCTCCAACAGCTCCATGTCCCTCTTGTACTGGGGCCCCCAGAGCTGGACACAGTACTCCAGGTGGGGTCTCATGAGAGCAGAGTAGAGTGGGAGAATCACCTCCCTCGACCTGGTGGCCACGCTTCTTTTGATGCAGCCCAGGACATGGTTGGCCTTCTGGGCTGCAAGCGTGCATTGCTGGTTCATGTTGAGCTTTTCTTCAACCAACAACCCCAAGTCCTTCTCCTCAGGGCTGCTCTCAATCCATTCTCTGCCCAGCCTGTAGTTGTGCTTGGGATAAAAACAACAACATCATAAAGCTTTCTCTTCAAGCTTGTTATACTCAAAAACTGTATTACTGCCCAATGTCAAAAACTGGCTTCATATTGTGCCTGATTCAACAACCTTTAAGTCAGTAATGCTTCAGGGATACAGATGTTTGTGATGCAATAATAATATAAGGAGTACTTCCCTATTAAATGAAAACTTCAAGTCAACACAGAAACTGTTTTATCAGCATTTCTGGAAAATTTTGCACCATACTGTATATGCCAGACTAATGTTTCAGAGGTAAAAAAACCACACATAGAATTGCCAAGTGGAGATGTAGAAGATTTAATTGTCTGAAAGGAAGCACTATCATTGCATTCCCTTAAGTTAGGTGTTAAAATCCATCTAACCTAAAAAAAATGGTAGGTTGCCATCTTTAAACCTCTGTACTTTTGTAGTAGCTGTGAGACCAAGTTTAATTTTCCAGCTTTTGCACTGTGCATTGTCCCCAGTGAATCATGGGGAACATCTCTGTCCTGTACTGAAAACCTCATTTCCGGTGTAAAACAGGTTTTAAGATTCCTTTGTTCGGATGAAAAGTTGAAAAGACGTGATTTCAATACTGAAGACATCACAAGACACAGTAGTTCTCAGAAAAATAATTGAAAATTTGGGGTTAGCTTTTAATAATTTTGCAAATGTAATCTTTAATTAAAAAAAACACAACTGCAATGTAACCAAGAAACAGTCACCTCCCATGCCCTGTTAATTTCCATGCTTAAATCATCACATCTATGGCAGCAAATCTGTTAATCTCCATCAAAGATTTACTGAGAAAATCCAAATTATATTCCATCCCATACAGTACTAAAATAAGGAAGCACTAAAATCCATCCATTGAATCATAAGATGCTCTGATACGTAACTATTTCCTGCCTTAGTAGGGAATACTGTTGCTTTGTAACTATTCATTTTATATTCTGCTCTGCTTCCATTGCGTTTTACATTTAGCATTTATGACTTCTCTTCTGAGTAGCAAGTATGTTTTCAAAGTGTAATGTAAAACAGCCAAGAGGAGAAATATTTTCTTGATAATTTAGGGAGTCTTGATTCAAAATATTTTTTCTTTGTTTATAAGAACATCCAATACGTTTAATGCTTCTTTTCTGAGTGTCAAACTTTTTTGCACTTCTTCAACAAAAAGAGATTTTATAAAGGTCTTTTCTTCTTCTCCTCGGTCTCTTTTTTATGCATAGGAAAATGGGAAGATTACAGCCTTGATTCAGAGGGCATTTTCTAGGGAAGACATTCAAGAATCTTAAACTTAATTGTAACAGCAGTATCCTGCTGGACATGCAGAGCTTGTGAAATTAATCTCCAGAGCTGTACATCTTGTTCTTAGTAAATTAAAATCAATATTTCAGGAAAAACACGAAAAGGTATTTTTGAGGGAACATAGAAAAGAGTCAGTATTTGAATGTTGGGAGATATAAAAACCATATGAAGATTTAAATCAATGAATATTATAGTTTGGTAATGTTAAATGGGAAGGTAAAACTTTAGTAACATATTTTTTGCCTCATTTATGTTGCTTGTTAGGACAGACATATGTTATAAACGCAATGGAATATTTCAGGGTATTTTGTCCTTGTATAATTTTAGCGAAACAGTCAAACTTATGAATTCTAATGAAATGCCATATTATTTCTCTCTGATATTCATTGAAGTTGAGCCAAGTGGGAGTCCTCTACAGCAAAAAGGTAAGAGCTTTCATAAGAAAATTAACAAAAATCTAAATACAAGAAGAACTTAAAATGGGTTTTCCCAAATCGTCCCCTTTTTGGGAACAAGTCCTGCTGACGGTTACTGGGGTGCAGGGTTATAAATCACTCGGAGTAATCCCACAGTGCCTTTTCTGTGCACACAAGCACTCACATGTTCTGTCCATGCATGTCCATGCCACTGGACTGCTGCAGGGCCAACCCTGAGCTCACCAGTGACCCAACTTGTGACTAACTTTGTGAATAGGCACAGAGAGCTTTAACTAGGCTGTTAAAACCTACATAGATGTATATGTAAATTTCTTTCATAGGTATTATTGTAAAAAATGTAACATAAAAATATTGTAAAACTAATTTCCAAATAAGTAGCATCCCATATCCATACCTAAAACATGCCTTTTCATTAAATTCTTGCAAACATCCACTGCATGCATTGTATAGGGCTGTAATACACATCCACTAAAACCACGTTAGCTTTAGCAACAGTGTCCTGGCTACTGATCAGCAACAATTCAGGGCTCATATTTACACCAAACAGTTTCCAAGTTCAGGCAGGAGAGAACATCTCCATGTTTTTCATGTGGTACATAGAATAAAAAATTACTAAGGTTTCTCACAGTTATATGCATTCATTTCAGGCAAGGAAAAGAATGAAGAGACTCACCCCCCTGTTCATGTCTCCGTTTGGCCACTCATTTTCTTGGCTGTTTTCACTCTTCTTGGAGCTGGCATGTCAGTCTATTTCTACAAGAGGAAAAGACAAAACCAACTATCAACAGATTCTGGCAATGAAACACTTCTAAAATGATGTGTTGGTGATTGAAGAATTGGTGAGAATGGGTCCTGTGGCATGTACCAAATCAGAGGAGTCAGTTACTTGCTGAAATTAAAGGATGTATTAGTGAGGATATCTGTAATTTTAAATTAAATCCCTTTTCTCTCTTTGCACTAGCAGACTCTTTTGTATCACGCATATTTTGCAAAATCAGAATTATGGATTGATGGTGCAGTTTTTAAATGGTCGAGATGTTCTCAAATGCCTTAGCGAAACCACTAGTAGTGTAAATAACTTGTCAAGAACAAATAAACATACTGAAAAAGGACTGTAAAAGTCAACTAGTGAGAATGAATGTTCAATAAAGTGTGATTACTATTTAGAAATGTATCCCCGTGACTTTGTGGACACTGCAAAGGACTCAGAAAAATAAAATCTGCCCAACTGTGTTGCAGTCGTGAATTCATTTTGCCCCACAAACTTCACTCTGTCAGACCAGCGCTTTTATTGTTCCTTATGGCTGTATCCTATTACCCTTATAAAATAATGCTTCATATATTTAGATAACTTTGGGACAGAAAACCTTGCTCTTTTTTTTTTTTTTTGGAGTGGAAAATACAGTTCATACCAGCAAAGGATATTAAGCTCAGGTGTAGGTTTTGGTCTTTTTTTTCAATCTGATCATATGACTGTTCACTGTAGTATGTTCACTAATGTGAATTAAAATTTTCTCAATCTTGAATTCTTTGTTCTTTTTGTTAATGCTTCAAAATAAATAAAGTTTTTATTAGTATGATTTTCAGCTTCAGACTTCCCTGTCAATCAAGTGAGAGGAAAGGGGAAGGGAGGTGCTCCTGTCTGCAAAATAACTCTTTTGTCAATAACAAGGAGGGCTTCTCTCCCTGTCGCTTTGAATTCAGCTTGTATAAGCACCAACTTGCCATTTTTAAATGCAAGAAAAAGGAACTGAAAACTAAGGAATGCAGCAGATGATACTGTACTAGGAATCTGCAAGAAGACCGAGTTTAAGATGTTAGAAAAGCAGTGGAAAGCAGTACAAAATAGCACGTAGGTGAGCTGCAAATATAATCTAGACACTAAACACTTTATGGGGAAAAGTGATTAGCAGGTAGCCCCAGCAAACAACCTGCCTTCCCCAGGCTGCACAGGGTCTGCTGAGCAAGCTAGAAAGTTAAAAGAAATACTAATAAAAATGAAAAGTAATGAAATTTCTTTTCAGGGCCCTGGACTCCTGTTTTCTTAGCTTAAATACAATCAAGAATTTAGCACAGTGGTGAGAACAGGTCATTACATGAATGAAATGCAATGCACAGGACACTGATCCCAAAAAGTTTCTAACCAGCATCAAGCAGGTTGGTCATGTGAAAGGGTCAGATCTGATGTGCTCAGTTCTTCTTTTAGCCTGCCCCAGTGTCTGCACTAATTTCCCACCATCACCCTGTAGCCTTGGGGAGCTGAATCCTCACAAGCATCCATTTAGACAAAAAGTGGACTAAAGCCCAGTTTGGACCAAAGCACGGCTGGCACTTGGGAAGGTAGAAGAGGAACCTAGGCAGGAATTGTGTCCTCCAGGTATTTTCCCTTGGTATCCACTCTGTTGAAGCCATTTCATTTTGTGATTTCAGATGTATCCTAAACATAGTTTCACTCAGAAAACTCAGCTTCTGTTTCTCTCCTACTGCATTTTTGGGTGCGGCACCACTCAGCTTGATGACTTTGGGCTACTCTTGCGAGCCTTGCTCACACTAAGCTCTCCCTGAATGTCATCTGCAAATAGAATAGTTATTATTAAACAATTTATTCAATTCCTATTTTTACTGAAATCCAGCCATTTTTTCCTGAAAATATTTTCTCTCTTAGCACTTTCTAACAGTCAACAATTTTAGCCAGTTCTTGCAATAGTTTTCCCCAGCAGTTTATAAATAAAAGCAAAGATAATTGCTCCTCATATGACATCTTCTGTTCAGCTTCTATTTATATCTCACTACTGACTATTTCACTTCTCGCTTTTTTCAATTTCATTATCACAAGTTTTCATTTCACCGATGTAAACAGACAGAAGGAACAGTAGGACTTCTCTGCATGTGAATATTTGCCAGCACAGCTTTGCAGCATAGTTGTAAAAGAATTGCAATGCCGATATAAGTCTTCAGATGAGCACTTTGCTCACAGATTAAAAGGAGCTTTTCCAATTTAGCATATGTTTTGCTTTGTCCCGGAACACCCTCATTAGGAATTTCTCAGATAGATGAACACACCCTTTTGCTTAACAAAAGTGTTCCAGGCAAAAGTTTCCCTCCTGTTACAGGGAAGCTTACTACTCGCCTATAGCACTAAACATCTTCATTTTCGGGTCTTCAACAAGTAGTTATAAACAGCCCAGATTCAAACTGTGATCAAAGCAAGCAGTGTAACAGTGCAGAAAAGAAGCAATTTTAGCCCTCAAAGTGAGCAATAATTCATAATGCACCAAATACTCAGATCCTGTAAAATTTGCTCTCTTTCTTTGGGATACATAGAGCTGTGACATTGTAGTGATGTACTGAACCACTGGAGGTTTGTCTCCCTTTGTTTCTGAGAAGTAAGGGTTAAAGAAGAGACCGAGTTCTTAACTGATGATATTTCACTGCAGGTTCCTTGCCACCAATTCTCAAGTTGCTTTTTAAGAGCTATGTCCCATGTGGCACCCCAGCAACTGACCCCTATATAATACTAGCAAAGTCCTGGAAAAAGACAAATGTCACCACCTCTAGTTACAAGGATGGAGACTTCAGCTTTTGGAAGCGACTCACTCTTCAAAGACAGCAGTGTTTGCAATGTGCACCCTAGTTAATTCAAAATGCCACGTGACAGGATATTTCCTTATTTAGACTACAAAGTTTTATCCATCAGCCCTTTGACATAGAGAAGGACCTGTTACTATCCTCACTCAGAAGGATTTTATACATGGTCAAACTTATAGTACAACTTTTGGTAGAGGAATGAAAAGCAAGTTACATTTGCAATGAGTTTCTCCAGGTTCCTAGTTTTTCTTTCCCTCGTGCGTGGTTCATTACAGTCACTGGGTAAGTTTCGTGTTAGTTTTGTGTTAAACTAGATATGAAAATGCTTTTCCTTGGGCAGCTTTACAGTTTTAATGCATAGACTGATTATTTTGTATTTGATATCAGATTTGATACATGATCTAAAGAGTATGTTGGGTATTATCCTGGCAGTTTTTGAATCACAGCATAAAGGAGGGGAGATGTAGGGATGCTGGAGGAAATGAAGGTAACAAGAGCAGGGTCTTTAAACTGGAATTTCTTTCTGTGGAGATATTAAATCAGATGGCACTGTGTGGGAGGGCAACAAGAGATGGGGAAGCATGGAGCTCTTTCCATTTACCCTCCCTGTCACACCCATGGTGCAGTGGTCAAAGGGACTTAGAGCCATGTTTTCGTTATATCCGTGCAAGTTTCTCTTTCTGCTCCAAGACGTGAAGTATGAGAAGTAAGAACTGGCTCCTCCCCTCCAGTCTGACCAAATTGGAAGAATAGTTCTAGTCTGAAGATGTGTATCACTGACTGGGTATAGCTGTAGAGAGAAACAGTAAAGCAGTAATGTATGTAGAACTGGGCAGATGAATGTATTTGTATGAATGTGAGATTGAGAGCATATATCAGAAATTTCAGGATAAAAGAATGCTCCTGTAATACTTTGGTAATTTAAAAAGATGAAGCATTGCTAACCTTAAATAATCTGAGCTGAGGGTGAATCTGGAAGACGTCTTCAAGTGCAGAAATGTGCAATTGAAATCTAAAATTTTTACTGTGCAAATATGTTCATGACAACCTGATCTGTATTCTCTCTGGTCAGCTATCTATTTTCTTTAAGCAATTACTGAAAAAATGGAGTGTTAAAGCGAATCTATTGAGCCATACAGAATACAACAATGCAGTGAACTCATTGTCTGAGATCTACTTGTGGTTTTTTTTTGTCTTCAGGAACCACAATTTATCAGACACTTGTCATCAAAGAATCTGACTTTCCTATGAGGTGTATATATACCAAACTGTAAAAGCAGTATTTAAACCCCAAATTTTATTAAAACAACACTTAATTTAAAAACTCTAGCTATACAAGAGGGAAAATTGATAAAAAATAATTAAAAAAGATAGTGTAACCTCTCAATTTAGCTAGGCAGATATACTGATAGCTAGATCCATTACTGAGAAGTCAGATTTGTGATTTAATGATTATTTTCATATGTCCTCCTAACCCTTTCTTCCCCCTAGATATCTTTACATTACAAGGAAACGCCAATGGACAGCCATGTGTATTCCCTTTCAAATATAAAGGTAGAGAGTACAATGAGTGCACAGATGCTGGTAGGTCAGATGGCTGGCTCTGGTGTGCGACAACTGCAGACTTTGATGCTGATAAACTGTATGGATTTTGCCCACTAATAAGTAAGTCCTGCATTTTATTTATTAACTTGTCATAAAACATTGTTGAGAAAACCACCTATCGAGCTACCAGGTTCTTTATCAGCTGCCAGCTGCACACCCCCCATAACAAACCTTGTCAGAGTAGCCCAAATGAAAATCATCTGATTGAACATTAGCCCCAGAAGCCAAGTGCTCCCTCTATAGCAAGTGGAGAGGAAGAGGTGCCTCCAGAGCTGGTTCAGCCCAGCCAGGTTCTGACCCACCTGCCAGAGGTGGCTGCTTCTCTTTGTGGACCAGAGAGGTGAGGAGGCTCTTCAATATCTCGTTTTATGTGACTTAAGTGCATGGCATGACCAGCATGAATTTAGACTTGATATCTTCCTTTCAAAAATTTCCCATTGTTCTTTATTCCTCAGCCATGCCCTGTAGGTCAATTCTCACTTAAACTGCTATATACTGGTTTTTTCCCCTTAACATCCATTTCCTATCTTGTTCTTGTCTCCTATTGCCAGCCTACACAAAAATACGGCTGCTGAAATTATCCTCCTCTCCCATCTTTGTACTGTCTTCCGCACTGAACTTATGTTTGGAACCCTCCACCTCAGGACACAAACTTTCACTTTTCTCACAACTGCCTTCCCAATAACACAACAGTTTCACAAGGTTTTGTGAGCTGTTCTGCAAAGACTGCAGCTGATCTGCACACTGGTGCTACGCAGGATGTTTTTATAGCTCCTTGGGCTGCAAGGGCCAGGTTCTGCCGTTTTTGAAAAAGCTGCTTCTCTTGATGATGAGCTAAGAGGGAGTTCCTGCCCCACAGGGATGAAGACCCTCAGAGTTCACCTTCATGCTTATTTTCCTCTGACTTCACCCTGGAATCTCTTTTTCCAATCAATAGATATTGCTGGTTTACTTAGTACTACATTTTGTGTAAAAGAAAATTTAAAAGCAAATCTTGGAAACACATTCACTCCTTTCTAAAAACTTAGAAATCTTAAATAATGTTTTTATTTCAAAAAAAGTACACTTTTTTAATTGATGCCTAATCTGATTTTATTTTTTCCTATGTCACTTCTTCCAGATGACACAGAAAGATTTTGGACAGAAGATGTTTCAGCTGGCATTCACTATCAGATAAACTCAGAGTCAGCTCTAACATGGCACCAAGCAAGGAAAAGCTGCCAGCAACAAAATGCGGAACTATTAAGCATCACAGAGATTCATGAGCAAACATATATAGGAGGTAAAATGATAGAGAACAAGACCCACTGCCCAAGAGCTTATAGATGATGAAGTTGGCTGCCTTGTCTTCTGGCTCAGCAAAGACGACAAGGAGTCAGGGGTGGTTCAGCAGCCACCAAAAGGGAGGTGGTCTGAACTGCCCTACCACTAGACGGTGGTTTTTTTATGAAGGGCTGGTCCAAACCGCTGTAGGGAGGAAAATGGCCCCATCCCGCCTTTGTGCTCCTGGGAGGAGCTGCTGCATCTTCTGCAGCCTGTCCCAGGGTGGGTTTCCTCCTCCTGCCTTCATGCCAGGGCATTCATTCCTGAGCAGGGCTATGGTCTGGTCCTCAAATTTACCTTTTTCCTCTGTGTTTCAAGGATTATTAATCTTTCTAGGGGAGTGCACGATGATGACTAGATTGGGCCCAATATGGGTACATTTGTATACTAAACTCCAAATGACTCCAGAGGATTTCACATACAAGTATCATGGTATCAGTTTGGTTATAAATGGTGTGAAGGAGACTTTGAAACCACTCACATACAGAAAAAGAAATTGGAAGCAACTGATTGGCACACTGTCTTTGTCTTTTTGATGTGTTCACTCCATGAAATCTGTTACAGAAACATTTAAGCAGAATTCCCTAATGAAAATAAAGTATTTTTTTATCTCTTATGTTGTAATGAAACAAAGTGAGAAAAGTAAACTCTTATTCAAGTAGTGAAATAAGATGTTCATTTGCCCTTTTAAATACTGAGATCTCTGCTAAATCAACATTTATTCATTTACATATTTTACTTTTTTAATCTGTGCACCTCAGCAATGCAGAAAGTATTCAGTTTTGCTAGTTTAAATTAAGAAATGCACATTTCTTGCTTTTGACTTTATTTCTTTTAGATGAACTTGTTAAGAATGAGAATAGGGAGATACTGGCTGCTTTTTTTTTTTTTCCCCCCCCCTAATTTAGAGCTAACTAAAAAATTCAGTTTTTCATTCTGGATTGGATTGAACAGTTTGAATTTCAACAGTGGATGGCAATGGGCTGGGGGCAGCCCTTTCAGATATTTAAACTGGGCTCCAGGTAAGAACTGTACCTATTTTGTAATCTTTGAATGGATTCTGATAAGACATCAACTAATAAAAATTGCCCTAGCTATTTTTATTTCAGGAAAGCCCATTCTGATTTACCACAGTTGAAGATCTAGATCTTTATTTTAAGAAGCGCACTTCCAAATTAAAAAGTTCACTGTGGATACCAGCTATAGCAAGTTCTTTTGTTTTCTTCTATAAGCAAAGATCTTGTTTATGAAAGCAGAGTATCATTTAGACTGATATATAACCATACAGACCACAGATCAGAATTTTTCCGTAACATGGTGCCCAAAAGTATAAATATAACTCAAATCTTCCAAAAGTAGCAGAATATTTATAAATGAATGGCACTATGTAGTCTGGAGAAATTCTAAATATTATTGAGAGGCTTACAGAGCCAGCTCATAATTCCTCAGCAGTTTATGCAAAACTGCACTGGGCCACCTCAGGGAAAGGAGACAGGGGTGGGTTCGTGGTGCTCCTCACACTTGGGGAGTTCTTCTGTTTGCTTGGTGGGTTTTTAGTCCCATGTTATCTTTGTGCCACGAGTATTTCAAGCCATCTCCTGTGTGGAAAAGTTACAAGGTGGCAAAGGAACAATTAAACTCTCCTCCAAGTTTTCAAAAATTCTGAATCAGGCAATTTTGTTTGCTACTTACAGAGATTTTTACACACTGCAACAGAAAAGAGAAAAGCTATTTTATAGGAAAGTAGAATTGTGAAATTCTTGAGATATACTGGAGAGATGGTATAAATTAAAATGGAATATTTATGAAGTTTGGAAGTTTTTGACGAAGTATAATGGCCTAGGTTCAGCTGTTCTGTCTGTGAGCACCAGGACATCAGGAAAAGAACTGGAAATTTTCCAGTACTATTGTGACATAAAGTCAATGGAGAGTCATTACTTCACTCTCAAAGCATAGACTAAAAGCAGAATCCTATAAACTACAACACCAGTTATCCTATGGGAGAGGGCTTCTTCATATTAAGCATTGAAGAAATCAGAACAAGTTGATGTTTTTACTGATAAGATGATGGTTTTGTTAATATTTTTATTTATTTTTGCTGTGAGATTCTATTTTCTCTCTTACTCAAAGGAAGTCCTTTCCTGTTCCCTGGGAAAATCTGTGGAGTGATGAATCCCAGAAAGAATGCTAAATGGGAAAACCAAGCATGTAACCAAAGACTCGGCTACATTTGTAAAAAGAGAAAATTCAGTTCAAAGTCTGACATTATGCCCAAAGGTAGGTTAGTCAAATAAAAAGATTCTCCCTTGACTTCTAGAAAGACCAATCTGTAAAGATCTGCAAATGAGAAAAGGTACGCAACATTGTTTTTCAACCAAAACATTAGAAATCTTTTAAAAACACAGATATACCTGCACACACAGACTTTTAGATGTTGCTTTTGTCCTCCCATTGTGTATTAACCATTCATAGGAAAATACTATTATTTTGTTCCATCACTCTATCATTCATTCTTGCAAGACAGATAAAAGCTGCTCTGTCATGGTAACCAGTGCCAGCAATCAAATTTGCATAAATACAGTAGAAATTTTATGCTTCTTCTCATTTCCTTCAAATGAGCAACTGCAGTTACTCCAATATTAATGCAAAAAATCCTCCCCTGATGACAACAGTATGCATTGCATCGGGTTGATACGAGCAGAGCAGGAGGGGCAGCAGTATTCGCACAGGCTACATTTCATCCACTGGCCACGCTGACCTGAGGCTTCAATGACACAAGGTGGCTACGTACACGCCGCACACAGGAGGGATCTGCTGGAGGATGTCATCTGGGAATGTTAGAAAAACTGCTTTTAAAGAAGTAGTTATATTGAAGAAAGTAGATAAATAATTTCAGAGAATCTTTATTCCCCTCTTAACCTTAAAAAGGAATGCAGGACTTTACGTTTGAAGCAAGCCTAAGGTAAACTTTTAAAGATATTTAGGAATCTAAGTAATAAAAAAGCCACTGAGTTAATTGAAGAGAAAACTATCAACTCTGCACTAATTTGCACTGTTTACTGACTTGCAGTCAGCAAAGAATTACTTCATGCTTTTCCATATCTGCAAATCACGTGTGTTTGCAAGAAGACATTGAAGAGGAGGCAGAGCCTAACGCCAGCCACTGCGTGCAGCACGGGAGACCACCACACACCGACCGAACTGCTCTGGGGAGCAATGAGGGGAGAGGCTGACGTCTGCTTTGGTCTCTCTGTCCTCCCAGAGCATTATTTCAAATTGCATTTCTGACACAATGTGGGCATTTTTCAATGATTCTCTGCTTAAGGAGACATCATTCTATTTGCATATTTAGCATACTGTGCCTTAATGATATCTGTTTTTCATTTGAATGTATTTGCATTTCTAACTACAGCTTTATATTTATTCATATAGCCCCACTTTTGTAAAGAGTACTTGTCCTTCATTTTCCTCTTACAAAATTTCTCGGAAAAATTGTGCTTTGATTTTAGAGGATTTGAGACCTATTAAGTGCCCAGATGGCTGGTGGCCGTACGCAGGCCACTGCTACAGCATTCAGCGGGAACCCAAAATATGGAAAGATGCTCTGACTTCATGTAAGAGGCAAGATGGAGATTTGGCGAGTGTCCACAACATTGCTGAATACAGCTTTCTAGTGTCACAGCTCGGTTACGGTGAGTACGTATGTAGGCCTGTATTGTGTTTGCCCCATCTGTAACATAAAAGCTGGCCTTATATAAAATATTAATGTTTTCTCTGAAATGTCACAAGTGGAAGGCTGAGTCTAACTTATGGTGCTCTTTTATGTTGTTGCTGTTGCATAAACATAGAAGTATATTTATCAAGAAATAACCTACGTTGTAAAACATTATAAAGCAGGAAAAGAAAAAAATGGTATTCCTAATAGAGACTCATAAAAATCTTTAAAAATTGCACTTTTGGCATCCTTATTCTATGTTCAATATCTTCAGAACTGAGCTCCAAAGCTAGAAGAAATTTAACTTCTTGCTGAGATTAAAACCTCTTTCTGAGGTTAACGTCTTGCTATATCTCCTTCTAAGAAAATGATATCTTTTAACTTTTGATTTTCCTCGAATCTGTAGCAACCAGTCCTGACACATGCTGGACTTGGTGAACACCCCTGACAGGCCATGACAAGCCCTCTGATGCTTCCTCATTAAGGAGATGTGTTGGCAGATGTCTGGCTTGGGCTCAGTGCGATCTCCCGATAGGCGGGACACTCACAGCTACCCGCTGTCCTACCTTCCATGCTAGGGGATGTTTTGTTGTTCTAAGACACAGATACTCAGAAACTTCACAAAAAATCTTATGCCAGCCTTAAAGAGCCCTGTGTTTATGAAACTCAGGATTTCTGGATAGAATCTGAGGCTTTTCAGTACAAAACCATCTCTTTCTGCAGATCTGAGAGGAAGCCAGCATTTGTGTTAAAGCATGAAGACCACCTCTCATGTACCACATGCCAAATTTATCAGTCCCAGTTTGTTCACTGTATTGCATGGCAGAACATAAGCAAACCTATTTCTTTTCATGCTTCAGAGCCAACAGAAGAGCTATGGCTGGGTCTGAATGACCTGAAGGCTCACTTCTACTTCGAGTGGAGTGATGGGACTCCTGTAACGTTCACCAAATGGCAGTGCAGGCATCCCACCTACAGAAACGATCGGGAGGACTGTGTTGTTATGAAGGGGCAGGTATAACCATGCAGCCATCTTATAGTAATGCAAACTAATGACCACATCACTCTGAAATCACTTGCCTTTATATACTTATTCAAGAGTCATTCTGTATCTTAGCTTAAAATAGTTTTCCCCATAAATTTGGCATAAACCAGAAGCGAAGTTCAGAGGACAGGAGAAATCAGAATTAGAGAGGTAATATTTTTCTAGTGTTGCCTTTTGAGATTTCTTATCTGGTGAAAAGTCTGATCCAGAAATTTTACATTAGATTCATTCTCTTGGCTGCACCAATGAAAAAAGTTGTAGCTCTGGGAGAGGAATGGGCATGAACTAGTAAATACATTGTGTGGTTATCATAGATGCTATTTGCATACCTCATTTTCCAGTTCGATAGACCATTATGTCCTTCGATGTTACCTCATTGAGACAGGCATTGAGGCATGGAGACCTGGCACTTTCTTCAGCTGTGACGTAAAGAGAGCACTAACACCTATTTGCGAAATACCTAACCTAAAATCCTACAGTATTTCTGACTGCTTGACTCACAAACTTTATTTTCTTGCAAGACTTCGTCGTTTGACACATTTACGTGCATGTGCGTGCACTCACATGCACGAACACAAAGTATCATGAATTTTAAAAGAAACAAATTGAAAATGCTGTTATGAAAGAAATGCTGTTATTGAAAGAACTGTTATAGAATAATGATGTTTGCCAGTATTAAGCATCAATAGAATTGACCCTAAAGCAGATTTTATGGGGAAAAAAAGCTGCTATATAAATTCTATTTTTTACATAATTGCTTTTAGAAAGAAATCAGTCATTTCCAGTCTTCTCCTTGATGGATAAAATAGATTCACTGCAACACACTCAGATGTGCACTATTTCAGTTTCATTGATCTTTTTTCCAGAAGTGTAGTGAAATAATCCTGCTCTAAATGCAGATCCACTAGCCCTACATGTGATGTATCTTTACAAACCCTCCCATTAAACAGTTATGATAGCAAGTAATGTTGAGACTTCATGATGTTATTTATTTCTTTCATCTCAAAACAGCATCAAATGGATCTTAAAATAATCCTGACAGATGTGTCTATTTAAAAAAAAAAAAATCAATCTCCATCAATGATCCTATAGCCTTACTAGGTGACATACTAGTGGACCTTGTAGTGAAGAAAGAGGAAAACATTGGTTTTCTTATGTTTATGAATGCCCGTTTTTTTACATTTGTTTATTCTCCCTGCTATTTTAGGATGGATACTGGGCAACTGATGTCTGTGATAAGCAACGTGGTTACATCTGTAAAAAGACGCCTTCATCACAATCCTCTGAAAACCAGACAATTGAGGACCCAGGCTGCCAGAAAGTAAATGCTCTCTCATAAATTAATTATGTTGGGAAAAATGAATAGGAATTAATTTGCTGGTTCTTGCTTCTTTTAAAGTCTTTGTGTTTGTATCTTCTAGAAAACCTACCCTTGAGGAAACCTGGTCTTTTCCTACTAGCAATTTACTAATATATGTACATTTTTCATTTTTGCTCTGAAAATACTCAAGAAAGCCAAGATTCATTTACATGTACATGAATACTGCCTTTCTCTCCACTCCCGGATGAGCCACAGTGTGACAAAATTACATATATCTTTTAAATCATATTTTCACCACTCCTCTCTGTTTATGCTCTTAGCCTAACAATACACATAAAATTACCAAATGCCACTTTGTCTCTCCTTTCAGATCTGCTGTCTATTTATAAAGTCCTTACTATATGAGTGATAAAAGAAAGAAAATAATTTCAAAACACAAAAGGATCATTTTTTTCTGTACCATGTTCCTACCGATGGACTACTTAGTTGGCCTTTGACTGACATCAGCAGGTTAATTTTTTCCAAACCAGTAATTTTTTCAGAATTGACCTTTCCAGAAAATCATTATATCTATATTGGTCAGCACAGATCTCTCTAAGAGCAGGAAGAAGCAGGGGTGTTTCACTGATACTCCTCCTTCCCACCCTCCCCGCAAACAAGCACTGACTGGATTCCTCTTGGCTCAGAAAGTCTCCTCGCCCATTGCTCTTAGGGATGGCAGGGGCAGCTTTGGGGAGCTGGGCTTGTATGTGAGTTCATTTCCATATCGCAATATTCTTGTATTTCATTATGTCAGATCCCACAGCTCGGAAGGCTGGAGCTGCAGCTCCCCCCTGACCGAACCACAGGCTCGTTATGGTGCGGTTTGCGTAATCCCAGCCTTATGGAGCACTGGGAAGCAATAGCACAGTGCAGTCACAATTTTCTTTGAAAAGACACATACACAGAAAAGCGATTAAAACTAAGATCTTAATGTCATCCTTTGAACAAAATAGGCTTTCCGTAGGAGAAAACAGCAGCAAAACCCAGGCTTTTGCTTAGTAACAGATTGGCCCAGTCTCATCTTGTTTTTAAGCTTAGCCGCAACAAATTCAACATTGAATATTTATACACAAAAGAACAGAGCTAATTTCTATGTTGAAGTCTCTTTCATTTTCACATTAAGAACCTTGTGTTTGTCACAGGGTTGGAAAAGATACGGTTTTCACTGTTACTTGGTGGGCTCTGCACTTTTGACATTCTCAGAAGCAAATAAGACATGTGAACAGAGCAAAGCTTATCTAGCTACGGTGGAAAGCAGGTAGGAAAATATCTTTTTTTATATACTTCAAAATCAGTGCTTCTGATGGAGAAAATTGCAGAACTTGTCAATTTTTTTGAACTATTCAAAGTGTTCTATCAATGCTTTTCAAAAATTTTGTAGTATTAAGCCAAATAACATTATCCATGCAGGAAAAAAAAGTCAATGATTCAGGGCTTTCTACTTAATCTATTATAATGGTTTTCAAATTTGGGGGGTTATTGACTTAAAGAGTTTTATCTTTCATTTCCTAATTAAAGCAACTTCTATGTTTGTTTGGCTTTTTCCTGTTGGAAAGTAGTTACTACAATTTTCATCTATTTACTGATGGGTCTTGTCTCATTATGATAGGAAAGGTTTAACAAAAATGCTAAACTACCTTCTAAGCCAAATTCTGAACAAATGTAGGAATTCTTCCCCAGGACCTGCTCCACCACAGTCAGAATGCATCATCTCCAACCTACCCATATGGCAGTCAGGCTTTGCAGGCTTCATGGCCTCTGGGAACATGACTGCTTTCAGAGATGATGGCTAGCAAAGCTGACAGTTTGGTCCTGACTTGGTGGTCTGTTTGAGGCACCTCAAAGATTTGGAAAGACAAAGAAAATAGAATACAATTAGAAGCCCACGTGAGCAGTAATTTGTGACATTTCACAGAACTGGGTGGATAGGAGAGAAGATGCCTTCAGCTGAAAGGAGAAAGTTGTCCCTCATCAAGTTCTTTTGACCACACTTCAAAGCCTGCTGAGGTTTTGCCTGAACTTCACTTCATGCCTTAGGGTCATGCTAGCATGATCGAGATGCCTCTGTTTGTACCGCTTATTTTACTATTGCAAGGTAGTAGGTTGTGAATGAACATTGTTTTCCACTTCAGCAATGAGCAAGCCTTTCTGATTAGTGTGACGGGGCTGAGGTCTGAAAAATATTTCTGGATTGGTCTCTCCGACACAGAAGAACGAGGGAGTTTCAGGTGGACCAGTGGTGAAACTCCTCTCTTCACACACTGGAACACAGCAATGCCAGGTAAGCTTTGCATAGGTTCAACCTTTGTGATAGGAATAAAGCTTCAGTTCATGTGGGTTTCTGCTTTCCATCCTCTGGTGTTAGAAATTAGAGCAGGCTGCTTGTTTTGTACTTGTAGTCGTAGGTGGCCAACACCATCAGACCTTGTGTCTGTTGCCAGTGCAACGAGCACCATCACAGCTGTCAGGTGTTGTGTAAGTCAATCTCCTGCAAAGTTGTACAGAAACACATGGGTTAGACTGAAGACAATATTGGGCAGGAGTTAACAAGGTCCATGGTCTCATTTTTTTCAACTTTTCAACACCAATTCACAACAAATGAGACTGAAAAAAAAATTATTATAGATGTTTTTTGACCCACAAGGTGCATATGTGAGAAACGAGCAACGAGTGTCCAGCTGTTTTGCATTTCAGCAAAACAGATTAGCATCTACGCAGGAACTCTTGCCTTCACACTAGCTAACTATGTCTTAAAACAAACTTGTACTTGATATCAGCCTTCTTGAAATTCAGAACGCCAAAGTAGTTGTCAGGCCATCTGCTACATGTGCAAATAAAATCAAGAGCCATTTGCCCTATGATTTCCCTGGGGTGGCAAGGTAAGGAAGATTTGTATTCTAAAGCTGCAAATCTCTGGTTTTGGCAAGGGTGCGTCCGTGAGATTCATTGGCCCATATCTGGGCTCTGGCAGGAGGTATTAAAAATAATTTTATATCCAGGGTGGTTTTTAATCTGCATAATCCACATCTTCCTTTTCATAATTTTCTACAAAGAAAAGCAAAGGTCTCATTTCTTAGAGAGCAATTAAGACTTTTGGTTTTACTCATTTCTTTTCCATATCGCAAAGGAAAAGAGCAAGGTTGTGTTGCCATGGGAACTGGAATTGCAGCTGGATTATGGGATGTTGTTAGCTGTGAGGAAACAGCAAATTATCTTTGCAAGCAGCGGGCAACGGGAGCGCCGCCTCCTGCTCCTCCAGTACGGGTCCCTGCGGCCGCCTGTGCCGAAGGCTGGGACGGAGCCCCCCGGGCAGATTCGTGCTTCAAAGTAAGTGTGCGTGGACCTTCGCTGTGAGCCTGAGCACGGGGCAGCCCAGGGATCGGTCACCGTGGTACTCAGGGACCCAGCTGCTGGGTCAGTTTTAGGGAATGATCTTCTCCATGGTATTCAGGGTCAAAAAAATGATGAGAAAATCCATGAAATACACTGAATGTCAACTATGGCAAACCTGAAGCAATGAAAACAGAGTGCTAGAAAAGTGCTTTCTTTTATTTAAATGTCAGGTGAGAACCTCACCTAATTTATTGGCTTCCAGGAATTTGGGACTTCAGGAAAAACATAGTTATGCGTCTCAAGAGCTGGCAGTGTCACTTGCATAAGACAATGTTTCTAAGAGAAAACTTACGGACACCTGGCCCTCTGCCAACCTCTTCTCACCCAGCACGCGATACTTCTAGTGATGCTTTTAGATACAGGTTCGGTTTGACATTGGTGACTCTCCAGCACATAAAGGTTTTGAGCATTCCCTTGATTTAGCTAAAAATGCCTTTAAAAGTCTCCTTTTTAAAAATAAAAAAACTAAAGAAAAGGCAAAATAGATCAAGTAGAAGTAAATATGCACCATTGCTCTTCCAGGTCTTTACATAAGTATCCTCTCTCTTGCTTTCTTGAGACTCTCTGCCTGTTGGGAGGTCAGAGATGATTTTAGTCCTGTATTTATAAGGGTCTCATCTTCTACATCATACTTAATTATTGTTACTAACATTATTGGTTCAGCCAGTTACCAAATTGTTGATTATCCTTTCCTCAAATTTTCAAGCATCCAGCTCCTTACTTCCAGAATGTGTGTACTTCACAGTAGAAAGTGGTGTTACTTGTATGCTTGCACCACCATACAAAAATCCCTTCCTTGTCCAGGGTCAGCACCTTGCCAAATAGTTTTCCCCGTTCATACTATCTTTTCTGTTCCAAACTCTTGATTTTGCCTCCACCTTCCATTTCTCAAAAGTCTCCTGCTTTCTGCTGCAAAACACCACAACTAAGCTATTCCATCATTCTTTGAGCGTTTCAGTACTCAAAGTTCCAATTAAGTTATGAATTATTTTTTCTTCTCTGTATATTGTGATAACTTTTGTTGTCCTCAGACATCTATGCTACTCTTGCCTTTTTTAAAAATAGAGGATGCTAAGAAAAAAGTATTTACACTTTATGTTACTAATGTTTAATATTATAGGTTTTGGCAGACATTATGTTGTCTCACTCAAGAATAAAGGGGTGCTAAAGTGATACTGATTTTAATTACATAGGCAATTATGTATTTTTATATGCCAAACTTTGCACGTTTAGTAATTTATTTTTCCTTTTTTTTTTTTTTCCTCAATAGTTTTTTGTGAGAGAGGGAAACCAAAGGAAGTCTTGGTTTGAAGCTGAAGAATTCTGTAGAGAAATAGGAGGAAATCTGGTCACAATCAATACAAGAGAAGATCAGATTTTATTATGGCAATTAGCATCGTGAGTACTTGCAGAATTCTTTTTCACATTCATACTATATTACATAATAATTCCTTTAAAATACTCCTGGACCTGGGCAAGTGAGTGAATTAACACAATCAAATTTTAAATTGAAATGGAAATTTTTCATCTGGAAATATCATTCTGAAACATTCCTTTTTAAAAAAAAAAAAAAAATCTTGAATAATTGAAAGAGGCTTTGGTATTTTTAAACTTTCATCACAGGTTTTTATCAAGGCTGTTCTCCAGATCTGATCAACTTTGCACATGTTAGTCCCTCTCCCAGAAGGCAGACAATAAAATGTTCAGCTCTAACCATGCCTTTTTTGTTAACAGGCTGCAATTTATATTTTAATCAACACATTCAAAAAAACCCTTAAGTTAACGTGTAATGTAAACCAAAATGCAAGGACTTAATGTGGAAATTTTCTGACTGTGAACTGAAGACTCCTGAAATCATACAGGAATTAATTTTAATTAATATTTCCTAGCACTATAAATGCCATATCTTGCCCACAATGTAGAAATTATGTCATTATTTTCCCCCAAAATTGGATCACTACATTCTGATTGTATTTCTGTAATGTCAAGACATCTCAATGGCACATAATATATAGCCATTTAACCAAAATTGTTTCACACAGTGGTGAATCCAGGTTTAATTTCTCAAATAGATTTAAAACTGTCATATGGAAAAGTCTTCAAGATCTCACCCTTCTTCATTTAATTATTTTTCAGTATTGTGAGAAGCTGAACATGTTTTCACTTGTCTGTTAAGTCTCTTTGCTATAGACTATGAAATCTTTCTGGAGGGAAATCTTCATGTTGTGTAGTGAATGAAATAGGACTCTATTTTATCTTGTCCATAGGTACAAGATAAATAGCACAAACTATTAAATAAACTGCATAGGAAGTGCCAAGAAGCAAATCAAAGCAGTTGAAAAAACAATTTTCACTGTTTTTCATTAGATAAATTGTGTTATAGCTTTCTATTGATGTTTTACTTTTGCTAAAGCCTCTGTCCGCGAACTCCTGCTACTGTGTTGCAGTCACAAGGACGGGAGCCTGAGCTGGCCCTTGGCCACATCACTTGTCCTTTAACTTGCACTCAAATACGGCAGGTCTCATCCCAACACGGAGCACTGTCAAACCCCTTGACAGAGTGCAGGTGGTGAGCCGGGCTATGGGCCAGCAGTGCAGGAGCAGTTCCCAGTTCAGACGGGACAGAAAGCAACGTGTTTCTATGCTTTCCAGCATTTACGTCACGGCCCCTCTTTCTACGCTCATGTATCTCTATTGTATGATTTATTTTAGGGATAAAGGACTGCACACTCAGGCTTTCTGGATTGGTTTGTTTCTCTTAAATCCTGATGAAGGATTTGCCTGGATTGATGGTTCCCCTGTGAGTACTTATTTGTTGGATATTAATTGACTTTCTGTCCTTTAGAATATATAGATTTTCATCTTTTTACGCCTTTTTTCCAATCTCTTTAAACCTTTGGCAGGTGCATGGCAGCCCTTTATCCATCAGCTGAACAGCTGCAGTGCTCAGCGATGGCCCTAACACACTAGTGGAAGTGCAAAATTGCCTCTGTTTCTTCCCTGGTACCGCGTTATATCCCATTTTCCATAGTCTGTGCTCTTAGATCTTCACAGCACCCCAGACCGGGCACTGCTGTATGTCAGTACAGAGAAGTTAGGTTCCCATTTTTCACAAAGTGAGAAAAACATCTGCCCATCTGTTTTTCCTCCCTCAGACACATGCTTTTCTAGACCATGTAATCTTTGCACCTTCACCAGGGAGCGATGGGGAAAGTGAGCTGATGAGCATGACTTTCTCAGCTCTCTCAGACCTATCTGAACTCTCATTGATCCCATAAACAAGGTACTTGAGATGATGAGATCCTGAAATTGTGTTAGGATGGCAATCTCAATTACTTCCACTCAGTTCAAATCACATAGTAATTGAGATGTATTTCCAACACAGGTAATTTATGAGAACTGGGATGAAGATGAACCCAACAACCATGAAGAACTTGAACACTGTGTTATGTTTAATAGATCACCCCAAATGCGCTGGAACGACTTGCGCTGTGAACAGTTACTTAATTGGATTTGTGAAACAAAAAAAGGTATAATTACCTCCCCATTTAATTGGAGCAATAAACCCAAGTTCAAAAACAAATTGTATGGATTTAAACAAATTGAAAAAAAGAAAGATACTGGGAATTGTTCATTTTAAAACTGGTTTCAGTGAAGGCAACACATAAAGCAAAAGGAATGAATCGAGATATTTCAATCGTACTCAGATGCAGGAAGTTAAAGATGTCCCTATTACGTTATCTCTGGCTTTATCTCTTTCTGCCATGGGTTGAATAAATTTGCAAGGCAAAGGTACTTATGCACTCCCCTTTTATCTCCTCCCTGTATTTCTATCTGCTTCAGGCCTACCCAGGAGAGCCAAAGATGCAGGACCCTAGAGTTCTCTGTACAAAAGGGAAAAAAGCTTTGCTTCCCACTATGAAATGAATAATGGAACCAAAGAGAGGGATCAGTTGCTATAGGAACCGGTGACTCTGAAAAAGAGATCAAAAGCCAAGGCTGGTGTAGCCTTGAAGGACTCCTGCATCCACCAGCTTTGCCTGGGGAGCAGGGACGTAATGCCAGGCCTCTCGGTGCCAGGGCACAAAGCGGACCTGATGGGATGGGAAATGGGGACCCCGAGTGACAACCGACGATGAAAAAACTTGTTTGTTTACTCGGTCCTACTTTTACATCCCTGCTTCCTGGTTGTAAACTGAGTACTTTTATGCATTTCCATGGAGTAGGAGATTCTTAAACGCCTCTGAAAAAGAAAAGAAAGTTGGATGCACACAGGGAACTAGTGGGAGGCACAATAGGGAGGGGAAGGGAGAAGCAGTTATATAAAAAGCACTGAGTATATCTAATATTTGATGACTCTGCCAACAAACCGTTACCCTTGAGTAACGAATAAGGCACCATGCTAACATTGAAAAATTGCTTAACCAAAAAGGAAGGATCACTGTTCCCTTGTGGGTAGATTAGTCATACAAATGCACCATCAAAACACTGACTTCCGTAAAGCAGAGCGAAGCAGTACATCCTGCGCAGCCCCTTCTGCTGCGCTGAGCACGCTGCTTTGTACAGATGTGGCACTCTGCTCTTGGTGAGACGGAGTTCAGAAATCATAAAGACTCTGTTCAGTTTATCTTGATCCTAGATGACCTTTCAAAAGTTGAAAAAAAAAAAAGAAAAAAGAATTAGATCTTGTTATTGTGAATCTAGATTAAATGATGATCAATGTGAGAGAAGAGACGCTCAGCTGTTACTTCCCTCATGTTCACTTAAGAAACATATTTACTTCAGATACTCCATTTTTTTGAAAAAGGTGGAATGTTAGGATTAAAAAATAAAATCAAAATGAGGTGAAGTATGTAAATTCGTCATGAAGATAATTGAATAATTTTAGTTCTATTCTTCACTAAAGGCTTAAGAAGAAAATGTTTAAAAGCTCCCAACAGGAGATTTTTAGTTGCTTTTTCATTTGTTTGCTTATTCCTCATCTAAACTCCTCCTGTCATTTCTTTGATAATGTGTTCCTCTCCATCAAACCACAGAAGAAATGGAGAAAGCTAAGAACAGAATTAGTAGTGCTTGTGAAGAACAAAATAACAGGCATTGAAATGGAAGCAGAGCTACCTTTGAGGGGCTATAGCTGGCTCTGGGAATAGCAACAGGTTAATGGCTTCCTCCTGGTCCATCCTGTATTTCAGAAACTTGGGTTTGGTATCTACTGGCTGTCGAGAACTCTGAAAAACAGAGTTTCCTAGTAAAAGCCAAGCCATAAGAGGAATGCGTTGAGACACTGGACATGACGTGTGGTATTAACAAAATACCAGCATTAAGCTTTCAGTACTTGTGAATAGTTTACTACTACGTAGATAAGCTTGAGAACTTCATTTATTGGCTAGATTATGTTGTTTGGCTCTAGTCCCATGAATATAAAACCCCCCTAATAACAGCATACCAAGTAAAAATACTAAATAAATTTTCAAACTGATGTAAGTTTCATCTACAAAGCGTTTATTGCACATCTTGGATTGTTTAATACAGTTTAGTAAAGATATGCTTTAAAGATATGTATTTTTCACTAGATATTTTTTTCTAAATTATGCATATTTTAAAATTTAATTCAGTGGTATGTACTCTAAAATACAGAAAATGCATTAGATCATAGTTTGGATTTTTTTCTCTATTATACAAAGTATTTGCAACTACAGAAAGAAAATCCCTCTGGATTTTTTTGTATTTGGAATGTTGTTCATGATGATCTTTTATTTTACAGGTACACTGCTAAAACCTGAACCAAACTACAAACTTGGTAGGGTTTTTTTCTTCTTTCAAATAAACATTTACTGTAGAGTTTTCAGACTGTGTACAGACCAGATATGAATGTAATATATATGATTCTTTACCTTTCAGAGTATCAAGCCACCAACGATGGATGGATTATATATGAAGATAAGCAATACTATTTCAGCAAAGAACATGTCCATATGGAAGAAGCACGGAGAATTTGTCAGAAGAACTTTGCAGATCTTGTTGTCATTGAGAATGAAAGCAAAAGACAGTTTCTATGGAAATATGTAAGCACTGAGCCTATTAATTATAATCGAATCCTGAAGCAGAGCAGCTGATAAAATAAAGGGAACAGCCCATCTATTTAGCTAGGCTAGAGTCCTGAGCTATTGTCCTACAGTATTTATTTATATAACAATATATTTGTCCAGGACCTGTAAAGAAATTGCTATTGCTTTTAGTAGGTAGAGGAGAAAATCATGCAAATTTTAGAGGTGCAGCAAAGGATAGTTCAGGCCCAGGTTGCTTATCTCTTGTAAGATATGTACTGTTCAGCACAGTGATTATTGCTTTCCTGTTCAGTTGGTTCCTCACTCCAGGATGTTCCCCATATCCCTGTTGCCTGCTTGAAACCTGGGTCTGACCCTACAATGTTCTTGCCTGAGGCTCAAATCCGGGGGGGGGATAAAATAAAAAAAATATCACAGGCATGGTTAATGGGCTTCCACATTTTTGCTTGATGTTGAGGAACTGTTTAGCACTTTACTGTTTAATCACTTTTGTTTTAGATTTACACAAAATTCAGAGTGGAATCATATTTCATTGGCTTAGTTGTCAGCTTTGATCAGAAATTCAGGTGAGTAAAGGAAAACTGGTAATGGACAACAAATGATGGTAATTTCGTCTCACTCTATGTGTGCTTTCATTTTACAAGAAGTGTAAGCAACATCTTACCCAACAGCTTTCTGAAATTGCTGGTAGGGAACCTGTTTTAGAAATCTTGTTTGTAGAAGGCTTCCAGGAGGACATCTTTCTGGGATGAAAGGGAAGTCTGTGCGCTGGTGAGATGTGGGGGTTTCAGTCTTGTCCAGGCTATAAGAAGCCTTCCCTTTGAGTATGACGTGGTTTATCCAACCTCTGGCGTAATGGGATGCTGATGGGACTTGAATGTGATAGTGCTAAACAGAGGAGAAGCAGCAGTAATGCTGTGGATATGTACTCTTCAGTGTATGTGGAGCCTTTGCCCTCTCGTCACTGCTAATACCTTGCTTAGCCCCTTACCTAAACAGACCTTGCAACTAAACAACTGCTGGAGGTGTCTGTCCGGCAGCCACTGTCCCCTTGTTTCTTTCAGCTGGCTGGATAAGACCCCGGTGAACTATGTCGCCTGGGCTCCAAATGAACCAAATTTTGTGAATAATGATGAAAACTGTGTGATAATGTCAAAAGATTTTGGTGAGTAAAACAGCAACGAGAAATATTTGGTTGAAAATTTAGCATCGAAATCCAAACTGTTTGCTACGTATTTAAATTTAAGGCTACCCCACAAACAGGTAGTTGAACAATGCTGACAATTTTTCGTAACAAGTATGCTGAGGTTTAAAACCATGCCATCGTTATTAGGAGACAAACATACTGCAGAGGCAGAAGGTATGTATTTGGGTAAATGTGTACAGGGCAATTGTTTTTGCCTGCCTCCAGAAGGTTTCATTTGTGCTTTATGAATAGTCTGGGGCTGACTGCTGTAATGGTGGGACGAGAGTTGCAGACAGTGATTCTCTGTACTCCATTTATTTACAGGGCTTTGGAAAGATATAAGCTGTGCTGTGAAAAATGCCTTCATCTGTGAAAGGCACAATTCAACTTACTCAGGATTTGCTCCTACTGTACTTCCAGCTCTGGGAGGATGTCCTGAAACTTGGCTTTTGTTTAACAATAAGGTGCAGTAACAAATCTCAGCCATATTTAGCATATTTGCAATAGGTGGAGAAAACAACTATCCCTTTTATCTCACTATGTAAATTCTCTCACTACATATACCAATTTATTATGTGGTATTCTAATTAGAAGTGTAGTCAATTTTCATGTTGGCAAGTCCATATCTAAATCTCAAAAAAAGAGATGAATTTTAATGTTTTAAGTTATAATTTTTGTAAATGTCCATGTGCCTTTACCCATAGTTACTTTTTCAGTTTCTAGAATTTTCTGTTTATTTTAGACATACTTACTGCACGGAAATCCTGTTCCATTATCCTTATCTGTAAATATAAGGCTCTTTTTCTGAGATTAAAAAAATGAAAGGTTACGCTTCTCATATAATCAGCTATCACAACAACTCATCTTAAGCTGAGTAACACAAACAGCAATAAATGTCAAATCAAATATAGAAAACAAGCAAGCATTGTTTTTTTGCGAAGTTAAGCAAAAGTACACCTGGCTATATTGAACTTAAAAAACCCCAACCAACAAAGGAAAGCCACAAATAAATCCCACAGTGCAATCAATAGGAAAACTTTTCATGCATTCAAAGGGCATGTCTTATGTCCCTCAGAAACCACAAAAGTAGTTTTTAGACTGGTATTCAGGAAAAATCCCCATGGGTTACTAATACATGGTACAAAAGAGCACTTCCTCCTGACGCTGTCCCCTTGCTCGCACAAGGTCAGGCTTTAGCAGTAAGTCTGCGGTATATAACTGAAAGAATTGATCTGAGAGATGCCTGCCCAAAATTACGTCCCCAATCAGGAAATAGTTTCGGTCTCTCAAAAATTCTACTTTTGAGTAATGTGATCCGAAATCTCTACCCATGTGCCTTGGATATCTACTTAATTCCTCAAAATTCCAAGAGTTGCCTGCTCTTGCCCAGCACTAAGCTTGGACAGCCCACAGGTGTGTAAGTGCTGCACGCACAGCGCTGTGATCCGCTGGGTCTCCTTGCTGCCTGAAAGTATTTGCATTTCAGCTGATCCCCCATCTGCTGCTCTTTACTTGCAGGGGCTGGAACTGAATTAATCAAAACCAATGGTTTTAATACTCTTTGACACCCAAAAGTAAATCCTTTACTTTCCCCGCAGTGTTATAAAATATTTGGATCCAGGGAAGACGGAAGACTGACTTGGCACTCCGCAAGAAATGCTTGTATAGAATTAGGGGGAAATTTGGCCTCTATACACAATGACCAAGTGCAAGGTATGACATCTGAGCCTTTTGGTACTAAGTATGAAGCCAGCACGTTTCACCATCTAATGACAAGGCTGAACTAGCCTCCAGATCTAAATAGCCTAACCTGGAAGGAAGACCTGAAGCTGCTTGGTCCAGAGAGAAGACTGGAGTGAGATATTACAACGCTTTCCATCTCTTGGCAAAAGTGTCATGCGGGGGAATCAGCATAATCTGTTCCCCACAGCCCTGGAAGATGGGATAAATAGTAATAGTTCATAGTAATGAAATGCCCACAGATATTCAAGTCGGAAAGTAAACAAACATTCATCAGAAGCGACATATGTGCAGTTGATGCCAGCTCAGGGAAGACTGATGTATCCTTTTGAAGTCCCTTCTAGCCCTAATTTATATAATATTTCCAAGAAGTCTCTATCATTTCTATATCTAAAAAACTTTTCCTTTTTTTTTATTTAAAAGAAATCGAACTGCTTCAGTTAAACTACCCAGTGTAATGTTTCTCTTTTGCCATTAACTCATAGTCTAACAATACTGAACCTGATACTTGCAATATTTTTAAAAGCTGACTGGTTGTTTTATTTGGAATTTAGTTTACACTGAATTTGAAAAAAAAGATAATTCCTCAGCTACTCTCTCTGATCTCTTTTTTTTTTTTAATAGCCTTCTTCACCTTGCACCTGAAGGATGTTGCCAATGAAACGTGGATTGGACTGAATGATATTAACAGTGAGGGTACATATCTTTGGACAGACGGAAGCTTTTTTGACTATTCAAAGTGGGCAAGGCAGTTCCCATTTAGAGATGAATACATAATGGTTGACTGGAAGTATATTACAATACAGGTAAACAGAAAAAAAATCAGAAAATGCATAACTTAGATAACATAGTCAAGGTCAGTGTAACCAGCCTGACTTCTCTCCCAGCTAGGATTCTATGTTTCAATGGCTTAAAGCAGAAGGCAACTGATATTTCAGAGATCAGGTTTTAAAGCTGTACCCAGAGATTAATAGGCTGTTTAGAGTCTATACTTATTGTCATTCCTTTGTAGAAGTCTAGAACTGAAGGAGTGCTGTATTATAATTACCACTAGAATTAATTAGAATTATTGGAATTATTAGATTTTACTGAAAATATTCAGTATTACCAGCTGGAAATTTTATTTTGTTTTATTGTTTCTCCTTGTACATCATGAATCCAAATGAAAGTTCAACAAATTCAGTACAGATTACCATAAACTACACAGTAAAAATAGCTTTGGTGCACTCCAAGAAATTTTAATAAACTGACAAAAGTTCTTGCAGTAATCTGCCGAGGAAAGTGCATTTGCTTAAGATATATAATATAATAAATTTATTTTCCAAGAAACAATAAATGAAAATAAGAGCCAGAAAATTAGAAAAGAAAGCTATTAACTTTGTCTCCTCAAACCTACTTCTACTATTTTGCCAGACATTTTGCACTTCATCAGCTATAATTTTCTTTTTTAATTTTTCCCTAGACTGACTGTATTGCAATGACGAAAAGATCTCTAGATGAAGCAGGTTACTGGGAAAACACTGAGTGCCAGCATAAGAAAAGCTATATTTGCCAGACGGACAGCAGTAAGTTTTACTTTTCACCACCTTTGTCGGAAGACACGTACTGAACAATCCGACCATACGAGTCCTCAGTTGTAACTGCCTGGCTGTGCCTGTAGCAGCCGGGCTGAGGGAAGCAGGGCTACTTTCCCAGCTCAGGAATTCCAGACACAAAACTCGCTCTGGGACAAGGATTCTAAAAAAGTTTCGGCTTTATGGCCTCTCCCCTACCAGCATACCCAGCAACACTCACAGAGGCTGACTTCACCTACCCTGCAGACATCTATACTTAAATCAGTTGCCTGAAAAATGGCCAGTAGACACTCTGAAAGCAGGATTCACCTGCCTCATCTTGAGGCAAACGCCCGAAATAGGTAAGACGAGCTGTGCCTTCAAAATGCCTGTTTTTTTCTCTATTGACAGAAAAGGTTAGCCATCCCTGCTTTACCCAACTAGCACAGATACAGGTATCTGAATCAGGTTATTTTGCAAATGCAAATACAAAGCATAAAGACAAATCCATCAGTAGCCTCCACCATAGGTATATTAGCTAGCTAGATAACACACTATAAGCTGCTTCCCCACCCTCATCTCCAGATCTAACCCGTCTCGCTAAAATCCCTCACACGGGCTCCGCTGAGGGGTCGAGAAAAGCCAATTAAAGTGGTTATTTTACTCATCAGTCTCTAGCAATGCTTTTATATCACAAGACAAGCAATAATCAGAAGGGCAAAAGTTCTAGCTTTCCTTGTGTATCCTCAGGGTGGGAGACACATCTGGAGCACAGCTACACTGCAGAGTCGACAGGAATAGAAACAGGGAACTGCTGAGCAGCAAGTAAAAATAGAGGAAGAAGCCACAGCCTGGCCAGATGTTTCATGACTCTGTTCCATGCAAGTGCAGAAAGCTGCATGAGTGTCACTAGCAAAAACAATTGCCAGGGTGTTCGTGACACTGACTGAACACAAAGGCAGTTTTTGTCCTTTTTTCTGTCCCCATCACTAGCTCTTGGTCTTTATCTTCTGCTTCCACATATATAATACAACTACAGTTTCCTTTTTATCTTCATCTTACATGGGAAAGAAGCAGCAGCCAAAACACAAGCTTTGCTTAGAATGAAATTTATCCCTGTTTTGAGATTAAACAGGTGTGGAGATCCTGCACCGTGCTTGTGCTTGGGAGAAATTTCACCTGCACTGCGGGAGGGGAACCTAGAGAGCTCTGGGGGGAGGATCACTGTGTGACCAGTATTCACATCATTTCATCTGGTGCAGCGTATGTCTTTAGATATGCACAGCTCGTCCTCTGCCTCTCCGTAATCCCTGAATATACTATTTACACTATAGTTACAAATAATTCCAAGTCACCGCTAAAACATGTCTCCTGCATTTTATGTAAGAAATGCTTTTACTTGCTGCTTGTGCTGCCACACTACATTCATCTGTTACTCAAAAGTAATATTGCTATTCAGATGGCTAGTAATTTTCACTGTTTTCTCCCCTTCCTCTCAAATTTGTACCTCCTTCCTACAGAGCCTGAGCTGCTTCATTCCACAACTGCTCCAGATTCTGATTTCATCCATTATGATAACAGCAGCTATTTAATCATTCCTTCTAAAATGAATTGGGAAGAAGCAAGAAAAGCCTGCAAGGAGAAATTTTTGGAGCTTGCTAGCATTTTTGATTATTACAGTAATATATTCCTGCTGCTGCAGGCAGCTCAATATGGAGAACCGTTATGGATTGGGCTCAATAGCAATGTGGTAAGGTTAATAAACTATAGGTGGTGTGGTTAAATGCTATGGTTGGATTACTATCACCAGGGACAATTGTAGCATGAACATATTGGGAACCTGGGACTGGTGGACAGCACTCACTTTGTTTAACTTCATCCATCTTATATCATTAAATTCTGTCTTAGGCAATGGAGAAGGATGGGAACCTCTGAGAGTACGGGCCTCTCTTTACTAACTCTATGGGAATGTGAGCCACTTAGGCACTTAGGTTAAACAACCTGGTTAACTTTTAGATGTCCATTTTTTAGGAGAGGTGAATTCATCTCAAAGGGATCAACAGGTCATTAAGGCTAGTGCCTTATGATCATTGGCAGATGTAGCTTTTTCATTACTTTTTGGTTCAGAAAGATTCACAGAACATACCATGTGCCTCCGAACACCCTCCTTGTTATGCCTGCTAAGTCCCAAAGATTAAAAGCAGAAAAGCTATACTATACCAGAAGAAGCGAATATGGAGATCCAAGTCCACCACTGTGTAAGGGAGCACTTGAGTGAGCATCAGTCTCACTAGCCCTGTTACTGAGAGCCAAGATGAGCTTCAGCTTTTCTAGTGAATATGCAGTTGCTCAATGCACTGAACTATTATGTTTCCATTGCGTTGTTCTTTGAGCTGACTAAAGTACCTTGATAATAAAAAAAGAGCTCTTTCATCAGCAATAATTTTCTTAACTAGGCATTACTTTTACTAATTGCGATTCCACTGATATATAACATAAACCTGTCTGAAATTCAGTATCCCTAGGGAGAACTTACAATAATGTTGTGTAAAAGTAGCATTTCCGATCATATGATGCAGCAGCACTCTGATAAAGCTTCTTGGAAGGCTACATTGTCTGAGACAATTAACTTGTTACTGAACGACACCTATTTCCGTGATTCTAACAGTGTCTCTCCCTACCAGACAAAATGCTTGGTCTTAGAATATATGTGACATGAATCCTTCAACAAGTGCACAAGTCCACAGGACATCTCTATCCAAACCAACATAATAGTGTTTAAGTCCACTTGATATCAAAGTTGGTTACTTTTATAGTCATAGAAACATGTTTTAGAAAGCAGTTAAAATCCCATTACAATGAAGTTTGGATCACCAGACATGTTCTCCTGGTCCTTATAGAGGAGCTGGCCCTGCTATTGCAGAGTGAAGCTCTGTGATTCCTCCTGTTCCCCAGGCAGCAATCTTGCCCTGATGGTGCCAAGCTCAGGAGAACTTGCATACCTGGCCTATTGACACATCTAGACACTAGAGTGGGATCATGTTTTATGCCTCAGTTCTTAATGTCAGCAATATACTGTCTGGGCCTGTTCCCTTTTCCTTGTAATTCTTCTGATTCTTCCATGGGGGAAGAAAAAAAAAAAAAAAAAAAGGGCAGGGGGGAGGAAGTCTAAACAAAGACTCCAGACTTTCTGCTCCTGCGTATTTATCTTTTGCTCCTAACAAACTAATAATTTTCTCAGATTTTTCATAGTGATAGCTGCAGTTTACTCCTGAATGTTTCTCCTCAAAACTGTACTTGAGCTTAGAGTCCTTGTTTGACAGCCAGCTCTGAGACCCATTTCCACATGACCGTTCCACAGGTTTCATGTTCCTGTGGTCACATTGCTCTTCATGATGATGTGACTCTTCTGGGATGGTGATTCTTCCTCACAATGTTGCCCCACAAGGGACTGAGGACCATCAGCACCCAGGAACCACCATTTAGCCTTCAAAACATCTTCATGGCCTGTTTCAGCATGGGAGGCATACTGCTGTGTCTTACTTTTACATTGCTGAGTCCTGATTCAATTAATATTTTAACAGTACTAGCACGGATATAGAATCTATGATCTATATATCGCTGTGAAAATGTGCATTTTTATAAATCCACTTTTACCTGAAACAGCAGATGAGAGTGTAGAAAATTTATATCAAATATCTATTTCAATTTTAGAATTATGGCTATTATAGATGGACCGATAAAAGGAAAATAAGTTTTTCTAAGTGGTACTATGGAGAACCAAAACAGAAAAGAGCCTGTGTCTATCTAGACCTCCATGGGACCTGGAAAACAGCACCTTGTAATGAAAAACATTTTCCTGTCTGCAAAAAATCTGAGGGTAAGTTATGGTGATGACTTTTGGTTTTATGCCAGAAATCTTGCTCAATCTGCTTTGACTGAAATACAAATTTCTAAGTATATATTAAGGAATAATAAATCACAGTATGTAATGTCAATACCTTTAATTTGCATGAACAATGCATTATTTTGATGGAGTTGTCATTCACCAGCCAAGATAACTGCCATTGGACTGGACTGGGGTGATAACTGCCATAGGAGTTATCCTACGTGCCAGGCAGACAAAACACAGAGTTTATGGGAGGACTAAATATTTCACTTCAAGTCTAGAATGTGAAACTTTTTGCTGACAGGGATTTTGTGGGAAGGATTGTAATGAATAAAGTCCACTTCGTGTAAAATACATTTTGTTCCTCCAATATAAGTAGCGTTCATATACTGGTTAGAGCTTCATTGTTATTAGATTCTAAAAGCTAGGGAAAGGAGGAAGAGTTGTATTTGGGAAACAAAAAGAGGCTGTTACTGGCCCAGACAAAAGTTCATATTTCATAGTGATTCTATGGGTGTCACTGAGAAATACTACAGATTAAAAACTACAGGCAAACCTTAGGATGGGACTGAACATTTTTCTTTCTCATTTGTAGTAGGGCAACCGCTGTTAGCTCTAGTGACACAGAGTTAATGGTAATTCTGAGTTTCTTTTGATCTGGTTTTGTGTAGTTTTTCTTTGATTTTTTTTCCAGCCCATGCTCTGAACTTCATACCCATTGATTTGCAACTTTTGTTTTAAAAAACGCATGTGCTAATTGACAGCGTTACTGTCTCATTCTGTATCATCATTGTTGCAGGAAAATGAGGGACAACCACATAAATACTCAATGAGCTTCAGATTATTCCATGCATTGTCAGAATTAAAGCTGTTCAGAAATTTTATGTAAGGATTATTATCGTGAGGAAACTATTAAATGGGAACTTTAAACAGTAAACTATGATTTAGATTATATTTAATGTAAAAATCAAATTGGTATTTGAACCTCTTGAGGGTTTGGGAGTTTTCTGGCTTTTCTTTTTCTGCTTTTTACCATAGCTTTTATGTATACAAATTTGTTGGTTATAACAAAATCAACTAGAACCAAAAATGCCTGAAAACTCAAATATCCTTGAGACAGTCCAAGTTTGATTTAGTTAGTAACACAAAAGGGCACAGGCTCATATTGAATCGTTCAGCTGTGACTGAGCAGTTCTGCTCCTCATTGTCACTCTTGACATAGTCACTGATAATTCTACCACTGTGTGCTGAAGAATATTTTAAGTAACTTTAAGAAAGGGGTTTTTTTAAAACTTTATTTCCTATCTGAAGAACCACAATCCTGACTGAATGAAAGCACCCATAATATCTCATTTCTTCTAGACATACTTCCTTCTGATCCCCCACGGGATATTGGAAAATGTCCTGAATCTGATCACATAGCTTGGATTCCTTTCCGAAGCCACTGCTATTACTTCAATGCCAATGAAATGAGCTGGGCTCAGGCTCTGACTCAGTGCGTTCAATCAGGTAATTATAATTTTTGCCACCAAAAAAAGATTTCAATCTCGACATTAAAAAAACCCAAACAACACTTTAAAAAAGTCTTGAGAATACATGCTGCAAAATCTACACATATTAAAAAAAAAAAAAAGGAAATCAATGCCTCATTTATTTTTCACCATTGACGCTGTTTGCATTTCAGCTAATTCAGTTGAAATTAAGGTGATCAATTTTCCCTGGATTTTTTTCTTGTTTTATTTCTTCATTTACAAAATCTCTCCTTTAGTAAGATTTTAAAATGGGTTAACTTCCTTCTGGCCTTATCCCTTTGTTTCCGCATCTCTCCCTACACAAGAGCAGAAGGAATTATCATAACAACAATCACTTATTTTTAACATGGGGCGTGTGATCCGAAAAGGGTTGCATTTGCTGCGTGAAAGTCCTGGCTCTACCAGGTGGGCTCCCTGGCAGCCTGCAGAGCCAGGGAAGGGAAAACGCTTCCCTCCTCCATCTCGGAGGCATCTGGTCCTGGCCAAGATCGCGAGCTGCTCCTTGGCCCTCTTCCCTCTATGCTGCTGAATCATCAGCTACCTCTCCCATGCTTCAGAAGGCTGTGAAAGAGAACGGGAAGCACAATACTGCCCAAAAGAAATGAGCCCTTTTGTTTCATATTTGTTTAGATCCTCTTAGCCCTCTTCTTCCACCACCATCGCCAGAAAAATTAATACTTAATTTAAAATGCAAATTTTTTTGCAGCACAGTATTACATGTTACATAATATCCTGTCAAACCATGAAGAACAAATAAATAATCATCTGTAATACCTATGAAAAATATTATCCAATCACTTGAAAATAATGTGCACTTGGCCTGGTGTTTAATAATCATCATCTTCACTCTGCTTTCACATCTTTAATTTCTGATGACATCACTCAGTGTTGTTCCCCTACAGTTGAACACGACTTTCTGGTCTCTATTTAAATCCTTGCTTACTACCTACTAGCAGGAGAGGTTTTATTATTAACCTTATCCTATATCAAAGGCTGTAACTACCACTGACTTCTATGGCAGGGAATACCTCCAGTCATCTTCTCTTTGTTTTCTTATAGGTGGTATGTTGACTTCTGTAGACGATCTGGTTGAATCAAACTTTTTAGTAGAGCATGCAGACTTATACACAAGCAAGACAAGTGGCTTTTGGATAGGAATATACAGAAATGTCAATGGTAACTATTTTAACTTCTATAAATAATCATAAATAGACTTCATTAAATGGACAGAAATATGAATGATACATTGTTGTTTTTAAGGAACTAATTGAAGTACAACAGAAGCTAGTTAAAAACAAAAAGTTCAATAGTATATAATCTAAAAATTCTTTGAAGTTGATTGTGTTATCCAATAGATGTGAAAGCCTGTAGAAAAGAAATTTGATTGGCTTCAGTTATGGATTTTGGATATTGCATGGGTCCACCAAAGAGATGGCAGCATTGAGGGGACTGCCTCAATTCAAATATCTTGTCTATATCTGGTCCAGTAGCAAAGATGTGGAGAGGTGATAGGAATCTCTTGAGAGGCACAACGCAGAAGATACTGTTCTTTGAGAAAGCTAGATATAACATGTAATTTCAGCTGTCCATACCTGAGGCAGTCATGGAGTCTCATTTCTAAATTCCAATGATCCAGGAATGGCTGTAATCCATGATAATTTTGCACAGCTGCTTACGGTTGCAGTGTCATTAAGGACCTTCACAGAGGACCACAGCTAATGACACGTATCCATCCCTCTAACCTCAGACAGCTGAGGACATGTCTCTTATTCCCGGTCTGTGAGAAAGCATTTCCCACCCTGTGTGCTCTGTGTCCCGGTGGGGAACATGTCCCGGCTGGCTCTTGTCTTCTCACAGCTGGAGAGCACCCACATGGGAGTTGGGGGTGTCTGGCTGGAGCCCACAGTGTCAAGCTTCTGTGTATCTCTGTATGGAGAAAATTAGGTTTCTGGCTACCAGAAAAAGAGTCTAGTGGAAAAGATGCACCTGGAAGAAAAAAACACTAGTGTACATCCACTCTCAGTCAGAAAGGATTTTTTGATTTTTTAGATTGATTTAGCTCATTGATACTTCAATATTTTTGTTGCAGAGGTTATGCAAAAAAGAAATGTTTTAATTTTAACTAAGTGTGTATTTAAGCTTTACAGTAAAAGTTGCTTGATTTTCAATGAGTGCTGCTGAAATAATAATTCAGAATTATTCTTTTTTAAAAAAAGCCTAGCTTTATTTTTCAGTTTGAAACTTTAGTCCCCTAGACAAAAAAATCGGGATATGTAAATTGAAACTCCATTATGATTAGCAAATCTGCAAACCATAATTTGGAAAGGCATTTATATTGTTTTTATGAAGAGAATCAAAAGAAATAAAATGCATCAGAAAATAACCACAAAAGGATTTTTTTAAGAAAGTAGTAATGGTTTATTAGGCTGAGTAAAGTAACAATTTTAATATTAATATTCACTAATACTAGTGAAGATTTTTGATGTGGAACTATGAGTATTGCCACTAACATTTGCAACATTAGGGCAGCTGCTCTGGCAAGACAACAGTGCCTTGGACTTTGTCAACTGGGGTGAAGGACAGCCCTCAGAGGACCAGCTTGATTACTGCGTGGAGTTGTCTGCATTCTCTGGCTATTGGAGTATCCTTCCTTGCTCTTCCCAAAAGGGTTTTATTTGTAAGAAACCGAAGAGTAAGTGACTTCTTTAGTATTTTGTCTTGATGTTTATGGTTTTGTTTCAGTAGTAATAACACAATATGGTCATTACAAAAGACCGGCATAAAATGTGTTTACAGACTTTTCCTTATCACCTGGGTCAGCATTCAGACAAAAATAATATGAATATAGACAGTTATCATTTTTTTTCTCTGTCCTGTTCATGTTTTATTGCTTCATAACTTAGATTTTCTTGTATTCTGTGATGAATATTCAATTAATAACTAAAGATGATCAATATTTTCTAGAAAATTTTTAAACCCCTTCGTCGTTTTGCTCCCCTCCAACACGCACACATATTTTCCTGCTAGCATTCATATTCACTTTCTATGGAACAAGGGTTGAATGAATAATTCGCTTCTCTTCTTCTTGCTGTACTATGATACATGCTGTTCCAGTAAGAGATGGATGAAGCAATCCCATTTAAATAATAACAGAACGGAAGCATGATCCAGAGTACGTATAGTGACCTTTGAAATAGAAGTGTTTTGGTTAGCTTTTTTTTTTTTTTAAATATTGTGTTTCTATGTAACTGAGCACCATCTGCTTTGGTCAGGAAGTAGAAATATCAGAATATCGTGAGCCAAGCAGCAATGTGGTATTTTGGAGTTTAACTGTTAATTCTGCAAAAAATTATGATTTCCTGCCCTGTTTTGCAACCCTGTGGTTTGGGATGTTTCTGAGGTTTTGTCCTTTCACCTCCTGACCAAAGCTGCAGCTGGTGGGAAAAGCAGCCATACACATTCATACTGGTATCACAGCATTTTCTGAAAAGGAAAATTCTCCTTTTAGGGCGACTCCTAATCTTTTTTGGGTAGTGAGAGCAATAGACACTACAGAAAGATAATTCTTTGTTACCAGATATATTGGAACGCAGAAACTCGGTGTCAACACATACTTTATTTGTTGGGTTTGACTGTGAGCGGCCCCCACATGCAACGCCAAAGTACAGAGAATATTCCTTTGCACCAGGTTCTGCAGCAGAACGGGGTTTCAGCACAAGCAAATCTTACATTACACGGAGCTCTGCATCCTTCCAAGGGGCAATTTAACAGTTGCATTTCCTTTGTGTTCAGAAACACGCCGGAGCTTAATGCGTTGCTGTGCTTCTGCTGCAGCAGCCAGGCTCCTGGTGCTTCCTACACCGGAACGCGCACTTGGACTCTCCCTGTGGCTCCCGCTGCCCATGGGAAGATCCCCTCTTGCACTGGCCATCTTCCAGCTCGCACCCAGCGCGTAGAGAAAAATCTTGCAGATGGCGCCCTCTTCGCACGGCTGGGAAAAACTGCATAAGAAAGCTCCGGCTTATAAATGTAATTATAGATGCAAATGAATTATGGTAAATTAAAATCTGCTGGGTCTCAAAGGAATTTTCTTTGCAGGAATCTTTCTGTGCAGTCCAGGAAAATTGTCAAGCATCCTCAGCATTTGATCAAGTTTTTCCCAGTCTGTGCAGGCATGCAGACCCAGTGAAGAGGGCAAGATTCATTAACCGGGCAAGAAGAGGGGGTCCGTCTGAACCAGTCAGAAGAGATTCTCTGGTTATTAAAAAATAAGCAAGAAGGGGGGGTTAATATGCAAAAATATGCAGGTTTTATTACAGTGAATATCAGGTTAAAAATCAATCACACCTTTTCATCTCTGCTAACTTAGCAAATGTGCATCAATTCTCTTGCAGGAGAAGTGATGAGGTAACCTTGATGTGCAGGTTACCCGACCTTTTACTAATGTGAAACTGTCAAGATGACAATGTGACCTTTTTAGATTTCGACTAAACATTTGTCTTTATCTTTGACAGCTGTTCTTAAAGCAGCTGCAAACATGGAAGGTAGGATTTATTTTTCCTTCCCAATAATTTCAGAGACATGTGAAAAGAAATACTTGGGGTTTTTAATGAATTGATATTTATTATTTATTTCTCTTTTATGTATTTATATGAGCTTAATTTACTTAGCTGCCATTGACTTAATTCCCAGAATAATTTAGCAGTTCCTATGAGACACTTAGGGCATCTCAGGATAACTAAATGCTTTGATAAACAGATCACCCCCTCTTTGCTCCTTATTTGGCATACTAAGATCTATGAAGGGGACTGACACAGACACATGATGATAGATTTTTAGAAAACTCTTATCCTAAAAAACCCCATACAATAATACCTATACCTTAATTATTGTAGCTTCTTTGCCCACCCTCCTATCCTTGCCCCAAGAGAACAGTGGGACAAGGCCAGGAAATGTTGAGGATATATTCCATTTCCTTCACAAATGTGGGTTGCTGATTAACAACCTGGTAGTTAAGGGGGGAATTAGACAAATAGTTTTCAGTATTCTTCACATTTAGTGATGGCTACAATACACCCACTTCTATTTGCTTTGTATGTATTCACAGATCCGAAAAAGAACAAAGCACATGGTCACATGAATATGTGGATGCTACCTACTCTGGTCCTCATCATTTTATTAGGGATGGGCTTCATAATTTATTTCTTATTCAAGATCAAAACTCAAAGAGAGACTGAAAGAGAGGTGAGGCGGTGCAGCACACTGCTAGAATACAGCTGCGTCCTAACTGGAAAGGAGGATGAAAATGATTCTACCACTGACAAAGAAAAAAATCAACACAGCGTTGTCTAGTGGGATAACACAGACAAACCATATGGTTAAGCTTAAAAAAAATTATTACTGGAACAAAGGAAATCTTAGTAAAAGTTACAGACACTTAACAAACAGACACTATGAACTAGAATTAGCAATTATTCTTTTTGTATGGATTAAGAACTGTTGCTCTATGCTCTTTAAGAAATACTCTCAGGACTAAGACAGTACTGTATAAAATGGCTAATTAAACAAGCATGACAAATAGCAGAACTACTGTAAATTTGGATTTAGAAGTTATGGATTAATACCCTAGTGTTCTCTCTTCCTTGCATTTTGAGAATATATCACCACAGTGTACTGAAGAGAGCATGCTATTACTCAAGTAAAATGGTGTTTGGAATAAACAGATTTACATTAATTGTTTTTTTCCCCTATTACTGGCCCTGTTTTACACTCTTTACACAAGTATCTTCCTTGCCATAGTATTGCAAGTGAAATGCATATACTTGTCCTTCATTCATGGCTTCAACTTGGATTTTGCAAAACAAATAAATCTTTTCAAACAGTCATATTCTATGACTTTGAATGTTTTGTATCAGTTATGAATATGAGACTATATCAATAAAGGATCTATATTTTACATGATAATACTTCAATGTTGTTTAATTAGCATGCAGAGACATTATACGGTTTGGTGATCTAATGAGTCATTTACCCTAAGAGAGAAGCTAACAGGAGGAAACACAGAACTATGAACAAAGCATACAACTAAAAAGAAATGTAAACAAAATATCAAATAAAGTGGATGCCAAATAAAGCTGGAAGAACCTGTTCCTTTTTTTATTTCACTTGATTGCTCATTTTAGGATGCTTTCCTTACTGTCCTCTGACTCTCTGATAAACGGACTGATGACTGGGCACCGTATCCGTGCGACCGGCCAGTAAGGCAGTGGGGCACACCACAGTGTCTTGGTAGTAAAATGCTTTAGAGGTTTGCTGTGCTTTTTAAGTTTTCGATGAATTCTATCTTGTCTATGACAGACTAAAGAAAAAAAAAAAAAAAAGAAAATTATCTCAAGGATCTCTGGAAAAAACAGACCCTTAGAAATTGCATAAGAATTGTATAGGAGACGTCATCGGGAAGGAGAGATTCAGATGACATTGGATTGCTGGTTTTTAGATATTGCAGTCAAACAAAACAAATTGCAGAGGACAGGCAATGAAGGGCATTCTGTACTCCAAATATTTTTACTGACAGTCCCCTTGATCTTACACATTTTTTTTCCTTCATATAAGCTACAACACATACCTATATTCATCTTTTTTGTAAATAGTGACACTGAATTGGATTCAGTGCTGTTTGATGGCTAAAGATAAGCACAAGGCAAATGAAAAGAGTAAGCAGATGAAAAAAAACCCCAAACTCAAAATAATATCATTATTTATAATTTTGATATTTTGATAGTTGATATTGGTAACACAGCTCTGAAGACCCTATACTGTGTAAATGGATTTCTTCTCTCACATTAAGTGATGTTTTGCCCTTGTAGAATATATTGTGAAATTTGTCTTCATAATAAAGCCATGAAAAAAGAGAGAAAATTCTAAGGGCAATTTCTGCTGAATATCTTTCCTCCTTTTCCTTCAAAAAAAAAAAAAAAAAAAGGATTTTGCTTCATAGCTGAAGTTAATTTTCACTTAATAAAGGGCTGCAGCTTGTTTGTAATGTTTGAGAATATTCCTCTTTGTTTGTCTCATTTACACTTGGTACAAAGAAAGAATTATTAAGTATTAAAATTAACTTGCACTCTATGGATTAAATAATTTTGAAAGACAGTTTTGCTGTCAAAATCTTTGGTTAACAGAAAGATTTGTAAAGATTTGGCTAATTTGTATTGGTTCTCCAGAGATAAGTTCACATGAAATAACAGCACAGTAGTTTTACCAGTTGATAAATCAGAGAATATAAAAGCCAGGTGTATACATAGTGTCCAGTTTGCCAAGGTACCAAGCAAAATTAAATTGTCCTGTCTGGGTTAATTTTTCACATTGAAATAGTCAAGATTGCTCAGTAAATCAAATGAAATGAATACATCTTTTGTAGCAGTGAAGACCTATATGGCAAAGACATTTGCACATACTTTTTTCTGAGTTTCCCAGGTATGTATGAGATTTAAGGTACATCCATTTAAAGTGCACTCCCTGCTTCTTTGTGTTTGAGGGTCAGGACTTTACAATCCCAGAGCAGAAAGTTAAAAATAATTCAGCGGAATGATGCCAAACTGTTCAAACTTTGCCACTTGCATTTGAATGGAAGGAAACTTCACTTTCAGATGCAAAGTTTGAATTTTGTAATTATTTATAGATTTCAAAATACCACATGTGACAGGGTATTTCCTTATTTAGAGCCCAGAGTTTTCTCTTTCAACTAAAACTCTCCAAAACTGAGAAGGAGTCAGCGCCAACTGGTTCCTTAAGGACTTCTACTGCAGCAATTAATTTCAGCTCATCTCTTTGTGAATAAGAAGAAAGAAATGAAACACTTGACTTTTTCTACAGTCTTAGTTTTCCTCTCTTCCATTCATACTGCTTTTCAGACACTCGGTGAGTCTTGTTTTTTATCCCCTGCAAAAGTGGATGTGAAAGTGGGCATTTTTGTTGTCTTGCTTGTTTCTTAGGCTCTTTAAAATTTTCACTGCCCTGCGTTTCATACTCATTCTAACTGGAGCGGTCCACAGAAGTTTAAAAAAGATGCAGATACAAAGATGTTGGTTCACTTTTAAAGCGAGGGGAAGCGTCAAGATGAGGTAAAGCTGGGAATCAGAAGTTAGGAAAGAGTCATGTATGTGAATAAAGATTTCCTTTTGGATACAACTTGGTTATGTCTGCTCTGTGAGGTATATCGACTTTACAGTGTGCTTCATAGTCCTTGTCTGTATATGTGACTGGGTTATGAAAAATGAAAAAGAGAAAGGAATTAAATAGGGTGCTGTATGTGTATCTCCTAGCCTTAGGATGAGGTTGTGTGGGATGAGATAGAGCTTGTGGATTGATGCGAGATGTAATACTGTGGCTGAGCAGATGCCACTGAAAAAAAAATATTTAAAAGATCAGAGTCAAGAACGGTCCTGGAATAACCACTATGGCTTTCAGAGTAAGGATGAGAGGTGTATTTAAGGCTCAGAAGTTGACCAAGGGCAGATCGCAGCTCCTTTTTGATGTAAGGATGGTGATGAAGTTCAAGGACATTTTTCCTCTATCCTTCATTAGATTTGTGGAGGAGTGGGGTACAAATCACAGCTTCTGAAAGCAGACTCTGTGACCTGTGAGCTGTGCCAGCACTAGCCTGTGCACAAAATGGGTCTCCCCTCTGCTCTGCGAGCCAGGGCCCAAACCCACGTGATAGCCCAAGGACGAACCTCACTGTTTCCAGTGAGAACTCCTATTATTAGACCCAAAAATACTATGAGGGGCAATAGCTGAAACTTAGGGCACTGCTGAAAGCAATTCTTTAGTTAGCAGTAAGAAATAAAAGATTTAATAAGATTTAAAACTTTCTGTCTAAATGGACGAGGAAAGAAGAAACTACATCTTAGCTCCAAATTTAGATCTGAAGAAGTGAAACTTCCATAGATTACTAAGCTGGTCAAAGTAATACAAGGAGAGCTCAAGCATTAAATACAGATATCCTAACAAGAGCTATCTTCCTCTCATAGCTTCCCAGAATTTCCCAGACACTTTCTGCTCTGTTCACTACTCAACATTGGCTGTGCCCTAACATCCTAGCCTTGTCCTACAAATTTACTTTAGTGTTTGGAAGGGTATCTCATTGTTCCTTATGTGGTTATTCTCAGATGGATATGGTGGTGATGTTTCCAGGTGGGGATTTGACTCATAGAGAACTGAAGGGCAAAGCCTCGTCTTCCATGTCCCATGGGTCATAGAATATTCCCTGTAGTCCAAATTTCACTCCCTCGTGATCCAAAGCCAGTGGGAGCTGTGTGCTACTTGGTGTTTTGAAAAGCAGGCAGCTGTGTTCGCAGACCAATGCCCAGCACTGAACGACCTGCTATACATGTTGGCAGCACAACTGCAGCACTGGGCAGCCCTTCCCAGCAGGACCTACTTGTCTTGATGGATTACTGAATTAGGCTGGCTATAGTCCTTTGGGAGTGTTAGCTAGCTTGTTTAGCACCCACATATTGCCTTTCCATAACAATGCACAGGCACACAGGCACACACCTATAGTATCTTTACCTCTATCTACTGCCTGGTGTGGGTTCTTGTGAGAATGTTTGTGATTTGATTGTGTGAATTACGTTGAGTTCTTATGACAGACGTACTAAGGAGAGGATACCGGAACAAGACAAGATAACAAGCCACTGTTCCACACTTTTTAATCCTAAAAACCCCGCCCAGACCATAATAGAATATGCCAATTACAGGAGCAAAAGTCACAGAAGGCTCACCCACTAGCTATATTAAGCACAAATGAAACCCCGTGGAGAGGTATGCAACATGAATAAATCTATAGTGCATGAAGTGATGGCATCTTCCAAATCTTCAGTAAGGTCTCTTTTGGAAATCTTGAAAGAAATGTGTATTTCAGGAGGAATTTAGAAAAATAAAATCCACTATACTCAAGAAAATTCCATTATAGTGATGACATTTTTGAACCTGTCATAATGTATTTTATGTGCTCTTATTCCTCTGTATTGTATTTACATGAGCTGCACTTATTTTTCCTTCCCAGAAAGAAATAAAAGTCTTGAAAATGCTGTTTGATCTTTGGAAAACTGACTTAGATTTACAGTCTCCTGACATGAGTCAGATCAGCCTAAAATCAACAGCACATCTCTTTCCTCACAAGCTCCCCTCACCATGTGGTCTCCATAAATACATTAATTCTGATTATTTTGTTTTACAGATAATGAAATATTTTTAATATACAATGAGGATACTAAGCTCTGTTTAATTGCTCAGAGTTCTCATGCAGTCACAACAGCTGCTTGCAACAAAAACACTGAGTTACAAAAATTCAGGTGGGTGTCTGATCACCAGGTGATGAGCATGGCATTTGCACAATGTTTGGGAGTGCCCTACAAGCAAAACCAGGCTAAAATTTCTTTGTACCCCTGCAACAAGAAAAGCGAATTCCAGAAATGGGAGTGCAGAAATGCAACCTTGGCAATCCAAGGGCAAGATTTATTTCTCAGTGCTGGCAAAAGAAAAGACAATATCGTGCTGAACACAGCATCAGCGATGATGAGTAAATGGAAGATCTATGGAACCATGGATGATTTGTGTTCTAGAGGCCATGAAGGTAAAGTTTAAAGGTTAATCTTGACGATGTCTTGAACACAGTTGTTGCCTCACGGTTAGGGTCCCTTGATTTTTGCTCTCCTTAGTCTAATATCAGCTGTTCCACCTCAGGCAATGTTGGACAGGAGAATGATTTGATCACATTCTCAGGCCTGCATTCGTCCATCCTGGAGATGTATGGGTGTTTAGCTTCAGTAACAATATAGTATGTGCAAAATGTGCATTTATTTTCTTTATTTTTAAAGCAAAAGATGGATCTAGGCCATTTTTAATTGTTAGCTTTAATCAAAGTTCTTTACTTAACTGTATTCTAGTACTAGTGAAATTGTATCCTCATTGTTGGATGAAAGGCAATAATCTTGATGTTTAATACTCCTATAGTACATATAAGGAAATAATTCCATACACACTATCATTCAGTTCCTCTACAAGATTTCAGACTACAAAAAACACCACAACATTTAACAGGTAAATCAATGATTTATTTTTAGTGAATGATGGGAAGTTAAGCTACATGAAAAATGAAATAATGCTATTTTTAGAAAATTATTTTTAAATATATGAGACAAAAATCACTACAGGTTTTTCATAGTTCTTGGCTACAGTACGAAACTGCTCTATTTCCAGCCATTACAGCTGTCAATATCATAACTAAATGGTGAATTGCAAGACCTATCGAGAACTTCCTTCGAAGACACTGCTGGTGACAGTAGGTCGCCAGTTACACTGGTGTAACACTTGTAATGCTTGCTCCACATACCTTTATAGAGAGTAAAGATATGTAGAGAACTGTGTCCCCTGGATTCCTTTACCTATATTATCATCTCTCTTTTGCCCCCCAGATGTGTTTACACTGTTAGGAAATGCCAATGGAGCTCCATGTGTCTTCCCCTTCCAGCTGAGTGGTAAATGGCACACCGGGTGCACGGCTGCCGGCAGGTCAGACGGCTTGCTCTGGTGTGCAACAACCACCGACTTCGACGCAGACTATTTGTATGGGTTCTGTCCAACTGGTAAGTAAGTCCCAAATGCTGACATAGATGCTATAACACAACACTGTTAGGTAAATATATCAATACGGAGACACTGTTACTAATATGAAAGGGAAAAGCCTTGTAATTACTATTTACTCAAAAACGTCTCTGCCATGCCATAACGTTCCTTACAGAAGAAACAAAAATGTTTCCTATGAGTCCACAGTCAGGCTGAAAGTTGTCTAGGTGTGTCCATCAGTAGCTAACACCCAGGAAATGACCCGTATGTTTTAAATATGACTGCATTCAGCATAAAATCATCTGAAAGTTGAGATGCTATTCACAGCCTAATTGCCTCATTGTTATTTGTGGCAACAGTAGTATAACCTTTTCTACCCATGCAAATCCCTGTTCTGTATCACAGGACTGGTCTACAGTCCATGGGAGGATACTGTTTGTTTTCTGAAAGACATAAAATAAGAAGATCGTCTCAAAGATCTTACTGAAATAGCATCATCGTCAGCCTTTTCCTTGCAATGTTTCAGATGACATTACAGGATAAAGTCTGAACAGATAAATGTATGTGCATCTGAGTGCAGAATGAAGGACACCAAACTACAGTGCTAATGAAGATATTAAAAATGCTGCCTCAGACCTCATTTTTCAGTGCTATACCACAGACTCACTATTTGTCATTTTCATAGGAGTATTGCACTGGGAAAGCAGGTTCACCTCATTGTCAACCACCAACTATCACCACCATTTTCACTGATACTACTGAAAATCATTTCCTGGTGCAATATTGCATGCAGTAGCTTGAAAAGTCCCATAAAATCCTCACTGTATAAACTGGTAAACATGAAGTATTTGGCATCATAAAATTCTCGGGAGACTATCACTAACACCTGAGTCTACAATTATAAAAAAATGTTAAAAATCTGAAGTGAATCAGCAATAAAGAAACAGAATAAAAAATAGAAAACATTTTTCTAATGAATTGTTCAAGAAATTCAATATCCTTTCATCAATGAAAGAGGGGAAGTTATAATCACAGTTTATTAGCACTTGTCCAGGAAAAAGTTTTGCAAACAGAGAGCTCTCAGAAAACAATTTCTAAGTTCCAATTACCTAAAACATATGCAGACTAGAAACAAGGAATAAATTTTTAAAAATCTTAGAATCATATAATCATTTAGGCTGGAAAAGATCTTTAAGATCATCGAGTACAACCATCACCCTAACACTGCCAAGTCCACCACTAAACCATGTCCCTCAGCACCACATCTACACATCTTTTAAATACTTCCAGGGATGGGGACTCAACCACTTCCCTGGGCAGCCTGTTCCAGTGATTGATAACCCTTTTGGGGAAGAAATTTTTCCTAATATTCAATCTAAACCTTCCCTGGTGCAACTTGAGGCCATTTCCTCTCGTCCTATCACTTATAACTTGGGAGAAGAGACCAACACCCACCTCACCACAACCTCCTTTCAGGTAGTTGTAGAGAGCGATAAGGTCTCCCCTCAGCCTCCTTTTCTCCAGACTAAACAGCCCCAGTTCCCTCAGCCACTCCTCATAAGACTTGTGCTCTAGACCCTTCACCAGCTTCGTTGCCCTTCTCTGGACACGCTCCAGCACCTCAATGTCTTTCTTGTAGTGAGGGGCCCAAGGAGTGTAGTGAGGAGTGAAGCCTCACCGGTGCCGAGTACAGCGGGACAATCCCTTCCCTAGTCCTGCTGGCCACACTATTTCTGATACAAGCCAGGACGCTGCTGGCCTTCTTGGCCACCTGGGCACACTGCTGGCTCATATTCAGCTGGCTGTCGACCAACACCCCCAGGTCCTTTTCTGCTGGGCACCTTTCCAGCCACTCTTCCCCAAGCCTGTAGCATTGCAAATGTAATTAATGATGGCATAGTTTGAAAAGCAAACGTTCCCTCATTGGAAATGTTTGCATTTCAGTTGTATTTCAGACAAGAATTAATTTGGGCATAGCTTATGAGCTGCTGAACAAGTTTTCAGAGTAGATAATGACCAAGGTGCAGTTTTGCTTTATTGATCTCTTTGCACTGGTTTTTTTCACCTGGAGATTATCAGATTTGATAGGGGAAACTGAAAATAAAGGATGAAAGGACCGTCTCTGCTAATGTCAATGGAAAACCCTCTTTTACTTAACAAAAAGCAAGCAAACCCCCCAAAAGTATGGGTTTTGAGGGTCTGAACCTTATTTGCTCCAGAATCTCATTTCATAAGTAAGCTTGCAGTTAAATTTTGTAATAACATTTTGTGTAAGATGTTTCTAACAAACTGCATTACTTTCTTTCACACAGACAATGACAGATTTTGGAGTACAGATCCTTTGACAGGAACCTACTACCAGATAAACTACCAGTCAGCTCTCATGTGGCACCAAGCAAGGAAGAGCTGCCAGCAGCAGAACGCAGAATTGTTAAGTGTCACAGAGATACATGAACAAATGTATCTAAGAGGTGAACTAATAAAAAGTGTCTAATAGTTTTTTTGATTTATTACAAATGTTTCAGTGCTTTAATCACATTACAATGAATAGCTGATGTAACAATAGTATATGTACTGCAAGAGAAATAGCACAATTACTATTGTATATAAATATTATATAAAATATTATTTATTGTATATATATAATATGTATTTTATATATAAAAATTAAGCTTTTTATAGGTGGAACTTTTGCCAGTTGTGGAATTTCCATTTGAAATTATTATTATTATTATTATTATTATTATTTCAAAGAAAGTTAAGAATTTCCAGCTAATTAAGCAAAAGTTGGCTAAAGTTCAGAAAGAAACAGAAAGGCACCTTACAAGAAGGAAGGAAAGTCATTATTTGACTTTTCTGTTAAGAAATCAGTATTCTTCATATATATCTAATGAAACAGATTTTTTGAAATATCATACAAATTTTATACAAAACACTATTAAAAATCTAAAGACTTTCTGGATTTATGCATAGACTCTGTAGAATGAAGGCCTTGTATCGATTGCATCACAGTCAAGCAAACTTGTAACGTAAATATTAACAATGGCAATTCAGTATTTCAGTTTTCAACGCTTAATGCTCACATATAAATGTAGAATAGCATTAAATTCAGAGAAACTAATATGCAAAATAGTCTTTTACCATTCTTTACCCTTTAACTACAGAATAAACTCTCTGAATTTATTACCAATAAACATGGATTCTGTACTGAACTTAGAAATCACTAAGTAGATATATATTATCTTCCTCCAAACTTTGAAAATGCAGAACATTTCCTAAAAAAATCTCATTAGAATTCAACTCTTGATTACCTAGATCTGATTGACAGCAAGAGATCCCCTCTCTGGATTGGGCTGAACAGCCTGAATCTCAACAGCGGCTGGCAGTGGAGTGGCGGCATTCCCTTCAGATACTTTAACTGGGCACAAGGTACTAATCGTTTTTTAACAGTTTTTGGAATGAATCTTTCCCAGCAGAATGCTGAATGCCTGTTATTTACTGTTCTGTAGTATTCCCCATGAACATGAGGAAATGGAGTTGAAAGCCTTATGAGACGTGAGATTAAAAAGCTGAGAAGGATGCTTTTCTTCCCTGGATATATCACAAGGAGTTTCAAGCAGAAGAGTTAAATAAACTCATCTCCTATCAGAAGTAGATAAAGTGAAAAGCACTAGTTGAGGTGTAGCATGCTAGGAATGCCTCCAAGTCAGTTAAAACCTCTGCATCTCTTCAACTCTCACAAGGGCTATCAGACCCCACATCCTGCAAGGACTCAGCTGTCAATGAGCATCAGTCTTTCAAAGCCTTCCCCTTCACTTTTTATGCTTTTCCTCTTTTCTTCTCTCCTCTTTAACATTCAAGAGAGACTGTAAATGGAGTTCACAGCATTGACAGTTTATCTTTGAAAGTCACTTAATGATTGCCATGGCAACAGCTGGTTGCAGCAAATGCTGAATGTTTGTTGCTGGATAAACGCACACATATTCCATCTTTTGGCCTTCCCCAAGTGTCAAAGGTGCCACCTGTTTTTATCTGGCACAGAAGACGTAGGGAAAACCCAGAGTTTCTGAGTCTGGTAGATGATTTTCTACCTTCTACTGAGCTGGTCAAATTCCTTAAGCCTTGCAGAGAAGAGCAGTTGACTCTCAGGTCAAGCAGCCCACACCCTTGGAGCTCCTGTATCCCCACATGATGGCTCTTATGATGAGTTTGTCTACACATTTCCAGTTTACTGCAAAATTATTATAAGTTGTATCTTTTGGGGGGAGGAAAAGAAAAAGTAAATCATCGCACTGTGGACCTCTCTGAGAAAAGGAAAACACTGCCCATTCCTCAAGGACATTGATCCTGGTGAATCTTGTGGAAGGCTGGTTGCAGAGGCAGGCAGGGGAGAGACACACAGAAAGTGTGAGGGCACATGAGGAGGCTAGGCTTGCAGCAAGGAACATATCTGCAGACAAGTTCCAAAAGGACATGCAGAAAGGACCTTTCCAAAGGACCTGAGTGTACCTTTTTTGTTCCAGCACACTACCGAAAGCCGCTGGACCAGAACCTGACATAGAAATGAAATACTCCCTTGCAAGGGCATTGTGAAAATGAGATTTGTTTTCACATGTGATTTGGTATGTCTCATCCAACAGATGTGCCTTATATTTTATGAATTCCATATTATTATTTTTGTGCTCTGCTAAACACAGCTGTAGAAACTAGAAGCCATTTAACATGCTCCCATAAAGAAGCCTACCCTGTCAGGCTTTCGCCAGTCTAGGTTCCCACCACTCCCTACTCAACTGGCAGACATCATATCCCACAGATTGGTAGCATTTCGCTTTTGTCTAGTATTTTAAACAAATAATATTCATTCACTGAGCTTGGTTTAGCTCTGCCATGCAGAGCTAGAACTCTAATTTTCAGGTTTTGAAATTTCTTTTTATTATTAGCAGCTGATGGCTCTTACTCTGAAGAACGGTCTTCTCTCTTCACATCTGTAGAATTCCTTGTCTGAATATGAACTATGTTAAGATGCTGCCTTACTGTGTTCCTGCACAAAGATATTAGCTCAGACTGTGTCCTCTGATTTCAAGAATGTAACTGAGTGTGAGCTCATTAGTCCTATGAACATAACTGGGTCCTGACCACAAATTGTGTATAAAACTAGATGTTTCATGAGCCGTGAAAATATGAACTCTGATCTCCTACAGACTGTGTATGGCATTGCAACTGTAGCAGCACCGGGTACCCCTTCAATGCCTGGACATTCAGTCCAGCACCTACTGACCAGGCAACAACATAATTTATTCTGCAACTGGTTTTGAGCTATGTATTCCTCAGCAGATGTATGGCTGACCCCTATGCACAGGCTGATTAAACAGGTGAGGGGACAAGGAAAGGACTTGCTGCAGCCTTTCCATCAGTGCGGGCTCAAAGTTTAGTTTCTCTTCTGTGCAAGTCAACAATTTTCACAAAACTTATAGGAATGTCTTATTTTTGAGACCACTATTCTGCAATCAAGTATGGCAGAAAGTGTGAATTATGCAACAAGGATCTAAAGAAATGTTTTGATGGGTACTTTTAAATTACATTTCCTTATCTCCAATAGAAAAATAACTGTAGCAATGAAGTCATGAGTCTGTAACTGACACATGAAAAAGCTGGAGGCAAATTGTTCTTTCAGCTGCTGACATAAAAATTGTGCTACATAAAAATAATTTGTTTTTTATTCTATGAAGGAAGCCCTGAGCCTGAGTCTGAGAAACTCTGTGCAGTACTAAATCCCAGAAGAGATGCTAAATGGGAAAACCAGCCATGTGAGCTGAAAGTTGGCTACATCTGTAAAAAGGAAAACTCCACACTGGATCCTTTCATTCTTCCATCAGGTATGTCAAGCAAATAAAAAAGCCTTTGATGAAGATAGAATTTGTGTCACTGAAATTAAATTTCATAGCTATTTAAAATAAATAATAAAAAAACATTGGAAATGTTCCCAGAATCCAGTAACCACACAAGAAATTTTTATTTCATGTTATTGCTCACAATTCCAGACTAAGGTCTAAACCATACATTATCACAAAAGTATCATGGACTGCATGGATGTGAAAATAAAGTTAGAGATGCCTCACCCTTCCTGATGTGCATTCTAGTGAAAACACCGAGGCTTACTATCACTGAAGGCTTGGAAAGATAGCACCAATAGGCTCAAACCACCTTCTCAGTGGGATTGTCTGTAACCTAGAAAGATGGCAAAAGAGAGCAAGTTCCTTCAGGCCACTTTTCTACTATGCTTTTATCTGATTTATTTAATGAGACTGAGTATGGAAAGCCACATCTGCAGATAATAACTTGTGCTGCAGTAATAATGCCTTTATGAAATATGCAAACTATAACTGAGTGCAGTATATTGTGTGAAAACACTGTACATGGAATTCCAAAATATTACTCTGTCCAAAAGTGAATACTGGAAAAGTGAATACTGGAAAAGTGGAAAAGTGTCCACTAGTGAAGCCTAGTTACCACTAGCTCCATTATTTTCCTCTTTTGCTTAAATGTAGTATGTTTTCTGTAAAAGTACAGTGTACACAAGTACTGCTTTTTTGTAATCAATTTTCATTCTAATTAGTTAATGAACTGATTTCAAATGTAATCACAGTTATTCTAGACTTCAGTTGGCACTTCTTAAAAATTTGAAATATCTATTGTTTTTAAGGGGATGCAGAGCCTGTTAAATGCCCAGAAGGATGGTTGCCCTATAGAGATCACTGTTTCATGGTTCACAGAGACCCCAAAGTATGGAGAGAAGCCCAAATTTCCTGCAATGAGAGCAACGGCGATCTGGCCAGTATCCACAACCCTGAGGAGCACGCCTTCATACTGTCTCAGCTTGGCTACAGTGAGTATTTCTACAGGGCAGTGTTTGGTACAAATGGAGACTTATATTATTAGAAAACCTTCAGGATTTAAAAAAAATAATTCTTATTTGTTTAATATGAATATTTATAGGGAAGCCTGCAGATATATAGGTTATAAATAAACACCAGAAAACCACAAGAGGAATCATTAGTGCTCTCTTTATTTTCTTTCTCATTCTTTTCATTTTGATTTTCATTGGTTTTTCACTGCATGAAATCACTTGAGGGAAATAACAGCTCTAGTTACTGCAGTATTTGGGTGGATTATCTGCCTCAGACACGTTGTAGCTGTAGATACAGTAATGGACTTTTACTGATAAAGCTGAGGAATCTCATTTCCTGCTGGTATATCATTTTTTAACTTCTTGAAAGAAGAATGCGAATTAGATCTTAAAATAAGCTCCACTGTTATTTAATCTTGATGAATTTGTACTGTAGCATGGCAATTTCAGCTCATCCCCATAAAATCTTTCTCCTACGGACTGTTCCAAGTCAGGTACTAACACAGGTGAATTTCTGTTCTTAGAAGCTGTGGATGAGCTGTGGATCGGTCTGAATGACCTCAGCACTCAAATGTACTTTGAGTGGAGTGATGGGACTCCTGTGACATATACCAAATGGTTGCCTGGAGAACCAACCCATGCAATCAATGGGCGAGAAGATTGTGTCATTATGGCAGGAGAGGTAGAATCATTCCACATCTTTGTAGCAATATACTATTTGATTTTTGTTTCTATTTACAGTTTTTTTATGAATGTAACTTAGAAACAAATCAGGGAGTGGTATCTTTACTCACTGAGAAATATGGTTGTTCTAAATTAAATTTAAAATTAAATTGGAGATAACTAGATAAATGTTCATATCTGACTGTGAGTGTACATTATATGCCAAGCAGACCTTAACAGTCTGTCTGTGACAGCTTAACATAACCTTACAATCAAGCACAAATACTTGGAATTCATTAGAAAGCACAGATCTTTATTCTCCCATTGAAGCAATATTTAAATAAAAGTAATCAATAACATTTCTACAGGAAACAGGTTCTGCCTCACTGTTTTTCACTTCTTCCCAAATGGCATCTAGGATGGATACTGGGCAGACAGTGCCTGCGATAGACAGTTAGGTTACATCTGCAGAAGAGACCCACTACAAGGAATTTCTGGAAGAGCAAAGACTGATTCTGCCTGCCTGCAGGTAAGAAGAAAGCGTAACCAAGAAACTCAAGCTCCACTTGACATTGAAACTATCTTCCCCCCCCCCCCCCCCCCCCGAAGTGTGATTGTGCATCAAATTCAGGGTGATAATTTTCACTTCATTCCCTTATTTAAAATAAAGTTATTTTGAAATTTTTTTAGTCAATATGAATCAGGCCCATTACCTTTCAGAACTGTCTGTGAAAGAGGCCATTACTGTGGTTTTCCGCGTATTTGTTATATTGCTCTTCAAACATCTACGGTTATCTAAGATGTAGTAGAGACTGGGATGCAGGATGATGACAAATCTCACTATTGAAGCCAAATCAAAACATCAAATAGCTTTTATGACTAAATGTGTTTTTAACAAGTTATTGTACCCTACTGCTTTTTTTCCTTCTCTTTTTTCACTCTTTTTAATTTCCTATTTACTACTGTTCTACATTTAGTAACATTTGCCACAATCCCATATGAGACTCATGGCTCTAGACGGATTTAGGCAGCAGGCAAATACTGAACACAGATTTTATTTAACTTTCTCAGATGCAGCAAGCAACTCTTGAGCTTGTATAGAAAAGTGACTTGGAATTCAGCTGTAATTTTGAGGAATTTGCTTTTCAATAGCCTTTATACTACCTCTTCAGTCAGACTTTTTAGGTGAGCTGATGAGTTAAATCAATTAGTTGGTCTAGTTACTGTTCTTTTAGACTGGAAATGTCAGGGAACTTGACTCAGCATCTCACTATAAGACAGGCTACTCTCTTCCGTTCTGAGCAAAGAAGTATTTTACTCGCTTCTGAATACACTCTCCATTCTGTGTGTGCCTCTGACTTTTTTATCAGTTAAAATTTATCGGTTACTAATTGTCAAAAAAAGGGGGACTCATATGCATTAAATCTCTTCTTTCTTGATGTTTAATTTCCATTAATCCACTGGAATTCAAATTCATATATTACTGCATTCGGTTATATTAAAAATACGTTGATTTAAGAGCAGACACTGAAAGTCAAGCACTATAACATAGGCTCTTTTTACTGCAAATTTATTCCACATGTTCTTGACAGGGCTGGGAAAGACATGGTTTTTACTGCTACCTGGTTGGACATACCTCTGTAACGTTTTCAGAAGCAAAGAAAACATGTGAAAGGAGCAGTGGTTATTTAACAAGTGTAGGAGACAGGTATGAAAAGAGTTTAAAAACTGTACATCTGATGGAATAATCTTGGAATTTTATAAAATAGTTGAGAACTTTTTAGGGGAAAAGAAGTGTGAAACCAGAAAACCAGAATATCCTTTTTCTGGAGAAAAAAAATTTAAAAATCAGTAAATACAGTAAGTCTTTTCTAAGTCAATGTATTTTACACATTCATGTTTTCCAGTACTTTACTCTGAAAAAAACCAGTCCACAGCTGCTTCTGTTCTGTAAGGATCAGTTTTTCAGTATAGCATACCTTTACCTAGCTAGTCCATCTGTTATCCAGTTAAGCAACGTATTTCCACTTAGAAGGAAACCTAATGGAGACTCCATTCTTTCCAGTTCTGTGTAGTTCAGGGTGCTGAGAAATGGCAGACTAAGGGAAAGCTAGGCTTAATCCCCATCTGACTCCTGTCATTTCAGATATGAGCAAGCCTACCTGACCAGCCTCATTGGTCTGAGCTCTGAGAAGTATTTTTGGATTGGTCTCTCAGACACGGAAGAGCAAGGGATGTTCAAGTGGGTGACTGGTGAAGGTGTTCTGTACACAAACTGGAACGCAGCAATGCCTGGTACTCTGCCGTTGGAGTAAATTTATGCTACTAAGGAACCTTCTGTGTTGCAATTCCAAACTGTTTCCCAGCTTTGCTAAAACACATCCATGATGACACATATGAATGTTCCGCATTTGAAATAGGAGTGTCTTTGACAAAGCTGCCATGAAAATATTTCATTTCTGGCTCCTCGTTGCTTACAAGAGCAAAATCAAACTGAGCAAAAAGGGTGCAATCCTTTCCAGCCTGGGTGACAGGCTGCCAAATCCTTGCAGTGAGTGGCGTAGGAAAGAGGCAGGCAAGGGGTTGTTCAGGCACTTGTAAAGCTTTTCAAAGGGGAGAGAAGATGATCACAACTCCACTTGCTGGTTTCCTCTTTTTACAAAGCTCTTCCTTTGAGCAGACACTACACTTAGTATTTCAAACAGTCTTTTGTAAATGAATTGCATGAGTTGTAAAAATATCAGGGGAACCACTTTAAAACACATTTCAATTTTCTTTTATATCTCAAAAAGGGAATGAAGCCGGTTGTGTCGCCCTGAGGACTGGAAATGCAGCTGGACTATGGGATGTTCAGAACTGTGAAGTAAAGGCAAAATTTCTCTGCAGAAAACTAGCTGACAAAACTACTCTTCCTCTTAATCCTGAAACCGTTTCTGATTCCAAATGTCCCTTGGGTTGGGATACAAGCAATAGCACTAATTCATGCTTCAGAGTAAGTATTAATTTTGCCAGTAGTCCTACTCGTGAGAAAGAAGAGAACCAAATAGAGTATCTAAACTTCAGAGCATGGCACATCATTGCACAAATGTAGTAAGCTTTTACACAACTCTTCATGGAAAACACTGCAAGTATCATTCTTTCAGTGATACATAAGGTAATCTAAGTAGTATACTCTTTAATCCATATTATATATGATAATTGTAATGGAATGTTTTCCTATTTTGCTTATAAAATAGATTTATTTTTAACATGCTTTACAGCATAGTATTCTACCTAAAAATGTATCTATAGGTTTTTGTGAGAGAAGAAAACCAAAAGAAAACATGGTTTGAAGCCCGAGATTTCTGCAGAGAAATAGGAGGAGACTTGGCTGCCATTAGAAGTGAAGAAGAGCAAACAGTGATAGAAAATTTATTAAGGTAAGTACAGAAAATATCTAATAATTGATATTTTGATGTAACAATACTTTATATAGGAATAAATAAAAATATTCTTGTGTTGCTCCCAAGATAATTAGTTGAAAATCTATATCTGTTTATCATCATAGTCATAAGAAAAAGAACTGAGAAAATAGTTCATATGGGTACCATTTTCAAAGACATTTTTGGAATTCCTAAAATTTGTCATCATCTGTAAATCTTTTAAACTAAAAAAAAAACCCAGCCCTACAACTAAATATTTTGAATGCTTCTCCTTCAGATTAATTTCTAAGTTTGTTCACTGAACCATTTTGAAACTAAATTCCAGCAAATCTGAACATTTTATTTCTCAAAAAACACTGTAATCACAATATCAATGAAGAAAAACAATGTGCTGAGTTTTCAACACAACCATTTGCAAAGTAGAAATTTTTAAGACATGAACTTCACTCACTTGCTAATGGGAGGTTGCTGACCAACACCATTTTGCTATTTTAAAAATTTCTACTCAAAGTCTTCAATAAGTGTGAGAGTTATTGTCCTGTGTAACTTGCAAAATTTAACAGAGCTAATCACATACATCCTCTTCTTTTATGATACATTTTTTCACACTCTAGAAAAAAATCCCCACCATCCCCTTTCTGGATAGGTTTGCAGTGTTTGGATCCTGACGGTGGGCTTTCCTGGAGTGACGGATCCCCGGTGAGTGTTTGACCTTGCCAGTTTCTTTCTGTTCTGACTTTTTTGCTGTTGGAGCCGTTTCCATGACAGGTGTGGATGAAAGTTTAAGAATTCCCAAAAATGTCTACCTTGCCACTAGGTAACTCTAAATCATTATGCTTCATAGCAGTTTGGAAAAGAAAAAGGCCAATAAACCCTGAAGTTATACCATCACAACAGTGGTAACATGGAGTACTAGTTGCAGCTACAGAGGCGATTATCTAAGTGGCAAATGTATGAAAAAGATCTCTCCTGATTTTTATGAGTCTCTGGTGATATATTGCCATGTTCCTTTCCCCTGCTATTGATTTATAACCTCATTTGATTCGAGTGTTCATGGGACTGCTGGAGTCTGTTAAATGCTGCGTAAACCCAGAGCCTTTCTTTTTTCTTGCGAAGTGACTATATTGCTTTAATAGCCCACATAGGCTGCACAGCCATAGGAGGAAAGCAAGGAGTTGTTTGAAACTTCAGTGCTACTTTTCCTGCCTTCCTTCCAAAGTACAACTTTTTCCCCTGTACGATAATAAAACTCAAAGTTGTGTTTCTTCTGTAGGTGAATTATAAGAAAAATTATTATTACAATACTGCATTTGAATACTGTGGAGCAATCAGTGAAGAGCCTTCCACGTCATGGATTACGGAGCACTGTGAATACAGTCATAACTGGATTTGTGAAATAAAGAAAGGTAGGTTACTTTTTACTCTAAACTCACATTAGGAAGAAATTGAAGCTGAATCTATCAAAACAAGAAGTTCTGCAAGTTAGATGCTTGTAGAAAATGTGGTTGATTTCACAGGAATTTTGCATAATGCAAAATAGGTCAAGACATAGAAGTACTTTCAGAATACAATGTTTCAAATGTAAAACTTTTTTTGTTGTTTTATTTTAAAAAACTATGATAAGCTTTACTGAAAATATACTTGTTTATGTAATTCTACAATTGTAGAAAATAAGGTGAAAGCAACCTCAGGGGCTTATCTAGTAAAGACCACCGCTCTGCCCAAAAAACAGATTTTTGTCAAAACAGAAGCTTTGCCTGACAGAAAACTGTACATTTCTTGGAACTTCTACTTGCAGGGAATTTCCAAGTTGAGGGCAAAAAAAAAAAAAAAAAAAAAGACTTTAAATCTCTGTATCCTTTGTGAAGTGAAACTTCTCTCCTCCGCTCAGGTGTAGCTTGAATGCTACACAAGGACACATTAGTCACCTACTCTAAATTAAACATGACTACCAGCATGCTAGAATTGTTACCTTTGTAAGATGACACGTAAAGAAACTCCTGCAACAACAGGCTTGCTGTAATGAAAAGATGGTAATCCAAACTTCAAAATTTATATACTTTAAGACAATAGGCAGGCTCACATCTTCCTCTCATACCAGCAGCAAAATCTTCTATGATAATACTTCTGTGGTTTTGCTGGGTTTTTTTCCCCAAATGTAACTACTGTTGAGAAAGACATCCAGCAAAATAAGAGAGGAATCAATTATAGCTTTATATTGAGTTGCACATTTTACTTCCAAGTGTTGGTTTGGTGTCTCTCTAGGCTCCTTCACACAAGCAGTAAGAGTTAATGTTTAAAGTGATACTTTTCTAAATAAGATAATTTCTGCACTGCTGAATTACTCAAAATAATCTGCATTTTCACTCTTTAGTTTTCTTTCTGAAACAAGTACTCATTCAGACTAACTTCAGTCACCTAATTCAGGCAACATTCAGCATGTACAAGATGCACTTACCAAAATCTGCCGGGACAAAGATGCAGGGCTGTAGTAGATCTGTTAATCCCTGAACATACATCTTTGCTCTGCACCAAAGATACTATATAAATATATTCTGCATTTCCATGTGTAAAATATGGAAAATTGGTAGACATTAAGATACTTTCCACTAATTGAACACTTCTACTGGCTCAACATTTGGGAAACATTTTACATCGTCATTTTTTTCCCATTTCACTACAGGGACACCCTTGAAACCAGAACCTCTGGGCCCTTCTGCTGGTAAGTTTCTGTTTATTATCTCTTACCTAAAGGATGGTATCATCTAACACCACCAGCTTTGTGTAAGGACCAGGAAGAATACAGAGATTCCTCTTCTGTGTTGCAGCATATGAAGTCACGGAAGATGGCTGGATTTTAAAAGGCGACAAACAATATTTTTTCAGCACAGAAAAGACCTCTATGGAGAAAGCCAGAGCATTCTGCCAAAGCAGTCATGGAGACCTTGCTACTATTGGAAATAATAGTGAAAGAAAATTTTTGTGGAAATGCGTAAGAGGAAATTTGACTATGTTATACCATATATGGCCTATATAACCTGCTGCATATGCTTGTGAAGTACAGGAGAATGTGCTTCTTGCATAATATTACTACATTTTATTAGCATTAGATTTAAATGTTCAATGAAAAAATATTTATTCTACAGAACAGGGCTTCTCTTTAGGAAAATAAATACCATTTACCATTTACTAGGGTGGGTATATTCAAAGGCACTGCCTACACACTGCCTGAGGCAGTTCTGACGGGCACATGCCAAAGCAATGGCAGGGGCATGCTAACAATTTAAAAGCGTGGGTGTTGCCTCAAACCTGTGCCATCCTGTTTGGTTTACTAACACCAAAGTAGCCACACAACCTCCTTTCTATTTCGCATTATGAGATGCTTGCTTTTATTATGTGGGAAAGGATATGAAAGGAGGAGAGGACAGACAGCTTGAGTCACAGGAATTACTGGCTGCTTAAAAACAGGAAAGTACAAAAAAATTTTATACCAAATTTTTCTCAGGTCTTCCTTGTTTCTTTTTAATTTGAGAACACAACTTTGAAAGCTTTAATGATACCAGTAATGCAGCCAAAACTGGGAAAGCAGCAATAAAGATAATGAAGCAAAAGTATGTATGGTATCATATATACTTCATCAGGGGTCCTCTCTGGTGAATACACGTGATCATTTGTACAATGTGTATTCACGTATTTGCTTCCATAGAGCAAAAATTACACTTTTTTCATATTAGATAACTACTAAATATTAGAAAGCACTAGCTAAAAGTATATTTTTGTGTTTAGATCTTAAAAAATGGCAAAATGGAGTCATATCTCATAGGATTAATACGGAATGCTGATCAACAGTTTAGGTAGGTAAACAAGCTACATCAAGTTTCATAAAAAGTAGTTGTTGAAGATTCATACTGCCAGAGTTCTTTCTGGAGGGACCACTGCAAGGGACTTAAATGCAGAATCAGAGAGTTATATTGCATGTTGAAATGTGTGCTCTGCCTTGGTTTAACTACTTTGTAAAAACACTGTTTTAAACGGCATTTTTATTGGCAATATACATAGATCATGTCTGTTAAAAATAAAGGTATTTTTTTCCTTTTGACATGCAGGGATTTCATTATCTAAGGTCTTTTAATCCTACAGAAACTCAATTTACAGTCAGCTGTAAATTTTTTAAAATATTTTTTAGCATGTTAAGGCAGATTTTTCTGAACTGTTGTCTGAGCAACCACTACTGTTTCGTTGTTGGTTTGGGTTTTTTTCAGTTGGATGGATGGAAGCCCAGTGCACTATGCAGCTTGGGCACAGGGTGAGCCCAACTTTGCACATGCTCAAGAAAATTGTGTGGTCTTAAATAAAAAGGATGGTGAGTTACACAACTTTTTTAAAAAACGTATTTTTATGGATATTGCTCTTCCCCTGCTAAAAATATCTTGCCAACTTTAATCCATTCTTTCCCAACAATTTGGGAAAATATAAATAATAAGGTATAGTCATTATATCTGAGGTTTCATCAGGAGCAATATTAGCCATAAAAGTGGCTAACTGATTTTAAAGGGGAATGAAGGGACAATTTGAGAACCGATTTCTCAGCTGCATGAACAAGATGTTCTATTCAAACCAACAGCAAATTTTGTCTTTCAAAAAATAATTAGTAAATAGTTAGCAAAGGATTAGAACATACATGCAGTTCCACATGTTACAGTGTTTTCACTGATAAAGTGTTACTCTACACTTGTATGTTTCAGTGCAACACAGCTGTTCGTGTGGGTTCTGCTCAGAGGTCACGGAGTTGCCATATGAGCCAGCTCGTATGGCCACTACTCCCGCAGTCACAGCAGGACCAAAGTCCTCCTGTAAGCAGTGATGATGGGAGGTAGAGTTGAGCTGAAGCACGTTATCTCACATTCCCAGGCAGATTGCTTTTGAACCTACAAGCACAGAAGCCAGTTCACTTTCCCACAGATTTCAATCTTACTCAGTGTCTTATTACCTATATTTAAATTGATTTCAGGCTTGTGGAATGATGTCAGCTGTGGTTTTTCAAATGGCTATATCTGTCAGAGGCACAGAAGTTTTATAAACTCAACACTTCCTTCAGCCGCACTTTCACCTCCTGGAGGATGTCCTGAAGATTGGCTTTTATTTAAAAATCAGGTATGATGACATCCATCCAAGCTCAATGATATTAGTCCCTGGAAAAGATACACAAGAGGACTTTTGTCTCTCAGATATCTTTTGACAATGGTTATCCAAAGTTGCATTAAAACCTGAACCAGTTGCCTAATACTTGCAAAATGGTAGGTTTACAGATTTTTAAATGTTTTCTGAAGGCAGGTCATCTGAGATACATTGGAAAAACTGCTACATATTATATACTTTCAAAAAAATGGACCTGAATTCACCTGAAAGCACCAACTGTAGCGTAAGATCAGTCATTTGAGCTGGAATGAATCAGAAATAAGGCCAAGTTTTTCCAAAGAAGCTTCAATGTAATGCTTGCCTCTTCCCAAAAGGGACAAACTTGATGTGCTTATTGAGTGAGATATTCTAATATATACAATATTGTTATGAAAGCATCCTGGATACTCACACCAGTGGCGTTTATGCCAGTACTTTTTTTTTTTGCATTTTTGTCACAGTCATCAGAGTTGTTATTTTCCACAAACAAGGCAAGATAATTCTCTGACAGTGCTACTGGCGTGCCACAGAGCAGAGGGAGAGCTGTAAACACGGAGAGGGCACACTAGGCACACTCATAATTACCAAAACCATTTCAGGGTGAATGTGTATTGGGAATGTGATGACTACACGCTCTTTAAGAAATCATGAGTCATATACTTCCATTAATAAAAGAGATGTACACTGAAAAAGGCCGAATACACACACATGAGAGCACACTGATCATAGGCTCTAGGTGAAAAACATTTTTCAGAAAGTTCAAATGATTCCACACGAAACCCTCTGGGCTTTTCTTGCAGAGTCAGCCCTTCTTTGTCTTTTACTAATGATGGAGTGTGGCTTCTCAAAATCTCTGCATTAGTTAACACATTAGATTCTCCTCAGACTCCTACTGCGGTTTATGCATGGTTGTTTGAGTTTTGTGGTGACTTTCTCAGTCCCTCACAGAAAGACACAGAATAAATTTAAAATTTGTGAATGGTTTTGACTTAGTTCCAGAGCTGAGTCCCTGTTAACTTTGGAAAATTATTCTGTGGGTCTGAATTAGGCTAATTTCTACTTAAACTAGCGTAATTCAAACGTAAATTCCTTTTGCTGTCACTCACTAACGGTCTACACTCGTTTTTCCCTAGTGTTACAAATTTTTTGGCTCTTCCTATGAATACTGGTATAGTGCAAGAGGAACTTGTATGAGCCTTGGAGGAAACCTGGCAAGCATACATAATGAACAAGTACAAGGTACAGTGCAATAGCCCATCAGATAATAGATAGCATTTACTCTGAATACAGTGGTCATTTCCTGTAAAGAAGAACATGGCAAAAAGAGACAGTATCTAAATATATGTATTTTATAATATATATACTCAATACGTGTTATATGGCCATGGCATGAAATATTTTTGGAAGAACTGGAACCATCTGTCTAGGACATGCTAGTGAGGCTATGGGTTGCTTCCTCCTGTTCCATGAAAACTGCTTTACATTATTTGTAGGGTATGAATTAGCATAAAATAACAAATCCACACCTGGCATTTGTAATTTTAGACACAGAGGAAGAAAAGGAATCCATGGTCTGTTTTTGCCGGAAACAGAAAGGGATATATTACTATACCTCTCTGAAATGAGAGGATATATTACTGTACCTCTGCCTAAATTCTGCAACTTCATTCAGCAGCAGAATGTTGGAGGAAGGCACATTTTCACCTTGCCTATGTTCATGGGCTTCCATTCGCAGCTGTATACACCTACACATTTCCATCAGTCAATCAGCTTATCTGGAGTGTTGAAATAAGTGAACTCATTAGACAACATGGTGGTCAGGCAGGGTTTTTGTATCTTTCCTCTTTCCAGTCTTGCTTCATAGTTCCAAACACTTTCGCTCTTTGCGACTTTTCACAGGCAAAGGCTTGCCATAACCTTGAATAATAAACTTGGGTAAATTTCTGATCAAATGCTAATTAAAATCTATTTACAAGACTTTAATGAACAAATTAGTTAAGGATTTGTTTATGAGCTGATGTCTTGATGGATGACATGACATTTCACCTTTTCTATTGGCTTTTTTTCCAGCTTTTCTTACTTACCATTTGAAGGATGTTTCAAATGATCCCTGGATTGGCTTGAATGATATAAACAGTGAACTCAACTTTGTTTGGACTGATGGAAGTGCTGTCTCTTATACAAACTGGGCTCCAGATTCCCCAAAACTTGTAGAACCCGTTTTGTATCCCAGTCTACATCCAGAAGATGGCCACAATCTGCAACAGGTAAATATCACTTAGCATTTACCATCAAGTTAAATCTGAGGAGCAATATCACTTCAAGTAAACAGCTCACTTTGCTGCAGACATTGCCTCAGCCTTCTCCTCAAGTTGTTCATCAAACTTTGCACTGGGATTAGTGATAAAAAGTTTCAGTGTTTGAACATTCTAGCTGTCTCAGAGCACAAAATGCATTGCTGCAATTTTGCCAAAGACTTGCCAAAGAATTTAGTAAAATTGCAGCAATGGACAGATTGAATAAAGATTGGATAGATTGAATAAAGTCTTCTTTTTCATAGTAATTTGCTGTTCATTTTGCAGAGAATATAAATGCAACATTAGAATTTTAGAAGTTAACACACATTGGAAATATTTTCACGTTTGACAAGTTAACTCAAATTTGAAAAGAAAAGAGGAGAGGACGCAAGAGGAAAGAGTTCAATTTTTTTCTATGTCTTCCCTATTTACAGTTGTAATTGAATTGCTAAGGCCCAATAGATGTTATATACTTTCTAAACCAATCAAACCCTCTCCACTGCTAGCACTGAAATTAAACCTCAGAATGCTGTAAATAAAATAGCATTCTACATATCCAGACCCATGTAGATTGATTTGCACACCCACATTGCCTTTCCTCCATTGATTTCCATATCTTGCTTTCAGAACTTGTCCTTCACACTATGCCATTCCACTCACTGTCCATCCTCCCTTCACTTTGGTATCTACACCTCTAGAGAACCCAGAAATCTTATCTCTAGACAACCAGCTTAATTTGCACCTGAGGCAATTCATTCTGCTCTTGCCCATCTAGTCACTGGCCAAGGCATGCAGGAAGACATACAGGATACAGCACAATACACAGCTCTACTTTACAGCAGTTCTAATAACAGTCCTGGGAAATATCAGGAGGGGGAAAAAATTATGTGCAAAAGTACTTTCTACTTTCCTCCTTCATCTTCAAGATACTAACAGCTATCTCCTTCACAGGATCCTTTTCAAATGAGTGAAATATAACATCAAAAAGTTACTTGAGCTTAGGAAACTAGAGTCAAGAGCCACTAAAACAGTCATTCCTAGAGTTTCTGCACGGCAGCTTAGTAGGCTGTTGCAGGTTGTAATAAACTTGAAGTTCCAGCTTCTTAAGCACTCAGCACCTGATCTGGTATAGCTGAAAGAGAAATTCCAAGAACTAGAGTTGACGATAACTCTGTCAAGGACCATAATTTAGATGATTCTGTCAAGAATAACCACTATTTAAATTTGGCTTTGCAAGCCAAATATAAAGCATGACCTCCATTTATTTTTATTTCATTCTTATTCAGAAAACTTACTGATAGTTGCTCATTATTTGAGATAGAAAATGTGACAGAAAAGTTCTTGAAAATAATAGTGCCTTTCAAGTACGTCTCCTCGAAAATAATCAAATGAACAAGCAGGCTGTGCAGAAGATTACAAAGATTTACAAGACAGTACCAAGGTGCAGCTGGCCACCACAAAGGAGGCCAGGAAGGATAAAAGGAAGGTGTTTCTAGAGTTGTAATATATACTCTGTAATATCAGAATTCAAAGAAAAAAGGAGTGACACTACCCAGGGAGTTATAGTACTTTGTTTTATAACTTCCAATATCAACGTACTCATATTCTTTCCCTTACTCCAACAGTTTGATTGTGTTTCTCTGAAGAGAGGTCATGCTGACGACACAGGAAAATGGAACAATGAGGAGTGTTATAAGTCCACAGGGTATATATGCCAGAAGAATAGTGGTGAGTTCTGTATCACTAATCTTTAAATTTATAACACAAGGATTAAAATAACTTTTCTTGTTTAACATGCTTTAAATCAGATATATATATTTTTTTTTTTTTAGGTAAAGGATCAGTAAAACCTAAGGTCCCATCTTTCATCCCAGTGTTACTTAGCAATGTTTTAGAAAAGGGAATGACAAATAAAATATCAGAATATAGGAAAGCAAAATGATTTTATTTTTTAAAATGTAATTAAAAAGCTAAAACCTACAAGCATTTTAATTACGTAAGTTCATAATGATCTAGAGATGATCATAACCGGTAAGTTTTATATGATAGTCCCAAAGCTGCTAAACTGCAAAGAGTATTTAGAAAACACGAGGGTAGGTGTGTTATTTTTGACTGATGGGGTGAATTTACCCCTGCAATATAAGATACTGTGAATTTACTGATTCAAAATTCTCAGAGGCTGAAAATGTATTTCTTTCATCCAGAAAGTTCACTGTTGTTTTGAAGTTATATGTTACTTAAAAACAACTAATGAGAAGGTGTTCTATTCCATCAAAAATTTTCTACTAGGTTTGGAAATAATGAAGATGTTATTCAATTGGCCAAGCCAAATACGTGGCCTCCAGATTTAACTGTTCTTGGGATGGGTTTTTTTCCCTTATTCCTACAGATCCTGAACTCTTTAAGTCATCAGCAACAGCGCTGGACTTTGCTTTTGACCATTCTGGTGGCATTAGCTACTCTGTCACCCGTTCCAAAATGAATTGGGAGGAAGCACAGAAAAACTGCAATAACAATGCCTCAGAACTTGCCAGCATTTTAGACCCATACAGCCAGGCACTGGTGTTCTTATTCACACAGGAATATGGAGAGCCCCTGTGGATTGGTCTTAACAGCAACAAGGTAAGAACACATACGTTACATACAGGTAGTCAAGCTGACACTGGACCTGATCTTACTTTCTGCTCTCATCTTGTAACCTATAGGAATTTCTGCCAGTGTAGTGCTGAAAACAGCATGTTACATCACTGCAGCACCCATTTATGCTGAAGTTCTTCAAAGAAGACTCATACAGTGGAGATTTTAATGGACTAAGAACTCGTATATGCTTGAGCACAAGGAAATGCTCCTGCAAACCAGTATATAACAATGCTGTGTGTTGTCTGGAGTCATTTAGAGGGTCTCGAATATAAATTGTAAAATCTCCCACGTTTTGAGGTTACTTTAATCAAAAAGATATTCCAGGAACAACATGCATCCTGCCCTCCTGCCATGTGTTTATGTATCTCAGTGATCAGTGACATGATATCCCAGGTTGCACATCTGAGACCTGCAAAGCAATGGTTTTTACGTGTGTGCTTATGCTCACACGTTCTACTAGAGTAGTCTTATTTATGGTAGCAGTAGCAAAATACAGTTGTGGACAGAAACAGGGGTACAAATTAGTTAAAGGAACCTGGAGGCTATATGATATGGTGAATATTGACCATTGAATATATTTTTTCATTTGAAAATGCAGTTTGTGTAATTGTTCCCATTAAGAAGTTAGAAAATTATGGAAAAAAAAAAATCCTTTCTGTTTGTGAGATGTCTACATCAGTTGTATGACAGGGGAGGGTGAACATTTGGATGGTAGGTGTGTTTTGACATGCTACGCTCTTCCCCATGAATCACAGTCACGACAACTACAACAAAAGCCATGGCAATCAGCGCTGCTTGTTAAGAACACTCCCACCCACACTCCCATTTTCCATGCAGACCTTTGTTTGGTCGTACCAACATGAGGTCTTATCTTGACTCCCAGTTTTATGCCTTATCTCATGCCCCCTTTCTTTTTTTCCTCCTCAAGCATTTCCCAATGCTTGAAAAAATGCTCTGAATAAATGTTAGATACTTTTTGGAGGGCAGAAAAAAAAATCATTCTGCATTCACATTTGTGGCTATAAACGGACACTGTACATTTTGTTGCAGCTAGCATTTACAAGCACAAAAAGGGGGCATTAGTAAGCATATAATTCCATAGTGGTTACATGAGAGTCCTCTTGAGGATCCTGTGTATTAGCTATGTCACTCTCTGCAACCTTGAAATTATCATATAGATTTTGCTTCCAGACCAATGGCAAGTATCAGTGGATTGACAGATGGAGATTAGTTTACAGCAAGTGGTCCAGCGGGGAACCAAAACAGACATTAGCATGTGTCTACCTAGACACTGATGGCACCTGGAAGACAGCTTCTTGCAAGGAAAAACTCTTTTCTGTCTGTAAAAAAATGGATGGTAAGCAATTCAGTATAAGAGTTTTAGCTAGAGGACATGTAGATTTATCAACAGTGCTAAATATAATAAGCCACTGGAAAAATACTTGTTTTATTCACTAGTATACAGAAAGACATGAGTAGCTAACTAACTAGCTCTAAATATTGACATGAATTCTTCCCAGAAGTAAATAAATTCATAATAATAATTATTGGTAATAATAATTACCAAAAGACTAGGTAAGGATTGAATACTCATTAATTTCTTAACTATTCATTCGAATGGGAAAAGTCATTCACTTGCTATGAGATCTGTTTTGATTAGGCATCAGATGAAATTCTGATTCCAGCTTGTGGCATCAAAGTTTGAAAAGGCTCTCTGTCAACTAAGGGTTTCAGATGACCAGGAAATAAGAATTAAAAGGAAAGATTATTATTGAAGTTGGACAAAAGATTAAGAAACAAAAGACTAAGAGAAACCAGATTATCAATTTTAAATATTAAAAATGAGCCCTAAGGAATGAAATTAAATACTTCCTTATGTCTGATATGAGTTGGAAAAGAGTAGCAGATTTAAATATGGCAAGGAAAGCCATCAATTTTATCAGTACAGAAGTCTTTAGTAAATACTTTGGACAGGTCAGGGAATCTCCGTCAGTACAGGTTGCTAAGAACAGACGGGACAAACATCTGTTAGAAATGATATAATTATCTATCAACTTCTTGTCCCCTGTGAGCACAAGGATGAAGTAAATAAACCCCTGAGGAGCCTTCCAAGCACAAACTTCTATAAATTCTATGGAAATAAGTATAAATACGAATTCACAAATTAGCTATATTCTTGGTTTTGTCAACATTATGGTTGATCTTGAATCAGTAGAAAATTTAAAATTGCATGCCAAATTACATTCTAAGATATTGTAATTTGACAAAAATCATCAGATTTGATATATAATGTCACTTTCCACTTAATATTACAGAAATTTAATTTGAGAGCTGAATGTTCCTTAATAGAGAAAGAAATAGACTGTAGAAGATTCAGAGGAAGAAAATGTAATTTGGCAGAACATTTAATTTTCATTCCATCTGCATTTATCTTTTCATCCAAAATCTTTCTATTATATCAATCACTATGGAATTTATTCAGGATGCAGTTTAATAAGAAAATCTTGCAAGCCATGTTTAGTTATACCAACACATTCACTCACAATCACAGTTTCTGCTATCAGGTTTTGAACTTGTCAAAAAAATGAGACTGAAGTGTCAGAAGATATTCTAAAAATAGAATTTTTAACTAATGAGGCAGATACTTATGTCAGAAAACCAGCTGGAAATTTATTGACAAGAGTAACTATAAAAACCATCATTAGACAGAATCTATACTTCTTATAGACTGGTGTATCTTCCTAATCATCTTGATAAATAAATATGAAGCAAAATATGCTCTCGAACACAAAATCAAAGCCTTATTCAAGTTCTTTCTAGCACATGCTTCATTTCTTCTATGCTGAAAAACCTAATATAGTCTGTTTAGTTTTGTCTTATTAGTATAATGGGAAAAACAAATTTTATAAAATAACTGGATTCCAACTACCTGATCTCTTATCAGTAATGGCCCCTACTGAGCCCCCACAACTTCCTGGAAAATGCCCTGAATCAAGAGGACACAAATCTTGGATACCTTTCCATGGTCACTGCTATTACTTTGAGGCCTCCAGGAAAAGAAGCTGGTCTCAAGCTCATCAGGAATGTGCCCGACTAGGTGAGTGTTTTGTTTTAGAAAGACTGAAGATGTAGTGGAACGCAAAAAACAATGGATAATATTGCTAAACAAATCTTAAATTACTTTAAAACTTCAAACAATGCTTTTTAGCTTGCTTTACTGAACATGCCTTTCCACAATAACCCCAAACTTTGTCAGAGACAGAGGCATCTGATATCCTAAATACTTGGTGAAATATGAATATCTCAAAAATATGAAATTCCTACTACTTTTATGGAAATCAGTAATTGAGTAGGGAGAGAAACACTTTTAGAGTCCCACTAAGGCACAGAGAGCAGGGTCAGCTTTCCCTTCGCCAAACAAGAGGGAAGCCGCATACAGTGTAAACTAAGAGACACAAACTCATAGGAAAGTTGTCTTTGTTAGTTCCGAGGCAGAGTTTATTAATTGGATCTCACTGGCTGGACAAGAAACAAGATGGAGGAGTTCTTTAGCTCTCATTAACCAGTGAAACACACCCGGCCATGCAGGTCCTGCTCTGGAACAGCCCCCACTGCTGTCTATGCACTGGAGAGAAGAGCAGTACGTGCATCAGGGGAGAGGAAAAGACACTTTACTCCACATTTCTCATTTCTCCTGACTGTTCACTGAGAATTGCTGTGATGCAGCATGCATTTCAGTGTCAGTAAGAATAGGAAACATCCTGTACATTAGCACTGCATATCTGAGAGATAGTCTTTTAATCGTCAGAGAGAATACAAGGACTTCTAGCAGCACTTCCTTGTGTGTATGAAAACACTGACCTATGACTGAGTAAACAGATAAAGTAGTTTTGCAAAGGCATTTTACTTTACAGCTGGGTGACAACAGAATTCCTGAAATAGTTCTGTAGAAAGATAAGTCACATAATTACTAGGAAAAGTAAACATTACACTAATAAATAGAACGAGAGGTCGCATTTGGACACTGGTCATGTTCTAAATTTACATGTTATTCACTGGCCAGGCCAGGAAGGTGGTCGTTTCCTGATGACCCCAACACAGCTTTGTGTATTTGTAATGCCAGGGCATATGGCAATTATAGATCAATTATTCCATACTATTTACGTCATGCTCAGGTCCCACACAATTCAATACATCCTCATTAAGCACCACCACCCTTCTCATCCCTTAACATAATATGCTGATATCATTCCCTTAGTCTGTGGACCACCCTTTTAAAATGTCCATAAATGTTCACAAAATGTCCATTGGGTTCACTTGGCTCCATCCGCCATGGTGGTCACTCAGGACAGGAGAGGTGGTTGACATGTGGAGTTACTGGGCACCAAAACCAGCTCAGGTCAGGTCCACTGCTGCACTTGCCCTGCCCCCTGTAAGGCTTGTTCTCCATTGGTTCGGGTGATTTCTGCTACAGTAATTCCTGTAACATGGAACTCAAATCATGGGTTACAACAATTTAAAGGTATTTCCATTACAATCTCCACCCCTGGTCCCTTCAAGTCAGACCATCAAGTTTACCATTGCAGTGAACACCTCCCCTTGCCCCTGCTCCGGCTTGAACTTATCCTCAGACTGCAGTTCCTTAGGGGTGTACCTGCTCCAAGTGGAGCCTTATCCATGAGCCACAGTCTCTCCAGGGGTACACCTGCTGTGGCATAGACTTATCCACAGCCACAGTCACTTCGAGGTGCACCTGTTCCAGCATGGCCTTCTCCATGAGCCACAATGCCTTCATAGATATACTTGCTCCAGCGTGGCCTTGCCCACAGTCACAGTCACTTCAGTCCTCTCAGAAATAAACCTGCCCTATCGTGGGCTCGTCCATGGCCACACACTTTGAAATGTTCCAGCATGACCCCATGCACAGCCACTGATGCTTCAAGGTGTACCTGCTGTAGCATGGACTTATCCTTGCCACAGATGCTCCGGGGTGTACCTTCTCAAGCATGGACTTATCCTTGGGTCACAATCCTTCCAGAGGTATACCTGCTGCAGCACAGATACAACCACAGCCACAGACACTTCAAGATATACCTGCTGCGGCACAGATGCACCCATGGCCGCAGACGCTTTGGGGTGTCCTGCTCCGACGTGGACTCATCCACAGGTCACAGTCCCTTCAACTCGAGTGCACACAGGAGTTCCAGCCTGTCCAGGACGGCAGCACAGAAACAGCAGCGGTGCCCTGGCCACCTGCCAGGCCAGGCTCATTGCCATTGCTGTTATCAAAATGTTCCCAGGCACAGCACAGTAAGATGATAAGCAGTACAGCACTACAGCGAGCAGCAAAAGCAAAAAGCAGCCACTAACAGCACTAGACTCTAATAGATAGTAAGGCAAGCAAGCCCCATGGCCAGCACAGGAGCCTGCCAATTAATAGCTGAACAGCTAATACTAAATAGCTAATAATAGCTATAAATTCAATCTAGCACATTCCAATCAAATCTGTCATTATCTCGAACCCTTCATGTCCCACGTTGGGTGCCAAAAAGGACCTCTGTGGTTTTGCCCCAGCCGGCAGCTGAGCACCACGCAGCCGCTCGTTCACTCCCCCCCATCGGGACGGGGGAGAGAATTGGAAAAGTTAAAGTGAGAAAACTCATGGGTTGAGATAAAGACAGTTTAATAGGTAAAGCAAAAGCCGCACACGCAAGCAAAGCAAAGCAAGGAATTCATTCACCACTTCCCATGGGCAGGCAGGTGTTCAGCCATCTCCAGGAAAGCAGGGCTCTGTTATGCATAACAGTGAATTGGGAAGACAAACGCCATCGCTCCGAATGCCGCCACTCCCCCCCCCCGCCCTCTTCCCCCAAGCTCCTTATAAACTGAGCATGATGTCATATAGTATGGAATATCCCTTTGGTCAGTTTGGGTCACTTGTCCTGTCTGTGTCTCCTCCCAACTTCTTGTCCACCCCCAGCCATCCTGCTGGCAGGGCAGTGCAAGAAGCAGAAAAGGCCTTGGCCCCGTGTAAACACTGCTCAACAATAGGTCCACAGAACAAAAACATCTCTATATTATCAATGCTGTCTCCAGCACAAATCCAAAACATATCCCCACACTAGCTACTATGAAGAAAATCAATCCTCTCAGCTGAAACCAAGACACCCCAACACAGCTTTGTGTATTTGTAATCACAGGGCATACGGCAATTATAGATCAACTTCTGGACATCTTCTGGACTGCAGCCTCCAGCTGCCTACACATCCTATCTACCCTTGCAGTACATAGCATCAGGCACTGTCAAAAATGCTGCCCAGCCACTGGTGGGTGAAGGAGCTGTAGTGGCAAGATGCGTAGTGCTCACTACACCGTATGTACCACTTTCAGCCTACCTGCATCACAGTTTGGGGTGTGGTTGGATCTGTCCAAACGTAATGCAGGACAGCAATTTTTTTCCTCTAAAAGGCTTCAACCAAAGGCTGAAGAAAAATCCATGTCTTCGTGCTGCCTTGCATCCAGCTCACAGGCATGCTCAAACTATAATACAGAAATACAATAACCGTAACGAGACTAGTGAAGACTACGTACAAGAATCAGTGTCTTTTCTATCTTTTTTGCATATATTTTATGTGTTTATTGACTTAAGCTGTAAGAAAATAGAGACATTGTGCTGTGTTCATTAATACTTTTCAGCTGCTAATTTGGTATCAGTACGAGACTATACTGAAGCAAACTTTCTGTCAGACACCATTAAGATACTCCATGGAAAATCACCGAACTTCTGGATAGGGCTAAAGAAAGATGACGGAGGTAATATCTTCAATATTTAATCATACATTATAATGTCATACAAAATTATATATTAAAAAGAAAGCAACTTTATATACTTGAAAGTATACATATATATCAAATACACAAGGTTTATTTCAAAGCATGCTTACATATGCTTAGAAATGTAACTACAACATTTAACTACCTATTCATGTTAGAAGTTTTTGTTTTCCTCATCAAAACCTGGTCTATCTGTCTAAAACATTGTATTTTTATACATACATGCTAATTTAAAACTTTAGGACATTGGGTATGGACAGACAAATCTGCAATGGATTTTGTCAACTGGCAAATGGGTGAACCTTCAAACAAAAGGCATAAAGAGTGTGGAGAAGTATGTGCATTGTCTGGCTACTGGAACACCAACGTCTGTTCTTTCAGAAAAGGATTTATCTGTAAAAAACCAAAAAGTAAGTAATACTTCTAATACATTAAGGTTAATAATGCCTGATAATGTATTTACATTGTACAGCGTAAAAAATGAAAATCATTATAGATTTGTGTGCAAAACCAATAGACCCTAGCAGCAGCATTCATCTGCCTAAATACTGAGGAGCCACACGTGGCTTCTGACTTCCTCCTCAGAGGGCTGCATCTCCTGTAAGTCCTGTAAAATTACCTGCATGGAGCCACATCATGAATACTTCAGACCCTTACAGTTAGGCAAAACAATGGTCAAAGATCACTCATTTTTAATAAGAAGCCATCTTTCAGTAGAATTTTCCTTCGATATCAGACAATCTAAGTTCAAAAGCAACATTTTGTTTAATTTCAGCTGAATATGTTCTAAAAAATAAAGTAATCTTGTTCTGATGAGTGCAATGAAAAGTCTGTCTTGTAGAAATGCTGAAATTGGTGATTCCTTTCATTACTGTCTTCTGAGCTGATGGATTAGAGGGATATATTCTTGTGGCACTCTTTATCTACAGTGTGATAGAATCATGTTTAATAAAATGCTGGTACTCCCCTTACAGCAAAATTATGATCTGAAAGAAAATGCGTGAGTTCAATTATCAACTGAGATTAAATGAAAGTGGTCCAGAACATGAACATTTTGTTTGGTTAAACTTCATATTTCTGTTCACCTTTCCCTTACCTGACAAGTTTAGGAAGTGCAATTACCATAGGAACCACATCCACAAGCAATGGTTGTCTCTGACAGAAGTGGCTAAACTTGCAGAAGATCCTATTCAGCTCAAGTAAAATGCTCATGATACAACCCTAACACTTGAGACCTCCATTCAGGAAATTTTTCCTGTTTCAGAAAACACCTTAAAATGATTAAGGAACCTGAGGGCAGTTTCTCAGAAATGAACATAAACATTTGAAAACATTTTTTGAAATAACAGAAATCTGACTCTAATTTCATGTCTTGCTGGGTATCTCCACTGAGGAGGTCAGATGCTCTTGGAATGAAAGAGCCAGCCATTCTACTAGAGGTTTACACATGCTTAGCTCTATCTTTCTGGGAGAGCAATTGTCACCATCAAGTGAATTTAGGGGGAATCATGAGGAGCATCTGGAGTTGGGAAGTTTTAAATGAGTGCCTCATTGTTTTTCAAAGCACTCAGAATAAACATTTTCTTTTCCTTCCAAAAGCTCCTGAAAACACAGAGATGTCAACAGAATATACAGGTAAGCATAATTCCTTTTAAGTAGAATTATAAGGAGATGCTCAAATACAACAAGAATATAATTACATAGCTTCTAGGTATTAATCCTGAGAGTATTTAAAAACAAAAACTCCATAAACTTCATCTGTATCTAGATATAGGAAATAGAGGTTATTCTGAAGTAAACTGGGGTTTGATCAGAATTAATTATATTTTGTTTGGTTTTGTTAGTAAAAAACCCACCAAACCCACCTCTTGAACTGAAAAGCTACAAGCATATTGCATTCACCTGATTTCTGGTTAAAAAAATCCCATTTATTACTAGATTCTGAAATCTCTTAAGATCAAAGGTGTTGATTCCATTTCATCCACTTACAGAAGGGAAGATGGAGAAAATGGTTTCCGCCGGCATCATTTGGCTGTTCGTTCTTCTAGCCCTGTCTATAGTTGGAGCTGGAAGTCTAGTTTATTTCTACTTGAGGAAGAAAAGACAAAACCTGCTGCATATTTCAACTAGCATGAGTGGACGAGAAGCAACTGTGGATATCCAAGAAAAAGAGGCACATACCGACATGTAGTTTGGCAAAACACCCATAATTTCCAACTAACAAAAAAACCAGCCTGTGAATTGGTGAAATCTTACACCAGCTTTGCATTGTCCTACCCAGATAATAGTCTCCTCTCTTCACAAATATAAAGTTCATGGATTTATATAAATACACATACATATATACGCCCTCCAAAATTTCTTCCAAAGTGTTACAGTTTCTTTCTTTTGTTTAGTTTGGGGACTACATATGTATTTTTCACATAAATAAGCATGGCTGAAAAGTTGGCTCCAGAGGTGTTAGGGGAGAACTCTGACATATTTACTGTGTGAAATTCTTCTATTTAACTCAGTTTAGAGAGTCTCGTTTTTGTTCATATCTTCACATTATTTTTCCTGCTGTATTGCCTCAGTGTTACCTAGACTATGATGGGAAACACTGCTCATTTCAAATTTTCAGCTTCACAGGTACAATACTATCTTTTCAGTCATATAAAACCTATTATAATACCTGCATCTGAGAATTAAATATTATTTCCTTACCAAAAACTAGATGGAAAGATGGAAAAAAATTGAAAAGACTCCTTTATTCCTACTTCTAGTCTGAACTCTGGGAATAATTATGCCATTTCCTATAGCCTTGCACTTTTGTATTATCCTGTAAATATCAACATATTTCTGCCAAGTTCAAATTAATAACAAAAATTCAACAGTAGATGATCTTTTCATTGGGCTTTATTTCAGTAATTATGCTTTCAGTATGCAGAGATGTCCCTTTTTAAATCCAAGCATGTATAATAAATGGCTATCTTATACTGCATTATATAATTCTCCAGTTTAGAGAAATAAAATCACCGATATACTTTTTGAAAATAAATTCTCCCATTTTTTCTTGCAATTGCATTTGATAATATACTGCCTAGATCCCCTTTCAGCTTTTCTTCAATTGTATACAGTAGCAGTGTTTGCCTCAAGGGGCGGTTTATCATTCTGTGTATTTTAAGACCTGCATCATCCCTCCTGAGTTATGAAAACACCTTTCTCCAAGCCACGGGAGGGCACCTGGCACTAACGGCCCTCAGTGAAGCAGTGTACAGAGGAGCAGGGCTGGAGCAGAGGAGCTTCTACCAAATCTCTGTAACAGGGAAGGGAAGGGAAGGGAAGGGAAGGGAAGGGAAGGGAAGGGAAGGGAAGGGAAGGGAAGGGAAGGGAAGGGAAGGGAAGGGAAGGGAAGGGAAGGGAAGGGAAGGGAAGGGAAGGGAAGGGAAGGGAAGGGAAGGGGAGGGGAGGGGAGGGGAGGGGAGGGGAGGGGAGGGGAGGGAAGGGAAGGGAAGGGAAGGGAAGGGAAGGGAAGGGAAGGGAAGGGAAGGGAAGGGAAGGGAAGGGAAGGGAAGGGAAGGGAAGGGAAGGGAAGGGAAGGGAAGGGAAGGGAAGGGAAGGGAAGGGAAGGGAAGGGAAGGGAAGGGAAGGGAAGGGAAGGGAAGGGAAGGGAAGGGAATATCTGGAATAAGTTGGACATAGGGAATAGGTTTCTGCACAAAGACGTCTGTGCCTACAACTGAGAAGCTTGAGAACACACTTGTATTACCTCTATTATTTACCTTTTCTTGAGATAACCAGTAAAAAATAAAGGCTCCTAAGTAAAAATGTTATTGATAGCTACTTAGAAGGGAAGTACCTTCTTCCTTTAGGAATACTTACTTCAGTTATAAAGGGCAGCCTTAAAACATGGGGCACCCCTGCTAACATGTTGCGTTCTGAGCTTTCAATTATTTCCCCTGCACTTCTTTGCTGGATGGGCACATGTTATTCTACAACTTTGGTAAAGTTTGTAAAGAAGTTTTACCAATGCCAGGTATAGGAGGATGTCTAAACATTGCATGACTTTTCCCTTTCTGGTATGTCCGTATGACATTACTTAACCAAGAAACCTGGTAAAAAAATCAAGCCAAACAGAAACAAAAACAATGAAAAATACCCTACAGGTTATTGAAAATAGACTTTAAATTTAAGTAAACCAAAGTAAATTTTACAATTAATGTCCTTTGAACACTTTGTAAAGCCCAGAGATAAAAGCCCTTAGATAAAAAGAAACTCCTTAAATTACTATAATAAATCCCATAATACCAACTCCTGTGATAAAGAAACAGTCACCACTATTTTCAGGAGGAAATAGGAAATAGCTGCGAGAACTTTGCACACCACTGTGCAAATGAGAAAAACACCACCTGCTTCCCATGGAGGTGAACAGAAATATAATTGTTTCCTGGTATGTGCTACAGATATCTGGGAATACATAGTTACGTTTGCCTTTTGGATGAGTAAATAATGAAAGTGTTTTCCTGTTCTATACTTACAAGCAGCATAGGCTGCTTGAACCTACCGTATATATTCCCAGATGCGTGAATCTGAAAAATTACCTTTCCCAAAGAAAAATTAAAATTAAAATTACCTTTCCCAAAAGAAAAAAAGGAAACATGCAATAGAAGAGACTACTTTTTTAAAAGTTATTTGTAAATTAAGTGTAACAATTGGGAGCTCATAACAGAGGTACTCCTGTGACCAAATTCAGCACAGCCTAAGAACACCAGAGGAGGAGCCTGGCTGGTATCACCACCATGTGGAAAGCATGAGAGCTCAATAGTTGGGCTGCTCCACGTGCCAGCTGTGTTATCATATGAAAATCTTTTGATATACATGCATTTTTATGTACAGTTATTTTGCAGTTAGACTGAACATCATGCCTGAACAAGAAATGGCATAAGGTGTGCTGCTGATCCTCCTGCAAGACAGTGAGCACCACAAAGGCTGATCCGAAGTGCCTCTTAAGAGAACAGGAAAGACAGAGAGCACTGCGGTGAGAACAGCAGTGTGAACGGGTGAGGTCAGAGTGAGCCAGATCAGCAGTGCTCGGATCTGGGGAAAGGGCTGGGAGGAGGGCCACAGCCCTGACCCACCTGCTCGCGGCAGCAGGCACTGTCATCATCACCTACAGTGCAGGTCAGCATTGCTGTAGCAAGGACCGGTCATTCAATCCAGTGAATCTTAAAACAACTGAACAGCCACTGGGGCAGAGACCAATGCGTCCGAACACTCTCGCCTCCTCTGTATTTATCTTTTGCACTGGATATAGATACGGCCAAGAGATTGGTCACACACCGCATGCATTGCTCAGACACAGAAGAGGGCTGGGTTGCACTTGGTTAAACTGCACAGGGCAGAGGAGACCCCTTTCAATGCTTAATCCCAGTGTTTCTGTCCAAGTCAGTTGTCTGCATCTTTCTCTTTTCTCCTCAAAAAGTCCTCTATACGTAAAACCACTATCATTTCAGTGCTTAGGATAAGAAAAAGGCGCTTATTATGAATGTCTTCATTTAAATTATCTTCAGAGTGGAGAACAGAAAACATCCCAGAACTGCTGTCAAATAAAAGCATTTATACAGGTGTGCATCTGTGTATTTATGTAGGATTTTTCCTCTCATTTTCATAAATAATGCTTGATTTTCCTCAACAGTTTCTGAAGGACATACCACCTCCTCTGTAGCTAGACTGTGATCATTTTGTGACAGGAAAATGTAATTCAGTAATGGCAATACAGAATCCTTAGTCTTCTTGCAGCCAAAGAAAAAGTTTTATTTTTCAACTGTGGCCACAGAACAGATACGGTGTTCGAAATACTAGAGTAAAAACACAGGGATGTATGGAATTACAACTAATTTGTTGTCTCAAAGTTATGAAGTCAGCCCTTTGAGAACTAATCTTTCCAGTTTTCTGTGCTAGTTTCATTTTGCATCTAGCAGAACATTTTGTATCTGATACTACTGCTGCATAATGGACTAAACTGTTGACAGAATGGAAGATTTTAGTATAGAAAACAGGACTGGCATTGCTGGCCATGGTTGGTTTTATCTGTACACCTTCCCAGTTGCATTTAGCTTAGGCCAATGCAGTCAGTCATGGTCACGTTAGAACCCCTTGCAAGAGAAAGAACTGCAGTAGTGTTGCAGTGAACCATGAGCTCGTGGAGACAGTAAATGCTGTACTCAGTATGATACAACTTAGACTTCTCTCTCTCCACCCTTCTGGTATCTGTCAAACAATGGATCCTAAAAGAAGTCATGAAACAATCCATCTTCTTGCTACTGTCCATCAATTATGTATGCACTAATTTTGATTAATTAATTTACATTCTGCTACCTGCTTGTTTGTTTGTTTATTAAAGCCTTTAGAAGGTAGCAGTGGGCCTACTTTTCTCTTTGCTGACCTTTATAAACTGCTATAGATAGCAGACTGGACCAGATCTGGGCCATGTGATTTACATATATAGTTTATGACATATATTAAATTTGTAATATGCAAATTCATTCATTACAATTATAAAAATAATCTTCTTATAGTCCTGTATACTCTCTGTATTTAAAGTACACCCAATTCTGTTTCCCTGAGCAGCAGCTGACGTGTAGAGTACATCAGTGAACTCTTGAGAAGGTTAAGTTGTGCCGAGCACAAGAAATGAGGGCTTTGCTGCTTCTATCTCCATCACTGATGCGTATAGCTGAGAAAGAAAAAACTGAGCATAAAACCCCTGTTCAGTCTCATATCAAGTGCTGCTGCTAAAAGTTCCCTCTTCTCTTCTGTGTAGACTGCCATAAAACCACTGCGTGCACTTTGGCTACATTCTGCTTATATTTCTCCCATCCATTTCCTATTATCTTCATGATCTTAATGCTAAGCTAGAAGACTGGCATTTTTGGTCATCAGGCTGATCATCTCTGTTTACTAAGTATTTTTCAAATTTTACTTCAACTAAATCTGGACAGAATCTATTTTTAATTTCTGTAAGCCCTATTTCTGTTTACAGTATCATAGCTTTAGTCATAGATAAATCTTCAATATCACTTAATCATCATTACACAGTGAGATCTTGTATATCTCAGCCACTTCACCCAACACTGTCTTGATATAATATATGAAACATTCCTGAATTATGTGGCATTATTTTCCTAATTGTTTCAAATGCTGCCATGTTCCACTGGTAAAAAGTGATTAGAAATGGCTCATTACTTGAACTGGATTAATAAACAATTTTTAAATGAATTTATTTTGCATTTTGTTACATTCTCCTCCTTTTTCCTCTGCTGTAGGACATTATTCCCCTGAATCTTTGGTCCCCTGAATCTTTGATCCCCTCATCCAGATCATTGATAAAGACATTAAAGAGAATTGGCCCCAATACTGAGCCCTGGGGAACACCACTTGTGACCAGCCACCAAATGGATTTAACTCCAGTCACCACAACTCTTTGGGCCCAGCCATCCAGCCAGTTTTTTTATCCAGCAATGAGTAAGTTTGATTATTGCTGTGCAACTGGCACTGGCTTTTCAGAGAGTCCCAAACCTCTGATAACCTGGTTTGCCAAAACTTGTACAGCATTGTTTTCTCGTAGCACTGTTCCCAGCAAAAAAGTGTCTTCTTTTCTTCCAGATACTTGTAAAAAGTCTTTTATGGAAGCCACTCAGTTGTAGTCTGTGCTGGTTTTGGCCAGGATAGAGTCAATTTTCTTCATAGTAGCTAGTATGGGGCTATGTTTTGGATTTGTGCTGGAAACAGTGTTCATAATTCAGGGATGTCTTAATTATTGCTGAGGAGTGCTTACACAGACCCAAGGCCTTTTCTGCTTCTCACACCACCCCACCAGTGAGTAGGCTGGGGGTGCACAAGAAGTTGGGAGGGGACACTGACCCCAAATGATCAAAGGGACAATCCATACCATATGACATCATGCTCAGCTTATAAAGCTAGGGGAAGAAGAAGGAAGCGGGGGACACTTGGAGTTAAGATGTTTGTCTTCCCAAGTAACCGTTACGTGTGATGGAGCCCTGCTTTCCTGGAGATGGCTGAACACCTGCCTGCCAATGGGAAGGGGTGAATTAATTCCTTGGTTTGCTTTGCTTGCATGCGTGGCTTTTGCCTTACCTATTAAACTGTCTTTATCTCAACCCACAAGTTTTCTCACTGTTACTCTTCCAATTCTCTCCCCCATTCTACCTTGGGGGGAGTGAGCGAGCGGCTGCGTGGTGCTCAGTTGCCAGCTGGAGTTAAACCATGGCATAGTCCAGGGAGATACTATCTATGTCAATCCAGCTGAACAAGGAAAGTGAAAAAAGAGACCAATATGGTAAAACTTCAGTACAATTCAGTAAATTGGAGAATCCATTTATTTTCCCCACTCATAGAAAATCAGTGCCTTTTTTGCACACTTTGTCTCAACAATTATTTTTTTTTCAAATATTGTCAGAGGAACATTGGCCACTCCCTTCACACCCTCCAAAATATGTCCAACTGAACTTTTAGCAGCTAATTGCTTCCAGTAACTGGCAGTGGTGAGAATGACCACTCTCTCTTAAGAAGCACTCTCTCTTCTCCTTCTCATTTTCTTTCTCTGTCGTGACTTTGGTATTAAGTTCCAAATGTAAATGTTAGAATGAGATTAAAGTATTACATCACCATTTTTCAATGAATGCTGTATCAAGAGATTATGTCAATAAGGGTGGACTGGTTACTACACTTACCTAACTTTAGAATCTTTTGCAAACTTTTATGGTTGAGAAATATTATTGGAACTAAACCAAGAGTTTTATGTTCATTACAGCACAAGCACAATGAAATAAGATTTTTTCCCTAACTGAACATGAATTTTCTCCAGTGGGTTTCAGCAGTCCGTAGCTGTTCCTAACTTCGTAATTCCTTGTTCATATGCCTGCTATATACCCAGAGAAAATTGTTCAACTTCCTGATTTGATCCCTTCTCTAATAGAAACAGAACCTGCACAGTTTACAGTATTCTGAACTTCGGCTGAGTCAAGTTCTAGGGTTTTTGCAGAAGCTGCATAATGGAGAAATGCTTTTCCTACAGGACCACACCAACATCAGGGTGACAAGTCTGCAGTGGCATCCCAGTACTCCACGAGCCAGGAACTGAGGACAGGGCTTCACCAAAGACCAAACATGCCTGACAAATAAGCTTTTATTTCTACCTCCCAGAACAGCATAGCACCTGAAGGCCTTCGGGAAGGGTCCTCCCCATCCTGGACCACTTTCTACATGACCCCTTGACTCTGGCCAGTGGGCTGAGGTGTGACCATCAGAGAGTGTATCTTCTGCACAGTAAAAGAGCCCAGGTTTGGTGTGTGCCTTGAAGACTGGCACAGGCTGCCCAGGGAGGATGTGGAGTCTCCAGGTTTGGAGATGTTCAGAGCCCTGCTTGGTGCCAGCAGCTGGACCAGGTGATTTCCCTTCCAACCTCAACCTCGTGACCTGGCCACCCTCTGTACTGACCAGGCAGCCACGCTGGCGTTTGATATGGCGAGCCATGCCTCACAAAGCAGACAGTGCCCCCAAGTGAAAGGAGACTTCCAAAATCCCTCTTCTGCCCTGCACGCCTCTCCACCTTGCACAGCTGCCTGAGGTCCTACACCTTGCTAAAGTGCATCCCTCGGCTGAAAAACACACAGCCCTCCCTGATGCCGGGCAGCACAGTGCCCTTCATCCCAGTCTGGGGGCTGCACAGCCCGCACTCTCACTTCCCACCAACACAGGCCTCGTGGCTGCCGGGCTCCCGTCCCTGCTGCCCTACACGCACTGGGCAGCGAGCAGGGAAGTCTCTTCTGTTGCCTCCATGGGAACTGCCAGGGTGTCCGACCTCTGCGGAACCAGCCAGGCTCACTGGGGCTGCAGGTCTCTCTTCTCTCACGGGTCGGGGGTGGAGGGCAGATGAGGGCGATAAGAGCAGAGCAGCGCTAAGACCCACCGAGCGAAGCGGCCGCCGTCCGGCTAGGCCCGCGGGGGCGCCGGCGGCTTCGCACAGGAGACGGCGGCCGGGGCAAGGAGCGCCATCTTCCGCGGAAGCCGGCGGCGCCATCTAGCGAGGCAGCGGCAGGCTGCGGCCGGGCAGCGAGCCTCGGGCAGGTTCTTCTGCTTTGGCTTCGTTTAGTGTTAAATGGAGTGAACGGAGGCTCTGGAGCCGAAGACGACATCTGTGGCATGACAAGAGACTTTCTTTTCTGCAGAACAACGGGGCGCCGTGTGAATTACCTCAGCGGGAGTTGCCCGGGACGTACCTCCAGAGAAAGGCAGGCTGTGTCTCTCCCGTGAGGGACCGACTGCCAACGGGGCAGGCGCAGGGTTTGCTTGAAACGAAATAGGTAAGACCCTAAGAGGCAAAACCTGGAGGCAAACAAACTACAGTGGAGATGAGAGGGAAGTGGTTCAGATTTCATAATTAATTTTTTAGATGATGAATGAAATAATGCCCCGGTCTTCGCTCTCCAGTTAGAATTATCTCTTTTTCTAGTCTAATGTGGTATGTACAGGTTTTTTTCTTATTGTTCTTATTTTTTACATTGAAGTGAAGCAGAAGTAGTGAAATGCTGATAATTTTCTTCTGTTTCTCTTTTGTTTCTTTTTTTTTGGTTTTTTTGGTTTTTGTTTCTTCTGGCACGTCCTGTGGGACCATTGCTTTAATGTTCCAGGTAGGCATTTGTCATCATGTACGCTATTAGGGTCAGTTTGTACAATAGTAGCAACAGAGGATATGTGGGTGATTCACTGTTGGTTCTGGTAATCAGTTCATTATGTGACAAATCAAAGCTGTGTGTCTCAGCGTCTCCCTCACTAATAAAGGGATAATAACGTGTATTTATCTCACAGAAACATTCTCAAGATCAGTTAATTGCTTTTAAATAAAAATGGAAAAGTCTGCAAAAACGCAAAGTACATTAGCTTATTATCATTAGTGACACAGAACTGACAGGAATTCTCCTGGCTCAATTTCAGAAACTTGTTTACACACCAGACTCACCCCTCTTGGGGATATAAATATGGCCACTTTTATTTCCAACTTTTTTTTTTTTTATTTTCAGGATGAAGATACGTTACTGCATCACTAGTCTTTCTGTAAATGTCCATTTACTGTCTTTCAGTAACTGTTCGTTTTGTTGGTTTTATGTTTTTCCAGACTTTAATGAGGTACGTTTATTTCTTTACAGGTTTTTCGAGAAGTGAAATGGAACTGCACTTAGAAGCAATATGACTTCAACACATCAGAGAGCATCAGTGTAATTGCTAACAGTACTTCTCTCCCTTTCTCCTCTTTTATTGTCTTTTTAACTCTTCACGAAGATGCTGTTGACTACAACAGAATGAGAGACTTCAAGTAAAGAAAGCAGTAATAATGGAAGACTTCAGTTACCTGCATGTAGACTTACCATATGGGCTATCATGCAGACAGCACATGTACCTGTGTACATACATCACTGCTTTTTGAAATGAAAACTCACAGCAGAAGGTTAACCCATCCCAAGAACGCAAGGCCTTGTTCATGAGTGAAAGTCACTGTAATACTGATCACATTCTCCTCGAATTTGACATACTTTAAGAAAAAAATGGAGAAAATATCTAGAATTTTTTCTGAAAGAATTTAAAATTGCTGTTTGCTCTAGTACATAACCTGTTCTCAAAAACAGCTCCAGTGCCAAAGGAACAGCAGGTCACAAGTACCACATCAGTCTGTAAAACAACCTCTGTTTCCTGAGCATTATAAGACAGCTAATCTAATTTTCTTCAAGGTAGACCAGTAAAAACAGGAATAAGAAAGGAATTAGGAAGTACATATCATAGTTGGTAGAAGAGTAAATGTGGGTTTTGTATTGGAAAATCGGGCCTAAAAACTCTACTAGAAGAACCCAATAAATGTGGAGAATATAGGTCATGTGCTACTCAAAAACCCTGAGTCACCTGGAAGAAAGAGTTGATGATGGTTTTTAATGATTACTCATAATTATTCATTGTTGTCAAAATTAGAGCTTGACTGTGGACACCTGCAGAAGATTTGTCCACTGCTGAGTGATGAGATAATGAATTGGAAACTAAATTTAGTGTTATGAAAGCCAAAGTAATGTATTTGGGAAAATTAACCCTAAAAATACATGTGCACTGACAGACAGTTACCAAAATGATCAACATTGTGATGGAGTTACTGGACACAACAAGGTTAAATGCGCTGGAAGCTTTCAGTTACAGGACAAGGTGATTAAAGGTAAACATTTTGGAAGCCTATAAAATTATAAGCTTTTAAATTGCCATAGGATGGCATGTTGTGAAAAATGGATTGCAGTGTTTCTGGAGGGCAAGTCCACAGGGGCTTATTAATCTTCCAAATACATCTAAATGTGACCTCTGGCTCAGGAGGTTCCTAAACCTTTAATTCAAAGAAAGCAGGATGATGTAGCAAGGAAGAATTATTCACGGTATGCTTATTTGGACGCTCCTGTAAGCATCTATTATTAGCCTCTGTAAGAGAGAAAATTTGTTAGATGGACTTCTGGTCTGAGCTGCTGTAGTAATGCATGTTCTACTAGTTCTTCTTGTTATTAGTGACAAAGTTGAAAAGAAGTGAGCTTCACTCTGGAATAAGCTTCAAGTTCTCGCGTATCTTCAGTATGACTCTATGACATATCTTTTAAATAAACAAGTCAGATGCCTGAAATATTTCTAAAAAGTATATGACTCTCTCAGCTATTGCATATGTACCCTGTCATTTGGAAAAGGTGACATTTGAGCAACAGACTGTTGTCTTCATCAGTGCTTTCACGAAAGCAAGTGTGGTGTCATTTCAGAGACATGAAGAGATTAAATACCTTAGACTGAGTATCTCAGAGGGCTATTAAATGTGCTTCTCTCTCTGTCTCACATGTGTCCACTGGTGTGATTCCTTCAAACTGTTTCTTTTACTGTCTAAAATACTCGGCTGAATTTCCTTTGTCTGCCAGTGAGGAATTCTGACAGTTTACGGCAATGTTTAATTTGATCTTGGAAAAGAAAATGTAAGTTTTCATAAGATGTGTATTCTACTGAAGAAAATAATGCACTCTAGTTCCATGCTTGCTTACTTAATGGTTTTTGAGCACTTAGAACACAAACTTGACATGTAATCTGTTTATTTGTATGGAATCATTCAGAGACACAGATTTTACTAACAAAAAGACACTTTCTGTAACACTAAAAGCCACAAATATGCTTCATCAGGAGTGACTTCTAGCTCTGTTTACCAAGAGACTATCTTGAGGACTTCCATACCAGTGCTTTAATAGGAGCTCAGAACATGAGTAGAAATCCATGTGTTCCAGTGTTCTGAAAAGTGTTGAATGTTGGACTTTATTACAGTTCAAGATACTGCTTTTCCATTGATTCAGGTTCATAGCAAGTATCTAGGGCTATGCCAAATTGTTTGTATTAAAATAAATATTTATATAGCACAAGTGAGCCATAGATTACAAGGCCACAAAACAGCATGGTAATTAACTGCTTTAATCAGAGACCAGAGATTGTAAGACTTACCTGAATTGATTCTTGTCAAGCTATTCTTCTACCGTATCTCTGTATTATTTATAAAGAGATTACATATTTTCCCACTACCATCATCAACAGAAACAAACATTAAACAGTCTTCCACATTTGTTTTTGTAGCGTCAGCTTTGTTTTGGAAATATACTGTCTTATTGTCTGTGAGATTTCCTTTCTGGGCCTTTTATTGATTGCTTCTCACTTACCTTAAAAGCATCCTTTAATCTTTGCCTTTGGGACTAAGTAATGAACCTTCAGCAGTGTGTTTACCTTTGACCCATGCAGGAAATACAGAACACGCTAATTTGTCCTTCACATCTCAGGATACTTAGAATGCCCTTTGCTTAACCTATAAAGACCTAGGTTGAGTCTTTTCAGCTTAGCAGCCTTCTAACCACCATCCTTTCAATCACCTTATCACCTATTCAGAGATGTGTGTCTTCTGATTAGTTGATGTGCTGGGTTTTTTTTTCCTTTCCAGTTTTCTGATGTTCTGTCATCTCTGTCATTTCTCAGGCTTTGCAGGAGGAAGCCAGCTATCCTACTAAATTAGCAATCTTTTCAGAAGGAAATCAACCTCAGTTTTCTTTTAACTGATAAAACTGCATCCTGCTGAAATAAACAATGTACTCTATATCTAGCTATGTGACTACAAATGCTGTTCTTCAACTGGTGTGGAAATGAGAGATAACTAAAAGCTGTCTGTATCATCAGAAACATCGATTGCCTTGGTCAACACTTCTGGTTTTTCCCCCATAACTGCAGTTACAGGGCAGTGAGCAGCTGAAAATATAATTTCCCCACTCTTACTGAGTAATATAAAGTGAAAAGTGTAATATTGCATCTAAAGGTTCTAGTGGAACTGGAGCAAACCTATTATTTCACCATATTTTTTCTTCTCATTCCTCTAAAAAAGGTTTGAAGGTTTTATCCTCTAAAGCATATGTTAGGAAACATGTTTCATAGTTACTAACATGACTATACAGTTATTTCACTGGTTACATAATGGACTATCAGAAAGGCTTTCCAAGCAATTTGGGTCCACCTTGCCAGTGACCACCATTGAACAAGGTTCCTAGAGTTCAATACGCTTTTAGCTACCCTAAGAAAGCCTTGGTTTGAAAAATGCTAGTATGAAAAATGCTCATCTACTCAACCTTTATCTATATGATCACACCTTTAAATTCCAAAATTCTCAGCTATTGAATTGTACTGATACAGGAATGAAGAACAGATGACTAGAAATGATTCCAAGCCAAAGTGAATGCTGAGGAATCTATCTAAAAAGGGTTCACAGCCATACTTCTGTGGAAGTGCCTGTGCATACATGCACACATACTGTAAATCAATTCAATTAATAGCTGAGAAGCCTTTTTGTAACTGACACTTTGCCTCTCCGACCAATACTTTATACCTCCTCCGTGCTGTAGTAAACAAAAGAATGAAATACCTGGATCTATATAGTTTATACATCTCCTTTTTCTGGATGAAGCTTGTACTGATCTCTTGAAAATGTTTAGAAGATGTCAGCCTGTCAAGATTGTTGACATTTCAGAACTGATATGCAAGTAAAACCACTGCAGAATTCAGCTCCTCTGAAAAGGCTCCCACTTCCTTCAACATGTGTATGCTGCAGGAGAAAATTAAAGGAAAATGAATACAAAAAGGCTGATGACAGTAAATGAAATTACACTGAAGAAATTTCTGGGCATTCCTGAGTCATACTGAAATGGTTGTTTTTCATGAACAACTAGGACTCTTTAAACAAGTTCTCCTTAAGGTGCTATCCATTCATTTGGTTGGAATATGTTTACTGAACATGTTTGAATAAATATTAACAAAACTGACTTTATCACAGACAAAACATTCAAGACAAAAATAGGGAGACAAATAGATGAGACAAATCATCTATTAGAGGTAGACTCTATTTTCCTCTCATCTCATTTGTACTTTACATGTTACTTTTTACTTTAGATACCAGATATTAGTTATTTGATTAAAATAATTTGAAATGAATGGGAAACATTACAATTCTTATTAAATCAAAGACTGTTTTGTTATAATAATAGGAACTTTGAAATGAATATAGTAGTTTACACTCCTAGTTTCACGTTACTTTTTTCCAAACTTCAAAGAAGGATCATATCATATGAGTTTCATGTTGAGTAATCAAAAGATTATGTAAAGAAATAACCATTTTATTTTCAATTGCATGAAAGACAGTCTAGCACACTTGCTTTCAGGGAGAATTCGCAATCTTAAGCTATAGCTAAATTCCTTTTTACAATCAGAATTAAACTTTCCTATACATCTGTGGCAAATTCTGCATCATTTAATGATATTTTGAATTTTCTAAAGAATATTTCTTCTCTTTTGTGTTGAACACTTGGAAATTAAAAAAAATCTGTTCTAAAAGGAAAATATGAGATAGGAAGAAACACAGAAGGTTATTTCAAATCCAAAAAAGTAGGCAAAAGTGTTGCTTGTAGCCTGAGAATGTAGAACCTCCTGATCCAAGTCCAGGTCTCCCAATACTATGCAATAGGTCTTCAATCGAGACAATCCCCCCAGAGTGTCCATTCTAACAATAACAGGTAAAAAATATTTAGAGAGAAGAAACTGACTTCAAAAGGTAATTTTTTTCCCTGTCAAAGGTCTTCCAATCCTTCTATTTCAGCGAAACAATAAATCTGCTGTAAATTTCGTCTCTCGGTGGATCTTGTCCAAGACTGAGGGTCTTTTTTTTCTGAAATGATTGGGAACTAAAAACTTCTCAGCTGGGCACTATCCCAGAAGATTGCATGTGTTGAGACAGCCAGAGCTAAAGTTACAGCTTGCTGAATAGCTAACAGAGATGTTTGTCTCTATGAAAACTAAACCAGAACCCCCCTATTTCCTTATTTATAACCTGCACATAACTGCTTTGAATCTATATACCCTGCCTTAAACAATGGGCAAGTAGAGGGAAGCTACAAAGGACTGAGCAATCCCAAAGCCTAGGTGAAGGGGAAGATGGATGATTTGTAGAGGAGGTGATGCAACAACTATTCTAAGAGGAGACTTGTAGCCACTGGGTATTGTGGCAAATTAGAGCTGAAATTAAGTAAGTAAACGGTGTATCTTGGGGGATGGCCATCAAAAGAAATTACTTGTATCTAAGGAAAAATAGGAATAGGAAAAGTAGTTTAGGGGAAAGGCTTGAGGTCAGGACAGAATCAGGGGTTTGTTGTGTCAATGGCACTATGCCTGTCACAGGGGCAGCAATGCAGAATTTCTCATTGTCAGGTAGTTAAATTGTCCAAAATGTTTAATACTGGCTGTATTGCACAACAGTTTGTTCTGACAGTCTTTAGGTATAAAGGAAGTAGATAAACTGAAGGAGAAGGAATTGGCAGCTGGACTTGTGGAGATAATTACAGAAGCTAGAGAAAGGATTTTGCAGGAAGATAGAGAAGGTTAAGAATAACAGGAGTGTTGGAGAGAGCTGTCGGACAACTTCCATAATTGCTGGTTTCCTGATGTGCTATTAACTGTACGGCTGTGAAACCCAAGTCATGATGCAATTTAAAAGGCAGTTGAGCTCAGTTGTTAAATTGCTAAAGAAAATTATGTTTGTACATGAATATACTAGTAACGCACAGGGCAAGGTTTTAGGATTCTGTTTGGTATGAATGCATTTTTGTGAGTATACATTTTCTTATATCGTTAAGAGCTTTCTAGCCATTGACAGGTTTTTTTAGGGGGGAAGGTTTGTTTTGGTTTGGTTTTTTTGTGTCTGTAAATGCACAAGAAAGAATATCTGGACCAAACAAAGATCCTTGTCGTGATACCTTCTCTTGCTCTTTGGTTGCTATATTTTTCCTGCCTGGAAACTAGAAAAGTCAAAGAACATTGGCTATTTCCAGTCGTAATTAGTTTCAGATTTTGTCCTTGTTTGTACACAAAATTGAATCAGTCATTTCCTTGATTCTATCTACTGCATAGACATCTTCATATTCATTGAAATGTAGCTTGACTTTTAGGCAGTTTAAAATGAAAAATGCAAAGTTTCTTTATATCACAATAAATGATACTTTAATCTTTTTTTTTTCCCCAGTTTAGGAAAACCAGTTTAAATATCACATTCAAAACCAAAATAGGAAATCTACATGTAAACAAGCCTGTAACCATATACAGCTGCTCCCTGAGAAATGTATTTGAAATTCACTGCTGCTAAAAATGGAGGCTTGCCTAATGTAAGCTGGGTTTATTTGTGTTCCTGTGTAGGCTCTGCTCACTCTAGTCAAGTGCTCTGTGCTGCACATCTTGCAGTGACTGGAAGGACTGGAGCCTTACAGAAATATGACAGATGAGGTGTATTGATGAATTCAAGTCCAATAATTTGTGAGTATCTAGCTGAGGTACTTTATATGTCTTTCCTTGAGAAAGTGTTTCAGGGAATTGAGACATCTGTTGTGATTGATTTTGCATGGCAACTATCAGTCCCAACCTGTGAGTTATTTTCTATATTTAAATTGGTTTTGGAATGGCATAAATTGCACTTATACAAACACTTTTGTCAGTGAAATTCATCACCGTCTTACAAATTCAGCAGAGGTTTCAGTAATTCTATCTTTCGGGCATGTCCCACAATGTATTATTAAACAAAACAAACATGGTTAAAAAGCTTTTGTATCAAAGGACTATAATGTTATCTTTAACAGATGAATAACTTATGGACAAAGAAATCTTTTCAAATTACACAGTTTAAAGCACTCATTATTTAGTCACACATTTTTATTTTTATTAGAAAGGGTTTTTTTTATATTAAACATTAATCCAATGCTTTATATTAAACCATTAAGAAAGTAATCTAGAACTATTGCCAACCTTAAGCAATCATTACATAGAGCTATTGCTGCAGTACTTGGTATGTTCAGTAATTTTACTGGTTTGTTTTTGTTTTGTGTTTGTAGTAGAAATATAGTGGGCAACTGTAAGTAAGTGCCATCTTTTTAAGCAAAAAATATAAAGCCAGTTCTCTCAACTATGGTGAATCAGAGAAAGATACAATTAATATAGAGCTCTAAATGATAAATGTCTTTTGTGGTCGGTTGCTTTCCCTGTTCAAAAGGTCATTAATTTAAGTCTGAGCAAGGTCTTCAGCATAGTGGTGTATTATTGCATAGGGAGTAAGAGGCAGCGTGCAAAGAAGGGAAGTTTTCACGGTCTGCTAGTTTTCTTTGACATTTTCTACTTGTCTGGATTTTTATGGCAATGTTGCAAATCAAATAGCAGAGAAATGAACTGCAGAATTGCTACAAGTTTAAGATCATGAATATTCATTGGGTCAATTAGCAAATTAAAAATGAAAGCTTGGTAGGTTTTAGTGATAGTGTTGCAGCTATCTTCCATATTTGCACAATAGTATGTAATCAAACTCTAAATGAATTATTTGTCTTGATAATATTTTTTTATTATGCTGTTGTCATCCTTAATGTTTCATGTGTGATCCTCTGTGAAATACGATTTAAGAGCTCCGTTCTTATCAAATTAAATGGATTCTTTATTAAACTGACTACTTACGAAGAAGTTTTACATATCAATTTAAGATTCCTAGTCTTGGGTAATATTATGCTGGATGAGTTCCCAATTTGAGTTATACCCAAGGCTAGAAATGGAATTTCAAAAACAGTTGATTCATATGAACATTTAAAGAAAAGGTCATGGGACAAGTGTTCAGGTGTACCACTGTTCTCTGAAGTTTCCTGCGGGTGGATAAGGCCAGATTCCTCTCTGAGCTGCTGGGATTGTGTGCTATAGCATACCGGACTAAGTTGTAGCCACCATGAGGACCATCAGAATTAAAAGCATGAATGGCCATTTTCTTGATGAAAGGAACCTTGAAAATTCCCTCATGCATCGCTGTCAAAAACCAGAGTATTTTACCTTTCAGATGATGAGAAACATAGGTACTGTAAAGGAAACTATCAGCCAATGCCTTCATACAGTCAGAGGTCATGTTTTATGTGGGCTAACAGAACAAAGGTTGGTCATTCTGATATATACACTCAAATTGGCCGCCCTTAAGCAGCTAGGTGTCACCTAGTACTCCTGGCATTTCCTCTATTCGAGCGTGTAGTACTGTGTTTACTGTCACACTTCTGCAAATCCCCACGGCAAGGCACGTCCACTCTCATGTGCAGCGCTGCCTCAGCAGGTCGCAGCACTCACTGCGGCTGTCAATGTCTTGGTGACTGTCAGCTATCCCATATCTGGTAAACAGCAGCTGGAATTCATGCTGACAAATATGAAAATATAACTTGAGTCAACAAAGGAAGTTAGTATATTTAGCTTGTCTTCTATCACATTGGCTTACCCCAGAGCAGCTCTTCCCTGAACTATGTTAATAGTGGAAGTAATATATTGCATGTATTACCCTAGCAACCCTAGCCAACAGAATCAGCCAGGACTGACAAGGTAGGATGTGTCTATACATATCTTGAGTACTTCCTAGTTTAGGCAGTTCCTGTTTAGGTACAAACTCAGAGACCTTGGAGAGTGTAATACCTAAAGCAGCTTTAACGTGTTCTTGAGGCGATGAGTAACAGCTCTAAACTCCATTGGGCAGCGATTCCCTTATTGGTGGTGCATTTCTCGAGTCTTTGTTAGCACGATGTGCTGTGTCACTGTCTTACATAAAAACACTCACTGCATTATTCCTGTAGTATTATTGGTGTTAACAACTGGAAGCAGTCATTACAATTTAAAGACAATATACTCATGTTTCCCATGAGACACTACATATACTGGTTTAATTTCTTTTGCTTTTAGACTAATGGTGTTTCCAAGTGACTTGTATGTTGAAAATGTGCTATATCACTAAAAGAAACAGAAGAAACCAATAGCAGGCTGTATCGGGTGTTTATATGGAGCTAGCTGAAACCTGAAAGACAACTCAAAAAGAAAATTACTTCTCTGTAAACAGCTTGAAAGTAAGCAATTTAACAGTTTCAGTTTGGGGACATGATATTTTCTTAAGTGCACCAAGGATTGCATTTAGCGAGTTAGATACATATTAACAAGGAGCATTTGGAAAAATAGGAACTGCAGGAAGGGGGGAGGATTAAGTGCTTCAGAAAGAGAGGGAGAAAGTCATTCAAATAAGCATCCATTCCTTAGGAAAACTGGAGCGAGTACTGCCAAGTAAAACTTGTCAGTCATCAACTCTAAACAGTATTGTTTAGAACTGAATCTGTTCACACTCAGTCTAAGGTCATATTTCAATTTGTTAAAAATCATGAAGTTCTGCAGAAAATACCTGGATTATAAATAATTATTTTTACAAAAGTGTTCTGGTAATGTTCTTAACGTATGCTCAACAGGAAGCAATACCAGCTCTGACTTTTCTGAGCTAAGTGCTGCATGAAATTCATAATGGCTCACAGAGAATGTTCCCTTAGACACCAAGAAAATGGTAAGAAACAAGATTTTCTGCAAGAACACAGGATGCATTGTTCATCTGCAGCTGTGGTAAATCCAAGCAACATGTATTTGTAGTTTGAGTAAATGCATTTAAAATGCGTAACTAGTCACCAGATGAATCTGTATTTAGAGCTGTCATGTCAGCAGCAAGAGGCATCTCCTTTTAACTTCTGATTGTGATTAACATGCTTTGGGACAGGACTCTTGGAAATAAAGGTATGGGTTTTCCTGCCCTCAGCTTCAGTAGTCACAAGCTTTAATGTATGGCATGCTATATTTATCTACCACCCTCCAACTCAGAACGCATTTTCCTTGTGTTGATTTTGAGAGACAAGCACCTTACAGAACGTGTGGGAGAAGGGTGAAAACTGTTGCAGATTACTACATTTATGCATCAATACCAAAGTTAAGATGACCTACAAAAAAGTATAATGATTCCAGGAGCGGTGCTATATTAAGGTAGGTAACTAAATCAAATGCCTGCTACCAGTACTTGCTCAGAAATACGTGAGAAAAGGGAAGGGTTCTGCTAGTTCTGAAAAAAAACCCAACAAAAACCAACCAAACAAAAAAACCCGACAAAACAACAGAAGGTACATTGAATTTCCGCCATGCAAGACTGTGGTCTACTACCCACATCTTGAGTATTGTCTGAAGTTAGGGTCTCCACATCTTGGGAGGGACATGGGGTTAAAACAGGTACAAAGGCAAGTAAAATGATTTAGGTCTAGAGCAACTGCTTTATGAGAGAGAAACTAGAAGGAAAATACTTAAATCTGGACTGGAGAAAGCTGATGAGAGATATTGGTGATGGTTACAAAATCATGAATGTGGATAAAATGGATATATAACTTTTATTGATCAAATTTTACAGTACACTAATTGAAACTGGTAGGAGATTGGTTTAAAAGAGATGAAAGAAAATTACACAGTGGGTAGTGAATTTCTGCAGATTTTTAGCACAGAATCTTATGAAGGCAGGCAGTGCAAAAAGAGTTTAGGTGAATTTGTGGAAAACAGGTTTATAAGCATATACTAAAGGCAACAGTCATGGTTGTACTTTGAAACAGCTAATTCTACTGACTACATGTGCCGGGGCTGTGAGCGGAACAGACCACAGACGGGCTTGCATGCACTGTCTAAATAGCACTTTCTGTTGTTGCAACAGAATGCTGAGCACAGTAAAACATTGCTCAGAGCCAGTGGGGCATTTCTTAGCCCTTATGATCCTCTGCTCTGGGTATCTTTTTATTATTTGTTTAATTTCATTTCCCATCCTCCTCTTCATAAGGTTTACCTTGCAGTTTGATGCAGTCAAAAAGTAATGAAAAATATTGAGCTTTATTAAACAGAATAAAATTCACTAAAGCCATGTACTTTTGCAGGGTTTTCAACAAAACCATTAATTCATCAGAAAATCCATGGGAAGAAAGAGAATTTCTTCAAAAACTGCCTCATGTTTGTGAATTATGGCTAAATTACTGGTAAGCCAAAGCTATGTTTTTTGGGTCCTGTTAAGATTCTGTGACAAGCAGCACATAGTTGTCTATGCCTTTCATTCGCTAAATACATAGGTAGTTTGATGTGTACCCATCTGAGGGTCCCTTGCAAAGGTTTATTACCTCATGATAATATAATAAGGCTACCCTGCAGTGCAGTTACATCTTCTCAGATAACAGGTTTATTATGGTTGGGAGTATGGCATCTAAGAATAGCACTTTCTCCTGAGATGGACAGATGGATAGATGGCTTAAAAAAAAAAGAATAAAGACAAAGAGAGAAATATTAGAGACAAACTGTACTGAGAGAAGGATATGAATTCATAGACTGTTCATGTTGGATTTTCTTCTGTTCTTACTGCCTCCTCACTTATAATGTTCATTGAGAGATGACATTTAACATGACATTAACATTAATGCCATGGATATTGCAGCATGTTTAACTGAGTCAAAATATTTCTTGAAGTAAGTCATTCTACTTTACAAAACAAATTTGAGAATACATTTCTTCTATGTATCATATATCATCTTTTATAATCACTTATTTGCTTTGGTAATTTTAAGTCATACTGAAAAATTCACATTCCTCTGTTGCCAAATAAACTTCATTGAAAGTTAAAGGAATAAACAAAAGGAATCTGTCATATGCACTTGAATATCTATCTCTAAAACTAATCATTCACCAGCTTAATATGAAATACAGACCCTTGGAAACTGTTCCATACAGCAGAGGGCAGCAGTGGTAAAATGGCATCGCAAGTAGATGATTACAGTAAGTCTACTTTTATTGTCTTTAATATAATGTAGCTCAACCAGTAAAAAACCACAAACTCTTCAGTAAAACCAGGGTTAAATCTTTGATTTCAGTTTTCGTGATCTTCATGTCAGCATTTATTTTGATTAATAAGAGAAAATTATTCTCATACGTGGTTTCCAAATTCAGGGCTGGAATTACTGTGGTTTTCACTTCATAGAAAGGTCACTGAACCTCCTACTCTATTAACTTTTCTCTTTTTCTTTGAACAAATGAAATAAAATCTGGTTCTGGATTAGTAAATGGACATATTTTTCCTGATATCATAAATTGCTAGTTCCACAGATGCATTTTGTTAGGGATTGCTTCATTACATTCTAGTGGTCAACATCCTGCTATACTGCCCCTCAATCAGTGAATTCTTCTTCATGAGTATAAAAATTATTGGAAAGCCTTTATAAATTAAACAAGTAGCAGATGTAATGAAGATTGGTTGTGTCAAATGGCTTTGCATCTTTTCTTTGGATTCTTTGTTTTGAATAAGATGGTTTAGGGCATTTGTAACATTTCTCTTACAGTTTCTTTCATGTCTATAGCTGACTTTTATATCTGCAGCTTTCCTGCATGTAAATACCTGTAGAATGCTCCTTCTACCCTTTGTTTTGCACAGAACTTGCAAGAATATATTTGAAAGTGGCAAAATTGTTAAAGACTTACTGGAGTGGAAGGATTGGGGGAATTCATACAGAGATGAGGAGGGATTTAACCAGCAAAATGTGGTTAATAGTACAAATGTCTACAACAAAGACAAAATCTCCAGGCTGTCTTAGCTGTCAAGGAAGTTATCATAAATATAATCACAGAGGCTAGACCGCAATTCCTCTCATCCAAAAATTTATTCTAGAATAATGTCTGTCTAGGCCAGACAAACTGTCTCTTATAATGCCTTTCTCTCTAATGACTATACAGGGAGCCTTGGGTGACTCGCCCAGATAGAGACTTCCACATACACCAAATTTAGATAAGGTCAGTTCTGGCTACACAACCAGATCTTGGCTGTTTAAGCCTCGCTTCCTCAGGAGATCACACTGAAAAAACGCAAAACAAACCCTCTTTAAATGAGGAAAAAAATGAAAATAAAATAAAGAGAAAAGGTAAATAATTGAGACTATGCTCATGTATGTATAATAAAGGTAGGAAAGTTGTTTTTTTTAAAAAAAAAAACATAGGTGAAAGAGAATTAGTGGGCTTCAAGCATATGTTAAAAAGCTTCTGTGGAACTCTTGTATTAGCTTTTATGGAAAACATTCAGATCAAAGACCAAAGAATTGCAGGCAGGTTAAGGGTGTCACCTTTACTGTAAAGTCTGTAGTTTTTTAAAGAATTGGTTAATCAACATACAGCTACATATTTGCTTTCAGAAAGATTTAATTCGGCTTTATAGATGTGTTAAAGAAGAGATAATATAAAGGAACATGCCAAAAGGGAGCAGGGTGTATTTTTCCCTCTCTCATGTGCATATACTTCTCTCTTTCAAAATGACAGTAAAGATAGTCTTTGGCAGGTGTATATCAGATTTTTTTCTGCAGTGAGAGAGCAAACTGGAGTTAATACATACCCAGTTAGCACAGTGTGCAGACAGTCAGTACGCCTGTGTCCTTTATTGCCTTTAATTGACAAGATTTGCTTGTAGAAGAGTTCCGTGTCACTCAAAAGGAGGCATAGAAACAATGCAGTGAGTCATCACTCAGAAGATGGGGAGGAAATCCAGTATGTCGGATGTATCCTTTCTCCAGACTTTCATCTGAAGGTACATACAGACTTACACTTCCCTTTTTTCACTTTGCCACTGGTTTATGAAGAATCTTAGTTTTCTTCCTCTTATATAAATTTGCCTCAGCTTCCTCTTTAGTTCTTTTCAGGATTTCTGCAAAAAAGAATTTTTGAAATAAAATTCCAGTTAAAATCCCCACAAACCCATTTGTAGAGAGTTAATTTTAAAAATTACCTCAATGCACTAATGCTCTGCATACTAATCCACTGCGGCTTTCTTTTTCAAGCTTCTGAGCGCCAGCCATTGACTTGTTCTACTTGACTACTTGGAACCTTACACTGGGCTGCGGATTGAATGTTGTTAAGTGTAAGCAAGTGTATCTAATTGTTAATAAATACTTTAACTTCATCTAAGTAAATTGTGAAAACTAAGATTACACTTTACATTTATGATTTTCCAAACTCGTGTGTGTGTGTGTATGTCTGTTTAAAAAGGGCAGTGGGGAAAAGGGGAATTAGGATTCTTGCGTATCTCAAAGTCTGTTTCCAATTGTGTAGAAGGCAGCGTGGGAGCAATAACCACAGCAAGAGCAGAGCTGCACTAGGCTTGGTTAGTATCATACTAAGCAGACAATTTGCTTGTAGCAGACCCTCAGTTCCAGAAGTTTCTGCCTCTGGTGTTGACAAGCTGCTCACATTGAGCACTTCAGTATAAATCCCCAGCACGCATGAGAGCTTGCTCAGCTGCTCAAAGTACAAGCGCTTGCTCAGCAGAGAGTTACCATGGACTACTCTCAGCAGTGAGTTAGCATTCAAGACTACCTGAATAATTACTGGTATTGGAGCAAATAAGAATTTGCCTCATCAATATGATTTAAATCTCTTGATTTTTTTTAATTTTTTTTTTTTTTTTTTTTTTTTTTTGGTTACAGATATTTTTCTTGGCCTCATCTGTACAGAGGAGACATGAGGAGCAAAGAAGAAGCTAAAAGACTTTGCTTCTTTCTGTACTGTTGAAGGAATTTGTTCAGTAGAGAGAAAAGCTTGAAAAATCTCTACAGAGGAACCATAGGTACCAAACTGTTGCTATGCTGCAGATTGCTGATTTGCTTTTTAAGACATAATGTACAGTTACTTGGGTGGATGTCTAACTCTTATTCTTTTTATGTCCTTTTAGTCTTTTTGTTAGCTTTAAGCTGAGAATATTCTGTCTAGCAGTGCTTTGAAGTTAGCATTTCAGAATTTTCTAGGATTATAATTACCACCAACTCTTTCACCAAAATCTGTATAAACTAATTCTAGATTAAAGGCCACTGTGACTGATGGAGGTGGATTGGTCACTGAACTAAAAGTTGATGCCTACAGGCATCTGTTCATTTCTTGATTTGATATAGGTGTACATATAGATGAATAGTTCTAAACAAAATATACACAGCTGATACTTTAAAAAGACTCTTTCCTTAAAGCTGAAAATAATGATGAGCAAAAATGGATGAGTGGAGGTTTTTAAAAATAAAATGAGAATTATTACTGGTGACTAAGAAAATCCTATTAAACAGAAATAGCACAAATTCAGCAGTCATGACAGAAGGCAAATTTGTCTTAAAAAGTAATGTTTAAAAATCATAACAAAAATTTTTGGTCAAAAATCACGTATTTTGCTTTATCAAATGCATTAACTTGTACAGTGTACCCTCTTCTTCCAATTGTATTTCTATATAGAGCAAGCCAAAACCAGGACAGCAATATAAATATGCCATCAAATAATGTATAAAATAAAAATAATAAAAAAAAAAGGCTGATGGCAATGAGAACAAGTATGTAGACAGAGTCAACATTTATGGAAAAAAAAAAAAGCACAAGTATTAAAGACAAATGGCTGTTAGATACTAAGCTTAATGACAAAGAAATATTTAATAGTATATCAAAACCAAAGTAGTCAGTATGAAACCAAAATGTTCAGTAATAACTATCAAAACCAAAGTAAATTCTAGCCCTCGTGTAAGGTGTAGATAAGAGTGTTTGAAAGTGTGTGTATGTGTAAGTTCATATAAGTATATCAAGATTCTAGCTTTGGAAAGAAATAGTACGTATAGTGCCTTACTCTGATATAAAGATACTTTCCACTCTGTCATAACCAAGCAATTATTTCAGTTAAATGTTTTCACATCTGCCGGACAGGACAGCATATAGTTAGCTGGAAGCATTGGTCACAGAGCATTGTGAACCATTAATGTTTGTTTTAAAAAACATGTTTGTTTTAAAAAACCTCACATCTTGGAGTGTGGTGAAATTTCAAAGAATGGAAGAAAAGCTTAAATGGTTCCAATATTTTACAAAGGGTAACCAGGATGACAGGATATCTATAGGCCATCTCACTAGACATTACTCCTAGCCAACAGCAGGGAAAGGCGCTGTACAGTGCAGCCAGTGAAGAGTTAAAAGACAGTAACACAGCTAATATAATCAATATGATTATATGGGAAACAGATCTGGACAAACCAACTGTGATGGGTTTTCCATAAGACTATAAACTTGTCTGACAGAGTTAACAGAGCAGAAGCCCAGGCTTCCATGAAGCTTCACCTAATTCCTGAATGACTGCAATTAAAAAAAAAATAAATTACTAGATGGGATCCCATAAAGCAATATTGACCCAATTAAATGAATCATGAATGGCAAGTTGATAAATGTATTAGGACTTGAAAGCCAGTTGTCACTGTAAATTAGGAGTATAGGCTTTCAGGAGGGTGGTTTTGATCAAATTTCCCTCAGCACTAAAAAGAAAAAATAGAAACTACTAAGGCCAAAATTTATAGAGAAGGTGGAAATTCCACCAGAAAAATGATGGAAACATTGTAGTCCAGAAGAGCAGAAGAGGCATTCATTGAACAGTCTGAATTTTAGCAATCTAAGAAAGGGTCCCAAACTCAAAAAAAAAAAAAAAAAAAAAAAAAAAAGTTGGAGTCACACTGACAAGGTGAGGAATGGTGCCCTGGAACACTGACCTGATAACATGGTGGATAATTAGCTGATAGTGAGTGCCCAATGTAGTACTGTGGGTGAGACTGTGAACACAGTTTCAGATACAAAGGCTGAGATGTACTAAGTAGGAAATTCTGTTTCTTTTATAGATGACATCAGTGTAAACCATCACTGAAATAATGGGTACAAATTCTAAGCACCAATAAGACACATGGAAAACTTGTGATAATATTCAGAAAAAAATATATGAGTCAATTAACACCTTGGAGATATGTCTTCTTATGAGATGTAAAATTAATGTCCTTACTTCATCCAAAAAAGGTTAGCATATAATGATAACAATCATCATATACTTATGTTTGTAACAGGTTTTTTTTCTGTACTGGATGTTTAGTGAAAAAACATAGTACCTGAAGCTAAACATATCCACACTGGAAGTAAGACACATACATGTTAAAGGTGAGGATAACAAAGCTGTGAAACAACTCTCCTGATGATGACTTAGATCCTCAAATTAAACTTTTGATAAGGGCTGAATTTTGTACATGAATATACCTTAGAGTGCAAACACACTGGGTATAGTTTTTTTGTCCTGCTTTAATGCAAAACTGAGTGATGATCCTAAATGATCCTTAAAAACTGTGAAATGGAAGACACAGGTTGAAATCCTTCCATGTAACTGAATAGAAGTTATATATGCAAAACTAAGGAAGAAGTAATTTCTTATTAGAACTATATGAGGGAAACTTCTAGCTTATCTTGAGTTTTCTAAAAGGCATTGTTTTCAGTAAAACATGTTTTCAAAGAGTGGGTTTTTTTCAGATATGGCTTAGGTTTCAGTAAGTGGAGAGTGGAAGTTACACAGTATGGAGCATCTTCAAGATAAACTAGTGTGGTGGGTTGACTCTATCAGACACAGGGGAAGCTTCTAGCAGCTTCTCACAGAAGCCACCCCTGTAGCCCCCCCCCCGCTACCAAAACCTTGCCACGCAAAACCAACACAACTAGTAGTTTGTGGGCACAAATGTTCAAAAATTGGAAGGGTTATTTACTTTAAATCTTCATGTCTTAATGAAAAGACAACTTTAATACAGACTGTTACTCTTTCCTATATAGGAGGTTATAATTAGAACAAAACAGAAAATTCAGGCAAGGGGTTCTTGGAACAGTGTGTGGGAGATTACAGGTACTGATTAGTCGTAGATTATCTGGGTGGTAACAGTTGAAAATCAGTAATTAAAGCTTAAAATACCAACCAACATCACAATGAGTGATGTTGTTACAAAGACTTGTGCTTGCTCACTTGCAGCTGAGTATTATAAGGCTTTCTGTGCTTGATGAAATTCAGGGCCCACTGGTGTGATACCTGTCCCACTAGCAGCTGCTTTAGAGAAAGTTCTCTTCTGGTACCAGACAGAGATGGGCTTCAGCCCTGAAACCCAGCATTCTGTATTAGTTCCAAAATGTATCTGCATTAACATGATTTATTTGTTTATTCTAACTCATTGTCATCATGAATAGGATCCCTTCATGTGTCTTCACTAGTCAGTGAAATGAGCTCTCCATTATTGTCTGTGATACAAGAATAGCCTTAATTGTGGACAACTGTACTGTAGCTTCATTCATTTTCTGGACAAGGCAGAAAGTGTTCAAGCAATGAGCTGAGGTTTCTGAGATGATTAGCAAAGAAGGAGTCCAAGGTCCATGCTTGAAATCTGCCTTCCGAGTCAACAGTACTCCATTGTGTTCGCATTGATATGACTGATACCATCTATATAATTTACAAGTATGGTCAACAAGCATTTTGTATAACTAGATATAACAAGTAGAAACCAGAAAAAAAACATTTGAGAATGAGATTCAGCCCTGGTTATGCCAGTGCTGTTAATGTAAAAGTTAAAGGACATTACATTAACAGCTTTTTAAGAACCAGTTCTTAAGAACCAGCAGTCTAGTGAGAATTAAAACTGTCTTTATAATTAGCCTGTCTACTCTGTACCTTTGTTTTGGATTGGAGCAAACTTCAATTTCAGACTTGGCTGGTTATGTATAAATTTTTAGTAACTTCCAGCTTTTTTGCCAGAATTTGCCAGAACAAGTACAAATATTTACTTACCTAGAAACAGTCTGAGTACAATAAAAGAGATTGAAAAAAATCTGAGAAAGTGTTTCTACTGCCAAGTGTTTTGATACAATATCAGTGCATGTTAAATTAATTTTTTCTTTTACGCTACATCTATATTGGTTTTATTTTCAATATGTTCAATATTTTCAACATCCAGTATTTCAATATTTTCAATATTGTCATTTATTCAAGGCATCTATACAACCAGAAAGGACTAGGTCTATATTTTGTTAATTTCTACTTTTATGAAAAATAAATGTTTATATCTAAAAATAAGCCATTGTTTCCAGGTGAATTGAATTGGACCTAGGTTTTTTTATTATTCTTTCATATTCCTTGGATTTGTTTCATACTACTTGTATATAGATTTGTGTACAGAGAACATGCAGACATAATAAACTGCTTATATACGAGCGCTGTTGTTACCCATCATGAGAAGATCTCCTATACACTTCATAAACTGCTTTGAATATTCATTTACAGGAAAAGAAACTAATGAAGATACCAATATCTCACCTCAGTATGGTGAGTTATTCTGGTGCTTCTTAGTATAATACTGAACCCACACTTTTTTTCTTCCACAACTAAACAACACAAACCACACAAACAATGGCAAACAGATGCTAAATTCACTGAAGTATTATTGAAATACAGAAAATTTGTTCCAGGAACCACTGATACAAAGAATCCTGTGGCCAACACTGAGCAAAATGAACAGTGTGTCCTCTTCATGAAAAAATAAGAATTGTTCCTAACTTGGATAGAAAAATGCTACAAGAATATATGGTGTATTAACTTAAACTGCATTTGCGAAGTTAAAATAGTTGTTGATTTTGTGTTTTCTGTGTGTATTCTCATAGGCTAGGAAAAAGCAAACATTTATTTTATAATCTAAGGCTTACATATGTGCATTCATTTTGTATACTGGTATTTAGGTTAACTATGGTTATATACAGATAAACAACTTTTAAAAGTGAAAAACTGTCTTTCATAAAGTATGAGCATTTCTTATTTCTTATTTACTTCTTCTTGCAAACTCCCGTCTCACTGCTCTTGTTACCAAACTTTCCAACAGTGGATATAATGCTGGGTTACATGAGGGAGGTACTAGTTGGTCAGTAGTTTTAATAAAGGTGGAAACTAAGTTCACTGTAATGTGATGAAGTTTGTATCTGGTTAAATTTAATTGTTTTCTATCAATACCGTTTCTTTCATTGTCCTTCCATTCTAGGATTTTCCTTTTTTCTTTTCACCTTTATTGCTTCAACATCTGTTTCTTGAAGCCCATCTAATCACTCAGCTATTCCATAAGCTATTGTTAGTGTTGGTGCCACCTACAAACTTCCTGAATTTAAGACAAAGAGAGTGAAAGAAACTGTCTTCCCTTCCCTCACCCTGGCTTGTGTTCATGACTCAGAAACTTATATTTTTCCTTTGGTTTCAGGTAGACTAGAACGTCTTGAGAAACATCAGTCTTCTCTCAGGCAACAATTGCCACGGTGTTCACTTGCAATGACTCTTCCCTATTGTGAGGAGAATTTATTTAGAACAGCTGAACACTGAGCCATAGTTTGAAAAACAAAAAGTAATGTGAGTAAACACTTATCTTAATTTCTGTGATAGTAAAACTGATTTATAAATATTTCACATGGTAAGACAAATTACATAAAGGAACTTTTGAGTGGTTTTCAAGCATAAGATGATGACTATCCAACAGGAAAGGAACATTCCAATACGCTGGGGTCAGAAGTCAATGACCGAAGAAGTGGCGTACGATACGTAAGTCGGTTTCCTACAAGGTGAATAGCGTAACTGTCAAAAGGTTATTTTTCAATTTAAAATCTTATTTTTTCCATTAAAATATTACTTGGTGTTCTGTGGTGTAATACTACATAATATTTCATTTGGGATATTTAAATTTATAGTTTAACATATATAATTGGACTGTATATGCTTTGGCCTGGATGAGACATTGTTAGTAAAAGTAGCTCATGTTTTTTGAGCTCAGTGTCTTTGGGAACCTAAAGGAGCAAACAGACAATATACATAATAGAGCCTGGTACCGCTCCGGGACATAACCAAACAATAGGCAGTGAAGAGCGTAGTAACTGCTTTATGTATCTATTTAGTGTGAAAGGAAGTAACATAGCTGAAGCTGACTTGATGGCCTAGGAGCTACACTTTAATGTTTAAATACCTTCAGTAAAGCTGGGCTGCTAGTGTTCCTAAGGATGAACACAAGAGCATTTTTTCCCCATATGTTTTTTAACTTAAAAGTGAGCAACAACATACACATCCTTCTGAAGCCCCCTCTTTTTCTTGCCCAGGATACTTGTATCTCCTACTGTGACTAAATTCTTCATTATAATTAATGTTATTGTTGAATAGTCTTGATGGTTACCCTACATCCCAATTATTTTTTGGAAACACAGCCAGATGGTCAGCAATGGAGAGGTGGTGTGAGGGAGAAGTCTGTAGTAAGATAGGAGCAATTAATGAGGTTTTAGATCACACTTTCCATATAACTGAACACTTTTTGTTAACCCATATAAGCTTTCATGCCAGGAATATCTTAGGACAATAAATGTCACAGATTAATTCTGTAATATGTGAGAAGGCACTTCTGAAGGTACATTTCTCAAAACATAAGAGCCTTTGCTGTCCTAAAATGGAAGTAATCCATGAGTTCTTTCTGTTCTGTTTTAATGTAACAAGATTTCCAGACCTTAGGAAACTCTGCTAACAGGTGAATTTCGCAATCCTGAACTCATACGAAGCTTATTCTGGAGACATATATTAATATATATAACTCCACGCTAATATGTGTAACTCAGACAATTTCAACAGCATTCATTTATTTTAATTCATTGGCAATCTTAATATATGTGATATTGTTAGGAGTGACATGTGAGGCCAGTGAAGCTGAATAGACTGTGGTAATTTTAGAACACTGACATTTTTTATTACAGCACCCTGGCATTAATTCATTGGCAAAGATGCTTTATATATTGAAATTCTACACAAATTACATGCTAAATGTAGTCCTTTCATATGTCAATATGCTGCCTATGGCTGTAATTATAGCAATGTGCACACATCACATTAATAACATGGAGGAAATCTGCAGTACCACAGGATTCCCTTCTATTTGCCATAATTGCTGCGATTAGTAAAAGGGCAAACGCTGCATTTGCTTCGTCCATCAAAACAAGTTATACAGTATTTAAGGAATAAGAGTTATATAGTTACATTTTTCACTAAGATGTGAAGTTCAGCAGGGCTCCTACTAAAATGATGCCTACATCCTCTCGCATTCTGCTGTGCAAATGAAATTAAGCCATTTGTCAGGTTGGTAGAGCTCACAGGAATGTCCTTGTCATCTCGGAGTGAGTTTTCTAAAGAGTTTTCCTATTCCTGGGTAATTGATTCACCGATCCTTTGAAAACCAGTAAATTGCAGAGTGCAGTCATTCATGGCATTTGTGAATGGGCAACTTGCTTTTGTTCTCACAGCAGGTGTGTAGGTGGGAGAAACAACAAGATAAGCTGCAGTAAGTCTTACTGGTTCACTTAAAATTAAAATCAAACAAATAAATAAAAATCCTGTAACAAAAGAGGGCTTGCTGCATGTGCTTATCATGTTCTGTGTCTGGTTATGCCATTTGGAAATCGCCTTCACTCCTATTCACTGAGAATGGAAGTTAGGATATTACTATATGAGCTTTTTAAGTCATAAAAGATTGCATTTGTCTGTGGAGAAAGTCTGATATGCAGTTGTCTGAGATCATGAATCCAACCATTAAATGAAAATAAGAGTTTTGAGAAGTTCCCATTTTTATCACTCTTCTTTTTATTTAATTTCTTCTGTTACTTATTTTCCTGGGAGATGTACGTATGCCTGTCAGCAATCGTTTACTCTCTTGCAAGTATCCCTCCATGGTAACTCTTCAAACTGATTAAAAATGATTGATTATCTCCACAAATTCCTGAGCTCAGATCCTTGCTTGATCATGCCAAGTTCTTTAACTAAGTGTAGAATGGAATAAAAAAAAAACCAAAACCATTTGCTTATTTCATCAGGAAGTTCATCATGCCTCTGGTTTTGCTATACACAGTCTGTCGTCACGTTAGCATTACTTCAGTTTGAATTACCCCAGTTCTCCAGTTTGTGTGAGGGCTCTTTCTTCCATGCATATTATCATTCTTCAGTAAGCAGAGAGTCACTGGATTAGGAGCATCGTGCATGGACTTTTTTTTCTCCTTTATTAAAAATCGTCAACAGACATGGAATCGAATTTGAGCCAAAATGGCAGACTTGTAACACATGAGAGAACAATAATAGTGATAGGTGCTTCGGGAGGTTTTAAGACATGAAACTGTAGCAGGGGTTTTTGTTTGTTTGTTTGTTTTTTGTCTGTGTATCTCAGCAAACTTCTAACAAGCATCTAACTACCCAGCTCTGTTATTATCACTGTCCCATGTTATCAGTTGGCACAGCATCAGGAAGGGTAGTAGGGGAATAATGCTGCTACAGAAGTGTTTGAAAAAAGGACTTAGCAATTCTTGCTAGCACTTACTTCCAAAATAGTAATCCAAGTGCTTTGTAGACAGAAAAATTCTTTGATGACAGCAGCATGACTGAAAGCCCAGGTAATGCTCTGGTGTCAGGGGTAAAAGCAGAGGTTGAGACTTGAGTTCCCATCAGTGATTTTGCCACCACTGAGCAACTCATTTACAAGCCAGAGGCGGTTTGCAACACTTAGTCTTAAGAAGGGAAGTGAATTCTCCTTTGAAATCAGCCATAGTGTCCTGTACCAATTATTATCTGTTGCTTCGTGATACACTAAATGTTTCCTTTTGTTAGTCACTCTGTAATATACATATTAATGTAAGATATAGCCAGTATTATGTAAATCTTCTCTCAGCAGCTTTCAACAGTAATAAATCATCAAATGTGGTTTTAAATGTTAGTTTCTCTCAATAAATTGAAACAATTCACCCTGCGTTTGTACACATTAATTGGATAGAATGAATTCTTAGTTTCAATTTGTAATCATATACATAACACCAAATCATATACAGATAAACCTATTCTGCATTTGTTTGGAGATTGAGCAATTCCCAGAATTAAGTGCTGGAAGCTATTCTTTCATTATCTGAGGAATTATTTTTATTAGTGGAACAAATCTGGAGGTAGTTAGCTTTGTTTCACAGAGAAAAATATGTGAAAGTTAGAGGAGATGCGTATTATTATGTGTTTCTTCTTTTCAGTCATTCGTATAAAAATAAATTTTTGAAATGAAAATTCCTATAATTCTTGTTTGCATAACGTTGCATATTTGGCAATGTTAGTTTGATAAATATCTTTTGTAATTTATGAAGTAAAATAAAAGGTATTTTGGTACAAATCTGAGAGTTGGGTTTTCTGCGTACTTGAGTCCTAATAATAGGACTGATTTTTTAAACGCTCAGCCTTGATCACCCAAGAGTTTGTACATACTTGCATGTACTTACACTTTGTATTTTTGAGAACATTTATTTACATTTTGCACTTCACTGAAGCTGGTATATTCAGTTAATTATCTTTTTTTTTTTTTATAGTCAGTATCAGTTGCCAGTTTTCAGCCTTACTAAAGCAAGGCTGTCCCCTTTGAGCTCACCACCTTGTAGGAAACATCACCAGCATTTTAGAACCCAAGATTTTGTCAATCTAGCTTTAAGGAGAATTATGATGTTTCTATTATTAAAGGTTTACTGCTTCACAGGATTTGTTGATCCACCTCAGATGCTATTTCTTCATTACTACAGTGAAGTTTTGGAAGGTGGGAGAATGATATGACTGGTGTACCTGTCGCTGTGGAAATCTGTCAGTCATGACAGTCACTAACTTCCAGTGCAATAATATTGTAATGGCATGGTGATGTAAATGTCGACTTTGTAACAGCATCCCCCTGGAAAATCTGAGTGGAAGAATTTTTGTTTTCACCACAGTCTGAGCTATCCCTGCTTTTTCAATTGGTGCAAATGTGGTGGGGATGAAAGAGCCTGTTCTCTATGGACAGTGTTTCCCCCCAAAAAACACCATTTTTCTATGGACATGCTTGAAAAAATTTCTATTTCTATTCAGTTCTCGTATTTGCAAAAAGAAGTAATGTTTTGATAAAAAAAAAAATTTTCATATTTTTTTGTAAAATTGCTCACATAAAGTAGTAATGTAGAGAACAGTTAGAGTGCTTGCATGTATTATCCATTGTAATGAAATACATTCTTCAATAGATTTTGTACATCTTGCACTGCTGAAATAAAGTAGAGACTGTTTACATAAAATGATAACTACTAAAATATGTGAAATACATTCAATAACGTGATGCTTAGAACTTGCCAAGAAGAATATGTACTAATTCCTATCCACCTCCATTGTTACCTTAAGAGCAGCTCTCTCCATAGCAACTGAAAACTTTTCAAGGCAGCAATAAACTAATCCTCTCCAGCTTCCAGAGCACCATCAAGGAATTTTAAAAACATTGGACTTCCAGCAGCTAAATACTTCTGAGGATTCAGAAGGCCACAAAGCTAGATACACAAGCATTCTTTTTCCCTTCAGAAGGTAAGAAAATAATGTTTAGAAATAAGTGCATCCTTGTAACAATGATACATGTTCCTAACTGCTAACAGTAAAATATCTCTAAACACCAAAAGATTTCCTAACATCTAAAAACATACTAATCTTTAACCAAGTGAATGCCAGTTTCAATTCAGCAGTTCTTGTTTCAATTTAAATACTTTTTTAGCAGAGTTTCCTTTAAAATAAGACACACACTTATCATATTGCAGTTAAAAGAAGCTGAACTTATGTGTGACTGTTTAACATGTGCATTATCATCTGAAAATGCATGTCACTGCCAGCATCTGCCTATCAATAAAATGAAAAACAGAAGTGAAACTCTTTTATGTTTCTTGTGCTTTGATACTGAGATAGGTTAGTGTTAAAGCAAAGGCGATGGTGTATTGGGAAGGATAGTGACAAGACAGATTTGCGGTACAAAATGTCTTTTGCATAGAGAGTTAACAAGTTAAACTCGTTGCTTCTGGTGTGTTTGTCTTGTTTATTCACTGAGTTCTATGAATGAAATTGCGACCTCAGTTTTGTAACACTTTCATCTGATCATAAAATATCACTAATTTGTAAGTACATCCTGTTCATTCTTGCTTTGTGTTGTATAGCTGGAGTTTGGTAACGTTGGTAAAGTGTTTTGAAAATAAAACCTGCTCTATATCATTGCCGTGTAACGTAATTACCGCACATTTGTGTCAGAATTAGACTAGTAATCTTTATTTTACAACTATTTTTGCTACTAAAAACCTGTTTCATAGTGGAATGAAAGTGAAAGCTATGGTATTTTCCTTTTCTTACTGAAGAGGATTATTAGTGAATGCAATAACACTGAAATGAAAACCACTTTACTTTTATGAGGAGGGAAGGGCAACCTCTTGTTGGTAATTCTACAGAAGTTTTAAGGCCACGGTTGTCTTAGTTTCCTGCTGTTCTGGGCTGTAAAGCCCTTACAGGCTCCCTGTTGTTCAAAAACAGCTTGTCACTGCAAATCAGCTTAGCCGACCAATTAATAAATCCTTTCAAACATATTGCATTCACACTAATTAAAGGGTTGGGGTTTTTTTCCCCTTTACCATTCAGATTCCTCAGGTTTCAAGTTTAAGCTGTGAAGTGCAAACAACAATCCAACATTCAGTGCAGATCACGCACTGCAGGAAGAGGAGATGTGTTTTCTGACCAAGCATCCAGCTCTTGGGGTGGTATGTTCTGCTTTCGTATTCAGCGTGCTCATTGCTGAAGGACAGCCTGGGGAAGAGCATGGGCAGGATGGCAGCTATGCTCCCAGCCGAGGCTATCTGATGGAAGTTTTACGCGTTCTTTCAGCTGACAACACTGAGCTCCACATGAACCACTCACGAGAACTGGTCAAAATGTTACTGGAGAGAGCTGAGTGCCCACAGCGGATTTATGGCATGCAAGAGGATTGTAATCTGGTTAGTGCTTCAATTAATGAGGGATATCTTTACAGGATCGTCAGTGAGTTCTAAAATTATTTATTAGAGTGATACTCTCCTGAAAACAAAACCTAAAAGTGTAAAGGGCTTCTCGTTGCAGCAAAAAGTTGTCCCTGCTTTAATTGTTTCATTCTGAATTATTAATATTTATTGTTTGAGCTCATGAAGATATATTCCAAACATGACAGGCATTCCTTAAAAATTCCATGCTTTAGTTGCATAACACTAATAATTTTCCTTTAAAAGTTGTCAAGTGTTTATTTTCCAACAAAGATTTTTTTCTTTACCCTGATCTAACTATAAAAGCATGAGCTTGAATTTGGGACACAGAGGATTTCCACTGTGGAAAGATATAGGTAAAAATTGAGGAACAGTTCTGCCACTTTTTTTTTTTGTTTGTTTTGTTCTGGATTTTAGTTCATAAAAATAAAACTCAGACAGTATTGTCTCACATTTATGTGCCACTTCATCGAAAGTGCCACTTTTCTTTTTTTTTCTTGTTTTTCAATTGCAAGATTTAGGGGAGGGTTTTGGTAAGCAGGTCAGGTCAAGGAAAATCAAAGGCAGAACAATGAATCTACAAATCCAAATTGAACCTGGAAATAGTCCAGGGTACAGTTTCACAGAAGGTTTTGTTGTCTAGTTGAGTTGAGAATATTTTCAGGACTGATTCCTGGTTTAGACAAAAAAAGGAACAAGTGTAATAAGATCGTAGATTCTGGTAGGACGGAGACAGTGAGCAACTTAGCTGAAAGGGACCACAAAGGGCTTGGTTAGTCTTGGCTTTGATTAATGTTACTCTAGCTCTAGCATTGTTCAGTGACCTACATACAGCAGAGCGTCACTTTATATCAGAATTACAAGGATGGTCATAAAGGTGAATGCTTTCGCAATATACTATTCTTGGCAATCTGCCAAGCCAATGAAACAGAGACCTTTTTCCACTGTGCAGTAGACAACTACTCACTTAATTGGCCCTTTCTGCAAATGCTCTCATTTTTCATATGAGCTCCAATATGAAATTTCATGCATAAATAATGTAGATGCCTGTTATTCCCTAAATGGGTAATTTTTTATGAAGGAGATTGTGCAGTTTTTCTCTTTGTATATATGGGCAATTGATATGTACCAGATATGGACCCAGATCAAAAGCTGAGAATGTATTAAACAATAATGGGTATAGAGTCCTCCTAGACTTCACAAAACAGAGGTCTAGGCCTTCTTGTTCTCCCTCTTTGTTTTGCTTCTCTGGATTGCTGTATTTTTTTCTTGTATTTGTGATTATTGGTGGAGAGCATGCCGCTGTGTCCTTGGACTGAAGAAATCTAAGTGAAACCTGGCCGGGGCTTACTTTGGTCAGGGCTTCCACTCTGTTTAGGCTTCATCTTGGAAATTTCCTATGGGAAGAATTTGAGGACTTTCACAATTTCCAGTACTTCTCTGTGTTGTGTCAGTAACGCTGCACACATCCTGCATTGCTGGTGCCACATGAACGCAGTTGTCCATAGAAAATTGATGAGGGAGAGACGTCATCTTCAGTGACATGCAGCCCACATCATAGCATAATTCTTCTAAGATGATTTAACAAGATTTGGTAAACCAAAATAGCAAAAACTGTGTGAGAAGATCATCAAAATTTGGAACAGAATGCCCCACTTTAGCTTGGCATTTTTTTTCCCATAATTGTTGGGAATAAATAATTGATTTTAGATTCAACTTTCCCTTCTAAATCCATGATTCTGGTCATACCACATGACTTTGTTTTCAGGTTTTTTTTGTTTTCATTTTTAATGATGTCTACAATGAGCACTTAAAAGCAGTACAGTTTAACACTTTCTTAGACCCTTTTTTGGTTTGTTGTTACATAGCGGCCGCAAGACTCTTTAGGCAGGGGCTAGCAGCTATTGAATGGCCTCTGACACTTTATCTCCTAAGCACTCAAAAGTCATATATTTCTTGCAGTGGTAAGATGATTTTTTTCTAACTTCTGGCCTCTTAAGCAAAAGAAACCCAGGATTCAGTGCCCAGGTTCAAAGTTGGCCTCTTTTTCATAGCAAATAAGCATTTCTAAACCGAGGCCATGCAGATGATAGTAACAGCAAAATAACCGGTGAAGAACCAATTTATATCCTCTTGATATCTCCTCAAGGGTCACTCTCTATGGACTACCCATATACTATGTAGTAGCTGCATCTTTTACAACACACCTGCTTCCTTCCAATTAGCAATTTCCTTTTCAGTCATCTTTCTTGCAAGCGCACATAACAGTCTTAGTGATTACAATTTATCTTCACTGGGTTTTTAAATGTTATAGAGGTCTTTGAAAATCTTCCACTACATGCAGTATGTTTATTGTATCACTACTGAGTGTTTGAAAAGGCTGGTTGACTAACTTGAGGTCTTTTGGGACAGAAAACAGAATAGCTATATTCCTCCTAGCCCAAAGATATGCATTAAAAAAGTTAGAATGATAGATCTTGATAGACAGTATGGGCAGGGGACAGTGGATTGATCATACTGTAATCTAGTTTATTTATGAGTATAAATATTTAATTTGGCAATTTGCATGCACTGTTCCCTTTTTTTTTAGATTTAGTATTTGTGAGAATTTTTGTTAGAATTATTTCTATTAAATAGAAATAATAGAAAAGAGCAGCTCTCTCAATTCCTTCAAGGAACATTGGAACAATGTGTGTTTGATTCTACTCAGCTTCTGTGTAGGAAAATGAACTAACATACAAGGTGAGCCACACCAACCAACACGTCATGCTTGTAGCCACAACAATTTAGTCTGACAAATTAGGTTCTGTCTGGATTAATGAATTTATTAGAGTGCAGTTTTGATCCTCCCATGGTACCTTCATGTGTTGCAGTTTCTTCTCTGAAATGTACAGTCTGCCTGCTCTACCATAATAGTTGAGATTAGCTGACACACCTGTAACATGCTTGGAAAGGAACTAGTTGGAAAAAACCAGCTACGCAACGAATGACAATAGCTACAGAATCTCTTCAAGAAAGACACTTTATTCTGGAATTTGGTATCTTATTTCCCATAGCCAGACACAGAGCTCTATTAGTCTTCTGGTCAAATTTTAAAGACTAACTTTGGCTTGAGCTGGCAAAAGTTTCTGGAAAGTGTCTTTGTATCAAGAAAAAATGAGGTGTTTATATATATATAAAAGTCTGTGCTCAGATAGAAAGCCTGCACAGGGTGAGTATATCATTTTAGTCTCTCTTGAAACGCATTTGGAGGACTAAATGGTGTTGAGACCTTGTGCTAGCTCTCTGCGCTGGACCAAATTGTTCCTGTTAACAGAATTCATTGAGAAAAAAATAGAAATAGCTATATGATTTCAGGATTAATTAAGTCTCTTAACAGTGCATTGAATATGATATAACTTCTGTTTACATACCCTGAATTACCTACAGTCCAGGTATGGTCTTTGTCTTATAATATAAACACATATAGAATGCACAGGTGAAAATATGAGTAGTCCTAGCCCTTACCTGATATATTTATAACCAGAAATAAAATCTGTTGAAGCCAGTGGAAAACTTTCAATTCCCTACAATGATTGATCAGAGTTAGTCCTTTTTTGTAGTAAATCTTAAATCCCTTGGCTACTTGACATTTCTTAAAACCAGAAGGGTCTCTGGAAAAAACCACAGTGTGATTTTGCAGCCATAGAACTGCAATGAATTACCTGCACCCTCCTGCTGCCATTCCATCAGCCTGCATCTGTGTAGGCTTAGGTTTGATCCCTTAAATATAAGAGTTCAATTCTCCTGTTCTCCTCTCTAATTGTATTTGCAGATGACTTGCAATGTGTTACTTGAGTTGAATTTTTATTTATTTTTATTTTTTCACAGTGCCTTGAACCAGATGCTTTGTTACTAATAGCTGGTGGAGATTCGGAAGACCATCTCAGTGAAGAAGTATTTGAGAGAATTTCTCTTATTCTCCTCTACTACATTCTTCATCACAGAGATGTGTGTTCTTCAGACCTCAGCTTGGATGATAAGGATTATAAATTTTACCTACAGAGTATGCTTAGTTTAAGACATGATGAAGACTGTTATTATTTTTCACGGAATGAAACTGAAGATATTTTGGCTGCAGTACGGCAACATTTTAAAACTTCTGAAACCCAGGTAAAGAAAATATATTAAAAAAAACCCTTCCTATTTCTCACTGATATAATGCCTTTAAGCTACTTCAGACATTGTGTTAGTATCATGGTCCTCCAGAAAGCTGGTAAATAACAGTGTGAGAGCATAGGCTGAACACTGGTCTTTTTATGTACATGCTGTTCAATACTAGCCTTCTCCCTGATTTGCTTTTGGCATGTGCTACCTAGCACTTCCACAGAGTCCACTGAGACATGGCTGGGGAGACAGTGCATGTTAGGAACCCTTCCCAACAGATAATTTAGATGCGGTTGTGCTGCTTAGGGCAGACAGAAAAGAGCATAGCTGTGTAGATGCAAGATGTTGCACTTGGCTTCAAGGACAGAAAATACTTTCTCATCTCTTGTATTTATTAGTGTAGATATACTAACAGTGATTGTATTTAAATGGTATAAAGCAGAACAGGTCCAAAACTGATCTGGCTGTACAGTGGAAATGATGAGCCATTTTGCTGTGATGAGAACCTTGCCAGGCCCTGCATTTCCATGTCCGTCCAAAGCAGGGTGGAATAAAGAATCTGCCCAAAGATATGATGGCTTCTTCCAGTTGGGACACATACATTTGTGATTAATTATCTACCAGCACAAATATGCCTTGCAGAAAGACTGATACAGATAAACTTAAATTTAAAGTTAAAATAAAAGCATATTGAGTATATTCAGCTGGAAATATCCATTTTAAGTCAGGAAACATGTAGCGAGTTTTCTCACCACTGTTTATTATTCCTTATCTCAAGTAGGGTTTATAAAATAATAGAATAATCTTCTAAAGTTCACAATCTAAAGAAAAACTGTTTTCCTTGTAATAGGCAATACATTTTTTGCCAGATCAGATAACTCCTAAAGTGCAGGTTGACTTGCTGTGAAAAGCCCCTTAGATCTATTCATAATATACAATTAAATTTGGTTTATTGAAAAGTTTGGGTTTGCCCTTTTTCATTTCATTAGATTTTAATTTACACCATACTATAGTAGAGTTTCCTACACAAACAGAAGATGCTGGCTGTGTAGCAGAATGCTGAGGGCCTCCAGTTCCTCTTTCCGTGTTCTTTGTGTAATCGTTTCCCATCATAAATTATTCATTGACCAGTACTTTTGGTTCTGAGTCCTGGTGAACGTGCCGATTTCCAAGAACTCCAATGGTATCTGGGCAACTGTAAAGAGGCATCGGTGGGTATTTGGCATGTCAAGATAGAATAACAATCCATAAAGTGCTTTACTGTGTAGTCTGTTTGTTTACGCTGGCAGTATAATCAGTTGTCAACCCTGCTCAGTGACTGAGACTTCCCCGCTCATTGACATGAGGGAAAAGAGGGTTTTTTTATGAAAGGTACACAAAACGTGATAGGCTATCTAATGCTTAGAATCGTAACACTTGAGTTATGGAAAAGGGCCAGTGATGCAGGGTAGTAATAGAATAGCATTTTTAGTGGCTCTTTATGTGTTTTGGTTTCACAGAAAATATCCGCTTCTCAGTCACAGAAGCTAATATATTATTTTAAATGAGAGGTGAAATTTCGGGTTGTGGAAATGTAAATGTGTGATGGATAGACAGGAAAAGAAATGCTAGCCTCCTCTCTGCAGTGTTTAAGGCATATATATAAAGAGATGAGTATGTGTCAAATAAATTATTACTGTACTGGCTCATCTAGTTGACTTTTCAATTTAGTTAATATGGGTTAGAGACAAATGAACTTAAACAATTTTTGCCTTTTTTTTTTTTTTTTCTCTCAAACCCCAACTGTTTGCCGTGAAAATAAACAAGAAAGGCAGAAATGGGAGAAAACAGGGCTAAGTCTCCAGGTTACTGAGCAAGCTGTACACTGCTCCCTCACTTCAGACCTGTGCACATCCACACGCATGGGTGTGCACGACTGTTTACTGCTCCTGTTTGGTCACCCAGCAGGGAAGTCACCCTTTATCTGCAGAATTGTATCTTCTCATATTGTCCCCAGATAACTGCCCAGTGACAAATTATTGACTCCCTTTAATAGTAGGGCGCTAAAAACATTAAGAGAATTCTTTCTGAAGTTTGTGATAAAGAGTTAAAGTCTGTATTATTTAAGTCAATTTCTTGTGACTTAACAAAAATTCCTCCTTTTTCTGTCGCTTTCTGGAAGTAGATGTAGATGCAATTGAGGAGGACACAGGAATGATAGAAACAGCATGAAAATAACACTAAGCAAAAATAACCTGAATGAAGAACTATACTTCTTCACCATCAGACACTGAGTAGAATTTCAGGCTTTTTTATTCTATGCCTGTTCTCCTGAAAACATCCTCTGCTTTACATTTGCTGCCCTACTGTCAATTACAGCTTTAATCTCTGTATTTTTTCTACCCTGGCTGTCTGTGAAAGTGTTCTCTCCAGTTTCTTCTCCTGTCACTCTGATTATTTAAATGGAGGTGACCAGGGCTGTCTTCATGCTGTTTTCTCCTGATTTCAGTGTGTTGATGTGAGTACTCTGGAGAAAAATGCTGATATAATGGACAGAGATGGTGCTGATGAAAACACTCTTCCACGTCTGGCTGCTTTAATCATTACTCTGGCTCTCCAAGGAGTCTGTATGGGGAAAGCAAGTTTGCCCTCCCCGGAATTCTTTATAAAATATATTTTCAATTCTCTGAACAGTACCACTGAGCTCCAAGTGACAGGTAAGCTATTTATTTGTCTCTGGTTGCCTTTTGCAACACATATTTGATGTAAACTATCTTTAAATGCCTGAAGGACTTTTTGCCCTTCATTTTAGATTTAAATGCCATTTCATTATAGAGCTGTTAAATAGTCTTTTCTAAATCTAAAAATAAGGTTGGAAAATACACTCATTATTTTAATCATTCTGTGAGAGGTATAAAACAAATTGTTACTGTGATTATTAAATGGGTACTGTCACATTAATTTATGACTTAATTGCTCAGCACTGTGTGAACTGCCCGAGAGAGCTCTGAGAGTGGCAATCTAGCTGTGAGGGCAGAGTTCACTGGGGCCTCGTTTACATTGCTTCTTTATGCAGATCTCGATAAATTGCAAGGCTCATTTAGGGGTAGATGGGATGAGTCATGTACAGTAGCCAGATTAGACACCTCAGTCACTCACACCTCAGTGTAGACATAACCCCAGAAGAGATTAAATAGACACAGGCCCCTCTGTCTTGTCCAAATGCTCTCTGATATCTGTCTAATGTACCTGAAAACATCTTTATGGTTTGTGCTTCCCTACCCACCTTCTCATCTTAGTACCCAGTCAGTGAGTCTGGAATACACAAAGTTGATTTTCTTCAGGAGCTCTCTTGCTAGACTTATCAGAAATGCCACTTAACCATAAATAAATAGAAGTAACACTTTACAACACTTTACAAACTTTTCACTTTTAAAAAGTTACATTAGGTATGGTTTAAAACAGCTTAAAAAGTTGAATTAAGCATAGGTAAAAACCTTTTTACCACTCTTAGGTTACACAAAGGTACATTGAATCACAGAAGAAATTATAGTAAAACCGAACAAAATCCTCAGCCCTTAACTTGAACTCCTAGACTGTACTCTCATAAACTGATTTTCCAGCAAAACCCTTCCTTTAAAATTGCCAAGCCAGATCTTCTAAAATCGTTGACTCACAAGAATGGATGGAGCCATCTGGGCACAGTGCTACTAACTAGCTACATGTGGTGAAATCCAGGCCCCAGTGAAGACAATGGCAAGACTTTATGGTTCGTGGAGTTAGAGTGTCATTCAGAGAAACAAAAAAAAAATATTAACCAGTTTCTTACGGTATAAGTATATTTTAAGCCTAAGCTAATTAAATTGTCCCTTTAATTATTTTTTTTTTTTAAATTCTTAATAGTAACTGAAGGAAAGAGCAAGGAAGTGGCAGCATGCAAAAAAAAAAAAAAAAATTAGAGTTGACTACATTTAGAAAACAAATCTAGCTTCAGCTCCATTCAGACCTGTTTGCTCAAGACAAAGAAGGTAGACAAACATCTTATCACAAGTCTTTTTGTAAGATTTGCCATTAAGATTATACCATTTGCTTTTTCTGCATAACAACATTAAAAAAAAATAAAGGATTACCTCATGGAAACATTCTTAATCTTATTGATCTAAATTCCTTTGAAATTTATTTGTGGACCGCCTTTGTTTCCAATGGACAAACTGAGGTTTACAGAAACTATCACTATGGCTTCCTCTTGAAAATGCAGGGATGAAGGAAGATGATAAATAACATAGAATAGAACATGCCTACTCATATAACCAAGCATTTCATCAGCAGGCACACACGTTGCACTCGAGTTGTGTCATGGGATACATCCCTGCATTGTCTCAGGTTTCGATTAGGGGTCCTGGCTCCCTCCTTCCTACTTCAGTGCTGTAAACAGACATGCTTCCAGGTTAGCAACTTAACCAAAGGAGAGAGAAAATCCACTGCCTGGTGTTCCATTTTGAAGTGCAGAGAGCAGCATAGCATCCTGAAGATTGCCTTCAGGACAACCTCTAAAGTATCTGTCTTCCTGGTCTTTCTGGACTACCTGAATACCTAGTGATGACGTCTTAGCATGGTGTTCCATTTGCACGGGAAAATTTGAAGAATGATGAAGCAGGAATTTGTAGATAACTTTGGCAGAGACTGATGATGAAATGGAAGATGAATTGCCTTTCAGTCACATTTGTTTTCCTCTGAGATAGCCATAAGCAAAACATCTGAGTGTGGTACTGTAAAGAAGGAAAGGCTGAGTTTATAGGTATTTTGAACTTCTAGAGATGTTAAGTGGAAATTACCTACAGCACCAAACTGAGGAGAAAAAAAAGTATTAAAATGAGGAGTTGGATTAATGTTAAAACTAACAAAATTTTAACAATTACTTTTGGTTTTATCTTTTTAAATGCGTGTTTTCCTATGGTAACATATCCATTTTCTAATGAATTACTAGAACTAGAACAACTCCTAAACGTGCTTACAGCCACAAAGACCTGCACTGTAAATGGACAATTCCACAGTCACAAAAGAAGACGTTACAGTATGGCAGGAGATACTGGAACCAGAAATATTCCAGTCAAAGGAAACCACACAAAAGGAGGCTATCTGAAAGGTTATTTTGAAGATCATGAAAGGAACACAGATTGGGATCAGGTTAATTTGCTTTTCTGTTATTATAGTATTGGTCACAGAATTTCAGTGATAAAAGTTCAGTTGGTTTGCAAACACTACATTATCTCTGAGGTAAAATTTATTAACCTCAAAATGTCATGTAGATACTGAATTATATTTTTATATATTTATATTTGTTTAAATATTAATTGGGGGAAGGACTTTATTTGAATGTGTGATTAAAGTAGGTGGGAGGGGTTAACAGAATGGTTTGTGCTACGCAGAATCAGGTGTTTCTTCAAGACAGAGGACTGTATTATCATATCTTCAATATTTTCACATATTTATTAGAGATTTCTCATGCTTTTTTGTCACAGAGCTTCTAAAGCCCCTTAAGTGACCTTATAGAAAGAAGAGTTGTTCTGTACTAAGGAAAAAAAGTAAATTAAGGTTTCTACATAAGTTGCTTCTCAAAGGCTTTTGTCAAGTGAAAACTGGGCATTTCCAAACATTTTTAGTAGCCATCTATGGAGTCAGAAAGCCTCCTTTAGAAAGTATAGAAACCATAAGATAGAACTTTATATACTACCCAGTGTCTTCTTGGAGGTGTTTGAAGGACAATGGCTCATTGCAGGTGATTTTATCCTTATCCTTAATATTAGAAAATAAATATGTTTTGTTTATTACGGTGATTAAGATGGTAACTGACTTCCATCCTTTTCGCTGGAAGACATTCCTTAGGAAAAAAGGATACTTCAAAGTATATACTTTGGATATATTCTGATGTATATGTTTGAAATATATACTTCAAAGAATATGTTTCTATTGTTTTCAGTTCTTTACAATTTAAGATAAATCAAAGACAATGTTTCTTCTCCACTTAGGAGAATAAGAGATGTGCAATTGACTTTTGCTGTGTGGTCATTTTATGATGTGGAACTGAGACAAATGGCATTCTGGTTACTGCCGTTCTGATAGATATTTATCTGTGGAATTTTATTGCAATTGTTTGCATACTCTATCAATACATTTATTTCCTTCCAGCTGACCACAAAAGACAATTATACTGATCAGGCATTTAATAAAGTCTCAAAATAATTTTAAATGAAGGTTATTTTAAATGTGTTTCATATTAATTTTAAATCGTGAAGGTCAGAAATCAATAGTGATACTATCTGTATAAGAAGAAAATTGTTCTCCAGCGATAGAAGAATTTATAAAACACAGTTTTCGATTTCTTGAACTTCTGAGACTGACTGTAACTCAAACTGAGAGGCAAATATTCTGCATAGATGAAAAAAATCAGAAAGAGACATCTGGAGAGAAGATATTTTCTCTCCTTTATTAATTCCCAGTTTCTCTTTTTTATTCCATTCTTCTTCTTTCTAGCTGCATCTATTTTTTTTGACATATCATTCCATTAGAAGGCTGTTTCAGTGTTGTGTTGCTAATTTTGTCTCCTGCTTTCTGCACGTATCTATGATAGCCATTGTGCTCCATTAGTAACAGATGCTGCTCCATATGAGGCATTGACTCACTCATGGATTGTGTTTCCTAAATATATTACAATCTGTAATTTGATTTTCAGATAGAAATTATATTTTGAAACATTATCATAGAAAAAAAGGTCACTGCTTTCTTTTTAAGTCATCATTGTCTCTACTGATTTAAAAATGCATATAAAATAAGTAATAGATGATCTAATAAGAGCAATAATATTAAATTCCATTAAACTATGTCACAATATCTGTGTATTCATTTATTATTCCTCATTATAGAAACATGGGTTTTAGAAACCAAAATCATCCCTCCATCCATCTAGTTTTTCATATAAAAATATGCAAATTCAATTTGCTTGTTTTTTCAGTGTCATCATCCAGGAGTACACACATAGTTGCTTTACTAATGGAGACTTAGTACTCTGCCTCCCTATGTTAAGAAGCTTAAAAGACTAGGGCTTGCAACTCGAAAAGATGTCCTAATGCCTCAAGACTTACAAGAACATTTTACTAATAAGCATTAAGAATTATGTTTTTATGTGTGGGTGGACAGTTTATTTGCTTGGTGGACAGCAGATCTTGCTTTTTCTTTTAAAATTCCTGATAAAAAAATCACATTAAAATTTAGGTTCATAGTAATTCCAGACCTCATTTTGTCTATCTTACTTCTCAAAACAGGGCTAACATCAAAGTCAGATCAAGTTTCACAGGGCTGTGTCCTGCTGAATTCTGGATGTCTCCAAAGATGGTGATTCCACAGTCTTTCTGGAAAACCTGTACCAGTGCGTTATTGCCCTCATTTTGATGGTTTTTTTTATTATAGCAAATTGGATTTTTTTCCTACTGCAACTAGTACCTATTGCCTCTCTTCCTTTTGCTGTACACCTCTGAGAAGACTGGCTCTATTTTCCTTATAAATCCCCATTAGGGAGTTGAAGACTGAAGATATCTACCCAACACTTCTCTTTTGCAAACTGAACCCTCATAGTCTTCCTGCACATCATGAGCTGCAGTTCCCTAGCCATCTTGGTGGCCCTCCATTGGACTTCCCTTATTTGTCAATGCCTTTCTTGTACTGCTGGTTATTAAACTGGACATAGCCCAGACGTCCTCAGTGGAGGGCGATAATCTTTTTCCATCACCTCTCGACTACACTCTTGCTTATGCAGGCCAGTATGCAGTTAGCCTTCATTGCCACCAGGGCACACTGGTGACTCGTGTTCAAGTTGTCTGTCAGGACCTCAAGAGCTTTTTCTCTAAAGCTACTTTCCAGTTAGTTTTTCCCAGCCTTTTTCGATGCATGGGGTTATTCTGTTTGAAGCACAATAAATTTGTCTTTGCTGATCTTCTTGAAGGTCTTGTCACCCCATTTCTTTGGCTTGTCAAGATCCCTCTGAATAGCAGCCATGCCCGTTAGCATATTGACTACTTGCCCCAGTTGAATTTTATCTGTGAATGTGGTATGGTGCACTCTGTTCCATCACTGAGGTCATTGATGAAGGCATTAAATAATATCAACCCCTGCACTGACGAGTGAGGAATGCTGCTCATAACCAGCCACGAGCTAAATTTCCAACTTGATACCACCTGTTGGTGTTCCCTGCTTCTAGAGTCAAAATCACTGTCTAGAACAGGCAAACTGAAGGTCTTTTCTAATATTGTAGTTCCTGTCTATGAACTGTCTTCACACTCTCCTTCTGCTTGGAGGCTGAACAGACTCGATACAGGTAGCAAGATCACCCATTGTCCTGAAGACATGAAAGTGGTATTCAGAATAAATGTATCAGTACTCAATTCTCAATTCATTCAGTTTCTTAGTGAGCTACAAGGCATATTTTCCTTTACTAATGGATGCACAAAGGCAGAAAGAAATTTAATTGGGTTATTTAAAAGTAATGATAATTACAATTACTTTTATTTAAATAGCAATTTTCTTTCAAAAGAAACCTAAACTTCAGTGATTGGGAAATAATATTTAGGAATTCCATAGTTCTCAGCTGCAGACTACTTTAAATGAAAGACAAATATTTATCTTTGAATTTAATTGAATCACAACTAATTGTATGGGATTAAGAGATTAAGATTATTCCTTTAAGCATATTTGATCTGGACTTCTTCATTTCAAAAGTTCTTACAGAAATTGCCACTAGAACTATTCAAATGCTAACTGCTTACATTTTTACTAGAAGTTTCATCCTGGAGATGAAAACCAGTTCTTCATGAAAATTTTTCAAAATATAAATGTTCCCAAGAAAAGATTTTTTTTTTGACCGAGAGGCTTCTAAAAAGAGCAAAAAGTAGTTAAGATTCTTAATTACCTCTAATAATACAATTATTAAGTAATAATACAATTATTAAGTAATCTTTAAAGCAAATCTAGACTATGTAACTAGACTTTAAAGCAAATCTAGACTATGTAACACACCATTGTTAAAAGAATTAAAAACCCAACTTAGTTCCATATTTTACTAAAGATACAAACATGCAGCACAAGGAGAAATTGCCTTGATACAGGCAATATCTTACATTAATAGCTAAGAACCTGATTTGTGTAAGTATTAAAATATTTTTATTAGCACATATAATAATAAAATATTTAGAGATATTATTGTGTCGGATCCTCATGATATTAATAGGCTTCAATAGAAATTGTGCTACTTTATACCAAAGATTCTGGTTTTTCCAAAATATATAGAAGTATCAAATTTTAATTGAAAAAAAAAACCAAACAAAACAAAACCCAAAACATTAGAAGTAATTGAAGTAATTTAATCAGAAAAGAGTATATGGAAGACAAGTTCTTTCTAGGTTGTATAACCCTTTGTTATTTTAAGCTTCCATATTTAACCTTGGCATTGAATGCAGGTATGTGCAACATATTCAGTAACTGTGCATACTTTTCTACATAGGTTTGTTTCTCTGCAAATGAACTTGTGAAGATATTTTTAAAAAATAGTTCTTCTTCCATTTCCAAGGACCACTTCAAGCAAATCAGCCCAGCTATCATTCAGCAACTATTAAGTTGTTCATGCCAGCTTCCTGACTTCAAGCAGACAAAGCTTCCACCAACAACTTTGGAAAGTGAGTTATGTTGTTATCAGTACAGTATTGTGAAAATTCAGGCGAAGGGGTGCAGGAGCTTAACTTCTGGAGACATTTCCTTTGTTAATAACCTTAAACAAAAACATGATGAGATTTCTGCACTCTGTAATCTATGGTCTCTATAATTTCATAGTCATAATTTCACGTCAGATAATAGTACTATACTGAGAAATGACAGGTCCTTATAAGTGTTCTGCTGTGCAGCAATGACCTGTTTTGTGGAATTGCCACCAGGTTTATTCTAGAATCATTACATTGCTCTTATATATAGCCTCAAGACTATGTTAGCTGGCATTTTATACCATGATATGGTAAATGTTTGATATAGATAAGTTCTGTGTGAATACTGCTGGTTTTTCATGTTGTGATATTTTAAAGCAGAGAAGCTTTGGGGATACTACTGTGGGAAGAAAAACAACCAGAAAACCAGTGATATGGCCAGCCGGACTTGTGTGATAGAGCTGGAACAAGAACTGAGTTACAGTATAATCAGATTGTTTCTGGCACGCAGTCACTTGCATGACACTTCTCCCAGGGATTTCTGCCCCATCCATTCTGCCAACTTCTCCTGTAACCAATCCCTATTCCACCCTATCAAAAACAAAAAAACCCCTGAATCTGATCTGACCTAAGGGCTTCTTAATGTGTTTCCTGGTTTTGTTTGTGCTTTGAACCAGCAATATCTGGGAAGTGGTTACAAACATAGATGTGCTGGTGTATTACAGGGGGCATTAATTTCTGGTGGAGAATTTTGGAGCCAAGAATGAGCTAAAAGGAATGGGCATCTAACCATAATCTAGAGCAGCACATTTAGGCTACAAATCAATGCCTTTCATATCTTTATCCTAATATCTGCATGGCCAGCTCTAGATGATTAGACTTTGTGTGCACTTGCAGCCCAGAAACCTGACCATATCCTGGGCTGCATCAAAAGAAGCATGACCAGCAGGTCAAGGGAGGTGATTCTCCACCTCTACTCCACTCTCATGAGACCCCACCTGGAGTACTGCGTCCAGCTCTGGGGGCCCCAGTACAGGAGAGACATTGAGCTGTTGGAGAGAGTCCAGAGGACAGCCACAAAGCTGATCAGAGGGCTGGAGCACCTCTCCTGTGAAGACAGGCTGAGAGAGTTGGGGCTGTTCAGCCTGGAGAAAAGAAGGCTCCGGGGAAACCTAATTGCAGCCTTCCAGTACCTAAAGGGGCCTACAGGAAAGCTGGAGAGGGACTTTCAACAAGGGGATGTAATGATAGGACAAGGGGTAATGTCTTTAAACTAAAAGAGGGTAGATTTAGATTAGATATTAGGAAAAAATCTTTACGATGAGGGTGGTGAGGCACTGGAACAGGTTGCCCAGAGAAGCTGTGGATGCCCCATCCCTGGCAGTGTTCAAGGCCAGGTTGGATGGGGCTTTGGGCAACCTGGTCTAGTGGAGGGTGTCTCTGCCCATGGAAGGGGGGTTGGAACTAGATGATCTTGAAGGTCCCTTCCAACCCAAACCATTCTATGGTTCTATGGTTCTATGACTAGATCTTTTTGGAGCTAGTAAGCTTTCCCCACATCCTGCTGGCCAATCATCATTATGGAACAGCATTTTCCATCTCTAAATTTTGTCTGTACTTTAAGCTACTGTTAAGCAGCTTGTGGGAATGAGCTGAGCTATCATTCCATAGTGTACAGATTAATTGAACTATGAGCATGAATTGAAAAAAACATTAGATAAGGGCATGGAAGGACACTCATGGATATCCCAAGAATGTTTATAGGAGAAAGAAACAAAATAGGGAGAATCATTGTAGGTCCCCAGAAAGCAACAGTCCTTCTTTCTCATGTTATCTCTCTTCTTATTACCTGAACACCTTGCAGTCTTTACTGCTTTTATCTTTTTTATGCTACAGGGATATGTCCGTTTTTCAGATGGGGAATCAAGGGACAAAGAAAGGAAGGAACTTACCCAGGTCATATACAAGGTTCATGGCAAATTCACAGTTTGAGTGTCTCAAGTCAAAGGCCATCAGCCCAATCAATGACATTTTAGTGATCTCATAAAGGTGAGAGATCTGCGTAGATGAGAAAAGCTGAACTATTCGAACACAAAATGGAATGAATAACAGTGCTTTCTGCAGCCCTTTCCCTGTGTTTTTTTTGGCAAAGGAAGGATTCCATGACCACAGGGACACTTCTGCTGGCTCGAGACAGACAAAGGACTTCATGTTTGACCTGTGTGTTAACTAGTGACCTGAGCATAGGCTTATTAATTTTATTCTCAGTTCTATTTTACTGGCAGGCTGTGCCGTTTTGGCTAAGTCACCCAGGCCTGACCTTCCATAAGTATCTACTATACCCTTGTATTTGGATGTTCAGTCTGTGAAATTTACTGTCTGATTTTATGGGGTGCTGAGCACTGCAGTGCCATTAAAGTGCGAAACATTGTGACACTCTTGAATATTTTGGCATTGGTTCCTTTATGCCTGTTTCTCATCAGTGTTTTACCTCCATCATAAGACTTTCATAGGCATTAATCAGGATTCATGTTGTGCAAAAGGTTAGAAATGTAAGCAGTGTGTAACTCTGGAGAATTATAAGAGTAACCTTCCAAAAATTCCAGTAACATGGGCAAAATAAGTTGGTGGTCCTGATGCAGTAACTAAATGATCGTATGTCCACAGCATATTTGTAAACATAATTAGGACCAAAAAGTTTATGCTTAGAACCTAAATTAGATGCCTAAATCCATCTGAGGTTTTAGGCCTTGGTTTGTTTACTGAATATGATTTGGTTCATAATGTGGTGCCAACTGTAAAGATAGACTGGTGTGGCATGTGAGGATATAGAATAAGAAGCATAAATCTGTTAAGAGAGGAAACAAATGCAGACCAGCATTCACTGTGCTGCTCTGAGTGTCGCTAATCTGCACAGCCGCAGTCTATTTAGCTCTTTAAGATCTGAAATCTGGAAGCATTAGACTGTATTACCTGTAAAGCCTGAAAAAAAGGAATCTTTTTTAGGCTTCTAATTCTGTCATCTGTGTTACGCATGACTAGAAAAATCTATGTGGCACAATGAATCACTTCTCCTCTCTGTGCTTGTACACAGAGGTGGCAAAACATAGCCTCAAAACCAAATACAAATACAAAACAAATGCTCAAACACAAATACAAATACTTAATGATTAAAGGTACCCTTGTTTTGTTTCATTTGTTTTTCCCTACAGAATATGGCTACAGCACTGTTGCTGTTTTACTTATTACTATTGGATCTATGTTTGGTACAACCCTCATATTATTTAACTCCTGTCAAGAAATCTATACACTCATTTTACAGTTGTTTGTCGGTTTGGCTGTTGGGACCCTTTCTGGAGATGCATTGCTACACCTTATTCCTCAGGTAGGTAATGCACACTTTTGTGTGTTTAAAATGTTGACGCTTGCACACACAGACACAGAGAAAAGTTTAATTTAAACCTGGCTAATTCTCATCTGTTTAAAAATAAAGCTCTCCATGAAATCTGTGGACTAACTACCCAGCATTCCAATTACATTTGCACTTTGTAGTTCAGAGAGAGATTCCAAGTAGTAAGAAGCAGAAATCAATGAAGGATTAATTCAGAGAAAATAAGATTCCTATTTTCACAAAAGCTTTTCAGAAACCCCACAAGTCCTGTGCAAGCCAGGTTTCTATATGTGAATTAAACTCTTTCATGAGGCAGATTCTGTAACGCATTTTAGGATAAATTATTCAAAGGTTGCATGAGGCATCCACAGTCCCTTCCACACATGGTTCCAGAGAACCAGGGGCTATCAGCCTAATTAATCCTGCTGCCTAGAGCTGTAATTAAATGCAAGCTGTGATTTTTTTCCTAAATTAATAAAATAAATTGTAAGAATAGGATGGCATGTAAAACAGAACCAAATTTTCCATTGTGTTTTCAATTATTTTTGGCTGAGTCTGCTCTGATATGACACCGCTGTTATGACTAAAGAGAGCTTCACACCTTTACTTCAGATTCTGGTCAAAATGTTCTTTGTACTTAATACATCATCTCTGGAAGCAGAACTGGGAGAGTCATTTAAGGAAGGCAATTCTCAGTGAATGTTAGACAAATATCATTCTTCAAGAAACATATTTTGAGTGTGAAGGCACACTTGTGTGTTAAGTGAGGTACCCACTAGCTTTTGAAGTGCCCACTTTCAGAGCAAAGGAGGGCTACCATGCTGTGCCACTGGGGAAAAAATGGAAGCACACCCACCAGCAGAAAACTTTATGGATTATTTTCAGTATGATGTTTGCATCTGAAGATGCTGCAAGTAACTTTTTAGACTTTAAAGATCAATATTCTCCAAACAAAATATACTATATGTATATATATAAAGGGAAATTTCATAAAGCTGTCTCTAAAAATGTTACTTTCAACATTGAGAGATGATGAAGTGTAGGAGAGGCTCCTAATAATTGATTTCATCCATCTGCTATTCAGCTGATTTGCTCAAAACACAATTTGAGTTTGAAAGAGGTGACAAAAGAAACTGAATTTGCGCATTATGGATTACTCTAGCAAAACCTAAAACATCGTCTTTTAAACTTTTTTACTTTATCTCTTTTTTTTTAGACTCTTGGTTTACATAAACATGAAGCACAAGAGGTAGAACATTTCTATGAGGGGAAAGAATATATTTGGAAACTTTTGGGAATAATTGGAGGAATTCATGGATTTTTTCTCATAGAAAAATGTTTCTTTCTTTTGGTAACATCACGTGACCAGGTAAAGCTTTGTACAATTTATCCTTTAATAAATTTCTTTTATTTTGAGATTCTACAGTGCACAAAATGTTAAAATGTTTGTGGAAAATAATTATCACTTGTATGAGTTAAATGAAGCATTAAAAATTGCTATCCAAAGTGCTCCTACCAGATTGACCTTCAATTTCTATTTTGCTTTGCTCTATGGATTTTGTATGCTTCATGGATGCGTTCCGTATATTTATAATTCAAGAAGGAAACAGTTAATTGAATGTATTCCATAAGCATACTCAGATGATTAGCACTGGAGCAGATGAACAGGATGTATCCATATGAAATAGAAATGACAGTTGTTTACTCTAGGCTCTGTTTAAAGAGGAGGAAGACATAGATCTATGCACAAGGTATTTTAAAGAGTGATATCTTAAAATATCTAAATTGGTTTTGGCCCCTATCCCAATACATTTAAAAATCCAATACGTATGTTGCGGTCAGTAGAACCCAATCTTATATTAATAATATCTCCTTGCTCGCTGCCATCCTTATAGTAATTCTATTACTTTATTTCAGTGTCGCTGGTGCCTGAAAATACGATTATGCACAAGGATATAATGTAACACAAAGTGTGATGGCTCATTAAGTTTCCCAGCATGGGAGGCTATCTTAATGTCACTTAAGAAGGCTAAGCCTTTGCTTGTTCTGTTTTACAGAGAGTGTTTAATGACTGGCCTGATTTAAATACATAGCAATGAGTCCCTTTTGCCACTATCTTTGAGTCAGTAATAAGAATCTTATGTGAAATTAATAGAATGAGAATGTTTTGATGATGGTGATATTTTGTTTTGTTAGGTAAAAAGTAGTCCTTTATGTTGCTTATTCGGAGAGGTCTTTATCATCATCCCACAAATCTTTATACATGTTCTACTGAGAGTTAGATTAATTCTAAAAGTTAATTTTTATATCCATCTCAGCTTCAAATTTTAATCTTCAGTTCTGAAACAAAATAAGTTTCATGAAACCATGATGATTGTCACTGATTTATCTGAATCACTTTTCAGTTTTGGGTTTTTTTAACCAAATAAGCATTAGGAAGTGCTAGTGCCAGCCAACAATCTTTTTCAATAGGTTTTGTTTTGAAAAAAAAAAATAATTCTTATAAATGCTAAACTTTCACAGAAGGCTGAGAAAGACTGCACCTGTGTTCGTTGGGTTTCAGAACTAATTGCAAAGCATCTTCATTCAGCAGGGCCTTTCTTTAGTTAATGGGCACTGGGGACATTCCCATGATCTTCCAGTGGAATCTGAATTAAATGAACATTCAGGCAGAGGCAAATCTACTTCAACCATACAGTTGGTAGGTTACCAATATGACATACTTCCCTGATTTTATATCCTTCTTTCTCTGTTCCTCAAAAAATGAACCAAATTAATGTAATAAATCAGTATTATTTTTCAGTCTTTGTTGATTTGTCCTTTATTACATGACATGATTGTCAGGAATCTCTAGATTTTGAAGTTTGTAATGAACTTTTACAGAGATTTCAAACACAGAGATTTTTACAATAACTTTTCTTAAGTGTATATCAGATTGATATAACAATACACTTCCTGTACTACCTTTTGTTGATAAAATTCTTGAAGATTTTCCTCCTCCCTTCTTTTTAAAAATTTATCATATGTAAGGGCAGGCTCTCCCATGGGAAAAAACTTTAGGATTTTCTGCAGTGAGAGTTAAGTGCATAATTAGTGAACAGATGAAATCTTGGCCTGTTCTTGGGCATTTTTCCACAGATTTGAAGAGTAACATAAACAAGCTGGGTATCCAGGAATAGCGCTTACCTGTAAGAAGTCACAAATTTTCTATTGGTCTGTGGAGAGTATCCACACAGAGACATCTTTGCAAACTAAATCAATTCATACCTTTTACCCTGTTTCCTCTTTTTCCAATAATTCTCTTCAGCTTATATGTAGTACCTAGATACCTAGGTTCCTGGTTATTTAAATCAGTATCTCCAGAGATCTTCTATAATGGGAACTCCATTTTACTAAAGCAGTCGTGATGGGCAAGACTCTCACGAGCCACTGCTAATCTCTCAAACGCAGTTGGGAAACTCTCAATTGAATGCAGAGCAAACAGATGAGTGAAGAATGTTTACTAATTTGTGATCCACGTCATAGCTTCCTGTTTATGGTAATGAACGACCTCATCATTCCCCTCAGCTACAAGATCCCCCTAAAGTTATGCATAGACCACACGAACTAGCCTGGCTTAGCTAGTTTGTACAAGAGCGGCCAATTTTTTCAGAATCATGTGAGTAATAGTAAGACAAACACTGGTTGACTAAGAAAAGCTTATAAATCCTTCAGGTCAGTGATTAGTCTTGCAGTTTTGACTCAGAGTTCAAAGAAGTGGCATGTGAATAAATATTATAAGAGAAGTGGAACAATTACTGGAATTCATATGACTGGCTGCAATCATGGGAATTAGAGACTTTTATTTTTCCTTTAAAATGTAGAATTTAGAAACCAAATCCTTTCCCTTCCCTCCTCATGCTTCTGCAGCACTTACCCCACATCACAACCAAACTACCAGCCAAGAAACGTATCCTGTCTTGCAGCCAGTACACATCTCTGCTATAGTTTTTGGAGTGGTGGCTGCTGTCCCTAACAAAGCACTCTTTCCTGCTGCTGACAGCTCTTCAACTGGCTGCCATAACAGCAATATGCTTTTTTTGCCAAAAAAAAAAAAAAAAAAAAAAAAAAAAAAAGAAGAAGAAGAAGAAAATATAGTGATTATAAATTAAGTTTTTCTAGTTCCAAACAATTTTTTTTGGCTTATCTCCCCCTCACACAAATTTCTAATAATTTCTCTAGTCAGAAAGAAGAGCCGTAGGGAGATAGGGGGACAGAGAGACTCCTCACGTTCTCCCTTCTCTCCACACAGTTGCAGTTTCTGTTACTTAAACATTAGGGCTGATGCATCAAATTAACTCTCTAGGATAAGGACAAAGATACTGTCTCTTTCTTCACTTGAAATAAGGGTAAATAAGGTCACTCATTGCAGTGGAGTGTACTCATGTGCTGCTATGCCCGGCCAGGGATGCCTGATGCTGAGACAAAGCCCTAGCTAAAGGCCAAGCACTGGAGGCTGCACCACCCTGAAGAAAAAAACCCTGATATTTTGAAAGGGTGTGAAACCTCCCTATAATCATCTTTTTTAGTCTTGTGTTTTCACAGAGTAACTGTGAAGAAGAACTCCAAAGAGATTCTAGTGTCTACCCATTTATCCTTGGAAATCCTACAGACACCCTATCCAGCAGGAAACTACAATCATCCAGTCATGACAAAATCAAAAGATGCAATTTGAATTATGATGTCCTGAATTATGATGTATCTTGGGTACAACAGTGCTTATGAATATCTCTCTTCCTACCTGAATTAGACTGTAACCTTTTCTGAGCAAGGGAGATTTTGGTTTTATGTGTTTCTGCAGTACCAATCACACTGCCAGTGCTCAGTAAATGTTTCTAATGATATCTATGCAAATAACAGCGACTATCTTTAATTCAAAAACCTTGAACTTATCTGATATTTTCCTGTATTTATAGTGGCAGCTGGAAGAGCCCCTTAACACTGATCCATTATCTTTGCTTTTAACTAGAGAAGCCCAGAAGATTCTGAGTCTGCTGAAGTTCCTCCAGAGAGTAAGGCGATCAGCAAAAAAAGTTAGTACCAATAAAAAGACTCGACAAGGAACAGGAAAAGCCTTAAGACCTAAGATGGAATTGAAAGTGTGAAGCTGGCTTAGCTCTGTGTTTGCTATGTGCTACCTAACCACATCTGATGGTGCTTGGCTCCATAATTAAATATCTTCTTAAAGACCTTTTCAGCTGCCAACGCTGAAATTGTGAAGTTCATTAATCTTATACTGTCCATGCTTTAGTGTTTGTTTACTCGCTGTTGCAAACCATTTTTCTAAAGCCTTTGCTTAAAGGGAAACATTCAAAATTTAATACAAAGCAGATTTGTATAATTGTAAACTTTCTTGGGCTCTTATTTCTGAAGGTAGTGAAACAATGTTTTTTTGGCTCACTATACTAATATAATTCTGCTTCTTTCTCTTACAGAGCAAAGCAATAGCCTCTTTAAACCAGTAATGATTTATTACATGTATGGAATTATGGGTTCCTGTTGGCTCTCAGTTTTAGGATAATCTGTTTTCTTCAGAGAGCTTCAAAGTAATTCTTATCTTCTCTGTTTTGTCGCTGCCTACTCCAAAAAATGGGAAAATAGAGCATAAACCAAACTCTGCCTTTGACTGTACTTGTGTGACCTTGGTGAATTTAGTAGAGTTGTAGTCATTCAACTGAGGGAATAGCATTTTAATTGAAATCAGTTTATTTACTATAATTGATTCCCCTTTATTTTGTGATCTCAGATCTCAGGTCATCAGTTTGATTTATTTAAAAATGTCATTGTCTGCTCCTAGGTTTCTAATATTCTTCTCTGTTCTTGTGGACTTCATTTCCATTTCTGAGGCATTTGAAATCTGGATTTCCTTTTCTTCAGTCTTACCTATCCAGCAGTACACAATCCAGTGCCAGTTTCATTGTGACTATTAGTTCATCTCTAGATGTTTCCATTCTGTTCAGTCATCGCTACCTGCTAAGCACAAACAAATCTCTAGTGATCTCAATGTTATTTGTTCCAAATAACTAAATTTGCTCTATAACTAAATTTGGGATAGTTTCTCAGTAAAATTCTTTGTTTGGTTCCATTTTCCCCTCATAGTTCACTTTTACCTCTATATTAGAAATCAATAAGTGAAAGTGTAGTAGGGAAGGGGGTTGTTTAGTTTCAGAGTTTTTTTGAGAATACATATTTTCAAAAGTTTGTGTTGTTCCAGTTCTTATGAATAGCTAAATGCATAAACATACCTGGGTGCTGTGGTACTGAGCTTAACTTTAAGGTGTTTTTTCCCAAAATGGCATGGAATCTGGAGCTCTAAGACAGAAGCCGGACATCTCCAGAAATGCCAGACTTCACTGTAAATGCTCGTTGAGTAGGACTGTGAGAGGAGTCAGTCACCTTAGATAGCCAGTGGGTGACTTGGAAAGGAAGAAGCTGTTGGAAGAAAAAGATTTCTCACTGGCCCTCTCCTTCTCATTTATCCACACTTGTTCTATCAATATCTGAAAAGATCAACAGTAGCATTTTATATTTGGTCTACTCAGTGAGACCTTACATTAACTTACAATTTTTCTGTACCAGTAATGAAAACATTAGAAAACAGATCTATCTATGGACAAATGTTTGCTTTAAACTCTTATTCAAAGCTTAAAAAGCAGAATCTATGCTCGGAGTCCTGCACCCGTTAACTTTATGAAAATTATGGAATAGAATTTGTTATGAGTTCCAATCCCCTATTTAAGCAGAGAAAATTATAAAAAATAAATATAGGTTTAAGAAGAGGAGGCTTTTAGAAATAGGGTAGTAAGTTCATAGTTACTGTTGCAGCAATATGATGCAGCGAGATAATTGCTAGTAACAAAGTTGCTTTAAAACAGACTGAAAGTAAATTAAGATAAACATTCAGAATTGTTTATATATGCATCTTCTTAACTTTCACTCAAGTAAGTTCACAAAGCTTACGTTTGCAATTGCTCCATAATGTTAATCTGATCCCTATGTTATAGTATAGACAACATGCTGGAGTGACTTCCAGTAATCATGGTACATCTCCTTCAACAATCAGATACTGGAATAAAACAGACTAATGCTATCTCAGGGCAGGCCATGATTTCATCCTCACCAGTGCTTATTACAAAACACAAACTTAATGTAGTGCAGCAATCTATTATTTCTATGTAATTCATGCTCTGCACTATTGATTACAAACTGCCCATAGTGTTTAGAAAGAACTGTGCAAACTGGGGACATCCATGTCTGGCTCTGTAAGCTGGCAGGAAAATCTAACAAGCCTGCCAATTTTTTTTGAACCCGCAGAGCTCCCAGGCAACTAGGGAGGATTTTCTGAATACAGTTGTTAGGCTTTTATGTGCTGTGTGTTTTTGTTATAATAGTCTGAAGTCTTCAATTCTAGCCAGTTTCTGTAAGAAAAACATCTCCCTCATCACTACAAAATGGTCGTCTCTGGAAAAACACTACTGAAGTGAAACCTTGTAACAACTATATTCAGACAGTTCTGTGCAGCTCCGCATTAGCTCCTTAGACTGTCATATTACGTCTCGGGGGGGAGCCATCAAAAGTCAGGAAGATACATGATGTTTAGGGCCCAAATCATGACCCTGCTTCCTCAGGCATCACAACAAGCCTTTGTAAAATGTTGTGCCCATGCTGTGGAGAGGGAAGCTGAATGAGTTTCCTGAGAGGCATTAGAAAGTCCTGCCTGTAAGACTGTGGATGAACTGGATGGAACAAAGTACAGGGTAGGGGAGCCAGTTACGTGTTGCTAAGCCTGGACATTGAGTCTATGTATGGAGCCTCATTGCTACTTGAGGAGATAAAACCCCTCCGCATGAATCCGTTCACGTGCTGCCCAGCTGTCTGGGTTACAGGCTGGACAGAGAGACACTCCCTAATTCCCCAGCTTGGTTTCAGTCCTTGTATCACTAGTACCACCTTTCCACTCACGTCAGATGCCTGATCACAAACATCCAATGTACTGTGCCACACTGAAGCAGGGTCACAGAACAGTGCGGGGAAGAAAAGCAGCCATTGGCATCCATGAGTCATACTGCAGACAGGAGTGCTATGAGCATAATGACCATTAATTGGTTGGAACAAAAGTTGGAAATGATCGTGCTGTAACGCTGTACTAACAGTGATACTCTGAGGCTTGTTGCCTCTCGTCTCTATCTTTCACTGTAATACAATCTCGGAAAGAACAGACCCTGACAATTTTACTCAGTAGTAGCGTGCTTTACAGTGTTAAAATGATCAGCTGTATGAGACCAAATATTCATCTTCACTATAGCTGTGCAATTCTGTAAGCGATGGTGAAAAAACTATCTTTTAAAGAAAAAAAAAAAATAGGAAAGTTTGTGTGAATTTCAGCAACAAAAAAAAAAGATTAGTGGAAACCCTTAGGATATATCATGAGACTGGACTCAAACCTAATTCTAGGTTTTTGTCTAATACTTGACCTAGTAAGAAAAAGGAAGCTTCTTCCTGGTATTTGCATCTCTCAAGTATTCTACAATCTACTTTTCTTTTTTTTTTTTCCAAATGTATTGAAGGAATTATAATAACAAGGACAAAACAGCTAAACGCTCTTGTCCTCTGATTATTATGACGTTTCATAATGTTATATGTGAAGTCACCAAAAAACCAAATCATTTGTAACGCAGCAAAAATGTCAATATCTGATTGTGTTAAAATTTCGGGACTTTTTAGTTTGTTTGTTTCTTTGTTTTGCTAGGTAAGAAAATTAGCTTGTTAGCAATAATGGTTCTGGTGGGTGACAGTCTTCACAATTTTGCTGATGGCTTGGTAATAGGAGCAGCATTCTCGTCCTCAACAGAAACAGGTGTGACAACGACTATTGCTATTTTATGCCATGAAATTCCTCATGAAATGGGTAAGAAATATATATGTGCATTTTTCCTGATTGGCTTTGTATTTCCAGGTTTTCCAAAGAATTATTTCCTGTATGACATTAGTGGGAATTCTTCTTGCTTATAGCATCATGAACTATAACATTAATGTGGGAGATGGATATACAAAGAGACTGTGTTCTTCTCTTCCCCCTTCATGAAAAGGAAGGGAGGCTTCTGCCCTCATTATTGGATACCATCCCATCTCACCTTCTCCAAATGTAATTGCCACCAGGTCAGAGTGGCCCTTTATTCTCATGTGTCCAGACACAAAGAATAGTAAGCTGTGAGCAAGAGCCACGTGTGCATAATGGGCACGTCTGACACCACGGGCTATCCAAGAGTTCTAGTATGCAGCAGAACCATTTAACAATGTACTCCTCATGCTACCCTCATTCCTGCTGCTAATCAAAAATAAAACGATAATAAAAGAAGTTATACGACCCATTTTACTACCAGACAGGGCAGGAAGATAGTTCTATTGAACATTGTCCTCAATTATCTCCTTGTGGTAAGTCTTTCAGTATGGCTGAAGTTGTTCCTGACATTTGCTGATGAACATATATATGCTGGCAAATTTGAGATGAGAACTGTGGATTCTCATTTCTATTCTTAAATGACTGCAGATTTTGTGTGCTATCTCTGTAGAAAACTTTCCCAAGCAAAAAGGTGGGATGGGCAATTGCTGTAAAACTGGCAACTCTTGTTTGCATAGCAAAGAAATTACCAAATACTGAAGAGGTAACTCCAAAGACAGACCTTCTTAATTCAGAGGCAGTAGTGCCCCAGTGTCAAAGTGGCATTTCTACACTCACAGAGAAGAATTTTCAAAATCTTTTACTGTGGGCCTATTATGAAATGATTTCTTTTAGAAGAAAAATCTGTGATGGGATTCTGATGTACAGTTTATCAAAGTTAATTGGGTCTGAAATCAGTGGAATTAAACTCAAACTGGAATCAGACTAGCATAGGTTTTTCTGACTCGCAGCACCTGTAAAGCACTCAAAGACCGTGCTGCAAATACACTCACATGATTTGAACTGGCAAGTTCCCAATCGAGAAAGATTTAGAAACTCTGGGAAAGCATGTGAATTCACTTTTGATGTATCCAAGTTGGAAAAGTCACAGAACATCAAGAACTAACAGAAAGCCACTCCTGTATACTGTATGCTATCTTTAGGAGCAGTTAAATAAATACAAGTTAATATGGGGGTTTGGTTTTGGTTTTTTTCACACAGAATGAGTTTATAAGTAATCCTACAGAAATCTAAGGGCAATCCTCCATCATTCACTATCTTTGTGCATATCTTAATTATTTTTCTTCATGTTTTATTACCAAGAATCTTACAAATACATTTATCAGCTAAATAATAAATTTTGTGTCTTTTTCTCCATGCAGGAGATTTTGCTGTGCTGCTAAGTACAGGGCTCCCAACGAAGATTGCAATTTTGATGAATTTTCTAAGTGCACTAACAGCATTCTTAGGACTTTATATTGGTCTTTCTGTATCAACTGACCTGTGCATTCAAAACTGGATTTTTACTGTTACAGCTGGAATGTTCTTGTATTTATCTTTAGCAGAAATGGTGAGAACTTTAGTCTATCATTATATTTTCCTTTTAACATAACCACATCACAGATGAGTGTCAGGGATGAACTTGGAGGGACAAAGAGTTCACAGGCTTCTTGGGGAAAGCCTGTCGGCTGCCCTGTGTGTGTACAGTGCTTAGAACAATAGTCTGGTTTTGTTTCGTGTCACTGCCATGCTAGGTGTAATTAGTAATAAAAAAGGTGAAATAAAGGCCATTAAGAGGGTAATATATGAGAAACGACTTTTGAAGGGGGAAAAGTAAACAATATATTTTTTAGGTCTGATAGATAGAGTTACTTGGTAAAACATAAGGAAACATTTGAACCTGCGGGGTTTTTTTCTAAATCTTGAAGAAGTTGGTTACTTTTTTATTTTTACTGCCCTTTTCTTTATATATTTTTCATCCATTGTTTCAATGTGAATTTGCTGTTTCTGAACTGAAATGCAAGACACATCCTGTGCTCTTCCTGGCCAGCTTTTCTATCCCAGAGAGGTTTGGATGACCTCCTAAGCAATTCAAAACCCATCAGATGATTGCCTCAACTTTTTCTTATTTGCCCAATGTTTTTCATACTCCCAGTTCAATAGCAATGACCTGGCTATAGAAAAATAAAGTGTGAAAATATACATTAGGAGGAAGGTCTAAGGATGGTGGAAGAATGTGGTGGAATCATAACTCATGCAGATGCCTCAGGCCACATCATTCAGTGAAGAAATGGCTGTTAACACTTGTAAGAATGCAGAACTTAATTACCTTGCCAGCTTTGTCACACAGCTCTTTAACCAACGTGTGTTAATGTAAAGTTGTTTGCAAGCCTCTGAACAAAGATGGGATATTTTTGAGTGATTAGACCAAGAGGCAAAAAAAAAAAAAAAAAAAAAAAAAAAAAGACATCTGTCTCTTCAGAAATTATTATTATGTTTTTCCCAAGCCTGGCTGTCTCTGTTATGTTCACTACCACCCCCCACCTCAAGCCTGAGATATCATTTACTAGGTTCAAGCAAAATACTTGAAACCTGGTATGTATTATACCCTATTTAATAATCTAGTTGTAATAATTGACCTTAGACCTTGGGTGTATTTTAGTCTGTCTATTTTTGCTACTGTAACAAAAGGAAAATGAACATAAAGTGCTCCTAAGAGCTTATGAGGGAACTGCCTAAGGATTGTGGATGTGTCAACAGTCCTGATTAAGGTAGTAAATAAGAGACAAGAAGACAGCGTACCAAGTTGTATCTTGTTCTGACACAGAGAGGTTTGGAAGTGAGGCTGCCTGCCTACTCAAGAGGCACCATTTTACTAATGTGGCTAAGAATGATTTAGGCATATTTTTCCTTCAGTGTAGGATCAGCATCCATCAGGGATCCACAAGCTCCCAGAACAACACCATGTTTTTCCCTGAGTCTTCAAAGCAATGTGCTACCTGTAAATCCCAAGAGATGACACAGTTCCAGGCAGAAACAGGGACATGTTTTCCCTTGTTCTCAGCTTGTCACCCTAATATTGTTCGTGATGTGAAGAGGAGAAAGAAGGGAGAGAGACCTTATTGCAGCCTTCCAGTACCTAAAAGGAGCCTACAAAAAAGCTGGAGAGGAACTGTTTACAAGGGCATGGAGTGACAGGACAAGGGGTAATGGCCTCAAGCTGAAGGAGGGTTGATTTAGATTAGGTATTAGGAAAAAAATTCTTCTCTATGAAGGTGGTGAGGTACTGGAACAGGTTGCCCAGAGAAACTGTGGATGCCTCCTGCCTGGAAGTGTTTAAGGCCAGATTGGATGAGGCTTTGGGCAACCTGGTCTAGTGCAGGGGGGTTGGAACTAGATAATCTTTAAAGTCCCTTCCAACCCAATCCATTCTGTGATTCTGTGAGAGGGGAGGATCTTGTATCTCTCACCTCCCTTTTATCAAAAGGGATTCCAATCAGCCTTTCTCTGCATTTTGCCAAAAGAATTGCCATTGGGTTGCTCACCAATGTTTGTCAGAAGTGCAAGTGTTGAATATCACAGGGATTATTGTATTTAAAAAAATATTCCTGTGGCACTGCAGTAATCTATAAATCTGAAAAGTTTCATATGTTTGTATAGTACATCTCAAAAGAAAATCAGCCATGCTTTATGTATTTTTCACCTTTCTGCACAGAAATAACTTCTATTCTCTGCTTCATTCTCATCTACAAACAGCAGTCATCAGTGTTCCTGCCAATGGTGTACAAATACTTAATGGTGTATAAAGCTTAACTATAATTTTCAGTATTTGTTTTATGGGCTTTCACATATTCATGTGCTTGTCAGAGCAGCAGCTAAATAAGAAAGCAGCAGTTAAATGAAACAGAACAGCCTCACTGGTTTCTGCGTTGAGGAACATTGAGGGGTATGAGGTGGAGGTTCATTGACAGGACAGCCCTGTGTGACTGCCACCGCAATCAAGGTTGCACAAAACTACTTCTGTGGCTAATTAAATGTTTTTCATTTCTACAAATGGCATTCTAGCTCCATTAACAAGCAGGGTAGGCTAACAATTTAAAATCTGAGGAAAAGGACAAAAGATAAAATTATTTATATCCTTCATTATTTTTCACCAAGCAACTCTGCAAAACTTCATCTTCCCAGTAATTGGGGAAGGTGGAAAGGAGTATATTGTCTTGCAAATGTGTATGCACAGGTGTAATGTTGCAACATAAACTGTTTGTTGCTTCAAGATATGTGTGTGAGTTAACACTTTTAATATTGTGGGTTTGGTTGTTGTTTAACCAAAATTAAATCCCCTGAAAAACAGCTTTTTATGAGCAGTATAGTGAGATTTTTTGTACTTGGTATCTGTTTAGAGGTCATAAGTATAATCGTAAGTTTGCACTATTTCCAAAGATCCTTTCATTAATAACATACTTTTTTTTTTTTTTTTTTAACATACTTTTAATCTGAATTGAAACTTGAAACACCAGTATATGGAATGGAACAGACCAACTCACTCCTAAGGAACTGGTTCATTGACAAAACATGTCTCCTTTTCCTCTTGGAAAAATAAACTTGAAAATCCTTTATCAGCCTCTTAAATGAGTATCTATGAAGTAATAATTATGGATATTTATGAAATCACATGCATAGTATTAAACCCCAAGGACTGGGATGTCATTTCTGAGTGATTGTAAAAATCATATTGGTTTACATGGTTCCTGACCAGAAAGACTTACTGTCTAATTTGAAAGGAGGGAGATAGATAGAAGCAAGACGATAAGGATATCAAAGAAACAGGAGCTAGCCAACCACACCCTGAGGCAAATAACTCATGTTTCTCTGACTTTAAAACTAAAACTTTAAAAATCTTTCTGATTTTGGAGAAAAAGGTATTTATAAAGTGACTTATTAGGCTGTTGCAGCGTAGCAGTCATGCCATATATTCCCTAGCTTGGCAGAACTCTTGTTTACCTAGCACATGGTTGAGAGCTCCTCATGCCTTCTTTTGGCATGCTCCTTCCTAATTCTTCATATCTTTTGTGTGCTGCTGCTGAAAACATGAGCTGGAGTGGGAATGGAGTAGTCCTTTGATAAACAGTAACTCTCTTGCCTCCAACAGACTTCAAGCATTAGCAGGTGTGATGGCATCCAACAGCTTGGATGGGGTTCTATCTTCCCTTAACTTGTGCAGTGTTTTGCATCTGCCAATTGAATAGGCTTTTGCTTCCCAAACAACGAGTGTTTCTCTGCTGTACCACACACCTTTGTGTGCCGGCGAGTTCAGAGAGAGTTGGGGAACCACAGCTGATACTGTGTCAGCAATCAGCTTTTATTTTCAAAGAAAGAGGGGTGTCACAATAGGTGAATCTATAAAATGATCAGTGCGCTTGGTAACATGCACATAGGTTAGGTGGAGGGAGCAGAGACCTGCACTGGACACAGGAATGGTAATACCTGGTAGGAGTTCTTTTTTAAAACTTTCTTGGCAACCTGCTGTGCCTGTGTGTAACTCCTGAACTGACACCAGTAAGAGACAATACTAGCTTTTGCAGTGGGAGGGGAAAAAGTTTCCTATTGTACGTCTTTAGAGAACTTGTTCACCCGTGCTCTGGGGAAGAGGACAAAATCGACTGATTGATTTAAGGATAAATTAGAAGGACCAAAGGTCTAGACTAGAACCCTGGATTCAGGCCTAGGTGTTGATTAACAGTTTTTACTTAAATGCAAAACAAGACCACATGCTCTGAACGCTTACAAGCTGTCAGTTCAGATTTTGATTTGCATCAGAATGTTGAGGTGTTTATATTTGCTTTAGATTAAAAGTTTCTGATGATCCTTAAATACAAATTAAATATAATTACACGAGTTTCTAAGATGTGAATTTGTACCATAAGCTAAACCACTGCCTCATTGTTACGAAGATCCAGGACGTTTTGGTTTGCCTGTTATTTTTTATGCAAAACTTTAAAGTGGAGGCAGATTTTTCACTATAGTTTTCTTTTGGGCCCATGCCAACTTCCAAAGAAAGAAAAGAGCAGGAGAAGCGGACCCCCTCTGACAGAGGGAAGGACAAGCATAGCAAACAGATGTAAATATATGCCGTTAGCCTCCTTGGTCCGCACCACTCCACTGTCTCCCAGTGGCTGATGCTGTTACAGCTCCTGTGAGGAGGCTCTAAAGAGCGGAGGAAATAAGTAGCTTCATTCAAGCGCAGGCTGTGAGTGGAGCAGGAAGGGATGATGGGAGAGTACCAGGACCACTTGCTCTTGTTTTGAAGTTCACAACAAATAGACAAAAAACCCCCAACCAAAACCAAAGGTCAGTACCAGGCCGTTGCTCTATATTTATTTCCAAAGTTGCTGTGAAAGTATCAGCAGTCATTAGTGTCTCCCCTGGTGTCTGTAATACATAAACCATAAGTACTAAGAGAGCCTGAGCCTGAGGCATTATTTTCACAGGCTCTGTTGAGACATACATTTTGTTTAAAACGCTGATAAAAGAGACCATGTATGGTGGGAGGTCAATGTAAGTAGCTTTTAATATGATTATAAACAGCTGCTGCTCCTTTACTTGATTTAAAACTCATGGAGAAAAATATTAAAGGTAATTTTTTCAAGCATATTTCAAAAATCATATTTTCCACTTTCAAGTTTATTAAAGCTCAAGTAAATAGGAATGTTGCCAGTTATTTCAGTAAGAGCAGGATTGACCCTATGTACAGTACTGAAACAAAAAATCTCAAAGTAGTTTATTCCCACAAAAAGGAATCACTAATTTTGCTAAATAAGCATTTCCTTACAGACAGCTGTATAAAATTACTAAAAACTATTGAGAAGTTAACAAATTTTGGAATCTTATTTATAATTCTTGTTGGTGCTAGTAAAAGAACCAAAATGGGTAGAATTTGGTTAATTTAAGTCTTTCACTATCATGATCTGTGTTGTTACAATGTACAGAACATGCTACAGATTAATAGCTATATTCAGAAACCCAGCATTTTGAAACTCTTTTTTTAATGAAGTCTGTCTTGTTTTCCCATAAGACTTTTTTTCCCAGAGATGAATATATCTGGCTCTCATTCTGGTGTCTTATTCTTTTTTTAGCTTCCTGAAATGACTCATATTCAGACACGGCGACCCTGGTTGATGTTTCTCCTACAGAACCTTGGATTACTATTAGGCTGGCTTTGCCTCTTACTTTTGGCTGTATATGAACAGAAAATTAAAATATAAGTTTTCTGTTGGAAATCTCGAAGTACCACTTATGACAGTGGATAGCATTATTCACAAATTTGTCATGTCTGCTATAGTGATATATAAATTAAGTTGCTGGGATTTTTATATCTGAACAGTTGATAACTATTTCACTTTATTAACTTATTGTTCAGCTTTTGTAATTTTTTTTTTTTGTAAACATGAATGTTTAGAATTATGTTTTATTTGTTACTGAGTTCACCAGATCCCATGCTCAAACTCACAGGAGCTTTTGATTAGTTTTTATTGAGACTGTTCTAGTTGAATGCTCTAAGTGATCTCTGCCGGTCTGAAGAAAAGAAGAAAAGAATAAAACACTTTTATATGCAATAATTAAAGTGGACTAACCATAGTTGAACAATTTGAAACAGAAATGTTTGTTGCCTCTTAGTACAAAGAATATATGTATTTCTATAAAACTGAAAAGTATAGCAAAACTAAACTTTTAAATGGCACACGGCAATCTCATAATATCTGCATTATCTACTTTGTCAACATAGAGATGCTCAGTAGTCATATCTTACTAGTCCACTGCAGCAGGTAAAAAATGAGAAGTGTAAATGTTGAAGTTTATGATCTAGAAACCTGAGAATGCACTTTTCTGACTGTAATATAATTTCTCATATGTGTGATGGAATCTGTGACAGTCAAGCATTGGACTATAGTAACTGTCAGAGTAATCCCCTTGTGCGTTATTGCACCTCTGATGGTTCCTTATAGCAAATGTTTATGAATGATTATAAGAAATATGTTTAAATTATTTTTCCCTGATATCCCTTCCAGGATCCTCAAATCAAGAGATTCCTTGAGCCAGATGTTGCTTCTGAGCCATCATGTTTAATAAACACCAATAGTGCCTTCCTGTCAGCAATTAACTACTTCTTACAAATGTGACGTGCATTGTAGCTTTTTCAATTGCCTAAAGTGCATGTAGTTGTGCTCTCTTAGGGACTCACTCCTCCTATCTTGAATGATTTTTGTGTAATTAGTCCTCTTGATTTCAAGGGAATTCTGCATAAGTTAAAGATGACTCATTTAATTTAGTATTGGTGAATCAAGACTGAAACAAATATACACATTCTGCCCTGATTCTGAGATGCTGAGCAACTTCAAGGAGGTACTGAGCAGCACTCAGCTGTGTGATTTCTGTTACTTATACGCTGTCAATTTTTGGTGTAACGACTCCCCTCTACCTAATTTATATTTTTATATGAGAATTGAGATACATTCTTTCTCCCTTCTCTGATGAACTATGGAAATAGGAAGAGCAAGTTACAGAACAAACATCTATCCTTTATGCAGCAAGTGGATATTTTCTTTTCCTTGTTTTAACTCAGGCTTGAAATACGGCTACATTAGGACACGATACGACTGTCTCACAATGTGTCCTGTGTTTATTTGACAGTTCCTATTGAAGGTACAATTATTCTCATATTACAGAGGGTAGCTGAGTCCGCTCTCCTAGAGCACTGTCAGTTCTCAAAGGCTTCACGGGTACCATACTACCTTATCGTCAACACTTAAATTGAAAATAATTCTGAATTTCATTGTTTATAATAGCCCAGATTCATGGCCTTGTGGACCCCTAGTCATCCACAAAGTACCCTTGGGAAAAACACTTCAAGGTAATTTTCAAGGTAGATATGCACTCATTTTCCGCACCTGTTAGTTATGAGAATCTGTAGCAAATCCCCCAATGCACATCTAAATGTACATTTAGGCATTTCCATACTTCAAAAACCTTGTCCCAAACAATTTATCCAAGGTCATACAGGAATCCTCTATCTGACTAGGGAAATGATCTGAGCTGGTTTTAGTCTCAAAGTAAAATCCTAGCTTGTTTTATTTAGGTGTGCAAATATTATGACTGCTTTTTCTGTTGATTTAACTTTGAAAGATGAGCTGAGAAGCCATGACTGATGCTTCTCTTTACAAAGTTTACATTTTTCAGGAGTTTGTGCTTGCTTTTAGTAAGGTAAGATTTTTTAAAAGTGTTTTCCCAGTATTTCATCTGTTTGTATTGGCATGGAGTGACTCCATGACCTTCAGCTGTGACAGTCAATTCAAGCAATAGCAGGACACCACTGGACGTAAGCAAAATCTATTCTTGTATCAGATGGTACAAATGAATATTGGAAACATTTGTTGTTTCAAAGAGCAGAGCTACCACAGTTTGAATGTTTATGTATTCATAATGTTCACTACCACAGAAAACAAGATTACCAATATGATCATGTTTTGGCAATGTTATTGTATTCCAAAATATTTTTCTACTATTTATTAATGCATCTGAAAGAGGGCAAGTAATTTCTGGCAGCGTGTACTTTAAAGTTGCATATGAGCATAGGTTCACATCCTGACATGATCTGGGAACATATTGCATCCGCATCTGTTCAGAAAATGCCATCTTTTGGCTATATATACTTATCGGGTTTCCTGATCACATTTAGCAACCAAATATATTTATACAGCTTCCACCACAGGCACAAACATGCCGATCAGAACGCTAGTTAGTCCATATAACCGCCACTGAGCTCCGATGCTTTTGTGGTATTTGTCAGCAAGCAATTCAGTCGCCATTTTGCCCCGGTATTAAGTGTGAACACCTGAAGTCTCATTAGTGTATGGAAGTTTGAATTTCTGTGGCACCTGTGAGAGAACTGATCTCACTACTTCAAGGTGGTGCCTCTGCTGTAATTCTCTTGACATTAGTCTATTTTTAAAGATACTGATGGTGGAGCATTACCATATGTAAAACAAGACTAGACTGTATATTAGGAACAATGCATCATACAGAGGTCTGGAAATTATTCCTACAGGTCACTGAATTAGAAAACTGAATCAGTTTAAATCCAAAGAGATCCACCTGCAGGGTTCATCTGTTTTGCCAATGATGTTCTCTGAAAAGCCCAAGAATAAGGACAGAAGAGCATGAGTTTCCATCCTTACAAAAGAGAAGGTGGTGCACAACTATTCTTATGATGCATTCTCACCTTGCTTGTTTTAACTTCTGTAGAGTTTATTCATACAGATTTCAAACACGGCTCTATTTAAAGCCAGTTATTTCTTTCTGTTCCTCCAAACCTAACAGAGAGCATAAGATGCCAATGTTTTCATTGAGTCAAATCCTGAGTAAGGACTGCAGAACTTCATCACTTGCAGCCCCTAAATCATGACTGGGTATCTCTCTAAGATGTATGCAATTACTCAAACAGATGTTATGCGCTTGATGGAGAGATTACTTGGTGAGGTTTTACAGCCTGTCAGGCAGTTCTGACTAGATAATCATAATGTTCCTTTGAAATCCTAAAATATATGAATCTATAGATATGGGAATTTTTCTGGAAGAAGCTGGTTAGGATTTCTCTCTTTCATCTATTCTTAGTTTTCAGGCACTCTCAAGATGAAAAAAAATAGAAAATATCTTGCTTTCCTACACAGAAAATGAGAGAGAAAATGAAAGGTTGAAAGAATTTGTTTCCTACAGTATTTGTTCCTGGAAGTTAAATGGCAGAGGGCCTCATGAAAAATACTTCCAATTCCAAACTACCAGGGCTCCTAAGCGTAAGAGAGCTGACCTTGTACCTCTCTTTTCTGTATATGTTACACATTACCCAGCGACTCCTAAGATAAATAGTACCTTCCTTGCAGCCAGCTATGCTAATGCCCTTAGAAGCTTCTGGAGCTCATCTGCATGTTTTAAATACTGCCATCTATTCCTTCACTGTATCTTATGCTTTGGGCGTGAATGTGGCATTTCTCCAGAGGAAAAAATGCCTTTTTCATATAAGAAAACATGGTTAGTTTTGATAGGTATATTTGGATTGTTTTTCTTTCATCTTGCCATTGCATTTGAGAAAACATATTATCATTGTACCAATTTTTAGACTGCAGCTTGAAACCACACCCAGGTTTATATTAAAGTGAGGATTAGGGCTGATAATTTTATAATAAGGGCATACTTTATCAATATTGTTAGCTTTTCTTGCTTTACTGTAACCTTTTGTCAAGTCTTCCTCTCATCTTAAAAATAAACTGCCTTCTATTGTGAGTGTAGCCGTAGGAATGTGACTACAGAAAATACAAGCGGTAGTTGCACAATGGCTTTAATCAAAACAAAAAGTCCTGCAATTTATTTTACTAGACCCACCTTCATTCCCTTCTCCCCCCCAAAAAAACAGAAAATCCACACGCGGAGCTGTTGCTCTGGGTCACGTAGGGGAATGTAAGAAGTGCCTTCTTCCTTTTATGTCTTTGATAACAGGACCAAGCACAACGGGAGACCCTGTGTAGACATCTGGTTGCATTGAAGTCTCTGCCAAGCTCCCACCGGCGGCAGCATCCTGGTGCAGGCGGTGCAGGAGTCGCAGAGGGCTGGTGCCGCTTCCTTTTGCAGAGATGACAGGAGACAGAGCAGGCAGGGAGACTCCGGAGGGGCACGCTTCAGCACAGCACAGCAGTTGTAGCAGAAGGATCAAAGGTTTTATAGCTGTCTCTGTATCATCCTGCAGGAGCTCACTTCAGGGCAAATTCTCAGACAGTTCACGTTGTCTTGGCTTTGGACATGAAGGATATGGTGAAAGCGATCTGGCTGATAACCCTGTGAGTGCGCATTCCCGCAGCACCCCGGCAGGCAGGGTAACGCGAGGGAATGCCACTTCTCTGCAGAGGAACGTCCCACGATACTTTCATAAATAAAGGACAAGGCCCGTAGTCATCACCAGGGTGGTCCACCTCCACAGTCACAGCCGCAGGGCACCCAAACGGAGTGTGGTAAGGCAGTCCCTCCTCCCCAGGGTCTCAGCTCTGACATTGCCAGAGAGCATTAAACACGGGATTGCCTAGCAACCTTTTACATATTGGCCCAAGATAATGCTGTCCAACCACTAATCTAGTACTATAGATGTGTCTATATGTGACATTTTGTCCCACTGCAGCTGGCTGGGGAGCCCTCCTTCATCCTTTTCCCAGGGGCCAGCGGAAACTAACTTGACCTATCCAAGAGAAATGACAAGTGATATGCACAGGGGAATAGACTAAATTATTATGACACATTCCAGCCTTAATTTAAGATCATGCCAATTTCTGCTGTCTCTCCACGGACTCTCATACTGCAGGGAAGGCACCAGGGCAATGTCTGCACTGGTCTGTTGGGTAGCTGCCCAGGCTGTCCTCACCAGAGTACATGGTGGGCGACCAGCAGCCATATCTCAGGCCTGACAATTGTTTCAGAGTATCCCAGGTCTCTCTGTCATTGCATACCAGATATGGCACCCACCAGCACACCACCTTACACGAAAACTCTTTTTGACTTTTATGGCAAGAACTTTCTAGCATTTGTTCTGCCACCTGCTTGTCTGCACTGTGCAAATATCATAACCCACATGGCATGTTCTTCTCCACCATCCATACTGATGGTTTTGGAGCAATGTGTTGCAACTGTTTGTGACTTTTGATGTTCAGAAAGGGCAACAGAGCATTGGAAACTTCACTGAGAACCACACAGAAGGAGATACTATTATCTACACTGTGATACCAGCAATTTGACTCTTCTTATTTGAGAGACACCTCTATGAGCACTGAACACAAGTGCAAGTCATTCTTTTGTATTCCACGCTAAAGTGTGTCGGTGGTGTTTTGGTGTTCTTGGAAGGTTTTATCACTAGCAACTGGTAGTGTGTCCTAATTTCAGGACTTAAAGGCCATCTTCATATTCCTGTGCAAAGGTTTAGTTTGAGCTCCACAGCAAGAGTACACCTACTTTATGACTGCCATTCCAATCCAGAAGTGGGTGGGTATTGCTCTTCTTGAGTATAAAAACAAAAGTCATCTATATACATGGTACAGCATCACAGTAGCAAGCAGCTGTAATCAACAGTAAGTTTAGAAAGGTCTAAGTGGACAATACAGATCTGGCAGTTTAATATGCCCAGGACAGCATAGCACCATTCAGAAAACATGACATCCACAACTGAGCTATAGCCATGAATGCAATTCTTTCCTCAGGTACTATCCACATGGGGAGTCCCATGAGTATTGGAATCATTCTCCAGAACCTCACTGATGATAATTTTTTGTACACTTTGCACAAGGCTTCAGAGGAAATGATGGAATGGAGAATAAGGCCTCTTCTGTAATTTGGTAAAGAAATAAGCACTCTAAATTGCCTAGTGATTCATCATCCTGCACGAATGCAAAGCATCTCCCTTTTCACTTCGAGACAAACAGGGCAAAACAGATACATAACAGGAACGCCAGAACAAGGAAGTGTCCAGGAGAAAGTTCTTGCAGGCGACTGTGTAAATGCCAAAACAAAGAAATATGTAAAGAATATTCCCCCCTCCTCATTGTAATTCATTCTCATTGGTAAACACAAACCCCACACAATTCTCTGCAAAGGTTGCTGGAAAATATTGTGTCTGAGAAGTTGAGCTTTAACATTGGAAATAGTTTAAATATTACAAAACAGATGACTTTTAATAACTCTTAAAGTTGAGACATGCATTGAAAATATGATCCATATGTTCATAGCCATATATTTTGGAAAATACATATTCATAGTTGATGAAATCCGTATAATTTCTTGTGCAGGATTTCAATTCCATTTCAAGTAATGAGAAGTAAAAAAGCTTATGAGAGCATAGTCCATTTTCTATCATTTCGTACTACCATAAAACCTACATTTTAATTTGGCTTTTTGTACTTGCAGTTAGCAAGAATATGCCATTTGTCTAGACAACAGAGTAGCTGACTGTCTGGCATAGTGTTTCTGGCATTATTAGGGTGGACTGAGAAAACACATGACTATTTGTTGTAAATTCTTTTCTGGCATGTAATATTTTAATATGCCATCAAAATTCTTCAGTCAGATTGCACTTAATTAACCCTCCATTCTCGACCGTGATTCTCTTTCACAGATCTGTGGTTTTTAGAAGTAATTATAATGTACTTTACTTGTGCGAAGTGAGGGTTTTTGTTTCCTTCTCTTCCTCTCCCTTCATTTCTCCCTCAATATAATTTCTGCTCTGTATTAAATTTCAATATTGGTGGAAAAAACCTAATTTGTCAGAAGATCTTTCTCCAGACATTTCATAATTATAGCATATGTTGGATCATGGGCAAGAGGGACCTCAGAAAGGACGGTCTGAATTCTAAGGAAGCATAACTAGAGCAGGATCAGTTCCTACCCACTTTTTGTTGGTATCAGAAAGCATACTCCATCTTTAAAAAAAAAAGAAACACAAAAGATTTAAATGACACCGTGCAAATACCAGCACTGGTATTCACAGTCAGTTTACACCAGACTGCAAGTGATCAGATCTCCTGCGCTTCTTCAATCACTTTTTTGAAGTTACTGCTTCCCAGCTGAGGCATATTGGCTGACACTCTGCATGTGCCTCATCTTCTGCAAAGTCTCAGAAAAACAATTGCTAACCACTTTCACTTTTACAGCCTACTAATATTACATACGAAGACATTGAAAAATAGTTTCTAATAATGGGTAGTTATTTGATTTAGGCTATTTAAACTGAAAATTCCTGATGACTTGAAGTAGATAGTAATGAACTTGCAATACACTCCTGCAATTTACAGTTCTGGTATGAATGTAAACCATAGCCTTAACAAGAGTTGCTTTTAATTCTCTCATATCTGTGTCATATAAGACATATTTCACACTTTTCCCTCTTCCTTCAGAATTCACAACACAAAACATATCCCAGATTCAAGACAGTAAGAACAAGCCTACAGGTCTGTAACTTTCTCAAGAATCCCTTTTTTGTATGTTCAAAATGATTATTTGAATAGTAGAAAGACCATTTCCTCTCTTCTACACTTGTGTCCTACTTATTTCAGAAATGGCCACCTTTGACAAAGAATTGCCAAGCTTGTTCCCCAGCAAAGTTGTGGTTCACCTGGTAACAAACAGTCTTGGCAGAAGAGACATTCATGTTCACTTTACTCACGTTTAAAAAAGTGTCAGATGTCAGATTAAGACTTTGCTCTCTAATGCTTTTACAATCAGCAAGACTTACTTTGTAGCATGTAAATGCATAAATAACTTCTGAATTCTCAGGTTAGTTTTACGCAGGTGAAACTTTACTAAAAGCCGTAATTCCTGCTTTACACTGTTTTAAACAAATGAAAATATGGGCCTTTGCATTGCTTGTAACAAAAAACTCCAGTCTGCACAGTGCCTCTGTTGCTGAGATCTACATGATAAGGAGACCATCTGAAATACAGCCAGCAACAAGCACTGTTTCTCAAGTACTGAAAGTTCCTAGGCAGTATGTCTGATGAAAAACACATTGCGTGTTCATTTATCCCCTATGTCTGTTTAAAATGTGAGATATAAACATCTCTTCCACAAACATACTCAACAAACCTGTACCTGGTTTACGTCCTTCAGTCACTGCAATGACATTTCGTTAGCTAATCCATTGTGGAACTGATTTTTAGCAAAAGACAAGCAAATTCAATTTCTTAAGTTTAACCTGATCATGTAATACCCTTCCAGTAAGTCTACCACTACAGTCCTGGCTGCCTTATGTTATTATTTTCTGGTGACTGATCGACTGCTGCAAATACTTCTACCATAATTAATCTGCTCCAAGGGGAAAAAAAAAAAAAAAAAGGAGTTGAAAGTAAACTTCTAAATTACATGGCACTGCACCTTACAGTGTAAATGTGTCCTTGTGATTTTTAGCTCTATGAAGATAAGATAAATAAGACAGAGCAAAACTCCGTGCGGTGACAGGGACGAAGCAGCATTTGATATCTCTATGACTGCTAGATAATAACCATCAGTGACAACGTAAGTTTTGGCACTAGGTTGCTTCTCTAACCCTGCCTGTTGGCCACAAACTCATCTACTGTTTTCACTATGATTATATAGTGTTTCCTATATATGATTATATGTGTTTCCATTAAGTTACCTACTTAAATGAGAAAATAATGGATAAAGCTCTCTCAGGGAAAATCTAATGATGAAGAAAGTTCCTTCCCAAATGAGATTTGTCTATGCCTCGTCTATCACATTATCCCATCAGATGAGCTCTGCAGAGAGGTAAGAAAATGGAAAGACTTCTACAAGAGTTCAGTGGAAAATTCAAACCCCAGGGATTTCCCAACAGTTTTAAGCAGCATCTGTGGGTGCCTCAAGTGACCCTTATGGCTTGGTAAGTTTATCAATTTGTCTATCAGCAGTTAGTTACAACAAAAGACACTTCCTTAGGTGCATGGTCTTATCTCTGCCCCAAATAACCTGTACAGAAGCCAGCCATTTCTAGGGATTTCTATGCAAAAGGTAGGAAAATGTCTTAATCTAGCGCTTCTCTCTACAGCATAGAGGTCTTTGAGATTGCAGGGATAATCCTTCATCTGGATCTAGGGACCTGGATCTAATCCTCTTCTGAGAACACACACCTTACCTTTCAATGATCTGAACATGGTTGCTCTTCTCTTTTAGAAATGGTCTGAAGGAGGTTGTTCTGCCAAATTTTATAAAACAGCATGGCAAATCAGAATACTCAAAAGCTAGTCTGAAACTAGCAAGTCCCAATTCCAGACACTGCTTATGCATCTTCTCCAGGGCCTATGCAATGTAAATACAGAAACAGTCCTTGGAGCTAAGACTGGAGTCCACAAATGATAAACAGGTCACCAGGCTGGAGAGTAACAGAATCACAGAAGAGGTTGGGAAGGCACCTCGGGAGATTGTCTAGTCCAACCACCCTGGCTCAGAGCAGGCTCAGCTAGAGGAAGATTGCCCACAGCCATGTCCAGCTAGGTTTTGAGAATCTCCGAGAATGGAGACTGCACAGCCTCTCTGGGCAACCAGTGCCAGTGCTTGGTCACCCTCAAAGTAAAAAAAGTTTTTTCTTATGTTTAAGTAGAATTTCTTGTATTTCAATTTGTGCACACCACTTCTTGTCCTATTGCTAGATATCACTGAGGAGACTCTGGCTCCATCTTCTTTACTCTTTTACTTCAGATATCCATACTCACGGATAAAATGCCACTGAGCCTTCTCTTCTCCAGGCTGAACAGTCCCAGCTCTCTCAGCTTCTCCTCGTGCAGCAAACACTCCAAGCCCTTAACTGTCTTTGTGGATCTTTGCTGACCTTGTATGTCCATGTCTCTCTTGTCCTAGGGAGCCCAGCACTGGGCCCAGAAGTCCAGATGTGTCTCACCAGGGCTGAGTAGAGGGGAAGGGCCACTTCTCTCAGCCTCCTGGCAATGCTCTGCCTAATGCAGCCCAAGAGGCTTTTGACCTTCTTCGCTGCAAGGACACATTGCTGGCTCATGTCCAACTTGTCCACCAGCATCCCCATAGCCTTTTCTGCAAATCTGTGCGAAGTGGCCCCATCCTGTACTGGTACATGGGGTTATTCCTTCCTGAGGGCAGGACTGGGCATTTGCCTTTGTTGAACTTCATGAGATTCCTGTTGGCCCATTTCTCCAGCCTGTCAAAGTCCCTCTGAATGGCAGCACAAGCAGCCAATGTGCCCTGCAAAGTTAGACAGCTTGCATAAACATAGAGATCTGTATTTCTCTCTCAACCACCTTTAAAAAGGCAGTGACCATACTCACTTTTTTTCAGAGGCCAGTTCACACAATTTTGAAGCATGCCTTGACTGGGCCTTAGGAAATACTTAATTTCTAGATTCTGAATCCTTAAGAGACACATTCTGATTTGCTCACACTGTGACAGAAACTGAACTTTAGTGAGCTTACAAGTCAAATGGGAGTTAGTGTGCTTATGTACCTCTAAAAATTATGCATCAAATGAGTAAATGCTCCAGGATTGTGATCTTTAAACTAGGTGCTTAACTCCTGCTCCAAGCATCTTAACAGTTTATGGGCTCTAGATTTACAGAAGGAAAGCAAATGTCACAAGCTTTTGGTCCAAGGATATGACATATAGCAGCTTTACCCTGACTTTGTCCTTTCCATCCAGCCCCTCAGCCCCCACAGTGTACGACACTCACTGTCACACTGCTGCTACAGACTCTAGAGAAGGGAGGAGAATGAGACATGAGACAGAAATTGCATAATTATTTCATCCTGTCTAACACTCCCAGCCAGTCCACATCCCTGCAAATTAGTACAGTTTATTCTGTACAAAGATTATTTGAGCTACAGATTTTTATGTTTAAAAGTTTAAACAAGTAAGCATTTCTGAAAAAATAAAAATGAAAATTGCAAACTCTACGTACTACCTATTGTCTCCAGCCACCTCCATTTCTGCCAAAGCTATGCAAGTATGTGAAGCACCCAAACACCAGTTCATTAATAAGCTTGTTTGGAAATCTGAAATTCAAAGAATAACATCTTCTTTTCATAAGTTAACAGTTTAATTGCTATCAATAAACTTCTTCAGTTTTTTGCACTGCACAGTTCTGACTGTACTAGGAGCTTTCCATGCTTTTGTTAATCCCAAAATGTGCCCATCAGATAAAATTTTCTATTTGTCTAGCACTTCTTGTCTTTCCAAAGTTGTTCATAACTCTGGAACATAAGCTTTAAAATGCCAAGTTACTGAGATGTCTCTTTATCTGAGTGAATGAGCCCTCAGTTAAAGTGATAGTCCCTTGCATTTCAGAGATTGCCTTAAGAGAAACCAGGAAGAAATTAAAGATAAACATGAGTAATGAACTACAATAACGAATCGAATGTATCTCAAAGGTGTTGTCAATGCATTTGAATTATATAATTTAATTTCATTCAAATTTTATAAATCACAGATGCTTTGATTAGAATAGTTTTCAGAGCTTCTGCTTCGTTTCCATAGCAGTTTCAGGCCCGACTCCTGCATGAAGTCACTGAAATTCATCTACTCAAAACACTCTTGCACCCCTACAGGGATGCAAAGGGGTCATTTTAACAGAAATACCAGCTGACTGATTTCAGGGCTCTTCTCTTGTCCTCGAGGGTCCAAATATGAGAAAAATCTGTACCCACAAAAGACAATTGATGTTGTAGAAACAGATAATATAGACAATCGTGATTCCTTCAGAAGACCGCAGACATTTGTGGGTAGAAGGAAAGCAGGATTTTTGCCTTATTTAGTATTTCATCAAACCAGAAGATAAACAGTAATCAGGTAAAATGTGGGACATGAGAAGACTAAAAGGTGTTAAACAAGGCAGACTGTACATAAGATAGTGGTTCTCCCACAAGCAACAGCTTCTTTGTCTCCTGAATACATGATGACTCTCTTACCTCCGCAAGCTGAGAGAGAAAAGTGTCACCAGATTTTGGCCCACTGGCTTCTTCAGCCCATGTTGTAGCAGCTGAGTTTGGCCTGCTCTTCTGTGTGAAGGCAGTCACTGTGGTGGTGGTGCTCCTCTATCTAGTCCAGTCTTTTCATAAGGGGTGTTACAACTTAGTTATCTCTAACTCTGGCAAGTTTAATTGAGACAGGAAGCAGGGGACAGACTCATTAATAGGTCATTTGATCATACAGCTTTTACATCCTTTGAAAAGCTAAAAGAATCACTGTAGGGTGTAGTTCACCCTGACGTTCAAGGCTTTAACAACAGTTTGAGTTTCAACAATATACTCCAAGCTACTATCTCCCTACTCAGGAAAGTTTCTTTAAAGGCAAGGCAAGCTTCTGCAATGTTATTCAAACACGACAATATCCAAACCAACACTCCAATTCCCAAAATTCAAATTCAAAATTCAATTAAAAATTTTAAAAAAAATCAAATTGGGCACATTCAGTCTTGCTAAAGCCTAGAGAGGACATGCTATCTAAAATATGGTAGCAATATCAAGTATTTGCTGAACCTCTGGTGAAGATTTGTGCTGCATTGATGCTGTAAGTATTTGTATTTTGTAGACTGAGAGGCAAACACTAAGTAAGTTTAGATTGCTTCTGCTTTACGAAGTGCTGTTAGTCTCCCATCTTCTCAGCTGAGCTCTACGTCTCTAGGTAACCTCATAATTATACAGGCAGGAAAAGAAAAAGATGTTTTGCTTTGGTGTAGAAAATTACGAGACTAATAAAATGGTAAGATAACTCTAAAAGATACACAGAAAACATTGCCTCTTTCTAAGTGTAGGAGTCAGTTCACATCTTTATCCTTCCACAACAAAAATGGAATTGCTTATTTCTTGCTATCAAAAACTTATTGGCATTTATAGTTGTAAATGTAGGTACCTGCCCAACTTTTCGTCTGTAGAAAACCAAAATTAAATTATTTCTTTAACAATGAAATAAGTACTTTGGAAGTTCACAAACATACACTTCTGTGCTGTTTCCAGTACTTTTAGTACTTTGATCATATGCTTTCTCAAAGGTTTTTCGGGTGACTACAACTAGCTAGCACTTCACAAAGGTGTTACAAAATAAAGTGAAATATAGTCAGTGGGTTTATTGCAGCAATACTTGCTCCTGTTGACTTTTTTCCAAAATGTTCAACATTCAGTTACTCCAGCAAAAGCTCTTTTATTTGCCTTAAGACTCATATTTTACTGTGGTAAAATGAAAGACAATCTCTTTCTAGTGCTGTAAACAGCTAGGGAATTAGAAACAACTCCAGTTCACCCAAGGAATGCTATGTTTTAATAATATTTAATCCCAAATAAATATATCAAGGGATTTATTTAATGTGAAATCTTTAAAATGCTGTTCCCTTAAGAAGTATAACTCCTATCTTTTCCATGACACAGGTTAGTAGGTTTAGCATAAAATCTATTATAATTATTTCATTGATTTCTAATTCAGTCTGTTTTCACCATGGAATTTTTTAGATATTATTTCTTGACATCTTTTAGCTTTAAACAATATAAACCAGAAACTGATGATATGGCTTCTCTAGGGAAACTAGTCTGTATTTTCTAAATGCTGTAATTTTTTTCTGGGTCTGATACATATTGCTCACAAAATCATAGCAAATAACAGTCGATATCAGAAATCATATGAAAATACTAACATTTTTAGTAGTGACCCCTACCTGTATATTGCATGTTTGCCCTCAGAACACATTTATGGTCTGAAGAAAACCTGAAGATAATGAAAGTGGTAGTAAATGCATTCTTAGGAATACTGTATACTTCATACTAACCACTTATTTATGGTGTGGGCCAGATCCAAGATAGTAGAAAAGAAAATTAATAGCTATTTTCTGGCAGGAGAGTTTATTCCATTATTATGCACTGGATATCACAACAAAGAAGGGCTGTTTCTATTTGGGCTCTCCCAGTGAATTGACAAGACATTTGGCTGTCATCCTTAAAATTTTTGGATATACAAAATGAGGCTTTGCAATAAATATTTACATTTGTTGTTTTATATAAAGCACTGTGCCAAGACCAAATGAGAAAAAGTCTTTAAACCTTCAAAAATGTTGAAGTAATATTTAGCTTTTCTCATTTTAAAGCATTCCTTTCTTTCAACTGTGTTTGTGCTTCTCATTTGGGAATTCCTAGCAAGATCAAATTGTCTGAGGCTTTTAACATAATGGCAGAGAAAATTTGGAAGCTGCCATGGAAAACAGGTTATTATCTTGTGAACTTATTTTCTACCATAAGTTTTATAGATGTTCAGAAGCTTAGGTGGATATTTCAGATCTCTTAACTGAGGATATTTTGTAAGAAAATAATAAAAACTATCTGAAGAGATCTCATTTTAAGCGTTTGGGTATTTTAAACAGTGGCTGCTACAAAATCTTGAAGCGAGATTTGTATTTTTTTATTTATTTATTGAAGAGGATCGCAACCAAAGTAAGCTAAGTTGCATTCATGTGAAGTTACTACTGAGAAATGGAAAAGATGGCAGTAAATGCAGCTATAGTGTTTCCTGCTTTTTTCATCAGCCTGTAGAGTAACGGAGTCTCAGGGCGAGTGCGGTGGATTTGCCTGGCGTGCCCAGCTCGGGGCTAGGTAGTACTTTACTTCCCCAAGTTTCAGATTTCCGCTAGCTGTGACCGTACAGGGAGTTGTGTCAGGACGGGAATTAGATAAATGTGTCACTCAGGTTTGTTGATTATGAGCCAAATGTTGATTCTTTAGTGTCACAGTATGACATTATTGCATCCATAAGGGGAAGAGATGTACACTCAATATTCCAAACTGGTTTTCAGGCTACTATGCAAAATGGGCTATCTAATGGCTGTCAGTGTTATAAATTCTCTGAAGGACAATAGTTCTAGAAAATTCAGGGAACTGCAATACACCAGCTTCATCTTATGGCAGTTTTAATACTCAATAGAAGCCCAGAGCGCTGGAGCAATCAAACTAGAAAAATCTGATCTCCTTTCTGGAGTGACTTATCTGGCAATGCTCGGAGAACCTGACCTAATTTCAGCAAGCCTTCTTGCACTCAGGCTAATATGAAATGTGACAACAGCACTTAAAAACTATTCCTGATAAAATCTCAGGGGCAAAGGGTGGCTTGTGTCTGTATCCTATCTCATTACCCCAGCAGGCAGCTCTACAAACTGAGCTGCCTTAGCTGGAATCCAAATGACTCATCATTTTAGACAATTATGATGCTAGCACAGATTTATAGCACGCATTCTATAGTAGCTTGAAACATTCCCTATAGCCTGTAAAGGAGATGACTGTTTATAAATAAGAGTGCATATTTATATTGTTAATGTTTTCCTTTTCTCTTAAAGATTTATTATTATAATTATTCCAAAATAGTTCATTCATAGAGGGTTTTTTTTGTATTATTATTATTACTTCTATACTGGCCTCCTTGATAAGATATCCTTTATTAGACTTGCTTTGCATTTATGGAGCTGAAATAAAATACTGCTTTTTCAAGAAGTTTTGCCTAGACCTGGTACAGCATGTTATGATTGTCCGTCAGCACCACTGGTGACACGGGTGTGATGTTTACAAGTCTCTCAGGAGAGTTTTGTTGCTCACAAGTAACACTAGTGAAATATTATTTTTGGAAATATTATCACATGTAGCATTTTTACTAGCAGTATTCCCGCGCATGAGACTAACGCTGTTAGAAGTGTGTTCACAGCATCACTGTTAATCTGAGAAGCTTTCATGACTGCTACAACCCATATACGCTTAAAATAACCATGATGCAAGTTCTTTAAGGCTCTAGTAATAAAGTCCCCAGGTAGAAGTGCATTGAAAACACAAATTAAAGTCAGAATAAGTACCAGAGCTCAAGGGCATGGAACAACATGGAACAACACGGAGCAATAGAGCAACTGCTGCTTTGATGAAAAGGTAGGAGCCACCAGAGAGTTGACTGAGGAATTTTAGCCTCCAGAAAGTGATCAGATTTATTAGGCAACAAAGTTTCATTCTGTATGATGGCTTCAATGGCTATTGAATCAAACAGTGTTTCAAAACTACAGATATTTGATTGGTTGGTACTCAATATGCCAACCTGGTAGGTACGTATAAGCAGCCATCAGACAAATTTCAAACTCTGAATCATACTTTTTCTGTGTCAATGAACCTTGTTTTTTTGATTCTGCTCCCCTTTTAGCTAAAACTTTTTCCATGGTACCTATCAGCACAGTGTAGCTTTTTGACATTTTGACCTTTTTCTAAGTGGGACGTACAGCTCTAAATATGGTTTTCTTTTAAACTTCGTGAGAAGCAGCTGAGGAGCTGTAGAAGCAAAGGTCTCTTGGCATATGCATACTTACTAGAGTGAAAGGGAATAGTCATATAAGCCAACATTCTAAAATCCTTCCAAACTAAGATTAATTACCAGATGTTCCAGGAACTTTATCATCAGTCCAGACAGTCCTGATGTCCTTGCTTTGTGGTATATGCGGTAGTTGCCTTTTTCACACTGTGTATTATTTCCTAGAGGGCTTCAAGGGCCGCAGTTACACAGCTTTTTGCATGAACTGATTTTACTGCACACATTTTTAGGCTACAGGAAATACGAGAAGTCTGTATGGTTTCTCTTTATTATAGTGCAATCTGGAAAGTACCACCACACAAGCCTAATCTGTCTTTGCTCTAAATGCACGGGGATTAGTGCTAACAGACATTGCATGTGAGGCTCGCTCACAGTATCCAGAGAATAGCCAAGCGCCGCTTCCCATTCACGAAATCCTGCTGTGTTTATCTTAGGGCATTTTGGCCTCATAGTTTCCATGTATGTAGTCATAGCCACATGAAGCAATCTTCAGTTAAACCATCTCCCCTCTAAAACAGTGAGGAAAACAAACACCAGAAACGCAGTGTAAGCCCTGTGCTTAGTTTACCTGTGAGGTTTCAGGGTGCATCCCCTGCAGCCAAGGATCACGCAGGCTGCAGCCATAAATCAGAGCTGGTTTTACAACAGCTGGCCGGCGCAGGAGAGGCATGCTTGCACAGGACAGAGCACACTACGTGCCAGCCACCTGAGTACTACCAGCTTGCTCAGGCCGAATTTACAGCCCTCGCTGAACCGTGCCGCTTTCCTCTTATCCCGGCTGGCTCACTCCGGCCATTTGCAGCACAGACTTCTGGCCGCCTCAGGACGCGCCGTGAGAGATCTTTACACACTTCGCTAAACCGTGTTGTCACAGACCAGTTGTTGTTCCACAGCAGGCTTTCATTTACCCTTGGCTTCATAAATCTTTGTGGATCAGCTGTGGCGTTTCAAAATCATTTTGAAGCAGGGGAGAAGGTGATGAAATAATTTGGATTTCCAATTTGCAGCAATTCTCTCTCAGCAAAGCCACTGACTGACAAATATTTAACAATTTGTGTGGGTTTTTTTGCTAGAAATGTGAAGATGCAATCTCTCTGCAGATGTAATTTATTCAGAATATTAATAACATCTTGGGATATTTTTACAAAGAGCAATGTAAGCTGATATAGAGATTATGAAAATGCATCTTGACAAGGCTGATACTTGCTAATCATAGGTCCCACGGAGAAGTGTAATTTCTTACTGACAAAGACAGGAAGAAGTTTCAAAGGTCACGTGGTCCTTATCCAAAACACCTCACAAACAGTGGAGGGTGCTGATTGCCCTTCTGCGGCAGTACCGCCTTTGGGGCTTCACGCTTTCAGAAGACGTACAGCACTGCTCCAGCACCGGCGAAGTGAGGCGACTTGGTAGAGAGCACAGCCTGTCAGGCAGGGGTACCCCATTCACATATTAACAACGTGATTTTCCTATTGCTAACCTGGGTGGCTAAGTAAAGATTAAAACTGTTTGGAAAAGATTTTATATTCTATAGAGAACAATAGCTTTTCATCAAATAACCCTTCTGTCTGTGCTTTCACTTGTCCAGTCTTGCAGGCCTTTATTATTTTTTCCCTACCAGAAATTTTCTTTTTTTTTTTTTTCCCTCCTTTTTTTTTTTCACCAAACTTATCCTTGGCTCATAGACAGCTCAACCTAAGCTAAGGGTTACAAGTGGGGTTTACTATATGTTTTTGTCAATAAAGTGGCCAGTCAAATCTCGCCCTCCTTTTTTGTAGAAATTATAAACACAATTACTATGTATTTGCATCTAATTACTCTAAAGACTTTTGATTCCAGTAGTTTGGGTGATGACAGTGATTAGGCAGCAAACAATTTTAAGATGCTAAACCCTGTAAGACTGGGTCTTGGTTTGGGAGGGGATTTTTTTTGTTTGTTTTTGTGATAAACTGATCCTATACCCTTGTTGCATATGGCTCCCAATCTGATCATTAACTTTTGAATGTAATGCAATGCTACTTCTACCTTCCTCAGCTCTGATAATCTAATCAAACTATCCTTTCATATGTATGAAAGCTACCTAGGTTTATTTTCTAGTGCTTTCCTTACTGAAGCGTATGCTTAGTGAGGAAGTTGTGGAAATGTTAGTGAATGCTGTATGTTCCTTTGCACTGATGGGTTGCAATGCACCATTTTACCTCCTGGACAAAGATTTTTTTTAAAGAATATTTTCGGAAAAGGAATTCTTTTTCAAGCATTTTGCGTTTATAGTTTTTTGTACTTGTATGTAACATTTACAAGCAATCTATATTTTTAATATTTGTGATGCTCAAAAGTAAAAATATGTATGTGCATTGAAAAAATGGACATATGAACTATGCTGAAATAGTTTTGGTTTCTGTTTTTAAGGATATTTTGGTTTCTAATCTAATATCTGGTTTATTACCCAAAAACCCACAAGGGACATTTTTAGACATGTAATATCAGCTTTGTTTACCACTTGTGTTTTCAGTACTTTTTGTCATATTTTTCTGGTTTGAGTTGGATTTTTTGGGGGTTTGATTTAACAATCAGATTGGATTTCCTCTAAAAGATCTTGTGTAGTATCTCTGCAATTTAAGCTACTTCCAAATTACAAAGTCTGATCTAAAAATGGGATTACTCTCATAAAATGTGATCTGAACTGAGGCTCCACAGTAGTAAAGAGCAAACCTGAAAAGCCCTGCTGGGGTGCCAAGTGATCTCAGAGGCACTCAACTCAATGGATGTCCTATTTCTTTTTAGAGTTGCGCCTATGAGCAAAGACTAAGTACCCTTTTTCCCTACAAAACACCTATAAGGATGCTTAGATCCACATTATTTATCTGTCAGGAGGTTCCCGTAACTATTGCGCATGGTCTATTCAGAAAACAAGGTTCCTTGGGATTAGGAATGAGGGGAAGAATAAATATTAGTTTTTAATCTAATGGTTGAATATTCCAAGAAGATAGGAAAATCCTGAGATTTGATTTCTGTTCTTAAAGTACATTTTAATTTATCCAATGCCTGTTTTGGTTAAAAAGCCAGAATAGTCTCACCTTGGAAACATTTAACTGTTCTGTACTTCTGTGTCCTGATCCGTAAATTATAATTTCACTGGTTTATTATACTGTTATTTCTAATCAACAGTTGAGATCTTTCTGTGCAAGAAACCGTAAATAACAATGTTTGAAAAAAGTTTGCATTTAAATTATACAGTGCAAGACAATTAGAAAAATTACTAATTCTATCAGACATTCAGCATAATAAAAGCATTAAACGTACTGGAACACATACTTGTTGTGCATGAAAGACACTTATCTCGAAATTGGTTAGTTGAAGCACGGTAGCAAATGTAGAAACTGGTGAATTTTCTTACAACATACAGAATTTAGCTATGCAAATGAAGAGATTATATACAAACACTATACTAGCTTGCAGTAAATAAACTTTTATTGCAGTTGCAAACAGCAACATGAATGCTAATTAAATAGAGTTTATAGACTGTTATTGCACAACAGCATATGTGCAATCCAAGAAAAACAGAGCAGAGACTCAACTATGTAGTAAACTGAGGATGCAGTGTGGAGTAGCATGTGTTTTGGCAGCAGCACTGTATGAGGTGCACCTAATCTTCTGTTTCTGAAGTCTCAGAACAAGAGGGATATAAGAAGTTTCTTTCTCCTACATGATCTTCATGTTCTGCCTGATACTTTGGTGTGCACTCTGCTTGCATTGCTAATTGGTAAGAAAGGCATGTATTACATTATTACAACTTTAACCAACTTTAACTTTGTTTATTTAGGAAAAAAAAACCAAAACAACAACAAACTAATGCTTCTAGGAGGAACTACACAGCAAATGAAGTTGGAATAACTGAATGGGTGACTATCCTCAGCTGGCCACTGTGCTGCTTTAGGACATTGCTACCTCACCAATAATGTTTGCCAAATGACTATTTTACTGGTTGGGGAACTATGGCACTCAACATATGAGTGAGAACCAAGAATTAATCTTGTTTTAAATTAGCATACTGGATTTGAAACAGCAGAAGTTCAGGAGTTGATTCATGAACAATAGTTTGGCTGCAAACAGCTAAAATTTCAGTCCTGACTATCTCACTGTGTTTACTGTCATTGTTTCCTTTATGCTGGGTGACATATATAGCAAAACTGAATAAAACAATATTGGTTTTGGTAAAAGCATGCAGTAGAGATTTTTCTCAAAGAAAACAACCTCACAGTGGACCAAACTGCAAATTCCTGAGCACTTAATCATGAGATTCACACTGATAAGTAATTCTTATGACATTGACCGTATTACTTATGCAAGTAGCCATTCACCAATGTATTATTCTGTTGTTAGGAGACTTACTCTACTACACAGTGTCGGCTTTTTCCATGTGTGTTTGATCTAGTCTAAATGTTTTGTGTCAGCCTGTAGAAATGAAAACGTGTTTTTCACTATGTGTTGAATAGTAGATGAGCATTTGGAAGATATAAAAATATTTACTGCAGTAAATATTGAATTAGCTTGTATAAAGTGTTTTGAAATAATTGCATGAAGTAAGAATTGTGTTAGTGTTTATAACCCATACTGAAATACATCCAACAAAAAAGACAACTTGTTATTTATTATACTGGCATGCAGTTAAAAACTAGTGTGGAGCACCTAACTCGTGAAAGATTCTATGAAGCTAATGAAGCTACTTACATGAATGATTTGTGGAACTCCTTTTGGTGTCTTTATATAGAGCTCATTCACAAATCTAGAAAAACTAAGGCTTAAATAATAAAGATGAACATGAATTGTTCTCTTTTTTGATGCTTCTGTCTTCAGGTGGGCTTGAAAAATTGCACTAGTTAGTAGGACAAGTAATGAGGGCTGGGGGGCTTCAGGGTTCCATCCAAAACTGCTTTTCTTACCATTAGAACATGACTAAATTGTCCCTCAATTTCTCTAGCCAAATCTGGATGTCAGCAAATGAGCAGGTGATCCTGCTGAGAGATGGCTCAGCAAGGAAGCCAACAAGATTAGAGGTTAATTTGGAAAACACCATATGACTTCAGCAATCTTTCACATATGTCTTTGATGTAACTTTAAGTTAATTTAACACAGTATCAATGTCAAGCATCACTTAAGCAAACTATGCTTTAAAATTGTCTCTGACTACTTATTTCGGGGGGTCTGAAATATATCCATCTCACTAAAACCATGTTGTCAGGAGAAAATAAGAAATTTTGATGATGGAGCTTCTCTGCTTTTGTGAGCTCTACAGTGATTCACTCATGGGGAAACACAGATTCATGTATGTTACTGTGAAAGCTGCAACAATGGATTTAGAAGACATTTATTTTTGTGGTAGGGTAATGTAGGTATCAATTTGAAAAATTGAAGATGTTTCATATTTCACAGATTCTTTTTTAATGTTTGCATTGGTTAATATGGCACTTAAAAATATTTTTTTCTGTCTTCATCAACTCCTTATACAGAAACAGTCCAGAGGCACTAGTCTACCAATAAATGACTTCAATATTCTTGTTCTTATAGTAACTCCTAGTGCAGGACTTCATGAGCTGTGAGTAAATAAACATACGCAGATTGACTATATTTTAAAAAGAAGGAAAAAAAAAACCAACTGGGTGAAATTGGTTTGAATATTGCCAAAAAAAAGGATGTAAAATCTCATCTTGAATTTATTTTGTTCTCAGGAAAAATCATTTAATGTACAGAAAAATTACTAATTACCAAAGACCGTGGTCCACTTACATTCTTGAGGAAATTTTTTAAGGCTTTGCTCATTATCACTGTCTGAAACACATTTTGCTTCCTCTTCCGCTAGAATATGCTCCACGTATCTTTGTAGAATTAGGGCTCTGGCTAACAGGCTGCTTCTTTAGTATTTGTTGCCATGGAGCTGCCTCTGCCTATTGAATTCACCTGGGTGGATGTTGGATGGCACACTGAAGTTGATTCAGTCTGTCACTAACACGTGTCTTCGGTGACCACAGAATTTCATAAAGGCCATAAGGAGAAGCAAGTCCTGTTCAGATTTCCTATTAAGGAATTGTTTTAAGTAAAATTAAAGGTTTGTTTTTTCATGGGATGCTTTGTGAGATCATTGATGGCACAACATACCCTAATGCTTTGTCATTATTGTTCTTTGCTGCCTTTTTCAGAGATATCCATTCAGGAAACTAATCGAAGAGTGAAGGTGGGGGAAAAAAAAAAGTTTATGTTTATTTCAAGCTATTTTTTCTACAAAATAGACCAGGGCAAAATTTAAGGGAAATTTGTTTTCTTAGCATCTAATAATATAAAGAAACCATCCAGATTTGAGAAACATATAGAAAGTACTTGAGAGTGTATTTTAAAATACATGGTTTAAAAATAACATTAAAGTAGATATTTAGCTATAAAATGTAGAGAAAATCTGATTGATGCTTGCCACAGTTTTCTTCTTTGCACATGACTAAGAACAAAATGTTGCTATTAGGCTTCTGGCATTTTTTCTACAGAAGTCATATGGGATATCATTGTGATGTTACAATAAAAACCTATCATCTCAGCACAAACTTGGTTCTTAGGTTTTCGAAGGACACTTCAAGGACATTTATCTTAACAAAATGTAGGGCAGCACAGAATTAGAGGAGAAGATGGTGAAGTCTTATGTGCTGTTTCAGGTGGACAAATGTTTCTCAAAATTTTACTCTGGAAATAGATAAGATGGTTTTGATGGCAATTAATTTACTGTGGCTAAAACAGAATTTACATCATGGTATTAATGTGACTGCCGATATCTTATTTTTCAGAATCATTTTTCTTATGAAACTCGAAGGCTGCTAAAACTGTATTGAAAATTGCTCCCTTACAAAATGAGAACTTCAATTTTGGTAAATTTGGGCAGCAGATGAGTAAAAGCGGCTTAGAAGTAAGCGAGAAAAAGGAGGAACAAACAAAAGACTTGTCTTTCCTCGCCCTCCTTTTGCTGCATGAACTCAAAGTACTTACCAAAAATTACTTTTCAGAAGCCAAACCAACATTATTCTGCAGTAATGTTTTCAAAAGTGACCCTGGTTGCAGTTTGATGTTTATAGCTAAGCTGCTGTAAGGGCTGGTGTGCTGCCAGGAAGGAATTCCTGCAACCCTGCTCTAAGCTATGTGTTCCTGCTGTCCCCCCCTTCGCCTTTTGCCCTGGCAGTTGCACTTACTGGACTTCGTGGTAAGATGGCTCACGGAGATAAAGCAGAAGAGAATTAACCCTGTGGAAAGGTAATAAATTTTCTGCTTTGTGCTTTCAATTCTTGAATGGAGTCCCTCGCGCCCTGAGAAGCACAGGTGGCGTGCAATGGAAGATCAGGTTAGTGCAGTCAAGGCGAGGAGGGAAGGCAAATGCTCACTGTTAAAATCGATTTGATGGTAACATGGAGCTGTGCCATCAGTGATCTGCGCTTCAGATCTGTGCACGTATAAATTGGCAAAGGATTTGTAAACTCTTAGGCGTATTAACTCTGCCAAGAACCTTGGTAATGATGAGTTAACTGTCAACCATGTTGATGGTTTTGCAATGCCCATACAGATTAGAGGTTGTCATTGTCTTTTCTCACACCATTTATTTTGAATGAAGTTTTGCTTCAGCGCCACAACTAAGTGATTGTCGGGTGGAAAAAAAAATATGTCTTCCCTGAAGCAGAAAAGCCCAAGCTGAGCTCAGGGCTTAACGAGGTAGGCCAACCTCAAGGAGCTGAGAAAAGCTCAGATGCCGTCCTTGGACACCGGCCGCACGGTCTATTAAAAGCTGTCTCTCATGTCAGTAACTCACATGGGCTGAGCATATTTGTGGGTGAGAGTGCTATAAAGCCTTTTTGTGCTCTTGCGATTCAAGTATTTAATAATAAGAGAGCAATAACACTATAAATAGGAACACCATAGTTGGTAAGGACTGGGGATACGAAAGGAGATATGTGGTCTCGGTTATGACAGGAGGGCAAAGAAAAAGGAAAGAAAATATCAACTGAAACCAGCAACTTCTGCAGAAGTGCTTAATCAAACATGAACTCTGTATACAACCCATCGACAGCAAAATTGCCTCTCGCAAAGTGAACAGCTTGCGAGCAGGAGCGTGCCTTTTTTGGTCACGTTTTGCAAAGGGCTGAAAATATGTGCTTAGTAGGTGTTGTGGCTTTTGCAAGTATTGCGAGCCTTCCTGTGCATCAGGAGCATTTTTGCCGGTGTTTGTATCTTGCTCATATCTTCCATCACGTAGAAACCTTGCTCCTTCCAATCCTGTCCCCCTTCCCCTGAACAGTATCGATCGAGGGTTTGCTGCACGGTACCTACATCCTAGAGAATAAAGCATAATAAACACGAGCTGGAAGAACAGATCAGTTCATTAAATCCAGCCAGGCGGTGTTGTGCTCTGATACAGACTGATAATAGATTCATAAGTGAGCCTGTCTGGAGTGGTTTTGTTCAGGCTTGTCGTGTGAAAGATAAAGTGCAAAAATAGGAGGATACTCTTTAGTTTGCACTTGTGACAGCCGGCTTCCAGTTTATCACTGGAGAAGATGAACTATGTCTGTTCTGAGATATTAAATCCAGGTAACTGAGTGAATTCTTGTCTTCACAATATTGAATATCTAGCTACAATGTATTTTGAGCAGGAGGTGACACAGAGTAATAGATGGCCAGCACTTCTTTTTAACTGATATTCCTAAAGAAATTCGCTGTATCGGGGCTTTAAACATCTGCTCAACCAGAAGCATTTTAGTAGTTTCGTGAGGCTTATTGTAAGCTCACCGGCCTATATTTATGCAAGTTTTTAATAGGCCCTTGGGCCTAAGTTATTAGCTTTTAGCTGCATTTACACAAATATCAGCCAACCATCCTAGGCCTATTTTTGCACATTGACGTGATGGTTATAGGCTAAATCAACCCTGTACTCACTGTACATGTGAGCAAAGGTTAGGACACAGTGCTGATACCACATTCCTATATTGGTGATGAAGGACAATTAAACATGCAAAGCACTACAGCGCTCCTCGCTCTAAAAGAACATCTAATCTCTCATACAACAAAAAAGATATTTTTTTCTGGCACACAAATCAGGTTATCTTCTTTGTCAGCGTAAGGTTTGGGGGTTGATTTTTTTAAAAGAACACAAAACAAAACAGCTTGTCTTTTCTTCTGGTCTTCTAACGTTTACATGTTTAGAAAAATCCAAATAAGCATGCACAACAGCTCTCCATTGCAGATAAAAGTGGAAAAAAATGCAGCAGAGTGGTTTTCTGCTGAGAAGTGGTTAAGGCATAGCAGGTTGTTTTCCCCTTGAGAAAAAATGAGCAATTTGGAATCTCTGTGTATTGTTTTTACACGTTGACCCTTATCCTGGAGCAGATGTGGCCAAAAACAGCACGCAGAGGGATGACTGCAGGCATATGTGTTCAGCTGAAGGATTTTCACTGAACATTTCAAGGTTAGAGAACTCTGTTCAACTGGTAAACAAAAGGAGTGAAAGATCAAGATACTTACAATTATTTTTCTACGCCAATCTTCTAGCCACTCATTACATCAAGGCAACGCATGATATTTGCTACTAAAGAATAGTTAGGTAGAATACTTTCTTTCAGGATGAAAAATGAGATAAACTTTCTAGAAATTTGGAGGTGATGGGTGTGTGGGGGGGTTGCTGTGGAGTTTTAGAGAAAACTGTACAACGCCACTATTTATATTTAACTTTTTTTTTTTTTTAAAGTGAGTGAATTCCCTTCTGTTTATTTGTGCCTTAAAAACTTTCCCGAGTCTCTGCTTTCTACAGCCCTTGTATGTGTGTATATAAACAAGCAAAATCATTACCTTTATCTTTTTATAATGGACAGAAAAGAAGACAAAGTAATCATAAAAGATACAAGACTTAGCAAACAAAAAATGAATTTCATTTGATATATTCAAGATATAATTTATGAGGGAGTAGAAATACCCTTTCAACACAGATACACAATTTATGGTTTTAGAAACTGTAATGCTTCCAAAATGATCTCTACTACTCTGAAAGAAGAATGGTGTACTTGGAAAAAAATGCTATGTTATTTATATACTCTTTACAAAGTGAAAAATTCAGAGGGCAATATGAAGGACCACTGTTACATGCTTAAGTAACTTCCACTCCCCTCTCCGTGTGAGAGAGAATAGGCAATTTCTGATGGATGCCTGAAAATTTAGCAAGTAAATGTACTGAATCACGGTGGATCAACTGCCTTTCACACAGAACGGTTTGAAACAGAAGGATAAATGGTTCCAAAGCTATAAAGGTGTTAGAAGTCAAAGCCAACATCTTTTGATAACAACACCTCTTAGCAGTCATTAACAGGAGTACTGTGCTTAGGTTATTTTGTAAATCTTTCTTTATGCATTATCCTTCCTTAATTATTATGATGGGGTCACAAAAACAATCAAATTTGGAAATGACAGATAACTACTTCAAGGCCTATGTTAGAAGGTGAACTATGCATTCTTCCCACCAAATGTGTAGATAAAATATCTTTTTGGTTATAGCCACTAAGAGAATATCTGGAAGCAATCCAGGCTCTAGCATGTTCACAGCTTCAAGATTATTCAGCATCTTTATTGAACAGTTTGAAGGAAATGTAAGCACGCAAACGACATTCTTTTCACTTAAAATTAAGGTTCAGTTTTGCTATAGACAACAACTTGGACAAAATTCAAGAAATTATTTTTGAAGAATACTATGACAACTTTTCAAAATGATATGTGAAACTTCTTGGACAAGTGAAATTTCTCAAGCTCCTTCAAACCTTGGAGCACTTCCACTTGCAGGGAAAGCCAATTCCTTCACAAAAAATGGGTAGTTCCTGCAGGATATTTTCACTATTCATATGAGAAAGTCCATGGGGTAAGCTAATTCAGAGAGGAAATGTATTAGCTGTTCTGAAAAATGAGACAAATCAACCACATAACTGGGAGAAAGCTTGAAAGTACGTCTTGAAGCTGAAGTGGCTTTTGTGCTGGTTTTGGTTTGCTGGCTTCTTTTCCTGTATGTGACTATTATAATGCTCTTAGTAATGGTTGTGACTTTAAGTATATGTTAGGCCGCTCAGAGTTTCTGAATTGATTTTTTCCTGTTTACAATCGATCGATAGGAGATTTCACAAACAATCACACAGGTTTCCCTCTTGTGCTGCGTGGAGCCTGGCTAGGTCCGATCTAAAGATGACAAGAAGAGGGAACAAGTCTTACTCTGCAAAATTTTCTCTGACTACAAGTATCAGTACACTGTGTGTTTATGTGGTCAGAGGGTCTGTTGGGACAGTCTTAATGTTGGGTTTTGTTTCCAAGAAATGAACGCTAGACCATCTCAGGGACGGAGGGTGATTTTCCCAGGTCTGGTTTTGAACAGGTCTTTCAAAAGCCTCCTGTGGGATATCTGGTAACACGACTGAAACTGTGCTGCTATAGGTTATATAAAATTAGACAACGGGCTTCATTTCACCTGCTGGCTAGGAATTACTCTTGCTTTGTGTTATGTGCCCGGGAATCTCTAAGAAGTATAGGAAGAAACGGTACGAACAAGACAGACCTATAGAACTTTCTCTTTGCAAAGTGCAGGTGTGTTCGCTAAAACCAACCACATCCCGTGACTTCGGCTTCGATACGGGTTGAGACATGCGATGCCGTACGGCCAGGGACGTTGGCAGGGCTGAGGGAGGGGGTGCTCCCCGCATCACCCCGTTCTCCCGGGCGTACCTGGCTGGGCGGGGAGGGCTGCCCGGGGGGGAGCGGCGCGCTCCTACCCAAACTGCGCCCGGGAATCGGCACTCCGCGAGTCGCGGAGTTCTCTGACCGGCGGGAAGCGTCGTTTGCCAATGACTTACTGACGGCAGACGGGAGCGCGTCCCTCCCACTCGGCCACGGTCACGGTCACGGCCACGGTCACGGCCACGGCCATGGCCGCGCCGGGGTTGACCCAGCCCGGAGCACGCCCGCCGGCCGACCCGCCCTTCCGCGGCCCGGCCGAGTGGCGGGGAAAAGCAGGGCCTGACCCCCGGACCCCCATCCCCAACTTTCTTGCTCTCCCCTCCGCCGCGGCCGCGCCGCCCCCGCCCCTCGGGGCCCGGCGGGGAGGCAGGCGCCGCCCCGCGCCCGCCGCCCGGTAGCTGCCGGGAGGGAGATGCTCGTTGTCACTTTCCCTCTTCCCCACGCACCGCCCCCTGCCCTCCCCCCGCGCCCGGCGGCGGCGGTGCCCCGTCCCCCGGCGCCGCGCTGCGCGCTCCCCGCCGGCAGCAGGCAGGGCAGGGCAGGGCCGCGCCGCCGCCCGCCTCCGCCCGCCCGCCCCCCTCCCCCGGCATGGCCGGGCGCTGAGGGGCGCCCCGCGGCCCCGGCTCGGTTTGGCTCGGCACGGCTCTGCCCCGCCGAGGGGCTCGGCGCCCAGCCGCCCGCTCTCCTCGCCAATGGTCCAGAGCGACATGTCCAAATCGCCTCCCAGCCCGGCGCAGGAGGTGCAGATGGAGCTGCTGGACAACCCCCTGCCCGCGGCGGCGGCGGCAGCGCAGGTACCGCGGGGGCGGCGGGGCTCGGCCGGCGGCCCGGGGCTGCGGCGGAGCCGGGCTGGGCTCGGAGGGCTTCGCCCTGAGGCAGCGGGCGGCGGGCTGGGAGCGGCGGGCTGGGAGCGGCGGGGCTGCCGGAGCTCCGCGTCCTTCAACTTCGGGTCCCCGCCGTCAGTAAAGTTTGACGGCTGTCCTAAGGCGCCCGAAACCCCTGTTCTCGCCCCCACCCCCAAAAGCCCTGTAACGAACACGCACAGTGGGATGCTCTGTGCCATAGAAGCTCCGTAAGGCAAAGGAACCTCGCAGTCGTCTGGAGGGCATATATGAGAATATAGATATGAGAATACGTTGCTATTAAGGTGCTCTACTGTGCATGTATGTATTACTGACAGGTTAGGGCTATTTTTCCCTGCTCCACTAACCTGTTGTATCTGTACCTGATGCTTACCACGCGCTGCTGAAACCTTCCTCATCTGTTACACGGGCTGGTAACACTCTGTGTCGATGGGGGAAGGCGATTCACGCTGGTTGTCGAGCAGGATTTTTGGGGAGGCTGAAGGTGTTGAGCACGCTGCAGATTTAAGCTGCTCGATTACCGTGCAGAAGGTGGTTGTACAGTCATCTCTGAAATTTTAACAGCTCGGTCCACGTGCACTGTGTTCAGGTGGATGAATGAAGAGAGGGAGACAGGGCATAGATGTTTGCACACTTGGTAAAGACTTTATATTTTGAAAGGTGGTTCCTGTTTAACATAAGAATGTTGCATAATGTCTTCGAGTTTGCAATAGTTGGCTACAAAGACCTACGGTGCTATTTTTAAACCCAGTAAAAGGGTGGTAAAATCTGATTGCGTGCGTTTTAAATTACAAACATGCTTGTTCTCGTTAGGACAGAGATTTTTTCCTTTTGGGGTGGCAGTTTTTATTGCTGCTGCCAAAGCTATCTCCGATCCCTTATTTTCTTTGAGAAGGTGGTCCAGTTTCCCCACAGAAGTGCTTGACTGCCAGAGCAAGATGCTGTCAGTCTGTGAAAAGCCTCACTAATTGATCTTTACTTACTGGGGGACCAGTGACAGCAGAACAAAATCCAGGCACTGAAACACAGACTAGGTTAAGCTGAAAAAGAAAAAGTGTCTCTTTGGATGTGAATTTGACTGCAGCCTCTAAGTGCAAAACAGACGTTTCAGTAGGGCCATATGCTTTGCCAGCTTCTCCAGAAGCAGTGGCAAGGCACCTAATTTCTGACCTACAAATCCCTCCCTTTTTATATCTTTTCAGCCCTAAGCACAGAATCGGCAACTGTCAAATCATATGGTGCCTCTCTGCTGTGGACAAATGTCAAATACTGATCATAAAATTGATTTTCAACCTTCCTTTTAACTAGGCTTAAAGAACCTCTGTTTAGAGAGGCAGGATAGTTTGCTAACACCCGCATTATTTATGTTTCAGGTAAAGTACTTTTATTCTGTTTTATTGAACTGGTTTCTGAACACTCACAGCCAAAAAGATCCACTTTTTAAGACAGTGATAATGAATCTTTTTAGTTCAGGGAATATTTTTCTGTTTTCGGAACCAAAGCCATTAGGCAAAGCAAGAATCATATCTTCTCCGTATATACATGTTATGGTCGTACATGAACATTTGGTGTAGAGGAAATAAGATTATGGAGGCAAAAGAGCCCTTGGTCTGAATAATAATGTTAGTTAATTCCTTAGCGTGCACTGCATTCAGACACAATTATTCTGATCTGAATTTTGGCTCCATTAACATGATTTCCAAAAAATCAATATTGTAAGATCTTGCTGCTTTAGAACACACTCACAGCGAGCAGGAGAGGCTTAATGAGAACATGTGAATCATCAAGTAGATTGCCTACAGGTACTTCAGTTATGCCCACCGCTATCTTTTTCACTGGGGTACTTGAGTATCAATCCTAGAAACATTTCATGCCAAGTAATGCGTCAGGAAAAAAAAACCCAACATTCGAGCTTATGGAGTGATATCACTCCTAAAAGTATTCTTTCTGAATGCTATTTCTGAGAGTTATGATTTAGCGCAATGCAATTGAAGAGCTTTTGTAGAGTTGTAACAAGCCACAAAATTTCTCTTATCCAAGAATTTTGCTTTTGCAAAGCTGAGGATTTCTTTTAACCTGGCTGTACATCATGGTCGGTATCTTGGATCGTGCCTGTCCATCGACTTTGGCCAAACTTGTCACCACGTGGCAGAGGAGTGAATATAGTTAACATTCTGGAAGTAATTACTCTTAAAAGGTAGTTGAATAGGTGAAATATTCCTAGATAGCTGCTATTTCTTATTTTCATAATGCGTTTTCCTAACAAGATCTGAAAAAAAAAAAAATAAATCCCTTTAGGTGTTGATCGTGATGGTTTTACTGTACTCTCCCTGGGAAGTTCTTTGCAATGGGGACAAGGTATTGGTGTGTTATTTCTGTATTACCTAAAATTCTGTGGCTTTTAGGTCCACATTACCGTAAAAACATAATTCTAGGTACTCACTGTGGTCCTAGTCCAGATGGGGTGGTGGTATAGTTTCAGATGTCCAGTTTTATCCAGATGAATGCACATGCTAACAGTTACACTGTGGAGTTATTCACAACGTCCAAGTATATGTCAGTAAAAAATGGTAGTTTTAGGTGTGGCCTTTTTATATAAAATCAGCATTTGATTTTTCTGACATCATAAACTGAGCAAACTCTGTTCAAATGCATCAGTGTTTGATAATCAGTATCTGTTTTTTAAAAAATCAACGCCAGTCCTCTTTTAAATTTTTGATATCAAGAACCCCTAATTCTAGAAAGTTGGATTAGTAGAACATTCAATTCAATAATTTTATTTAACTCAGATGCTATGCTGATTTGTTTATAATGTATTATGGCATAACTTATTAATACTTTTCATGGTAACTCTTGGCCTCTCTTCTTTTCTTTTCCCTTCCTTCCATGTAATTTTTTTTCTGATCCTGCTTCAAAGTTCCTCAGTCCCCAGAAATCATTAGATTCAATTTCTATTGCTATTTTCTCATCATAAAGCTTCCTGTGTTGTGTCACAGGAACAGTCACAGCAAATCAGATCAGTAAATTATATGAAATGTTTCAAACAAAATATAATGAAACCTTGTATCAAGCAACTACAGACTACCTTGTGGAGGGAGAAGGTATCTTACCCGGGATGAATTCCTCCTATTCCCCATTATTATTTTCCTCCTGTTCTGTTTCTCGCCGCCTTATGCATCATCTGTCAATGCAGGTTCTAACAACCTGACACATTTTAAATGAAAACAATTCTCTTCTTGATTGTTTTCTTCAGTTCTTTCACTTGCATTTAGATTTCCTCTGTGCCCCGATACTGTTACGTGCTTTCCCCCTTCCAAGTCTAAAGGCTTCATCGTCTCAGGAGCGCTCGGCTCCCGTTGGATGGGTTGCATTGCTGAAGGTAACCCGCAGGCATGGGGTTAGGGACAGGCCTGTTCAGTTTTTCATCTGTATTGACCGTGATTGATGTTAACGTGAATGTGAGAATAACGTGCATGTGGTGACTCTAGAATATCAGCTTAGTTATTTGGCCCTAGCACTCACTGTTGTCCTTCCTGGATCTCCAGCTACCTTTTCAGTTCCATAGCACCGTCCCCTCACTGCTTGTTTTGTGGTAATGAGGAATGGAAAGAATAGCCAGAGATTTATTCTCAGCAGATTAATCACACTGCCCTCTGCTGCTCTCTTTCAGCTGAGCTGGTTTATTGCAATTCATACCATGTTTACCTATTCTTCAAACAAACATTTTGCAACAGCATATTTCCTAGTACTGGCTTGCAAGAATACTTTGTAAGCGATAAACAAACAAAATTTATATCCCTTTGCTTACTTAAATAATAACAATAACCATTCATTGTAGAGGCATGGAAGGTTTTACTCCCTCCTGGCAGCATCCCTAGAAGCCAGATCCAATGTGGCAGCAGCTCAATGGAGTATATACAAATGAAGAAGAGATGAAATCAAGCTCCATTCATTGGACTTTCTCATGGTCCTCAGCAAGAGGTAGTATTTTCACTCCCGATGTGGTAACCTCCTTTCAGTGTTGTACTGCTTACTGACAAAAATAAATTTTAATATTCCTTCACTAAAGAAAGCCCTTCAAGTTTCAGCTGTTACTTTTCTGGTGGTTCTTCTCTGCTCTTTGGGTTTATCTTTCATTGTCCTGAACTCTATTAGTAATAGGTGATCTTGCATGCTCATCTCTTCCAGAGACATTTAATTGCCACTTGGCTATTACACATCATCAGCATATATGGTCTATAATCGTTGCACTTTACATTTTCCTAGAGTGTAAAATCCCTCTGAAACAATTCAGCAGTTTCAGTCCTAACTTATTTGAGTATCTGGTAACCATCTTCTAGAGATGATCTCTGTTTTTGTCTTGTTTTGTCTCTAGGTTTATAATTACAAACTGTTAGGAATGAAAAGTTCCTGTACTCTTCCAAGGCTGGCTTCTCTGGAGTCTCAGTTACTTTTCTTCTGCTTCTTTTGCACAGTTCTTTTCTGTGCTGGGATAGAAGAGATTCAAAATAACACAAAACAACCAAAATCAGCCTTCTTGCCCTCCAAGGGCTTGCCTTAGTCTCTGTTGGCAGGACAGCAGACCCTTAGCAGAGGGAAGCTTCCCAACTGTTGCCTGTCGCTCCCTGCAAGTATCTTTCTGTCACAGTCAGATCTCGTTTTCTGTTTGCTCGTGTAAGAGAAATACAGAAATCCATGGAGAGGAGGTAGGGAGGAGCAGACACGTGGCCTACGACAGTAGCTGGCAATCTTAAAAGGCTGCAGGAGGCACAGTGGGGTTTGGGCATGAGCTTCAACACCTACTGCTGTTGTGTGCTCCTGTTTTGCTGAGTTGCGAGCAGACATCTCCATCACTGGTGTTACGGGAGACGTGCAGCAGATCTGCACCAAGGTGGGTTCCCAAGCCACTGGGGAGGAGGAGAGCGGGCCAAGTCCCCTACTTCTTGTCTGGGGGGTGGAAACTGCCAGGTGACCTGATCGGAGGCCAGGGCAAGAGCAGAAGTGTAGGAACTGGTGAGAAGTGGGCTACTTCTAGCTGCAGTACTGGCAAGGCTTTACCACAGGCCAGCAAAAAAGAGCATCAAAGATTTAACCCTGTTACAGATTTCTCAGCAGAAATGGGTTTTCTTTTCTTATGGAGGAAAATGAAGCATCTGTCAAAGACTTATTTTTGGATTATATATGCAATTTTGGATAAATAAATTTTTTGTTTTGTTTTGTTTGGATGGATTTTTTTTTTTTGTCTAAGTGAAAGATTTTATAAAAGTGGAATGGACTTAGCAGACTCATTATTGTAGCTTGTGTGAACTCGATGATTGTCTATGGAGATCCTCACTTTGACAGGATTCCTGAAAGGAAGTCTTATCTTTTCTGAATGGTGTCCTGATAGTAAATGGTGTTTCAAGAAATCCTGGTTTTGAGACCTAACCTTGGGATTCTTCTCTGCTCTGACATGAATTTGTGCTCCTCAGGCAACTTCTTCACTGAAGATATGTCACAGGGCTGAGCACCTGTCACAGGGCTGCGCTGGTGTTGATTGTGTAGGGCGACCTGAAACCCTGGCCCTGAGACAGAGGCAAGCCAGGATATATTGCTATGTCCAATATTGCTATATTTCCCCTGTTCCCATTGTGGAATGGAGCTGTGGAGTGCTGGGAAGCTCTTCACCAAGGTCTATGTACATCTTCCAGCCCCTGGCTGGATTGTCAGGAGGCTGACCACCCCTCAGTTACGAGATTAGTTTGATTTGTGGTGCAAAGATCAGAAATATTCATGCTTCTTTCAGTAGCTAACCCTTTATATCCAAAGACGTGCAGTTTGTGTTGTTTGAGTGTGGGTGTGGAGGTTTACGGTTGCGGAGTTGATGCTGGAGGCTACGCTGCCCAGTAGCTGGAGGATGTTGTTTCTGAGTGGTGGCAAGCCTGGCCGTTGACCAGAGAGGGCTCAGGAGGTCTGACCTACAGGAAAATTCTCTTGCCTTGTTGTAAGGAATTGATTAAAGTGGCAATTACTTATTTTTCCAAGAGGTGGATGGAGCTGGATGTGCATGTTCTGCACTGTCCTGGCATGCTGTTCTTTGGGACTTGGGCATTTTTAAATCTCTTTTAAAGCTTTTGCATGGGAAGGACAAATGCTTAGTGCACTCTTTAATTTCTGGCTTTTCTAGCAATTCTCTAATCCTTCAGGGCGTCACTCATTTCCTTTACCTTTAGGTATTCTTTTGATCCTTGTAATCAGTCATTTGTTCATCTGGGATGGTGAAGCCTCATTCCAGCTCTGAATTTTTATCTTCTGGTTTTGTTCTCTCCAGTTCCTTTCTTGCATCATTATTTCTGTTTCGAGACCTGACTTCACATCAGTGACTCTGCTGCCCAAATCTTCTTCACCTTTCCTTTATTCTTTGAATGAGACCAGTAGGATAGTTTTTAGGGGTTTATGTTTGCCACTAACCATGATATCAGTCACAATGACTGGTGCTGTGTTCCCTGTTATAATTAGTAAAGGTTCAGACTCAACCCTGTATATACTGCTTCTCTCTGCTTTGATGTAAAATACCATTGGAGTAATTACTCGTGAAAAGCATTTTAAGACTTTTAATCAAGATCAGTTCCCTGGTTGTAGATACTTGGTCTTTTTAAATGTTTTATATTCCCTCTTCCAGGTGATAGTATTTTTTCTACAGGGATAAACCATGCCTTCTGCTTGTCGCCTGTGTTAGAGGATTAAATCTTACGGGTGCATGCTTCTCGTGTTGAGGCAGAATCTCATTAAAATTAAAGGGTTTTACTAAGCGACACCGATCTCATCTGTTTGCAGTAACAAGTAATTGTATATGAAACTATTAATTATCAGGAAACTGCTATGCATGCCTCTAATGCTTCATAGGATTCCCATATTTTGTTTGATTAGATGGGCTGGATAAAGGTTGCACAATGTACTTTCACGTCAGAGTTGGAAAGCAGAGTTTATCTTTGCTTTATTAAGACTTTGTTGATGAAATGTTTTTTACGAGATTACTTGGTAGGGCTTTCTTTGGGTTTTTTTAAGGTTTCACATTGTCTGCCAGGTATTTTAAAAAGCTGTAGAACATAAGTGCATGTGTTGTTTCTCTCATCTCTGGCAACTCAACCAATTTTAAAAGAACTTCACACATCTGACTAATAAACCAAGCTACAGTTTTGATCCTGTAAACACTTACATGTATACATAACTTTATTTGCGTAAGATGTTCTGCTGAAATCCAGTGAGAATGTTCCTGTCAGCAAACTTTTTTTTTTTACATAAACAATCTTGCTTGCAGTGCCAGAGTCGGTTGTATTAAAATTAGCTGGGGTGAATGACGGTATGCCATAGGCAACCAGTTATGATGGGTTTTGAGACTGTTACCATTGGGCACTGTATACTGGGGTGCAGAGACTTTTGGTCCCCTATGGTTGTTCTGCTATATATATAGAGAGCGAGCACTACCGTATAGGTTAAGAAAAACTGCCCGGTATTGCTGCTTTTACTGGCCAATGTCCGCACATCATGATTCAGCCCTTTATTTTTAGCTACCTAATTGCAGCCAACTGCTGCACAGAACACAGATAAGGCAGCTAATTTTAATATGAAAATCACAGTAACATATTGAGTTCATTGTGAAAAAAATAATTCTTTTTTGTTTTCCAGAATTGAAAGTAACTGGTATATTTTTTTTTTTTTTTTTTTTTGTACAAAGGTCTTGTTCTCACATTAAGACTTTATGGAAAAATACACTCAAAGAAGCAAAAGACTTATCTCATTTTTAGAAGAAAGTTTCAGGCATTTCTCACTGTGGGAATAAGAATGAAAGGCCTGGAAGACAAATGTAATCCCAGATTAGCATCCTTTAAAATAATGAGAAGAGTCATCAAATCCCACTTTTCCCACTTGCTGAAATTGTCCCCCTTTCCTCTGATTCAGAGTTGGTCTGTGCACAGAAGCAGCTGTAAAACTGACTTTCCCTACACTGCGTAGCCATGTCAACTGGGTTTTTTGTGTTTAAAGTTAGTATTTAGCTAGTGCTCCTGAATAGTTTTCACGTATATAAGACTAGAACAAAAATATGCATGTTGCTATGCAAAAAAAAAAAAAAAAAAAAAAAAAGAAAAAAAAGAAAAGAAAAAGAACTGAAAAATCAAGGTAAGTTTCAGTTTAAGCTGGATTTGCTGAGTGATGTTGCCCAAAATAAATGCTTTTAGGTGTTGCTCTGCAGGTAAAGAAGTGTGCATTTTATCTGTGCTTGTAAGTTGGTTTTATTCCGCTCATGTTTGTTTTATCCTCATCACTCCAGACACAGTCCCTCTTCTGCCTTTGTAGTATTTTTCTGTGTTATAAAACTGAACACTATGATTCTGTAAATAAAATAAATATTGTAGAAACTGGGTTCAAATAAAAAAAAATGACTGTGTAAAAGAATATGTGTACATTTTTTCTAGTATTTCCTTGGGGATTACAAAATACTATCCTGTACCCGATTTATGAAATTGCCTAGATGGTGTGATCTTTATGTAGAAGCTTTATATTCCTGAGCTGCTATGTGAAAGTTTTGAATTCTTTATTTTTTTGTAAATATATGTCAATATTCTTCCACAAAAATTGGGGAGAAGAGGGTCAGAATGTTGGCAGGTAACTACAGTTACCTCAGTAAGAAACATTTTTAAGAGATAAATTTTTATTTAAAGATGTTGTTTTATTTGAAGACTACAAAGATACTTTTAATGTATTTTATGTACCATTATATTATATTATATTATATTATATTATATTATGTGGAATATTATATTATATTGTATGGAAAGAGATGGTTCTCCTAGAACTGTCTATTCTAACAGTAAGTGGAAAATGTTTTGAATAATTTGCAGGCGGCAGTTCTGATCTAATCTTTATTCTTATAAATCTATGAAGACCTACCTATTATCAAAAAGTTCTTCTGCTATCAAAGATGCCTTATAGAAATACAATTATATAAAGTCATTCCTTATTCCATTTTCATTTTACATTTTGTGACGTACTGGGCCACAGTGCTAGAGTCATCAGAAAGTCATATTTTCATCCCCATAATGTGTAGCGTGCTAATATTTATATAGCTCTGCCCTAACCAACATGTATAGTATCAGTTCATGTGCCTTTCAGAAACTTATTACATGGCTTTTTACAGTTTTGCAAAAATCATATGAATTTGGCAAAATATCTTTCCCATAAATCTATATTTTGGGGAAAAATCTTTGCTTTTCTTGTAAGTCATTGTTAGTTCAGTGACATAACAGATATTAAATTATTTTTGCTGAGAATCAGTGTCAGGCTGACAGATCTATTGTTACTCGAGTCATTCTTTCTAAAAGATTGGTATCATATTAGATTTCAACCAGTGCTCTGAACTTCCCCAGGGTCAACACTGATGGTTCAAATACAGCCCGAGATGGTTATCGAGCATCTCACGGTGACAAGTTACCTAGATTAGGCAATTTGACAAATGATCTGAAATTAGTAGTGGTTATCTCTCATCCTCCTCAGTTACTCTTAGGTTGCAAAATATTCCATCATGTTTACCATATGTGTTACTGCTAAGAGCTACAGCTCAGGTTTTGAAGTCATGATCTTAAAAATCTGCCAATATGACATTTTAAGCGTGCCTCCAAGCCTGCGCTGGAGCCCACCCTTCTCTACCATGAGAACCGATGGGACGCAGACGCAGAGCTCAGCGTGGTGCTCCGAAGACTGCCCAAGCCCCAAGGACATGCTTTATGTACCCAACCAGACTTTTATCCCAGGGTTTGATTTATCCAGGCCAGGTTGGCAAGAGTGTTGTGTTGTAACACATAGAAACAACCACGTTCTCCAGTAAACTGATCATCACTTTCTCGTTGTGCCTAAACCCAGGACCAACAGCAACTTAGGGCCAAAAACAGCAGCAGGATGTGGATGTATGGACTTGGAATTCTAGGAAATAAAATAATTTATTAGTGTAATGTTTTGAGATACCAGCACACTAGTACTTTATTATCAAGAGGTTTTTTTGTTGCTGCTGTTGTATATTCTAAGGAGAACAATGAGATTTCTGTAAAGGAGTTTTTATTCTTGGGAGAAGGTTTGTGAGATAGTATGGGGGAGGACGTGAAATTACTCTCTGAAAATTTAGTATGTAGGTGATGGAGGCTGCTGTTTGGTTTTGCGTTGCTTTTTTTTCCCCCTGAGTTATTGTGGAACTCAAAAGTTCGGTGCTGAATGCAAGATGAGAGCTAAGATTGGGAATAGGCCAAGGCAGACCTTGAAAGTGAAGACAAAGACCCTGTTTATTTCAGGGAACTGTGGGAGGGATTTAAAGACAAGAGACGTGATCCAGAGAGATGGATTAGTAAAATGACCTTTACAGCAGCATGATGAGTGAGGGAAAAAATTGCATTTATCAACCTCAAGGAAAATAATGTTTGAACTAGTCAAGACATGATTTTGATGTACGTGTAGATGAATTTAAGCAATGTGACTACATAGGAAGGGCTGTCTCTTCATGCAGTTGTGCAGAAGAAATCTGTGAGGTTTTGCTATAGCTGGGAGGGATGCCCTGGGGAGGGTCTGAGGTGGTGTCATGGCACAGTTTACAGTCACCACAAAAATAAGTGGTTGCAAATAGCATACTTTTAAACTCTTTCGTGCTTTTTGAAATTTCTTTTATGATAGTCATTGATGGTCCATATTCATCGCACAGAACAAATAGCTTTTGGGGGTGGGGGGGTTGGGCCATTTGCTGTGTTTCTAAACCGTAGTGTTTTTTCTTCAGCCAACCATTGCTTTCTCTTGGTGTCTTTTTGATTTCCTAATAGATTAAAAATGATGCTTTGCTTTTTAGTTGTATATTATCCCCTTTCCAGTTACATGTTTAGTCCTCTTTTATTGTTATACTGCTTCTACTGACTTCAACTTTTTTTAAAAAATAAATTATTATAAATTATTTCTTGGTTGTAAGATTGTGTCTGAATCAACAAGTTGTTGGTCACTTCTTGCTGTTTAATGTTCCCTCAGCTGACTTGGCTGACAGCTGTGATGTACTGGAGAATGCTCCAGTATCTCCTTTCCTAGCTTGTTTATTTAAACTAGCTGCAAAACAAACTGTACTTTTTAATCATTGTGACTTGCATGAATAATATTACAACTATACAAGTCTATAAATGCTTCTCCAAACCTGAATGAGAAAAAAAACCCAGAAACATTGAGGGCCCAATTGACCAAGCCCACTTGTGTTGGTGAGTACTTGAACACGTAGTCCCATCAGTTACTTAGTGAATAAGTGCTTATTAATTGGCATGAAGCTGATCATCTGACTCCCTGCTAGCCTAGGAGACATTGAAAACTTTCTGTGCAACAAAAACTAATGCTGTTCCTCTAATCTTTTTTTTTTTTTTTTTTTTTTTTTTACAGTCTTATGGTAAAGGGGCAAGAAGAAAAAACAGATTTAAAGGATCAGATGGGAGTACATCTTCTGACACTACCTCTAACAGTTTCGTACGCCAGGTATGTGGGTTTTGTCTTTTAAAAGACTGGATGACTTGCTGATGTTAATGTTCAAGTAACTTTTTTTTTTTTTTTTTTTTTGTAAATTGTCAAATCAAAGAGTGATATTGTAGCCTGAGAAATAGCAGAAGTCTCTGCTGGCACAATGAAAAATATTTGGTTGCTATTGTTTTAATCTTGGCAGAAAAATACTTTTTCATTTCTTATTCATTTCCATGTATAGTAGTTTTCACTATTTTTGTTACACTAATGCCATCAGGTGATTAAAGCTAGAGGAGGAGGCGGAGTCTGATGGGAGTGCCTAAAGTGTCAACATTTGGGAGAAAGCATCAAAACCCTACCAGTCCTCAGGGTTTTCCTGCTTAAAATAGTGCTGTACGAGGCAGTGTTAACTTAGATGCTTTCCTCCCACATCCCAGTGTCATTTTAAGGCATGGCTTGGAGGGGAAATCCCTGGCAGCATTTGTCCCCACCACTGATGCTGAAAGGCCTGTGGAGGATGGAGTGGTGCCTACATGTCTCTCCCTCAAAGGGTGAGACCCAAGTGGAGCCTCATGGGGATCCCAGACCTGTGCGTGGAGGGACAGTTCAATCTGGTCAACAGAGGCGACAAAAAGTGCAGGGAAGGGTATCCAGAGCCCAGTGTGGTCTCTGGCTGCAGAACAGTGCTACTGAAGCTGTACTTTTTTGGAAGGAGAATGAGTTTTGATGTGCTTATGGTTGACCAGAATTGGAGACCATGAAGGGTACCCAGAGCATTACAGTGACTGCGCCTGTGCAGACTTTGAAATACAGTTCTTCATGCCCTGCTGATTTAAGCCGTGGTTTTGCAAATGCAGATCTTGCCATCTTTTTGGAAGGGTTCTGGAATTCAGCAGGTTTCATTGCAGTTTTTGGTTTTGCTGTAAGCAGGAACCAGACCTCCTTCTCTACCCGCTTGTCTTGCATGTTCCTCCATCTCAAAACATTTAATGGCTCCACTGCTGTTGCATCGGTTGTATCGGTACACATCTTCTGTTTGCAGAATTCTGCTTTGTCCTGCTGTGAGCATGTTTTGTGGTAGGCTGTGGATTTGATCCCGTCGGGCCCCTGTGATATTTCAGTGTCTGTTGGACATAGGTGTGAAACATTAATTGATCATGGGTGTTTTTCAGTTGCAGTAAACAATATGAAGGTGTGTACCCTGGATCAATAAATTACTTATTTGTAACATTTTGTCCTGCTTAAAAATTCTCTGAAAAAAGCAGTCCAAGTAGTGTTTGGGAGCAGCAACAGGATCTCCCAGTCCCAAGGAATCTTTGTAAGGAAATCTGTGTTGCTGTTTTTCTTAGCTCCTCGTGGATGTTGAATTCAGTCTGGAACATTTTTAGCAGAGTATGAGTGTTTATTTTACACTAGCTGCACACGGTTCTTTGCCTTTCTTGTTTACCTAAATGAAGTCTGAAGTTGGTCTCGAGTATCTCTTCTAGCTGTCATGAGGGGGAGCAGGGCAAAGGGATGTAGCACAAGGAGGTGGATCATCAGACTGTATATGGATGTTGAGGTGGACTCCTTGTAGTCAGTGGAGATCTGTTTGGCTCTATAGACTGTGGGGCATGATTTATAAAATCTTCAAAACAGATATATAAAACAGAGTTGGTGAGCTACAGTCTAAAAGTGCTTTATCTTTCCCAGGGCTGTAAAGGGAGCATAGAGCATGACTACCTCAAGTGTAGATTTTTACAGAAGAGATTTATATATTTCCCTGAAATAAATCCAAATTCAGTAGTTACTCAAGTGATATAATATAAATGACTGAAAAGTGAAATGGGCTTCTGTGAAAAAACAGAGATTTAATAGATTGCTAAAGCAAAACTCAGTTCTGAAATGGTATTGTCACTGAACATAATGAAGGGATGTTAATGGATAAATATGTTATGTGACAATGTCCAAAACAAATTTTAATAAATAAAATCATCACAAGACATTCCTAGTAACTAATGTACATGCAGAGCTGTCTGAGTTGTAGCAGATGTGTGAGAGAAGTGTCTCTTCACAGTTGCTGCTGAGAGTTTTATGTCAGAGCTTGGACAGCATCTTCAACAGGCTTTCCTGCTCTGATTCTCCTCCTGGGACAGCTTGGTTTTCTCCAGCACTAAAGAATTGCCACCAGCCTGAGCAGGGTGCCCAGTGCCCCAGATATTAAAGAGAACGGGTGCAGTCGCTTTCTGCTGGCTCAGCTGCTGTGCCCTTCCCAGAAACTACCCCGGTGCTGCACATTGCTTGTCTCCGTCTTTCTTGGAGGTTGTTTTACATGGTATAAATGAACATAATTGTTTTGCCATAACCATTTATTTGCAGGGGAAAAAGTGACTCCAAGAATTTGGTGTTTCTCCCGAGATGGGAGAAAGCTGCAGAAAAGTAGAGCGGACAACTGAATCCAAACCCAGTAGAACTGATGACGTACCCGTTTATTTTTTGTTATTTTATTTTAGTGCTATCTTAAAACCAGGAAGTCAATTTTTGCTTGGAAAGGGGTTTGTGGGTTTTTTTGGCAGTGGTTTTGATCTAGATGTGGGATACACACAACCTGTTTCAGAAATGTGTATGGTGCCTATAGCTGCCTTTTTTCCCCCTCCGACTTCCTTTCCCCCCCCCCTCGCTTCCTTTCACATTTACTTCCAAACTTGTCCTGCAACTTTTATGTGCATCTCTACAAGTACTTCCTTCTGCACTCAAGAAGGAATCCTGGGATTGTCCTGAACATTTAGTGCCAAGGTCTGCCTAAGTTCCTCATAAAGAAGAAAGAATGTTTGGAAGGTGCTTTTGCGTCATATTTAGCTGGCCTGTCCTTAAACTGGGAGAGCTGCGAGAGGCGTGCAGGTTCTTGTTGTCAGCATCGATGGGAAGTGGACATTTCCTAACAGAGAAATACACTGGTGCTGGATAAAAGACGACAAATATGTCTAGTCCTAAAGAAATGTTATGCATGTGGAAGGCAGTGGAGGTGTTGTGCAAGAGCCAGGATATAGGATTCAGTCTTTTGAATCCACTGAGCCGCTGGCCATTTAAGTTAAAACTGCTGCAGGAGGGAGGGAGTTAGTATCTATTACACACACTGGCAAAGCTTTATTGTGTCTCCATTTAACTATTTCCTTAAGGACGTATGCACCTCTGGCTCCAATATGTACCTGGCAAGTTTCCTGCAATGCATACCAAATGCTATAGTAGTAAAAATTATGCCAACTTAGTTTTATTTGAATGAGAGAGAACAAAGTAACATTTTATTCAAATTGCTTAAATTCCTGCTATTGTATGAGGAGAAAGAACTGCACTCTGCACAGCCCTGTGCGCAACGATCTTTTCCATTTAAATCTGTTTTTCGGAGTGCTGAAATAGAGCAGAGCAGTATTCAGTATTGTTTCTAATGTATATAAAAGAAGCATTAAACCAAAGCAAGAGCATCTATATACATCTAAAATACAAATTTAAACAATGTTATTTTCAATCCAGTTAAACCTTCTCTGTACTGTGAATTTTATCTATTGCTAGAGAGTTTCATTTCTGTCTTTTACTTGTGACACTGTAAAACCTATGAGATTTTAGGAGAATGTTGTGGATCGTGTTCTATTTGATTAGTTTGTTTTGTCTCCAGAATATTATTGATACTGGAGTTTAAAAAAATAACAACAACTTGGCCTTCCTTTCCTTCACCAGCAGCTACCGCTTGACTTTCCAGTAGCAGGGAAGAATATTTTTTTCGCCTCTGTTGTGTTGTGAAGTTGTATTGGCAATTAAGCAGTGCATTTGGAAAGCAGAAGCATCATTACACACCAGTCAGCTCCTAACTGACTTTAATCAGTTGTTCTTTAGCTCCCTAAAGACATTGTATTGTATATTTTCATCATCTTTTTTAAGCTTTGGAGTGATAAGCAGCTTGTTCTTAGGGTTAGCTATGAAAGACTGAATAGGATCTGATCTCTACTTGCTGCCATTTGACTGATGCATAGTAATGATTTTGTTCCCAAGGGTTTTTTTCAAAATACGGATCAGACAAAATATTTTGCTGACAACCCTATGGCACTTCCCAGCAACATTATTTTAAGCAAAATGCATGTTCTGATAGCATTACATATTTTGCAGTTGCCCTTCTGGACCTGTCTTTGTCGAGGTTTTATTTTAAATCCTAATGATTAATCACAGAGGCAGTCTGAGTTGTTGGGATTTTTATGTATTGCAAAGGCAGATTAGATTGTGAAATAGACTGTAGACTATGGACTTGCTTACTGAAATATTTAAGGTTTTACAAATCTGGTTTTTCGCCTTTAAATATTGGCTTGCTGCCTGTTACACTGTGTTCACTCAAAAACACAGCTATAAATAATTATGTAGGGAATTCATTATTCCTCTACTTTCCTCTGAGGATGATTGCCTAGCTGTGCAATTACCTATTGAATTTTATGAATGGTAAAACTAAGATTTGCACTAAAAAATGATTTGAAAATATTGACTTAGTTTTGTTCATAAACATGCCTCTTAATCTTGAGTTCACCAGATAACTGGGCCATGTCAGAAATGTATTCCTCTTCTTTTAATTGCGCCTTTTTTTTTTTTTTTTTCAGATATTGAGCTTAGCTTTCATTTTATTTTTTTTTTTCCTTTTCATGAGGGGAAGAGCTTATGTATGCAGTTCATACATGCAGCCTGCCAGTGAGGTGATGCACTTACAGGCTGAGCCGTGAAGAGCTGGTGTAGAGTGGAGACAGGTATTAGCTTTGGTCTTAATGCCCAGGACTAGCAATCTTACGCAGAAAACCTGCTTATACTTGGTCTGCTAGGACTGTTCCTGCTTCTTGAAGACTATGTGTGAGCACAATTGTGACTAGCCAGAAAATCTAAATAAATAATTAAAAAAAAAGCTCATTTGCAATTTAATATGTTCTTACATTCTTTGCGTGCCTCTAATTATGAGACGTTTGGCTTGTAGAGAAAAAAGGAGCTTTTCAGACTTGCCTTTAGCTTTTACACATAACAAAACGAGGTATGTCAGAAATTTTTAAAGGTATTGTGCAAACACTGAATGTAATACATGAAAATGTATACCTACTGCTTGACTTACTTAATTTTCTCATCTTTTATTTCTGATGCTAATGTCTGGGCATATTTTGTTAGGTTCAGGTTTTTTCTGGTCTGATTCTGCTGATTTCACTAAAAGCCACAGCAGTGATGCTTGTGGCCGGTGCTTGCTATTGTGGTTGCATTGAAGCCTTACGCAAGTGCTACGTACTAGAACATCTGCTGATTTGAAACACATTGAAACTATTATTTTGTGGGTTTTTAATTTGATGGAATTGTGGCATCCTATGTTTTTCACTGTGAATTGTAAGTTTTTGAAGGAAATGTATTGCACTTGGATAAAGCCACCTTACACTGATGTTGGTAGGAGTATGCTGTCTATACTGCCGTGTTCTTCTGGCGCAGGTGGGAGCCACCAAACTTTGCTGTTAAGCCAGCGTGTGACCTTAAATCATGGGCAGGCAATGTAGTTTTGGGTGATGTGCTGTTTGTATCAAGCAATGTTAATCAGTTTTTAGTCAAATCCAGTCAGTCTGTATTTGTTATGATACAAAATTAGATAGTGTCTCTAGAAGTAGTACTAGTATAGGAAAGCAACTATTTTTTATGTATTTTTTGTCACATGAAGTATACCGAGTTCACAGCGGAAGAGTGGGTGAAGCACTTAGAGCAGCGTAGGGATTCATAGGAATATGTCAGTTCAGCTGTTGGTGTAGAGTTTCATTCATGGCTGATATCTCAGTTCCTCAGTGGTGGTAAATCTAGTTACATGGCGAGTGGGAGGAGGACAGCTTTCAGAAGAGGTCTGTATTGGGAGTGTGTGGCTGGAGGAAGGAAGGGTGGAGGGAGGAGAAAGGGACTTCCCCTCTGATCGCAGTTGTGGAGCTGCGCTTTAGGCTCTGTAGACATGGGAAAATTGCATTAGGCTCATTGAGCTATAGATTTCCTCAGCTGTAGTAAGGGTTTGAAAAGTCTCCTTTTTTGGCCTGGAGAGAATAGAACAGATGCCCCTATAAAGCATGGGATTTTGGCACGCATGACCGGAGGGGAGATGGCTGAGAAAAACCCAGCGGAAAGGAAGTTCATTTGCGGACTTCAATTCTTTCATGGGCCCTTTTTTGCCTCAAATGGTTTCTAAGAATAGAAATCAAAACGCTGCCATGTGTTTAAAAAAAACCACATACCCTCTAACCAAAACAAACCGGCAAAACATCATAAAGCTCTTCTTACACGTCTGTTTACTCTTCTTGTAGCAGGGTGTGAGAAAATTACAGGGGGGAACAACTAAATATAATGCTTTATTAAAAGCTGAAGGATAGGAGCCCTCTTTATAGCCTCGAATGGGTGCGTATGTTTGATATTACTTTGCATTCAGCTGAAGTCAACACATCCTTTTCCAAGCAGCAGTGGAAATTTTGAAGATGGGGCTCATATCTGATGGCTGCTGAGATGATTGCCAGTATTGATTTTGAGCTTGCTAAGATGATGGGTGGGTGTTGCGAAATGTCTGAGAGGACATATGTGGCCTCCTGTGAGAAGACGGGGGGAGATGCGAGCCCTGAGGTGGGAGGTGGTAACCCCGCTGGTGGAAGCAGTTGGATCTTCTCCGTTGGCCTTCCCATTGCTGCTGTCTCTTGTGTGCCTCCTGGCTATGTGCTTCTCCTCTGGGTCTATCAGGGAGAGGAGAAATGGGGCTTTCCAGCCGCTCAGGAACTACCACAGCCTGCACTCAAGTTTGGCAGCATCAGATGTGTCCCTTTGTAGCAGGGGGTTTGAAGGGCGCGACAGGACTTGTGCATCCCTGAGCCACGTGGGATTTCTGCAGGAGACAGGGCTCCCTCCATCTGGAGGAGGAGGAGGAGGAAGCAAGGTCTCAGCTGCTCAGGCAGTCAGTCAGAGATGTGAGGGTTTTTTAAGCAGCTAGGCAAATGGATGGAGGTAAAGCATAATCTTTACAACTTTGCTAAAAATACGGTTGAAGACTCTTTCATCATAGTGCGTTGCATAGGGAATGAGCAGAAAGGCTTAAGCCTAACTGTGTTTTTAGGCTTTCTCTTCAGCCAGATAACTTCATGACTGGTGATTGCTCTCTGGCAGTCTCCGTCTTGCAGTTCCGCTAGTCAGAATGTGCTTTGCACGAGCCGAACCTCTCAAAGCTCTGCCGAGAACATCCTTGCCTGTATTTGCCGGTCTTTTGAGGGGGGTATGGTGGGAGCTCCAAGAAAAAAAAAAAACAAAACAACTACACAGTTGTAAACAGTTAAGATCAAAATTAGGAATAGGACTGAATGAGAATCAAGTGTTTTGTTTTATTTTGTCCCCTGCTTCTCCCGAGAAATTCACTGTGGTTTCTGGTTCTCGTGTGCAGCATTGTCTTACTCAAAAGAATAATTTTGAACATTGTGGTGAGATGCAAGGTTTATTATATGCTATCATAGATGTCTTCTAGTTACAGTAAGCACAGACGTGCAAAGTATCTGCAATGGGACAAGGGTTCCGATTCATATATTTAATTATAACTAATGCAAAACCTGTCAAAAATAATTTATGAAGATAAATGCAGTATTTTCACAAATTTTTCTTACAGGCCTATTTAGTTGGCATTGATTTGGTTTAGGTTAGGGTTTTTTAATTTATTATTTTTTAAATGGAGTAGTCCATGGAAATTTTTTTTTCAACGAGGCCTTAAAATACAGGTGTTTTTTTAGAAATAAGATGTTTTAAGTCACTTGCAAAATTCAAGTTGATAATTATATGTAAATGCACTATCAGCATAGCTGCTGACTTAGTTCCTTTTACGGAGAAGTAAGTCTGAAGTGATTTTTGTCATTTTAAATATTGCATTGATTTTCAGGGTTTGCATTGAAGCTGTATGGTTTTGATTGGGAACGAATGCCGAACACAAGAGAACAGTTTGGTCCTCTGTAAAGCAAATGTCATCTTCTGCTCCAAAATGCAAGCAGTTTCAAGGAAAAATAACTGCCGGTTGGCAGATGTGCAGCAAGCTGCTTCAGTTTCTCTCCGGCGTGGAGCCGGGCTGCTCCTAGTTGCTGGCAGGGCTCAGGGAGTAAAGAAAGATTCTTTGCAATTAGCCAGAGGGATCTACTGAATCTTTTCTCTTTCAGGATACCTGCTCAAACTCAGGAGTGTTTGGTTTCGTACCTCACTAAGTAGATATGTTGTAACATATCCAAGTGCCATTGCTGTCCAATTAGTCATGAAGTTGCCAGTTTTATGGGCAGTTGCAGTAGAGAGCTGGCTTCTCTTGGGCTGTGTATTTAGACAATACTTCCAATGCTAATTATCTTCCTGTAAATTTGAATGTTGCTTTTTTTCGTGTGGTCTCAATCAGACTTTCCTTTGCTGGAATATCAGGTTCATTGAAAAGTTTGGTGCTCCACTACTTCTAAAATGAATTGTAAATCTCCTAAGGAATTTACAATAAAGCTTTCTTCTGGGTATTGAATTGCGGAGTGACATCCATGTGAGCACAATTAGTGCGCGTTGTTTTCACTGACGGTCACATAATTTAGTTCCCAACTATGTTTGGCCTGAAAAATAGTAGGACCTGAAGCAGTCCTATGTGTATGGAAAACTGGAAAGCTATCCTTCCTTAAAATCTGATATTGCAGAATATCTGAATTCTTCCACCTCTGCCAAAGGAGGTAATTTATAATCCTGTTGAGAGGCATAGCATTAATTCTAAGCTCCACATAAACCTGTAGTCTCCTATATGATAAATGATTGTCATCAGATGGTTTACTCGTAGGATAATCAAGTATTGGGTAGGAAAGAGAAAGAGTGGGGAGCTGAAAGAGAGGAGGATGGGCAAAGTGAAAATGGGAGAAATAGATCTATATATGCCTTTGATATCTTTCCTCCTCTTGTCTCCAGTGGTATTTTTGAGTTTTCAGCTGTTATGTGGATTGAACCAGAAAATATTTCTGAAGTCTGGGAAGGCTGTTACAGGATGAAAACTAGACTTCTGCTTTTATGCCGAATTAGCTTGAGATGCTGTGTCTTTTATGTTAGAAGTACAGCTTTAAACCATGGTTGATCAAGGTCTGCTTATCAGATTCTGCTTTTGGAGGGACTGAGTTGAAGGCAGGCGCCGTTATTCCTGTAGAAACAGTGAAGCATGAATAGCTGGGTTTATTTTTCCTACAAACTATGAAAATTATAGTATATATTCAGTAATCTCCCCTTACTACTTTTCTAAAAACATGTTATTGCACGCGTAGCTCTCTGAAAAATAAATCATTCTTTGTCCACCTTATTTGACCTTATTTACTTTTTAGGAATTCTTTTGAAAACAGTAATGTGTCAAGGAAATGTTTGCTTATAATAAGAAAAGTTTAAAGATTATTTCAGCCTTGTCCTTGAAATAATTGCCGAGGAAATTGCCAGAGTTAGTTATAGAGTATAATCAGAAGTCAGTTGGTTTTACACATCTCTTTCCAACATTAGCTACAATTTATCCATCATCTGCCATTTATACCGAAATGGAAATAAGATGTTTTCCTAAGCTGCTTGTATTGTTAAATAACATGCTAAAATAATATGTTAAAATAAAATTTCCTGTGCTTAGGAGAAATACTGTTTGCTCAAACTCCATCAGCAGTTTGAAGATATCAAAGGGCAGAATTTACAAAATCTTCATGTTCCTGTTATTATCTGAGAAAAATGAACAATATTTAAAATGCTGTTACAGACATGACAAAGAAATGAAAGCACATTAATAGATTTCACCAACTATGCTCTTACTGTACTTTGAAATCTGAATGTAGAAAATGAGTCAACACCTTATATAATAAATGTGTGGTGATAAACTGTGGTGTTGAGATAAAGCCTCCGAATGAGATGACACAGCCAAGTGGAAGAGAGACAGCATCAGTTTGAGGCCTAAGCAGCAGTGATTCATTGGAGATAGTCTGGAAAAATTGGCAGTGCTGTGCACTTTTTTTATGGAAACAACTTAACTCTGGAAGGTTTAAGATTTTTCTAATCTTACTTGATTAATTGCTCATAAGCAAGAGCTACTTAGACCAATACTTAAACTTTTTGCACAGTGTTCAGCCTACATATGATCTTTATTTATTGTAGAAAGACTGCATGTGATTTAAAATAACTTGAATTTGCGTTGTTAGGTAAAATATCACTGAAGGTTTTGAAGAGAGAACCTGCTTGAAGGTTATAATGCTCTGTCAGCAGTTTTGCAGAAAAATTTGGGATTACTTCCCATAGGTAGTGTTTGAACTTCAAGAACACCTATACACGTTAGTGGTATGCAGTCTTTATTGGAACCACTGCTTATATCTGTGTTTAAATTTTAAAGTGCATGCTTTGCCACTCTCTCAGCAGCGCAGCCCTGGCTCGCTGTGGCAGTCGAAGCCAGTCACTCTGCCCTTGCCGTAGTGGGCGTGAGGAGGGCTGGTGCCAACCAGCCAGCCACGGGTTAGGTCCTGCTCCCTTCCTCTACTCCGAGGCGAATCCGCTAATACCCATTGTGTGATGCTCTGATGCCTCTCTCTCTTTGTATGTTTCCTAAAATCTGTAGTTAAACTAGCTAGATGATTTATTAATGCTGTATTAAAACTTATGTATTGAAAGTTTTCTGTTTACCACGAAACATGCTCTTTCTTAAACCTGGGTGACTAATTCTAAATCTCTTGGGCTCAGAGACAGGCTAGGGAGCAGTGCTAGTGAGTGGAAACTGTGCGGGGGGAACCCCACACGTCCAGAAAATGTGTGATCGCCAGGTCCTTGTCAAAGCTTGGGGTTCATACAGGCCCGTGTCCAGGGTTTTCACTGAGAGATGCAGAGGATCTGCTCTGCACTTTGAGGTATCTAATTCCCATGTGCACTAAACTGGAACTCGTAATGAAAAGTGTTATCCTTGGGTCAGGTCTACAAACTCCTGAACTTCTGCATGAACGAGCAGGTCTTGTTAGGAGGCTACCTGTGAAGAAGATGAATTTAGAGGAGTAGTCTGATGTAAGACTTTTTTTTTTTTTTTTTTTTCCAAGAGGACAGTGGTTTTCCTTTTCCAGTCCAGCTCAAGAGTCTCATCTCAACCCATTAGACTATTTTGTGTTTCTTCATTTTTGCTCAACTATTTTTTTTTTTGCATCTGCCTAAATAGCTTGTCAAATAGACACAACTATCATAAATCCTGCAGAAACCCTATGAACAGATTATGTGAGTGTCTTGAAAAAGAGCCGAGAAATGTCATCTTTCTTCCAGTGGGGCTGGATTCTTTTATTCCCACTCACAGCTAGCATCTCTGGTGGCACACTTGAAAATGAATAATCTAAGCCACAGCTTAAAAATGTAATAAAGGATTGAGAAGCAAAGCATATTCTGTACACTGTCTGTATTATATCCCCTAAAAACTGTTTTCTTTATATGCAGATAATAGCCATTAACTGTTTATGAGCCACATAATTTATTACAACCTCTGGTGAGAGATATTCCCTAATTTACAATAATTTGTTAAAGGTTTGTTGGTTGACTGCTCCTGAATTATGAAAAGAATATTTTTCAAAATTTACATCTAAGGTTTTTGTTAGTCTGCCTGGTGTATACATCCTGTGTTAACTGGTGGACTCACAGTCATGATGTGCAGTAAGTGGCTTCATGGATGTGGTACTGACTAATAGGTTCAAGACACTCTGAGGGACTTGTCATCTTGGCAGGTGAATGCTTCAGAATGCTCACAAATCCGTCAGGTCAGTGTAACGATTTATGAGCTATTCTTTACTCCATCAAAGTCTTGACTCCATTTCTAAAAGGAATGGAGTTGTATTACCTAATAGTTCTCTCATATATCCTTAAAAGGTCACTGTTTTGGGGGGTTTTTTTGTTTTTTTTTTTTTTTTTTTTTTAAACCCTCTTGGAACTTGGCAAAGTTTTCTAGGAGGAAATAGTAAATTTGGAAAAGATAGAAATGATTCCTTTGTTGTCTGCAAATTAGCTTTTAGATCACTGTTTCAGAGATCCTTGTCCCTTATTTCTAGAAATCAGTTAACTTTCTTCAAGTATCTGTAGACTGTCATCATCTCAGACCGATGGGTATGTGTTATAGTTATACTGGGATAGCTTACATACACCCTGCCTATTTCCACCTCACTTCTTCTATGCTTTTTGAAGACTGATGTCATAAATAAGTTTTCATTTAAACACTTATTGATTCCAAAAGAATAAAAAAATGCATAGCATTCATCTCAGACCAAAGAAAATTGCACTTACAGTTCTCCCTAGAACTTGGAGACTTCCTCTGAATCCGTCAGGACTGTGTAGTTACAAATGTTGGTAGTTCTAGAAATCTTGCATACTTCCAGTTTGATCGTGAACATTTTAAGTAGAAAAGTTTTTTTCTATGGATGTATATATAAAAGTAATATATATAAAATTTATATGTATTTTATATGAATCTATAAATCTATATCTATGTATATACAATGACCAAACTCCTGGCAGGCTCAGGTACACAGCAGGGTCACATTTTTTTCTTCCTGCAAATTTTCACTGCTCAGAGCGCAACTCAGAACTTACTTAATTGGTCCCCATTATATGCCTGAAAGTCAACGTGGTGAAATCCTGAATATGGCGTTTAGTCTGGTATTCTTCTTTCTGTCAGAAATTGGCTTTCTACTTTGGCAAGATTTGTCATGTCACTACAGAGCTAAATCCTTACACTATACTCAGGAAATCCTTTGGTCGTCTTTGACATGTGATGTCATGCACTTTTTGTTATGCTACACCCTGAGCTTTCTCACAAAGCAGAGTCAGCTAAATCTAGGGATTATTTGCAGCATGCATCAACTGTATCTGCTTTGGAGAATGTCCTATTAGTTCTTCCAGAAATGGTAAATGGAGCCCAGAAACACAGAAAAATCTGTATCTTTGGTACTTCATCTCCTGCTTGTAACTATAGCTATGGATGTTTCATTGTTGATGTGGGGAAGCAATTGTGGATGACTTTAGCTCAGGCTTTGTGCATTTAGCTCAGAGTTATTAATCACCAGGGGAAAGAGAGAGATGAAATAATAACATAACCCTCTGCTGCAGTATTTGCTTGATTAAAGGAAAGAGGAAAAGTTCATCCATGGGAACAGGTAGAGTCTGAGGTATTATAATTTTGACAGATCTTTACTTCATTTTTGCTTTTATCGCCTCTGCAGAACAAAAGTGCAGAGCTTCCCCCCCTGGTCCCAGTCATGAAGGGAGTCAGTCCTCTGGGATGGTTCCCTTGGGGATGCTCTGACCCAGATCTCCTTTTACTGCACTCCTGGCTGAAGACTGATGTTGTTCAGAAGGTGGCATCAATCTGCACCATTATGGTAATTTTTGTGCTGTAAAACTCTAACCTGTTTAGGCTTCCCACTTATGTTGGTTCTGCAGGCCATTTACAAGAAGAGACAGACCTTGGCTCTATGAAACGGTTAACTCTGCTGTTTCCAAGGTAGTTTTAATTTTCTATCATTGGGAAATTTGTGGTCACTCAGCTTACAATTCGGGATCAATTTACGTATCGGAAAAGGAGAGTTCTTCATTTAGACATTGAATTCCTTCCTCTTATTGCCTCACTATTTGGTAGACATGGGACTTGGGGGAAATCCTATTCCTAGCTTATACAAAACTTAAACAGAAAGTTTCTAGGCAGACTTTCTTGGCAGCACACATAAGATTTTATTTTTCATGTTAGAAAAGTTCACTGTATTTATAAGACTGGTATTATTCATGGTTTTTCAGAACACATACTTGAAGTCAAGCAGCTGCAACTTACAGTTAATTTGGCTAGCATTTACCTCTCTGCTTACGCTGAGTATCACTCAGGGATTTTTCTCTACTAGCTCTTTATAAGGCTTTTTGAAAGGTCTCACCAATGTGGTTCTGCCAGCTATGGAACAGGATCTTAACTTGGTCGTATTTGTACTCATGGGCTTTCCTTTCAAGTCTGTTTAACTGTGTATGCATCATGACATTTTTCTGTGAAAGTGGTATTTTAATGGTCACTTAAGAGTTGGAAATACAATAGCCCTTATACTTCCAGTAAGACAGGATGTCTCAAAATACATCATTGGTTTTATTACGTAAGTCATCCCTAAAGCAGAACACTACCAAAATCTGAAACTTGTATAAAACCATCTCTTCCAGCTTGGGAAAGTGCTTCTCACTGTTTTGCCCTTGCCTGGTGAGAGTGTTTGCCAGCCGCTGGGGCAAGGGGACACCCCTCAGGCAAGCGAGCGAGCTGCTGAAGGTTAATTTACCAACGCTGGCAGCTACCAGACTTGCTGGTGCTGGCTTGCTGGGGCAGTGGGACCGCGCAGGCTGCTCAGCCTGCTGTAAGGGGAAGGGTCTGGGTGCTGCGTGCCAGCAGGTCTCCTCTGCGGCCCCGGGTGGCCAGCCCAGCAGTCAGGAGCATTGCTGGCACGCCATTTCAGGTCAAGTGCTGCATGCTGCTTCTTGGCCACCAAGGACCATGGGAGTAGCCACTTGGATGTATGCTGTATACACTACAGCCAAGGGCTGAGGAGTGTGGTCGAAGACCCTAACGTGCCAAAACCTGTCGAACTTGGACACCTTAGTCCCTCTGGTTTTGCCCAAACTGTGGGAAGCCCCTAGGTTTGGAGCATACCTGTACTGTGACAAGCAGAGGTGTCTGTGGACACCATTGATTTTTCCTCACCCCTACACTGTAGTTTCCCTGGAAGGAAACGAGCTTGCAAGGAGACCCAACCTGCTGCGTGTTCCCAGAAGGTTCTGAGTTTGGGCAGTGGCTGGGCCATTCTCTCCCTGGGGCTGCAGGACATTTCTCCCACAGGTTCACACCTGTCTCTTTGGCATGGGCATCCCCAGCTACTAAAAGGAGAGATCAAATCCTGTTTTGAAAGACTGTTTTGACAAAAATAAAAGCATTGAAAATGCTGAGGTAAGCAGGTGCTCAGTATGAGATAGGTCTGGAAACAGGCAGAAATGGAAATGAAGTTAATATATCAGTGCAGAGAGTAATTCCCAGCCTTTGTAAGCAGAAAACCCAGAATACCAGGGTGAATGAAGAGAAATTTTCCCACTGTGCCTACAAACATTTTGTACAGCCCATTTGCTGTATAGAGTATACTAGGGATTTCTGAATAGAACTGATGTATCTGATTGCTAGCAGTCTGTTGTTTGTTAGGTCTCTAGGCACCATAAATGAGGGTGACTGAGGCATTTGGATAAACGTTGCTTCTTCCTTATATGGTACATCCTTACCATCTAAGAGAGTATTTGTTAATTACTATCCGCTTTGCAAACTTGTCTGTTTTTTCATGAGAAGACAGGGTACAATTTGTACTATTCTATTTTAGAATATTTTTTTCTTGCCTTTATCTTGCTTTTCTAGGAGAAAAGGAGAACCTGATACAAAGTCAACCCTTACTGTTGCTTAGCACATTTTGTATGCCTCCAGTGGATGCTGCTGGCGTCAGCCAAGGCAGAAAGTGCCGTTTGAGCTCTCACCCAAGCTAGCAGCATTCCTGTGCATGCTTGATGGTTATGGAGACAGACCAGCTCCTCCAGAAGTTGGTTTGTATTGCCTAAATTAGTCTTCTGCTCTGAATTACTCTCCAGAATAGGGTAATTGTAGTCCCACTGAGTACAGGGGACTCAGCTTTCTCATTTAGCTGCCTGCAGTTGGTTGCTGCGAATAGTCTCTTTTGCTCATACCTGTATCTGATGGTCAGACTTTCTTATCAGTTGATGTTTCTGCAGCTGTTTAGCATTATTAGCACCTCTTTAGCTATTGAGCACAGATTCAGTACACATTGCTACAGTGTTTTCTGTGTCTATGCAGCTTGCTTATTTCTATGGAACCTTTTTGCATTTGTTCTACTCTATTGAAATCATATGGTCTATACCTATGGGGTGTAGAATACAGCAGCACATAAGCTGTTTTTAATTTTATTGCTGTTCTGCATTTAAGAGTGACTCATTGCTGTGGAGATTGAGTTGATAAAACATTTGCACATCTCATTAATCTAATACTGTAATTCCCAAGAAACATTATAGTGAAAAAGTCTATTGTTCAGATGGTGCATGGTGAGCTTTACTTTATTGATAATATCATGGTCTGCATGTAACAATCCTAGATGCAATTTTCTAGCAGATGAAAATACAATACAAGGACTCCTTTACAGAATCCAAAAAGTGATGTCTTGGAACTCAGACCTCAGGGAGGTCTGAACATTGGATCAAGAGTTTTAAAAGGCTGCAGTCTAAGTCAGTTAGTCATACCATTCATTGTCATTAATATCAACCTTGGTGCTTTTCTGAGCAGTGACATTTTTCTTTCTTTCTCAATATAAAGCTTGGAAATTGGTGACAGCCACCTTATTCAGCAAGAGTTTGGTTTGAGAACTATTTTAAAGCTCTTATTTTGTGTAATGGTAGTCCATAAAGTGATACAGAATAATAAAACAAATGTAAAACCTCAATACAGCCTTGCTCCCCTGTAGTTTTACGATTCTCATTTAAACAAGAATTTTAATGCAGAGCATAGCTAGTGATCTAATTTTTAAATTCTGAGCACTTGATTGATTATCTTCTTGTTTCACTGACTATTTCTTTCTACTTTGTCTCCGAATATTCTGTCTCAGGTCTCCCCTACTTTCCTCCTCCAAAAAAAACCCAAACCAAAAAGAGCTAATGAAAAGTCCATACAGTCTATTTTTGCAGTATAAAAAATTCTGAAAGTGAGGAGAAAGTGAAGATAACTTGCACCTTGGCAAACAATCATTGCCAATATTAATTGTAACACAATGTGCCTATTGCAGAAACGACAAGCAAAAAGTAGGAAGCAAAACTAGGGGAGAATCCACTGGAAAACACTTTACTCTAGTCAAGCTTCAAACCTCTCACTTCAAAGACAGTAATATTAGGCCAGGCTTAGGAGAAGCCTATTTTCCTTGGTCTGGGCAGCCCGCCTCCACATGAACTTGAACTCTCCCTATCTGGAACAAGAGCTTGGTGTTTGCTGTAACATCCTTCATGTTGAGTGTTAGATTTTGCAGCATTTTTGTATCTTCTGGGAGCAATAACTTTTGAGGTAGTCAAGTTGTTAGAATAACATACCAAGGATGAAGATTTGTACTGTGGTAAAATGTATAGGCAGTGTGCAACTTAAAACCAAATTACCTGGTTGTAATATATATATATTTTTTCTGCTGTAAGAAAATAGCATGATGAGGTTCATGTGCAAGCTGAAGAGCTTCGGGGTTTTTTTTAAGTTATGCATAGTATGTGTGTATACGTGTTTTATTTTCTGTTTCTCTGGAGGACATAAAAATAGTTCTGTTGTCCTGAAAGTTCTGGGCAGGCTGGTGGGCACCTGATGTGTGAATTTTCCCCACAGTTTCTGGAGGGCAATGTTCCCTGGGTCACAGGGATTTTTTTTTTTGGCTCTTGTAAATGACATCTGCTCTGTTCAACGTTGTATTCATTCCAGGGACTCTCTGTTTATTGCAAGTACAAGACTAGGCACGAAAACATCAATTTAAGAAATATTTCTTTAGCTTCCTATAACTTCAGGTTTTGACCTACAGTATTGGTTGGAGAGCATACCTACATGCAGTCCAATCTAGTAGATGGTGTTTTATCACATCTTGGTTCAAGATACAGAAATATAAATGAGCAAATGAGCAACAGGTAAACTGTATGGACATAATTACCTGTAATTAATGAATTTTTAGATACCCAAAGACCACGAACAACCTTGGATATTTCCCCTACAGCATGTCTCCATTGTCTGCATGGGGTTCTTAACCTCTAGGCTAAGATAAATGCCAAAATAGTCAACTTTTATCTTTTTGATTTTTCTGTCCAAACCTTTATTCTTTTTCACAGCTTAAGACATAATGTTGGTCTGTGGATAAATTCTAGTAAATGTTGTCCTGAGTAAAACAGGAAAATTTAATCAGAAAGTTATGTTCCAAATGTTAGCAGCTTTTTAGTAAAAGACAAAAAGGAAATATACCATCCTATATCTTGCTTAACTACCAAATAAACCTTATAAGAATAAATAATTTTAGGTATGTTTGTAATATATGTTAGAAAGAGCAGATTTTATCCAAGCTTCATTGTTTTTAAATTTCCATAGAAATTTCTTTTTTAACTGGGATTAGTAACATCCTTTGTGTGCTACCAGCAGTAAAATACATAATCATTCTAGATTGTGTTGGACATACACTTTCACTGTTCTCTATAATATTGATATGAATTAGAATAGGCTGTTTTCAGAATTCTTTGGAAAGTACATCTTCTTGGATGTTTTATTTCCTTTTTTTTTTTTTTTTTTAAACTTACAAGATGTATGGTTATATAGTGATATTTCTAGTATTGGGATTTGTCTTTGTGTTTCCTCAGATATGAAAAGTCTTTCAGGCTAGATTTATATAACACCTTTTGTTCCAAATATCTTGCACATTCTTTAAAAAAAAAAAAAAAAAACAAAAACCAAAAACCAGTGTATTATTACCCAGATGATTAAAATGTGAATTAAATATGCTTTGATATTGAAGCAGCTTTGGTTGAGGCAATAGGCACCTACCACACATTTGGGAGCAAGGAAAATTGTGAGAGGTGTGAAGGGGAGTCAAACATGGGGGAAGCATGGGTTCTCGTGCCACTTCTTTGGTGTCCTACAAGCGTGGGGCCAGCTCTGTGAAGAGCAAGTTGTGGATGGGTGTCCAAGCAAAGAAAATGTTTTCTTCGGCCTGAGAAGCCAACAGGAGTGTTTTGTTCATAGCCTCTATCGGCATACGTGCGGGGCGTCTGTGTCAGGCTGTGGTGTCTGCTCAGGGAGTGAGGGGGCTCTTCTACTTGTGATCCTGTTAATTGTGTTAAATGAGCAAGCAGGGAGGGAAAAATATGAACTGCTTGAACAGCTGACAGGAGCATTCAGTATTTAATATCCTTATCTGCCCAGAAATTTAAGGATTAGAGAGGCACAATTTGTTACAGCCATTTTTCCCTCTTGGAGTTGTCATCTGGGCTTTAAGTAATGGATTATTTTGAGGAGGAAAAAAATGCCTTGAAGACACAACTCACTGCCCTCACAAACGACTTTATATCTTTTTTCCATGTATGTTTGAATTATTTATATCAGAGATTCTGAAATAGTGTCTTCGTACAAAAGCTGTAGGAGAGTATTGCAAAGGCTGCAAGCTTTTGTATTCATCAGTGTGAATTTCCCTGATCTTGATGAAATGCAGACTTAATAGCCACAAGTGATCACTGCTGTATTTTGGGGGAAAAGCTCTTACCCTCTTGAAGCAGAAGCAGCCGATGCCATGCAGCAACCAGTGTCACAGTTCTGCATGGGCTGTGAGCAGTTGTCCTGTTAAACGGAGTGGAGGTAGAGGCAGCGGTTTGCAAACTATTACTTTCTACTGTTAATCTTTCTTTCTGAGGCCTATTTCATTTTATAATGTTTTAAGCTATTGGTATTTGATTTTTATCCTGTGGCTTAAAATCTAGCTACTATGTTAAGAACGGTAGTTAGCGCAAGAAGTGTCTGTCGTTCACTGAAGAATCTAAATTTTAGATTCTAAAATCTAAATCTAATTCTAATCTAAAATTTTATGCATTAAAAATTATTTTTAATTAATGAATAAATACATATTTATTCAAAAGTAGAGGGGAAAATACTGTTTTATCTAGCAGTGCTCTCCAGCAATTCTACATGAAGCTTTACATGTTGCCCCACAGTTGCTGTGCTCCAGGTCTTCCCCTTGCTGCACCATACCACGATGTGTTATCCATCTGTTTCTGTAGTTGACAACATACAGCTATTCACAGAATATTGATCAAATTAATGACATTGAGTGGTTTTTGCCCTATAAATAAATTTAGTATATCTTTAATTCTGGAAGTATGTTTTTTTCTGTTTCTTACACAAATCTTAGGCTAGTTCTTTTGTTGTATTCAGCCTGTGGCATCATCTGGACTTTCCACTCCTATCTAAAGATGCTAGCTGTTATGGTAGACTACCAAAGGCTGCCACTACTTTGTAAAGGTGATTGATAAACATATTTTATTTTTATTCTTACTTTTGTGGAGGTTTTAGATACACAGACCATCTCTAGTCATGATGCTTTTCAATTTATGGTTTGTTTTTACTTAAGGAGAAAGGAAACCAAATTCTATAAGAAAGTAAAATGTTCTCTTTGCTGAGATCAAGGTGCATTCTATCTAATATATTATGCAGCTTTGTTTATGTGCTTTGTTTTCTAAATTGTATGTGGTTGTTTCCAAAAGTAAGCAAAATTGGATGTGAATTGGAATACCAAAATAAAAAGGATGAGGAGTTTTAAGTTTTCTTGATAATGTCAAAAGTTAACAATAGGTATCTGTTTTTACATATGGAAGGAATGACCAAAAATATGATTTGATGCCATTACTATTTATGAGACCAGGTGGCATTTTTTCTTGGTCCTTGCAGGAAGAAAAAAAAAAAAAAAAAAGAAATATCCTACTTTTTTCATATTTCTGATACAGATTCTGAGATATTTAACTGCCTGGACAATTTCTGAAAGGCAATGAGACATGTGCATATTGTCCTGAAGAAATAATCATGGACTGACTAAAATGTAACCTATGTTAGCTTGTTTTATTTGCATGTTAAGTAATAAAAAAAATTATAGTATTTTGGTTTACTATCTGCTAGTCTACGTGCGTTGTTTAATAAGCTCCCAGATACTTCCTCTTCTGATTAATCCTACAGGAAAATATTTAAGCACTATTAGCAATATTGCTAATAACTGATAGTACTGACTCTATTAAGTTGCCAAAGTACTTGTATAATGAGAGATCATTTGTGTAACTTAAGTTTTTTATACATATGCTTTCAGCTTAACAGATGTGGCAAAAAGAGACTTTTTTTTTTTTTTCCTAAAGAGTCAAATGATATCTGTTTTTATTGTGATTCTGGTAGTTCAGAAAAATGGTAAGGAAATACAACCAATTGATTAAAGTCACCAGCTTTTGCCCTTTGCCTTTTCTATTTGCTCTTTTCCTTCTTCTTTTCTGATATTACATATTTGGTCACATACTTTCAACAGGTAATCCCCTTGGCAGAAGCTTTCATCATCTTCTACTTAAACTGGATATATCTAATTAGCAAATTCCTGCTATAGCATCTTGTGTTTGATGTAACACTAAATTGAACACCAACTGGGTAACTCTCCTTCATGTTACTTGTGTTTGAGCCTGAGAGCTCCAACACTGTTGCGGGTCCCATCACACTAGACAGAGTTTGGTATGAAGTGTTTCATAGAACCATAGAATAGTTTGGGTGTGAAGGGACCTTTACAGGTCATCTAGTCCAACCCTGCTGCAATGAGCAGGGGCATCTTCAACTAGATCAGGCTATTCAGAGCCTCATCCAACCTGACCTTGAATGTTTCCAGGGATGGGGAATCTATCACTTCTCTGGGAAACCTGTTCCAGCATTTCACCACCCTCACGGTAAAAAATTTCTGACTTATATCTAGTCTGAGATGTAGTTTCGTTCCCATCTGCTCTCTCTGCTCTTGTGGATACTTGCACATTGGAAGAAGTTTGTTCCCAGTTCTGTTCCTGGCCCCATTTCGGGGTTAGTTTGAACTCTAGGGCTGGTTACTGGAAGCTTTAAAAAGATGCCTTCGAGCACACAGGCATCAATGAACTGAAGCTCAGTAATCCTGAATCATTTACATCAGTTACGGCTCTGTCTCACCACTGCAGTGCCTAGAGCTCTCTTCTCACAGGACCCACTGCACTATTTTTCACCCATAAGTCACTTCAAAAATAATTCCTTCAAGTAAAATGAAATCTAATCTTTAATAGATACAGCTCATCAGCAGAGTAAAAAATTGCTTAGAGTAGGTATTTCAAAATATGACCATTTTAAAACAAATGTGTTTCTTGTTTTATTTACTTGCTGGGAGCAGGGTTCAGGTGTCTGTAATCTCTCCCTGGCAGAGCCGATGCTATCGTTACCAGGGCGCTTCTGCAAGGAGCGCTCGTCCTGCCTCCGCACCAGGGTGAGCGATGGAGTCGGTTCTTGGAGATGAGACACAGGGCCCAATGCCTGACAGTCTGCAGGAATCAAATATTTCAGACTTTGCAGAGGACACGCTAAGTCTTAGACCCAAGGATGAGCTGGAAACAATTCCTGTGGAAGAAATTCAAGGCCTTAAACCTGAGGACTTGCAGGAATCTGCTCCTGCTGAAGCAACACAGGACACTAAACCTGAGACTGGGCAGGTACAACAAAGGGATGCTATAGGTTAAAGATTCGGGATGTTTTTATGGTTACAGTAATATATTTGTTAGCAATTATAAACTTACAGTTTTCTCAGTTATGCTTGAGAAGGCTTGCTTGGGTTTCACACATTCAGCCTTTCTGTAGAGGTGGGATCCGTGAAGCCCCAGCAAGGTCTGTGGTGCAGGGCTGTTCGGCGTGTGCCATGCAAACCTGTTTGCCTTAGCTGGGCAGAGGGAGTTTCGGTATGCTGCTGTCATCTTTGGGTGGACTGAGTGGAATGACAGTATTTGTTGCAAGCTGACCTACATAGCTAACTTAAAGGTATAACGCTGGGCACTATCCACAGTGGGTAAATTGAAGCTGTCCTCCTATGAGGTGAGCTTTTGTGCACAATTTGAAATTACTGGCCTCTGTTCGGAGTGAGGCTAACAATGTGATTGTTTCTATCTGCAATAGCCATTGGTTTCTTGGTGGTATTGTGTTTCTTTGAAGAAAATTGCACTTCACAGTGCCATCACACAGCTCAAGGACATACATGCATGTTGGGGCCTTCAAGTACAGCAAATGTAAAGTAACCTTTCTACATTGGAACAAACTTAAAATCTTTTTCAGTGTTGTTCCTAACAAGGGAAAAATAAGATGTTGGGAAGGAGAGACAGGCTTTGATGAACAGTCCTGGTGGTCTCATCCGTCACTGCAGCCCAAGTCCTTGCTTTTCCATGTTGCAGGAAGCAGACATGTCCTAAACAAAGGACTGTGTTCTTGCCCCAAAATTTTCTCCTCTTAATGTCTCTCTGCAAAGTTTTCCCATTTGTGTGAACTGTTCAGCACTCACTGCAGCAGGCAGTTGAAACATCTCCTGCGCTGCAGGTGAGTGTCCCACCCAGCAGGCTGGCAGGTCCGTATCTTTTCCTCCGAGTCGGTTGTCCAAATCTACCAGAAGTCAGATCTCAGCTTGGCTATCTACATCCTGCATGGGTGTCTTTTTCTTCCCTGAATACTTGTTTTGTGATGAGTGTTTTATTTTGGGGGGGTTTTTTGTTTTTTTTTTTTTTTTTTTAAATTGAAATTTTCACTAGAAGTCCTATCCTGAACTTGAGAAGTCTGTTCCAAAGAAACTTTTGTTAAAAATAGCATATTGTTACAAAAAGTCTGCACTGACAGATTGACTGCTTTTATCTACAGTGTCATTCTTTTGAAAAACTCTTAATCAAGAAATGTTAGGAAGAATTCCTTGTCAGAATGAAAAGATGACTGTTGTTTCTGGATGAAAGAATACTTAATAATACAACAAGAAAATTAACAAGTGTCTGACATTATAACAATTCAGGAATCTGAAAATGTTTTTTACAGAATGCCTTGACTCTCTGTCAGAAAAGTCTTCTGATGTCGAGAGGGTTTTTACTTTTTCTTGTTGAGGGTTTGTCTGAGCTTTAGAGAGAAGGGTCAGAGTGGGATGGTAATCCCACTTAATCAATGTGACATGAAAAAACTCAGTTCAGTACTAAAATTTTGAAGGATAAATGTTGCTGAAACAGGACTTGTTTTCTACTTCTAAAAATGATTTCTTGGTATGAGCAGACTTCACTCAATCTTAGCCTTTAATCTTTGATTTTCCTATTTGTCACATATCTTGATTATTTACTAAATGAGAATTTTAGTCCATCTGTCAGTGTGAGGGAATTCCTTAAGTTCTACTTTAACAGTGCATCTTTTTATCCAGGTAATATTTCTATAAAGCATTAGTAATGAAATGTGACAATATTTGGTCATTATTATGACAGCCATCTAGTTTTGCTGTTGCTTACATCAGTTGCTCACCCTACCATACATTTTGAGCAATTTTGCAGTTTTCACCTAAATTGTCCCGTAGTAACCCACAGAAGCACATGTGCCATAGTTAGAGCTCTGGTTTTGGTATGACACATACCACATGCTGCCACATGTTTGCACTTAGCATTGCTGAATGTAAGAGTGGGCTTGATTAATGAGCAATCGTGATCCTATTACATGTGTCCTACATTCTTCAGGCGGGTTTGTAAAGCTGAATTGACAGGAAATAGGCCGCGATGCATGTCTTCAAGTCAGGAAAGGACAAGGGCTATTTTCAAAACCTTGTGATTCAATCTTGGCATACTTCATTGCTTCGCTCGGATGCTGCTGAACATACAGTTTCAGAACATAGAAATACAGCTCCATGAAAGCACTCACTTTGGCATAGCCAGCCCTCCTTTTTTCTTTGTTTAATAGCTGGGAACAGTTCTTGCTGTTTAGTTCCGTAATGTTTCCCAAGTTCTTTTTGCTGTTGCTGACTGTGTGTGCAGGACCTCATACGTTATGGGGTTGTATGTGTACATGTGGCCCCTTTCAAAATGAAAGTATTAATCATGTTGATAAAGTTGCAAAAATGTTGGCAGATGTACAGGAGTTCTTTGCTTATATTCAGAAGCTCTTTTTATGGTTTTTAAAATTCATCTAAAGTACATCCCAATGTTTCTTTAAACTCTCTAGTGAACATTTTATTTAGCTAAAAAAAGGAATTCGTTAAAAAATATGTTCTCTCTTAGGAATTTTCTTAGTCTTAATACTTTGAACTAGATATAAGTAAGTTTAGAAGTGATTTCCATTAGTGTTTTGATGTGAGGTAAATAAAAGTGAAGAGCCATTTATAAAAAACTAAAGAATGCTATTGTTAGTAATGATACAAAATGCTCAATCTATGCTTTTAAAAATATTTCTGCCTTTTTAGGAATGTCAAGAGGCAAACTTTCAGTGTATTCTGGAAACTAAGTACTTGCATTATATAATGATGTGTGTGTAGTTCTTGAACTTTTAAAATAATGTTTAGTTTATGAACTTTTCAACTTGACATACAGCAGATTCTGCCTGGTGACAGAAAGTAAACAGAAGTTACAACCTGCAGTTTCATTAGATGCCTGGACTAAATACAGTTTGTTTTCTTACACATCAGTACGAATGCCATTCATTCCCCAGCCTTTATATTCAGGGACTTCTAATAGATTTATGGATCTTGAGTCTCTTTTTCTCCCTCCCTCCCTCCCTCCCTCCTTCTCCTTCTTTTCTGGCATCATTCTGTAATGATTCAGATATTCCACTATTATTCTCTCTTTAAAGTGAAAGTAGTAGAAGAAATGCCAGTCTAATGCACTAGGAAATTCTGGTTTCTTATCTCTAGAACCAACCCAGGATAGGCAGTAGTCAGACCAGCATCATCAAACAGATGAGAAAGCCACCATTTCTTATCAATCTTAGCCTACAAATGAGTCCTTAGTGGCAAATGGCTACCCCTAATAACGGGAAAAGCACGTACTGTTACGGGAGCCCGGACTGAACTGGGAGCAGGAGATTGTTTCCTATAAAGGCTGCATTCATCCCTGTTAAGTGTGTGTGTGCTTACATAAGAACAAGTGAAATGCTTAGCCAAGTATTTGGGGTGCTGGGTAACCCAAAAGGGATGGGAGACTTCCCCGGCTGGATCAGCCATGGCACTGTTCTCTATCGGGGTGCTGCTGGTTCAGCATTACTCTCAAGGTGTTATTCTGCACCGCCCCGATTGTGGTTTCCCATTCTGCAGTGCTTGCCCGACTCCTTTTCTCAATGAGAATAACTTCATTGGTTGCTCCAAGTTAGTCTAACAGGTCTAACATCAAGAAGCTAATAGTTTGCCTCAGGCAGGCTCCTTGGTATAAAATATACATTCATACTGCTCGTGCCTTCGGTTGGTGCTTTCTTCAGATGCAAACAGAAAGCAACCCTAAAAGGACCTGGAGTCTGCAACGCTGGCTCATTCCCAACATTTGTTACATCATGCCTTCTTCGGGGAGCACAGTTGTGTGTCATCTTTGCATCTGTTCAGAGTATGTTAGAATGAGTGGATGTTTTTCTTTCGCAAAGAATATGCAGCTCTTGATTCTCTTTGTGATCAAGAGCAATTTAGATTGATAATATGTTCGCAAGAAGAAACAAAAAATTGTAGTGATGGATATCCTGCATTTGAAGCAGCCCAATTTCTGTTCTCTATTCTCAGTAGCGTCGTCTTTGTCAGGATTTGCAATGTCCATGGTGATACCCTGCTTCCCTTAAGGGGAGTCATGTCCAAATGTTGTCAGACTGCCTAATGCTTTGTGAGTTTTCCATGAATTCTTTTAGTTGTATTTGAGATGTATCCCGTGATTTTTGGCTTTTCTTCTAGCCTGCATTAATGATTACTTCAGCTGGTTGTAACTGGGTTCACTTGGACATGGGAAATTGCCCTACATTATTGGCCTGTCCTGGATGAGTCCTGTTTTATAAATGTGTAACATGCTGAATCTCAAGCCAGCAACTGGAAATGAGTTTGCTTGTGCAAGCTGGTCCACGGTTTATTGGCACATTACTTTTTGTGTTTGAAGCCAAGTAAGGTCTTGTTTTCAAAGCCAAATAGTCCATCGGGAAACTGCTCCTTCTTTCAAGCTGGATGTTGCCGTCCCTGGCCGTGGTCAGTAAGGTGGTGGTAAAAGAGGTGAGGCAAGTGCATGGCATGACTTACCTTATGCTGCCGAAGCCTTCTGTAACCACTGCTTACCCAAGTCCCTGTGTGAAACCTGGGTGAGCAGCTGGAGAATTATGAATCATTGCTCGTAATGAGGAGCCATAACTTAGGCAAATATAAGTGGTGACTCAGGGGGCCCCGTGAACTGTGAAAACAGAGAAGAGCAGATTAGTTTCAGAGGGGCAGGTAGCTGAATGGCCAGCAACCTCGCTTCATAGAACCCAGGAATGGAAAATGGCACACAGCATTAAACGCCAAATGATCCAAAACACAAACTCGAATTATATGTGTGATTTCAGATTCTAGATGAAAATGAGAACGTTTCATAAATCAATAACAACAAGGGGGAGAAGAAAGTGTGAGGTTGAACTTAGTTTGTAAAAGGCTTTTTTAGAGATCACAGCATTGTGGATTTGGCTTATTATTGTATCTGAAATAACATTAATTTAAGCCTCACATTAACTAAATTACTTAAGCATATCAACAATGTTTCTCTACATTTCAGTATTTATGGGGTTAACAGTGATCATTGCAAGTTTCTTCTGTTCATTTTAATGCTAAAAAGACCCCCTTCACCCACTTTGTTCTCTCCCCATCTTCCCCTCCCCTCAAATAGCCTATCCTGTTTTTTAAAATTTGTGCCATCTACCGTTATTCTTAAAGACTGTTCAAAATGCAGTTACTTTCACCTAATTTGTCTATCTTCAGTTTCTAATCCTCTGCTTTTGTTGTGACATTTTCTACTAGATTAAAGACCTGGCAGAAGCCCTTTCTGCTCTAACTTGTATGTAATCCTTGTTCAAGTCACTTCTTCACTTTCTCACTGCAATAAACTGTCTCAACTGCTTTAACATGCCTGAAGTAATTTTTCTAGCACTGCTCTAAAATTTTACAGTTTTCAGTGGCAGCCTAAAAGATGTGTGCACACCTGTCCTGCACATGTTATCCCAGTAATAATCCTACTAATATCGTAACACCGCCCACCTGTTCTCTCTTGACATTTCTTTATAGGTTCAAAGATCAGATTGACCTAAGCTACAGACCTGCAGAGAGACTTTGTGTCTTGGATTGTTCATGATCCTTTCTAGATTGCTAGTACTCTACTATTACCTCTTCCTTTTTAAATAGATCTGTGTGTTTGGCTTAAATCAATTTAATCCAGCCAAGTTCCACATACGTGAGTATCTCCATTGTTTACGGCGTCCTAGAATTTTCAGATCAACCTACCAGTGAAGTGTCCACTTTGTTGATTACCCTTTTCCTGTAAACTCATTGACTTATTTCATCAAATTTGGCAAAGCAATGGAGATCCCAAAGATGTTAATTTATACTGACTTTGTGAAAAACAGAAGGAGGGCTGTGAAACAAACTGGTTCCACAGTGGGCAGATGGGTGAAATCTGGCTTTTGCCCACTCTGTATGGCAGTGGTTGGATGCTCAGTAGATGTGAAGCTTATCATGGGGCAACAAGCATATGTGTAGCTTTGAAACAGCCGCTGTCATCTGAAGCTTGCCCTTGCAGAGGTGGGAGAGGGTATTGGTGGAGACGGAGCGCTGTGGTGCCACTGAGAATGGGGATTTGGCGCATGAGGGAGGTTAGGGAATTGGGGACACTGGGCTGATGTGACAGTTGTGATGGGGAAATGTGTAAGGACTTAGGACAGACAAATGTAGGTTTTGCTGGTTTAGGGAGCCGATAGCTCCACTGAGCCAGTCTGATCCCATTTGGCCATTCTTATGTTCACATATTAGATATGTCATGGGTCTGGGCTACATATTTACACTGAAATCTAATCGTTTGCACTTTGCTTTCTTGTTGAATGTTGCTTATTTGTCAAAGTACTAAACACCCAAATCTACATGAAGAAGTATTTTTCTTTAGGTTAAAAAATTACTTTACTATCCTAGTTTTTCCCAATACAAAAGTTCTAACAATCATAACTAGAAGCACTAAGCAAATATTTTTAGAACAGCAGAAGGAAGCTAGTGTTGCAGTACGTTGGGTACCGTATAACAAAACTGATTAAAATGCTGTTTGAGACCTAGCCTGTGCAGCTAATGTATTATTTATGTGATACTAGGAAGAGGTATAGATTTCTACTGATAGTTAGGTATGGCAGGCCAGAGCAGTAGTATCTAGTCTTTCTTGCCGTTGCCTGCCATGAGGAAACACAAGTAGGCAGACATCGTGCTGTTACTGGGCACGTTACACCCCGTCCTCTGCTGTGTAGGAAGGCTCCTGACTGTAAAATGCAAAAAGGGAATGGCAATGAGAAGATATTAATTTTTGTTGTATTTTTTGATAGAGTGATTCAATTTCAAGTAACAGCTTTTAATAATGATGCATTTGTGTATTTGATATTTTTAATCAAATTTATATTTTCTTTCTTAAAAATACTCTAGCAGAAATGTTTCTAAGCATGTATATCAAGAAGAAGCAGATAAAAATTTTAGATGGCCTTCAACTGCATTTTTCAGAGGAAGTTTTAAAAATATTGCCAGGCCCGATTACTTGAGTTTTTCTGTGTTATTTTCTGTTGCTTTTTTTTAATAATAGCTTCAAATATTTATGCATTATGATGTAAATATAGAAGCTAACACATGTTGCATGTCCTCTTTAAATGATTTGCCCATTGAATTTGCTCTACCAAAGCTATCTGTTATAAATATTTTGCTGGTGTCCAAGCACTGTTCAAATAAACTTTCTAATAATGTCTCTCAAGTCTGACATAACAGGAGATTTGTTATGGTTATATAAAGGTGGGACTTGACAAGATTAAGACACCGGGCCATGCAGCGTTTGACTGTGAAGCTCAAACGTTCAGTTTGAGTCGAGTGTATAAAATTACTTTGTTCTACAGCAAAGACAGCTGGTGGTGTGGTAGGTTTGACTTATTACAAAAATGAAGGAAAATTATGTAAAAGCAGGTCATATTGGAGTATTTTATTTATTCTGAAGACTGCTTCTCTTAACGCTGTGGAAATTGGGTCAGTTGTATGTCCCCCAACCTTTTGTATTCCACTAATGTCCAAATGCTTTTAATTTCTACTCTGTTATACTTTGTAGCTGTGAGCTCCCATGCAGATTTAATGACGTTCTCTCTAGAAATACCAGGAATAGTTTTGATTTTAAGTCCATTAAGGCCAGCATTGTATCATGTACGTCTATGTAGTGTCTGACAAATCAGTCTCTGATGTTTGTTAAAGTCTTACATGACATTTTAGGCTAAACTTTTACTACGCCTACTATTAGCAATAAATGGTTGGAGAGTCAGCTTGTATTTTTCTCGTTTATTAATACAGCAAATATAATGTTTTTTGTACCGACACTTCAGAATATAGCCACAAGAATCTTGTTTTGCCTGAAGAATTTAATGAAAAACCTTCTTCTTATTATGGTTCAGAGGAGTATCTCTTTATCACGCATGGAGATTGAATTAAAAGCTGTCAGACCTTCAAGGGGAGTTTTCACAGCTGGCATGTGATAGCATTAGAGCTAAATTGCAAGAAACAAGACTGAATTTCTGATCGCTAGGGTGTTTTTTTGGGTGTTATTAAAAAATTGCCTCACCTCTTGGAAAAACACACCACTTTGGTGGTCTACAAAGTGGCTGCCAGCAGTGACTTTTGCAGTTCAAATAATCAGATTGCAAAGATCAGTGTCCAGTGATCTACTCTTGGCCAGCTTCAGGAGATTTTGTAGTCATATATAAAGCAAACACTAGAAAAAGGCACATTTAAAAATGGGCAATGAAATTTAATACACGCTATTCTGTGAATGCCAATTAATTAATGAAAATTTACATTTAATTTCTTGTCAAATGCTACGCATTGAAGCGTAAACTCCATGAAGTTGAGCTACATGCTGCAATTGGGTTGTGCTTAAAGTGATAAAAAGTGCTTAAAAATGTTACTGAAAGTCAGTAAGAAGGCAGAATTACATTAGAGAAGTATAATTCTAGATATGTCAGCATGATGGATTCACGTGTTGAATATAAAGTTAGGTAAATCTTTTATTTTCTTTTTGACCAACACATTAAAAAGACTATACACAGGATAAATTATCATACAAAAAAAAAAAAAAAAAGGGAAGAAAGATGGGATCAGTATAATTTTTGGATTTTTTTAAAGTATTTTTGTTCACTTTGGTAATTTGAATTATTTTTTTTCTTGTGGCTGCAAATATAGTCAACTAGGTTAATTACACTAATCAAAGATAGTCACCGATGAATCAGGCAAGAAGTCGTCACCACTTCAGTAATAACAGGAAAAAGCATTAAATGCAAAACACATTCCAAATGAGTGTGCATAAGGATATATTTTAGAGACGCTGCTAGAACTGGTTTCTGTAATTCTTTCTGTCTTCATGATCACTGCAGATACATGGCTGTGCGTCCCCGTGGTTATCATACAAGGGATAGCTCTTCATGATTCTTATTGCCCATGCTCTCTAAGTTATTTACAAAGTAAAATAGCATTGAAATTTCCTACCATACATTATAAGTAAAAAATTCAGAATGTAATAATATTTGAAGTCGAATTACAATAGCTTTCTTTAAGAATAAGTTATAAAGTTTTTCTGCCAACAACAGTAATGTCCTGTCTGGGTAATCTGTTTTTGTTGTATCTCATCAACATGTATTCAGGGAAACAGAAAATGTGGTCATCTATAGTTTCTAAAATATAAATCATTGTAAGAAAAGCATCATATATGGTATATGCGTCTTTTAATGGCAAGGGTACTGTGCCTATAATTATTATGGGGGATGTTGTTTATTCATTTAAATAAAACCAAAACATTATGAACATGTAAATAGCATAGTTTCTTTGTGTAATAAGTTTGTCTTTTTTTTCTGCTCAGCAGTCAGGCTTATGTCCCTTTGAATATGGATGTCTATCTTTGTCATTTTTGCATTAGAGCAGCACAGAGATAAATGTAGCAGAACTGAAGTTGCTGTGCTCTGCCAGTCCGCATATATTTTTTTCCTAATATGTATTCTGCTGTATGTACTGGCCAGCAGCATGTCCATGTGTGTAATGGATTCCTCTTTTTGTGTTTTCATATATCCTCTGAGGATAAATCTTTTGCTGCATATAGTTGTAATATTTAGAACATATTCTCTCAGTGACCCCAAATGTTATATATTTTGTAGTGTTGCTGCCAGCGTAAAAGATATCTAAGCTTAAGCACACAAATACATAAAAATGTGCTTCCAGAATTCTGATTTTGTCCTTCATTGTTTAATATTTCATAAAGTTTCTCAATACAGTGAATAAAAGCATAGCAATCACTCAGTTCTATCTGAATTAGGCTGCAACAAGTACGTATAGAGGTTAGTGCACTAAATCACTGTTTCAAGAATGGTTATAGAAAATGACTTGTCAGCTGTATTGACTGATTGATTCTCTGATGAAAGGAAAACTGGGTTTGACTACAATGCAAATGTGTTATGTCTCCTAAATTTTGCAGTTACAAGTTAAAGACATGAGAAGTTTTGTTGATGAATGTTGAAAACGGCCTTTTATGTTATTTAAATCAATTTAGATGAATTAAAATTAAAAAAAAAATTATGCAGAAGCCAATCTTACATACTTACTTAGCATATTTAGGGCAAAGATGAGAACCAATAACTAATTTTGTGTATTCTTGCCGAAATGGTTTTGGAATTCAAAGAGTTACAGGGAAAAAAAAAGCAGCTCTAAGAAATTCTACTGTATTTATAAAGGGTAGACCAGCAAAGAGGTTCATCATGTTTTCACTCAGTTTCCATGCAATTGTATGCAAGTTCCAGATAAATTGTATGTACAATCAGATTGATGGACAGCGAACTGGTTAATATTTACAGAATTATATTCTTGGATATAACTGTTGCTCTTTTGTTGGTCTGGAAAATGAAATTCCATTTTTAATTTCTAAATATATGTTTGTTCCCCCTGCTCTCCGAATTTTATATTTAGTCCAATACACATGACATGGATACTAAGTTTACCTAAAACAAGTATCAATCTTGCCAGCCTTGACAAGGTTAGGGGAATTGTTCTGACCTTTTGCAGTGTCATTTAAAATGGAATATGTATCATGCTGCAGTTTTACAGATGTCAGAGATGAAGACAAACTTTCTAATAAGAATAGTTTTGATTCCATCTTATACTTCACCATCCTATGCTGGAAGTAGATCTCTATTCCAACAGGATTATCTTGTGTTTAAAATCTATGCATGCTATTTTAAAAAATTTGTATAGATTTTAATTACTCTGGTAGTACACATATATTTATCATAGATACAGCACCAAAGCAATTAAGTCATAATGGATAAAGCAGCATAGAATTTCTAGATATCATAAATTGCATGTTAGTTATACAATTGTAGGAAAAAAGTTATGCTGTACTGTGAATATCTGAGGATGTAATTACTATTAATGTTCATTAACTTGGTAAGATGTATATTTTGAAAATGTAAAGCAAATTAGATCTATCTGTTATTGCTAAACACTTATGAAATACTTTTATATGATTTTAAGAAGGTTGGTTCAAATCTGCATGTGTGTGTTGTGTGGGTTTTGTGGGTTTTTTGTTTCTTTTTTTTTCTTTTCAAAATTGTCATTATCTCCATAGATGGTCTATTTGCTCTCGTGTTCCCACTTTCACTGTGAGGTTTGAACATATCTAAAGATCAAAACTGAACAAAACTCATAAATTTTCTTGACTTTGTGCTGAAAATTTTACATAATATTTTTAAAGAGACACAAGTGAACTCTAGTTTACTGCAAGATTTCAGGGTCTTCTTTCTTTATATTTTGAGAATACTTTAAAAATTTATATGGAAGTAAATCTCCTGATTATAGAATGGTTTTGATACGCATGAATCAGATTCTTTAGATAGGAAACTGAAGTGGAAGCTGTGTGGAAAAGCAGAAACTCAAGGTGTGCCCCAAATGTACCCCAATCCTTTATGATTCCAGTAGGGTCCAAACCAATGGTTGAACCGTATGTGTGTTGGAAACATTTTGTCCAGGGGACCAGACTAAATCTTCTGAAAGAAAAACCTTTCTGCATATAGTGGAGACCTATAGGGGTCTTGACACCAATTTCTTTGATCTACTGAATGACTCCTGTTTTGCTGAATAATTGCTAATGGAGACATACCCAAGAATATGATCTCCTACAGGTGTTAACAACTTCCTTAGATAGCCTGTTGCAATGCTTCCTCCTTAGCATCCCACAACCTCCCCACTTCTTCCTTGTGTAAGCGCTAGTACATTTTATAAAACTTGTGACTATCAGAGTTAATTAGAGGGTTTTTTTAGTTGTAAGCTTTCATTCCTTGCATACTGTGCAAACCTGTTGGAAGATATGGTATGGCCTTGACTTTTGGCCAAAAAAGAATAAGGATTGTCAGTACTTTTATCAGGGAGTGTAGTGAAAGGACAAGGGGTAATGGGTTTAAGATGAAGGAGGGTCAATTTAGATTAGATGTTAGAAAGAAATTCTTTACTGTTAGAGCAGTGGGGCCCAGGAACAGGTTGCCCAGAGAAGTTCTGGATGCCCCATCCCTGGAAGTGTTTAAGACCAGGCTGGATGAGGCTTTGGGCAACCTGGTCTAGTTGAGGGTGTCCCTGCCCTCAACAGGGGGGTTGGAACTAGATGATCTTTAAGGTCCCTTCCAACCCAAACCATTCTATGATTCTATGATTCTATGATACTTGAAGGTACTTGTGAAGCCAGAGGATTTTTTTTGAAAGCTGTTACTGACACATATATATTATCAGGAAGGATGTATAGCATCTTAATATTTATTTCATTGTTCACTGATATAAGTAATGTGATAATCACATCAAATGGATTTGTGGGCAAAATTATGAAAACAACACTTTAAATCTATTTAAATTATTTAATCTATTTATTCTGGCTTTGAATGCCAGTACAACCTATGTTTCCTGTAAAAATAAAAGCATCTCAGTGATTAAAATCTCGTCTTGTAATTGCTTTATTCCCATTGCACTTTGCTGTTTGGGTTAGGCCATGTTTCTTTTTCGTATGGCCTGAGAAGACCGGACCCTGCGGAACTTGGTGTCGCCTGAAGGACCAACTGCCCAACCTGCCTGGACGGGCTGTTCTCTGCCATGTTTGGAGAGTGGGAAAGACGGTGGCAGGGAATACGCAGCAATGTGTCCAACCTGCGTGCTTTTTACAGTGCTGGTTGGATACAGGCAGGGAGTAGGTTTGTGGGCTTGGTGAATATTTGGCCGTAATTGTTTGCTCTCATCTGCTATCTTGTCCAGAGACCTCTGTTTCTTCTCATCTCAGTGCCTCAGGCAGAGCAGGGAAGGGTGGTGTGTGTTGGAGCAGTCACCAGCGCTGCCGTCCAGCCGTCCTGCAGCCTTGACCCAGGGAAGTGAGCTGGGAGATGTACAGACTATCCGGGTAGTAGGCTGAGCATCTGTGTTTTAGCACATCCTGATGGTGAGGAAGTGGAGTTAAAGCAGCCGTCATGCAAGCTCTAGTGGAGAATAAACTTCTGACAGCATATGAACATCATGGTGGTTCCTTCGTGCTCCTTCCCCATACTGAAGAGAAAACTGGTTTTGTGATTATTCCCAATTGCCCCCTTTCTGCTTTGCACGAACCCAGGAGGCTGTAGTGCCTGCCTTCGGCGCGTGAGTGATCCATGTTCAGCAAATCATCATTTTCCCAGGCAAAAGAAATGGACTGATGTTGATGATAATTTTTTGTTCGCTGATTCCTGATTCTATAATTTATTAAAAGCCTTTTTATAGCCAGTTAATTTCCATGGAAAATTACATTTAGTACAAAAGTATTTCCCCATCGAGATATAATCTATTTTCTCTGGATTCAAAATACTGACAGGTAAAGAAGAGAGTGCCTTGCATCGCTAACATTGAATTTACCTTCCATTCGTGTGTGGTGTGCCTTAATATAATATTGTTCTGTTCAGCACACGAACTGCACAACACAGATGCCTCTCTGCTTATAGAGGGGTTTGTTTTGTTGTTTCCCCCCCCCCCCTTTGTTGTGCTCTCATATCCTAATTTCTTTGATTTATTAGGAACCAATTTTCAAAAGCTGGATGAGCCTTAATATTGTAGAAACAGGGTGGTTAAATGTTTCTGTCTGAAATGATATCTTTCTAAAAGCAGTTCCGTATAGTAGCTAGTAAGAAATATTATGCTATTAGCCCCCTTACAATATTGAGTTTCCAAATAAAATAGTAACTAAATACTTTATTAGGACATGCATTATGGATCTTGAGGGTCATATATGTTTGGTGTCTGAAAAACATTGGCTTTAATATAAAGGTGTCATTTGTAGTCAGGGAGACAGAGCTGGTGAATTTTAATTAATATTCTATTAAGTAAAAACTTTTTTCAGCAGCTTACGTACTTATAATAATATTTTAACACTAAAGTTGAATATTAAGGAGTGATATATTTTAAATACATAATAGTCTTCCAGTATGCAAAATCCCCCATTTTGTTTCCCTTGCTACGATCCCTTCTGATTACAGATGGTCTGTGTGATAGTTGCTATGGAAACCAGACCACTTTACTTCAATCTCTCCCTGTTGCTATGGTGTGCAGAGAGCTGCTACATGTAAAGTGTCATTTAGATTTTTTTGTGATACTCCATGCAATAGTTAACTTGCAATCAATATTCTCTAACGGCAGATAATGTGACATGCTAATTAATGCTTTCTACCACCAACTGTCGGATACAGTTGTTGTTGGATACAACAGTTGGGCAAAAATTAGTTGCAAAGTTCATTTAATGAGTTCTGCAGATACAGCTTTCTTTAAATGTTCAATGTTAGAAGAAAATAACTCTGTTAACTCACTGTTAGGCAGAATTGTTGTTCTTGCCGCAGCACGCTCCCTAACAGCACGAGCACGTACAAGGCACCCAGATCCTGTGCGGGCAGAGACCTCGGGTCTCCAGGGAGCCCCGGCGCAGCCGAAGAGGCAGGTTTTGCAATCCGCAGTTGCTAGTTGCAGCCGTAGCCTTCCGGCGGCTCCCGAAGGCAGCAGCAGTCGGCACCGCTGGGTGCGAGTGGGCTGGAGCGCAGCTCTCCTGGCCTCCGACCTTCACCCTTCTGCCAGCCTGAAATACAACCAGTGTGGGGTGGGGTGTAACACTTGTGATACTTCTACGTTGCAGTTTCCCTTGTTGGATTTGGCACCTAAAAAAAAAAAAAAAAAAAATCAGTTTCTATCAGATTTAAAAAATTATATTTTCAGGAAATACTCTAAGGATGACATGCATGAGTCCTTGATGAATACGATGATCTTGTCATTATTCTGAGATGAAGATCAAGATATTTTTTATGCAGAATAGTTGTATCCAGAACAAAAGCATCATCTGAAGCAGGTTAGTGAGGATATCTACGTCCCACAGCAAATCTTCAGTGATTAGTTGCTTGCCATCTGACTTAGTTTAGTAGTATCTCCTACTTGATTTATGTTGCTCACACCCCACAATGGAGATGCCAGCGCAGCACAAAAATAACAAAGCCTGCCCTGCATCTGAGGCATCAGGAGTAGCCCTCGTCGCAGGAGCGTGGTGGCTCCTTGCCTTCCCTCTGGGGTTAACCAGCCCCCCCGGGAGTTTTGTGCTGTGCGGGGGTCAGGAACTGGGCTGCTGCCGTTGGGGTGGGCTGGCACAGCACCTCGGTGCGCAGCACCGGTCTGCTCCCCAGCAACACGTTCTGTGCAAGTAAAGCAACTTTCATGGGGATTTTGTGGATTTCCCCAAATTTTGCCACCCCGGAGAGGCTCCAAGATCCTCATGCCACTTTTCCTGCATCATTTCAGTACTAAATAGCAAGGAGCATTTAGATGATGTTAGTTCTGTCCTGAAGCTTAGCCAACCACCTGCTCTGCAGTTCTGTCTCTAAGTCAGGCAAACGGTGCCATTGGGGCGCGTCTCTGTATGGCTTTGGTAGAGGGAGAGACTTTGAGTCATGAAGTGGAAGTCATTTTGAGATAGGAAAACTTAATGATAGTTCCTTCTGAGATGTAAAATGTTCTTTAATATTATTTAACCGCCAGTAAAGGGGAATAAAGAGAAATTCTTGGTTCTGTTAAGAGGAGTTCTGGGGAAATTACATGTGCTCTTTGGAAGTGCAAGAAGATAAACCTTTGCAAACTTCTGGATTCCTCTGCCAGTTTATGCATTTTGTGCTATTTATAAATATATATATATATATATTAGTTTAACTCCATTGATTGTGGTTAAGTATTCAGAGTTAATCCTGGTATAAGTTAAATGAGAATTCTTCATCAGCCTAGCTAATTGCCTCACAGCTCACACTTTCATCTTGTTTTACATTTTTTCCAAGCCATTTGCATAATAAATATATGGAGTTAAATGTGGTGGATTGAATTTTTTCTTAATCTGATTTGCAGTGCTGAAGTTGAGTAGCACATTTGCCTATTACCTACCATCTGAGCAGCTGAGTCAGGAGATAGTCATGGCACTCACTTTCAACTCTTTTTTTATCACTTCTCTTTCTGTTTGTTCTTGTGACTGAACTTAAAATGAAATAATTGAAACTTCTGGTTTAGAACTCATGCCTTTGTTTAGAAAAAATGTAATTTCCTGTCTCTTGAAGAAACATTGGATCACATAGCTATGAGTGCAAAGCACAACTCTTGATGCTTTGAGAGAGATATGTTCATCATGTTGTAGGAACCGGGTTCTAAATCGCACCCTTTCCAACACACACGTGTACAAATGGCACTCGCAGGGTTTGTATTTCACATACGTGCCTTGCTGCGAGAGCAGAAACCTTCTGTCAGTTGGTGTGGATTATGGGTTTGGGTCCTGTTGTATTCTAATAATATGGATTTTCACAGTTGTAACACTTTGTAAATATTTACAAAGGAGAGGATAAATGCCATTAAAGAACCAATACTGTATTACAGACCCTCTAACAGTAAAGTAGATGCACATTTTAGCATAATTCTTCATATTAGAAGTTAAATTCTGGCTTAAATAATTTGATTAATTAAAAAGTAAATCACCCAAGACAGTACAGTGTTGAGAAAAGCTGTCTGAAATGTTGCTGTAATAGTCAAAATTGAAACTAAGGGTAAAATATGTTTTTGTTCTATATCTCATTCATTCTTTTTATTGTTACTGTTGTATGTAAGCTAATGAAAATGGAACACCACTAATCTAGGTAATTGAGCCTGGTCAGCCAAGACGCATTGAGAATCTGACATTTGGAAACATCAGGGTATATTAATTCTTTCATTTTAAGTGGTTGTGTTTTAAAGGACACTATTAAGACTGCTGTGCTGTGTTTATGGTTTGGGCTGTTTCCAAAATGCATCTTTGTCTTAAAATATTTGCCCACGTGGATGGTATTGAAGGTAGGTATGCAGATGGATGCATGAATGCAGAGGAACAGAATCTATTATTTATTTTTTTTTCCATATGCAGGACTACGCAACTCTTTGTGGTCCTCTCAACAAAATGCTGGCTATAAAAGTCAGAGCACAGCAGTCTTGGTTTTCTTCCTTTTTTTTTTTTTTTTTGAAGGAAGTTTTAATCGGGCCGTGCTCATTTGTTATCATACAAAATGTAATCCAGAGATTGTTCTTAAAACTTTGAGGTTTTATTTTGCAAGTCCAGATTGACTTACCTCTTAGTGTCACCGTTATCTAAGAAAAATAGAAAAATACACAGTAGCCATTAGAAGTCACAGTTTATTACCAAGTCACATGTAATATGTCCTTGAGCAGGAAATGTTACTTCCACCATGGTAGCATAAATAAATTTCACTTATTGACTGGAAGGCATTTGACTACATTATTTCAGGCATGTCTTGATAATTTTGAGTATAGTTTCAGTTTTTGTAGTTATTTAGCAACTAGGTAATCTTTAATTACAGATGAAGTATTTTTTATTTAATTCTTGTAGGTTGAGCCTGTTTGTACTATTTTGGTTCTTAAGTGACTTGTAAAAATGCCTGAACAATAGAAAAAAATTCATTAAAAGTTTTGTTAAAAGCATAGTCATTGTATGCCTGTCATGTATGCCTAAAGAAGGCTGCTCCATTTCTGACTCACTTAAACCCCCTTCAGCAAAAGTGAGGCATCTCTGGCTTCTTTAGTTATGATAGCTGTACTCGCTTGTAAAAAACCCGAGAATATTGCCATGAAGTTGGAGTAGGACTGCAGGATGTCACTACAGGGTAAGGAGAGGAGCAAGAGCTTGTTGGTGTCATTTCAGGGAGAGACATCTAGTGTCTGGTTGCAAGTTAGCAAGGAAATAGCCTTTATATTTATTTTTTTTTCTCCTTAAAAAAGTGTTAGACTCAAAATAGCACCTTAAGAGCAAAACCACAAAATCATGCCTGAGTGATTTGTGGGTCTTGAGTTTTAGGTCAGTTTTTACTGTAGGCAAAATATTGTCAGTGGTTCAGGAATTTATTTGTTTGTTTGTTTGGGGTTTTTTTTGTTTTTTTCTTTTTAAGGGACATTTGGTACTTCATGTAATAGTGCTTTATGATTAACTGTGGAGGTAGGGTTTTTTTTTTTTACATTTGTTTCAGCAGAAAACCAGACATGGCATGGTTATTGCATATACTTGTATTCCTGGAAGTGAAAATTTCTCTGTTGAAGAGTTGAGTCAAAGTGGAATGAAGCTTCTCTTGAAATTACACATTTATTGCTTCTTTGCCAAAAATGGTTGTAGATCTAAATCCATCATATTTTTTCTGAGTGTGGAATTGACTTTAATGGCTCAGCATGCTGTGAATATTAACTAAACATCCTTTCTATTGGTTTGTCGACTAACATATTTTATGTATTATTAGCAATAGAATCTTTGTTGTTTGGACTGACGTCTTTCTTCTGTCCTCACATTTTTCTTTCCCCTTTGTGATACTTTTAAAAATTACATTATAATCTCTTTGGAACACATGCTTTGTTCTGTTTGAGTTCTGTGAAATACATCACGCAATTGGGAGCAATGAAAATTATCAGATGTTACAGATATTACACCTAAATTCACACTTTAGATGCTGAAAAGTAGACAGGATTAAACTAAGATTTTTTTTTTTTTTTCCTGAGGAAAGACAATGAAAAAAATATACATATAACTAAAAACAAAAAAAGGAAAATACCTTGGTTTATTTCAGAATTCAGGAGCCACTTTGGGCTAACTTTAGCATCCCCACCATTGCTCAGTTTTTACAATTTTTGTGTAAGATGTAGCACACAGAGCTAAATTACAAAACCAACTTGCAGGAAGCAAAACTTGCTTCGCTATATTTTAACAAAAATTATGAATATACTGTTGAGATTCCTAGAGGCAGTTAAGTCTACATGATTTGGCGGACCACAATATAAATTCAAAGAGTAAGTCCATAAACGTGTTTGACAACTAATTTCTTCATTCAAGAGAAAACTGCCTCCTCCTTTGTTTGGTGCCGAAACCATTCTGTGCCTATTGTGTGTGTGACAGCAGCTGTATAAAATGATTTCCTATACTGTGAATATAGTTAGTTGCTGCAACTATCGTTTCCCTTGATGGAAAAAAAGCCCCATGCCATCTGAAGGGGAAAGGAGAAAAGGAAAAATATGCTTCAGGACTGGAATTGGAATTGAGGGTTTGTTTTCTCTATTCTTTGTCAAGGTAGTTGGGTACTGAAAAGATAAGCCTGTCAGTGAGTTTGAAAGTTGCTGTGGTGCCGGAAGGTTGCTATCCTTGTGACGAATGCAATGCCGCAACGTGACATCTGTGAACGGGGTAACAGATACCCATCTCCATGAGTCATTGATGGTGAGGAATGTTCTTGGTTATTCTAAGATGTAGGACTGTGTTGAGAAATGTCTTTCTTTTTCATGAGCTGAATCTCTCTCCGCAACGTGGACCTGTTTGCCACTTCATTAACACTGTCACTTCTGTCTTTAATTCTGCTGAGGGAAGAGACAGCTTAGTATGCACGAGGCACATCCTTTCACCTAGCCTGCAAAGCTGTCAAGCTGCTCAAAACATGAAAGATGTCGGACTCTTTCTTCCTATCTCGTGTTTACCCTGCTTACTTCTCTAAAGATCAGGGAGTATGTTAATGTATAGCTTTTAGCCTCTAAATTTGTTTTCCTTTAGTCTCTTTTGGCATTTGGTCCCCATAAAATAATTATGAGTACAGGTAGGTATGTAAAACATACCAATTTTTATATTGATTATTAATAATCCCTTTAGGAATCACCATTGCGTTTTGAAGGAGAAACAGGTGTAAATTCAGAACCAGTTTCAATTGCTGGTATAAAAATATAAAGTTTTAAAATATTTTATTAATTCCCCTTCTGAATATTGTTTTTTTCAAAGTCTGCTTTCTCAAAAATAAGCTCACTAACTTGTTGAGTGCTGGTGGCACATTACGGACAAGCTGGAGAGCCTGGTTAAGCCTAAGATGTACAAACTTTCCTGTGTCTGTGATCCTGGGCAAAGAGAATTTGGGGCTAATCCTTCTGAAACATTTTATCCTGTGAGTGAAACCAAGTTGGTACCTACCCAGGACTAAGCATTTGGTGTATGATAGCGATGCTTAGCCTGTTACCAAGTGTCAAGACTTAGTATACCTGATGCCATGCAGGAACACATCTCAGTCCAGCTGTGTTCTTGGTTAATATCATTTATATTCCCTCTACCAGAACCAAAGCAATACGCAAATAGAGTCTAAATCAACCATTTTGTAAGAGAGGTAAACTGCACTTTGAATCCTCTGTGGCAAAGCAGTGAGCATATAAGATCAGACATGGAAATTTATTTTTGTCTTTTAGTCCTATTTTGCTTTTAGTCCGATTTCCAAAATGTTTTAAGTATTGCATGCAGTTAGGCGATACCTAACTTTTGCCCTCTGCAATATTTGAAGGAAATTCTGGCAAGACTAACTATGACAATCATCTCTTTTTGTAGAGGAAAAGTCCTAAAAAGAACGAATGATGTCAAGGGATGGGAGAAGGCAAGATTTATGTAACTGCTTGAAGTGACCTGGTAAAACTGTGATGAAAGGAGCAGAAGTACTGTATCCCTTTTTAAGAGAGCTATAGCATACCTTTATGGAAGCGATTGTCCTTAAATAAGGATAGACACTCCTGAATTAGCAGCAGTTAAGATTTTTATGCGTTGTGAAGAGTAGGTGAGAGACTGGAGAGGATAGCGGAATATCTTTTTGTGTAAAGATTTTTTCTCTTTTGACTTTCATGAAGCTTAGATTGAAATACTAGCGCTGCATTCCCAGCACTCGTGTAAGCCGTAGTAGTTTGAAAGGGTACACTGGCCTCTGCCATTTCTTTAACCATTCACGACCAAACTCAGTGGTGGTGTTGAATAGGTTGAAATTAGGCATTCTTGGGCCACCCCAAGCCTTCTTCCAGGGATAATTTAAAGTGGGCTAAATTGGGCCATCTGCTCCAGGAGCAGATCCCCGTTCTGGAACTCCTCCGGCAGACTTCAGCAGGGGTGCGGCAGTGCCTGGGACCACGCTGGGCAGCGCGCGGTCGGGAGGAGATGTCTCCTGTCCCCAGCTGCCCTGTCACCTCGGCGGCCGCTTCCCATCCAGGCCGGACCCCTGGAGGGAGCGGGAAGGGGACTGCGTTCGCTCATCTCTCAGCGATGCTGACGCCGATTCCCGACCTTTCCCTGGGGAGGAGGTGGTGGGCAGTGGGGAAGCGATGGGCTGGCTGCCACAGGCCCTGCAGGATATTAAGCTGCAATATAAATTACTGAAGCTGGTGAAAGGGAGTTTAAATTCTGGCTTCAAAACAATGTTTTTGTTTTCAAGGCTGACCTGTTTTTCTTCTTCTTCTTTTTTTTTTTTTTTTTTAAATAAAATTAAGTAGTTTAAGAATACAGAAACTAGACATTTCATTATAGATCAAATGAAAGGTTTGGGGGTTCTTGATATTATATTTTCTGAACAGTTCATGTCTGTGCAAGTAATCTAATTTTTTCTTTTTACTGGAACCCAATTTACTTTCTTAATCCGTAACAGTCCAAAAATTATTTTCTTGCAGGATATCTTTTGACTTCTGTCATCTTTTTAGTTATTTGCTCTCATTCCTTTTCAGAATGGAGCTGCTATGTTTCTGTTATTTTAGTAATTGCTTCATGTCTGGTGTTATCCTCATTTCAGGATTCAAAGTAGCATCTACAAGGGAATGTGAAGTTATTAGCAGCACTACAGTTTGTTTCCTATATCATACTTTTATTTTCAATTAGTAACACTTTTTTATTTAATTATGCCTCTAGCAGAAAAAAGTGTATAGCTGCGACATGCTGCATTTCACAATAGAGTGCTGTATTCGTTATCATAGATACATTACATAGCTGTGAAACCTGCCATCCATGTTCTGCTACTCATCCCTCGTTCCAGTCTGTTTGAACTTCTGATCGCTCTGCTATCAAAACAGTATACCATCCAAACAGAGAAGCCAAGATTAGTCAGACTTAAGTTATCATGTATGCAGTCTGTCTCAGGAGACGAGGGCTTCCTGACACCACATCAGGTTTCAAGTGAAGTAGTAGTGCGAGATTTAAAATGTTTTCATGTCCAGTGAAATGCTTTGGTGCCATCTGAATTCTTCCAGGCAACAAGTAGCTGGAGGAAGTAGAAGTTTCATTACTTAATGCCCCAGGGATGTCTTATTCGAGTTCACGAGATGTGCCATCTGGAAATTCTTGTTCATTCACATGCTGCAACCTTTTTTGGACACTGAAGCGCTGCAAGGTGCTTGGTTTGAGTTGCTTTGGAAATGTCCAAATAAAATGGGGAGAGATATTTGAAAGTCTTTATTAAAAAGAAATAAATAATTAAAAAAATCTGTTTCCATCTGAGTTGCCCACGTTACCCCGCTCTGCTATGAAGTCAGTCCAAACTTTGCTGCTCCGTACTGTTATGCGCCGAGCACTGCCTCTTTTCCTTGTACTTTTCACCTAGTTGTCCCTTAAAATTCCTCATAGACCACTGGCAGCAGGGTATCCTTCTCTGCCCCTCTCTTTTTTTTTTTTTGCTCCCCAAACCTTTATGCACCAGAGGCTCCAGTGGGGTCCACGGGCACTCTGGGAACCTTGCCACGCTGCACAAGAGTACTCGACACAACCATTGTGACATTTTCACGACAGCCGTGTCGCTGTCTTCGTTTTCGTTGCATACGTTTGCTAGGATGCAAGCTTGGGGGCCCTGGTTCAACTGGGGTTTGTTTGGAAAATGCAAATTCGGGAAAAGTCTTTGATTTGGCAGATCCTGACGTGTGGCAGAGGTGTACCTTATGGTTCGCTGTCCCTCTTCGCCTCCTACCCCACAACTCCAGCCTTGGAGCTTAAGGGCTCCTGGGGTTCCATGGTCTGGGGTATGGCGGCTGCCCGTAGAGCCAGGGGTCGGGAAACCCTTGTCCCCACAGAGACCGGCAAAGCCCGGAGGATGCTGCAAAACTGGTGATGACGTGTGATTTGTATCACTTGCCGTTGGGTAATGCAGGCATCCTTTTTGGGTCTTGGGTCAGGTTGGAGAAGAATGATCTGAATAACTTTAATGAAGTGTGATGAAATTTTAATAATAAAACAGGATTATTTTTGCTTTTTAAAAATCTATTCAAATCTATTTAGCTTTAGTTTCTAAGGCTTTTTGTCTCAAAATTGAGGCCCTTTGTGACCTCTGTGTAATGGTGGCGGTGTTTATCTCTCAGTGTTTCCTATAGAATCTAGTGTCTTTTTACTTGGCTGCTTATTTAAGCAAATCTGTAGGAAAGTAATATTTAGTAAGATTCTCCCCCTCAGTCAAATACTATCAAAATTGGCAAATGAGCCCAGTACATAGAGGAAGAAGTAGGTTTTATTTTATTAGGAAACCAGGCTACAAGGCTATTATTTGCTTACTTCTGTTTGGTTGGAAACAGTAAAATATTGCCCATCATTATCAGAAAAACCACTTCATATTGCACCAACTGCTTTCACTGCATTAGATTCTGTTTATTTTCCTAGAAAAAGTTTATTTTGCATAATATATGTTTTAGGTTTTAAAAAAAAAAAAAAGGTTTTTTGTTTTGTAAGAAAGAACTATCAGGGAATTTCACTGAGTAGTCTGAAATGTGTTTTGTGTTGCACTTCAACTTCTCTGTTCTTTATGTTATGGTTTGCCTATCAGTAACAGCACAATTCAGTAGAAATATATTAGACAGCTGTTTTCCAAGAATCCAGCTAGTTTGGTAATTGTGGAGGGAATACTTGAATAAGGCTTTGGAAGATACTGAAACTACTGTAAAAGGAAAGTTTTGGTGTGTGGTTTTGTTGGGTTTTGGGGGGTTTTTTCTTTTTTTTCTTTTTAAATTTTGTAGCTTATGTTTACTTTTTTCATAACAGCACATTCTTAAAACTTTCCAGCGTCTTCTTAATAGCTATAAAAGCTTGACAAAATAATTGTAAAGCATTGTGTAATTGTCTTTTGAATACATTTCTTCTTCAGTTAGTAATAAGGACAGATTCAGAAAAACAGACTTCTTTTCAATAAAAATTACACTGTTTATGCCCTTGGTTATTATTTAAAATGCATAAGTAGTAGAGTATTACTTTCTTATTGTTTTCTAAATGCTGACCATTAAGTAGCATAAGAAATGGAGACTGTATATTCTTTCTTTAGACAACAAGACTCCTGCAATTTAAGTTTGGGCAAAATTCTGTGGAATTTTATGTATTTAGTGTTTGTAGAATCACAGAATGGTTGAGATGGGAAGGCACCACTGGAGATCGAGTCCAACCCCCTGCTCAGTGCAGGCTCAGCTGCAGCTGGTTGCTCAGGACTGTGTCCAGGAGAGATTTGAGTATATCCGACTTTGGAGACTGCATGGTCTCTCTGGGCAATCTGTTACAGTGCTTGACCGCCCTCACTATAAGAAATAGCTTTCTTATATTTAATTGGAATTGTCTGTATTTCAATTTGTGCCAATTGGCTCTTGTCCTGTCATGGGGCACCACTGAGTAGTCTGGCTCTTTATGACTTCCTTTCAGGTATGTATACATATGGATAAGATCTCCCCGAACCTTGTGTTCTCCAGGCTGAACGTTACCAGCTTTCTGTTTCTCCTTTGATGCCAGGTTTTCCAAACCCTTCGCCACCTTCATGGCCCATGGCTGGACTCACTCCAGTATGTTTATGTCTGTCTTGATGGGGCTATCCTTTTCCGGGCAAGAAGGTTTGCAAGATTACACCCTGTTGGAAATGTGGGGTGAGCTCTCTCCCTCTCAGAGGTGTCATGAATGAGTGGTTGGAGCCCTACTGAGACCCAGGGGCTTAGGCTGAGGACATCATTGTAAGCTGCTGCCAAGTGGCCTGTCAGCAGACTCCTGCTCTTTTGGGGCTGAAAATCAAAGGTAGCCATCTGTGAGAGTACCTTTCTCTTTCTCTCGTGTGCTTCAGAAACTGGACTGTTCAAATATGCTTAGCAGGTGCCTTGTCTTTTGTTCCTCCATGTCAATCGCCTCCTCCCCCTTCGCGGTGTCCTCTGGACAGAGAGTTGTAGCAGTTTAGGTTAAAAACTCCATGGTTTGAGCTGGGGTCAAGGCAGGACTCAAGCTCAGTGTGGTTCTGGCTGTTTATTTTAACCTCTCCTGTGACACAGAAACTCATAGATTTTATGCGTCACTGTGATCAGCGGTTTACTGACATGTTAAATGACACATATCTAGGAATGGGAGTGGATGCTACTGGGCAAAAATACATTCCACATCTATTGCGTGTAGCTGGTAACTTTCCAAGTGGGCAGTGCACATTGCTTTGGAATGACTCCTTCTCAGTCTGGTTTATTCTGTTTTCTTTCCTTCTCATTCTGAGTGGGAGGTTTTTTGTTGACTTTCACTTGAAAGAAAATGCAAACTAACCAGTGTTGATACTCAGTGTTAGCTCTTCCCCCTTTACTGTAGAGAATATAATCAAAACTGTCAAACATTTAGTATCTGCAGTGGTTGGCTCCCCTTCGATGCTCACACTCCTTCCTCTCTCCAGTCTCCTTCCCTTGACAATGTGATGCCATAGCCCCAGTGGCTTTTAAAGAGCCTGACCTGGATATGAGAAGAGCTTACCATTAGCACACCCACTTCATACAATAAGTTTTTAATTTTCTGACTGGGTAAGTTGTTTAGTCAAGTTGAAACCCCTTGACTGTGGAGTTCACCATAATTCTATCTTGGAGCTAGCCAGATTCGTCACATGAAACATGAGTAAACAAGCCAGGATCCTTCTCTTCGGCACTCTTTGGGCACTTCATGCTCCTGGTCCATGAATGTTTTTGGAAGAGGGAGATACTAATATTGGGAGTAGATTTTTATTAAGTGATGGCTCACTGGGGCACTGTGATGAGGACTGTGGGACAGGAAAGCTCTTCTAAACTCCTTCTTTCACATGTGCCCCTATGAGTCAGATGGGGCTTGCCCTGCAGTATATTAGCAGAGATCAACTCAAAGATATTTATGGATAAAGGAATGTAGAGTATTTCATGTCACTGTTATCTGCATTGCAGGTACCACTAATTCCAGTACATTGAGATGTGTAAGTTTATATAGTAGACAGCTTGGAATTTAACTCGAAGCATGATTCAACAAGCAGATATGCTGAAATAAAGAGAAAAAATAAGAACTGGCAAGAAAAGGTTAAGGAGAAGGAAGTACTATAAGAAAAAGTTAAAAGACTGTCTGTCTTTCTAAAGTATTTGCTGGAATTCAACCATATGGAGAATTTGTGCTGATTTGAAAGGAAGAAAAGCAGCTTTTATGTCAAGAAACATAAGGAGTGCTGTGTCCTCTGTATCAAAAAATAGCATTACTGTGCCTGGTGTCAAGTCAGAAGATAGTGCATGTATACATACGTAGTCTTTTCTAAACTTAAAAATCTGTATTCAGTATTTTTATTGTTGCCCAGTGCAGTAATTTCTCCATGTGATTTCAAGAGCATTTGCTAAAAATATTTTACCTGCAGTATTTAAAGAATTTTAATAGATAGATGAAGCAGTTTAATAATATTTACAGATAATATAATAAAATAGGTTTCTGATTACTGACTTTTTATTATTTTACACTTTTTTATTTTCTGTGACTTTTTTATAAGCCCTTTTATATTCAACTAGAAAATTGTGAAGTTTCAAGTTAGTTATTGGTAATTGTTCTTTGGCCAACTTTGCCACCTAGCGGCTATAATTAAACAGAACAGTTCATTTTCTCGATTTTTTATTTTTTATTTTTTATTTTTTTAAAGTAATGTAGCATGGTACTGCTGTATTTTTTCCTTTGCATTTAATGTGCTATGATTTTTGAGTTGGCATAATTTTCAGATGCAACTGAAACCACGCATAATATAAAAATAAGCACTTTATCTTCTAATGTTTAAAAGCTTAATAAATGAGTGACTGCAAGTATAGGAGAGTTAATACTAGGCTTTTTTTTTTTTTTTTTTTTTTAAGAAAGTAGTTTTCTTATAATAGAATCAACAAAAGCTATAAGCCCTGTTGAAATCTCTCATGAAAAGATGTAATTTTAGGGCTCTGCTTGTATGTACTACGGACTGGTTTTTACTCTAATATCCTTGTAGCATATGTAAAATAAATTATCCTTCTCCAGATAATGTCCCTACAATGTAGAGAAAGCAGAAACCTGCAGGTGCAGTGCTTTTACTTCTAGTATGCTTTATAGGCACCTTTGCAGGCTGCTGAGTCCATAGTAGGAGTAATAAAAGCTGTATAAGTATTGTTTTCTCCCCTTCCACTTGCTCCTAGTTCTGATGCAGAACCAGATCAAAAAGAAATAGACATTAATGCAACCCTAAACTGTAATTCTGTATGTTGTAGTGCCTTTATTTCTGTGAAATGAAATTAAAATAGAAACTCTGCAAGAGCTGTTTCCTCAGTCTCCCATATTCTCCGATGGCATTCACACTACGAACAACGGCAGGAGACAAGAAATGTGTGGGGCAGTGATAAACCCTAAAACCTCTTGACAGTTGTCCAGCTGCTGTCTTGTCTCTGGGCTACATCAAGCCACAGGCAAGGCAGCTCCCCAGTTTATAGTTTTTAGGTAATCATTTTTTTTTTCCTCTTTCTTTCTTGTTTTTTATATAGAAGCATTAATATTTTTTTTTCTTCCTCAAATACTTCACGCTGACCTTGTTTAATTTTTACTAAATTTAAAGAGAGATGCTTAGGGAAAAATAATTCTTTCAACAGGAAAAAAGCGTCTCTGTCCATTACAAGGACATTTGAAATTAACAGTGATATTTAATGCTGGAAAATGTTATGATCATCATTGCAGCAAGTTGTTTTTTTTAGACATGGGTTATCTCCTTTCAATCTCTTTTAAGTTCCAAAGGAAGAAGTAACAGTTCTCTGAGCAGCAGAGCTATAGAATCTTGTTTTCCCTTTGTTATGTGTCCTTTTTTTTTTTCTTTTATATATCCCAATGACAATAATTCTTTCTAGGCAAGTGACAGCATGCGCTGTGACTGATTCAAAGGTATATTTGTGGTGATTTCCCACACATATAGGCATGATATAGTATAATTGGCCTGGCAGAGCACGTGATGCTTATTTATAATTTAGTATGATTTTGTAATTGTCAGGGATTTGGGGGTGTCTCTTATTTTATCCATCTTCTAGTACTCGCCAAACCTGTAGAAATGAAATGTCCTTGGAACTTCCACTATTTGAATTTAATTGACTGACAGGTGCAGAAACTGATGAGGTGGCAAAAGGGAGGAGGATCTGCTGGATAAACGGAAGGATCACACAATTACATAAAGCTTTCTTCTCTAAGAAACCTCATCTAAAAAGTTATGGGAAAGGCCATCATACATCTTGATCAAAATATGGCGTAGAGAGCATTCTGCATGTAATAAGAAACTGAAATAGCATGGACATCTTGTTAATGTTGCCATAGCATTCATATTATCAGATTCAATACAGCAAATTATTTAACTCTTGGAATATGTTCAATAAAGCCCTAAAGTACAGGAGTGGGTAAACATAGGAGCAGAAAAAAAGGGGGAGGTGGTGGAGACTTCGTCTTTAATGACAAATAAACAAGTCCTTGACTTTTGAGCTGGGGACTAGGGAGAGGTGCTGATAGTGTCTGAGATGGCATTAGAGATGACCTTCACATTGACGGAGAAAACAAAGATAACTTGGTGTAGAAGCTGCCAAATGTGCATTGCTGATGAGATTTCTGACAACATCTGTGTGTGCATGGTATGACCTGAACTGGTGGCAAAACATACCTGAGAATTAGAGTTCTCAGGTGGAAACAGTGGGATTGTAGAGAAATTGGAGGAAAGATGAGAGGATACCACATAGACAGGTATTTGAACACACTGTGTTTCTGACAGGAAAACCTGAAAAGCAGGCTGCCAGTACAGAGAATGATGGATACAAGTAGAGGATCACAAGAAGCTGCAATGTAGTTGATGTTTCTGGGTAACAAGAGACAGAATGAACTGCAGGCAAAGGCAACGATGGGGCCTAAGAACAACAGGCACGAGGGAGACAACGTGTGTCTGTGAGTGGGAATCCCTTTAAAGAGGGCTAGATAGCTTGGGTAGCAGATCACATAAAACCTCTTCCTGCATCAGAGCGGTAGTCCATCTATCTCTAACTGTAGTGAAAAATAATGCTAGTTAAAGAGGGTATGAGAGATCCTGTCAGCTTTATGAGGTCCCTTGTTCTCCCTGTTTTGTCAGAGGGTATATCCCTGAGTATTTGCATTTGTATGAGTTTATGTATCTACCGTCTTTGAATTTGTCCAGTCCCCTCTTCCTCAATAGTGTCTGTGGTACTGCCAGTGGCAGCAGATTCCAGAATTTCATGCCTGATGCTGTAAGAAATATTTTCTTTTCCTTGTTTTACTTTATTTTACTTGTTTGAAACTGATCTCCTAGAAAGTTTAAACTATGACTTGCTGATTGCAATTCTCTGACGTAGATCTGTATGAGAAGAACTACAGCTGTAGCTAGGATGATAGCCTGATGGATTCATACTAACCACGGTTAGTGATCATCTGAGGCAAATTGTTTATTATCTGTCTTTGGAGAGCTTTTAACATGTTGAAAAATGAGCTTGAAAAAATTGCAGTTTATGTTACCTCTCTAGATTAACAGGCACAGTAAAGTTTGCATATATTGCTTCTTTCAGGATCAACTATGATAACAATGAGGGACTACCTTATTAAAAGATAAGTTCTGGACGATTTAACATATTTTTGCTCAGAAATTATGTATGCATAGATGATGTAAGCAAGAAGGTTTTAAGTATTGCTAATTAATACATTAATACGATAATACAATAATTCATACTAGCAAAAATAGCATAGTGATAGATCACTAAATCAAAAGATTTCAGGTTAAAAGTGTTTTGTGCTTTTTCAGTCTACACTGAGAAATAGTTGTCTGCAACTTCAGCTGCTTTATAAGAAAAAATAAATTAAAAATTGAGCAGTACAGCTCTGAAGTAAAGCCAGCCAGCATGAAGCCCTCTTAATGAAAATGAAGACTCCTTAGCGCTAATATTCTTTTCCAGAGAAAGGCTGGCAGAGACGAGGATGTTTATAACATTAATAGAAAGTCAACAACATTCATTTCTGGTGGAAGACAGGAAGGTGGGAGCCATAGTTGGCAAAAGCTCATTGTCAATGATTGAATCAGCAAACTGTTATTTAAGAATGTTAACTGAATGCAGAAGTCTTGACTAGTATTGCATATTTTTTTAATATTAAATTTAGTTTCTTAGATTTTTCCTGGAGAATACAGATCATATATGGATGATACAGTAGAGTTATCCATTTGGAGTAACTCTAAAAAAGCAGCTGACTGAAGAGAACATCATTGTGCTGTTTCAAGAAGTGGAAGAGTTGGACATCAACAAAAATAGGTTCTGGAAAAGCCTTGGGAGGAATTGAGTACAGCACATGATCAATAAAATGTCATGTGGAGAAAGACAACACCACTGGAGAGAAGGTCATTTCCAGCACTTTATGAGAGCCACATCTTTCATACTTTTTTTTTTTTTTGTGTGTGTGTGTGTATAATGTATCGCATAATATGTAGCAAACGCTTCATAAAAGTTGGACTGTTTTTGAGTATATTATGTAGGTTTTTACCACTAACTTCATAAGCAAAATACGTTTTTGGTTTTGTTTTGATTTTTGAGGGGGAGGGACTGCATCACTTTCTCTACAGGTCACAAAACCAGGAGATTCAGAACCAGCTTATTCTGCGAAAAAGTCTGAGATGCTTTTGTCCTAATTTCTCTGTTACCATAGACCCCTCATACGGTTTTGCATGGATGCTTAAAATGCTTTATTTGTAGATTACTGAGTGGCTTAAAATATCTCAAATTACTTTCCCTGAAGTGCTGCATGGAAAGAATGTTAAATGGTACTGAGTAAATTAATCTATTTAACAGCTGACTAATATGCCAAAAACCTTTAGCTAAAAATAATACATTATTTCATAAACGCTGACTCAGATAAAATACTAAGAAATGGGCCTGAAAAACTTTAGAAGAAGGATTACAGTTAGAAGCAAATTAAACATTTTGATGTAAATTTAGAAATCTGTTCAAGTACTTAAAATGAAGTTATGATGTAACTGAGAAAATCAGACCTAAATATTTGTGTGTATAAATTTTAGGGGGAGAGGCTTTTCTGACAGACAGTAGTTTACAGAGAATATACATACCACTAAGCTGACGTCCTAGAAAAATAGCTCTAAATAATCTTTGAAGGGTCATGGTGATTGGGGAAGGTTTGTGAGGACTGGTAGAAAGCAAATATAACCTCAGTCTTCATGAAGGGTGAGAAGGAGAATCTGGGAATTACAGGCTGGTCAGCCTTACCTTGATCCCTGTGAAGGTAATAGAGCAAATCCTCTTGGAAACCATTATTAAACGTATGAAGGACAAGTAGGAGACTGGGAGTAGTCAGCATAGATTTACAAAGGGCAAATCAGGCACGACTGGCTTGACAACCTTTTACGATGAGGTGATTGGGTTAGAAGACATGGGGAGAAGAATGGATGCTGTTTATTTTGCCTCTGGCAAGGTTTTCCAAGCTGTTTCCCAGGACATCCTCATACACAAAATGATGGACTAAATAAGTGGATGGTGAAGTGGACTGAAATCTGTTCAGAACTGCCAAGCTCGAAGGGTTGTGATCAGCAGCATGAAGTCGAGCCCAGCTGGAGGCCAGTCACTAGAGGTGGCCCTGGAGCCAATACAATTTAACCTTTTCATTAATAGCCTGGATGATTGAGTGGATTGTACCCTCAGCAAGTTTGTAGATGCTACAAAACTCATAAGAGGGTTGTGCTGCCATCCAGATGGACCTCGACAGGGTGGAGAAATGGTCTGATAGGAACCTCATGAAGTTTAACAAAGGGAAGTGCAAAGTCATGCATCCAGGAAAGAATAACCCCATGCACCAGTATAGACTGGGGCTGATCAGCTAGAAAGCAGCTTTGTAGAAAAGGCCCTGGGGGTCCTGGTGGACTCAAGAGCCAGCAACGTGTCCTTGCAGCAAAGGCCAACAGCTTTCCTGGGCTATGTTAGGAAGAGTGCTGCTAGCCAGTCAAGGGAGGTCGTCCTTGTCCTCTGCTCAGCTGTGGTGGGACGTATTTGGAGTGCTTGGTCCAGTTCTGGGCTCCCTAGGACAAGAGAGACATGGACATTCTAGAGTGAGTCCAGCCAAGTGCCACAAACTTGATAAAGGGATTGGAGCGTGTGTCAAATGGGAACAGGCTGAGAGGGCTGGCTGGGACTGTTCAGCTGGAAAAAGGAAGGCTCAGGGGGATTCTCCATATGTATGAATACCTGAATGGAAGGAATAAAGAAGATGGGGCACCACTGAGAAGAATCTAGCTCCATGATGGGACAAGAGGCAATGGGCACAAATTGAAATTTAGGCAATTCCAATTAAAGAAAAGAAAAAGCTTTTTCTCTGTGGGGATGGTCAAGCACTTTAACAGGTTGCACGGGGAGGTTATGGAGTCTTCATCCTAGACAGAGCCTTGAGCAACCTGCTGTAGCTGAGCCTGCTAGTGGTGCCTTCCCACCTCAACTGTTCTGTGATTCTGTGGATAAATTGAAATAGTAATTTAATGGAATTTACCTGAAAAGGATCCTGAAGGTAGCATAGGGTGGACAGTCATTTTTCTGTGGCTTGTTTTGAGGGAGAGTTGTGTCTTGTGTTTTTTATCATCCAGAAAAAGGATTCAGCATGGTTTTATTCGGTCATTGCTCTCATTTGGAATGGATATGATGCCATTTGAGGTAGTTGGGGCAGCTGTGCCTTGAGCTTGCTGGCACTGAACACTTCAGATCCATTTCATTAGCTCTAGGCAGTCGATCAGGTTATGGAAGGTCTGGCCATGAGCTTTGGGTGACTGTGAGCTGGCAGAGGCTTTACCCGGATAGTGTTGGTTAGCCGAGGAAGCCAATCAAAGTAAATGATAACAATTTTCTGAAAGCCTTTTTTTTTCTTTTCCCACCTTTCAGTTTATATAACCTGTGGAATGAAGCACTTGGGGAGAATACAAATAGCTGTATCCTTCATTTACCCTCTAAGGGTTCATTCCTCCTCAACTTTTCATGCCAGCCTGTTCATTTAATTTCAGATAAAAACTTTTGTCCTTTCTTCCATGATGTTTCAATATTGGAGAAGCTGCCTCTAAATATTTGAAAATCAACCTCATTGATTACTTCAAAACACTTCTAAACTTTCTCCTTATTTATTGTACCCATTGGTGTATTTGCAACGACTGTGTCACTGTTTCTTCCTGCTCCCCAAGTGTCTGTACCAATCTTTTGAATATTGTTTTATATGTATCTGATAAGCTCCTTTTCTGAAGGTACTATCATTTTGCCCTGTGTGCAAAAGTAAAATTATTCACTGAGAACATTAACCTTGGTATTGTCTTAATGATAATGGCTAACTAAAAGTTCATTTAAAAAATATATCACAAGAAATACATAATTAGAAGAATTGCTGTGATCATAGCGCTGTTTTTTTTTTCAATGCTATACCATGGAACAAAAGTCTTGGTCGTATTCTGTCTTTTAGTGAGGTTTTCTGATTTTTAGATATTTTTGAGTTAGGTGGCTTGTTACACTTTCAATTTAAGGTAGGATAGAAGTTCTTTTATTAGAGTGACAACGTTAAGGGGGTTTTTGGTTCCAGATTTGCCAAGAATCGTTAGATTAGATTGTTGCAGTTTGCCTAAAGACTAAGCTCACCCAGAAAGTACAGAAAGGATAGTGATAAAATGTGCTGCCTGAATAGTAATCGTTTCTTTAAATGCAGTAAACACTGCTAGACATCCTAAATGCGGTAATGAGAATGAAGAAGACAAAAGGAAGTAAAATCCAGGGTGTATGCTGAAGAAAATTTAACAGAAGATTTAACGGTCTGATTCTATATTCACTGCATTGTCCTACAGGGACTGTAAACAAAGTCGTATTTGCTGAACATAAAATTTTACCGGATTTCAATTAAAGATGAGTTTGACTTGGAGATACTTGTGTCCCTTCTATCCCCCAAATAGTCATTCCTCCCCCACCCCTCCATTAGAATCACGTTGGAAAAAATTGGTAATTGTTTGAAGTATGGCCATTGCAAAGTATTTTAGTAATTTGGGAGTAGGAGGGGAGAGAGACAAATGAACAATTTTCCTGCCTATGCTGAAAGGAGAGATTTTATGGTTAGATTAAGAAATCTTTGGTTGTGAGAGTAGATGCATGCTAATTTGACTGAGAGTTGTGATACTGGTTTTGTAAGGGATGCTTATGGTTGCAATGGGTGGTCCTGATGAGTTTTAGGAAGAGTTAGAAGTATAGATGCATTTATCTTCTTCAGAAGCAATTGAAACTTCTAAAATTAATTGCTACTTTTTCATACTGTTTCATACTTGCCATACCAGTGCAAGAAACACTTATGCAAAACCAATATTATTGGTGATTTCGAAATAAATTTCATGAATCCTTAAAAAAAGTTAAATGTGTATCATATAGCTGAAGCATGGCTGTCATACTTATGTTAGTTTATGCGTGGATTCTCCTGAAAAATAAAAAGTAGTCATTGTAAGGAGAGAATATAGATAACTGATTGTTATGTATGTATGTATGCAACTGCTGTATTCTTTCTAGATTTATTTGATTAGCTGTTTTGAACAAGTGATTCTTTTTAATGTCCTGAACTTCCAATTGTTTTTTTTCCTTCTCGCTAGTTGCCATTATCACTGTATTTATTAATGGTATTGTATTTATTAATGGTTTTGTTAGAATAACTCTAAACAGTCCTGATCTGAAGAGATGAATGGTCTGCATTGTTTGTTAAACTGGTATACTGCTTTTGGACTCTGAAATTGTTGCAAGGAGACTTCCTTATGTGTCGTTGTGAAGTACCAACTTCTGTCCTGCTAAAGATAAATCATTACCTCTCTGACTGTGTGGTAGGAGGTAAAATAAAGCTAACTTAGATATAGGTGTATAGATTAGGTCCTTAAAGCCACAATTTCCTTTTTTTAATTATATTAGTCTTATTATATTTTTTTAAGATGCTGAGAGAATCTGCAGGTCCAGCTGAGATATCAGCAATACATCTTCACTAACATTTGTGGCTTTACACCAAAAGTACGTTTGGCTTGGAAAGACAGGTCAACCCACTGGGGTCCATAGGAACTGCTGGTTTTCAGATGGTCTAGAAAAAAACCTACCAACCCCCCTGCCCAAACCAGTCACGCTAATGATCTTTGAATGCCTAATATGCATTTTGGTCCCCAAAGACACATAGATGCTTAACACTGCTGATTTTTATTTTTTTTAAAGAAGAAAATTGCACATGAAACAATGCATTTGACATTGGCAGGAGTTAGGTACCTAAATAGAGTTTTAGTTGCCAGACTTTGGGCTTGTAAATGTTAACTCCCTTAGTTATGTGATTTCAGCACAGTCAGAGGGCTACCCACTTCTATGGGCAGACCTTCCTTGTCTTCCACAGGAATAAAACTCTCTCCTGACCATTCAGCCAGTTCGAGTACCTGATACCATTTTGCCTACACACAGATAACCTGCCTTCTTTGGAGTTCCCCCTTTCAAGCTTGGAAGCCAAACAAATCTCTGAAGAGCAACATCTTCTTTCTATTTACCCTTTTGAGAAGATTTAACCCTTTCATTAACCATCATCACACAGCCTACATAAAGACAGGGTAGAAATATCTTGTATAATCTCTAATTTTTTCATTGCAGATTTTAATAATAAAATCAGTCATGAAATTAAAAGGAAAAGTACCTTTACTTTTTAAAAATAATATATTGGTTCTCTTATTTTACTGTTTTAAGTATGCTGTGTATCCTGGTTTTTAGCACAATGCTGGTGGTGAAAGAGTTAAGTTTGCCTCAGTGTTAAAAGAGTGAATCATGTATTCGTCTGACCGGAGATGTACACTACTGGAGACATTTAAGGCTCTTAGACCACTGCCATAAAGTATTGACGGATTTAATTTTAAGATATAATATAGCGATTAAGCCTTTTCAGTAGTGGAATATTCAGTTTCTCCCAGAAGAGTGATGAACTGTGATCATAAACAGGTTAATTTAATCTGACCTGATTTCAGAGGTGTCCCCTTATTGCTTTAAGGATAATAATTTTTCATGACATTTATCTTTTCAAAATCATTATCCATAAGTCTCAATTATCCAAGTATTTAATAAGCTCTGTCAGTGTTTTAGGTTAAAAAAAAAGACAAAAAAAAAGGGGTTGTCAATCCAAAAGTCATATTCTGAGTTTTGACGTTGTCTCAAGTTCTTTTTGTAAACAGTATCAGCAGAGGAGACTGTGCCTCGGATGCGAGTCAGGTAGTAAGGCCACTCAGCAGTCCTGCCTACAATTCATGTGAAACACGTATCGCCAGACAAAGCATCTGACTATTTGGAGGGTGGTTCTGAGTCTTGAGAATCCAGAGTGAATTAAAGTCTAGACTCCGTCATTTTTTCAGGCTGTTGGGAAGGGATAAATAACAAATCAGATATACCCAAGATAGAACAGAGGTAACGCTGAAGCAAGGATGCTCTTGCTGGATTGTGCATTGGGAAGAAAGCTGTAATAGCAGCAGCAGCAGCGATAGCAGCAGCAGCAGCAGCAGCAACAGCGAGAGACCTTCGGAAAGCCGGGTGTTGCAGTAGTCTGAGATGTAAAGATCCTGTTACGTCTCTGTCTTTCCTAAGTTCAGAATGGTTGATACAAACCTTACGCCACATGTAGTAAAAGATGTACATGAATACAGAATTTGCTTTGTAATAACTGGATGCTGAGGAAATAAAGACGTGCCTCTGGGTTTTTGTTGTTGGGGTTTTTTCTGCCTTTTTTTTTTTTAATCATCTGAAACAGAAGAGATTGATTTACTCAGAGAAAGTAAGTTTCATCTGTCTTCAGGATAATTTAAAAGGACAGCTTGGGAGCTGGAGGGTGACTGTTTTTCTACCTGTTTCCTCGCACCTGGGGCTGAAAAGTGAGGAGAGATGGACAGTGTCTCAGAGGAGACAGGAATGACCGAAGCTTGGTGAAGCTGATTGTTGTCTGCTGTCCTCTTCATGCAGTGCTGTGGGCTGGTGCACCGACGGCGAGTACGGGTTTCCTATGTAAGTTTTCATTTGTATTAGAATGATGCTAACTTGTATGTTCAACTCCTAATGTATTAGGTGGTATGGTATGCCTCAGGCAGGTATTTTAATGTATATCTGAGTGACCAACCGGAGCACTAATTATCTGTGAAATAAGTTTTTACAGCACAGAGACACAACGATTGTTTTAATAGGTATGAGTTTCTTGTCATAGATGACAAGAAACTGAAAATATAGATATTTTCAGAACTTGTTCATATCAAGAATATGTCTTATTTCAAAATAACCTGCAGTGTTAAAAGACTAGAAGTCTCACCCTTCTGACTTCTTTTTGAAATTGTGTATTTTTTCTTTCTAGTAGCTCATCTACGTGGAGTCATTAGGAAAGGACATCTCTATTTATCCATATATGATAACTGAAAATCAATTAAAGTTATAAGCAATTATGGACTGGCACAAAAATTATTTGAAAGACTCCGAGGAACATAAAAATCATCTTGTGAGGTAGTTCTTTTGAAAAAGAGCAGTAGCAGAGTGGTAGAAGTATGGCCTGATGATTTGCATGGTTTGTTTGCTTTCCAGAACTGAGTATTTCATACTCTGGTATGATAAGACTGCTCTGTATTGCAAAATGGCTGTCTCTAATAAATTCCACAAGGAAGGCCAGCACCAAAGCTTAAGTATTAGTAATGAAAAAGATTGGCTATTAGCTGAAATATGTCTGAACTATACTCAGCTGACGTGATAATCTCCTAAGTAATTCATTTATGTTTTAACATTCCTTTTCTGTTCTGCTGTTCAGTTGTCAGTTAGACGTGATAAGAAACAGGAGGTTGAAACGATCTGACTAAGCTGCAAATTGAAATTGCTGAGTATTTGCAACAAGCAGCTTGTAGCTTGTTGCACAAGAAAAGAGCAAATATATCAGGAAAAAATGTTCTGTTGTCAGGAACGCTGTGTGTTTGTGTCATAGAAAGCTCTTACACAACACTTAAAAAATGATCACAGAACAAGCAAGGTCATAAATAGGTGTGATCTAAGTCAAAGTTTGTGTAGGGGATTGATGAAAAGAATAAAATTATTTAAAAGAAAACAAATCTCTCCTTTAGAATATATTGTAGAGATGCAAACAATTAGAAGTGTGAGTGTGGTCACAGTTTTGCACAGCTAATTTGACTTTGGATATATTTTGGTCTCACTGGTGCAACAGTTGATACTGTTCTGTAAGAAGCAGGCAGAAACATGGAGATCTTTGCTCAAGGTTAGAACTTACAGTCCATTATTTTGCATAAATTATGCAAAAAAATCCCAATGTGTACTTAATTTTAACCATCAATTTAATATAAAATCAAAACTTGGGCATCTGTTATGCAGATACTTATTTGATATATAGCTATTCCCACTGTTATGCAGAAATTGAAATATGAATACAGTGAAAGCACTTCTTATTTCTTAGCAATCTCATGCCAGTGGAGTTTAGGGCACAGGAAAATAATGACCTCTTGATATGCATCACCCACCCTTTCATTTCTCCTTGTTATTATTACTTAACAGTAGCACCAGCCACTATGAATAGTATTATCTAGACAGAATAAAATATTTGCCTGTTTGCAAGGTATGCTTCACAACCTGGAAGTGTCAGAATACCTGTCTGTGAACCACCATGGCACCTACTTGGGCTTAGTCTCAGACTAAACACATTAAACTCCACAAACTCCATCATTTTTTGAATGTTTGTGGGTAACGGAGAGAAAGATGCTTAGTGAATGTCATATAAAGTCCTAAGGTTTGTACCTGATTTCGTGATACTTGTTGTGTAAAGGTGTCCTGGTTTCAGCTGAGAGGGTTCATTTTCTTCACAGTAGCTAGTGTGGGGATATGTTTTGGATTTGTGCTGGAAACAGCGTTGATAATATAGAGATGTTTTTGTTATGTGGACCTGTTTTTGAGCAGTGCTTACACAGAGCCAAGGCCTTTTCTGCTTCTCGCACCGCCCTGCCAGCGGGACGGCTGGGGGTGCACAAGGAGTTGGGAGGGGCCATAGACAGTACAGGTGACCCAAACTAGCCAAAGGGGCTATTCCATACCATGTGACATCATGCTCAGCATAAAAGGGGGGCTAGCCGGGGAGGGGCGGCAGCAGCTCCAGGACGCGTGGCTCAGGGACAGTCCGGTTTCGGGACAGGTCTGAGCATGTGGTCTGAGTTGTATGGTCCTTGGGTGAGAAACTGCATTGTGTATCACCAGTTTCGTATACTCTGTTAAGTACTGTTTTGTCTTGTTTTGTTTTGTCTTCCCCTCTCCCTTTGCTATCCTAGTAAACTGTCCTTATACCAACCCACCTGGTCTTGCCTTTTCCTTCCCATTCTCCTCCCCATCCCACTGGGGGGGGTGGGGGAAGGAGGAGGGGGGGGAGTGAGTGAGTGGCTGTGTGGTGCTCAGCTGCCGGCTGGGGCTAAACCACAACAAAAGGGTATTGTGCAATGATGCTGGGCCTTGAGGTATTCTGAGTACCTCACTGTTTATGAAAAAGAAGGTTGCTCTGTCTTAGTTAGAATAAGTGAAATGGAGTTTGTCCTTGATCTTGTTGGTCTGCACCTCATTACGTGAAAGATGACCGTGTTCTCAAATAACTTAATTACAATGAAAATTCTCTCTGTTGTTTGAATCCTTGATTATCCAAACCTGTTATTATTGAATTTTTTTGGTGATTCCCCACGGCATTGGGCTAATTGAGGTTGTACTGTGTGATTCTTTTGGGACGAAAGCACTGAAATTAAAGTGAGCCAAGATATGACCCTTTTTATTAACGTCTGACTCACTGGGGAAAAACATCAGACTTTTATTCTGGGTTATTTGTTTACTGTTCTTAAGTTGCTTATAAATTGTAGTGGTGAATGATCCAACTCAGAAGTGTGGGTTTTTTTTTTTATTTTGGGTGGAGTTTAAGATATTGCATTTTATGTTTTGTCCAAAAATGTATGACCAAATCTAAGTGACTATTGTTTTACAACCAATACAGCTCTTTCTGGTCTAGGTCCTAAAAATTGTGCAGATATGAAGCATAATCAATTCCTTTGATGGTCTTTTGGGTCGCAAATAGACAGATCAGTACAATTAGTTACGTGGGCTCACATTGTTTTTTGGAGGAGCAGCATTATTGGTGAAGATGTTTGTATTCTTACGTTGCTCCTTTCTATGATCTCCTGTATGTTAGACTCTCATGCGCAGAGATTAGTTCTGCCTCTGTGTGCAGGGATAAAATTGAAGGCCTGGATGGGTGGTATCCATCTTTACCTTCTCTCCAGGTTTTGCTGCTATTGAGTGCTGTGCAGACCACACGATGTTAAGATTAAGCTGGGCTCAGGCATTCTCCCCAGGCTTTCCTGATCATTGACTCTTCCTTCAGCATGGCACTGTGTGCTGCCTGCATCCACTAAGTTTCCACTCTTCCTCTTCTGAGTTTCCCTCTGTGGGTGGGTAATCAGGGCGATGGCGGGTGGGCATTGAATGCAATATGTTTAATATGGTGTGGCATAATCTGCAGCTTTTAATGGTAGGGTGTGTCATATGGGTGTTATGACTGCATACTAATACTCGATTCCAGAAACAAAACCCCTTATATTGGACATTTTCATGGCAAAAGCTGGACATAATCCCAAATAACATCTTCACCTTGTTCCTTTAGTCATGTCTGTGAGATGGGGTCATGCCATTTGTCAGTTGGGGTCCATTTGCGGTAGTATGGAGGAGCAGCTGTGTGGAGTTCTTCCAGTGGACAACCTCATCTCTTTCTGGAATGTGGAGTCTAAAACATTAGTACTAATTGTATGTTGCCCAAAAATGTTTTCACAACTCTTACTGCCAGCATGTCACAGAACATCTAAAAGCATGGGAGCCTGAAGACTGACCGGTATATTTCAGCTTTCAAACTTTAGTCAAGCCTATCCACCTGTTGGTCCAGCCTTCAGAAGTTTCAATCTCATGGAAGTCACTCAGAAATCTTACAGTGTCTTCAGCTCTCTGCTCTTCTCCCTGGAAGTGTTTGGAAATGAAGGCTGTTTGAACACAGAGCCCAAGATATTTCCAAAGTCTGCACATTTCTGAACAGAGCAATTAGCTGTCAACCACTTTTTGATTGTACGTACTGTCTCCTCTTATTCCTGAGAGTGGTCTCATTTGCAGTGCTGCAACATACCCACCAAAATGGAAAAATTGCCTATATGGCAACGTAATAGGTGTAAGCTCTGAACTTTTTATCCATGGCAAGTGAAAGCAATGACAGGTACAGGAGGAGAGTCCGTATGGTTTCTTGAAAGACTCTTCAAGATGGCGAACTTGAAAGTGACCTAATGCATGGCCAGAAGTCACCTACCAGAGCATATGAAACAGGCAAATCCAAGCGCATGGAGCATGTACGTTAGTGTGCTACAAAGCACAGTTGCGTTGGTTTTGCATGGCAAGGTTTTGGTAGCGGGGGGGTCTACAGGGGTGGCTTCTGTGAGAAGCTGCTAGAAGCTTCCCCTGTGTCTGATACAGCCAATGCCAGCCGGCTCCGAGATGGACCCATTGCTGGCCGAGGCCAAGCCAATCAGCTCCTCTGGGATATTTAAGAAGGAGAAAAACAGTTAGAGCTTTTGCAGCCAGAGAGAGGAGTGAGAAGATATAAGAAACTCTGCAGACACTAAGACCATGGTGAAGCAGGCTGTCCCCCTGCAGCCCATGGAGGACCCCATGCCAGAGCAGGTGGAGGCGCCTGGAGGAGGCTGTGACCCTGTGGGAAGCCCGTGCTGGAGCAAGCTCCTGGCAGGACCTGTGGATCCGTGGAGAGAGGAGCCCACGCCAGAGCAGGTTTGCTGACAGGACTTGTGACCCTGTGGGGGACCCACGCTGGAGCAGTTTGCTCCTGAAGGTCTGCACCCCGTGGGAGAGACCCACACTGGAGCAGTTCGTGAAGGGCTGTAGCCCGTGGGAGAGACTCATGTTGGAGCAGTTCGTGAAGGACTTTCTCCCGTGAGAGGGACTCCATGCTGGAGCAGGGGAACGATGAGAGGAGTCCTCCCCCTGAGGATGAAGAAGCGGCAGAAACACCGTGTGATGAACTGACCGTAATCCCCATTCCCCGTCCCCCTGTGCCACTGAGGGGGGGCGGAGGTTGAAGCCGGGAGTGAAGTTGAGCCCGGGAAGATGGGAGGGGTGGGGGGAGGTGTTTTAAGATTTGATTTTATTTCTCATTCCTCTACTCTGTTTTGCTTAGTAATGAATTAGATGAATTTCCTCTCTAAGTTCAGTCTGTTTTGCTTGTGACGATAATTAGTGAATGATCTCTCCCTGTCCTTATCTTGACCAATAAGCTTTTTGTTGTACTTTTTCTCCCCTAATGAAGGAGGGGAGTGACAAGAGCGGCTCTGGTGATCACCTGGCCCCCAGACAGGGTCAACCCACCACAACAGTGTCCTGCAAAGCTTCCTGGCTTCTCAGGGTGCGGGTGTGCTTGCAGAGTATGTGGTTGTTGCCACTCTTACAGCTGCACGACAAGGAGTAGGTGAATGGAGCCAAGGAAGGCCAACATATGATCATCTGGATAGGCAAGCCATAGGCTGGAATCTGTTGTATTTTTAATATCAGCTTAAAATCTTTAGCTGTCTTTCCCAGCACTGTATTTGATACTTATTTATTTAGCAGTTTCAAAACTAATCTTGTTCACTTTTTGAATTTTTTCCTTTTTTTTTTTTTTAGAATTGTCAAATAACATTTTTCCTTAGCTGAAAGGACTATTCAGAATAAATCTAAGCCAATATTTAAAAGATTTTTCTCAGATATATAAATAATTTGATAAAGCATGGAAATGATGTGTGGAAGGCAAATATTCCTTACTCTAATACAAATCCTTAACAAAGGACAATTTGATATTAAACAAACAAAAAACTAAAAAATGCGTTCCAAAACAATATTCGGGACAAACTTTATTTAAAGATTGGTAGTGAAATTTATGACATGGCCTGCACTTTGTATTTTAGTTTACTGTAATTAAGGACCTCGGTATGGTTTTGTTTCAAGATGGTCCTTTTCTAATGGTGGGGACTGTAATTGGAGACCTTTCTGCCTGCAGCTGCAAGCAGGATCCAGATGGCAGGCTTTTTGTGCCTGTGTCTGCAGGATATCTCAGACCTGCTGAGGGAATGTTCTCTTTTTGGTGGTGTTAGATGTGGACTAGGGATTTTTGTCTGTTCCTCTTGAGACTGTAATCATTTCCATCTATCACTTAATCGTGTTTCTCACCAGACCAATCTTTGTCATAGCAGATGCTCTCCTCCTTGTTCCTTTTGCTCACTACCTCCCTATCTCTTCTTCATTGCTGACTTATAGGGTTATTTTTTTCCAGATATAGCTACTTTTTATTAACTCTTCTCCACCATGCTTCTCTGGTTTTGACATGCAGAAATCTTGCTTCAGATTTGCAAACTTTCTTTTCCTTCTGTTGCCATTAGTCTCAGCCTTGTATTTTCCCTTCCCAGGACTGCACCTGCCAGGGCTGTTTCTGTGACCCTTAACACTCTCGTGCCATTAACCTGAGCCTTGCATCCATCCCTCTTCTCTTCTCCATTGCTGCTGTTGTCAGTTTTAGTGGAAGTTTGAGCTGTTCGCAAGCAGAAGTTGCAGGCTAAGGCAGCTGTTGATGAACTGTTGTTATTTTCAGGATGTACCGCCACGATTCTCCTCTTTGTGTACTGTAGACAGAAAAAAACCCCACCAAATGTGCTGGGAAGGAGGAAAGAAAGTATAAAGAAGTTGTGGTTTTCTGATGATGAGAATTAAATTACATGCTTTAGCATAAACACAGTATATTTATATGTTAAAGGAATTGTCTGGACTAGCAAAAATTGTCCTTTAACTTTTTGAAGTGACTGACTGGACTGTCCTCAGTACTGGGTGAGTACAGCTGAAATAAAACTGTTAGGGAGCAATTCATAATCTCTGGATTTGGGCGATACTTTCTGTATTTTGAATATCTATTTGAAGTCCTTTTGCATTTTTTATGTACCCTACTTTTCTAATATTTTGATTTGGTAGTATGGGAAGAAAAGTGAATAAAGTGGAATAAATTGATGTGGCAATATTTACAGGGAAAGTGACCTGATCCAAGACTCTGTCAGTCGTCGTATACCAGCCAACCCAGGGCAAACTTTGCACTGCCCAAATTACAGGGAAATAAATCCCCTTTATCTGCATTTACTCTGCTACAATTGTCTAACAGCCTGTATTTGTTATGTTGGGGAGTGTTACGGAAGCTAAACTGTTTCCATTGCAGCTCCAGTGCTTCCAGGTGAAACTCTACACATTTGCTCCAAATGTTTTGGGTTTTCTCTTTTACATATTAAGTGGTTATAATTTCTGATTTTTTACTCCTGTGGCTACGTTTAAATGATTGCATTCCATTTTACTAGCATCGAGTTTGGACTACAAAGCCTCTGTTTAAAGAAACAAAATAAGAATATATTTTCTTGTCCCCCTGCCTTAAATTCTTTCTTCTTGCTGCATTCCCTAGGTACAACCTTTGAATTTAACTAACTAGAAAAAGGGCTTCTTTCTGAAAAATTCTCTTACATTTAGGAGAATTAAATGGAACATTTATAGCTCATTGTGCATTCTGAAGTAAAATAATATAACAATATGGCTGGTGGATAAAATGTTGTGACAATATATGCAATAAGGGCTTGCTTTCTTTCATTTTGTATATAATGTAACTACTTGAATAAGAAATTGAAAATATTTAAAATTTCAAGTCAGCAGCAATATCATAATTTTAAACATACTGAAATAAAGAATTAGACATCCTCATTTTCCTCTATCCTTATCTGATAAGGCTGAATCCATGTTTCCGTTGGTATTATTATCACTAATTGCTAAACCAGGGCATTATTTTGTTACCCTCTGCTAATTTGGGTATATCAAAGTAGTGACATTATTTGCATTGTTTCTGGCAAGAAAAATTCTGACTCGTAAAACCAATATACTCCCCTTATAACCTCCTCCTCCTGTACCAGTAGCACCCATGGCTTTGATTTTATGCATATTATTTTAATGTTAGTGTTTTCCAAAGCTGTATTTTAAATAAGCTGTTCTTTAAAAGGGCTATGTGTTTTCTGAAACCTGTGTTATATTCAAGAAAATCAGTTGCAAATTTGCAGTAACTTAGAGCACTGTATGCTCAATTATTAGTCTATCCGAGTTGATAAGTGGGAATCAGGACTTGTAAGCCCTGTCTCCAGACCCACCAGTGATTCATCCTCTGGCTGTGGACTGGAAAGAGGCCTGAGGTGCTTCCTTTCCACAAAGCTGCGATTCTTGGATGGAAGCAGAATCCTGCTGCACAAGGATGTCTGCAGAAGTGTAACGTTTTCTATGAAACCAGAAAAAGAAAGAGTTATTTGTTAAAAATAAACACTTAAAACTAACTTAAGACATTGTTACAAGTGAAATATAACCCATTTTCATCTTTCATTTCTTTTCAGCTCACAGTCTGTTTACACTCTGCCTTTCCCCCCACTTCATACACAGTGACCTTTACTATCCTCACTTGCTGAAAATATTTTTCTCCTTTCTTCTTAGTCTTTTATTGGTTTTGATTTTTGGTTGGTTTTTTTTTTTTTTTTTTGGTGTGTGTGTTCTCTCTTGATTATATTTTTTCCCTTCAACATTTGCTTTATCTTTCTACTCTTCTTGAGTGTAATGTCTTTGGGTACAATGCTTACTGACTATAGTGGTGAAGGAAAAAAATTAAGTATTCTTGGCAATTTAAATACATTTTCTGATGAGTTGGCATTTCATAACAATTTTATGAGATGATGAAGTCATGATAAATTAACTGGCTGTCTTACAATTCTAATTGAGTCTCCTGACTTCTCTGAGGAAGATTGACATATTTAATGTCTTTCCTACTATCTTTATACTAAACCAGAGTAGCAACATTAATATCTTACTAAAAGGGAAATGAGAGGAAAATCAAAAACTACTTTTAGATTTGAATTGATAAGATAGATTTGGTGAAGTGCTGGACATAGCAAGAGTGCTTCAAGGAGCAGAAACTCTTCTGGAAAAAGTCTTGTAATGGTTCTGGTGTGATTAAACATCCCCTTCCAGCAGGAATGTTGAAGGAAAAGGGAGTTGTTGGTTAGGGAGTGAAAGAACAGAGAGAGTCAAGATCGCGATAGACTGGAAGAGGCCAAACAAGACTGCTGGAAGAAGGTCAGTTCTTTGCTTCATCCTAAAAGAGCTGAAAGAACCCATTTTGTTTAAGTAATGGGTTAATGTGCCTTTTATGTGTAGCAGAAAAAGAAGCTTTTGGCTTTTGTGGAGTTCTTAAAAAGTTTTGCTAGTCAAGGCAAGGCAAAATGAAATTAGGGCTGAGAGTCGAGGAGGTGGTTTGGTTTGCATTGGTTTGAACATAGAATTTACACCTCAGTGAACAAATTCACTTGTAGAGCTCTTTTATATGTCATTCCTCGTCACAGCTACTTTAACATTATTCGTGGGTGCAGATATTGCCAGGACTGTCCAAGATGTAGATGTGAATAACTCTGATGGTTACAACATTATCTTTTCTGTCCGGTTCAACCAAGCATGCACTGCTGTAAGACACAGATTATTCCTGGAGCTATGACACCAGGTAGCAAGCCCTTTATACTGAGTATGCTGTATTAATAGTTTATGCCTAATCTTTATTTTAAAATAGCTAGTTGTCAGGGATGAGTAGTTTTTACTCTCTTCCTCTAGATGGAACCACTCTGCTGCTTCACTTGGCTGAAATAAATACTATTTGTTTAACAGCTGAAGAAACTGCTGCAGCTTGTACTTACAATCATGCATTTATGTTCACGTGCATACACATGGCTAGGAGCATCCTGTGTGGCATTAGAGGGATGATGTGAAAGAAGGAATGCTCTTGGGTTTTGTGTTGCTTCTGGAAGTAAATAATTTGAAGGTAGTGTTGGCAAACTTTGATCTATAACAGAGTAGTGAAAATTATTATCTTTATGGGATTATTATCTTTATGCCCTACTTATTCTGCACCTGGAAAAATGCAGTCAGATGTGTCATCCTGTCCCCCATCTCTGTAAACTCTGTTTCAGAGTATAACCAGACTCTTAGCAATAGCACTCACCATCTTCACATTTTATAATCCTTTCTGTTTATGAGTCTACTATATCAGGCATCGATACCTCTATTTTCAGTAGAAACATCTTGCTTCGTTTATTGCTTCTCTACTTCCATTTGTTTTTTCCAGAAAATATCCCAGTTAAAATAGCTTTCTTTTTCTTTACTAATGCTTTTCACGTTTTTTGTGATTATGTGGGGTTTTCGGTAAGTTGTGTATAGAACTTTTTCAAGGTTTCTCTGTTTTTACCTGATTTGGAAATCAGTGGGTCCGTTTAACTCTTATCTTCCCAGTCAGAAATGTGAGCTAAATGTATTACATAATATGCTCTTCATGTTGTTTTTATTGAATTAATCTGGCAGCCACGGATCTTACTGAAACTGGATATTTACTGTTTCTAAGAGCAGCATTTATGTGCAAGACTTGGCCCACTGCAGGCCATGTGAAAGATTTAGAAGATAAACTAGTTTGATTAATTATCTGCCTAATCAGAATCAAACATAGTAAAAGGTTGTCCAAAAGAGAAGAAAGAAAAAATAGTGTAGTATAGTTAATCTCATGGTTTTTAGTCCTCTTTTTCTCCCAGAATATCGAAAGCATGGTGAAATAGTGTGGCCCCACACAAAACCAGCAACAGTAAATAGATACAAGACGGTGGTTCTTGGTCCCCAGTGACTAAGGAAGGAAAGGCTTAGTCATACAATCACTTTAAGACTGTGTCCATTGATTGATGTTACCCTATCTGTCTTATGAGTAGAAACAAATATGGCAACAGATTGTTATCATTTTTTGTAGAATCTCCATTACCGCATAATAATATTAAAATAACAAGTGATGAAACATTGTTACTAGGCTATAGATTTTTAGAAAATGAAAATACTGTTTAGCAGTTATGCTGTCAGTGTAATTCCTGTATCGTGAGTTTTCCAGCTTTTGGTAAAACATACCTGAGGTATCCCAATATCCATTTATCATTATACTAGAAGAAGTTATCCACAGAAGTTCAAATGCGAGGCTTGAAGTGAGTTTAATCTAGATTGTGTTTGTGTGGAATAATAAACTATTCAAATTGAAAGAATTGGATAAAGAAAAATTTAGAGAGGATGCCAAAGAGAAGAATTCAGCAGACCTTGAGGAGGTATGCCATGTGTATAGAAAAACTAGATGGAGAGGGGTCACATACGTGGAACCTTTTCTTATGGAGGAAATGGTTAATGTTGTTACGAACTAGTGCACACATTTCATTAAAGATCTATGTTTGTGTGTATATATCTGCAAACACAGTACCATAATTCAAGTAATATGGACAGCTGAATTTTTAGAGATTTTAATTGAACTATGTTGTCTAATGATTGCTGATATTGTCATGTTTGATCTATTGAATCAGCAATGTGCCATGATCCGTTAAACCTATTTATATTTTAGTAATAATCAATCTATACATGGGCTAACATATTTGTGTGGGTTATGTATAGATTACAATACAATCCTTAGGAGAAGACAACAGGTGCAACAAGTCACCAAAGGGCAGGAGAAAGAAAGAAATGTTACCCTGATTGAGGCAAAGAAATGTTCATTAAGCTAGGCAAGTACATGAGATGATACCTGGTCTAAGAAGGAAATATTTGCATCTCTGAGGAAACAAAACAGTACTTATTTTGACAGGAAGAATGACCACACAGTTTTGTAAATCAGGAGGAAATAAATCAAGTCTCAGTGACAAACATTGAGGAGGATTTCAATGATCAGATTAGTTATAAAATGCTAAAAGTGCTTCACCAAAAAGGGGTGCTCAGCGAGGGCTGCAGCCTGAGGATTAAGAGATGCTGAAAGAGGGAAAATGCTGTAGAAACACAGGAAAGTCTGTGGAAAGTTTTGTGGGGAAGGATTTAGCTTCTTCACTGTTCTCTTCATAAAAAATTTTAACTGTTGACTGCTTTGGAAGTTGTAAGGAAATGCTTTTCTTTTTGTTTTTATCTTAACCTGGCTTTTGTTAGATGTTGGAAAGCGCCTGGCTAATAACACGCCTCATCCAAGCCTGTCGTGAGTCAAACATTCCAACGTATTCACTGCATATTTTAATAAATATTCTATTTGTACAATGCATCCTCCAGGGTGTCCAAAGGTAATCAGGTCTGCCCTAGAAAAGGGTGTCCCAGAGTCAGGTGAGTCTGTGTGTCCCAGGTGTGTCCCAGTCACTGGTGAGAAATGAGACAGCAACGTCTGAACAGGTCTCCAGCGAGCTTGCCAAAAAACATTTATAACTGTTTTCCCTTTTATGATCTATGGTGCTACACCCTGCTGTCCATATGGGGTAGGATTTCTTAAAAATTAGAAAGATTTAAAAAAAAAAAAATTAAGAAGACTTCTAAGGAAAGCTGGAGGATTGTACAGCGAATCTCTCCTGGTCTGAAGTGCAGTGACCTGGCACAGCCTTGCCATGGCCGAGCTCCCCCCAGCCATGGGCGCAGGATGCCATGCGGGGGACCCTTCCTGTGGTGTTCCTGTGGCCAAATGTTCTCCCCCTATTTTACTCTCATTTTTTTGAAATTTCTTTGGATTCAAAGAGATATGTCATCATCCTGTAATTTTTTTATGCTAGTTCAGGTACTTAATGTTTAAAGAGCTGACCCCAGTCATAGCTACGTTTCGAAGCTGGATCCTTGTAAATTTTAAAGAAAAATGCCAAAGTACTGTAGATTGAAATAAACCTCAGACATGAATTGAAATAGCTTTTTCTTGAAAGTGACCAACTGAAAGGAGACAGACCAGAGAAGACAAAAACTCTTTCTGGAAATAGCAATATTTACCTGTGATGCAGGCAGCGATCACAGAGGTGGTTTTTGTTCTGTGAACGTTCTGCAGTCACTCATGGCTGAGCTCTGGCTGGATTCAAAGGAAATCTCTCCGCCTTCATGTGCAAAGCTTGCTTCATGGTAACAGTTGTTATTGTGAGGCTCTGTCGCAGGAACACTGAAAAGAAATGCTTTCTGTACCCTTTGAGAAATGGCATGATTATAGGCGGGGAAAAAAGCTCTGTTGTCCTAGGTACTGTAAAAGTACCAAAGGAATAGTGTAGATGTTTTCAGTTAAGGAAGTCGTATATATTCTGGAAAAAATACGTTGAATCAGAGAACATGGATGATGGATGATACAGAAAAGCCAGTTTGTGACTACTGCAGTAGAAAAAAGTTGTTCTAGAACAGTTCAACCAGCTGGAAATAAAAATTTCATGAAACTGCCAAGGTCAGTGAGACCCAAAGCAACTTGCTGATTAAATGATGGTCACATGTTCATGTGCCTGTGGGTTGTGTTTAATTTCTGTACTTTCATGCTGCAAAATTGAAATCATGCTAAAAGAGGACAAATTAGTCCACACAATAAAGCTTGTGTTTGCAGTCATTTCTTCAGAGATTGTACTCTTTTTTTCTGTACCTGACAAGATTCAGGAGTGCTCTCCAAATACAAAGTTGTGCGACTCTCAAATTCAAAATAACTTCTGTGCAACTTTGTCATCACATCACTTCGTCATCTCCACTTCTAATTGAGAAGGTGGAAAAGTATTTTTTTTTTAATTTATTTTAAATAAGTTATTACTTTCTATTTCCTTGATTTGACATAGCAAATTACATAGACAATTCTTAATATAAAAATTCATATAAGTGACTAATTTATTGAAGTAAGTACAAAAGTCTTACCATGATTTCAGTAGATTAACTTTTTCAGTTTAAACTTCAGAGATTCCTCTGTGTGCTTCCCAAACTGAGCAGGCACAATGTGGCGTTGCTATTGTAGCTCTACACGTCAGCCTGTCTGGTCAGTAGGATTCGCCTGTCACAGTGAATGTTAAGACCGAGGAAAATTCAATTTGTAAGAAATTCCTTCTTTCTAGACTGAAGAATTGTTTAGATTTCCCAATAAGAATTGGGATGAGAGAGTGAAACGTGCCAGGTATTCACAGCTCAGGTGGGTAAAGTCTCTTGCCCAAGAGGAGTGAATTAGATGGATTTGAGGCCTGTTTGAGGGAATTGTAGTGCAGTGTTGCTTGCCAAAACCAGCTGCAGACTCCAGCAAGCTGGAGAAGGTGAGACCGGGATTGTGTTCGGCCACCAAGCCTGGTTCTCCTAGCTCAGTTTCAGCTTGTTGGGGCAGGACATCTGTGCCAGCCCACCAGCAGGGACCTCAGTGGTACCGAGAGGAGTATGGAGGACCCTGCGGGCCCCCATTGCGCAAGGTAAAACCGTCTCCAAACGCATATCATTCTCAAGTCTCAGAGATCAACGTGAATATTGGGGTTCACACAGTTTGTCAAAATGAAGTTTTGAGGCTTTGCCGGTGGCTGCACGAGGACAGAGGAGAGATCCCACCAGAGGCCAATGCCTCTGTGCGGGAGGCACAGGCTGGAGTAATGCCACCTCTTTGCCAGTCTAAATTTACGATATATGGCAGGCCCAGTGTTATATAATGTGAACCTCATTGAGATAGAGATGTTTGCGTTAGATTATGGAGGTTTTTTTCTTCACATAAACCTTTTTTGGTTTGCAGAGGTGGTCTGTCCCACTGGCTCTTCTGTCAGCTCAGGAGGCCACTTGCTGACGCCTTTTACAGCCCGACACTCCTCTTCACAGGCACCGTAAATTGCCGAACATCGTTCTGCCACGTGCTAGTCCCATCGCTTTCATCCATCAGCACCTGAGATGCGCTCCGGAGCTCGTTCTGCTGCTGGAACATTTAACTCAGTGCATGAAAGATGATGTAATTTGTGGCCTTTTTCCAGTACAATACTTTTGATTATATTGGATTGTGTTGGGCAACCCTGGAGCATAATCTGTGTATGCAATATATAAATATTACCTGGACAAGCTGAATGTTATTTAATTATGTGGCTTTTTGTCCCCTATCTCTGCCTTTTCTCCTCAGAGCCTCTCATTGACTCTAACCTCAAAGGTACTATAAGGCAGGGCCAGGTGTTTTCCCTTGATCTGCCCTGGACTGACTGCTCACACCGCTCTTGCTCTTTCCTGCACATAGATGCTAAAAACACTAGAAGCAGTACAGATCCATCATATCATTTTGTTTATAGCAAATATAGGCATGAGAAAGGTGAGAGCAAAATAAGCTGTACAAGTCAGTATCTTTCTAGATGCACGGTCTTCAAGATGGAAAATATTGTCATCTTTGTTTTAAGAGCATGTTTCAGAGCATTTTTGTTTTGAACTCCTTGCTTCACAGTATGTTGCTTGTCCTTGAGGAATGATGGGACGTGGTAGAACAGATTCTGATTTCTGCTGGCTTTTCACTAATGATTTCATTGATTAAAATACAAGATTGTGTGAGTTTAAAATGAAACTGTCTTTCTGATATGTTCCTGCAGTTCTAGTAGTGATTTTGAATATCGCCACTCTAAACTTCATTGCCTATTTTTAGCAATTTGAACTTTGAGATACTTTATGATGTTGTCTAATAACAACAGAGAAGAAAACCCTACCTATGGTAGGAAGGCTGAATTTGTCTAACGCAAAACAAAACAATTGAGCATTAAATAAATTCATCATCCTGTCCTTTTCAAATGTTGACTGTGTAACTGAAGATTTTATTATCTCAGTTATTTCTTTAGTCTAGTGTTTTTGGCTTTTCAGTCAGTGAATTTTCAATCAATGCAGGAGATAGCCACAGGAAAATAGCATCACCTGATGGGGTATGTAATTAATGTTAGAAGTAAAGTCAAAGTTAAAATAAGTTTTTATTTCCCCAAGCACCTTTATACTCTTTCATGGCTTTGCTTGTGTGTGTACAATGTTACTCTTGATTTGTTATATAAAATATTGCAAATGAGTCATCTTAACTTCTTTGTGTGTGTGTGTGTGTGTGTGTGTGTGTGTTCTAAAGGAACTGTTGGAGTAGTCATAAGACAAATGACAGAAAAATACAAAAAATAAAAAAAAAAATCAAAAGAAGAAAATATTCAAGTCATTATGCCAGTAAGTCATAGTAAAGGATATTGCCCAACTATTCAAATAAATAAATAGATGGAAACCATTTATTTAATGTAAATATATTTGGATGAGAGGTGCATACAAAAGGGTTGAGGTAGTAGGTTTCATAGTGTATTCACTGTACTTCTGGTTTCCTTATATAAGAATTAAATAAAACCTTCAGATGTGTAGAAAAAATAATAGTTTTTGAAAAAGTCATAGATATCAGAATTCCTATTGCTCACCAAGGCTTGAGGAATATTTTGTAATCAAAATATTCTTAGAATTAATATATTACCTCAGTAACTGATACCTTTCTTAACGTGTAGTGCATTTCCTTCTTTCACAGAAAGGGTTGATTTGGTTTACCATTGATTATTGATTGATGCTTTTCATTATTTTTCTTTGTAATCTCAAGTACAATTTAATCCGTGACACTTACCAAGTATTAAATCTCAGTTCTTTGAGTATTTTTAGTACTTCCATTATTACTTATATGCAATGAACCAAAATACCACTGAAATACTACATTTACATACTGTTTGAGCTTTCCTTTGCCGTGAGCGTGTCATTAATTTTCTACTTATAAATATCCAATGTGAACTTTTCAGAAACCTCTAAAGGATCATGCAGGCGCTTGTAAAAATCATAGATATTTTCCTTTTCTTTCAGTGAACCTCTCTTTTGCACTTTCCTGCGTTATTTTGAAACCTTTATGTTTGTGCTTTGCACTGCTGAATAGGACAGATATGGAAAGAAGTTTATTGTCCTACCTACCTTAGAAATGAACTACTGGAAACAGATACTGCATGGAGAGGGACTGTTTATCAGGGAGTGTAGTGACAGGACAAGGGGTAGTGGGTTTAAGCTGAAGGAGGGTCGATTTAGATTAGATGTTAGAAATAAATTCTTTACTGTGAGGGTGGTGAGGCACTAGAACAGGTTGCCCAGAGAAGCTGTAGATGCCCCATCCCTGGCAGTGTTTAAGACCAGGTTGGATGGGGCTTTGGGCAACGTGGTCTAGTGGAGGGTGTCCCTGCCCATGGTGTGGGGGGGTTGGAACTAAATGATCTCTGAGGTCCCTTCCAACCCAAACCATTCTATGATTCTATGATTCTGTGTTATTAATATCCATATAATTTCTTCTTGCTATGAGAAACATAATCCCTGAATCAGTATCTCAGATAATATATTTTGAACATATGAATTATGATCATAACCTTATGACAACTGCTGAAGAATTATTTTTAAATCTACCTTTGAGTTATATGAATTTGGGGGGGGTGGTGTGTGTGGGGTTTTTTGTGTTTTTTTTTCCCCCCAGCTTTGTAGTTAGGGGGATTCTGGCTGTTTTTAAACCCATTCCATTTTCTTCCTCCTCCTTTCATCCCATGCGCATCAGCTCTGAAATGGTGCAACTCGGTGTTTTTCTGCAATGATGGTCTCCATTCCAGAAGTTTTTTACAATTAGGTTAGAGGAAATAAGCTGATCCTTTTAGAAACTCTAGTTACAAGTGTGATTTGGAGTAGGCTGTGGGGATCTGCTTAGAGCAAGAGGTCAGTCCGCTGCTGTCCTGCATTTGGCCATCAGATCGGGATGGTGGCATTGCTGTTGGCTGGGGCTGACAAGAGGGATGGGGAGGCTGGGAGCTGGAGGAGGATGGAGGGGAAGCCGGGAGCTGGGCTGTGCACTCACAAGGCATTTGGTGGCACGGAGGAGATGACCACCAAGACAAGGAGCTGGTGGGGACAGCAGGAGGAGAAAAGGAGGAGGAGGAGGGACCAGTGTCTGAGCTGCAGTATCTTTCCAATATCAGGAAGCAGAAGACCACGTGCCTCACCCTTTTTGATGGCCTGGCCTATGTAAAGAATAGCAGTTACAGTTTGACAGCCCATGTCACGGGTTCCTGTGTTATGTGTATGAAGGCTTTTCTCTAATGATCTTCATTAAGCAGTGCAGTCTTGTCTAATGTTCATCTAATTGCTTCACAAACTTTAATGAGAAAATTTACAGCATTTCTTTGCAAGGTTATGTTGTTATTCCTGTTTCATATCTAGAGAGCAGACACATTAATTCCAGTGTCTGCTTATTCTGAGGAGCCAAATTGAAATGACTCTGGCAGTGCATTTTAGCCACAGCTCTGAACTGAGGATGGTTGTGGGCAGTACTGTGAAGCTTATTGCAATCAGAATCATTCCATGCATTTGTGTTGTGGGTTTTTTTGTTTGGTGGTTTTTTTGGTTTTGTGTTTTTCGGGGGTTTTTGTGTGTGTGGTTGTTTTGTTTTTTGTTTTTTTTTCTGATGGTGATGGTGCCAGGACTTTTATTAAAACCTATAAAAAAATTCAAAAAGGAAAACCTCTGCATTATAAAGTGTTGAGATTAGGAAGTCAGTTATTTGAAAGCTGAAGCACCCTAGAATTGTGTGTATACACCACAATGCAGTATTTAAAGGCCAAGAACCGTTTTCTTTTTCCTGAGATCACAGCTATATTCATTACTGGGTGGCTGATAGTCAGGAAAAAAAAAATCAATTTTCTTGATGTGAGGCATCACATTCTTGCTGAAGTAGGAGCTCAGTAAGTGAATGTAGGACAGGAAGAGAGAGGATAGTTTTATGAATAAGACGGAAATGGATTTGGTGCTTGTTTGGCTGGACATTTTGCTTAAATCAGAGATTCAATTCATTCTCTGAGTGTCTTGTGTACCACCATTTGGGAATACCTGGCTTAAAACAACTCTGTGATCTCAAAATTGAAGTGATCAAGATTTGTTTGCAGAACTGCTGAGTATGAAATACAGCAGAAGTTCACAAGTGTGCTCTAAATACAGACGGGAAAACTATCAGATGTTGCAGTGACTGTACAAGAAATGAAAACTCAAACAGGAGATGGTGCGTGATGAACATGGGTGGAATATGTCTGTCATTTCAGGTTTATTGTTCATCTGATGGGGACCTTCTGTTTTCTATAATGAGATTTGCGTCATCTGGAATTAAAGATTACACCAAATAACAGGGCTAATTTCTGGAGTTGCTAGTCTTGTTGGCGTCTAAACTTTCAACTTTCATTGGTTTTTAATTCATTATTTTTTACAGTAGGAATTCTTAATGCATCCTGTTGGCACTATATTAGCTGCTTTACTTAAAGTTCCTTATTTCTAAATCCTTCTGTGTGAGGGAATAAACTTGGTTCATTTTATTTGAGCACGTCTGGCAAGCCATCAGCAGCTGCTGCTCTAAAATTCTGTAAACTGAGTTAATATTAAGAAGAAGGAGAGAAATCAAATGCCAGCTGTTTTCCAGCTTGTTTGTATGGGACCAAGTTTGTGTTTATTAACATAGTATATAAGGTCAGATCTGATCTAATCTGTTCTATGTCAGTGACAGTACTGTAGGATACCTTTGCATTAGGTACTAATGTAACTAACTCTATACTTATATCCTCTAACTTTCAGAATGGAATAAAGTCATTAATTTCTCTGTGAAATATTTTCTTTAATATGTCTAGACAAGGTATATTTGAAACAGAACTGATTCTAATAACTGCTTAACATCTCATTGAGAATGTTTCTTGTTTTTTAAGAGTTTCACTGCAGAAAGTTGCCTCACTGCTGTAGGGATGTCTGTCCAGTCATATACCCTTTTATTTCACCTGTCCAACTACTAGAATTTGAACATCAGTGCACTTATTGGAGGCAATCATCCACAGTTTTATTTGAGGCCCAGTCACATAGAAATTGAGTGTAGCTTTGCAGAGAAAGTTCTTCCAGAGGACACTATTGCCTTCGTGCTGTGGGGCCCCGATGAGAACCTGGTATGTGATGTGCGTCACGACCGCCACTTACTGCACAGCATCCTGTCCATGCATGTGTATGGACAGCATAGGTCCATACATCATACTTGGACTTTCAGAAGAGTTGTGCTGGCTTTCTGCTGTGCTGGTGGTCACTCACTGCACATTTGTAAGTTGGCATCTAAATGGACTCACTAACTCAAATCTCAGATTATTTCGTCGGGGATATGTGTATGATACATTAAAACCATAGAAACTGTGAAAATGCAGCTGGGAAATAGAAATTTATGCCTTTATAAGTGCACAAATGTATGTTTATAGCATTTCTGTCCATGCAAGCATTTTACCTTTAGCATTCTGAGGAGCCCAGAAATTCTTACCTTTTAATTTATTTGCGGGTAATTTTACTAACTAGAGCTGAGATTACCTCAGCGGCAGCCTCATTTATATTACATAGCCCATTTAAGTTAATGTTTCTTTTCATTTATGTATGGTGGTTTGTGCCATTTCTTCCCCTTCCCAGGACTAGAACGGGATTTGTACTCTTCAGGGCCCCCTCTTCCCAGGAATCGGCTGTAGGCAGACTTTTCTCAGCCCAGACCCTCTATCGATTATATATTGGCTGTAGTGCGAACAGCAAAGATTGCCAAAACCACAGGTTCAAGTCTGTTGAGGGTGCTTCAGGTTGCTCCTGCTGACATCAACTTCTTGGTTTCACTCCACCGAAAAGGAATTACAGAGAATGACATGATGATGAAACAGGTGTTGACTGTTTAATATATCTGTTTGATTCTTAATCAGTGGAAAGCAAATTAGCTTCTCAAGTTATTTTTCCATGTTAAGAACTATCTTGTTGCAGAACAGCATTGAAATCTCCTTTGCATTTATTTCTCTCATTTTCATCTCTTTTGTTCCCCTGAAAACTAATGTTTTTTGTAGCCTTTTTTTACTTTATTACTTGCATGCAACTTGTCATTTTATGGTCAGATAGAGGGAAATAATAATTGATATCAAAGTGTGTGGGAATTCTGTTGTGATATTTGCCTGTGTTACATATGTTACATAGTATGCGTGCATACTATAAATATTGTATGTAAGAGATATTTTGTTATTAGAAAAAAGAATGTCAGTGGCAGTTTCCTACTGCTAACAAAACCATATATGAGATGAAACAATGTATTCATCTCACACAAGTAATTTATATTTTATCAGAGATCTATTCCAGTGATGTTAAGAGAAAGGACAGAGATCTATAGCACACAGTTATTCATAACATACACAGTCTTTTGTCTTTGGTGAGGACCGCATATTAGTTTAGAAATGTTTCAATATAAATGAAGGAATAAAAATACCATAGTTTTCACTGGTATTTAAGTAGAATCCCGTGCATTGAAGTATATGCCTCTAACAAGAACAAAAGCATGACCTAAAAATCTTTTCCTGATTAGATGTCCCTGATGAATGGATGGCAGCTCCAATCAGCGAGCAGTGCTAAAGTGTTGAAGACTGGCTTGTAGTTTATTGTCTCCAGACAAATTTAAATCACAGGCTTTGTTCTATGGCATTTTATGCCTGGAAAACTATTGCTTGTGCATTGCCATCTGTGGCTTATGCATTTTTTTATTGTTATTTATTTTTATTGAAAAGGGAGGCCTTTATTTGACCATCTTAATTACAGTGCTACCTCAGACAATTTTTACTCTATCTGCCTCTCAGCGTTGGTTTTTAAAACATATAGTTTCTTTCTCAGGACAAGGAATACTTATCTTTTCTGTATGAAAAGATAAAACATTATCATTAGGAAGTATTTCGGTGATTAGGACTGAACCAGAGGTATTTCCTCTGATTTGTTTCAGTCAGCACTTGACATAGCAGATATTTGAATGAACTTTCTCCTGGTGATGCAATAGCTTCTCCAGACAGGGGAAGATCATCACAGGGGAACGGCATAAATCCTGAGCTTCTGTTTGCCATTGTGCATCTGTGAACCTGGTATATCACGAGTGACTGGTTAACGGCTTGCTGGCAAGTGGTTCTGTGGTCAGCATGAACAACAATGGGGATAGTGGATATTTTTCATATGGGATTCATGTAAAGATGAATCCAAGAAGAATGTCCCTCACTGGTGAAAATCAATGCCAGAGTTGTTCTGAGACTGACTAAAGTTACTCCGTATGCCATATGAGAGAACAGTTATGAGATTTTGGGGAGTCTCTGTAACCCAGAAGAAGTGCTGCAGAGTTTAGCAAGATAGATAGAGGTGTGCATATACCTGTACATGAATCGTCACAGTTTCCTACCTGGCTGGGTTATGCAATTAATAGAAAGGATGCACATGACCTTGTATTTTAACAGTGATCTTTGCAGTTTTCACTGAAACTTTCAAAATATATGAATTTCATAAGTGGTCTCCTTGTTTAAAGGATGATGTGAAAAGTAGTAGTGCAATTTAGGGGTACAAATACTTATCCAACTTTGAGCTTCATTGAAGGAAGCGAGTTCAACCTGCTGTTTCCTAATGTCATCTTCCCCGGAACCTGTGATTTATACAACATAAGTCCTGATGTAAGGTTGCCAACATATAGCAGTACAGTGTTTTAAAATCTTGTTCTGTAATATCCAAGGTATTCTCTATCTCAATATTTTTGAAAAGGCTAGATTTTTTTTTTTTTTCCAAATATGACAAGATTTAAGAGTTGCATTCTTTGTAATTTTTTTCCAGAAGTGAATTATTTTTTCCTTAACTCTGACAGGATTTCTGCCTACTGGATTGTATTTGAACATCTACAGTACAATAATGATGTTTCTCTTGAATGAAAAACCTACTGTTAAACTGCCCTGTAATTCATACTGTCTCAAATAGATGGTTCTAATTCGTCAACTTCTAGAGTTTATCAGCCGCTGATTTCCTAGGTACAAATCAAGGTCTACAGATTCTTCTAGTTAAAAGTGTCAGTGAGCCAGTAATGGATAGTGCTTCAGCTCCATGAGACTGGCTGGACTTATTAAAAATAGGGAGATCTATTAAAAAACTGTGGGCATACAAAGCTTCATTCAAGCATATGCAAAGCAGAGTGTACCAAACTTGTTCTAGTTACCTTCATCGTGGATTACAAATCTGCAGGAGCTGTAGTTATTTTGAAATCAGATGGTTATTTGCACTGGAAAACACATGCATTTTGCTTTTCTGTCTGTCCCTATAAGGGTAAACAGTTTCTAGAGTTTCTTTTAACAACAAAAGAAGTTTATGCTGTCATCTTGGAAAAGACCTTAATATTACTTTAATACCCGCCAAGAAATTATGGACCATCCACAAGCTGAATTATACAAATACATTAAATAATGAGTGTAAAGTGACAGATGATGCTTGGAGCATAATCTAGGTCTGTATCATGAGTAGATAATAATATTAAGTTATTATTTAGCGAGTCCTAGAAAAATGGTATGTTGTAATGCAGACTGCATCTGTGTGTTACACTTACGGTGTCTGTCAGCTGGACTTAACTGAGTTTTGTACATTTTTTTATTGTTTTTTATCATCTCACCCCCTTACTGGTTATGTTCCACCAGTCTCCTTTTGTATTTTAATTTTTGTTTTCTTCTTTTCAACATTCAATACAACGGTTTGATGATGGCACTATGATTTTATAATATGTCCTACCTTTTTACTTGATAGCTCATGTTTGTATTTAAAAAAATGAATATATAATTTAATATGGTTCAGGCAGGTCATTTTCTCATATATTTAATGATATGATTTAGAAACAGCACATTTGAGTTAGATTGTGAGTTGTGTAGATACCATCAGTAGACTTGCAGGTGTTACCCCAGGGAAGGGTGATGCTTCTCATGCGTCCAGTGCTCAGACGTCACGCAGTTACGCTTGTACGGGATCCATATTTGAGCAGTAGCCGTCAGGTACACAGGGCGCTTTTGGTACGTAATGCCACTCTTTGATACACCATGCTTTCTGGTGAATCCTTGAGACTCCAGCAAACTTTGGCATCTGGAAAGGGTTTGAAAGATTCCCCTGTAAATTCATGCAGCTATTAAAAACAGAATCCCCTTTCCCTTTTCTCTTTTTAAAGACGGCGCTGTGTGGCTTGTTTATACTTCACTGTTTCTCTTAAAATGGACTGCTCCAAATGCTCTCACACTGTGCGACGAAGCATAAGTATTTTGCAAATGGTACTGGCCCGCGTGCTGAGTGAGGAGGCAGAGGTCTTCCTGTATAATCCGATTTCAATCAACTCACTCTAATCACTACTGATAGCTGCAAAATTTAGCCTGGATCTGCTCTGGTAATCTAGATTGACAGGAGGTAAAAGTAAAGGGACAGAAGGGCAGAGGAACAAAGAGAAACGAGCAGGGACAGTGATTTTCTGCTTTTGCTTCCCCTCCTGGGACGCGTGTCTGTGCTGGCGGGTGCGCCCAGCACCGCGGCGGAGGGGCCGGGACAACAGGTGCCCTCCGCGGGGCTGGAGCAGCAGCCGCGGGCGCGCTCGGCACAACAGGTACCCGCGCGACCTGTTGGCGTGAATTATTTATTGACATTGAGATCCTAATTCTCTTTATTACTTGGAAGATCCCGGGGTCGTGAAATATTCAGGCACAGCAGCAGTTGAACGGTGCAGCCCGCAACCGGGCGTCTCTTCGACACCCTGTGAAGGCGAGTGGCTTCCAGTGTTGGGGTTCATTCTCCGACAAGCTCCAGTCTCGGAGCTTGGGTGGCAGCTCGGTGGGTGACCGGGCACTGGTGGAAGGGGGAAGTGTCTGTGAGAGTGAGTCCTTTTGACTTTCGGTTTTAACTTTTCCAAGAGAAGAGGCAATTCTGGATTTCATGGATATACAGAAATACAGCCAGCTGCTGCTGAAGCCAGGTATTTTGCAAAGATTTGTCTCTGTTTGACTGGATTGTACATCGGGAAGAAAAATGACTTTTTTTATTGTTACCTGACCACATGCTCAGTGTGCCTGTGTCAGCCAGGCTAAGGGACTGTACTCCCTGGGGTAAGAGAGGCACCTGGGCTACCCCTCCATCTGACTTTCCATGCTGGTGGGGCTGCTGTTGGTCATCTCAGCCTTGCATGTTGCCATGCTAAAAACACCCAAGGCTAAAAATGTGTCCTGGGTAAGTACAAAAGTATGAACAAAGTTCCTATAAATATTTGTTTTTTCAGATATATCAATATGCTTCTCTGTGTATATACGTAGAAGTATAAAATTAAATAGACTCAGGTAAGGTAAGATTAAAAAATTTTAAGTGATTAAATATCATAATTATTTAAATTATGCCTAAGAATTAAGAAAAATAAAAAATACACTAATTGGAATATGGGTATTTTGAAGGAACTATATTTTAAAGTTATTACGGAAATTTTAAAATCATAGGCTTTCAACTTACATGTTTTTTATATATACTTTTCATCTATGCTATTCAAGGGTTTGTGCTGCGTACTTTTAAATCAGTTGCAAAATTGGTGTGGCTTTCAGGGTACAGGATCAAGGCTTTAAGAGTAAGATTTAAAGATCTGGAGGGAACTAATTATTTTAATGATATTTTAATTTCTATTTTTGTATATGTCAATGATTTGTGACTGTAGGTATTCTCATGTCTAGTATGATCCACGTCTTTAAACACTATTAAAAAAGTCCCAGGAGTTGTCTTACTATATTGTATTAAGTTGTAATACACAGTGGGATGAGGGAGTCAGTGTGCAATGTCTTTTCTGTTCACTTTCTTCTTTTTTTACTAAGAAAATAGATTGTTATTTTGTCCTTATGCATTATTTCTGTGTCAGAAACTAGGAATCCCTTTTGGGGAATAAAGTAAGCCATGAAATGTAATTCCAGAGTAAGTAACAGTGCCCTTTCCTAACCCCCATCACGTATGATTATACAACGCTACCAGTGCACAGCCTGCTTTACCGAATAAGCAGAATATCATCAAAGCCCAGTTCCATGCAGAAACCTGGACGTGCTGGCAACTGCTCCGTAGACACTTTTAGGGCTTCTTCAGCGACCTCACTGGGTCCCAAATCTTGCCCCAGCTGTGTTGCCCATGACTGCATGACCTTGTCTACAGTGCTGGGGCTGTTCGGCAACAAAGGGTGTCACTGCCAGACTTGAGGATACAGATACCTTCCCTTCCCTGCGTCTGCTCAGTGATTGATAGCTGGATGAAAATGCGTTCAGTTTCAGGCTACTTAAACATTTATGTGCGTTCATGAAGCAGGTTATAAGCCTAGTTGATAGGTGTTTGTATCCCCAGTTTAGGTACTGAGGGATAAACTGCTCACAGACACAGCGTGTCCTCCTGGAAGCAGAAATCTCGTATGTTTGCAGCTGTTTAGCTATTTAAAATACCTGTTCCAGGTTTAGCTATTTAAAATACCTGTTTCTGATGGTTACGTTGGAGAGTGCTGAGCTACTTACTCCTACCCATAGTTTTGCACTGTGGAATGATCACCAAGAATAAAATAAATAAGACCTCTCTCCCCCTCCATACTTTCACTACCAGTTTGCATAGAAAAGGAAATAGATATATACTGTCATGAAAACAGTAAGTTTTTGTAATCATTTCAGTTGAATGCTTGATACACAGTTTATTTATCATGGCATAGCCCTATGTTGCGGGCATTAATGGCCTTTGATTGTTTCCCTAAACTCATAGCTGCACATGTGAAATATATAAACTATAAACTAAATTGAAAATTCCCAGTGCTAAAAAGGGAACTTAAATGATTGCAACTGTGTGCTATATAAGGAAATAGATGCAGCATCCAAAACACTGAAGCTTTGGAGATTACTTCTACTTTATGTAACATTTTTGCCCTTCAGAAATAAATAAATAAACCTGCAAAAGTTATTTGTAAGGATTACTGACTTAATTTTGAATTAAATGTATTCTATTAGTAATTTATGGTTGTGACTGGATATCTGCTTGAGACACAGAGAGCAAAAGGAAGAAATTTGTAGTTCTATAAAAAAATGAAGATACTTTTATGTAACTGTTGCATTCACCTCTTTCCCTTTGGTTTTCTTATGGGAGGGGGGGAGGAGGTGTTTAATCACTTCATCTATCTTTGGCAATATAGTATAAAAGTTATTCACTACTAAGTGATGAAAGGTATCTTTTCCTTAATAAGTATAAAGATAATTTTGTGACCACTATTTTAAATGGGGAAAAAAAAAAAAAAAAAAAAAAAAGAATAGCTATTGCACTGAGGGTGTTTAAAACAAGTAATGAGAATTTTTCAGAACATAATACTTTGGGGTTTTTGGTGCTCTAATGTTTTGAAAACCTGAGATACCCTGCAGTGAAGTACAAGGGCACCTTACAGAATCAGATACCTGCTCAAAGTATCACTTGGTTTAAATCCCAGCAAGTGGAGATTAGCTTCAACTCCCTGAAAATCTGGAATTTGACTGTGGAATTTTTACCTGTCTGGTGATTTAATCTTGACCTTTGTGCAGTGAAAACATGAGGGTCCAAAGCTGAATCACAAGGATGAGTGCAAGAAAAAATCTTTGGCTATAATCTAGCAAAGCACTTCAACATCTGCTGAAATTTCAGCTTTTTTCTCACCTGCTTAAAACTTAAGATTGTGGTCAACCACTTTGCTGAATCAGCATGTTTCCTAAATTTATGTTATTCTGTAAAGTTGGCATTTGATCCTTGTGTCTTTGGCATACAAGTCCTTAAGGAGAGAAACCATGCTATGCTGGTGTATCTTTGTACAAAAGACTGCTACCCCTGTAATTCATATTTTCCTGCTAGGGCTACCTGGGTGAAAAAAACCCACCCTGCTACGGTGTTTAAAAACTAGGCAGCTCCTGGGACTTTTGCCAACATTTTGCACCAATATGTCTGACGGACCCCTGACTGCTGCACAGACCCTCACTCACCTCAGAAATTGCAAGGCCGAGAAATTAATTTCTCATGTCTTTCAAGAGCTGAGAAATGAAGAACTTCTCAGTGGGTTGTTTCTTCCCTGGAAGCTCTTCAGATGCCATTTGATGTATCTGACTTTGATACAGGCCCCAGGGTTTCCAGACGTGTGAATTACAGCCTTGGTTTTGTGCCTGCAGTCTTGAGGAGAGCTTTGGTCACTGCTGCACAAGGTGTGTGGCTTTTTAAGTGCGGTAAATGGCCATGGAGGAGTTGCAGTGACTTTAGTGTTAAATTACATAGAGATTATTTTCACTTATCTCTCTAAAGGCTGTTGGTGCTGCCACATGTGAATGTTTCTGAAAGTTACTGGGAAGAACTAAGGCTGACCTAGACAAGATGACTGTAAAATCTGTTTGTCATCTAATGCCTGGGGTTTTTTTAATATTTGATTTGCAAAATGCATCCATTTAATTATCCCTAATGGAATCATTTTGTTAAATGGACTCCTATTGACATGAATTTAATTTTTATTGTCCTATATAAGCAATGTTATTGTTTGTTACTTTATGTAGATACAAGCAATCCTGTCCTTGAGCTCTGTAGGGAGGACCTAGACCTCTGAAAAAGCCAGTAGATTACAATAAATGCAGCTATGGGACATATTTGTTTGGGTTTTGTGGGTTTTTGGGGGTTTTGTTTTTTGGTTTTTGGTTGTTATGGGTTTTTTTTTTAAGTTGTTTTTGACCTAAGCAGCAGATGATGGTGATATTTGAGCTTAAAGGAACTTTTAAATTTAAAGTACCATAGGGTCTTCAAAATATTGCTCTATGGCTTTTATTGGAAGATTTCTTCCCTATCTGTCCTGTAAAATATTTGGCCAATCTGTTATACTGGTATATTACAGGAATAAACACCTTTAAGTATTCCATGAAAGTAATTTATTTTATTTTGTACCTGATGTAATTTTCAAGGGTAGCATGATCTTACAGAGCTCCAGATAGAGCCCTGTTTTCCTGTCTCAATGTCCTCTGGCCTTTGGAGCCATACAAGCCCTGCTGGAGGGCTGCAAACCTTGACTCTGTGCCAAGGCAACCTACTGAGCAGAAAGGTCATTGAGCCACAGATATCCAAAAATAAATTCTAGCTCTTTAGCTGAAAGCTGTGGAGCCTCCTCCCATGCTCTGCTGTCAGTAGTTGTAGGTCCTGGTACCCACTGCAAAAAAAACCCAAACCAAAGTCTGTGTGCCACTTTGGTAGAGTAACTCTTATTTCCCTGAAAGACAGGTTTGGATGGGTAGGAAATTTGCTGCATTGCTATTACCATAAGTAAGATGCTTAAGAGTGCATACACAGTATGTTTCTGCTTTTATTATTTAAATTGAGTTGTCATTGTTGGTATTGAAGAGATAAATCTTGATTGCAAAGTATCCATTATCTCTGTCCTCTTAATTATTAACGCCTTTGTCACACACCTAGTACTACTCAAACTCAAAGGAGTGGAATTTACAGAGGAGGAAAACTGACTTTTATGTAATTAACTAAATTACAATTCCTGGTGAATTCCCTGAGCTAATAAAAGGGACTGATATTTCTATCTCACTTTATTACTTAAGAAGTTACATGGTGGTACACATAGTGCTACAATGGTATAGAAAGTGAGGGATGAAAGAAGGAAGATGGCATGTAAATAGTGAAATATGCTTGTTCCAGCTCAGAATATTTCAAGAGAGGATGGGACAACTATGGAAAATGTAAAGAATCATTCAGTTATATTGATGTGGAATCTCTTGAAATATGGAGTAACTTGAAAAAAATGAGGGATTAAATGGTCAAAGAAAAAAAGAGAGGAGAAGATATAAGGGGAAAAGGGAGATAAAGAGAAAGACAGACTAGAGCTTTGAATCTGAAGAGATGTGCTAGTATTAGAAAGGAAGGATTAAACAAATGCAGAAATACCAAGAGGAGGGTGTGGCTACATTAAGAGTTCTATTTTTGTGTCTCTATTTGGGGTCAACTTGAAAATAAAAAATTAAACAAGTTGTTTAAAGAACAGACAGAGGAAAAAGCTTGAAACTAATTGAAAAATTATCTGAGCATGGGTTTACTGTGAAACATGGAGGATAATGATAATATACATGAAATCTGCTGTGTTCTTAACAGCAAGGAAAGTTCCTAACGTTCCCTTGGATAAGTTCTTTTTTCTTGAGGTTCTCAAAGTACATGAAGGAGGAAAGCTTGGACAGAAGTACTTGCTATTTACGGGTGTGCTATTACTCTGGTGTGAATTAGTATTCATCTTGTGAGGAGACTGATGTAGCTACAAAAGTGGATGAAGTCAGGAAATATTAAAGATGGAAATGTCACCTGGAACAATAATACAGCCATTGCTGGTTCCAAGGAGTTGTTCTAAGATGTTATTGAAAGAGGCTAGGCAAGGATCTGATGGAAAGTCTAGGTAGAGGACTGCTGCCTGCAACAGTGTCTCTGTGGCCTTAAAGATGTATCCATGCAATAATTGGAGTAGTCTATGGCACAAGGGGCAATTGATTACTCAACTCTGGCTTGCATGGAGGACTTTATCCTTTGATAAATCATGGCTCTTGACATTTAAAGATTGACATAGCTGAAATAGCTGTAGATATTTTTGGCTGAAATACACCATTATTGAAAAGGAAAAGAAAAAAAAAAAAAGAAAAAATAAAAAAATTTCTTCTTTTTTACATTGCTTATATGTTTCTTTTCAGTACATCAATAGGGTGCTGTTTTGGTTCTGTTTTGGCCTGGCCTACTGTGTGCTAATGTGATACTTGTTCTGCCAAATAATCATGGACTGAAATGACATTGTAATTTGCTTTCTTTCTGGTTGATATCAAGTCCTTAGTTTCTATTGGAGACAGCTCTTAGCATTCTTGGGTGATAGAGCAAGCTTCCTCAGCAAAGTTCTGATGAGGACTTTGGCTCTGTCTGCTGGCAGCCCAGGTTTTTTCTATTAATAGAGGCAGGCCTGGGTTGTCTCCATCCTTCAGCGGGAAACCTGTGGGAAAGCTACTGTGGCTGCCGGATTGTCTCCCTTTGGTGTGCTACAGAAAGTTCAGGGGATTCAAAGCACTAGGAAACAAAAGGGAAAAAAGCTTAATTACATATTATCCTCTCCTCTGGTTTTTCTTGTACTTATTTATCAGTGTAATTCCCACTGATTTTGGTTGGAGCTACATGCATAATCGGATTAGCAGAAAGGTTGTCAGGGCATGCAGAACTTAAAGTAGTCTGCTGTAAGCTAGAGGACTTGATTCCCCTGAAATCTCTGAAAGTTTTACCTTGAATCAGGGGAACCGGGATTCTGCCCACGTCCTCACAGCTGCTGGGCTGTACCAGCAGAGTCACACTGATGGCGGTTTCTGCGGGCAGTAGTAGCCTGTGTGTGCAAGGCTGTGATTGCGCTCAGTCTGCTGGCACTGGGCATCTGGGCTGGATGTGGGCGATACGTCCCTACCGATAACGCTGCTTGACTCGGGCAGATTGCTTGATCTTTCAAATTAAGCAATCGTGTTTGAAAAATAAATTAATGATATCTTCCAAATTGGTATCTACTATTAATTTTAGCACTTTGGCTTTATGTGCAGTGTGCTGAGTTTGTGACTACCAGGCAGTGATTTTATGTTAAAGGCAGAAAGTTGTTGACTGACTTCATACAGTAATGAGAAGCTAACTTTCCTAGAGTACTTTTTCTTAATACTGTGTAATAGCATACGTAAACATTTACCACAGACATCTAATGGCTACTTGTAGCCTGTACAGTCTTTTGTAACCACAGAGATATGAAGGGAAATGTAAGAGGAATGTGTTTTCCCCTTTTTAAGATGTAAAACTTAGTTTGTTTTCCAATATCAAGAATTAATAAAAAGGCAGAAGTCGTCACTGGTTGACCCTGTCACAGTTGATCTGAGCTGCCTTGAACTGTCTTGACGAAGAAAAATTTTTAGAGACCTTCAGTTTATTCTGGGTTAGAGAAGAGCGCAGGAAAAATACAGACTTGACTTTGAAGGTAATGTTGTCTGAGATGAAATAGACGGTGAAATTACAGAAGCATCTGTGGATAGGGGAAAATTATGCGTGTTTTTCTCAGTAGTATTTGTACTGGCCTTTGACATTAAAATCTGGATGCAGGAATGCCAGCTGTATATTCCAGCATGTCGGTTATTTCTATTGTCATTTCCCTTTTTCTTTTCTAAATTTTTTGCCACTACTAAAGTCCGAGAAGCTTGCAATATAAATTTGCAATGTGATTTTCCTGTATTTGAATTGCAAAGACCAAAGCTGACTGAAGTCTGCCCGTTACTTAAATGTATGACAAATTGCCAGATACGTCTTGCATTTCTAGAGGCATAAATGGGCCCAGAGTGTTTAAAGTGTAAATGGTTTATTTTTGCAGTGATGCATGACAAACTTAAACATGTAACTGCATAAGCATTTATGAGTTCTTCACTCAAATCATCAGTGCATTAATGGGAGAGTTATTCCTAAATATACGGTAGCCAAGGGAAATAATACAAAGGGAGAGAAGAAAGCAGCTACTGGATATTTAGGGCTGAGAACGTATTGCAACACTAGGAAGGCTATGAATATTAAAGAAGATGGGGAATTTTTGACCCTCTCATGTTTGATTGTTAAAGATGATATAGAACTGTTATGCTGGGTTTGAGCAGACTAGGGCTGTATGCTACGGCTATAGAATTTTCTGGTTGAATTCATCTTGCTCCCTTTTTAAAATCCTTTTCCTCATCATGGTTGCTAAATTTCAACTGGAACTCTGCTTGTATGTGAATTTTGTAATGTCCTGCACTTATTTTATACCATCAAATTATTTTGACCTTTTAGTAATGTGTGATGCCCCCAAAAAATCGCATACAATAAGAAAGGCTCATGAGAAATATTCAAGAAATGCATCCATATTTCAGTCATAATGTTATGGATACAGTTGATCAGAATTTCATGGAAATTTAGTAATTATCTGCTCAGGCTTTTCTGTTTCTCTACCTGTTTATTTCTTGCTATTTATACTCATTCATAAGAGGATATTTATATCTGACCATTAACTATTTTATACTGAAGTCATAAGGGCTACTAATTACATTGAAAGCCTTCCTAAGTTACATTTAGAGCTGATCTAAATGTGATACTGTGCAAAAAAAAAAAAAAACCAAACAAACAAAAAAACGAAACCAACAAGTAGAGCATGCATTTTTATTTTTTATTGTGGTAGAAAGAACTATGATAGCAATTACCACAATTAAAAAACAAAACAAAACAAAAACCCAACCCAAAACAACAGAAAAACACAGTTACCATAGTTTCTCTGACTGATTATTGGGAATATACTTACCTAGTTAGTAGGAAGTGTTTATTTGTTGCCTCTTGAAGTGTCATGAGGAGGTGTCACTAAGAGGGGTCAGTAAAAGGAGTCAGTAAGAGGGGACAGTAAGAGGTCTTCTATAGTAGAATGAAAGAAACAGCATCACTTATTAACACAGAATAGAACAATTGATTACTAGACAAGTTAAATCTGGGCAATGATATCCAAAGTTATGTCACACAGAAAAAAAAAAGTGCAAATAACATTCAAAGATTTACATATGTGGAAGCGTATGTTACATTCCCAAGACAGGCATTGGTAATGACGATCTCCGTCTCTTCCATTATACATGATACCTAAATGCTTTCAATCACAAGTGAAAACATCCTGGAAATGAGAGAAGAGATTCAAAAGACATTAGAGATTCAAAATAATTTACCCTGAAAAAACAACAAAGAAGTAAATACAGCTGTAAAAGCTTCAGGTTTCAAAAATCCAGACCTGTGCCTAGAGCCTGTCGGTGATGCCTTCTCTGCAGAGACCTAAGGAATTGCCTTTATGTCTGACTTCCCACTGTCTCTGCTTCCTAATTTCCTTCACTTCATGCTGGCTTTGGTAAATAAGTATCTGTCTACTATAATAGATTCAGTTCCATCGGATACAGCATATTGAATTTTTGCCTGCTCTCCAGGCCTAATGCTGTTTCCTCATTTCAGCATGTCCTTGGCTGCTCTTCAGGGCAAATCCCACTCTGAGACTTCTGCCACATTACAGAACTTGGTTCTTAAATGCAAAATATTTATAACCAAAGCTGGGAAAATTTATGAAGTAAATTTAATTTGATAAAATACAAAAGACACTTTGATAGTTACTGTAATAATACCTTGTTATCTTCAGAATTTTTAGAAAACAACAGGGCGTGCTTTGCAGGCAACACCTCAGTTTTTGAATATTCAGCATTTCAAACCAATACCTTCAGCTGTGCATTACTTTATTGCATCTATGTTCAGTACTTGCAGATTTTACCTTCTTGTGTTTTGTTTTTTTTCTTCACTGGAAGGTTTGCTTCCAATTTGAAATCTACCCTGTAGCAAAGAGTAAATTGCACTTCTTTTTGATACAATTTCCCTTGAGTGTTCCAGTCATTTTTAAGTTTTACTGTCAGGTTTCCCACTATGTCTACCCTGTGTTGAATAAAGAATTTATATGCACCATAAGAGAAAATAATCAAAAGAGAAGGCCTTGAAATACATAAAGCACGTTCTAGTGGATTAGATACTCTTATTGTGAATAAGAATAATATTTTAAAATAATATTAAATGTTACTTCTTGAAATAAGACTAGTAAACAATTTGAGAGAGACGTATTTAAAGAACATAAACCCCATGGCAGAGGAGGTGGAAATGGACGGTCTCAAGGTCCCTTCCAACTCAGACCATTCTATGATTCTATAATGTCTCTAAAACCAAGAAGAGCTGATGCTATTATAAAAAAAAAAAAAAAAAAAGGAATGTAGCTCTATTGGGTACTTTCAGCGCAATAATACTGTGGTGGGTTGACCCTGGCTGAGGGCCAGGTGCCCACCAGAGCCGCTCTATCACTCCCCTCTTTCATTAGACAGGGGAGAAAAGATACAATGAAAAAAAAAAAACTTACAGGTCGAGATAAGGACAGGGAGAGATCATTCTCTAATTATCATCACGAGCAAAACAGACTGAACTTGGAGAGGGAATTCATCTTATTTATTACTAAGCAAAACAGAGTAGAGGAATGAGAAATAAAACCAAATCTTAAAAACACCTCCCCCCACCCCTCCCATCTTCCCGGGCTCAACTTCACTCCCGGCTTCAACCTCCGCCCCCCTCAGCGGCACAGGGGGACGGGGAATGGGGGTTATGGTCAGTTCATCACGCGGTGTTTCTGCCGCTTCTTCATCCTCAGGGGGAGGACTCATCGTTCCCCCGCTCCAGTGTGGGGTCCCTCTCACGGGAGACAGTCCTTCACGGCCTTCTCCAACGTGAGTCTCCTCCACGGGGTGCAGACCTTCAGGAGCAAACTGCTCCAGCGTGGGTCCCCCGCGGGGTCACAGGTCCTGTCAGCAAACCTGCTCTGGCGTGGGCTCCTCTCTCCACGGGTCCACAGGTCCTGCCAGGAGCTTGCTCCAGCACGGGCTTCCCACGGGGTCACAGCCTCCTTCAGGTGTCTCCACCTGCTCCGGCGTGGGGTCCTCCACGGGCTGCAGGTGGAATCTCTACACCCCCTCATCCTCCCTCCATGGGCTGCAGGGGGACAGCCTGCTTCACCATGGTCTTCACCACGGGCTGCAGAGGAATCTCTGCTCCGGCGCCTGGAGCACCTCCTCCCCCTCCTTCTTCACTGACCTTGGTGTCTGCAGAGTTTCTTACATCTTCTCACTCCTCTCTCTGGCTGCAAAAGCGCTCTCTAACTGTTTTTGTCTTTCTTAAATATGTTATCACAGAGGCGCTGATTGGCTTGGCCTTGGCCAGCAGTGGGTCCGTCTTGGAGCCGGCTGGCATTGGCTCTATCAGACACAGGGGAAGCTTCTAGCAGCTTCTCACAGAAGCCACCCCTGTAGCCCCCCTGCTACCAAAACCTTGCCACGCAAAACCAACACAAATACGCAAGATATTATTTTACCAATTTTTTTCATTCCTGCAGTACTCAATATGGTTTCCTGTTGTTAAACTATAAGTAACGGAAGTTCTGACTTACTCTTTCTTTGGCTAACAAGAGCCATTCATGAGTAAGGGATGTTAAGTTGTCCTTGAAGTTCCTCCCTAAAGGTGCAAGAATGTCTAAAGACATCAGGAAAAACAGAATTAAATCCCAAAAGCACAAAGCGAACAGGGAAATAAACTCAAGTTACCTCGGCTGTTGATATCTACCTCTCTATTTATTTCTCCTTAGAAGGCATGGGTCAGATAGGACAACCTCTGACACGCTGCTTCCTCTTCATAAACCGTGATCTCGGTCTAGTCCTAGGACTGTTCCTGCTTATTGGTGAAAATGGGATGTTACTGGAATGCTTTAGCATAATTATGGCCTTTTTTAGTTGTCAAAAATTAGAGCAACAGTTAATACACACTGATTTGATTCAGACAGATGAATATGCAGCAGAAGCACCACAGGACAATCCTCAAATTCAAGAACTTGTGGTGGCTTCTCACTAAAACCCTGATTTGCAGACTTGGTAGCTGGTCATATACCATGACTTGCTTCTCACAGACTAGAGAAGACTCACAACTAATTTTTTGGTTCTCTTTGGTTGACCACTAAGGAAAGAGTGAGCTTTCTTCTAACTTTCACCAAACTTCCTATTGTAAGAAAATGGAGGTTTTATTTAATGACTGTTTCTGTACACTGACAAAACAGGAACACATAAGTACTTTGTGTGCATAAATGCATGTAATATCATACTTGGAAGGCAATAATACATGGTTATATTCTCTGGAGTCATTAAGAATTGATAGACAATAAAGCTAATGAGGCAAAACATAACTAGAGAATGGACATTAATTTCCTCTTAAAATAACATATTTTTAGGACCAGATTTTTGTAGAGGAAGAAGAAACATAATCACCCTTTGCCAGCTAAAGCAGCTTTGCAATTCAACAACTGATAAATTGTATTCTTTGATGAAAAATGAACATCTAATTTCTAATATGTTTTCAACCGTTAAAAAGTATTAATGTAATATGAATGTAATATTAATATCTATCATTAGTTTCACTTAGGTAGTTTTAATTTTAAGATTTTTGACAATTTCCTGTTCTGTTTTGTTGGGTTTTTAAATTGTAAATGTTTCTAAGTATCAGGGAGACTCGTGTTAGGAGATTTTTTTTCTATTGTAAATAGAAATTCAACAAGCCATATGCCAGCTATTCCAGCGCTAACAATTGGGCTCTTGCAAGGTCACTTACAAAAGCTCATAAACTTAATTAAGTTCTCTTGCGAGCTTTGACATGAAGACTAAGTTGAAAAGTGTCGTGTTGCCAGAGATTTCGAAGTGTTCCCAGTGCTACAGCCAACGAAGCGGCAGGAGAGGGCTGAGGGCAGAAGAGGGCCTGGCAAAATGACACAAAGATACAGCAAAATCTCTTAGGTGACTTTCCAACTTTTTTCTGAACAAACTGTACTCTCAAGGCTCATTTCAAATGTTGTCAGCTCTGTCATGTGCTGAATGCTGTTATAAAAGGGTAAGAAATTATCTCTGAACGTTTGTTTGAAGTCAGTAAATATGCTCTGATCTAACCTCTGTGTGCTGTATAACAGCATGAGGACAGCACTAGGTATGATTATACTATATTTATAATGAGTAAAATAACATAAGTCACACAACATCTTTCTACAGTGTCATCAGAGCAGACAATTCAGGCTCTTCACCCGCGTGTGGGATGACAGGGAGTGTGGGCTGCACTGCAATACGTGCGTTATTGGGTCTGTTTTTCTCCATTGGATGATCTTGTGGTCAGTCAATCGCCTCTGTACACTGTTGGACTGGCAGTCTTTTTAAATGAATAAACCCAATAATAATAATGAATAAAACCACTTTTCCAAAACCAACGGGAAGTTTATTGTATATCAGCAAATCCAGTGATCCAATAGTAGCCCGTGGGGCTGCAGTCCTTGTGCCTGCAGCCCGAGCAGCGTGGCCGGGCAGTGCTGGTCTGCAGGGTTTGAAAGGAAACCTGGGGCTCCAACTGGGGTGTTTAGCTGGTGTGCATGACTGGAGTGGGGTTGGTGTGAGGAGGGGAGATATTTTGCTGTCTGAAGCAGAGCCAGTGCCTGTTGATAGCCTAGCAGCATGGCTGTTTAATCCAGCACCGTGATTTCTAAGCTGTCCATGGGAGGACCTGACCTGCAGGGATCAGGTCTGGGGCTGATAAGCACCCCCAAACACCATCTGTCACTGCATCAATCTGCCAACCCTTATTTTCCCTTCTCTCCTCCCAAGTGCTTCCCCTTTCCCACCCCTCATTCTCACCCAATTACACAGCCCTCCCCTAATTGGTTTTTTCCCAGTATGTCCCAATTTTGGTGTGTCTGACAGTGTTGCCCAGGTAACATGGCCCTATATCACCTTACTGATAGGGTTACCAACGCACTGTGGTACCTGTGTGACCAGTCTGGTGCTCACAGAGAAGGGTTCACGCATTGATGGGTAAATGAGGCACTGGTACCTCTCTACATCTGAACTGCTACTGGGAAAGCAATGTCCTAAGTGATCAGATCCAAGTAAGCACGTGGGTTTTAATTTGAACTATTTTTGTGGGTGATTCAAGCACTCGTGAAGAAAAGGCATTTGAATTGCAACCTTTCCTGTAAATTTCCCTTAATGTCTTCATAAATTTGAAAGAGATTATTTTAAAGAGACGTTTTGTACATGACGTCTTCCAAGGGACAAAGTACCTGGTTGGTTTTTAAAGTACCTCCTTTGAAATTGTGTTTGTAGCTTAAATAAATCCTAAAAATGTGCATTTTGCCTCCTTTAAAAAACAAACAAAAAATTACTTAAGTTGAAATCCAAACCCCAATTGGTCTAAACTACTGGAGTAATTTCTGCATATTTAAGAGTTGAACAGTGGTAGACTAGCTCCTGATAGTGAATTAAGGACTTCTTTTCACTTACAGTGAATGCTTTTAACTACTCCTTTGTATCTTTTTCCGTAGATTTATTGTTGCTAAGGGAAATACTTTGAATCCTATGAGAAATGTTGTATGTTCCCACACTAATGGAAACTACTGTATTCTTGTAGTATACAGTTTTCAAGGAACTCCTCATGCTGTGAGTTACATCATGAGTAATGAACGTGTTGGCTCTGGGAACTAGTGTTCTCCTAGTGACGGCGTAAACTCTCTGTTGTAAATATTGCATTTTTAAGGAAAAGGAATGAAATAGCTCTTCAGCAATAACACATGCATTCCGTATTAGTTAATTATAAGTTGTATGGTGGTCTTTGAACTCAGGGTGTTCTTCAAGTGCTGGTAGCTGATTTATTCTTGGTATGCTGTACTGTGCTAATGTCCTACTTGTGGGTTTTAGCAGTGGGATTTTATAGCTGTGTAGCTGTTGGGTGGTTATATTAACCATTGTATTGTTGCTGACTTACATTGTATCACAGTTCTAAGACTGCATAGAAAATAGAACTATTGAAGATTCAAGGCCAAATCTCACTATGGTGTGAAAAAGAGTAGAGTTAACTTTCTACAATTATTTTAGGTATAATGCACACAGAAGAGAAATAGTAACAATGGTAATAATGTTGAAGCATATTTGGAAACAAAGGCTAAAATATCTCTGTTTTGTTATGTTTTGTCCATCCATCATTAACAAGACACTTAATGGCACTGTTAAAATTGTAGTTTACGTTGAAATTTTCAAGACTTGCCAAACTTGTGTAATTTCTAAAAATCCATAGATAATTCTGCATGTCCAGACAGCAAAAACTGCTTTAGTGTTTCTCACCAAAATGAGAGTCTTTAAAGACCAGACTTGGCACGTGCCCATAATTAACTACTTAATGCACGCATTTGTATAGGATTTTGCTTGTACAAGTGTGCCTGACTAAAAGGAGGAGATTGAGGAAAAACCATTCAAACCCATTGTGCTTCTGGAGTGATTGATTCCTTTTATTTCTGATATCAGCCATGCACTTCTACCAAGCTACACAGAAATTAACCTGGTTAGATGTTCACATCTTGTGTGGCTATAATGTGCAAAGTGACAAAGAATATAAAGTCCAAAGAGAAAAAAATCCTCCCTAAATGTACCAAGTAGTCACTGAAAAGAAAAGGGAGAGTTTTATACCTCACTGATGCAAAGGACTGGTTAATAACTGATAAGTGCATGACTCCAAACGTAATGTTTATGAACATAATGGAGACATTTATCTACTTGTTGGATGGTCACAAACTTGGTTCTCGTTTAAGAGGGTGGCCAGTCTGTTCTTTACTTGAGGCAGAAGAAAAGGAGTTTAATGAAAAAATAATAAACTCATTGGAAATCTGGAAAGGGAGATTGGCCGTTGAAGTGAAGAAGTTCCATCCAGAGAGCAGAGGACATTCATGAATGCTGAAATCTTTGCATTTTTACCTTAAACTGGTTTAAGCTAACTGTGAGCATCTGTGGTGGGCCATTTCTCATGCAAGGATTTGGCCCATTTATGAGCTGGGGTCTTGCAAAGCCGTCAGAGATGTTCCAGCTCTCCTCTGCACTATCCAGTATATCCAGAAAAGAAACCAAGGAGAATATCAAACATTTAGAATCAGGGCTTAACTTTTAAGACTCAGGAACACAACAGGACCGTCATCTGATCCCACACTCTTTGAGACAGTGACTGATTCCCATTATAAGTTAGTTTAAGGGGAAAAAGTTATACCAAAGTTCTGAACCTTCCCTCCTTAACCCTGCCCATTAAACTGCAGCTGCTTGGGTCATAGTAGTAAAGTAACTGAAGTGCTTCTACAGTCTAAAACCATCAATCTTCCTTGCTAGCAGAAAACCACCTAGAAAGGAGAAAGGACTGTAGAGTGAAAACATAAAAAATAATAAAGATGAATTAAAAAATAATTCAGCAATAACAGTAATTATTAATACGAAATGTATCTAGTAACTAAAAAGAATTATTATACATTATTTACTGGCTCTTTTAAAGCCATTATCAATTTGTACTCATACATTCATTTTCAGGGTCACTATGTAGCTACTAGAAACACAAGTTTTATGTCACAATTTACTTAAAGAATGCATTCGGTAAAGAGTTACTGTAGAATAGACAGGTGTCCTATTTTGTGATCAAAGCCTTCAAGTTATTTACAGTAATCCATTATGCCTTTGCAATTCTGTGCTTAGGGTTATTTATTTTATTCTTCCATTAATATATTGTTAATCATCTGAAATGTGACTAAGTGGATCTGTTGCACAAAGTGTTACAGCTGTGACTTCATCCAGAGCCTCCTGTAAGGACTGAGTTCCCTTTTTTCAGGTATTCATGGCACTTTCATCCTTTGCAAGCTGTGCTCTGGAGCACTGTGTTCCTTAATGGCACTGAATTTACTGGTCCAGTATTACTAGAGAACTGGTCAGTTCTCTAGCTAAATGGGTGCACCTCCTCAGCGCTGTTACTGCCAAATTCTGCTTTCTGTTTCTGAGGTTTTTAATTTTTAATTTGCACGAATAAGCATTGCTTCATCTGTTTACAGCTGTAAATTAGGACAGTCGAATGCATTTGTTTTCACAGAACAGGGCAAATGCCAGTTATTCATGGGAATTTATCATAGTGTGTAGGGTGGGGTTTGGGACTGCTTACTGCATCCCTCCGTTCCCCCCCAGGGCAACCCCCCAGGCAGTCAGCTCGTCCCTGGGGTCTGAGGTGTCTGGTGGGCAAAGTCTTCCTTCGTGGGTGGCCAGTCCGTGGTCGGAGTGGGGGATCAGAACTTTTTTAGGTATTTCCATGGTTCCCCTGATGTGGGCACTCCTGACAAGATGTTAGTAAAGATCATCCATCTTTTCCAGCTTGCCTTTCTCGGGTCAAACATAAACCTCCAGGCTCAGAAGCACTTCAGCTTCATACGGTCGTGAATGTGCACTGGGGGACTCTGTTGAGCAAGAGGAGGGGTATGAGAAACACCTTCAGTGAGACCCGTTCATGGCATTTTTTAGACATAAAGTCAGCATATTAAAGAGAGCAGTATTTTTAGCCAGGATTGCTTCCTAGCAACGGACCTTTTACTGTACTATGGGCTTAAAATGTATTAAATAATTTTAGCTTTCCTACTTTAACCTCGGTGGATTACACTAATGCCTCAAGGCTCTCTTCCTGTGCTATGCTATACGCCTTCCGGTACCAGACAGCGAACTACTGTCAAGGCAATATTGTGCTTTAACCCCAAACACAATTAAACTTCTTTTAGCATAAGAATGGTAACATAATTTCTGCTACCTTCCTACTAAGCAACTAGCTAAGTAGATATTGAGAAGCTCAAGGGACTGTTATCCACTAGGTGTCCTGATTTATACTTTCATAAGTGAAAAAAAAAATTAAAATAGCTAAGTCATTTTGTAAAAGCTGTAAATAAAAATGAAGGAAAAATTTGGAATGTGGGTGATTAACCTTTACATCTGATAAATTTACAGAATTTTTAGTTATTTCCATGGGATAAGAAGGAATATATTGTTCTGGTTGGATTTCTGATAAGATTATTATTTGATCTTTTAAAAATTGATCTTGCCTTATTTCCTCCTAAATATTTAAGACTTAGTACTGAATGATTTTCACTTTATGGTTCAATTTTTACTTTTATATTCATGTAACAGTATTGTTTTGTAGTACTTACTCCAAAAGGAGTTTGATTTTCAGCTGCAACCAAGGAACATATCATGCTGAAGGCAAATAATAAACCTCTCTGGCTTGAGCAGCTTATTGTCTAAATAAAGCCTGTACTGTTTAAAGAGGATACTTTGACTGAAGTATTTAAATATTCTAGACCTGCTAGTGCAAGAAGGCAAGGGTCATACGAGTCATTTTCTTCCATATCCTCCTACCTTCTAAATGTTGATTAAATCTGAAGAAAATCATCCCCTCGGGCAATGGACCTGCCTTACCATCAGCACAGTGTAGTCACCTAGACTAAAGCAAAAATTACTTTTACACACATTTTGAATAGCTAGGAATGGCTATGGAAAGAAGCAAATAATAAACCTTAAGTAAATTCCAGCTAGTGGCTACTCCTTGTAGACTTTAAAATATCTTAAAGTGTAATTGTAGAATAGATTAACAAAAGTATTTTAAAATTCTTTAATTACTATAAAGTTCTAAAAGGATTTTGAAATTATTTAAATTTTATTTTTAATTTATTTTTGAAATTTGAATATTTCAAATATTTGGATATTCTCCAAATGTACAAGTATTGGATATTTGAAACATTAAGTTCTCAAACCACTTAAAAATATTCTTTATCATTTAAATGAAATATCTGTTGATTTAGCCCATGTAACTGTATGTCCCATTCAGCATTGAGGTCAATAACATACAAATCTCCTGAGATTTAAGAATTTCATAAATTTTAAATTATAATTTTTTGTCCTGTTTTCTTTTCTCTTGCTTTCTTACTAGGTCTGGGCTAAGTGTTTTTCTAGTATTTGTGGAAGTGATAACCTTTTTCTTTACCCTGTTAGGCTTCACATTTAAAATGTGAAATAAAAGTCTTTGGGCCAATTTTGTTGTTATTTATGCATGGGTAAAGCAAATCACAGCTGTCAAGTTTTGTGCACACCATGGATGTTGTTTATGCAAATCACTGAATAAGTAATTTTGCATGCTTAATGCAATTTTGCATATAATAAAAACCTTCCATTTGAAAAACAAAAAATGCTGATGAAAAACGTCTATTCACTCTGGTTGTCGAAGTTTATTGTTATGCACGGGGTAAACATAAAAGCTAAACATACTGCCCTATTACCATGTCTCAGTTCTTGCCTGGTGGGAATAAAAAGGTTATTTCTGTCTTGTTCCTTTGCTTCAGGTGCTTTTCTGTTTGATTATCAATTAATAGTAACTGTGGTAATGAGTATGTACTATGGAAGCTGAAACTGAAATCTCAGCGGTCTGGCAGATGGGAGATATGTTTAACTGTTACTGAGATGCAAAGGGAAATCATCAATGAAATCAGGACACAGTTCGTTACCCAGGCCCAAATAAGTATAAGTTTCTGATGAGGGGTTGTACCTGCAACATGCAATCTTAATTCAGACATTTCTTAAAAGCGAGTCTTGAATTAGAAATCAATTTTTAAAATATTAAAGTTTTTAACCCCAAATGATTCATTTTGTGCCTGCATTTCAGTAAAAGTAAACTGAAAAAAAAAATCATTTTGGTATACTCCTAGTGTTGTACAAGATATTGCATAATATTACAAGACACTGATTTGGCCCCTGCTCCCAAAAAGAATTATTTTAGCAGCTCCAACTAGGAGTGATAGAACACGATCTTCAGTATTGCTTTCCTGCTTTTCAGTCTGGCAGACCAGGTGCTTGAAATCTGCTGATTTTCCCTACTTTTCATACAGCTACATGTTCATTATTTTTATTCTGTTAAACTTTTTATGTATTTGGGTCTCAATCTTTTGCATGTTTTGTTGCAGTAGCTCGCTCCTGTTTGTGCACGCTCTGAAGCTGCCGGATGAAGTCTGGCAGAGGAACGAGGCGGAGATATTCTGGGATCTCAGCGTTAGGAGCTGAGCTCTTGTTTGTCTCAAGAGTAAGATGCTTCTTTCCCATAAGAAATTTCGTAGGCTTGTAGGAAAGAGCTTTCAGGGTCGAAACATTGTGTTTGGCCTCTACCCTTGCCAGATCCTTTTCTGGATCTGGTACTTCCCATCCTTCATGAGTGTGCGGTACCTTGGCACGGGCTTTACCCACCTGGCACAGCTGGATGTGGATCCAGTCGCAAAGGCCTGAAGAGCCAGTAAGGCCAGAGGGTGCCAAGGGGGGCAGCTCGAAATTCAATTGAGTGCATCACTGGGATGTTCCCCTTGTGCATTACTCGGGATGCGCAGCTCAATGTAACTGTCCCCAAATGTAATCGACACCACCTATTGCGATGGGAGATTGTACAGGTCGGTTCTCTGGTGTTGTCCGTGAATTACGCTTTTTTTCAAGGTCAGGATAATTCAATCTAAAAATGCTGTATAATAAATATTAGGGTTTGTATAGTAAATATTAGGATTATGGTGAGCTTAAAACATTCCATAGTGTGTTTTATATTGTGCCAGGAAGATTTCAGCCTTAATAAAAAACTATAGTTTGGGATGTCATTTAATGCCTATTTTGTATTGAGCTTCTGATTTTCTCTTTTGCATGTAGTTTGATGTGAGAAAAAATGAAATTATTGAATGTATTTCAGAGCAAAAAAGCATGCTGAAATGAAGTGTCCGTGTTGATATGGCAATGGGCTGCAGAGCACTGAGCTGAAAACTGGCTTGGAAAGTCTAAGGTCATATTTTTCAGGTCCTAAATTTTCAGAGACATATGTTTTAACTGCAGTTTCCTATATGCTTGAGAAATCTAAACGGTGCTTCCCAGCGGCACCCAGGCTGCCCGGGCTGGCTGTGGCTGTGGGCAGGGACTCTCGGGGGCCTCTCACTGGCCGGTGCTGGGAGGTGCAGGATTAGCTCCTTCAGCTGCTGTTTTCTTTTACCTTCTACAAAATCCTGCCATAAAGTGAGTTTATCCTGCTGGCAGCACTTGACGCTTTTATCCTTCCATATTTTGTATTGTCCCAGTTTCAAGATGAATTCTAGTGAGATTATACTACGAACATGTCTTTCAAATTTTCTTTAGTAAATCTGAATAGATTAGTCTGAATCGTACATATAAGAAAAAAATATTGAAGTAGTTGTATTAAAATCCCAAGGATGAAACATCACCCTGAGTTCCTCCGAAAAGTAGCCTTGCCAGCAAAACAACCTTCTTAAAGCCACTTCTTTCTCTGCTCTGAAGTATTTTCTTATTCTATTGCACACAACCTTTGCTCACTGCTTCCAAAGGGTTTTGGTGAGCCTCAGAGATATTTGTGGTTGGCTGCAGTGTTTTATGATATAACATTATCGGTTGCCAGTTGATGGGACAGGAAATCTCCCCGTGTCCCCTGGTCTTTTACAGACAGATGGTCTGATAGATCAGGTGGTGAGGGGCACGCCAAAACTCTTTCAATGTTTCTATGCCAGTGTTACACTTGAGTTTCAGTGTTCTTTTGTGGTTCTTGGTTATAAAGTTGTATTGGTGTTATTATAGCAGAACTTAGAAAATTAGGTTGCAATCAAATGCAATTTATTTACTGAGACAACTTAAAAAAATATTGCTTTGTAGTGAACAGGAAATACTCATCATTTGTTGCACATATGCCTGAGTATTTGTGCAGATATCTGACTTGAAGAAAACCACATACTTAAATCTTTAGTTGACTTGATAGTCTTTCATTTTTCTTAATAAAATTGTTCCCAAGGAAGTGTGAAGAAGTATAGAGTGCTATGGAGCATATACAAATTTCCTTATGCTGCTGTGCTGTGTTCTTTCAAGGTTTTTATGTTACTGCTTTGCTAATTAAAATAAAAAACAACTCAGTAGTCTCATAACTGTCAGAGTTAAAAATGACTTGTACCAAGAATACTAAATTTGAGTATTTTACACAAGGCAAGAGCCAACAGGTGAAGAAATTGAGTAAAATTGGAAAATAAGCTGTAACAAAATCAGTGGTCTTTAAATGGCATCCAGGTGTTCTGAGGAGAGGTATCAGTGAAAATTAAGAGATATGTCATGTCACTCATCTCCTTTATGTCATGAGGACAGGAATATCCTGAAAAGTACAGATGTATTTATCTACATAATACAGTGGTTTTGGCTTTGACATCAGGCAGAGCAGCATCTCCTTTCAGCCCTGCTGTGAGCTGCCCATTTTCAGAGCTGTGAAGAACGAGCAAGCACAGCCGGGTCAGCTCTTCCTCACCTGTGCAGGAGCTGGACGTGAACATGGAGATGATAAAGCCAGGCTGCCAAAGAGCCCCAAACCCTGGCCCTGGTGCAGAAGCTGGCCCTGTTTAGTTCCTACATGGCATAAATGGGAAATCAGAGACTGAATTTGGAGTACTTCTCCCCAGAGACGGCACCGTTGCAGATGGCCCTTTATTCCACGTAGATTATAGTGTCAGCACAGCAAGGAGCTGAACCTGGAAATATTTATAGAACTACTCTCCATTTAGTAAAGAAGACCTATTTGTTTGCAGGATCTGGTTTTATTTATATCATAAAGCTTAGTTTCCTAAACCCTCAGCCTTATATCCAGGGTTACAGATAATGACCCGTAAGTGCAGCTCAGGCGAGGAGGTGCAAAATGGCCTTGAGCCGTCAGCCTTGGGACAGAGACGTGACTTAATCTAAACTTTCCCTGGCTCTGCTCCAGCAGCTTCTGGGATCCTCAGTTCATCGCTTCTCCCTGTGTTCCCCTGCCCTCACAGGCCCTTTTTCTGGCAGCCAGGAGCTAAATATTGTAAAAACAGCTGGTCCGCTCTAGCTGCTCCAGTGTCTCATTTTTAATGCAGTCCTAAGACACTAAACAAATGGATTTGTTATTTTTATTTTACACATTAGATGGTACTCTGGCTCTCTGATACTCTCTTTCTAAATGTTCTGCTTGCATTTTATAATTTGTGATGTACCTTGTAGACATACAATAAATGAGAGATGATGCTGCCCTTGCAAAGACTCGGTTATTTCCAAATGAGTGTCCCAATCTACAGGCCCAAATAGTTAACATCGGTTTTGATTTCTTTCTCAGAAAAGATATTGTCACCATTTCTGCATTGTAATACAAGTACAATCAAGTGGAAAAGGCTTAGAAATTAAATCGTAGCACTGATTCAGTGGCATTGAAATGTCATTTCTAGAATTATCCGGCTTACTGGGGACTGTTTCAAGGAATAACCTTCTGGCATGGCAGACTACAGTGTGGGGATTAGACAGGGTTTGCACAGTGGGCCAAATTCTGCCTGGTGTTAATTAGGATTGTCTGAGCATAAGTGACAAGAACTGTCCCAGCGACTGCCATTTAATTTTTAAATCTCTGTGGTATGTTTGTGACATTATTTTTCCTGGGTAGGAGTGGGCTGATACCCCTTTTACTTAAAAAAAAAAAAAAAAAAATCAGATGATGTGTTGGCAAACTTGTTCTACTAAGTCACAGCATGTTTTGTTTTCAGAAATTTAGTATATATTTAGGACCCTGCTTTCAAGAGGAATACATCTGATTTTAATTTTGTCTAAGAAACCCTGCGATATTACCCTGTGAGCAGGACCTAGAGTTTTGAAGGTTTCTGAAAACATCCTTAGACCATAACTGGATGCTGTCTACAGAGGTTTTCCAGAAGAGCAAGAAGGAGTCACAGAGTGAATAACAGGTGCTCAGCCTGCCAGGCAGTTTCCCTGGTCCTACAGCCGTCCCTGCTTCTGCAGGGGCATAGAAAGAAAGGAAGTCATGGCAAAACTTTTGCATTTGATTCCCAAAACCTGTCAGCAGAAGAACATGGGAAGTTAAGATGGTCAGGCTTTGCCCCAGAATGTTCTCATGGGGCTTCGCATGCTTCCTAAATTGCTATTAAATGGTGTCAGAATGAAATATTCAATTCAATATTCAGCTTTGAATTTCGAGTTGGTCTAAATGTAGAATAGAATGTGCAGCCTGCTGCCTTCTGCTTCAAGAGGCTAGAAGAAATTGGAGCTGATTAAATAGCATTAATACTGTTATTTTCAATAATGTTCTTTTGATCAGAGTGTCTTTGCTATTTTTAAGAAATCAGATCAAAAGTTCAAGTGCTAAGAGGTGCTATTATTGTAATAAGCATCTAACATCATGAAGGGAACTTTTGGAACTGTCGCTAAAAGGATGAATGAGACTGATTTAATGGTGTTTGGTGGGAGCTACCAAACAACTTATTGAAAGGAGAATCTAGGGCACAGAAGAAGCACTTGGATTTAAATTACTTTATGAGGAAATAAGATAATATATGAGCTGTATTTGTACCTGGAAAAAAATTGCACGTGTGTGCTGGTGGTGAAGAATGTGGAAGGGAATGAGGAGGAGAAATGCATCCGGCCCTGCTGCCGAGCCACTGAGCAACGGATCATTTGTTTCCTCATTTGCCGCCTTCTGGGCATCTGGCAAACTGCTAATTTCATGCTAATTTCCCAAAGTTCATTGTGGGAATGATTGGGTCAGTTTTTAAAGAATTCATAACTCCATTATGTAATTGTCTGTTTTGCAAGTATGTGCTGAACATGGCCAGGTTTAAAAAGCAGAAACTATTGCTTGCAAAGTCAAGCACGTTTTGTGTTGGTATTGCAGTTCAAAACAATTAATTTCAAATTTTTTTTTCAGTCTTATTATTCGTTCTATTTACTGCAAAATGGCCTGACAAGACTTGAAGCCAGATGTCAGTGCTAATTTCAGCCATAGTTCTGATCTAGCTATACTCCATGGACCAAGGAGCAAGCCTTATACGTTAATTAATTAATTGAGTTCTAGCTTTTTCCTCATTTAGACAGTTAAAGAACATTTAATGATTGTCTATGCTTACTCAGTTTATGGTTTTTTTGTACGCTGTATATAACTCTGTGTTTATTCTGGGCATCTAATATTGTTGTTCTTCATAAGAATTCCTATTTTATTTATATCTGCCTTTATAGTATTTTTAAATATTTTTTTGCTACTGCAGAAAAATGAGAACCTTTAAAATCAGTCCTGTGATTACGTGAGAAGATTAGGTAGTATGTTTAAAAAGGAAGAATACAGTAGAAATGACTAACTTTTATAATTTTCGCCAGCCGCCCATGCACCCTTAGCTCATCAAGGAAGGTGCTGGCAGCTGTTTGTTTGTGTTAAGAGAGGATGGCATTTATGTCTCGTGTTAAATCCTTGATTGACGCAAACTGCCTAAATCTCCTTAGGAAGAAACAATCACTGTGAGGCACGCTGGGTCGGGTGGGCGGGAGACTCCTCTCATGCGCAGAGCGGTGTCAGGACAAACGTGCGCCGTGCGTCGCCGGTGCTTGTCGGAGGCGGTTTGCTGAAGGAGAAGGCTGCGGAGCTGCAATCAAACCCTCCCTTTCTGCTTCCCCCTGCACGGCCTTTGCCGGCGAGTTGGATGGGGTGTGCAAGGGTGTAAGTTCTGGGTCGAAACCATTACTTAAAATGTGACTGCGCTTGGATTTCCTCTCAGAGTAAGATGAGGAGTAAATTGTAAAAATAACAAATGAAAAGTTATTTTTTCTGTTCTCTATGGGAATTTCCCTCGATGGATCAATAAACCCAGCAATTTTTGTTTGTTTGTTCAAGAACAGAATTGCAGCATTCTGCTTCCTTTAAGTAAGCCCACCCTGCAAAGAAGCGGAAAAATTGAAATTACATTGCTTCCCAACAAGAATACCTCTCTGTCCTGGTTTAAAGAAATAATAAAACCTGGTAGTTTTGCAGCCATGAGGTGACCTGTTTCATGACCGTACCAGGCTTGGCAGTGCCAATCTGATACCTGGGTCTTCCTCTTCTCTTGTGCGCTACTTCCCACCCAGCCTGATGTGCAAGCGTGCCGGGAGATGAGAAATACATAACTGAGGAGAGGGGGGAGCTCTGAACCCTCCATCAAAAGGTGTCTGTCACAAAATGTCCTGTAAAGCAGCCTTAAACCAAAAATACTAGAGATGTAGCAGCTTTGAAATAACCTGACTTTTCCAAGTACCTGAATGATTTATGTTCTCCAATGCAAATTTCATTTTTCTCAGGCTGATCTAATAGATTTACTACAGAAATAATTTTGCAAGTAATGGATCTTTATGTAGATCTACTGGATTTCATACGGAAAAAAAGGTTAAGAAATTTTTTTTAAGGAAACTGTATTCCCTGACAGATCTCAGGTCAGGTTTCACTTATTTAAAACAAAAGTTCTGCTGCTGTTTGATTAAATTCTGATTTCCTGAGTGTTTTAAGAAAGTAAGATTTGGAGCAGAGGTTTCCTTGCAGGGTTTTGTTTGTTTTTCAAGGAGCACTAACAGGAAAACAGCAGAGTAAGCTGAAGTAGAATTAAAAGACTACTGGAAGGAAAATCATATCAATTAAAAAAAAAAAGTCAAAATATGGTAAAAGCAGCGAGTGACATAGAGGGAGAAGAGAATAATGATGTATATGAGTGAGTGGCAGAAGATGGAAGCACAGAGAAGACACAGAAAGGAATTAATGCAGAGTTGAAGGTGAGCTTGCATAACCGCCATGGTTGAAAAAAAAAGGTGGATATAGAAATAAACAGTTGTAATTTAGAAAAGAAGTAATGTGAATAATTGAATTCTTAAAAATTAATCTGAGTTATAGATATTCCTTTACAGTTTTATGGTTGAGATCTTAATGTTTTCAGATGTACCAAAGTGGTATTTGGGGTTCACATGATCAGATAATCGCATAAAACTGAATACTGGTTTCATATTTGTAGCTCAGGGCTCGCTGCTGTCAGACACCACAAAACTGTGTAAACTTTTGGGTTTTTGTGTTGCCAGCGTTTGCGTGGTACATGGAGGACAGCACAGCCTGATGAAGAGTGCTTCATCTCTGACTTCTGTGTACTATTAATGAAACAAAATATATAATCATTAAAAATTCAGTCAACAATATGATTTCAGTTTCTAATACTTTAAGGAAGAAATGCAAGAGATTAATTCCATGTTTCTTTACCACCCAGGAGCTGGAAAAAGTCCTTCCTCCCTCTCTCTGCCTCAGCTGTGGGGCAGGCAGAGGGGTTTGGGTGGGCAGAACAGCACCGAGCGTGCCGCAGCCATGCATCAGATTCAAAATAATTTCTGTAGGAAAATATGCTCTTTTAGAAAATCCTTGTGTTTGGTTCATTCTCTTTTCTTCCTTAATCCCTTTCCCTTGTTTTATTTCTGTTACGCAAGCAGCCTAATTGCTTTTATAATTCACATTATTTCTGTTCTACAATGTATTCACCTCTTTACATCAGGACCTAATCCCAAAATATCTGTTACGTACCAGAAATAGCAAATGGGAGTTTTGTGTTCTGTTTGGTTTGGTTTTGTGGTGGTGTTTTTGTTTTTGTTTGTTTTTTTTTTCTAGAAGCTTCTTTCCAGCAGCCTCTTGTCTAAATACTGCCCAGCAATCCTGTGGCATTCCCCAGATCTGGGACACAAAATCATTCTCTTAATTCCAATTTCTGATTACTTTCTGCTTGTGACCAGTCTCTGGAGCTGAAGCACACAGATTTAGTATGTTTGATTTGCTGCACCACCGAAATCTTTTATCCGTTTGTTTTTATAAAAAACAAACCAAACCAAAAACCTCACCCAAACCTCTTCTCTCTGCAGCTGTACAGGAGGAAGCACAGTCTTGGGGAGCCATAAAGTTTGAAATTCTTTCCAGGTGATCCAAAGTGAACATGCGCTTTAATTTTTATTATGTTATATTTATCTGAATATTTTCTGTGTATTTTCTAAAAGGTAATGAAATTTGGTGTGGAAAGGTGATGAGAAGGGAAGCAGTGGTTGGGGTGGGTCAGTATCAGTGAAAACTTGTCTTAAAGAGGTTTATAGAAATAACCCCGGTTGCAAGGAGATAAATATGTATTTGTCTTAATGGATGCCATCAGCAATCCTAAATCTGTGTGTAAAATGCCTGGAAGCATGGCGAATGCATACGTAACCCAGGCCTTGAACAAACATCAGCTGCATTGAACTATCCAGGCATTTAAATGACAACGCTGCATCTAACACAGTTTTGTTTTCTAAATGTCCTTTTACATGCTTTACAAAGCTTTATGGAAATAATTAACTGAGTTGAAGTGAAAGAGGAAGAAGATTCTGAACAGAAATAAGCTGATATTAGCGGTGCTCAAATTGGATGGAAAGTCTCAAAGCCTCTAAGACCCGCGCGAGATGATCTGTGCTGGCAAGTGGCTGGTGGGCTGGCCCTGCCTACCGAGGGGACAGATGGCTCTCTGTCCCACCAGGCAGGGATAGATGTCTGTCCCACCAGGCAGGAACAGCTGTCTGTCCCACCAGGCAGGGATGCAGGGGAGTCTCTGGAAAGACACTGGAGAGGTTTAGCAGCACAGTGTTGGTCTGGGTTGATGCCATGTGGCGCCAGATTGAAAGAAAACTCCAGATGAGCAGGTGAGGATACAAAATGGAAATAGTTGAGTTGGCTCAGAAACGATGGTGAAACGATCATCTGAGTGTATTTTAAAGTACATTTGTGGCCGTAAATGGGGCCTGGCTTTGCCTGTAGGAGTTACTGAAGCTGTCCAGCGCTAAGGCTGTTTCTATACATGGGACCTGAGGAACGTCAGAGGTTTCCTGGCACAGGAGCGCAACTCTGTAGAGTTGTCAGAGCGGTCCCTGGTGTGCGTTTGGCCAGGACTAACTTGCAGTCTTCCAGGCAGCTCTTTGGCATCGCTGGTGAGACAGCACAGACCAGGTGGTATTCCTATGGGGCAGTTTGGATTCAGCCATCCTTTTTTGAAGGGAAAGAGAGTTAGTTTAATACTATGGACTTGGGCAACTCGAAGCCAGTTGGCTTCACTTCGGGAGAATGGTGCGGGCGTGTTTGATGCATTAGACCCCAGTAAGAGGAGCCAGGAATACTGTCCCATGCTAATCATCACCTATTTATCTTCTGGAGCCCTGCAGTGGTTGCTCTGCTAGGTGGACCAAGAGCCAAATGAGCCAGGAGGAAAAGTCCTGATCTTCCTCCAGCCCCTGGAGGTACCTCCATGTTTATTGAAAAAGTGTTTCTGTTTCTGCCCTTGTGTGAAAGACGGGCATTTGCACAGCCATGATTACATTTTAGCAATCATTTGTAAGTCGTGTTGTGCTTGATAATTCACAGAGGAGTAGCTGTTTTGCAGAGTAATTTTCTTTTTTTTTTACTGTACAGCTGATCTGAAATGCAATCAGTGGTATTGCACTGTCTGTTAAAAATATTAAGACTCTTTTGGTTAAATTGTTCTCCAAATTCTTCTGCTTTTGAAAAATAGTACTTTCACAAATATGTTCTGTGTTGAAAGTGAAAGTTTTCAAACAAAATACTGACATTGGCTATACAGCAAAGTTCAATAGGAAGCACAGTGTCTACTGTAACTTCTGGTTATGGGCAAAATCAGGTTTTAAAGCAGGGTATATCATGTCCTTGGCTCTTGGAGAATATTAAGGAAGTAATCATGGGAAAGAAATGGACTGAATTGTATTAGGGAGGAAAATAAACTAACGCTATCAGCTGAAGTCTCTATTTGCAGAGATAATGTAACCTTCTCGGCAGTTCCTGCTGTCACAGACTGTCCCTCTGGTGCCTAGTTCATGGTCGAAAGCACTGCTTAATGCTCTAGGGAAAACTCCTTCCCATAACCTGGTACTTGACAGTACTAACATCCGTACTGACCTATGCAGTTTAATGGAAATGCACAGCAGTTCTTTGAATGTGCATTTTTTTTCTCCTGAGCATAGCCATTTAAAGGGACTCTTTGCCCTTAGTACCCCACATTTGGGCGTGATGTTTCTGGAGAATATGTGCTTTAACGCAACAAGAGGTTGCTATTTATTTTACCAGAGGGAAAGCTAAGTCCTTAATCACAAAACCAGAACCAGAGTTAAAAAAGAAAAACATAAAAGGAATGAAAAGGAAACTTTAAGTATATTTAACATCAACCTCCTTCCTTGGAAGATTTTGCAGAGGCACCTCTCAGCCATGAAGCCTCAGGGGCAGCTTAGCACCATGACGCTTCCTGGGACTTATGTTTCATATCAGTCTTTAAGCTAACTTTGAAAGTTGAAGAACTCAGAGTGTATCTCCTTTTCTTCTCTCTTTCTTTCCCTCATCTGTTAATTTAGCACTTGAAATTAAAAAAAAAAAAAAAAAAAAAAAAGCTGTACCAAGTGTGTAGTGATACCCTTCCACAAGACAGTTTATTCTGCACAAGGTCTGGCACAAGAACTGCGACTGGTACTATGTCTAAGGTTTATTTAATGTGTGTTCACTGGCTCTCAGTGGATTTGTATTCCGAGAACACGTTGTGTCCACTTGCTGCATATCTTATTTACTCAACATAAATATGGCTTCTGAACTTACACTGCAGGTGGTTGAGATGGCTCAAGTTCTTACTTGAGGACTGATCTTTGAGATCAAAATACAAAAGGAGGAATGCTTCTGCTTTAAGGGGTTCATCTGTGTTTGAATTCTGTTGTACCCATTAGTTAGCACTTTCCTTCTACTCTAAAAAAAAAACTTTCTTCTTTTTGATTGTTATTCTGCTTGTCTTCCAAAGACATGGGGCCTTGCGAGAGGATCTCTTCCTGTTGTCAACTACTTGGGGGGGAGACACTGGTACTGGGGCAGGTGGCTTTCTATTACACACCAAATTTTGGTGCTACAGGCAAAAAAAAAGATCGCATGCTCTCATTTGAAATGCTGAGGAGATACCATGGTCTTCAGAACTAGCAGCCCCTTCTGCCTGTGTACTGCCTGCTTGAAGTGTCATGTGTAAAGTGCGAAAAAAAGCCCTCTTCATCTTACTGTGCTTCTTAATGTGAAGATAAATTCTTTTTGAAGCTATAGCAAATGCTAGTGATGAGATTCTCAGAAAATTCCAAGAACAAGTTAATAATACAAGCTTCCGAGCAATACAGGAGGCCTGGGGCCCAAACACTCTGGAGAACAAAGAGGAGAAAAATTATATATAAGGTAGCAGCTCAGTAAACATTCATCTGTCTGTGCACTGAAAAATGTAGGAGCTCTCTGGAAATCAGAATGTGATTATGTAGGTGAAGACAAGGGAATTAAATTAAAGTTGACCAAATGCTTAATTGCTTTATTTTGCAGTCTTGCTAATCTTCTGTCAAAGTAGGTTCTGTGTGTAATACATTGTAGTTTACCTTGGTATGACTATGGGTTTTGTCATTCTTTCTCTGCTTATAAGAAAAAAAAAAATATTACAGTTTTATTATTAAAAAGACTAAGTTAGGTGGGTTTTTTTTTTCTGTGTTACATTGTTTCATTGAGCCTATTTACATGTCTTAATTGGCAAGTAGTTGATTTCCTAATCCAGATAGATAAGTAGTGTTGAACTGTGAATTGCAAAGTCCAGTGCCTTTTAGACTGATGGATGGAGACTGCTGCTGTTTGTGAAGGATCAATGAAAATTCTGCATTACCAGACTAATAAACTATAACTTCTATCAGTACAGAAAGATAATCCCAGATATTTGTAGGCTGTAGTATGCTGTGATAAATGGTTCTCCAACAGAGAACATGGAATACAATAGGTGAGAGTGTGAACAATCCACTCTTATTGCATTGAGAGAAGTTGGGAAAATAGTTTTAAAATAACTTATTTTTAGTCCTTTTAATGAACTGTTGTACTGACATATTTTTGATAGAATCTTACTGTAATCTGAAGACGATTCTCTGATTCCCTGTAAACCAGTGCACCTTACTGGGTAGTAGGTCTGGCTTCTCTATTTATGTCACAAGGCTTTTTCTATAGTAGTAAAACTGAATTCTTCACAAGGATTTAGTGATAATCCCATTAATATTTTGTTTGTCCAATTACAAGGATGGATATAGATATCCTTTTGTGATGTTTTTATTGTTGGTAGAAAAAAAAAAAACTTAACAAGAAATTGTAATTGCTCTTCACTGGGGGAAAATTATGCTTAAGAACAAAGTAGTTTATAACAGTTCATCATACTTCTTCATTACATATAACCTCAAGGGCTAATGTACGGGGAGTTTTCAGTAATTGACAACAATCCCCTCCAAACTTCACTGTGGAGTTGCACATAAACAAATACTCACGTATTGGCAATTGCTTCACGTGGGCTAGGCAATGGTACTTTGTGTCTTTGTACTTTAGTATTAGATTGCTTTGCTGTCTCCTGAGTAAGATCACAGATTGATCTAGAATTTACAAAGTATATGCAATACTTTGCATAAAAATAATGTGGGAGAAGAGTACTGACCCTGGACCTTCTCCCTTCCAGTAGTTCCAGCTGTGGCAATAATGATCTGCTGTGGTTTTTATCCCCTGTGCAGAGATGGACATGAATTTGCAAAGCACAGCAGTTAAGAAAAGCACACTGGAATACATTAAAGATGTATGTCATGCAACATTGTGTTATTTATTTCATTCTATTCTGTGAGAGTATGTATTAACTTGCATGTTCAAATGGACAGAATTGCATATCAATTCTGCTTTTCCAAAATACAGGCATCTATTAAATAGAAATGAATTTATACACACAGAAATTATGTCTGTTGGAACTCGCATAGTAGAAATGGGCCCCAGATGTTACAGTTATGTAAGAAGGGCCTAATCTAAAGCCAACCAAAGAGAGCCTTGTGGGCTTCAGATCGCGCCAATAGGAACATTTTCAGGAGAATTAGAATTGAAGGAGATATTGCAGCAAACTAACATTGTCTGTAGCTATTGTAAGTATAAAATCAAAACGTATGGATGGAGGGGTGTGCCTTATTCTCTGTGGCTGGAGTTAAATTTGTACTTTGAAGGGGAAAAATTTGACATGAATCATCTTTAATAAAAAAAACTTCATTTAAATGTTAAGCACAACTGTATGTATCTTAAAGCTGTCATTTTTTTCTGTTTACTTGAGTGTTTGTGTGTGGGTGGTTAATTATTAATGGTTTGAGTGTGAGATACTGGGTTTTTTCTGCTTTTAAACTGATACAGCATTACTTTGCATAGCTATTGCTATGCATTACAAAATAGAAATTAAATTCACAAAGGGAATTAGGTCCTTGGTGGGTTATCTCGTAATGCTTCACAGTGAGGTTTGGGTGGTGGAGGGTTGTTGCCCCACCACTACCAGCATCCTTTCCCTTGCTTTTGTTCCCTTTAGCTATTTTCATCTTACTGACCTGGCAGGAAAAAAGTATGAGAAATAAAAAAAAAAAAACAAACAAGTAGTTTCCTGCTGGGCTAGCTATGTCACTGTCCTCCTGGAGGGGTCTGACAAGTGCTGGGAGGAGCAGCGGGGAGGGAGGGCACTGCTGGAGGTACCGGGGATGGGGGCAGGAGTGGAGAGGACAAAGAGTTCTGCTCTCAGCAATTTAAATTGTTAGTTTAGCTGTTTTATGTGACGTTTATGTTTGATATGCTGCACTCGGATTCCTGTAAAGTTCCTAACACATCTTTCGGTGCCACCAGGAAATTAAATTTTCATCTAGTGCTAAAGATGCATCTCTCACTTATAGAAAATAGTTGAGTTTTCATTGGCCACAGAGAGAAAAACAAGAGATTGACTGGCAAAGAAACTTGGAGGTGGGAGGCCCGCTTTGTGTCCCTTACTCGAACTGGGCAGAGTGTACTTGGGAAGCAGTCGGCTCTTCCATACCTAGCTCAGCTCCCACCGTGCTGGGTGAGCAGCTGGTTATTGTCTTTTGGTAGAAGCATCAATCAGCCACTCTCTCGGCATCGCACCCGGGACTGCTGCGTGAGCGGCCCTATTCTGTTAGTGTGCAACCCACCAAGTGGAGGACTTGCCATTCGGTAAAGATCTGAGAGGAAATGATGAGCCTGAGAGACCTTCATGAGCTTTGACATGAGCGAGAGAACTGAGCAGTCTCCTGCCAACAGGACTCGGGTGGTTTTGCATGTTTTCTGTGGAAAGGCTGTTGCAGCAAATTAGGAAATCTGGGTTTGGATCTGTTTGCTGCTGAATTGTTGACTGTGTGAGCTTTGACTAATTTATCATCTGTCTTCTCAACAAAAAATTTGTACGTGTCAAAATTCATATCTATCAACTTTGTGTAGGCATATACAGAGTTCTGCTCTCTTGTCACGTTAAATAAATGAGGGATTTTAATACTTTGATGTCTTTTGGGAAGACTTCAGGTCTTCTCAAAGGGTAAAGGAAAATCTTCTAAAGTTGACTTTTGCTAAGTGAGAAGAGCTGGCAGCATGTGTAACCTACATGAATAAGTATTCCCCTTCAAAGAGGGAAAAGGAACACCTTGGACTATACTTAACTCAACCTGAAGTCTTTTTACGGGATACTAGAATACGTAAAGAGTTGTCTGAGGAATTTCAGAAACATGGTTATCTTTTGAGAAACTGTGTAAGACTGGTGAAGTGCCCAATAACTGAATAAAAGTAAATTTGATATGTCAGGTAACTGAAGAAAAACAAACGCAGTATCTGCCTTTAAAATGGAAAAGGAAGGAGAAACAGAAGAATCCTCCTATATATAAATGCATATTAGATTTAGACATGCATTGACAAGTTGCGGTTCATTACCTGTTCATGCATTTATCCATCAGCAAATGCCAGATAATATAATCCATAATGAGGCAGAGTTACAATAAATTGCCTTAATTTGTTTGCCATATGCTAAGAGTGCCCACATGTCCACATATGGATCAGCTGATGCACAATAACTTGGTGATGAGAAAAAATTACTCATATGTCTAAGCTTTTATTATTTTGGAGATATTGACTGTTGTGCTCTCTAACAACTCATTTATAATCTGGTTTGTCAAGAAGAACTTTTTTCGACAGACATGAATTTTCAGTTTGGGATGAAAAGAGGCAGAGGACAGATACCTTGATTTGCTAAACTAAAAAAACCAAAAAAACTTAAACATTCACAAGCAAGCCTCTATTAGTATGTTACTGAGAAAGTGTCAATCAGTGCTTCTATTCTCTTATGTGCTTAATGGTGTTTATAGCCCAAACATAGTAAAATTTCATCAGGTTATGTTTAAAATTGACTGAGACTTCTGACAAAAATACTGTGTAAATATAGACTATTAATAATTGATGTTAAAGCTACTTCTCCATTAGTGCTATACAAAATTAATGAATTAAAATGGTATTCATTGGATGAATTGTGTTTCTGTTCTCTTAATAAAGACCTTATATTAATTTGTCAGGTTGCACTCAGCTTTTAAGAGACCTGGTACTTCTAAGGTGATAATTCATACTCTTGGGCAAAAAAGGGCAGAAGTCATCTAACATTTCCCGCACACTAGTTCTGTAACTGCCTGTTGGTCAGAATTTTAAAAAAAAAAAAAAAAAAAAAAGAATAAAAAAGAAAAAGAAGTGGTTTCTATTGTATGGCTAGAAGATTTAGGGAGCTTTTGAAACTTTATGATCAGTACCAGGGAATTTCTCTATTGCTGTTTCTGCAGTTTAAATCATCTTATTACTGTGTTTTCCAATACAAAGTTCTTTTGTTTCAATATTGTGATGCCAAAATTTGCCATGATGACAGCCTGGTCTTGCAAGCTTAGTTTCAGTATTCTGTAAAATCTGCTGAAGGGCAGAAAATAAGCCTCTGGAATCAGAGCTGCCCTGTCCTAATTGCAATATTCCAGCTCGGACTGTGATTGTGTATTCTTCAGAGTAGTTCTGATTTGCCCCAAGGTATTTGTGTCTCACAGCATGTGTGAAACTTTTTAAGGATCATAATTTTGCCAAAAAGCTAGCTCAGTAATTGTACTGCAAAAAGCCCCAAACTTTATTAATACAGTATTGCATCAGAAATTGCTATACTTCTCACAGCCTTCTAAAATTGTATTCGCTGAAGTTTACTGTTTGCTTCCTCTGAAAACAGTGGTTGTTTCGACATTTCCAGTTTAATAATGCATCCAAGAAGTACCTTATGGAAGTCAAAATAAATTATACAAGAGGTTGTCAATGTTCTGTGAATTTTTCTTTGCTGAATCTATTTCAGGTAAATAGAAATATCTATTTCATGAGAAAGAAATATCTGGCTATTATGAAAACTTATGTAAGGTTTCTACTGATTTAATTTGATTTTGACAGCTGAACTGAACCTAACATGAATATTGGTTTCTGGAGCAGCAGTACAATTTTAACAATCCAGCATTCCTAGCCTCCCCTTTAAAAAAAAAAAACCCAAACCACCAAACCAAAAAAAAAGCAAAAAAACCCCCAAAACCAACAAACCAAACCTGACCATGTATAAACCAAAAGTCACTTCTAGTTCCAGCGAGTTAGAAATGTTAACAATATGGTATGCAGCTGATATAAATAAGAAGTCACATTTTGGGGGGGGGGGCAGTGCATAACTTTGTATTGACCTCGATAAATGTAAAAAGTGACTGTGTGAAAATATGTGTAGAAACTGTTAATATAAATGGAAGCCAGTCTGAAGTCTTTATTTAAAAAAAAAAAAAAAAACAAAAAACCATAAAAATCTGTTTTGATTCTTACTGTGAGACTTGTAGGTGGGGTCTGCCCTTCCCTCTCCAGACTTCACAGAGTCTACTTACAAAGTCAGTGTTAAGAGTTTCGCCTTTGGAAATAGGCAATTTTTTCAGCTCTCAGGGACCAGAATTTGTCTTATGTGCTTTGTTTGCCTTGCAGGCTGATTCAAGGCCAGTTTGGAGGCATAAGCAAAGGAGAAGATTGCCTGGCTCACTGAGCAGCTGGAGCAAAAAAACTGTTTGTGCTTGTTGCTAGCCTCAGGAGTCACTGCCTCTTCATTTATTATCTCCACGGTAGCAGGAGCAGAAAGTTGCTTCTCCACAGCTTTTTCTCTGTTCATACCATTCCCTGCCTGTTGCTGCCTGCTCCTTACTCCTCATTACTACACCTCCAGAAACCTCTGACCAATACAGATGTGTATCCTTCATTCTTATTTACATTTAACCTATACTCTTATTTTAAGCCAGTTGACCCTACTCTTGCAAACTCTTAAACTCATTAGGGCCAATAATATTATGCATGTGACTTTTCCTGATGATTCCAGTGGACCAGTTAATGCATAGAAGTACTGCCATGCTGATGTATCTAATGGGTTTTTTTTAGGATGGTAGTTTTTATAAAGAGCTATGATTAAGGTTCATGTGAATGTATCTTCTACTGTAATAGGTCTTCTATCTTTACTATGATCAAGCATAATTTTCCTTTTACAGGAGAGATTTCCAACCTGAATTGAGATTTCTAACTTGAAATAGCAGTGCCTAATACCTCTGTTCAGGAAAAAAATAATAAATATCCATATCCACAAACATCAAGAAATCCGATTATCCAGTTCGCATGTTCAGATGCTACTCCATGATTTGTTTCTGGCTCCATAGCCAGTTGTTGTGTGTTCACAGGAGGCCATGCGTGCTGCAAGGCATGCATCTGAGATTAATAAAATGTTATGTTACTCCAGCAAGTGTGCAGGCTTCATTCCTAAAGCAGCTGACGTCACCACGAGCGGAGCCCTCCCACTCCTCCTTGGTAATTGATGGTGACGGGTTCTCTGCTGAGCTGTAACCTAACATAGGGACTGAATCAGATCAACAGCTGAGAGAAATCGCCAGCAAACAGTATCACTTCATATAGACAAAAACCGGGTGCTTCAAACGAGGCCTTAGACGGACAAGGAACTCCAACAATGGTCACTGCAGGCTGATGTGCTGAAGTTTTCGCTGGTGTGCTGCTTTGCGTCGGAGGTTTTGCTCCTGTAAGAAGCGTCGCTGCTGCTGGAAGGGCTGGCCTGCTTGGAGCGAGGCTGACATGCTTGACAGGCGCCTGATGTCTCCTCAAACTAAGCACGTTACTCCTGGGGTAAGCATATGCTGAAGGAGTGCAGGCCAGATGCTCGGGAGCCCTTTAATTTTACAATGCAATGTACGGGCTGGCTTGCAAGTTAACTTAATTACAGTTAAACTGTTTCACTTTGCTCTCATGTAGGCAAGCTCAAATGTTATTGAAAAATGTGCCAGCCTTTTCGTGGAAGTCCAAATTATACTCTGAGTTTCCTTTTTAAAAACGTGCTAGCTTGCTGTCGTGTTGAAAAGCTGCAAAAATCTGGAGTTGAGGGGAAGGGGGAGCACTTGCAGGTGGCTGTCGCTGAGAGCGCTTCTGTCTATAACCCTATTAAAATAGCTAAAACAAAGTAACTTGCTGTTCCTTCCGTGTTTTGGGGGATTGTGCTAAATGATTGTTTCCTCCGCAATACGAGGGCAATGGGACTCTCTGCTGGCAGTAGTTTGAAGTACATTCTCTTTACAGATGCAAGTGTTACACTCTGTATTGTTTTTTGTTTGGGTTAGGTTGTAACACACTCATGAGTTTTAGTTGGCAGCTTTTTACCAGGTACATGTATCCCGGGGCCAGGGACTTATACTAGCAGATACCCCACCACAGCTGTGCTTGTGAAATAAAATATAAATAAATAACAAAATTTTTTTTTAAAGTTAGAATTGGATGTGCTTTGTTTTCTTTTTTTACACTGTAGAAAACAAACGATGGAGGTTAAAATAATAAAAGTAACGTAGGCATAAACTTAAGCCAAATGTTTGGCTTAAACTTGCTGTTTTCTGTAACCTTTATGAGAGATTTTAATATAGATGCAGTGGAAGAAGTGTACCATAGGCATGACATTAGATTTCCAGAGTTATTCTGAGAAAACCAGGGACAGTGTCTTGTGTAATGGCTGCTCCACAGTTTTCTTCTATAAGGAAATAAAATTTGGATCATTCCTATTCCTGGATTATTTAGGGATATCCACATAGTAAGCTGAGTAGTTATTGCTAACATCCATTCTATCCTCCTCTTATGGAAAACTTTTCTTTACTCAAATTAGAACATGCTCGTATGTTTGTGGGGAGAATAAAGCAACAATGGGTCTTATCGGAAGTGTGCCCCGAAGGTACACAACTACTTCATGCAACTCCACTGGACTTGTTTTCGGCATGGATGTTCAGAACAGCAGAAATCGGCTACTAGTAGAATCATAGAATCATTTAGGTTGGAAAAGACCCTTGAGATCATCAGGTCCAACTGTAGCTTTAGCTGTCTTTAGATTTTACATTTTCTTATGTAATTATTATAGTTAAAAGCTTAAGTCTTTAATAGGTAAGGGCATAAAATGAGGAAGAAAAATCAATTTGAAAATACTGTTTTCCTAAAGAGAGGCTGCCTGATGTTAGAACTTAGCACAAATAATGCCCACGTTTCCATGGAACATTTTCATCTTTCTGTCTACTGGTCATCAAATAATGTCATCAAGGGGAAGGTGAGTTTGATTTACCTGGGCTACAGAGTAAAACGAAGCTTTTCCCTCATATCACACCCTGAGGAAGTCCACGCTCGATTTGGCATAGTCATAGAGGTCCTGGAGGGTGGAGGAAGAAGTTAGTGTGACAGGGTGAGGGGATCGCAGGGGTGCTGTGGATGTACAGCCCTGGTGAACTGAGAAGCAGCAGCACGGCAGGATCGGTGAAGTGGAACACAGAAAGAGCAGAATAAAATTTGGCTGAAGGGATTCAGCCTTGTATATTACGTGGATTACTGAACATTTGGTTAATCCTTCTTTAAAGCGGTGGTTGATGACCATTCTTTTTATATTTCCTCAGTTTCTATCCTAGTTTCTAGATGTGTCATGAGGGGAAGAGACCATTTAGCTTTGCTAAAGTGAATTTTGGCTATAGTCACTTCCTGTTCAGAAGCATCTCAAAGGAAGGTGTGCTTGCAAATTAGCTTGGTTTTAGTGGTACTAGTCCTCAAACATTATCTAATTAAAAAAAGGAATTGTTTAGATGGCTAAGAGGAAAGTAATGGGAAGATTGGGAAGATTAAAAAAGAGATATCGCTTGAGAACTTTCTCTTTCATATTTCTTGGCATGTATAATTAAGTAAATTGACTATTGATGATCATCTCTTAATGACAGAGGTTCCATCCAAAGTGGATACAAACTGCGTAATTGAACAGAAATTCAGATAACCATTTAATGGATACTTTTTCTGAATTGCCATATTTCAGCATGTCCCTTGTAACAAGTTGACCCCAGAAGTATTCAAGTCAAGTAAAATGTTACGGTAGGATGAAATAAAATAATACGTGTTGCCTAGCCACTGACACATTTTCACCACCAACACAGTCCTTGTGACATAGAAATTCTTCAATATGGAAACTTCAGTAACTGCTAGAAAGTGTAAGCACATCAGGTGCAGTAATTCCTTGCGGTCTCCTGAGGGTGTCTTTTTGTCCTTACCTCACCCACTGTGCGGAGAAGTGACATCCTGCCTTTTGCCAATTTACCCAGATTTTCCTGAATTTATGTTTTTAGCATCAGTGGAATATATAATTGCTGCTGCTATTTTTTATTCTGTTTTCAAATTGCAGTTAACCAGCCTAGGAATTCATAAAATTGAAAGGGTGAATTCTCTTTGCTTCCCAGGATGGAAGTGCAGCATAAAAAGGGTGTAGAAGGAGGAGATGTGAAATGCCTTGAAACTTCATTGCATTGGGGTATCCGTTTTGTTGGCTATTAAAGCACTGGGCTGCTCTATTTCAAAGTGATTTTTTGCTATGGGCCAAAATACAGAAGATGTTATAATTGTGAAAATAGGTTTTTCTATTTACGTATTTTCTATTTACACACATCACTTTTTTTTTTTTTTTATTACTGATCCCTAAAGCACTTTGTTATATGCACAGTATTTGCAAATTTTTCTGTGCCACGGGTGCTGCATGTACACTGAACAGAAGCCTGTGGTTTACATTGCGCTTGCAACTGCTTAGTAACAGCAACCAATGCTCTGTGAAAAAGATTTCTGAAAATTCTCCAGGCTGACTGACAGACTAAATGTTCACATGGCTACTCATGCCATCATCTCATATTTCAACAAGTTGCTGAGTATTAAAGCGTATGGACAGTCTTTGTGTAACAGCTCTGGTTTTTAGGTTGGTTTCCGAAGACAAGATTTATACAATCCCACTTTCCATCTGTTAGTTGTGCTTCTCAGTAACTTCAATCCAATGGCCGATTTAAACCAGCCTTGCAGAGGGCTCGGAGGTACCGAGGGCTTGTAACAGATCTTCTTGGGGGCTGGACGGAGCTGTTAAAGCCATTTGCTCGGCATGGCAGCGTGGGGATGTGCCAGTGCGTGGCGTGAGGATGGGCTCCTCTGGCATCCAACAGAGAGCATAGCATCCAGCCAGCTGATGGGCACGAGTCTAACGCCAGAGTCGCTGAAACAAACGCTGCCTCTCGTTCAACCAGCACCTCGCAGAAAGGGAAGGGGAGTTTGGGGAGGGGAATGGAGCGTACGGAGCATGTGGTGTGTAGGGAAAATGAGAGAGAGCTGAAGGTATTGTGGAGGTGTGTGTGGGAAACCAGGCTTCGTTACTTCTGCTGTTCACAAAACAACTTGTTTTTCTTCAGTTCGTCATTAATGATACATTGCATTTTGCAGTATTTTAGTGGATGTAAATTTCTATTTTTTTCTGAATGTTTTGAGGCTGTCGAAAGGATGCTGACAGACTGACGATTTAGAATATTCATCCTTTAAAAATTATTAGCTTGTTAGTTAATGGTATTGGTACAATCTTAATATCGGGGGGGGGGGGGGATCATTTTAAAGCTCTGCTAGCGATTCTAGGTATGAAAGCTAAATTTCACTTTGAGTAGGCTCATGCTGATCAAAGGATGTCAGTAGAAAGACTGGCTCACATTTGCAACAGTTGTAACTTGGTGTCTTCTCAGTTTGAGAGAGTCCCCAGCCAAGTATGTATTATCATTTCTGTGCAATTCAGCACAGTCTTGTAAGGACGCAGTTCAGCAGCTCAGCTCATCGGGATAGACTTTCTTTGAAAATCTGTGTGACCCAGACATGCTTGGGCTTTACATTTTTCCCTCTTATTAAGAGCCTTATGGTTGGGAGAGTTGGACTAGATGATCTTTAAAGGTCACTTCCAACCCAAACCATCCTATGATTCTAATTTTGCTTATTTGTTTAAGCACTGTTCAGTGACTGGTTTTTGTTTGAAAGTTTCTGGTTGTTTCTTTTTATGCCACATTCACATACACTTTGTAATTATATCATAATAAAATATGCATATCTTTCTTGCCTTATAATAATGTAACAATGAAACAAGTATTTTCCAATCATAGTATTATTTGAAAGAGCAGTCTCTTCAGTATTTGCTCTCTAGAAACTAGTAAATGAATGTAAGTAAGGCATTGGAAAAAGTAATGTTTGAACTTTTAAAGTACTGCTTTTCCGTAATATTTCCAGTTCATCTTGGAATACAGGGTCTCTTTAGTATGTAAGAAACAGGTTCATCCTTAATTATATAATAGCTTCAATTGGTTATGCTACAGTGGAATGCTGGAAAAGTCATCTACAAATGAAGCACTTTGATAAATTTCTGCCAAATTCCAAGGAAATCAGTGAGTTCCCAGAACATTATGAGATTTTGTCTGAATATTTTCTGTCAAGAAAATGAGATCAGCTTCTGTCGCTGTGCTTTCACATGGATCTCTCAGCTTCATTACAATTTGTATAGACTTAAACACAGCAACTAGCATCGTAATGGCAGAAATCTTTCATTTTAGGAGAAGCTTAAGGTGTCTGAACAAAAATGCTTGAGAGAATAATTTCCTTCTTAAATTTTTAAAGCAACTTTTTGCATTGATGCTGATTTAGTGTAAATCCATCACTCTGTTCATGTCATGCACAACATGATGTACAAATTAGGTTCAGTTTTATGAATTTAGGAGAGGAGAAATTCTTGTAACCTTGGTATTCGAAATACTCTTTTTATAGATCACTACCATATTAAGATCAACAATTATGGATTTGATCCGAATTCTTATATTACTGACTTTTTTCATTGTGGTAAATCGATTCTCTAGTAAATTTTTTGTACTTTAGGAGGAGTTTCTCAGTGACTTCAGAAATCCTCGCTCAACTCACCTTAGTATCATGGATTTGAGCCTGAGAAAGGTAGTGGGAGATGACTGCTGAATCGCACGAACAGGTTCACCTTTAAAACTCTAACTGGGACGTAGAAAATGCTGGAGTGCCTTCCCTGGAGTATCAGAGCCCTGCAGTCTCAGAGAGAGAAGGCAAGCCCAACACAGAAATGCCGTTTGAGGTCTGTTCTTTGGTTTGATGCATGAGCCTTCAGTATGGTCAGCACTGGGGAACCAGGCTGTTCCGAGCATTCTTTTTATGAACACTGATTGTGAATCATAGCAAGAGGGAGGAGAAAAAATGTACTAAACAGAAAAATGTAATTGAAAAAATGCATTTTACACCAATCTAGGAGAATATGGGAAAAAATACATATAATTTGAGTGTAGGAGAGGGAAGACCTTTCTAAACCTGCCCTAAGTATTCACGTTCTTACTCTCTACTAACAAGATTCTGTTAATTTGAGTGGACAAGGAAGATTGACTAAAAGTATCTTACCTTCATGCTGCATCTCATCAGGGCAGTTCTGAAAATGTCATTGTAACACGTGACATTAGTTCTCTGTAAGGAACAACTTAACTGTACGTATTTCATCCATTACATTGCAAACTACTGACGCTGCTTAGCCAACATACTGGTTCTTCTGGCTGTGTTTTCACCGCAACACACTGAGTTACACATCTGGCTCTCTGCTCATTAACCTGAAGTGTGTTTCTGCAGTGCCTATCCTCATAGGTGAGCGACGTCATTACAGCAGCACACGTGCTACCTAAATTCCACTTAATTCCTATTCTGAGCTCTAAAGTGGGTCTGAAGTGATACATAGTCCTTTCTGCAGAAACAAGTTTTCCAGCTTTAGGGTTTCGCCAGAACTCATTTCACTGGAGCTTGTTACATTGTATAAGCCCGTCTTCACCAAAAAATAAACATAATTAATAAAGCTTTTAGGATTGCCAAAAATGCCAACATCAGAAATATTAGAGGTTTCAAACATAATAAAAATGAGAAATGGGTACTGAGATTTGAAGGAGTGATGAGGACAAAGAAACCACAACATTTGGTGAGAATCAATAACTTAAACTGATGGAATTGTGGAATGATGGCTTGTGCCAAAAATGCATAAACAAAGGCAAAGTGTGCCAAAATGCCTCCTGTGGCCTGCTGTTGTGGCTCTGCTGATCAGATGCACTTTTGTTTCTGAAATGAGAACAGAATTTGGAGATAGCAATAGCTCGAGTTTTACAAACACTTTTAAAAAATGCCATTTTGAGGTATGGTTGGACTTTGTACATGAATTATTACCTCATTTTAAAAACCAAAACAGTTTCAAAGGACTGAGGGCTCGGAACTCTGCTCTGTGAGGTATCAGTTGATAAGTCAATGTCCCAAGTATGGGAATTGCACAGCTACAGTACCCAGAGGACAGCCTCTAACTTGGGCACAGTTTCCAGGACGTGGAGATGTGGCCAGAGGTGGTTAATATCCCTGGTAGTTTGTGGTAGCTCCTGTACGCAGCTACAAGCCAAAGTTACTCCTCAGTCACCAGCTCTGGGAGATCAGCACCTGGTGATCATCGAGCTGCTCATGGCACTTGAAACGTTTCTGTGCACTCAGAAGCAGACATGTGCTGAGTGTGAGAGTTAAAAGCCTTCCGCTGAGATTAAATTCCAATGTTTATTTAATGTAGCATTCAGTGTAGCAGCATGTAATGGTGTCATTATAGAGTTAAATTAGTAAATTTTCAGTGGAAAGCTGTATTTTAAGAACTGTAGCCATCACAGGCTGTTTTCCCAGGTTTGTGTATGTTTTATAGATTTTACTTCAAGATCTTAGTGTTATTTGTGAAGATTGGTTCTATTATTGACATTCTTGTGCTCAAAAGCATGTGCATTTCCCTTCTTGCAATTAATATATACAGCAAAATGAACATTATGTCTGGTTTAATCTTCTGGGTATTATTTCTTTTAAGTGTGGTCGTTGAAGACAAATTTTTTTCCAACCACTTAAAGCTCTGACAAAATTTACAGCTGTTTCAGAAGTGTTTGGCTGCACATTCAGTTGCAGGTGACTTTTGTAAGCATTCTGGACCAGCAATGGCATGTTGAGCACTTGACTTGTTCTGTCTGTATCCCCATTCTCTGTGCTTCACTGCTGCAAGGCTACAAGAAGACAATGTTCCTCATAACTCTGCATTACATTTAAAAGATAAAAATAAAAAATCTTGCCTACACATGGGAACAATCACCTGTGGGCAGATCTTCCAACTTTATAGCATTTATAGCACCTCTCCAATACCTGAGTGATGCAGAGGATCCATAACATACAACAGGTATTTGTATTGTGTCCATAATACAAACGGTTGCAAACCTTTGCTATGTTCTGACACTTGTTGTGAGTTGTGTTAAACGTTTTAAAATCTGACTGCGAGAAGAATGGCAGCTTGCTATTTCTGTGGCACTGTGAGAACATACTCATGTTATCTTTCAATGCAGGAGGAGATAGCATGTGGCCCTAATGTATGTATGTTTGCAAGTTGAGAAGTTTAGTCTGCTGTTAATGTTATCACTGCTGTATCCTGAAATAGAAAACTGCAGGCAGATTGGATTGTGTTAGGGAACGGTAACCATAATAACCAATAACAATCTGCAAATGATAAGCAGCTTTAGTGTTTAAAAATAAAATTTAAATAGCATTCCAATAGTTTCATGGGCATACTTTAAGATTTTATTTTATTATTCATTCATTTTAAGCTTGTTTTTGAGATTTAGGATGTGACATTAATCTTATGGAAGTGTTTCATTATTGCATCTTGAATTAGTTGGCATTGGTTTATTACATACCTAAATTAAATCTCATAGAATAAAATGTTACTTACCAACCCTCTTTCAGATGTACACCATCTGTAAAGGAGAATTACAAACATCCTACATGATGTATGGAATTTTATGTAAGGAGATGGACTTTGATTTTATGGCTAGATGTAAAACCAGTACATTCAGAAAAGAAATACAAAATCTGCTGGAGATGAATGCAGAGCATCTTGATGGTGTGGAATATGCACCATGTTCTGGGATGCTGCCCAATACTTCTGCTGATATGTTAAAACAAAGAAACAAACCCCTTTCAAACTGACCCAAATCATGCTGGTTTTCAGGGGTGCTTTAAAAAGAAAGGAAGGTGTCATTCCAAAGAGGTGAAGGAGGAGGTCCAAATCATGTCCTGGCCTCTCCATCCCCCTCCTTCCCTCCTGCCAACATACAGATAGGGATGTTTAGCAGGAATCTGGGAAACTTGAAATGAATTACTTACCTGTCATGAAAGTATATAAGCAGCATGGTGCTGTGATCAAGCTGTTGACTCTTCTGGGTTAACTTGTTTTCAGTCTCCCCTGCTGAGACAGTCCTATCATTTTCATAAAATACTTGACTGTTGCTTAGAACACAGTTGTTCTAACTGCTGGGACACTGTGGTTACTACCACATGGCATTCAGAGAGTAACAATGGCAATCAGAAAAATTGTAAAAGAATTCCTTCAGAATGTGCTGATGTTCAGAGGAACAAGGACTGAGCTTCAGATCCTTCCTGTAGCAATTTGAGGGCAATAACAGTCCTGGAGGTGTAAGCAAGCCACAATTTATGCTGCTGGAATTGTGGTGCCCACAGTTATCCTGACTACCACGTGAGAAAAATCAATGGGAGAGCTGAAATTCATAGGAAAAACTGAAAAATTACTTGCTAATCATCATATTCTTAAGTAACACTGTTAAGCAACTATTTAGTGCTGGTGTGGGATAGGATAGTTTGGATGGTAGGTAATTAAAGTGAAATAGCTCTTGCTCTTTGGTCCCATATGTGAAAGGGGACAAGTTCTTCAGAGTTTTTTGCTACAGGTAAATGGAAAATGAAAATAGGAGCATTGCCGAAGTTCCCTTAAGAATGAAACACTTGTGTTTACAAGACACAAATCTGGTTGCTAGCTGTGCAAAAGAGAGTTACAAGCTGTTGACATTCTTCACTGGGAGCTGGATTTGCATCTGAATTAGGTAAGAGAGAGTCAATTGCTTTCCATTAGAGTTCCTGAAGAAAAAATTGTTGTTACTGTTGGATGCAAGTTGAAAGATTCTTGTTTATGGAGGAAGGTCTGTTTAGTCTATTAACCTTGACAACCATGTCAGCAGTTTTTTTCTGTTTGTTTTCCCAAAGGCACTATGTTGAAGTAGTATGATATACGAAGTTATTTATAGCGTAGACAATTCATGGCTTAAAAGACATGGGTCAGAGATTAAATATCAGTGTTAAATGCTATCCTCCGAGACAATTTGAAAAGTCATTATGCTTAATCTTTGAAAATTAAAATGGAGGGATGGAATCACTAAAATATCAATGTGAATCAGGTATTTTTTATATGAATTTGTTATGGTTTCACAGAGTGGCTGAGATAGCAAGGCACCTCTGGAGGTAATCCAGTCACCTGCTCAAGCAGGGCCACCTAGGGCTGGTTGCCCTGAACTGTGTCCAGATGGCTTTTGAATATCTCCATGGATGGAGACTCCACAACCTCCTTGGGAAACTTGTGCCAGTGCTCAGTCACGCTCACAGTAAAATTAAAAAAAAAGAAAACAAAACAAGACAAACACCACCACCAACAACAATAAAAAATCCTTATTTTTAAATGGAATTTCCTATATTTCAGTGTATGCTCATTGCTTCTTGCCTTTTCACTGGGAGCCACTGGAAAGAGTCTGGCTCTGTGTTCTTTACTCCCTCCCATCAGGTATTACACACATTTCATAGAATTTTACGAGAGGAACAAAATTTATAGAAACAATCAGAGCAAACAAAGGCCACACATATTGACACACTTGCATTTGTACCTGTTTGCCTCTGTTAACAGTTGTTTAATATTGCTATTGCTGTCCTGTATTCTACAGATGAGCAAGGGCTACTCTAAAAGTACTAGTGTACAGTAGAAAGCAAAAGAAGTGATTTCTGTTATTCTTGTGATTTACTCGTCATTTCAGATGGTAGTCTTGACTCTCACAGTCAAGCCTCCAGGTAGTTTGTTTTTCTTTAGTCTGAAGGCTGGTTCTTAAGGCTCAGTCTTCCTCAAGTTGGGTTTGTGTACCTGTGTAGCTCTCTGTTGTACATCTTCAAGCACACATCCTGCTGGAAAGTGTCAGTGGAGGAGGAGCAATCCCACCCTTAGCTTTGCTTCCACCTTCTTTTTTTTATAGAACCACTGCTGTGGTTTTGACACTTTCTGCCTTTATCCCAGTTCCGTTGCTATCTTAAACTTTGTCTCTTGCTGAAGTCTCCACCTTAGAGGTTTTTCAGTAGCCCCTATTTGCTTGGTCAGCCAGCTCTGCCCAGGCATCCCATGTCATCATCTCTGCCCTGCTCCTCACCACTCCCCTCTTCCCTAGTTGCCTCCTAGCTTTAGGCTAGCCAGGTAGGCAGCTGTCCCTGTGCAGGTCTTTCCAAATCATATTGTTTTCCCTGCCTACCATGAACAGTTTTGCTTACCTAATCTTAATTTGTGCCTTCTGGCCTGGTTTTTCGCACCAGGTCAGAACAGTGACCCTGTAGGTCATGTAGTCACACTGCTTACTTCCTTGTTCTGCACTCTGTTTTTCTGCCCTTCCCATTCCCACCACCTCTCCAGTCCCATCGCTGCCAGATTCCTTTTTCCAACCTACCTCTCGCTCGCATTTCCACTTTGGTGCTCACTCTTTCTCTGTGGATGATGAGATTCTTGTCTGTACTGCGTTGCTGCAAGGGTCAGCACCGGTGAGACGCTGTCCGCCCTGTGCTGGCCAGTCCCATGCCACACTGAGCCAGTGGGGGAAGGATGCGCAGAAAAAAGCCACCACTGTAACTCAGCTGGGAGTGGCGCACAGGTCATCCAGAAGTGCTGCGCTAAGTTTAAACGCCCTCAACAGGGGTGGCATTTTTGCAGACTATAACTCTTGAACCATAGAAGCTATATACAGATTCGCTTTGTAGAGCCCTGAGATAGACTTGGGTACCTGTCATGATGTTTCAATTCAAGAGAGCAATGAGCAATTCAGCTTATTTACCGTCCAAGCTGCCAGACTCTGGCTGCTTGTACTGTTTGTAGTGAGAATTACTTGTGACATGGAAGTCACTTATGGTGACAGTCTGAATAATGCCCTAAGTCGCTGTTGAGTATATGTGAACTGCAATCCTCTGTGATTTTATATTCATGCCCAAACTACAGGAGCTGATGAAACTATTAAAAAAAAAAAAAAAATCACCATAATTTTAATACATAGAAAGCAATATGTTTTCCTTATTCTTGATGGTAGGAGCACTTGAGACATTCCTGCTGATTTTTTTTTTTTTTTTTAAGCAAATTTAGTTGCAAGAGCCATATCCAAGAAAGGAGCAATCAAGGTATGGCACCCAAATTTCAGTTCCTTATAAGAGCTGTATCAGACAAGCAAAATAATGGGTAGTGACACTAACTTTGCCTAGTATTGACAAGTGTGGCTTCACACTAAAAATCTATGCAGTAAAGTTTAGGTAATTACATTCAAACTAATAAGTGTATGTAACCACACTCGTTCAGCATCCATAGCAGCAACCAGCTTGGACAAGTGATTATTGCATTCCGCAAGCGGTGTCGTATGTCTGTTATTTACCTCCATGCAGGAATGGTGCATGTTTTGTTTACTTTCTGGGAACACAATATTATGATATTGCTTGTTTGAAGCATAATTTGCAATTGATATAATGCGAAGTGACCAGTTTGGCTGACAGATTAAACTACTGCTATTTTGTAAACATATGGTTGGAAGATAGCAAAGGGAAATAAAATTAATGTCTTCTGATTTTTAATTTGCTCTTTCCAAGAGTACATAGCTTGGTTTTAACTCTGCTTGTGAAATCATACAAAAACTTAAAAAATCCAGACTCATGAGTCACATCACATATAGTCAACAGAGGATCAGAGGTCTGTTTTGACAGAGAAGGCAGACTGAGAGAAGAATATTCTACTAACTCAAGCGAAGAAACTGAGGTAGTCAAGAAAAGATATATTTGAAATAAGTGGAGGGCAAGGCTAGGGGAGGATCAGGGAGGATGTTTACAATGTATTCGAACTGCATCATTTGGTGTTTTTGTTAGGAAAGAGGTCTTGTCCTCTTTCCTTTGTGGAAGAGAAGGAAGTTGAGTAGCACAAACTGTTTTTCAATGCTGTATGTGTTTATGGTATCTTGTTATGATATTTTGTGCATATTATATTAACATGATTAAGGATAGAAATGGGCAGACACTCACACATTTCCTCCTTCAGACATTACATATTCCATAATTTTTCCTGGATCTTATGTATACTTCTGATTATGGGATGTAGTGGTAGCAGCAGTATCAACTATAAGAAATTCAGAGGACTGAGCAGAGAGGGGCTGGGTTTTAAAGCTGTTCTAATTGGGGTTGTGTTACTGGATCCCAACTGGTGGCCTCTTCCCCAGGTGTGAAGGACAGCCTTTCCCAGAGGGCAGTACTTCTGTATGCCTGGCTTACCTTATGCTGTATGCCTAAACCATCTTTAATGAGATTTATTTTTAAAGCCCCGTTTTAATATTAGATTGGGAATGCTGCCAGTGAATTAGGCTCTGAAATCTTTTAGTCTTTAGTGTTTTATCCTGCTCTGTGGCTGTTTTTACTGCTTCTTGCCTGGTCTACCTGGACTGGAAGTTGGCCAGGAGCAAGGCAGGGCCTGAGCCTCTTCTCTCATGGCGTGGCATCGTAATGCTGGATCCACTTCCCATGCTGTGGCGGTAGCGGGTATGACTTTTCTGTTACCTAAGTGCCATCGTGCTATAAAGTTGTGCTGTGTTTGGCTAGCAGTGCGGTCTGGGATTAATCAGCAGAAGGAAGCAGCGAAGTGAGTGAAACAGCAACAGAAAACTATCCTGGACTGATTTTTATTTTTTAAAGTGGAGACAGATAATGAGATAACTCCATGGGTTTCAGCAGAACGGTCAGAGGAGTGAGACAGAATTTTAGATGAGCTTGAGTAATCCAGATTGCGAACTGCCTGAGCCCCCCCCGAGTACAACTGGCTGTGCTGGCTCACACCGAGCCCTTCACCCGACGGCAGCGTTTGCTGCCTCTGCCTCTCGGTGCCGAATGCACCCGAGCATCTGCTCCCACTCCAGAAACGCAACTCCTGCGATGTTCCCGGGCTCTCCCATCCCAAACCACAGCTCGTCGGGATCCCACTCGCGTTTTCCCGACCCCGCTTTTCCCCGCAGCCAATCGGGGCAGCGCCAGCAGCACGTCACATCACGAGGAGCAGCAGCCTGCACGAGTGCCCCGGCCCCGCTCTGACAGCCCGACGCTGCCCACAGCCGCGTCCGGCCGCCTGCCGCTGCCCACGCCACTGCCCACGCCGCTGCCCCCCACGCTGCTCCCTCCTCCGCCCCCTCCTCCCCTCCCGCCGCTTCCCTCCTCCAAGGAGTTTTGTCTTCGGAACACTTTGCCGGAGCGCCGGTTCCTCGGCCCCTTGCAGCAAGAGGTTTCTGTTTTCGTGCCTGAGCGCGATAGTGGAAGAGCAGTTTGAGCGTGGGAAAGGAGCGCTGGGACTGTACCGCAGCTGTAAAGCCTCCCCGGCTGAGACACAGAAGTTGAAGATGCAGTTGAAGATCTTACTTTAGGCGGTTTGGATGTGCTGGACGTCTAGTGTCAGGCCGTGAAGGTGTAGCAATGTACCTTTTTGGCAGCGAGGATTACGAAGTGGTAAGATGTCAACTAAGGATTTTTTAAAAAAATTATTAGTTACTTTTAGTGTTTCCTGGCTTTCAGAATTTTTCAGGCAGTTTGCATGTCAATGCTGTTATTTCTGTAGTTGAACTTCAGTACTCACCAATTTGATTGCTGTTAAAAAGTGACAATTTTCTGCAGGTTCTTCAAGGAGTGAGATACGATTTGCTAGATTAAATTGAGTTAATTTTCCTTGTCTTGTTTATCGCATTGTGGTGATACTGAAAATATTCAAGTACTGATTACTTTGAGGCAATTCAGACTTTGAGTTAAGCAAAACTATGCTTCCAAGTAATTCAGAATTTGTCTCATACTTTGTAATGTAGATAGACTACAAGTAGCTTACAGAGCTGCCCTTAATTGTATGTTTGTGGGGACATTGCCAAATAATTTCTTTTGTACAGTTCAAAACATGTCATTGTAATGTAATGTAATGTTCATCAAAAGAGCTAGCTTAAAAAAAACCCCAAACACACCCACATTAATGTCAGACACTCTTTACTTCAGTATTTGTGTAAAATGACATGTGAAATAAGTCGATGATGTAAGAGAAGACGAGAAGAAAACTGCAAATAACTCCACATTGTTACGTGGCATTGGTAGCTGACATAAAAGTTTGCAATTTTGGAACCTGAGGCTGAAGTGCTTTGTCGTAAGCAAAACGGATGGATTCTTCCACCCACACACCACTCGTGACTGAGTCAAGACCTGAGGAGCTTTGGGGAATAATAACGAGACCAAAAAATGTGTAAGAACTCTACTATAGGACATCAAAATAAATTTCACATGTTAAAAAGTGCCACATTCTTTGCATATAACTGGCAATTGCAAATGTTTTGTTTTGATTATTGAAGTTGCTCTTTGAAGTATGAAAGCGCCTTTTATGGCAGTCTGGGTTCTACAACACATTTCAAGGAATTAATTCAGTTATTTTGGATTTTTTCCTTTTTTTTTTTTTTTTTTTTTCCTAATTCCAACCAGCTATGTGTTTGAGATGCAGGAAACATAGAAGAAGTTGTGAGGAAAATAATTGAAATGCAGCTGTCTGCACATTGAACTCATTTGTGTGTGTGACTCGCACAAACTTTCACAAACCAAGCAAGGCAACTGAAAAGAACTTAGTTTCTCCACAGCAGTAAACAACATGCATGGCACTGCAGTAATTATGCTATGGATTGAATGCTTATTTATAAAAATTGACAAGCAAAAGAAATTTTCCAACTTCAAAGCTTTTAATGGATTGATTTCTTTTTTTAATCCATTTTGTCTTTGTAGCTATTTGTAAAGGGTTGCAAATCTCTCTTAATGGATATTTGCCCTGTCTCTGCGTTCCATTGTACCCTGTGTAGTTACTTAGTGGTTTGTACAGAGAGTGAAGCTTTGGGTCTGAAATTTGAAAGTACCTTGAAAATAACCTAGGCGACTGAAGGGGGGTGTTACGGTTTTGACCTCCAATATATCTCTCAATCTCTTTTCCTGGTGCTGTTTCAATTTTTAAAAACTACTGAAGTATTCTGTATCATAAAAAAGATGTTTAAGACACCTTTCCCATGCAGGTGGGACATCTCAGTCCAGTCTCTTTTCTACTAAATAGTTAAGCAAAGTGTGATACCATCAACAGAAAAAGGTAGGAAGTCCACCATGAGTTGTGTGGGGTTTGGTTTCTCTCTCTCTCTTTTTTTTTTTTTTTCACTCTTTCATATCTCTGGAGCTCCCTGAAACTAGAATAATGATCTGTTCAAACAAAATGATTTGTTAAGTCCAACCCAAAATATCATTTGGCTTTTTTTCTTTTTAGTTTTTCTTTAAAGCAAGAAAATTCTAGGGAAAATGTTATGTTAATTTGGCGCCAGACTTACAAAGATACTCACTTTACTCAGTGATAAGTAAAAAAGAATGGATGGCCTACAGAAAGCTTGAAGAACAGTTTTGTTGTTCAGTAAAAGCTAGAATCAATGTAAAACTTCTACTTGTACAAATCTGTAGTCCATGAAGCCATATGCTGTGCACTGTGGAAAAGGCATTTGTTTTATCTTCCCACACAAACAATTACTTATGAGTCACTGAAGGACAAAGTGAGTGAAAAGAGTGACAGTCAAGAATCTCGGGATTTAATTTTAAGAAGTTCACTATTAATTTTAAAACAATTTTAATTAGTTTGAGGCATTCTAGCTACGCATATAAAATTTGATTTTTATCCTAGAAAGGAGATTACTGATAAAATGAAACATAGCACGATTAAAATATCTCTTACAGGAATTCAATAAAACCCTCTTTAAAAACCCAACCCTTAAATAAAGTAATACAGAAATAGAACTTTCTGTGGTCGTTGTGTGCATTCCATATGCACACATATATGTCCACATGAGCACACGCACACATTTGCAGAAACACGAGTGTCTGAAGTGATATTCTAACTCAGTTACATTTAATGGTGAAACTCCACAGGCTGGTACAACCAGCTTTTGCATGTGGTGTCCTCGTTCACTTTCTTTTTGTTCCTGTGTGTAAACAACTTGGATTATTAGCTTACTTTGAGTGCATGATAAGTCTAGATACTTGAGAGCACTGATAATCAATTTTTATATCATCTCCTGCAAAGTCTATCTAAACAAAGACAATATCACTTAAGGATAAGTTGTCAAAAAACAATGCTGGGATTTACGACCACTTCATATTAAAAAAAAATACTGTATTTTTGAAATCATTAATAAAACCATGTAGCTGTGGTCCTCTCCTGTTTGAATGAGTTTTTGCATAAATGTTCTGACTTGGGATATTGAATATCTTTGACATTGCATTTTAGCACTTTAGGCAGAGGCTTATTAACCTCTTAAGAACTGGTGGAATAAACATATTCTTTTGTGATCTTTTGAGGCATTTTTATGCCATGTACCAAGAAATGTAGAGGTGTTTGAGTATAGTAAGCAATTGAATTTCATAAATACAGGAAACTATAAATAGCTACAGGTCAAGCAATCTCATTTGTGGCTCTAACTTGTTTTTGTAGGGATTTTCCTGTTTGTTTGCAAAATAAACCTCTGATAACAGAAAGAATTGGAATATTTCATCAAAAGCGGAGCAGAAAGTGGGAGCTCCTTTTCACATCTACCTCGTAGATTGTACTCTGCATTAATCTCCCAAAGCAAAAGCAGCTCAAACTTACTCCCAACAGCCTTTTGAGTTGCTGGATAAGGGATGATGGAAATCTAGCGTAGTGCTTGCACGGCTGGCTCTCCCACACCCTCAGCTATGCCTGGCCCAGCAGAACATTTCCCATAGCTGCAGAGCCTCTGCTCTTGTTCCCTCAGGTGGGCTTTGCCGGGGCTGTGGGCGCTGGTCATCTCCAGCCACGTCCCACCACTGCTTTTTCTCCTGGGTGTAGGTATTCAGGCCAACGCTGACAGCACCAACGCGTCTCTAATCGGGCATGGGACACCTTGGCGTTTCAGCTCTCCTCCCTCCCAGCAGCCTTTCCCAGTAGAAGCTTTGGGCTCTGTTGTAGTAGAATGATCAGTCATTGTGATGGTAAGAGTAGGGTTAATTAGGATTTCTTCTGAGAACAACCTAATTGTTGGAAAGTTATTTTATAGCAGGGTCATTCAGGGGCGGGGAGGAGTTTTCTTGATAATTGGTCATTTAAGGAAAATCACTGAATTTCATTCACTGCCTGCAACTTTCAAACTTTTGCAGTCTAGTAGCTGTTTTTAACTTTCTTAAGAAACTCAAAACTGGACTCTTTTGCTCTTCATAGATTTGTCTCTGAAAATATCCTTACAAAGAACGGAAAACCTCTTTATAGTTCCAGTGATTTGGTTGTGATGTCCAGAGCAAATGTTTTGGTTGCCTTGGAAATCCAGCATTTGTCACTTGCGTTCTCCAGGCAAAAGTTTTGAAGTTGTCTATTTAAATTAAATCTTCACTTCCCTGGAGTTTGCCTATGTCCTCTTGCAGGATGGAGCGATTCTAATGGAATATTAAGTATGATTTTGATAGATGCCAGTTATACTTATGGCTCCTGCAGGGTAGCATTAGCTTCTAAAAAATATGAAAATCTGTCTGCTAAATTTCTAAAGGAGTGATAGATCTTGAAGCAGCCAAAAGACATTCAGGATTGAGAACAGTTAGTTTTGGAGTGCTGTTCATGAATCAGTCAGACTGTGGTTCCATTTGCAGCAGGCATACTGCTGATAGGGCTAATTTCGCTGTGAGAAGGGAAAAGCCCTCCTATTTTAGAAACATGCTATTGAAGTCCTAGAAATCAGTGGGGAGAACACATTGAAGTGTTTTCAGTGTTTGTTCTGAGTCACTGCTGCTTACCTTATTTCATAAACTGAGCAAAGGGAGAAAAGATAATAAGGGTGTTCTTTAAGGTTGGAGAGAGTCACGTGTAGCTGTTTAGCAACAGTATTCTTTATCATACAGTGGATTAACACAGGAACATGTCTAAAAATCATAAATCAGGGTTGCTTCTTAGGAACCTACTCACTTGAATTGCAAGTTTCTTATTGCAAGCACAGTTCTGCAAATTTCCTGTGGCAGAACGCTGTAAAATTTTAACCCCAAGATTTTGGAGTGACTTTTCCTTGTTCACCTTAGTTCAACCTAGGACAACAACATCTAATGCTATTTTCAGATGAATAAGTCGTGTGGCATGTGTGAGTGTAACTAAAAGTACAGACCTGAAAGACAGGAAAATTAAATTCAGCCTCTGAGGTTTGCTTCAGAGTCATGAGTCCATCGTTGGACAAATCACTTGACATTTTGATTCTTTGACCGTAAATTTTAGGTGATATTTGGTTCTCTTCTGGTAATGATAAAGGTTTAATGTTTTAAAGCTGGTAAGTTGCTTTAAAAATACCTGCTGTACACATAACAAATGCTAGTATTTAATTAATTTTCAACTGCAAATGTTGTACGTGTGTGCTAGGAATGGAATTATTCATGCCTAAAGCGGGGTGTTTAGTGAGAAGAGCTCTACGTGAAAGACAGATGTGCTCATAACCAGAGCTGGATGTGGGTTTGTGAAACAGTCACCCTTAGCAAGCCTTTACCCATGGATTCTCTGCAGCAGCCAAAGTGTAGAAGCAATACAGTTTTCCTTTCCTAAATTGGAAAAATGAGGGTCATGCTGTATGGCATCATTCCCCATGACTAGCTCAGAGATGTCTCAGCTGTGTTTGAAGCATTGAATGTGAGTTTTGGGATTCCCCCAGGGGAAGCCTGGGAGAGCCGCTGGCTTCGATCGTGTAGCATAACAGCTCCTGAAGTAGTTTCAGTTCAGGATAGGGAAACACTAGAGAGGGAAACCTTAATAAACCCATGCAGAGAGGTACTGGTCATTTCTATGTTACTCCTAAGACACCCAATGTGCTTTCCAGTTAACGGTTTGCACAATTATAGTGACCACACTTTTTTCCCCAGAGTAAAGCAGGTGTTACTCGAACCTCCTGTAGCGTACGTGAAGTACTTTAATAACTATATTGCTGTTTAACCTTCGTATAGCTTTCTTTTTTGTGTGTCCTTTCACATTTGAATTTCATTTGAATTTCACTGACTAAGGATGGAGCTTTTTTGATTACTGACAGTATACTGAAGGGATTTATGCTATGTCTGGCCTTCCCCTACCTCTGTCCCCATGATCCAACACACAAACAGGCAAGAAAAAGGCGGGGAGCTCTGTGGAGGCCGCAGGCGGAGGCACTGAGCTGTAAGTCCTGTTACGTACATGAGTCTATGAACTGTACATCCCTCGCATAGAGCACAACATATCTGTTTTATAACGTAGCGTCCTGGGGTATGTGAAGCTCTTGGAGATTAAAGACAGTGTTCCTCCCTCAGGAATTTACTTTTAAAATAGATATTTCCAACAGCAAATATGAGGCAAAACAATGACTATCATTAACCAGGATCCTTTTGTACTGGTTTAGTGCTGAGTGGTGTCTGAAGACAACGGAGGAAGGGAGCGAGCACACCTCTTGCCATGGAAGCGGGTCACGGTTAGCGTACAATATTTGAGAAGTAAGTTTGTACCTGAGGCATGCACGGGAGAGAGCCCTGTAAAGTAAGCAAAGGTCAAATGGTTTCTAGCATTTAGAAACCAACCACACTGACAAGCTCCAGGGGATGAAACAGCAAGGGAGAAGTTTACTTCTGTTTATGGAGTAGAGGGGAAGAGATGTGGAGTGTAGAAATTGGCCTGCGTTGGCAGGACCAGTGCAGTTCACCTCACAAATGTGAAGACAAAATAAGGAAACCAAAGTATTTACAAATGGCATTCACAGATGGTGTGGGTGAGTAGCCTCGTGAACACTTTACACAGAATCACAGAATGGTTGAGGTGGGAAAGCACCTCTGGAGGTCATCTGGTCCAACCCTCCTGCTCAGCCAGGTCCACCTAGAGCCAGTGGCCTAGGACCGTGTCCAGATGGTTTTTGAGTATCTCCATGGATGTAGACTCCACAACCTCCCTGGGCAGCCTGTGCCACTGCTCAGTCACCCTCACAGTGAAACGGTTTCCTGGTGTTCAGAGAGAACCTCCGGTGTTTCAGTGTGTGACCATTGCCTCTGGTCCCATCACTGGGCACCACTGAGAAGATCTTGTCTCTGTCATCTTTGCACCCTCCCTTCAGGTATTTATATACATTAAAAAGATCCCTCCTGAGCCTTCTCTTCTCCAGGTGGAACAGTCCCATATCTCTCAGCATTTCCTCATGTAAGGGATGCTCCAGTGTCTTCATCATCCTTGTGGCCTTCCATTGGACTTTCTCCAGTATGTCCATATCTCTCTTGTACTGAGGAGTCCAGAACCGGACACACTACTCCAGCTGTGGCCTCACCAGTGCTGAATGCTTTTTTTGTGTGTTTTTATCATAGTTCCCTCCTTTGCTTCTCACCTTCATCTTGCAGCTCGTAGTAAGTGCTAGTGGAAAAAGCCAAAGGGTGGAGTTGTGTGGAGAGACTTGTCTCTGCATGCCCTCCCACCAAACTGATTGAGGTAGCTCTGTACCTCTTGGCTCTTTTTCCATTTGTGAGAGCAGTGGGAAGGAGGGAAGGAAGTCTCAGGATCTGGGAATGGTTGGCTTCTAATTGTGTTGCTAGCACCAAGTCCTGATGAAACCTTTAAATTGCTTGGTTTTGGTTTCAGTTTTTTCCATCTGAAGGAAATAAATATGATAATACTACCTACTTCCTGGCAAAGCACTAATGAACCTCTCTTTCTGTACAGTTTACCTCACTGAAATGAACCGACATGAACGTCTAAAAAAATAACTTCATGAACAGGAATGCTTAAGTTTTTCTTTTCTGCGTTGTCATCTGCTGTACAGGTCTTGATATAAGAGATATGGCTTTTTTTTAATGAGGAGCCTAATGTAGCCATAGTAAATATTACCATAAGGAGCAGTAATCTAGCTAGGGCAGCACAAAGCTAACAACAAGCTAATTCATTGTGCTTCTCTGATTTACATAGCTGCAACGTACTTAATTAGCGTGGATTCCTCTGCACACATGTCTGTGTGTGTGCGTGTGTGTGTGTTCCCAGGCTTTTGGGAATTATTTACAACTTGCTCCCTGTTAGGCCACGTATATTCATAGTTCTTTTTTAATTAGATGTCAGGAGACCTGTGTAGCTAGAGAAGTCTTGTGGGTAAAAGATACTAATGGCATGCCTGTTTTAAGTCATGAATTTATAACTCTTGGGGTGGAGCCCTACACGGAAAAGTTGTAGGTGTTTAGAAGAAGGTACCTTGATGAAATGGGACTTGTATATGCTGTGTATGAATATGGTACAAGAAAATTCCAGATCTTACAGGGGCCTCAATGTAGTGCCTCTAACAATAGAGTTATTTTAAAGTCTGTTTTACAGTTAAGTATTTGCGACATGCATTTTGATGTCTGTTGTTTAGCCTGTGGATGGATGTAAATTAGCAGAAGGGGTACACATGCAAGATGTTTTATGTGAAACATTGAAATCGTGACTCCCCTGCAGCACATATGGAAAGCTAAAGTCAAAAAGGCATGTTCACGCTGTCTGCCATACGTGCCTGCCTGCCTGGTGTGGCAGACTGTCTCTTTTAGATGCTCTACCCCGGGTAGCGCAGCTACTTTTCTCCCTTCAAGGGTGCATGAGGTGGTGTCTGGCAGTCTAGATAGCTCACGGCTCTCTTGACTTTTCAACGGTGCAGAAGTTACAACAGCTCAATTAAGCGCTTTTAGGAGGCAGGCTGGATATAGTCCAGTGTCATTTTGATAGGAACCTTCCAGACAGGGGAACCAAGGGCCAAAAATCCTGTTTCATATTATCTGATCTGAAACTTCTTTGATAATCTCTTCCAGGCACAATTCCTTTTTCCTTTTTTTTTTTTTTTTATCCCCCTCTTCTTTTACAGTTGAGATTGCGTGTTTATGTCTGTGTGGGAATACATTTTTGTTTTCCAATTGCGTATAATAAGTAGGTCTGATGAACCAGTTCAGAAACAGCTGATCAGACTAAACCTGTTATATATTTTTATTCAATGTCGTCTGTCAGGAAGTCTATCACAGAAAAAACATCCATCTACCTCTTTACCAAAGCTATGGGCATCTGTCTTCATGAAGACGTGTCTTCTCTAAATTATAAACAAGCTCTGGACAACTGGACTAACTAAATGAAGTGCTGTTTGTTTACTTATGCTACATGTGACTTTCCAGATAACAACTTTAGCTGATGAATAAGAATTACGAAATGCTGGGGATGGTTAGCTCATCTTGCATTGGAGTCATTAATTCTTTTTTCAGCAAATCATGACAAGCTTGTTTATTATTTTATGCATCTCTGACCAGACTAATGTCTAAGATTTCTGCAGGGAGAAAATTTAGCAAAACTTGGGTGTTATGATTGCTGTAACTACAGGACTATAGGAACCAGCAATTTTAAAGGCTTTTCTCTGAGAAGTGAAAGAATGAAATCCCTGAGAGGGTCTCCTGTGCACATTTCATTGTACATTGTCATTTACCACACAATGAGAATCTATACGTTTTAATTTAGCAATGCATAGGACTTTTTGGCATTTAAAATGCTAGAATAACATACTGTATTTTATGATGTACAATATAGTTTTAATGTTCTGTTAAATCTTACAAGCAAGCAAATGGAGTTAATAAGCATTGGTTTTAATACATTTTTGACTGTTTTTTAAGGCAGTTTCTGTGTTTTGTTGCAAACATCTTGGCAAATTTTCTTATTAAAAAGGAATTTTTTAAATTATTTGTTTATTGGTGCAAGCAAAGCAATGTTGGTGCAGAAATCCAAAATCAGAGTGCTCCCTACCCGGCTGAGCTCTTAAGTCTAAGGGCAGGTGGACCATTACAGGAATTTTAAGCAGAGGGAACAGTAGTAGGCCAGTTTGTAGGAGCAAGGCTGATACATGCATAACTATTATTAGAGTATTATAATATAAGAACATAATTGTATTGCAAAGTTATTCCTTTAAGGAACAACTCAATATGATAGGAAAAAGGTCTCTGCATGTCTTTTTATAAAGTATATTTGCCTGAAAGTAAATGAGAAACTTAATTTTTTCTTCACTGGAAATAATTAAAGGTTTTTTATGTGCAGAAATGGGCTTTACTAAAAATGACTTTGTGCTGAACTTGATACAGTTGTATTCATCTGCTTGTGGAAGCAGACCAGCAAGCTAATTTTTGAGGCTAAATGTCATATAACTTCTGAATTTATTATCTTAAGATGATAGATTACTCTTAGAATTTCCTTCCATTTTTCTGGTGTAGGAAATTAACAAGTAAAATTCTATATAAATTTGAAAAAATTCCATCCATGGAGATTTTCAGAAATCAACTAGACAAGGCCCTGGAGTGAACTAATGTGGCACTGCATTGAACAGGAGGTGGGATCCTCCAGATGTCCCCTCCCGAACTTATTTTTTTCTGTTCAGAGAATACAAGCTATATAGAAATCTTACTGGCACCAAAGTAGAAATTCCCATGTTTTGTGTTACAAGTCAAAACTCACTCTTAGAAGTCTTCATCTTGTCCAGCAATTGCCCATGGTTTAGTTCATATTGCTGAAGGATGTACTATATAATTCTGAAATTTTAGACTTCTAATCTGTAATTCTCTGTGATTCTTTTGCCTTCATGTGCAGTCCATATAAATATAGTGATACATCTATAAAGTGAGATCTGAAGGACAGGAGCATTAGATTGCTGCTCAAATATAGTCAATTTGTCATATGTATCATATTTGTGGTTTACCCCATATATTTAAGAAAGTCGTGTTCTTTTCCCTTAATTATCCTGTGGTCTTTCTAAGATGGAATTATTCATATTGTTTGCTGTAATTCTGTTATTCGCTATACGGACATACTGACAAGAACATGGGTGGCCTTCAGAGATGCTTAAGCAAAATCATAAGGCTCATTGTACAAGGCTCTAATACCATATGCGAAATTTTGCTTTTGCTGCTTGACATTTCACTATAACTTAACAGCAAGAACATCTTTTTTTTTTTTTTTTTATAATCACCACATACACTTATTTGCTGATAATCAGCTAATAACTTAAACTGTTATGCCTTCTGAATATAAGAGTTTTCCCATGCATGCATGAATGTAATTGTCCCTCACCCCTCATCAGTAACAAAGGTTTGTAAGGAAAAATGAATAATTTTGTTCAGCCGTATCTTGTTAGTACAAAATAATGTTCTGATCAATTTGGATCCAGAGGATGGAATTTGCAGGCAAGAACATCTGGGAAATGGTCTGGATGGGACTCTCTCTTAGTGTGTTGAGGGAGAAAATAAAATCCAACTGATTTCCTCTAACTGTTGTTGCCTTGTCAGCACAGGAATAAAATTTGAGATCTTTCTTTAATCAAATGCCTCTCAGTAAAAAGCAAACATTTTAAAAAAATCCAAACACCACAAATTGTGCTGTTTCGTTTAGGACTGTTTTAAATAAACCTGGACATCTGTGTCTGTAAGTGTGGTGGGAGAGATTAGTTCTGCCAGTTACACAACATGTTTTGTGGATCAACTTGCCTTGTGACAATTGACAGTGTTGTCCCTGCACTTCTCTGGTAGATTTTATGACGTGAATGAAATGCTATTCAATTTAAGTAAGGTCTATTTTAGCATAATCAAAGAGGAAACAAGAAGGAGCTGCTATTGAGATCATAGGCTATGATGATTTTGAAAATGAACAGGACTTAAAAATACCGATGCCTTTTTGAATCGTAAAAAAGATCCATGCCTGCAGACAACTAACAAAACACGAGAGCACATTTGTGTTACTGTGCCAACTTCAGCAACAAACATTTCCTTTTCTTCTGCATGAGGAAAGAAACAATAAGACATCATTTTTGTTTTACCCTTTGTAAACCCAAAAACTTTGAACAGCTAGGGAGATGCTAATTGTATGAATTACTGCTGATTATGGATAGAATAATTATTACAGAAGGAGTGATGGAAGGAGAGCAGTGCAAATCTAGAGTGAAATTCTGGTTTCCTTAAAGTTTACAAAACTTTGTAATAAGTGTTTCAGCCTAATTGAAATCAGTTAAGGATAAATGTAAAATAAAATAAAAATATTTAACATACTAAATTCATTTTTTTCCAGAACAGACATGAACTGGAAGACTATTGAAAGCCAGTAGGAGTCAGACTTCTTAAAGCATGAGAAGCCTGTCTTGCCTTTAGTGTTGACTTCTGACTTTGACCTGGCCAGGAAAGCTGGCATTGTGTCTCTGGAGAATGTTCCAGAGAATTTGAGTACAAGTGTATTATTTGAATTGTGATACAGCAGCATGTATAAAATCTGTATGTCTTCTGAGTGGGCCATAGGTGTGACATGGAAAAGATGGTGCATCTTGGGTTTCTCTGTCATTTTGTAATTCTTATCTGTCCATGAGTACTTTGGGAACTGACTTCGTGTAGAGCAGGGTGAACACAAAGACACTGTTGTAAGCTTCTAAGCAGAAAAACTAGTTGTGGAATTAGGTTTCTGTTTATATGCTTCAATTTAGAAGCCTGGGACCACTGGGTATTTATTGGCTCTAATGGAAAACTGCATAAAATACAGAGATGGAAGTGGTTAGATGTTATATAAATGTATATTTAAAAAAAAAAAAAAAAAGGCAAATATTAGCTTACTAACTCTCCTTGTAATGCCAGGCATATAAGCACAAATAACATTGAGATAATCTTTTTGTTTGACAGTATTTTTCTACAGTATTTTTCATTCTAGAAAAGATAGCTTTCTGCTTTTGTGATCTTCTCTGCTGCCAAATTGGAGAGTGGAAAGAACTAGTAAAAGTTCAGAAATGCTCGTTGGCCTGCCGTCCATCTCCTACATTCGTGAAATGCTTCCTCTCAAAGCCTTGTCCTTCTTTGCTGCTTTGTCATAGATGCTCCTCTTATGTGTGGTATGGATGATGCCCATCATCCACCTACCTACTTTCTGCTCTCTCCTTGTTCACTTTCTTCTTCTTTATCTTTAGGAGCCTCATGCAAATAATAATTGCCTTATTAATTAGCACAGCAGAACAGCAATCTCAGTGACATCTTTGTAATATTCCTGTCCCCTCAGCAGGAGTCCAGTGGTGATATCAGCAGTGGTACAGTTGATAAGTTTGGGTGGTAATTTCTTAAGCAGAAACTGATTCCCTCATAAACTGGAGGAAATATGACTTTTAATTGAGCATAACCGGATGAGTTTAAGGAGAGAATTAATTCCATTTCCAAACAATGGAGCAGAGAGGAAAAAGCAGGCTTTAGCCAGTGCAGTTCCTGAAGAAAAGAAATTGTCAGGGATGACATGGATTTGTTTCTTTTTCTTTGGTTAGAGTTAGCACAACATGTTTTGAGACCTTAAGGCTTGCAGAACTGGAGTTTCTATTCTTGTGTCTTTCAGATGCTGGAGACTCTTTTGTGACCAGAAACTTGCTAGAGGTGTGTTGGAAGGAATCTTTTTATCAGAGCAATTTTACAGAGTTGATTGATCCTGGTAGCATATTAATAATGTTGCTTTACAGTAATGTGAGGCATTGCTTGTCGTAAAATTTTTGAACAAGTTGACTATTGTATAGCACATCTATAAATACAAGTTTGCCCAAGGTGTATGTTGGCTCATTTTGGGGGGAGAATTCTATTTTATTTCCAAAGTCACAGATTCTTTTGAAGTCCTGAACTCCTGAGTCCCACACAGGCACTATATTCAGGGAGGTGATCATCTTCCTCTGCACAGCACTCGTTAGAACATACCTGCTTTACTGTGCCCAGTTTTGGTGCCCCAAGAGAAGAAAGATATGGATAAAGCAGAGAGGGTTCAGTGAAGAACTCCCAAAATGGTTGGGACTGGATCACTTGGCCTGCAAGGACAAGCTGAGGCACCAGGGTTTATTCAGCTTGGAGATGAGATGGCTTCGAGGGGAAACAAAAGCCCCCCAGCATCTACAAGGAGGTTATCAAAAGCACAGAGCCAAGCTCTTCAGAGGTGCATGGTGGGAGGGCAAGAGACAAACACTGCAAATTGAAAGAAGAGAGGTTCAGATTGAATGTAAGAAAAAACAGCTTCGCCCTAAGGATAGTCTGTCGATGGGATGGGTTTTCCCAGAGAGGTTTCCCAGAGAGGTCTCTGTCCTTGCAGGTTTTCAAGACCCAACTTGATAAAGTCCTGAACAAGCTGATCTGGTCTCACAGCTTGAGCAGGAGGTTGGACTGAGACCTCCTGAGCCCTTTTCTGCCTGAACTATCTTGTGATCCTGAGAACAAGATTAACTATGTCGTTGTAGCTCTGACACAGGAGAGAGCTTGTGTAGGTATTGTAGTCCTCAGGCATTCTTTTTTAAGATTTTGGATTTATTATCAAATCAAACATTTATTTTATGTCGATATTCAGTATTGCAGCACTAGACGAAAAAGCAACCAGTGGTCCAAAATTTGGTGCTTCCTACAGAGGAAGAAATGGCTCGGTAAGGGACATGATGTAATGTGCTGACCCAGACAAAGTCTGTTCGGAATCAGAAAGAAGTCTGTTCCTGATGTTTCTTTTATATCTGAAAAACAGAAAATGTTTGGTCTTTTAGGTCGCAATAATTTTAAAAACCTGAGTTCACTTATTGTCCTGGAAAGTGGCTGTTGTACTCGACTAAGCTTTGAATAGTCCAGAACACAAAAAATACTCTTAACATTGAATTAAGAAAGATCACAAGACCATGTGCTGCTTTTATGATTTCCTTTAATTTTTCTATTGCAATTCATTTATATTTTATTTTCCTCCAGGTTAGCATCTAATCATCGTCAAAATCTTCAGTAGCAGGCACATTTCTGTTTCCAGGTCGCCTAAAACATATACTCTTCTTTTAATTCTCCCAATTTAAACAATTGAATCTCAGTAGTGCTGATATAAATACATAGTACAAGATCTGGTTTAGCTGTAATGAAAATAGATTTATATGTTATTAGAGATGATATACTATCAGATGGTTTCCTACAACCTTTCACTAATTTGTTTTTTGAGAAGTAGTGTTATTTATACTCTGTGTGTATATATACACACATTCTTGTGTTCACTTGCAGGTAGAAAACAGAGGCAGTAACATACAGAGATTTCATTCTCACTTCTAAGTAATGAGGTGGGAATAGTGCTGTAACAGTGCAGTAGGAAGGACTTATGGGTCAGAATCACAAACTCAGTCTTGCTCTCCCTTTTGCAAAAGGCATTTGGAGCTGTACAAGCAGCGACAGCTGCGTGGATTGGGATGGGAGATTCAGGCACGCAGCTCCTGCTTCAGCTTCTCACCTATTGTCGCACACTGCGTACCCTCACCCGCTCTGTGTGGATGTGCTAGTGTAAGTGTCTTTTAGAGTCAAACCTGAAAGACCCAATGTTTGTGAACAGTTGACATCATCCAGTCTATGCGTTAATTAATATATTTTGGGTTTAGAACAAAAACTGGGAAGAGTTTTTGCTGGAAAGAGAGAGTTTATGCTGGAGAGAGAGAATTTTTCAAGATTATTATTTTGGTATGTGATAGGCAAGAGGGACAAAAGGCCTTTCCAGAGACTTTTCCTTGTTGGCAAAGTATTACACACTGTTGTGTTCTTGAGATTGGATGAGAATAATTGTAACATCTAAATGGTGTAAGGAGTCTCATCCTCTTGTGAAAATTGGGAAAATACTTTCCTTAGGTTTATGGTAGACCTGGAGGATAGGTAATGGGTATTAGGAAACAGTTCTTGATTTTTCAAGCGGGGTACATGAGGATGAAGGCTGGAACAAAGGACTAGCGCCTTAAACCACAGGGACTCATGTGGCTTGCAAACTGAGCTTCCATTTAGCTCACTGACAAGGATATGTGTATTTTTTCTGTAGCATTTTTATCCTGAAGTAAATGGTGCCATGCAGTGCGAAAGCTGCTCACTTGGTGTTTCTGGCAGTATCAGAGAGAGCAAGGCTGCAGATGCTTAAAGGAGATAAAGGAGATAAGGCTGCGCCTGACGGAGATACCTGGGCTGAGTCACAAACGAACCGCTGTTCGACAGTGAGCCTGGGTCAGGGAAAATTAATTCATTCATTAGTCTTCTCTGTGTGTAACTTAACAAAGGTGTTGATAAGACAATCTCTCCTAATACAGGCAGTGAGCAAATTGCAGTGTTTTATGTCTTGACAGTCACTGATTGCTGTTAACAAAAGATCATAACTAGAAAAATCAAGATTTTAGTAGTAGATGATGGGCTGGAAAATAAACTTATCAGAGATTGAAAAATATTGTAGACAACTAGTCAATGATAGCAGTTTCTTCAGAGTGCATACTTGCCAAACTAACTCATGAAGATATATGGAAAAACAGATAATTATTTTAACAGATGAATACTATGTTTACAGTATAGAAATTAAGGGCAGCAAGCAAAAATATGTATTTAAAGCAGTTGTTACATTCAAAATCATAAACTATGTAAAACTTCACTGTATATACTTAACCTCAACATTTTAACAAGGTAAAAAAACAAATAAAAAACCCTCCAAACCTTCCATTTGTTATCTGGAGTAGATTAAAAATGTTATATTTGAAAACCAAGTAGGGATTGTACATATAAAGGTAATTTGATAAAATGCAAATAAAATATATTTTTCCCTTCCAAATTCTCCATTGCTAACAGAATTTCATGCTAAATTTTCAAGGAAGTTATTTTTAAGTATGCAGAAAATCTTAATGACTTGAACCAAAATCCCAGATAAAAATATACTGAAGATCTGGAACAGAGAATCTAAATTGGCACTTTTAACTGAGCGGAGACAAATTGAGATGATGGTTGCCATGCTTTCCTTTAATTTCTTTCCTTTTCTAGTTGCCTTTCTGTTTCCTTGATGTCATTCCAGATGTGTTTTCCATTTTTCCTCTCTTTAATTAAGGCCTTGTAATTTTGTGGCTGACCCAATCTTTGTCTTTCTCTCCATGCTCTTGTATTGACACATAATATTTTGTATTTTAAATCCTTTTTTCTGAGTTGTTTTTCCTCCATTTAAAATCCTTCTTTTGTGATATCTGCTGTTGATTAACACAGTCAAAAATTATATTTTTATTTTTCCTGAAAACCTTCAATTTTTTACCTGCTTCTGTCTCAGGAAACACCACCACACTTTGGCTTGTTGTTACTAATAATCCTGGTTTACCTTTGCGTAAGGGCTTAGACATATAATCAAGTTACCAGAGCTTTAAAAAGTTATCATAAGTCAACCAAGTTGTGTTGATATCCATGTGTGTGCTGACAGTCTGAGGCAAAAATGAGATGATTAAAGTCCATGCAGCTTGCAAGCATTTCCTTGGTGTGTTTTTCTTCCTTTGACACCTGTCTCTGAGTTGTTCCACTGGCAACATCTAAGCTCTGTCATTGTTCTGACTTTTTCTTACAGCTCAAAATCATCAATAATTTAATCCTATCCTCTGGATCCAATTAATTGTTGTGAAAAATGCATTTTTTATTTAGTTTTCGGGTTTTTTGTTGTTGTTAAAATTCTTAGTTATGTGATTATATTGTTAATAAAGCATATTTTGATAAGCTAGGAAACCTCCTTATATTCCTATCATTGCCCTCTTCCTCAAAAGCACTTTCTCTTGTTTCATAAGTGGGAGAATCTCTGTCAGAATATACAGAGCTACCAGATTATCCTCCTTCAGAGGCTTTCACAGAACTAATCTCTGCCATAATACATATAGAAAACTTACTTAAACAACAACCCACCATGGTTATGCAAGGGATGAGTCATAATGCTGGGATCGAATATTTAAAAATGCTTTATTTTCTATTGCATTGCTACCTTGATCCCTTTCTTACTCCTTTTTTTTTTTTTTTTTCCCCTTCCCTCTGCTCATATTCTCTTATCCTTTAGACTGCAAGTTCTTTTAAGCAGGTTTTGTCATTCACTTTGTGACTGTACAGTGCTTAGTACAATAGAGTCTCAGGTAATTTTCCCTCTTTAGTGGTTTTTGCAAAAGAAATGGTAAAACATAACAGACCAGAGCATCCCACAGATTTGGGGAAAGCTTAGCTCCAACTCTGAGGGGTCTGTTTGTTTGTTTGCTAACTAGGCTGAGCTCTGTAGCTGCCCTTTTGGAAAAAAATTGCTTTTTGCCCAAGTTTTTCTGAAAAGTCACCATGAAAAGACTATCATACCTCTAAAAATACCTACTTGTGCTACTTTTTCTTAGCATAACAACAGGAAAGCAAACATTTAGGCTAATATCATGAAAATGTGACTGGAAATGTGGGGAGGTTTAGTGAGGGGGGTGGGGTGTTGGTTTTGATTTGGGGGTTTTTTGTTGTTTTTTTTTTTTTTTTCCCTGATAAAATACCTGGTACAACTGTTTAACTGGTTCATGCATGCCCAACTCTAGGCTTCTGCAAACCTAAGGGCTATTTTAAAAAACTCTGCTTTCATCCAGCTGTCGATTGGATTAGCACCTTGGAAACCTGTTAATGTTGAGCTGGGTGCTGTGATCAAGCTTGCCAAAGTCACGTTAAGGGTAACGAGAAGACTGGTTTCCCAGATAATCTCCTTTTTAATCACATTGCCACCCTAAAGCTCCCGAGCTGTTCTAAAATTCCACTCCTCCCATTATTTGAACATCCCTTATGGCTGTAGATGCCATAGCAATGCCCAATTAGCTCTAGACAACAACAACAAAAAAATCCAATCAACATCTGTTTTGTTTTTTAAATGCAAAAATAGCAGAGAATGTTAGTGACTACTATAGGAGCCGGTAGCCCTCCTTGTATAGTAATTGTGGGAGAGCAGAGTTTTACAGCATTAAAGTGTAAACGTGTGTGTAGTGGGCGAATGGCCAAGCACTGCAGGGCCTGTGCCAAGGACCGGAGAGGACATCAGCAGTTGCCAGGCTCTGAAGTGTCCATGGCCCTTACACAAGGAGTCAACAATTCCTGCTTGATATCCCCTTAATGAATACCTGGTCTCTTTCCTTATTTTAACATCGATATAACATTGTATAGCATTCTCGGAGCAGCATTTTGTGCTTTCTTCAGCATCATTCAAAATAATGACATTGCTTAGACATTGAGAGAAAACTTCATAGAGAAGAAATTTTCACATTCACCAGCTGTGGCCACTCTGCCAAACGGAGGTCCCTACTGATGGTGCATTTGTGAGAGCGTGTCTGATTTTCTAGTTGTGTGGCCCATACATTTAATTTTGGTCAGTTAGTTATGAAACAAGACAATCTGTCTTCTCTGTTAGCAAATTATAATTAAAATTTGTGAATGTCAGCACTTTCACTTCAGGCTAAAATTTAACATTTTGCATTTTGCCTTTGTTCTGAATCAGTTTTGAAGATTTTACGTGAAATGAAATATTTATGGAAATAACCTTGAACATTTCTTTCTCTTACCTTATTTCCTAGCACTCCAGAAGTAGTAGTACATCACAAGGACACAATATAGCATCTCAAACCATGTCCTAACAGGACATGTGATGTTGTTCTGACTATGTCAACAAGATTAGAAGATGAGCAGTTAGCGGTATCTGTGTATAAATTCTGAATATTGAAATGAATTGTTCCTCTTATTGGCCTGAGCTTTCCATATTCAAGCTATAAATTGAATGAAAACCTGAAGATATTTCTCATTTTGGATTTAAAATTCTCTTCAGCATTAAATGAATGAAGAGGTGAAAAATATATCTGGGAGAAGAACCCAGTATTATAAACAAAGAGTTTCTATATATGTGCAGTCACATGTATTTCTTTATTCCTTATAAAATCCTTATTAAGTTTGCTTACTGCTTCATGCCTTCATTTACTAAATAATAATGTAATAAGTCTCTACTTGAAGGAACTTGTTTGATCTTTTTTAAGAATATAATTATTTGAGAATTTTCAAGAATTTGGAAAGTTACCTGTTCTAATGATACCAAATTCATAAGTGGATTACACCGTTAAAGAGAAACGCATGGTACTCGGAGGTTCACTTTTATTTTTTGAGGAAGACATCATATGAAGGCCATGACTGAATTTACAAGTGTAATGATAGCTATATTAACCCAGTGAGAATTTATTACAGTAACAGACCAAACACATCAACAGATTTTACACTATGAACATAACACTGCAGTCAAAATCTGTACTTGAGCTCCAACTGTACTGACCAAAGTTAAGTGTGAGTACAGGAGACTAACAAGAAAAAGAAGAGTTCTAGAGGCACCACCTGATTATACTGAGGAGTTTCTGCCTGTAAGTAAGGGAAAAGAACAAAACCCCTCATATTTACAGTGCAGTGTTTCTTACTTGAAGGACCCAGTCCTTTGAAGAAGATACATTTCTAATGCTACAGAAGATAAGACATGTATGATCTTGAAGAAGAAGGAGCTCAGATATGATCACATATGACCACTAGCAGTGTTAAAAGTATGGCTTTGTATTATAAGAATACCTCATAGAAGCTACCTTAATATATTAAGTGATAGGATAGTTGCTAAATATTTGTCAAGCATGTAATTAAAACAGGAGATGATTTTTTCAAACAAACTGGGTTTGTAAACATGCCAGGTAAGGAGGACAAGAAAAGGAAGAAAGAATAAATAGATGGGGTAATTATTAACATGACTTATCTCACTTTTATTAAACAGTTTCCCATGAAAGATGAGAAATTGGGGGCTACAGTAGCATATATTATATACATTTATTACTGCAGCTCTTCCATATTGCAGTGGAAGGAGATGAAGACCTGCAAAATCTCAGAAAGGCTGAATTTCAGGAGTTCTTGGGAAAAGATCCATACTGTTCTCCAGAGCAACCCCAAAAACTCGTGTAACCCAGGGAGAAAATGTAGTTTCCTTAACTGTCATGAATGGACAATGCCCACCCATGTAGCCCTATTTTCCTTGAATAATCCACATATTTCTACTATAGTTTCATCATAGTTTTTATCTAAGTTTGAATACTTTTTTTCATCTTAAAATGGTTGAATACATTCTTAGCTGATATAAAAATGCTCAGTAGTTTATAAAATGAATTAATTGTAATTGTATGCTCCCCCTTTTCCTGGATTGCCCTCATGTCAGGCTTTGAATTTTTTTCCATGCTTTCCACAGAAAATTTACATGACCATGTCTGTCCCACTGGGAAAATAAATGTAACATTGAGTTTGATTCATGTGATTTGTCAATATAATTAAATTGAATCATTATGATTTTTTGGATGTGTGTTGGGACTGTGGCCAACACAAGACATGATCAGCACTGTAGATGATCCCTGTGGCCTGGAAGATGAAATTCCAATTTTAGCAATTCTGGCCTGACCCAAAAGTCATCATGTTCCCTTAGGGGAGATAGGAATTATGCTTCTGTGACTATTTTTTTTTTTTTAATAAGGTGAGGACCAATGTCCTGCTTTCAGCTGAGGCAGAGTTAATTTTCTTTCTAGTAGCTGGTATAGTGCTGTGTTTTGGATTTAGGATGAGAATAATGTTGATAACACACTGATGTTTTGAGCTGTTGCCAAGCAGTCAAGGACTTTTCAGCTTCTCATGCTGCTCTGCCAACACAAAGGCGTGGGGCATCCAGGGAGCTGGGGAGGGGACACAGCCAGGACAGCTGACCCAAACTGGCCAAAGGGATATTCCATACCATATGACGTCATGGTCTGTATATAAGTGGGGGGTGGGCCAGGAGGCAGTTTGGCTCAAGAGCTAGCTGAGTATTGGCTTTGGTTGGTGTTGTGCATCACATGTTTTGTATAGTCTATTATTATTATTATTGTCTTCATCTTCCTTTTCTGTCTGATTAAACTGTCTTTATCTCAACCCACAAGTTTTACCTTTTTTTCTTTTCAATTCTCTTCCCCATCCCACTGCAGGGGAGTGAGCGAAGGGCTGTGTGATTGTTCTAGCTGCCGGCCAGGTTAAACCTGCCAGTTAGGCAGCATCCCTTCTGGACAGCAGAACGAACAACAGTAAAAGTGATGCCATGCACTTGGTCAGTGGGAAATACGATGCGTTAAACCTGGAAGTGCTGTAGAAAGCTAACACCCACACTGTCCATTGTGCAATTGCTGTGTTAGGCTTCATGGCTGGTTTGTTTGTTTTCCTCTTATTTAAAGGTAGTGTTGCTTTGGGTTTGGTTTATGACACCATGCCTCGCTCGGCAGCAGAGTGGCACCGAGGATCGGCAGTGCTGGTGGGGAACTGCTTGGACGTGCCTTTTCTGAAGCGGGTCGAGTGTTGAGGGACCCCAGAGTGTCCTGGGGGCTGGGGCTCTATGGGGGGGTTCATCACGGTCTCAGCTTTCGTTAATGCTGTGATTGATAACATCGGTGGGTTCGAGGACAGGCCACGGTTGTGTCAACCGTAATAGGATTTAAACTCGACACTAAACATCTGTCCGCTTGGTGCTGCTCGTCTTTCGCCACAGTTTCCGTTGGGGAGCTGCGGCCGTTGTGGCAAAGGGAAAATTTGAATAGCCCCATTTGAAAGGCTCTGGGGAGGTTACAGGGCCTCTGGGTATTTTTCTAACAGACAAGATTTTTTGAAAAGTTCAACAAAAGTTTGAGTGTATTTTCTTTTATTTTCTGCTCCTCGCGCTTTAGCTCAGCAGGCAGTTTAGTTTTGAAAGCTCACTATAACATAGCAGCTGCATTTGGACACCTGTAAGCAAAATATCCCTTGGAGGGTAATTTTCTTTATGTCAGTTCAAAGACAACTTATTAAACTCTATGCTGTAACTATTATGGGCTTCAGAAAAGGAAAAAATAAAACATTTGGGAAGTTAAAATTTACCTTTATTTTAAACTGTCAGTTTAGTGACAACTATTGTTTGCTCTAATAGTGGTTAAAAGTAGGCTGCTGCATCGCTCGTGATGGGGCAATTTAGTTGTTAGAGACACAAACCGTGGCAGGATTCGGTCCTTCGTGGGACATGGTGACATACTACGACACGTGCATGACCGCTGTTCTCAGCTGTAATCTCTATTCCCTATTTTTCTTGTAACTGTGAATTTTTCTGGGAGGCAGGTGCTGCAGTCAGCTACAGTGATCTTTTTTCAACTAGAGTGTTGCATGTCTGTCAGTGAATCGTAAATGCCCTAGAAAACCATACCTTAGTATGTTATTCCCATGGCATTTTGTGAAAGAATAAGGGGTGACTCTAAAAAACAGAATATAGGAATTCAATGTTTTCTTTGGCTTTTGCCATATTAGGATCTGATATTTCTGTGTTAAGTGGTATGTTGCAGTTATTCTTCGTTTCTTTCCTCTGCTAATGTCAGAAATATATAAGCAGTAACTAGGGGGTTAAACTCCTGGATTTACGTTTTTGTAAGAGAGCTCGGAGTGGAGCTCAGCGCTTTGCAGCAGAGGGAAGCGCTGCGTGACAGACCCGAGCATCCGAGGGAAACGTGGCTCGTAGCAGACATACATGACGGGAACAAGACGCTGTACCAGCTCTTCCAGTTTCTCAGGGACGTTGTGTTTTCCAGCTGTTTACCCTTGAGATGTAAAATGGCAATTTGGCATAGGCTAACAACCTGGTGTGATGTGAGCATCTGCGTAAAAGGCTGCACATATGGAGCATGCCCAGTGATATGAACAGCCTGTTACCCCACCCCCAGCCAATCTAGGAAGAGATGAAATGAACTTTGCACTTGCAAATGTCACTGAATACATTTTGCACAGGATTTTAAAAGGTTCTCTTATAAGCACTATTTTTAACAGCCAAATCCACCCCCAAAAAACCAGAAAGGAAAAAGCCCTAGGTACTTTTCTGTGATCGATCTCGGGTTTTGATCAACTGAAGCATCTCTTACAACATTTACCTGAAGCCTGGCTTATTTTACCTTTTCATCATTCAAGTTGAGATTTTTGGAGGTGGTGTGGAATTTTAGGGGTTTTTTTGGATTTGGGTTGTGTTTTGGGGTTTTTTTGTGTTTGTTTTTTTTTTTTTTTTTTTTACTGGCATGAGAAAAATTGAGAATTTAATTGCAGTAGAATACTTGGAAACAGTGAGGCTGCAAGCTTGAAAGGCAGAGGGAAGAGAAGGAAGGCTCTCACAGCAGAGCATGGATAGGAAAGGAGCAGTGATTCTGCGGTGCTCAGTGTGCACATGTTTTATGAGATCAGTGCCGGGCGCTGCAGCTGCGGACAATAACTGAGCTGTCTGGCTAATGAAGGCCACCTGGATCAGGCTTCTGAAAAGAGCCAAAGGAGGACGTCTGAAGAATTCTGATATCTGTGTAAGCCCTGTGTTTTCATTATCTGTGTATATTATACATATTGCAGCGCGGGAGGGGAAAAAAGACGGTGAGGCAGAGGACAGTTGTTTTCATTCTGATTGAATTAGCAGAACTCTTATTTTGTATGCAGGGAGATGTGGAGGGAAAGCAGAGCTGTCATTATTTATAGAGCTGTTCTGGCATTGTGGCTGCTTCCATTGTGGCGATACGGGGACATGTGTTGAGTCCAGACGGATTTTATTAGTTGGAAGTTGATTTGTGGTCATTTGCATGTTTTGCTGAGGGGCAGAGATGGATACGAGCCATTTGCAGTTCTGATGGGGAAAGTGTGTCAGGTAAAGAGGTTGCCCTAAAATAAAAATGGATAGCAGAGGTTAAATCTGTTAGCAGTGATATTGTGTAATGGTAATTATTGATACTGAATTTGCATTTTCATTATAAAAAGTCTATTTCCTTGCTAATAATGTCACTGTTTAGATTTTTAGTTTTTATGGAGCCATCCTTGAAGCTGCTGTGTGTCCTCCAGCCCTGCACTGCACCACTGCTGTAACTCCACAGAGCAACTGGCTCTGCTTGCTGAAAAACACACAAATAAGAGCACGGGGAGAGTGCAGGAAATAAAACACTGGGGAAGACACCTGCACTTTTGGAAAGTCTCCAGGAAAAAATACTTACCTAGACATAATTTTTCTAAGTGACTTTCCCTTTTGGGCAGTTATTCTCTTTTCAGAGATACAGAATTAAGAGAAAAGGCAAGGTGTATAACCACTTCTACCTTTTTTCTACAACAACTTGTGACATTATTTTTCCTTTCCTTGTGCAGGGTTCGGCGGACTCCTACACCAGCCGTCCATCCGATTCAGATGTATCTCTGGAAGAAGACAGGGAAGCAGTGCGGAGAGAGGCAGAGCGGCAGGCCCAGGCACAGCTGGAAAAAGCAAAGGTAAGATGTTTTTTCATGTCACAGACTCATAAAATGTTCGGCTTTTAAGGATTGTTATCTCTTCCATTACTGACACAAATGTTTTTAATGTGTTGACATATAGCATAAGACCTCTTACAAAGATTTTCCAGACTGCAGCAGAAAATATATATTTTAGGAAAAATTAGTTGGAATCAATTTTCCATAAAAGGCACTTGATTGGCTTATGTATTTCAGAAAAATCTTATTTAAATGTGTGCATTTCTTCTTTTATTGAATATATACATTTATTGCAGAGTCAAAGCTTTGAATTCTGACTGAAGATGTTTGTGAAAGTTTACCCGTGGATCGCTATGGCAATCAAAACTTAGAGTTCTAGAAATCAGCCCTCGAACATCCTGTTCATCTTCCTTCAATGAAGGATCAGTCCCTACAAGTCATATATAAATAGAAAGAATATATTACAAAGGTTTTTGTTTGTTTTTTTTTCCTGAAGACTTCACTGACTTTACAGTTTGTGTGTTAAATGACCCCGTGAGTAATATGCTGTAGGACTTGTTAAGATTTCTCCTTCTATCTCCATACTCCTGGCAGGTAATGACAACTTAGTAAGGAAATACTAAATGAGCTTTAGGTTGTTACTATGTGTTTGTATGTTTTCCACGAGATGCATTTAGGACTGTGAGGGTTTTAGCAGTGGAAGTGTATGGGTTTGTTTTTCTTTCATCTGTGCTGTATCTTTAAATACTATTGCACCTGTAAAAATCATGCTCATCTTATTTGTTATCATTCATTTATCACTTCGTTCCAATTTTTTTTGTATGCTGTCTGCCAGATCTCAGTGTATTACTGTTTTCCATGATCTGTTTTACGTTTTCATCTCTTATTGTTAAATATTTACATACAGTACTGAGATCCCTCCTCAGATCTACCTGATTTGCATTTCTCTGTCACTTTGTCTCTGACTTCCCTCCTCCATTTCGCCTTGTTTTTCTTTTTTTATTTCCCCATCTCCCTCCCATCTCCCGTTGTTTCCTTTTCCGCTGCCAGCTTTGCCTCTGCCCATTTACACTGCCTGTTTTACAAGGGTTCTTCGGAATTTGAGGAGTCCAGATCACTGAGCTGTGCACCTGATCGTGTGGTGAGGGCCAGCTCCGTAAATAATACAGTACTGTAATGCACAAGCAGATGGCTTCGTCAGACCAGAAAACTTGAACAGGGAAGTCAAAGATGTGGTTTTGAAAAATATAATTTAATAAGAGCTCCTAAAGCAGCTTTTTAATGAGACGCTGAAACTTGCCAATCATAGGAGATGCTGGACATCTCTTGGAAGTTGGGTCCTGCTGTCCTGGGATCGGTACAGCAGAAACACCGCAGAAGCAGCCCGCTTCTTCCCTTCTGCCTTTATCTTAGAGATGTTGCTGATTGTAATCAGGAGTTTCAGTTTTATCAGGGTTGCTTTTTGCTAGTTTGAGATTACTTTGCTCTTAGGAAAGATGATAAAGGCTGCCCTGAAATTCAGGTGAAGTGTTAAATTTTATCAGTAAATGCACAATCTTTAAAAGAAGAGTTGAAGTAATAATATCAGGGTAGCAGTACAGCACTTGCTGCTGAACTGATGCATCTCTTAGCGATGAGTAAATCTATGTGAGTGTTGCTATGGGAATTTGGCTTACTGATGCTGGCTTGAATGCATGGACAGCCCTTATGTAATATTCATGACCTCTAGCACAGCTGCCATTGTAGTTTGTGGAGAAACTGCTAGCAGACCCTGACTTTTTAAAACTGTATTTCTACACATCAAAGCAATGTTCTCACTCCAGCTGGCACAAGATACAGTCTCTAGGTCTGACACCGCCTGAGACTGTAAGACAACTTGTGAACAGTCAAAGTAGCAAAGGCACTGCCAAAATCAACCTGCTATAACAATGGGTAATTCCAGTCATATAGAAAACACAAAATGAATTATTTAGATCATTTGTGCTTTACAACGGATTAAAGCTGGAACTACATAAACACTTTTGTTTCCCGAGTCAAATGTTAAAAATCATTCCAGGCTGTAGTATGTGGAAATAATTTTATATGGTGGCTATGGTAGTGTAATATTTAGTCTAGCGTAATATTTAAAAATATATTAAAAAAAAAATTATATGCATTTGGTTCTTATGTTTGAAATAAATGTTTAAAAAGAGGTAAATTAAACATAACCCAGTAGAACTAAAATATAACAGGGTGTACTTTTCTGCCTTTATTGCTGATTCAGTCCCTCACCTCCCTGAAACACGGTAAAATTAACGAAGCGGTAACTTGTGTCGGCGCTGCCTGGCTCCTGTGTGCCCCCAGACCTGCTCTCCACGGGTGTCTCGCCTTCGCCCTGACCGGCTAGCCGGCACAACCAAGTGACGCAGCTGCTTTAACTTTTTGCCTTTTAATATTGTGAGTGGAAGTGTTGATCCTAAATAAAGTCATTACAATTGTATTTGTCACAGGAATTAGAAGAGGATGACATACATGAATAATGCAACGGTGGAGGGAAAATGATAGTGAATTAAGGGTAGATAAAAAAACTGTTGAACTGTGTCACGCACCTAATGAAAACAGTTTAATGACATCCATTTTCCTTCCTTACCGCTAGGCAAATCACCTTAAACTGAAGAGAAAAATATAGTAATAAAGCACACAATGGCAAATTGTTAAGAGGATTTTAAGACTTTTAAATTTGGATTTTTGTGGAATCTAAGTGTGTGTGTGTGTAACATGAAGCCAGAGTATAATATGCATATCTGATACATATCTAAACAGGGAAAGTAAAACCAAAAAACCTTGTAAGAAAATACACATTCTGGCCATTTTTATTTATTTATTTCATGCAAGCATCGCTTCTCTGGAAAATGGTTAAGCATATTTTGCTGACTCACTTTGGCATGTGATTTACTGTAAGGAAGGTGGGGCCACGGGCGCATGTTTGGAGTCGTCCAGGGATGGAAAATTAAGAGGCAACTGATGAGGCTACCTACAGGCCAGCAGCTAATCCCAAGGGAAATAAATCTTCAGATGAAGCTGTTAAGCTTGAAGCTGAGATGAAATGTTCTTGGTTAGAACAGTTCTGCAATGCAAATGCAGAAAGATTGTTTTGGGGAGGTTTTTGTGTTTTGGTTTTTTTAAATAGAAAAAAACCACAACAACATTTCAAGGTGTTGAAGAGGACACCAAGGAAATCCTCCAAGTCCATAGCATGTGGCTATCTCTAGGATAAAGAGGATCTATGTTGTGGCTGAGTAGGGCATGCTAACAATGCCCAAATCTATGGGCTTGTACTGATATTTTACTGAATTTCCTGTGTCCATAAAAACATGAATTGTAAGCATTCACAAGCCAAAAAATAAATAAGAAGCCCAAGGACATTAATTGCTTTTAGTGTTAATATTTTTAAAATTGTAATTTCTGCAGAATAAAACTTTTCAGTTTTGAAGGATGAGTATTAAAAATAAATTATAGTAAGAAAAGATATTTTTTCCATTCCTTGCAAGTATTCAAGTAATTATCTCTTAAAATATTGCACCAAGTGAGAGGGATGAGATCAAAGGAAAACTATGAGGTACAAGTATTAGTGAGACCTTTAAATTCAGTGCTAAACATGCTGAAGTTTGTATATAAGACAGGGGACTTCAGTAATGATTTTTGGCCCTCTCCAGTGCCGGTAAAATCAATTCAAATATTCCATTGACTTATTTTGCCTCAAGCACATCATATATTATGAACTTGTTTTTGGCTGAAATGCAATTAGTGAGGTGGTTTCTAAACCTTTTTGTTCTCTTCTGCAAGAGTGACTTCATTCTTCTCTTCAGTTTCTTCAAGTGTTTAGATTTTGCCTCCTTTTTTTTTTTTTCCCCTTGTCCCACATGGCTTAAGAGCTCTTTATGCAGAGACAATTCTAAATGAGATCTATAGGATATTTTCAACATTATGGAAAATGATTTATTTTTTTTTTTCCCCCAGTTATTTCTAATACATTGGGTTCTGAAAGTGCCAGTTAATAATCCAGGTTCTGGGACTAAGGGACAGCCCTGTGCTCTTCATTCTCTGTTAAGGATTGTTCTCAACATCCTTTGGTCCTGAAACTTCTTAAATGGCTGTCAAAGTAGGATCGTGACCTTCCAGAAGTCAGTAATTGTGTCCAGAATAGGAAATCTCAATTCCTCTCAGCTCTGCTTTGTTTGCATTCCACCTAATGCTCTACTGCTAGCATCCTTTTAGGAGTTTGTTAAAACTTGAAATATCTATAGTCCTAGTTTAAAATACCATTTAAATAATGTTTACATTAAGATGGTGAGCTACAGAAAATTTGATACCAGACATCCCTTGGCTGGCTCTTAGGGAATAATATAAACTGTCATGTTTTCCTTGCTTGATGCGTGCTGTAGTAGTGGTGATGACTTGTGACTGTGAGTAATAACGCCACGTCTGAAGTGTAATGCATTGCCTCCATGCACGGGTTGGGGACCACAGCTTTGAAACATGTAGCAGGCTGGGATAATGCCTACATACCCCTGCAAGGCTGAAGGCATGAAAAAGATTGTCAGATGTAATTATCCAGTGCAGTGTGCCAAGACTAGTTATTTATTTACTCTCAGACAGGTTTTGCAGCCTCTGAATGACCGACCCCATGCTGCTAGCAGGCAGCTGCAGAGCTAGTTAAGGTATGTCTACTTAAGCTGCAGTAGCGTTTTTGACAGACCAGAAGTGCCCATCACCTTGATGTGTGTCCTTATATTATGTCAGCTTGTTCCATCATGGAGACTCAATTTTCTCTCAATTACAAGAACATCGTGGTGCTGAACAGCACCCAAAGCCATAGCAATGTAGGGTAGTACTTTGTGTTAGCTGTTGTGTGAGGTAATATTTTTTTTCATTGATTTCTTCTGATTTGCCCTTTTGTTTTAGAATACTTCCATTGCGTGTTATCATTGAGATAGCTAATGTTGCGTGTCAGAGTTGCTGTGATTACATGGGAGCTGGCACAGTGGTCTAGCTGGAAATAAATGAGTTGTTGAACCAAAAGTACAGTTGCAAATCTGGTTGTTGCTCAGCTGGGGGTGAGTTCTGCATTGCTGGATCTGCTCGAACCAGGTTACAGATGCTCTTGTTCATTTTCTGCATTCATTTCTGCTGCTTTTTCTTAGGACTGTAACATTGGGATGTAAAGCAGCTCCCTTTATACTGCTGTCTGTGACCTATAGTTTTTTTCTTGTTTATATTCATGGTCTATTTTATCTTCAGTTTAAGTGCATGCTCTTGTTCTACACTGCTGCCTGTCATTATGTTGGTTATTTCCCTGAACTGTTTACCCGTTCTCACTGTTGGGCTGCATCGTTCCCGGGCTGGAATTGTTTCTTCCAGCAGGGTCTCAGGTAACCTGGAATCAAATGCTCCAGAAATAGTACCCTCTCTAATTAAAACACATCTGTCATCTCCCATTCATATTGTGATTACCGAGTGATCAAATCTGTTTCATAAGTATCGTTTCCTCTTCTGCTTCTTGGACATGAGTGGGAAAAAAAGAATGGAGGGATATTAACACAGCCTAAATTTAGATACCTAACTGTAGGTAGATCCTTTAGTATCCTGATGTTCTTCAAATAGTCAGTGGAGAGAGATAAATCGTCTCAGAGGAGCAGAGAGACAATACTAAGAGAAAGTCCTGAGGACAAGCGTAGCTTTTCTGCCTGCTCTCACCTGCTGCTTCCACACGCGCCTGCTCGCTTCCTTGACGAGATGTCTTTGCTCTGGCTTTACCCATATGGTTAAGTTACCGTATCAAGGGCAGCAATGCCAGTGTTACTTTTTGTATTAAAAGAAGTGTTGAAGAAATAACTGATTTAGTTTTAAAGATTTTAACCAACGTAAGCGTTGTAAGCCAGGTACAAACAGCCACGTGCATCTTAAATTCTCACCTGGACATTTTTCTGCTCCTCGGGTCTCTGTGGCAGACACAGCCTGTTAGCTGTCAGCCTCCGCTGCCTGCTGGCGCTGCAGAGGTTACAGCAGAGGTTCCCAAACCGTGCTGTGCCTGTTGCTGGCCAGTTGTACGTGGTGACAGCCACCTGCTACCTCCTACCTGTGGCTGCTGAGCCGAGCTGCAGGGTAAGCGTGCTCAGGGCCAGCCCTTGCTGTGGCTTGGGCGGTGGTGACTGATGGGTCTGGGTGTTGGGCCAGGTGCTGGTGTAGGGATCAGCAGAGGATGCGGAAGGTCGTGGGAATTGTAGGAGAAGATGAGAAGTGGCTTTGGGGATGCTCTCTGTGACCGGTGGGGAGTGAGTGTGGTTGATGTATCCTGGGAAAGGAGGAATTAAGGTAAGCTTTTGCAGGCTGCTCAGGCTGGCACAAAGGTGAGCACTTCACTGATCTTAGACAGAGGTAGATGATGCTGGTCGCTCTAAGCAAAGTAATTTCCAGTTAAGACATATACAACCCAGTTCATTAACTTTCTTGAGGTTTATAGTGTCTGATTTACTTTTGCCATCATCTGAGACAGTACGCTGTATTGCAGAACTTCACTTCTCTCAGCAGCTGGTCCAGCTATCTGAATGCTGCTGGGATTTTTTAACTGGTTAGCATATGTCTTTTTACTTAAAAGAGAACACTGATTCAAAAATAGAGGGGAAAATAGGATTTCAGGGCACAGGCCATTGTTAAAGATCACATTAAGGTAAATGCTGAGCTTTTTGCATCTATAATATCTTTTTTGGTGATAATTTACATAATTTTATCTTTTCTGCTCTAAACGATTAATGTATATTTCCTGTTTCAATTCCAGTTTAATGTAAAATCTGTCTGGAGATTTTTTGGGGGTTTATCTTTTTATTTTTCTGAAATTAAACATGTACTTGTAAAATGTTTTCAAGGTAGGCATTACAGATGCAGGTAGGGCTCTGTTATTCTTGAGTTCAGTAAAATATAGGATTTTAAATGTCTGTGGATCTGGACCTGTGTTTATATGTGTGTGTGCTTATACATCTATGTATGCATTATATATAACCATAGACACATCCATGTGTATATATGGATATACATTTGTATATATGTCTGAATGTATTAGATAACTAGCACTGGTGACTTGAACTGCCCATTTATGTTCTACAGCTGGTAACTCCCCATTGTAAAGTGTTTATTTTGTACGCAGGGAGAACTGTTGTATCAAAGGGTTAACTTGTGAGGAAATAAAAGGGTTTTACCAGAGAATGAAATTATGCTGTGATCAGAGCTGGTAGTGGACTGCCACGGGCTTTTTGGACGCAGGACTGAGATGGAGTAGGGACTTCGGTGCAGGCTGCGGTGGCTCACCTTGCAGAGGTGCCCAGCTGACACTGACCCACGTGATGTGGTGCCGTGGCTTGAAGAAAGACTAGTTTGGACAACAAAAGCTGTATTTTTTTCTGCTGTTGTACCAAAGTGGCTATTTTCCAAGCAGTTCAGGAACTAACCTGATTTCTGGTAGAGCGCACACCTGGCTGGTGTGTGCCGTTATGCAGGGAGGTACTTGTCATCTGCAACCAAACCAAACCCCCAGACACAGTTCTTGAGTCCTTGGTAAAGATCTGAATTCCCTCTCTCCTCACTAACCCACTCTCCCAAAAAAAACAGGAAGGAAGAAAAAAAGAAAAAAATATATTTGTAGTTTTGGTTTTAAATACTTAATCAGAAAAAAAAAATGGAAGGAAGCTTCAAAAATAATCTTTTTTTTTTTTTTTTTTTGTAATTGCAACTTGTTTTATAACATTACATGCAAGATGCCAATGAGTTCTAACTATAAGTAGCAGTAGAGTGCTTTGGTGCCAAAATTAGACTGATGTTAGATGCCAATTCAAAAGTGTTTCCTTTAGAAAATTTAATATTAGTTATATAAACTAGTTACTGGTGGTATAAAACTTAAGAAAAATCAGTAGGAGGCCAAATGAAACCCATGATACCTGGAAGGAAGATACTCTGTGTTCCCAGGTTAGGAACATTTTAAGTGCAAAACTCAGCTTGAACTATGAAGAGTGTCTGGATTCTGCATAATTCCTAGTATGAGAGAAATCAATGAAAAATGAAGATTCAGAAAGGCCCCCACTGATGCTTTTCTGGTTGTGTTCCGGCCATCTTTTCATCTATATTCTTTGTAAGGCCAGTGCGCGTCCTAGAGCGAAAACCTGCATGAACTTCTCCTAACGTTCACCGGTGGAGCCTACAGAAACCTCTGAGCACCTCTTCTGTACATTTAACATCCAATCCTGCATTGACACTTTCTTCCAGCATTTCACAGTCACCTGGGTTGTATTCCCAAATTCAATATGATAAAGAATATGCAATGCATAACCCCTCTATTTTATACCTTTAAAAAAGTCAATCCTGAGATAAAATGTATATGCTGAGATACATTTTGGGCTGTCACAAAATATCAAAGATTAATCAGACACTTATCCTGTGTGAAAGTATGGATAAGCATTTACCCTTCTCCCTCCATTTTTGTGATGTAAATGTCACCAATGGGTTTTAGTCATACAACTCTTACAGCTACCTAGGTTTTTTACTTACTTGATTGAACAAGTTCAGCTCTAGCAGTCAAATACTTTTATTGAATCTAATATGAAATCTTAACATATAAGTTTCAGGTGGCATTCTCTAGCTTCAGATGGGATAGTACCCACTGAAATATTATTTCTTGCAGTTATTTCTCTTAAAAACCCTTCTCTTCCTTACTAAATAGATAAAGAGGATCCTGGTTTCATCCAGGATTTTTTATTTAAATTCAAGTTTATTGGTAGCATGACACATGCAAATGGTACCTAAGTTTTAAAAAGTGATACAATGTCAAGCGATACACCTGTGCAGACCATTCAGATTAATACTGCTGGAGAGAATCCAAGGGTTTCTCCCATTTTCTTTTTCTTTGCTATCTCCAGCTTTACTTAGTTGCATCTCTATCCATATTTGGGAAATTTCATCATACTGTAATTGTTATATTACTTTTCTGATTATTCTTTTTGTTGCCTCCAATAACTGGCATTAAAATGTGAAGTTCTCATTTGATTACTCTTACAAGTGCAACTCCCTTCTTTCTTGTTGAAATGTTTGGTGAAACAAAATTTTCCCAGCTTTCTGACTCTCATAAAATGATCTTTCTGTGCTAACAGCTTAATCCATTTTGGCCTATGAGTGTAAAATTTGTACTTTTTTTGTTCTTGGAAAAATATGACAGTATGATGATGGTAAAATAAAATATTTAAGATAAATATATGACTAAAATACATTACAACAAGACTATCCTTTATTCTCATTTTGGGAATCTTATCAGATAGGTACCTCTTTTCAAGGTCATTTGTTGTTTTTTTATATGTAGTATCCAAAATTCAGTTTGAAAACTGATGCCTTATTTTCAGTATTTTGAACAGATCTGCATTTGGCAAGCATGCAAAACAGGGATGCACCCCATGGTTTGGGTTTTTATCGTGCAAATATACTTGTGTTATTGATCTGCAAGCCATCCTTTTCCAGTGACTGGTGGAAAAGCGAAGGGAAAAATAACTTGAAAGGGAAGATGAAGGATCAAACTGCAGCTGCTTTGATTATTTTGACTGGAAATGTCAGATTGTTGAAGTGAGAGAAGAGATGTGCCTGCTGCTTTTTGACTCCATCCATTCTGCCAATTATTTGAAAATTGAGGTTTAAAAAGTTGTTGGATTCTAATATTTCACTTGCGGTAAAATAGATGAACACAAAGCACTTGGGGTTACTGTAACTCCCAATCACCTCTGTCTGTCATAAGGGAAATGCTTCCTGACTGAAATAAAAATGAGAAGAAACGCAGAGTACCTGCCATCTTGTGAATCAGCTGTGCACATTGCTCTTAATCAGCAGTAATAAATGGCAGTAATTGGAAAGGCAACCGTATTTCTGACTTTTAGCAGCAGTCAAATTACAGCTGAAAGTATCCTTCCCAGAGGAGCTGTAAGGGAACTTACTACACTTTTTCCAGCTCTTTCATTATTTTGACCCTTTATTCCCTTTTTGCAGCGAGGCACATGACTCGCCCATGAAATACAAATTTCCTTGCCTTCTCCCCTGCTGCTTCCTGGTAGTTTAATCCAGTTGAGATATAGCACAGAGCCCCTGTGGAAGTGCTCAGCTGTATTGCTTATTATTTTCTGCCTGTATAGTAGCCTCGGCGTGTTCAGTGAACCTGGTCTGGTGAGGGCTGAGCATGGGCTCGCCTTCTCTTGCTGCCTCTGCGGCGCTCGAGCTGTCTGCTGCAGGCACAGGGATGTGACATTAGGTTCCCTGAGAGGAAGGTAAGGAAGAGGAGTGTTTCCAGTGCCTGTCCCCACTCAGCTGGTGGTGACACGCGGACCCAGATAACTCCAGCAGCTTGTGGAAAAGGAGGTGGGTGCTTCCCTCTCATGAGGATAAAGCCGTGGAGCTGTGCTGGTGTACATGGCTATGTATGTGTGAACTCAAACGCAATTAAAACCCTTACTTATCCCTCAGAAAGGGAAAGATTCCTTACTCCTGGTTTTAAACTCTTCTCAGCATAAAATCACCAAATTAAATCACCCAGTGTATAACTATATCCTTGCTGTCTGCCTTCCAGAACAAGAGTTTATCTTAGCATTAGGCTCAGTGCTGGGTAAAATCTCCAAGGAAAGGTCTCAAACCAAGAGTTTCTCTTGAAAGCCCATGGTTGAGGTACGAGCCTGAGGAGAAGGGGAGGTTAGGGAAGGCTAAATGGGGCAAAGTAGTTTTGGAAAGGAACAGACATAATGTGGATTAAGTCACACAGCCTTGTTCTGTGATTCAGCTTGAAGAAAATCTGGTGGGAAGGAAGACATACGGGGACTTGAATGTTGGCAATCTTGAGCAGGTTTGAAAGACTCGACTTTTATCTTGCATTTCTCAGACTTGAATTGTTCTCTCACACCTTTTGATTGTGCTGTGTTTCTCTGCCAGTGTAGTTTCATGGCAGTGGCTTTGGCTCCAAAGCATTAGTTTAAGAAGGGTAGGGTCCTACCCTTGGGGTTATTTCTAAACCAGGTGAGTTAACCGTGGTGAGCGCGGTGCAGCCTCATAGGCAGCAGTGTGCTGTGGTGTGGGGATGTGGATGGGCACTGAGTGCTCCGTATCACAAGACTGAAGAAGGAAGTATACCCTTTTCGGCTGAGAAGCCCATCTTCTCCTGTCTGGGGTAGGATCTTACACTTTAACCTACCACTGATCCTAGTTTCTGATACAGCAGCACATGCGGTTGGTTGTTCATCTTGCTCTTCAGGACTTTCCTTCACAAGCTGTCTGATGTGAACAGGGACACGTCTACACTCTTGTTACTTAATCCCAGGAAAAGGAGCAAGATGTAAAAGGGCATGAAGCAATGTATCTGCTTTATCTGCTTCACTCTGTCATGAACTGAGAAGATCTTATTTTTGTCTCAAAAATAACGTTTCAATATTTCTTCCTGAATGCCCCTGGCAAATCCAGGCTAGAAATTTTGCCTAGTGCAATCTGATGGATAGTTGTGTTCCCACAGCCAGAATTAAACCTGCATTTTCTGTTTAAACTTCAGTGTGTGTTGCAGCAATTTCCCTGTATTTGTGAGCTATAGCCTCTCTGCCATTACTGCTGGACCATTGCAGACTCAGACAGGAATGGAGACAAGCATCATTCAACAGCTGGAACATATCATATCGATATCATCCTGTCTGCATCTTTCATGTCATCACAAAGACATTTTTTTATACCTTTTTCTGTGTTTTATTCATCATTGGGTTCTTGAAGCTATGATCATAGCTTCCAGGCACCGTGAATGTCTGTCTTGTAAGTGACTTCCTACGGATTCTCCCTGTATGTTTTAATCCTGATTTGAAGCTTTCACCACAGTGGTCTTTTCTCAGGTAAAAACCCCACTGTATGTAATAAACCACATCCACTAAAGCAAACTCTTTTATGAGAGTCTGGAATTGCAGAGATGAAAGGCTACTAAATATGCCATAACTATATCTTATTCGCAAATATTTGTATGAAACTAAAATTCATCATGTGTATTAATAGTAGAAATTTTATTAATTGTGAACACAGACACACTTCTCTTTTTGAAAAGAGATTAAAATTTAATGCCTTACTGATATTGTTAAGTTTCTTATGCATGTATACAAAACAAAATAACTTCAAGTCCTAAATCTGTTTCTTTGAGATGCTGCAGAAAGCATACAGTTGCTTTGTGAGGTGGTTCATTTAGGTGCTCATATAGAGTATTCAGTGGCAGTATTGCTGTGATACTGTCTGTTCAGATTCTGTTTATCGTATAATCACAGCATCCAGCTCTAGACATTATAAACAAATACTGTGCTGATTCTTTTTAAAAGGTCTAAGAAAGAAATTTTGATTTTCGTTGATAAACTCTTCTTTTCAGAAATTTCTATAAACCACAGCTAACTTAAGAACTTCCATGTCAAAACCCACAAAAAATTGTTTTCCGTTTTGAGATTAGTGGGTTTGTTTTGAATATTTTAAGTAGAAGTAAAAGAAATCAAGTGACAAAGTACACACAAGGATTTATGTGGTATTAATACAGCTGGTGAAAAGTTCATGTACTGATCCCTCTTCCAATTCAGGGCTAAGAAATATTGAAGCATTTATGGGAGATGTAGGTTGGACACCATTTGTCTTGATTTATAGCAAGAAGTTAAATTTGTTTCTCTTTCTCCAGGTTTTTTCTGTCTTCTTATGAAGCCATTCTGCTTGGATAAAATATCTATTGAATATTATCTATTGAATATGTTGGCAAAAACAAGTTGTCTACTTTGAGCGTCCTGAACTTTTTACTTTCTTTAACTTGTTTAACACAGTTTTTAACAAGCTGAAAGTTTAGGTAAAAAGATAAAAGAGGAAGGAGGTCTTAACAAATTGCTGAAATCTGTTGATGCTTTTTTTTAGTGGAAGAACTTTGAATGGAAATAGAAGATAACGTCTTATAATATCTTGGGGCAGTTCAGAAAATACTGTTTGAATTTAACTAGTAAATTAAACAGCTGCTTAAGGTCTAAGAATACAAATTTATCTTGTTCAAAGAATATAAATTTAATTAAGCGGTCTGGTCACACATATTCATTTCAAGAGAGTCAAAATATGGTTTTGTAGGATTTTGTCTCTTATTCCAGAATTCTAAGTCTTAAAGATGTATTTTTTTTTAACTTCTCATTATTGTAGTAGATTTCCACTCAAGTAAAGAGGCTTTAAGTTATTTTTTTATTAGCATTTTCAGTACATTCAGTATTCCTGTAACTTTGGTTCTTCACACTTTTTTTGAGATCTTTAGTAAAGTATGAGGTCTTTAGTACAGTAAAAGAAAGAGAAACGGTTGAAGACCCAGCAAATTAAGTGCATGATTTCTTTTAGCAATTGTTGAGTAGCTGCTGTGTGTTGCTTTAACTATATTAAGGACAGAAACAGCTTTAGCAAATGCTGGGCCCTGTGTGAAATCTGTATCAAGTATGCACAGGAGAGAAACCTTTTGCAGAGGTGGGGGACGCACATGTACTTGCATAACACTGTCAAATTTAGCAGTGAGTTGAATAACACCCAAAGAAATTTCATGTGTGGAGAGTAAGGCTTCTCTAATTAGCTGTTAAACGCCAAATGATGGGTACTAAACACTGTATTGTAGCAGTAAGCATCTCTGCTACAGTGCAGCGGTCACTCTATCATATTAAAGAGACTGCTGGGTGTGGTGGTCACTCGTGTTTCAGGGTCTCCCAGAGCTCTGTTGAACCTCAGACTGTTTCTGCACTTCTTTGGCTCTTTCCCAGCCCTTTGAATGTAGGCTGTCTCCAGTCAGTCTGAAACACGTACTGATTTTGGGTGACCTTCACAAAAAAGGAAGATAATAAAAATAGAAAACATAGTTAAAATAATTATAGTAAACTAGCCACTGCCTCTGTCACATCTCTGTTGCACAAAGTGCATTTGTAATGGAAGGTATTAACACTTGTGCCTTGCTCATCCTTTGCAAATGTTTTCTTTGCATGTTTGCTTTGTTTCATTTTTTTCAGAGGAAGTAGATCTGTTTGTACGACTGTAGATTCACCTATATCGTGTGATAGTTTTTGTTGAGTTGTGTCTATGGTGTCTTCCAATGCCAAATTCTTGGAAAAGATTTAAATTGCTTCCTCTCCCTGACCGGCAGCTCAAAGATTTAACAACTTCGCTAAAAGTCAACTCGGACTGGCTTGCAAAAAGCCAGCCATGGCCAGCGGATGACACTTAGGCCCATACTGACGCTGTCTTGCTTCCAGCCGGCTGCTTTGAGACCTGGTTTCAGCCCAGTTACAGGGGAGAGTGCCTTGGATCAACTTTGTTACAAAGCAAATTTAAGAGATCTATTTAGTACCACATAGATCATGTTTAAAGTATTATTTCCTCTCAGAGTCAAATTCAGAGGAATAGGAGAAAAGTATATTTTAGTGTCATTTTAGAACTTAAAAGAAAAAAAAAAATCTGTTACATATTAAATGTCCCCTAAATCACTCCTACTTTCCCTAAAGTTGTGAGGTGGTAGGCTGCATATGCAGAAAGCCAGTTCTGAGCAGCATATTGTGTTTACTGTTGAATGTTTAAATTGTAATACAAATTCTGTATTCAAGCCTGGGCTTAGTCATTATATTTAGCCTAGTTAAAGTAGAAGTTAGCAGATAAGCTTTTGCAATTATTTTTTTTAAATTACTCTGACCAGTTTAGAATGTCTATCAAAGCAGGCACTTACTACATGTATAACGTATGGTTGCAAATAATAGATACAGGTAAAGAAACAAGCCTGCACTGACTGTAAAAGAAGTCTGTCTGTTAGTAAGCTGCAGTGAATTTCTGCACATTAAATAGTGAAAGAAATTCTTTGAGCTTTAAGTTAAAATGTAGTCCATGCAGCAAAGTGCTTTTATCCCACAATTACTTAAAAAAGGCATGAAGTTAACAACCAAATAAAGTGTACATTTGAAAAAGAAACATAGTCCAGATATATTGTATTTAAACATGTTTGTAAGCAGAATTAATTCACAGCTATTTTAGCATTTTATTGGACTGCACTAATCAGTTAATGCTGTAAATTTTATGCAGTGTTTCTCTATAGAGGAATGCTGCGGTCCAGCCCTCTTGCTGGAAAAGCTTTTATGTGACTGCCTGGTGAAATAAAACTGAGAACTATTAGAGTTAAATGTAACCAAATGAGAAAAAATAGGTACAAGTAGTATCAGTTTTGTGATCCTGTTCACCCCATTGCCATCCAAATTGTGGTTTGGGACCAGGAGAGTGGCTGCACAGGAGTAAGAAGACTTTATTTGGGGGTCACGGGATAACAGCATTTAATTTTGGTGAGAGTGTTGGCTGAAAAGAATTGAAAGTAAGCATAAAACTGTGGCCTGACGGACATTCTGAATTAGAGTTCAATTTCATTAGTGAAATACTCTCGAAAGTACATTTTAAGACTTCTGCTTCACTTCATAAATAATCAGTACATGACATCTGATCCAGGGCCATTCATCTCACTTTTCTCTGTATTTCTCAAAAAGGTATTTTATAGAGGGGATAGCTAATTTATATGTAGACATAAAATGACTAGCTCTAATTCTCTAAAATGTAAGGTTTGTCTAGATTTCCCTACAACAGAGGATTGCATCCAGATCAACGTCTTGTTTGTAGTACAACACCAATAGCTCTGTTTGGTGGTGGGTTTGCCCTAATTTTCTCCTTCTCGCTATGTATTTTACCTGGCATGTTAGTCTCTTCAGATTTCTCAGATTTCTCATTCTTTCCTTCCCCCGTTTCCTCACTTTCTCCTTGTCAGTCATGATGATGAGGTGCATTAAGACCCAGGCAGCCTGTTCCTTTCCACCATGCCTGGCTGGAGCATCTCCACAGGCAGGCAGTGATGCAGGGGCCAGGAGGGGCTGGGAGCTGCTGCCCCGCCTGCCACATGTGAAAAAAAGAGGCACCAGTTATCACAGAAAGAAAACGTCATTTTTGCCAAGTGTTGAGTTTAAAGAGGGGAGGAAATTGAGGGGAAGGATGTGATGTCCTTTGCAGAAATTCCTTCGTCGCCAGTATTTGGCTCCTCAGCTTTGGAAATAAAACCAACTGTGTAGACAGCACAGTAGATATCATCTACCTTTCGTGTCTAACCTAGTTGCTGGGGTCTTTCTCAACTGCCTTCATTCACGTTTTTGCCAATCAATCAGCAAGTTGGGTAAGAATTCACAATGAATTCATTAAGCTGCCTTGAGACAGAGCAGGAACTTTCTTCCTTTTGCCAGCAGTGAGAAAAGGGATCATTGAATGTGTGAAGTCTTTCCAAATGCTTGCTTGTCCGATTTCCTTACAGTTCTTTGGTGGCTTTTTTATATTCTATTTGTAAATTGGGCATTTAACCTGTTCTGTTTGCCTTACTGTAACAGTCATCAGCTAAGTTCAGAATGTCTTTTGTCCAGGCTATTTTTAACCTGTAAAAAGTAGTTGTACTTAATATATGGCTCATATTTCAGAAAGATGGACACATATGATCTCCAGAGTTAAAATGGTGTGTCTATATACGCATAAACTTAGATTATTTTCAAGTATCAAGTCTTAAACATTTCAAAGTGGCCACTCATGTTTCAACTGGCAGATCATCAAATTACACCTGTAATATTTACCAGACTGTAAATATCTCAGATATGGCACAACTTTTTTTTTTTTTTTTTGCTTGTCTGGATTCCCTCTCGAGGCCTGAACTTTTCTTCCCCCCCCTCCCCCCATGCCAAGAGTCAGTGCTGAATGTAGTAAAGATTTTTCACTGCTGTTTCATAATATTTTATAGATCAGAATTAGGAGTTATTTCCCTATCTTTATAAAATACATGCTTGCCTTTATTTTAGGACATAGACTTTTGCTTGATGAATAATCTGTTGAAATTAATTAAATAAATAAATAATTGTGCTTGCTTTGATTTAGTCAAGACTCACGTACGGCTTTGTGGGCTCTGGACACTGTATGCTGACCAAACATGAAGTGAAGTAGCCTTTTGGGCTTAGGCTTTGTAATGATTGCTGCCTCTTTCTTCCCTTTATCGTTTCCTCCATTCACATTCCTTAAAAGAGGTTTCTTTTCTACTAAGTCTGATTTTCAAGATAAGAAAACTTCTTGTGTGATAACATACATTAGAGTCACCGTACACACACACTTGCAGCTGTTCTTCTGTGCGTCTTTAAGACAGTGAGTTGGTGATGACTTTGGTGATACTGCTTGCGGTGCAGGTTAAGTTACTGTCTCGTACTAAAGCGCTGAAGCCCCAAAACTGTGAAAGTCCCTTGGTCCTGAGTTTTGGCACCTCTTTCTTGTCTGTGTCATCTACTTAAAACATTGTTGGTAGTGTCTTCAAAATCAGCTGTGAATGTTTCTCAAGAAGTTGGTAGCTTCTTCAAGGCTTAGAGGCTATTAATAGATTTCTACTGGTATTATTTATTTTTATATTTTCTGGCAGTTAATTGACTCTTTTAAAAATCTTCCAACATGTCTGACACTCCTTTCCTTGAAGATGACCACTGGTCCACAGTTTGAGAGTACTATTGCTATTGCTGCTTGATTCTTTGTTTGCTTTCTCGCTTAAAGTCGAAACATTTCTTCCTGTCCAGTGTTTGCCTTATGATAACAAAGACTGCAAGATATGTATAATATCTTGGTAAATGCAATTGTCTACATGTCTATTAAATGGAAAAGGACATCTCTGTAGCTGATAGCTTTTGTATGACAATGTTCTTTTGGACTGGTGAAAAAATCACAAACTTACATTTCTAATATTTTAAAGTGCAATTTACCATTGCAAATAATGCCAGCCTAGTCATCTCTGTTGCATTTGCTTTCCTATTGGCGAGTTTCCCTTGCCCTGTTTCCTTTGTTTATAGGGGTTTTTTATGAGGGGAGGAATATTGCCTTTCCGTAGAAAAGTAGATGCCGTGATTGTAAATCTAGTGGAATGGGAGATATTAAACTGTTCATACATCAAGCATATTTTTATAGATATCCCTTTCAATGTGACTAAATGTGTGAAACGTGTTCATGTTTTCATGTCTGATTTATAGTTGGATCTCTGAGCTTGCAAAGGTACTGCCTACCTTCACTCTAACCAGCAAACATGTTCTGTAAGTTCACATAGTAGTCAGCACTAGCTTGCAAGTCAGGAACACCGAAAGGACCATTCGCTGTGCTGAGCTAGAGAATTTGCAAACATTAAAAACAGAGTCCTTCCAAAATTATAGCCTTCAGCATTTATACATGTGTGGTGGCTTGATCCTGGCTGGAGGCCATCAATCCCCTCCTCAGCTGGACAGAGAAGAGAAAATACAATGAAAGGCTCACGGGTGGAGATAAGGGCAGGGAGAGATCACTCGCCAATCACCATCATGAGCAAAACAGACTCAGCTTGGGGAAAATGAATTTAACTTATTACCAATCAAATCAGAGTAGGGTAATGAGAAATAAAACCCTAAATTCCAAAAAAACTTGACCCCACCCCTCCCTTCTTCCCAGGCTTAATTCACTCCTAATTTCTCTCCCTCCTCCCCCCCAGGTGGCACAGGGGGACAGGGAATGGGGGTTGTGGTCAGTTCATCACATGTTGTCTCTGCTGCTCCTTCCTCCTCAGGGGGAGGACTCCTCACATTCCTCCCCTGCTCCAGCATGGGGTCCCTCCCACGGGAGACAGTCCACCAACTTCTCCCACGTGAGTCCTTCCCACGGGCTTCTTCACGAACTGCTCCAGCGTGGATCCCTTCCACGGGGTGCAGACCTTCAAGAGCAAACTGCTCCAGCGTGGGTCCCCCACGGGGTCACAAGTCCTGCCAGCAAACCTGCTCTGGCGTGGGCTCCTCTCTCCACAGGGCCACAGGTCCTGCCAGGAGCTTGCTCCAGCACGGGCTTCCCATGAGGTCACAGTCTCCTTTGGGGTCATCCACCCGCTCTGGCATGGGGTCCTCCACGGGCTGCAGGTGGATATCTGCTCCACCATCATCCTTCATGGGCTGCAGGGAGACAGCCTGCCTCACCATGGTCTTCTCCATGGGCTGCAGGGGAATCTCTGCTCCAGCACCTGGAGCACCTCCTCCCCCTCCTTCTGCACTGACCTTGGTGTCTGCAGAGTTGTTCCTCTCACATCTTCTCACTCCTCTCTCCGCTGCTGTTGTTTTAACTCTTATCCCAGAGGCACTAACACCATTGCTGATGGGCTCAGCCTTGGCCAGCAGTGGATCAGTCTTGGAGCTGGCTGGCATTGGCTCTGTTGGACATGGGGGAACCTTCTAGCAGCTTCTCATAGAAGCCACCTCTGTAGCCCTCCAGCTACCAAAACCTTGCCACACAAACCCAATACAACATGGAAAGGATAAAGACAGAGACAATACTGGCCTCTTGAATTCTGGAAGTGGCTCTATCTTTATTCTTCTGTTTAGGAATGTTTGGTACTTTCAAGCGCTACAAATAGCTCTTGGCAATGTAAAACTGAGCAATATTTCACTTATTCTTTTCCTTTTCAGATGCATAAGCATGCACAGGAGAAAAAAATCCAAGTGAAAATATGATTTATAGCCCTGCATAGGCAGACTTTGTTACAAGTTTTGCCTTATTTTTATGATGTTGCTTGGTTTGAAATTTCAGGAGACCAAGGAGAAGTTTAACTGCAATGTCATACGTGCTTGGGAAAACAGCATTTCAAACTTAACTTTTTATAAATGAAAACAGGGTACAAGTACAGCGTAAGAGACATGTCAATGGTTGGATCTGTTCCTAGTATATTTGCTTTATCTTTGCATTTAGTAGTTTGCTTTGAAAGTATTGTTTTTTCAATAATTAGCCCATATTTCTACCAGTGCAGTTTTCTCCATACAATAGAAAAATGTAAGTATAAACCCAGTAAAGTTTGAGTTTTGTTTATCTATTAGTTTTAGTAATAAAATATGAATGCATTTTTGAGTCTGGAATCCTGAAAAGAGTAGAATAAAGAGATGAGAAATACGATACTGAAAAGATTTGGCTGGATGCTCCTCAGACAATTTCAAGGCAAATAATTTGAGTGATGTGGAAAAGAACAGTGGTTTAATACCGTCCATTCATCCAGCTGAGTTTAGCTACCAACGTGCATTTTTTGAGGAGACAAAAACCTTTGAGCTTTCTCTGTTGTAATCTGTAGGAAAAATGAGCCAAATTTACTTTTTACTTCTAAGCACCAACATGTTTGATTTGAGGGGATTGACATTTTGGGAAGAGGTTGGTTGAATTATTGCCAGGTTTTGACTCATAAGGTCATTACAGACAAAAGGAAGTACTTTATATGGAAAGCCAATAATTTATTGCTAGATTAATCAAAGAACTATTGTTATTCCAATTTCAATAGTTTAAAATTACAAGTAGTTGTAAGGATATATATATACACAAACTTTCTAATGTCTACCCTTTTTTTCCCACTGCGCCGCTGGGTCCTAAGGGTGGTGGCAGCTGTTGTGACTAGGATGGAGGTGCAGTGAGCTGCCAGCATCCTTTACTGGGAGGATCACAGTGCTCATACTGGTGGTATCTTCCTCTTCTGTATAGGGTCTATCTTGGGTTATTCTTATCTGTTTGCCAGCATGCTTTGGGGCTTGTGTTGGGCTGTAATTCTGCATTACAACCGAAGGTGGTGTATGCGGTGTGCTTTATGTGTGCTGATACTGGTTCTTTGTTCTCTTTTTACCCCTAAGACTGGTTTTATGCACAGCGCACAAGGTTGCATTCATTTGGTGGGCAGTCGTAGACCAGTAGACAAGTAGCTTCTAGCCCTTGGGACTCCAGGGTCATTCGGGGTCTCTGCCTTCATCCCGTGCCTGTACTACTCTGGGCTGCGTTTTATTGTAGGGTCACAGACAGTCTACTCTGCATAGTTTAATTATTTGTTATTACTGTCTATTAGTTGCAAAAATATATTTTAACAGGTGTTACACAACACCGTTGTACAAAGCTAAGCAGAAGGTAAAGCAAAATGCGTAGCAGTTACCTGGACTTTAGATAATTTCTGTTAGGAGTTAAAGCAGGTCTCCGGGCAGGGGAAGACAAAACCCTCAGGCCTGTGGTACTAATTTAAGGACAAGCCTGTGGGCTGGCACAAGAAACACCAGCACTGTATTTCTTTGTCTCCAAGGCCTGTAGAAGGTTGATGGTTATATGCTCCTTCACTTGCCAGGTGGTATTTCTCCCACTCTCTGGTGAGCCTTTACAAGGAGAAGATTCGCACGGATACCAGGGGCAGAATTTTCTCCAGTCAATCCTCAGAGAGTTGGCGGGAGAAGGGAGAGAGCATGTGGTGAGTGCCCTTTGAGAGAGGGGAAGGAGATAAACCTCAAAGAACTTCAAAAAAGCAAAATATAGAAGATCTGAGAACCATAGTTTGTGATGAAGCAGCAATGAAGGGAAGGAAATAAATGGGCAAAAAAGGTCAGAGAAGTAAATGCAATTTCCACAGTTGCAGACCTCAAGAAGTCACGAGCCAAACACTAAAACCAGTGTCATTTATTAAATGCGTTCCTAAATTTCTGAGCCTTTAGGCAAGGTTTGGGAAATATCTTCAAGCCTTCTTTCACAATTGTAAGGACTAGAATACTAGCTTTGATTTTATTATTTTTTTTTCCATGAAACTGAGATTCTAACTAAATCATAAAATTTTAAGACCATGGACTTTAAGAATAAGGACTAAATAATCCAAGACAAAAAAATGATGCATATTGGCAACACTATTCGCTTGCTTTCACAAAGCGATTAGCTGACAGAGAGAGGAGATGATAAATGTGAATGTTCCTTATCATTTAACCCTTGAAAACTCTCTCCTAGTGTATGTAGCCATCTGTACATCTCCTTGTTCTGCATTTCAAATCTTCTTATCTGAATAACTTCACCGAGTAACTTAGATACTCCCGCACATTACTGACTTCATGAGTTCAAGGGTTCTAGGAACTAATGGAGACTGTGAAGATAATAGGTGAAATGTTAAGTGATTAGTGACATTTAGAAAGATGATAATATCCATTTCCATTTTATGACAAAGGCTACAGATAGCCTCTCATTTATTTTTTTCTTTCTGAAGTGAGTTTGTATCTCTGAAAACATTCTAGAAAACATCTTTTAAAGATGCAAATGTCTGGAAAGGAGACTTCTTACCAAGAAGAAAACCAGTTTTTTTGTGAGCAGCCTCAGTGCTCTCTGTCCAGTGACTGCACAGCCAGATTTGTGTGAAGAGTCTTACAGAAAAGCCATATAGCATCTAGATTTAGTCACTGCTGTCATATTTCTATATTTAATCAAGAGTTATTATAGAAATACTCCTTTTAAAGTAATACCAGTGTCACATGAGGATTATCTCAGAGGTCTGTTTGTATCTCTTATGGTTACGACCTAAATTATCTATATTTAGAGCACATCACAGATCTTAATACCTGTGACTTCGCAGTTTCTACTGTGAACTTCAAGGATTAGTCAATCATGAGTGCATGCAAGTAGCAATATAAGCTTCTTTATTGTGGTCTTTTAGACCTATGCAACATTTTTGCATGGTAAGATGCTCCCATTTTTTGACTGGTTATACATCAGAGGGAGAATAGACAAAACTGTTTGCCATGGTCTTAGTCTATGCATGCTCACTGGTTATCCTTGTTTTGTATTATTCTGGTAAGAATTTGCTATGTGTCCTGGTTTTGGCTGGGATAGGGTTAATTTTCTTCCTAGTAGCTGGTATAGTGCTGTGTTTTGGATTTAGTATGAGAACAATGTTGATAACACACTGGTGGTTTAGTTGTTGCCAAGCAGTGCTTACACTGAGTCAAGGACTTTGCAGCTTCTCACGCCCTGGCAGCGAGAAAGCTGGGGGTGCACAAGAAAGTGGGAGGGGGCACAGCCAGGACAGCTGACCCTAACTGACCAGAGGGATATTCCATACCATATGATGTCATGCTCAGCATATGAACTGTGGGGAGTTTTCTGGGGAGGGAGGGGCGGCTGCTGCTCAGGGACTGGCTGGGCATCGGTTGGCAGGTGGTGAGTGATTGTTTTTCACTTGCATCACTTGTTTTTCTTGGGATTCATTTCTCTCTCTTTTTGTTATTTTCCTTTTCATTATTATTATTAAATTATTAAACTATTCTTATCTCAACCCATGAGTTCTCTCACTTTTACCCTTCCGATTCTCTCCCCCATCCCGCTGGAGGTGGGTGAGTGACTGAACGGCTGCATGGTGCTCAGTTGCTGGCTGGGGTTAAACCACAACAATATGTTAGCAATTTTGTATTTTTAAAAAAAAGACTTACCTTTTCCTCCTTGGAAGAGGTATTATTCAGGATTTCTGTCTCACCAACTTCCCCCTCAGTGTTCTTTGTACTTGAAGTTATATATGTGATTTCTTAATTACCCTTTGTGATGCTTGGTCTTTTTTTTTTTTTTTTTTTTTGGTCCAGGACTAATGTCAAATGAAAGGTAATTTATGATTATTGCATTGAAATAATGCCTTTGCAATTGATATGTTTTAGCATATTAGTTGCAAAGGTTACTAATGGAAATAGTAAAATTGAATGGAGGACAGTAACCCTGCTAAATTGGAATTGATTATATAGTCATGTTCTTACATAGCTAATTGAAAATCAGGTGCCTCATACTAAATGCAAGATTGTTACTGGCAAATTAATGCAATGAAAAAAGAGACTTTTTTGTTTTGAGCACTTGTATTTGATTATCACATCTTTATAAAACACATTTTTATTTTAAAATTATTTAAATAGATATGATTTCAAAGCAGTTGGTTTATCACACTTCGAAAACAGTCAATTAGTTACCTGTGTTCTCCTGCCATGATAGTACCTTAGAGGATACTTTACTATTTTTATCCTATATTGTATTGTGATGAATTGTACTTCAAGTTGTCCAGTTGACCTTTCTGACAGATATAGAAGTTGTCAGCCAGGATATGTCAGAGGTAAAATTGAGCATCTGATTCCTTACAGGTTTGGGCGAAACTACTTAAAAAAATATTTTTTTTTTCCCCACAAAAGACTGAGAGGATTATTTTCTTTGAAATAGAATAACTCGGGAAAGTGATTGTTATTATTTATTCTTATTGTCATGTAACTTAAGTAAAACTATTCTTACATTTTTCTAGAAGTCATTTGCTAATAATTTGATTAAAACCCATGACTCCCTAATTCAAATTAATTTTTAAGCATCGGTTGAGGCAAGAAGTCTGTAAGTTTGGATCAGCACAGCTTAGTTGCATATTGGAACAAGTAAATGAAATAAAAATTCACAGCACAATTTCACTTTTTACGTTAGAAGTAGAAAATTGTAAATAGAAAATTGGACAAAAGGCAGGGGCGGAGGGTCTGTCATTCATGAACTGCTTACAAAATTGGGAAGTGTTGAAATGCTTTTCCTTAGCTAGTTTTCAGCCATAGCCTTTCCCATGCCATAGCCAAGGTTGGAGAGCAGCATCTCTGCTGACAGTCCCAGCGGAAATATCTCATTAGTCTTAACCCTAAACGGTCTTGTTGATCAAGATCCTGTACAGTGTTTCCTTAAATAATTAAATAATGCACATGCTATCTGAGCAATTTTGTATTTTAGCTGAGTTGTACAAGAGGGTGACAAGTGTACAAGAGGGGGACACCAAGGGGGTTGGTGTCCTGTGTGGGGCAGCCTCCGGCAGCCGCTGCCCCAGGGCAGCGTTTGCAGAGCGGCACCAGCCGACTGCGGGGCAACCCTGTCCCTTCAGGCAGGAGCTGGCCCTGCAGTAAGGATCTGGGCTTCCTCCTTTGTCACCTTGCCGTTTCACAATTAATGAACTCCATGAAGTTATAATCAGCATTTTGGTCAAGACAAATACAGCATTTCCTCAGTTGTTTTTACAGTTCATACTTGTTATTTGTTGTCATGGTTTTCTGTGCTGTTTAGTCTTCCTTGGACATGCATGCAGAAGATGGCCATGCTTTGATATACTTTAATAAGAAGGGTTTTGTCAGGTATTACCTTGCCGAAATGGCAGTGTAAAACCAAGACTGACCCTGCTCATTTTCACGTGTCAGGGAATCACATTAACTTTTGTTCCCCTGCAAAGGTAGCAAGCAGGGTTCAGTAAGGTTTAACGTTGGCGGGATGTTCTAAGGCTGCAACCATGAATTTTTTCTCAAACACTGCTATTAGTTTCCATTGTCCCTGAATGCAGGGAGCCAGGAAGGAGCAGGGATATGATACTGAATGGGAGGAGGCAGTCAGTGGAAGCACTGCAGCGGTCTGAGGTTCCTGAGGAACAGGACTGCCAGAGGCAAAGAGAGCGGCCGGGTTCGAAAGGCAGAAGCTGGACTGGGCAGTGGAGGGCGATCGTGTCCTGTCCCCGCAGAGCCTGGCAGCCAGGGGAGCAGTGGTGGGTTTGGCTGCTGCTTTGCCCTAGGCTGCAGGAACGGGGTCAGGACAGTGAAATCCAGGAGTCTGTTGGGAACTTCTCTAAGCTGCAAAAAGGTCTGTGAAGACCAAGAGAATGCACGTAGTTGAAGTTGGAGAAGTCCTGGTGGAAAGAGGGAAGATGTGCTGTGTGAAAGGCTGCAGTGTTATTTCGAGGACGGGAACTGGTGAAGTGCATAGGACTGGCAGATAGTCGCTGAACTGGCATATCTTCATTTATGTCTTCTGTCTGGTAGCAGCTACCCTGTACATAAGTTGCCTGTAAAGGTGAACAGAAAAATCATACATCTTCTGTAATATATGTTAAAAAAAAAAGTAAAAGAAAAAAAGAAGAAAAAAAAAAGAGAAAAGGTAGATTAGACACAGTGTTCTTACTGTAATGACAAGATATTGTCATATTATCTGTTCAGAGGATACCCTTTACCCTGCACCTCAAAGACTCCAATTACTTGTGAATGTTCTCATTTTCCTCTGTATGCCAATGAAAGGGTAGTGATCTCTAAGCCTTGGAAGATTTTAGTCCTTTCCTTCATGTGCATTGCCCACTTTCAGAAATGCCAAGCCTGGCTTAACATGGGAGTTTACTGGCCTTTTGGCCGCCTTCTATTCTTGGCACTGGGTATAAGTGTTATTGTAATGAACTGAATTGTTTTTTTCTTTAAAGTCAGACATTTTAGCTTGGATTTCATTCACCCAGTGGTGTATGTGTAAGATGAAGAAGGAAAAAAAAAGTCAAAAACTTATGCCAGTGTCGTCTAATAGAAGAGCTCCTTTGTAATTTGAACAAAAGAGAACAGGAAAGGTAAAATGTCCAGAATACTTGAAACAGCTCATGAAATGCTGATGGGAGAGAAACGACAAGGCCAGGGGGTCTAGTGGTTTGTGAGGTTATGGGACGTGAAAGCCAGTCAGCTACCATTACCCTTTGGTTGACCACTTTGATATGGTGAACAGAAAGGTTAAAGGTTTCATATTGTTTGCTCCTTCCCTCTTCCTTCTGGGAACAGTTGTGTCCTTTTACTTGGCTTGATCAGCAGTAATCTCCTGACCTCATGAGGCATTTTCCCAGGAATTACAGTTCCCTCCCTCTGTTCCCTCCCCTCCTGCATCCCATGGGATGGTGCTTCTCTCAGCAGTCTGAACTAAATACCCCCTCTGAGAAAAAGGATGTGTCTTCCAAGGTCTTTTCAGTGGGGTGGTAGGATTTTCTCTTTCCAGAGAGGAAGCAATATTTATGATGGAGGATCTGCCGGGTGCTTGTGTCTTCTATGCTTTTAAAGGCTCTAAGCTTGTCCTAAGCCCCTCAAAGGTTACTGGGTCAGCTACAGCTTCTGCTTCCCAAGGAACTCGTTGGTTGATTTCAGTGCTGATGGTTCAAATCTGGTGTAACGTACTAAGCTGGTGAAAGGCAGCATGCTCTTCACTGCTTGCTTGTAACACAGGGCAGAAAAACACTCGCACAGGTTGCTTGAAAGAACACAGCTTTTTCACAGAATGTCTTGATGTTACCTTTTGTTGAGTTTAATACTTAATTTGCTATTTAGGATAATAAATGTAGTTTGTAGACCCCTGGATCCTTTTTCATACTGAATTTCTCCTTGTTGAGGCTGTCACGTTACTGTACTACCATCAAAATAAAGGAGTTCTGCAGTACTACAATTAAACACTCTTTTTCTGTGACTTTTGCAAAATGCAGTTGACATTCATGCCTTAGTTGCACTATTTACACTTTTAGTTTTTTTTTTCCTTTTCCTCCTCACCTATTGTCACAAAACTTAAGAGAACTCACTATGTTTAGACTTCTATTCCCTCTATCAAATTTGTGTAAAAGACTGGAAACTTGCTGGGTGAAGAGGTCATGGTGCGTGGGATGGCTGTACAGGCAAGCCCCAGTGCAGAGTCATACAGAGCCTCCGAGTATGATGTCGTGAGCCACGTTCCCCTGGGCACCCAGTGTAAAAGTCTCAGAAACACTTTTCCTTTGATCTGCTGCCTTCCCATAATTGCAGTGCTTCTGAATGTCAGAAGCAAAGAAAAATAGTCTTAATACAAAGACCAATACAAAACCAATATCCTCTTGTTTCTTCTGAATTCAGAAATGGCTAATTTGATCCTGTGTAGGGAAAAAAAAGAAGAAAAAGTGTGAGTAAATAATACTGGTGCTGGTAAATCAGACAGGATTGGGCTTTGGGAGATTTATGAGAACATTGAGTTACATGGCCAGAACACATTATACCGAGCTGTAATGTGAAAAAGGGGGAATAAAATTGTTACTTCCAGCTTAAACTCTTTATACCTTTTGCCTTTGACTTGTTACATAAAATGAGAATAAATAAAAGGAATCAATTTACAATTGTAACCGATGAGAAAAGTTACGTGGTGTTTGTTTTGTACCTCCAACTGCGAAAGTGCAAACAAGTGCCAAAGATAGGGTTTATACTGGAAATTTATTTTTTTTATTAGTTTGATATCACAAGAAGCCCCAGATCGACACATGGGGTGGCAGACTTGCCCAGCAGCTGCTTCTGGCCCTGGGAGCGTAGCCAGGCCAGTCCTGCCACCGAGGGCTGCACTGGCCAGGATGCAGTTGTGTCATGCCCTGCGGTCAGGGAGGACGAGGGGCATGGCAAAAATGTCTGTCTGAGGCCAGGCCACTGTCCATCAGAATGCCTCAGCTACTTTGGTAGCGGTGTTTCATTGTGACACTGAGTTGTTTGAGATCCCGGTCACTTAACAGATTTTTCTTCCTCTCTGTGACCCTTGGGTCTAACACATGCACATTTTAGCAGGACGGTCTGCCAAGTTACATAAAGCAGGCAGATAGCGAACAGTTTTGCACTTTGGATATGCGTATGACCTTCCTTTAGTGCTTGGCACAACAGTTGAAGGTGATGGGAGGGAAGTACAGAGGGAAAAGGAGGAGGGCGAATGAATTTTAAAATATATTTTGAGGAACAGGTTCTGTCCTTACTTTACTGGCTGCTGTGCTTTTCTCACTTGAGAAGACCTCTGTAGTAATTACCTCAGAGGTAAAGCTAAAGGCCAGATCTAGTGCTACTTCTGCTAATTTTCTCCATGAGCAGTGCTGTGGCGCAGGGTGGTACTAGCTCATGTGCTGGGATTGCTTCCAGAGCTCGGTCACCTGCTGCTCAAAGACAACTGACAGAACAGCGTCCCATAAATTTCACTCCTAACACACTCCTTCACAGCTCAAGCTGTCTCTCTGCTTCTCTCTTCTTTATATTTCTCTTTATTTATTTTTTGTCTGTGACAGTTTTATCGGTCCTCAGGGTGTTTTAAGTGTCATATTTCTGGTGGGTATAAAAAGCTTTGGATCAGCAAGTTCTAACACTTCCCTGGCAGGCCCATGGAGACCAAGGCATGGTTACCTGACCCTCCTGTATTAGCTTCCCTGCAGCCGATAATCCTGAAACAAAATGCCCTCCAGAGTCCCACCTTGTTCACATCTCTTGGCCTTTGCCCTGCCTGTTCCTTGGGAGTCTGGGTGTTGAAAGCACTGCACTGTCGGGTGGCTTCAGGATTGGGACCAGCCTGGGAACAGCAGATACCTGATGCTTTTCTCTCTGTGCCTTAGATTTTGTGGGTTGAATCTGGGGCAGGGCTGAATGCTAACGTTAACTTCTTGGTAATATCCATTGGGTTCAGCAATCCAGGATGTTTGGCTATTTTTCTGGCTCCTCTGAGCTTCCACCTCCTGACATACTTCCCACTTTGTTCCTGTCTTTTTGTGACCTTTCTGCTCACGGATACACCTGCTGCCATCGTGGTCGGCTTCATCTGTTTCTCTTCCCTACAAACACAGGCAGCCCCCTGTGTGTGAGGGATCAAGAAGGGCTTTATGGGCCACTTTTCCATACCTACTGTGTCTCAGTTGCTACCTGACCTGACCTACTACAGAGTGACATTTTCTCTCTACGGGTTGCTCCCTGTGTGTCCCTGGAGGGGACTGTCTCTTCAGCATAAACCTAACCCTTTTCCTCACGGGGTTGGGGATCTTGGCCTGTGCTTTCCACCAAGGCATGTACCCTCCCACAGCCATCAGCCGGTGTGGCAGCCTGCCACAAGAGGCAGAGTGCTGCCCTTTACCTACAACCAACCTCAGCGCTGAAGGTTAGCGTGCTACTTCTCCCACCGCAAAAGATGCCCAAGTGCTTCTACATTTTTTTCCCTTCCTTTCTTTGCTGTTTTCCCAGATGTTCCCATAAACTGTAACTAGTTCTCCAGGTTACCTCCTTACAGTTTTATTTGCCCAAAACGTAGTCAGTAGTACTCTGGCAGAACTACTTTCTGGTGTAAACTCTACTGGTGTGAACTATGTTCTCTGGAGATATGTTTAAATACATCTAGAGCTTTTTGTTTGACTGTTGAGGCAGCACATCACTGTTTCTCTCTACTCAGTTTCATACATACATATTAAAGAGAGATGTTAAAGAACCTTTCATATATTGATACTAAATACTTGTTTATATCTGGGAAACAGCTTGTTGCCCTTGGGGTATCCAGAACCCTTGCATGGGATCCCCTCTTTTCTACATCTTCTCTCCAAGCTGCCATACCACCTAGAAGTTAAGTCTCTCTGTCAGTGGCCTATTTTTCATTTGGATCATTCTTCTAGTTTAGAAAGAGAGTTTTGAAGTCTTCCTACTTTCTTTCACAGTTCTTTTAGTTTCTCCCAATTCAGTATAATTTGTAAATTTAAGAAGCACATTCTGTATCCCATCATCCAAACAGTTAACGGCAATACTGAATAGTAATGGACAAGGGATAAAATCTGTGAAAAATCTATTAATCCGTCTTTCGTATTTGCTAGCAACCTACCATTAACTTTTCCAGTCCATCATGCTGTCCCCTTATTTCAGCGCTATTTTTAAAGCTTGCTTGTGAGGCTATTAGAGGAGCAACATTCGGAGCATCAGTCAGTCCAGCAGAGACATGGTTCTCTGCTGTCTGTATTCTCCTATAGAAAGAAGTTAGGGCTGTGAGACATAATTTGTTGTAGAGGTTTTCCTTGTTATTTTCTGCTTTCTCTGCATAAGCTTTTTATTTTGATTATGGTTTTCTAGTAACTGAAGTTAGCTTGACTGTTTTTCCATTTGTCGTAGTCCTTTTCCCCCAGTTACTATGGTTCAAAGATCTCCAGAGCAAAATAAGCTATAGCTGGAGTTTTATTAAACCTCTGTCTCACCTGTGCTTTTCTTTCTCTACACTTAATTTTTGCTCTTTCATCATCAGCGGTTTTGTTTTGGGGTTTTTGTTTTTTGTTTGGTTCATTTTTTGGGTTCCCCCCCCTTTAAATATGTAGTAATAGTGAACTAGTTAAAATTCAAAGACTGAACCAAATATACATCATATTTCTGCTTTGTCAGGAACATAGAGTTTTAGATTTCTTTTCCTTGGGTGAGAGAACTCTTTTCTTGATCTGCATTTTACTATTAATATACATTAAAAGCAGGAAGAAAAAATATTTTTAATATTGCTACCTAATTGTATATAGTTGTACTGATTTTTTTCCCCTGTTTGCTCGTTCTATTGTATTCATGTTAATTTCTCCTTTAGTATTCTTTCCTAAGTTTCAGGTACTTTCTATCTTTTTTCATATAGGTTAGTTTGTGCTTGTGCCCTTAATATTATTTCACTGAGGACCTGTCACTTTCCTGAACTATTTTTTTCCTTGAGAACTGCTTCCCGTGGGAAGCAGTTATGCTTGAGAATACACTGAAAATCTATTAGAATCTGCTTTCCCGGAGACCATTGCATTCGTTCTCCTGTTATCACTCTTTCCTCACCGCTGGTGAGATTTTCCATTTCATGAGCACTTGCTTCTTTCCACTTTCATGTTCTTAAACAGTTTCTACCAATTGGTTAGAAATAAAACTAGAAGAGCCTCTTTTTACTTTGTTTTCCCTCCTTGTGGTTTCCAGCACGTTCAAAGGTGTTGCTCTTGTCCTGCTTGGCTCCATTCTCAGTAAATGTCTACATAGTTTAAATATGCCATTAAGGCAATGACCTATCTTTATGTGATTGGTAAGTATTCAGATAAAACCCTTATCACCTCCTTCTTCAGGCATGATCGCTTGTAACATCTCTCTTCCATTTCACTTCCTTGGCTTTTTTTATTTATTATTTTTCTTCATTTTACCCTTAAGTTGGAGACTTTTGAGGGGCTGCCTCACAGTGAATTCTGAACATTAGAGAATTTCTACATATTTGTTATGCTAGGCAACATCTTTCTTTTCCTTTCCAGAAAATGCTATCCCTTTCATGTAAATTCTGATTATGCAAATTATCATACAACTCTGTTTTGTTAATTAAGGTGTGATTTTTTTGTTATGCAGTGGACTTCCAGTTCCTTTCAGTTACCATATTGGTGAGACCACAAAATGACAACAAAAAATTTGTGTAAATTGTTTAGTGATATTTAAACAGATGAGTCTTCAGTTTTTAACAAATGAAAAGATGCTGATTAATTAGGTACACAATCTGTATTGTTTAATGTGAAACCAATCTTTATAAACGTATCATGATATCATGCACTGTATTAAATGTTATTTTACAATAAATATGAATATTTTAAAACTGACGCTAATGTGGTATTAAAGTAATATAAAAATTACAAGGCTGCATAAAGTTAATGTTGTGTTAATATTTATTCATTTTAAGTAGTTTTATTCCAATTGTGCAGAAAAGGATTCATTTTACATGAAAACCAGTAAAACATGCTTTTGTCTTCCAATTTCTGACTCAAAAAAATGAACAAAGCCATAAAAACAAGTGCTAGAAATCTTGCATTTGATACCAATCAACCAATTTAAAAAGTTATTCACACTAGCAGAGTATGTCTTTGGGATGAAATACAAATGTAGAACAAGATTAAAATGTATTATTTAAATTTTATTTTGTCTCTCCATTCTCCATATCTTGTAAACAGGTTTTGTTCACAAAAATAGAACATTTTAACAGCATTACAGGTTAATATTATACTTTTAAGCTTCACTCCAGTCTTTTAATTTCTTTAAGTAAATATGGAAATACAATATGGCTATTAATAAAATTCATTTAAATTAAAAGAATAAATACAGAGCAGAATTCTACCATCTGTTTTCCTGCATGCCCAGTATCATTTTATGCCCGTGAGTTATGCCATAACAGCCATTTACAATCTTCTGGTTGGCTACCAGCAATTCAGAGAGGATTGCAGATCTCCTTGGAGTATAGCCATGGATTTTATATAATTTTGATACTAGAGGAAAGATACAGAATTTTAAAATTGTTCTTTTAGAAGCTTTAAAGTATGGAGAGTTTTAGTTGGTTATTAGCAAACTGTTAACTGCTGTCCACTAATTCTTTGTATGGCCTGTAAATGGCATTGATGCACAGAGGGCATTGAGGCAGGCTCCTATGCATAAAGTTGTATCCATAGTTGATGACATACATCGACTCTTTATAGCAAAAGGTACTTTGAGGGAAAAATAAGAAAAAAATGGGGGAGAGAAAGAGAGGAAAAAAGGTAAGAGGAGACTGCCATTGGCCAGCTGGAGAAATAAGTGTTGAGGTCCCCTGATGAGCATCCTCCTCTGGGGTGTCCTCCCCTTGATGGCATGTGGCGATAGGAAAGAAACTAAATTTTGGGTTTCTCTAATATAAACTAAGCCCTACAAAGTAAAGGGCAAGACAATTTGGGGGTTGAAGGGGAGAAGGGCTGATTCCAGCTCCAGTGGCAGTCGCTTCCCAGGAGAACCTGTTGCAAGAACAGGTGAAGGCGTGTAAAGCCCTGTGTAATGTTCAGCGTGTAAATGACAGCTGCTTATGAATAAGATGCTAGTATGTGTAGTACCTGTTGTCTCTGGATAAAACAACTGTGTGTAGATAGGCAGCTGTATCATACAACAGTATTTTCTTGCTCAGGTTGATTACCAGGTAAGACTGAGCGTGGGCTGCTCCACTTGCTTTGGTTCAGCCTAAGGAACTACGTCCCTGCAATACCCGCAGAAAATTCAGTCCACTGAGCTGAATAAAGGAGAGTAAATTAAAAATGTCTAGAAACCCAAATTAGAATTCTTACCACTGCTTTGCATTTTGATGCCGTGTCTCTTTTTCATACAAAGAGAAAATAGTTACAATTCTGTGTCATTTTATTTCATGCTTTTGTAATAACTCTTGCTGCATCCAACCTGGAATTAAACCTTAGCAGTTCTACAGCTATAATAAGAGTAAGGTTTATTGCCAGCTAGTGTTTCATCTGCTGGCTAGATGACTAGCTGTGCACCAGCTGTATAATATATTCTGTAAGGATATCATCATCACAGCACTTCACTTTTGCATCTCATACACCCACCAGGAAACCTGTTTTATCTTGTGCTCTGAGCAAGGAATCCAAATGAGATGTTTTAAGGAAAAGTAAATAAGAATATTAGGAAATATTAAAAAGAAGTAATTCTGTTTCCAGCACATTATTGAGAGAGTGTTTTTGGACAGGAATGGGATGAGGACTCTCATGAACCTTTAGGCCCTGATAAAGAATGGCCCAAAGCCTGGCTTTTAGCCATTCTTATGTTGGCTTCTCCCCTGCATGATTCTCCCTGGTTCCTGGCTTATGCCAGAGAAGCCCTAGTGCTGCTTTAGCTTAATTCTAAATCTTTGGAGGATTTTTCTGGCAAAAAGGGATCTCCAGAACATATGGACAAGGCCATGACTGTTCCTGTAATGGGGCAGGAGAACTGCAGTGCAACAGCATCTCTGCTGGTGCTGAACCTCCCGGGAACTCTTCTGTGCAAAGAGAAGGGGAAGGGGTAAGCGCTCACTGGTCTCCCACGTGTGCACGGCCACAGTGATGGCCAGGCTGAGGACTCAATATGTGTGGTTTTGCCCAAAGGGCAAAAGGAGGATTACAGTAGATACAAGAGAATTGTAATAGATTAAGCTAGTGACATAGAATTTATTCTGCTTTTGTTTGTCACTTGGTCTAATATTTTATATGCTTCATAACAGCTTCAGTGAAGCTATTTAAAAAAAAAAAAAATTCAGATAAAACTACTTTTCTGATTAGCTTTGCTTTAAATAGGTCCAGTTCCCAAGTCTCACAGTTGTTCTTTTTTTCAGTAAATATTTGAAAAGAGCACAGCCAAAGTGTGCCTTAACTCTAGTGCTATTCCTCTTACAGAATATTAAACCATTTGCAGTCTGTTAATTCCGTGACTGAAGTTCCACGGAGATTTTTGGCAGTGGATGTAAAGATTTCAGTCATACTGATGGTGTGTGAAAAAGTCAGTGTGACACTAGAAATGTATTATTTAAGGGATCTCTTTGTTGTTTGTTTTTTTTAAATGTAGAAAATTGCACATACGCACACAAAATTAAGTTTAAAAAAACCCCAACAAACTAACTATACAATATCAGGTGCTCCAAAGCTAGAAAATGAAAGATGTAAAGTGGTTTGTGCTAGCTGAACTTTCCAGTGCAGATATATAATGCTATAGTCTTTACTGTATAGTCTGATTATATTTAACAAGTAGTTGATGATTTTTTTTTCCTTTCGTGTTCTCTTTCTTGTAGTGACCCAATGTTGTATTTACTGCATTTTAAGAAGAGAGAAGTATCCACTTCTGTAATGATTTCTTGTTTTTGTGAGGTCTTGTGCAGAAGCTATCTGAATGTTGTGTGAGCATTGATGTGTCCTTATACTGTTGCATCTGGGCCGCTAAGTAACAGATTGAGATCAAAAGCTTCCATTAATGTTGAGTGACAAATTTAAGAAACCTTCCACCCTTAGCACTGACTAGTGGGTAGGATTTGGTATGCCTGGATAACTTGGTTCTTGGAACTTTAGTTCCCTACTTGAGGGACAGAGAGAAGCAAAAGGTGATTTATGACATTTTAAAAGAGATAAATCATCCCTTAGAGACTGCTTGCCTTTCTCTGTTGAAGTGGGTGACCCTCACTCTTCGATGGCAAAAATTAATCCATCAGAGGATATAGGATACTATAGAGGGCTCCTTGTGTTTCATACATTCTTTATCTGTCGCAAGAGGAGATCCTTCCTGCATGCAAGTAACACATAGTACTGAGGTGGGGGAGAATATATGATGACGAAGTTAATGGTTGTACTGTAATGCTGTACACAGTGAGGGCTAAGTTAAAGATACCGCCACCGTTCCCTTAAGATAAAAGTACCTTCACTGTCACTTTTCCTAAGTCTGGGATGTTTAACTTTCAACTTTAATAAATGTTCTTGTAGCACAGCTTTAAATGTGTGTCCTAGGTGTTATTATTTCTGTAATCTGTAGCTAGGCTGTCAGGGAGATTTGCAGTAGGGATTCCATTTGAATTTATATCTGAGAAGTATCTCAGATAGTGCAAGAACCACCGAAACAACAGGTACTCGGTTGAAGAGTGGGTAACATAGGCTACGGCCATAAAATGTAATCACGTGAAAGGGGCAGGAGCATTGAGTCAGCTGCAGTGTTTACTATGTGCTGACATAACTTCTCGGGTTTTGTTCAGCATTTTAGTTAAGAGCTAATATAACATCTGACTTTCCAAACTGTAAAATATCATCCCTGGAACATATATTCATATAACTCCTGGAAAGAGAGCAGTCTAGCTACAAAATGTATGTTTTTAATAAAGGAAGAATTTTTCAGCCTAGTTTCTTGAAAAACACACACTTAACAAATTATGTAAAAGTGAAACAGTTTACCAGCATTAACCTTTGGCTCTAGCAGTCAGAGAGACTTTCTGATCCAATTGAAAAAATGAAGGGCAAAATTATTTAAATATTGGAACTAGCAATAAAACTTGCATGCATAATACTATATTAAGAAACATTTTCAATTATATAGCTTTTTTTTCAGGAGTTTTTGGTAATACTATCTACATTTTTAAATCAACCATTGCATTGTTGATTTATTTAGTGTTTACTTTAGCTTGCTGTGTCACAGATTTATGCTTTACCTGGGGAATTTTTGTTTGTGAATAGCCTAAAAATGTTACTGCAGATCATTTCTCTATGTGAACCCCAATTTAGCCAAAAAACCTAAGATCTCCTAAAATGCTGTCTCATAAGCTTAAAATGTCTCATAAGCATAAAATGTCCTGACTTGGGACATTAAAAAAAAAAAAAAGAACTTGAAATCCCAGCACGGTATTTTTATTGCAAACGACAGTTTTCATCTGCTGGCTTTTGCTGACAGAATAAGCATGTTTTCAGTAAGCACAAACAGTCTTCTTCAGCTGTGCCTGTTTCCAGTTGTTCCCGTTAACTCCGCAAGTGGGAGGTACCGAAGAGCCACCTTTCTGGCACACTTGCATGCAGACAACACACGGTCACCGATGAATTTTGGCATTATACTCTAATAAAAAAAGACCCCGCTCATATGAGAAGGCTCCATGTGCGTCACTAAAGCTATTTCAGTCTTTGCTGCCTCCTGAGCTGAATGTAAACCGACATCGGTGACTCTCTATTCAAATATGATTTCGTAAAAGGAAGTTGGAAGCATGACTTTCAAGCTGTGTGTGAAGATGAGCTAAAATAGTAACAAAAGTATCTCTAGAGAGTATGAGAGGATAAGAAAAAAAATTCTCTTAAGCCTACCTATTGTTAAGAAAAAATGGATCTGGCAGACTCTCTTTTGTACCAGCTGGATGTGTCACATTCTCCTTCTTTTCTTTAACAATGAGAGCAGGCCTTGCTGTAGCAGGGATAGCAAGGAACCGGAGGGATTCAGAGATTTCCTCAGTGAATTTCACCAATGGGCTTCGATCTTTGAAGGAAAAGCACGCTTAATCTTTGAGCTGAGTTTCTGTGCGGGGACCCTTACAGCCTGCTTAGAGAGTCCAGGAGGAAGGCTGATGACAGCGGTGGCTTGTGTAATGCACACGTCTTCTCGCATGGAGAAGGTTGCATGTTGGTGTCAGGCTCTGGAGAGCAGCGGGTGCAATGTTTCCTAGGCAAGAATTTGGTGAGCCAACTCTTTGTAAGGCAGCAGTGCAAGCACCAGTGATGGCTGGGCATAGTTCACGTTGCCTTAATTTTGGAAATAGATGGTAAAATGTACTCAGATCAAATTACTGACTCAGGCACTGAGAAATTATGAAGTTTGGCTCCAGAACTGTATGTTCTGGCTGACCACTTGTTTTCCAATTCCCCTGGGAGAGATCCATGTTATCAAAAGCCTTAAATAATTCAGAAGAGTTTGACTGTCTTTTTACCATTGTTGTGCTCGGGCTGCTGCTTATGAACTACAATTTTATTGTGTTTTGTTCTCCCACTGTACTTTTGTTTTTCAGCTCCTTCGCTTTGTTGGAAGTGCTGAGTACAGCACCTTGCACAGGCAGGCACTAATCCAAGACTCGAGCCTCAGGCACGAGATGGTTACGAGGGCACTGCTGTCTGCTGTAGGGAAGTAATGCAGCTGCTGTCTTAGCCTGGAATAATTGTATATGCCACACACACGCACGCAAAACCCGGAACCTAGTGGTTAAACCCCCCCTTTTTTTTAGACCACCTACAATTAAAACTGGAAATTGGATTTGTGATAACACTTTGTTTTCCTTGTACTGGAATATAAAATCCAGTATTATTTGTTGTTATAGATTCTTATGTCCCTCACTCATAGATGTATGAGTGAACCATAGCTCCTGTATGGTTTTTTACCATGAGGGTGGTCAAATACTGGAGCAGGATGTGGAGCAGGATGCACAGAGAGGTTGTGGTGTCTGTCCTTGGAGGCTCTCAGGACTCACCTCGACACAGCCCTGAGCAGCCTGATCTAACCAGACCTGCTTTGGACAAGGGTTGGACTACGTGACACCGAAGGCCCCCTCCAACATCAATTATTCTGTGGTCTTGTGTTGCTGCCAGCCTTGTTTGATATGTACACCCACACCAATAAAAGAAGGCCTAATCTTTGCTGGGAAGTCATATTATTGATTGCTACTTTTAGTGACAGCAGGTATACTCTAATTTTCTATTGGAACATCGGTGAATTGCCATTGCTTCCTTAGCAATGAGATTGCTGAGCCGATGCTATTTTTAGAGATTGGACAATTACTTATCTGTAATGAGGCTCCAGCAATTATCAACATTTAGGATGTAAATTTCCTGTGAATTCTTTGTGTACGCAGGTGGGTTTGATTTTTGTTTCTTGTGTAAGATGTATAAATGAGTGTACAAAATAAAAAATTTAAAATAGGAAAGTTCTCTTATTATTTTTGTTTGGGTTTTCCATTCTTGAGCTGCTTTTGTGACGGTATATATTTTATAATATTGTAAGCGTCTTTAAAATCATCATGAAAATCATGTAATTCTGTAAAACATCTAGGGTCTGAACTGTTTTTGCTTTTTATATTTGACTCTCAGTCAAGAGCAGGGCAAAATGAAGTGACATGTTTTAAGACAGCAGTTATCAAGCCATCACATATTGCTATTGATCTTTGCCCTGTTTACTCCCTACCAAGACTACTAATGAAAAGTTCAGGAGTAGTATCACCTTTCCTCAGCTAAAAAAAAAAAAAAAAAGTGCGATGTTTTAAATTTTCATGAGTGCAAACCCAGTAGCATTTCGAGAGAGACCCATTATATTCATTACCCAAGAGAAAAATAATTCCTTGCTTTCAGGATAAGGTTACAGGCATCTGTGAAAAGTGGGTATGGTGAAGGATGCGTAGCATTATGTACCAACAGTGAGGGAGGAGACTTGCTTTGAGACAAATTTTCCGAACTTTAACACAGATGCCAGCTTCGACAAGCACTTTGTCAAAATGATGACTGAAGTCATTTTCTGAGTCAGTTCTTTACTTAGCTGCCGTTGCCTTCATAAAAGATGCATTCTGATCAGCATTCTGGTTTCATTTAAACTGGTGTAAATGGTGTGTACCTCTGCTGTGGGAGTGATGTAACAGAGTGAGAAAAGAGATGGATAAGAGGCCCTAGATCCTCATCACCTACAGCTGAAGAAAGTAAAGGCAGCCTTTAGCCTTGCTTGTATTTCTGTAGCCCTAGAGTCATTGCTTCACATAGGACAGCCTAAGGTGTAAATGAAAATGGTTTGGAGAATCCTCCGATCTGTTTTTCCACGTTCTGGTAGTGGATGGGGAATAGAGATACCTCGATCATCAAGCAACATTCCCAAAATTAGTGGCCATGAGGGACATGACCTGTTCTGTGAGCAAATTCTGTGTCAGAAAATTTACCTCCTTGGCTGCGATCCCCAGAGGCTGCATCCACTGGGTTTATGGCACAGCATAAAAAATCTGAAATGAGTTATGAGAAAAAAAGGGTCCTGTCATGTTTTAAGTACATTACTAGAAAACAGATTGTATTATTTTGCTCTGTTATTAGGTGCAATATTTCTCAAATACAAATTGAGCCAAGCAGGTGCAAACTTGTTCAAACTGACAAATTGACTGAGACATATACAATGTGCAAATGCTCATGTATGCATTGAATACAAGTTAGTCATAAAACAAGAGAGAAGGAGTATAAGTAGCAGAGTATAATAGTACTTTAAATAGTATTGACTTAGTAATGAGGATTGGCATGAAGATGTGTAAAGTGAATATCTCTTATGAACCAAAAGGAAGAAGTGAGATCCAGATGGGAAAAGAGAAAATTAAGTAAGATGTTCCTAGTCCCACTTTAATTTATGTTTGTTACCAAAAGTCTACAGCCAAAGTCAGATGAATATGTTTTCGTTGATTTATGTTCTCAGTTAAAATCAGAAGCTGAAATTGGTTCATTGGGAACCCAACTCGAGAGTGTGTTCACTCCTGCCCTGGTGGTACAGATGGTGGTAGTGTTCATGGTCTGGTTATTGTTCTCCTTGGGAGGTTATTTGGTCTGCTGAATGTTGTATTTTTACAGGGGAGGGGGCAAAGGAAAACAAGGTGGAAATATTCATTCTGAAGATAAGTGAACTTTTTCAAGCTATGCTGTTTCTCTTGAGAGAGATGAAATATTAAACTGTTTAACATCTGGGAGCATCTGTCCTTGTAGCCCAGCCTGTGGATTAAAACTGCCATCATATTTTCATGGAGATTTAGAGAACAAACAGAAAGTGCTTAACTGTTTTGACCCAGTCCAATTTTAGAACTGTAGAATATGTAAGCAAATGCTAGATATATTTTTAAATATACATATGCATATGTTAAAAAAAAAAAAAAAGAGGTGTTTCTCTTTTTTTTAACATAAGGTCCTAATTATATAACAACTGGATTTTTTTAGTTCAAGACAATGTAGTTCAAGAAAGGAAAAAGTAGCTAATTTGACAGTTCTAGGAAACTTTCAAAATTATTTATTTATGTAAAAAGGCTAGCATTTATCTTTTATAAATTAATTAGTTTTAAATATTCAATTAGATGAATTATTGTAGTCTAATCCCATGGTAATTCAGTCTCCCTTTCTACCAGTATGACAAGTAACTAAAATGGGATGTACCATTTCTGTGAATATCTGTAGCTCAATGTTCTGCTTTGTTTTTCTAGTCAGAGCTTTCATATTAATTTTTTTATAGCAAAAAATGACAGAGGATTTTTTTTACCTGCTACTGTCTTTCATGTTTAGATAGTTCTGGAGTGGTTTCCATTTTTCTCTTTTTCTTGAGTAGTCAGGTGTTGCCCTCTAATAGGAAATTTTAGATCACTTCTAAGAAGTATGTCAAGGACATTAACTTGCTGAAGATGTCAGTTTGTTGCAATGCAGCAAAGATTTTAAAGTCTTTAGTCAGCCTAAAGTCTTTCATCCACTGATACTATTAGGAGTAAGTCACAATACTCTGTAGAGCATTTTTTATATTCACTAGAAGATAGAGCAAATGTTAGAATGGATAAGCAAGCATATTATCCCCCCATCAATGTTTAGCAATATGTTCCTTAATATTTCCATTCTTGTTCTGAGATACGTTTCTACAATGACAGTTTACTATGCTTTACAAAAAGATCATTCTTAATAACAACGACTGGTTTATTCCGTGCGCTACTGTTTAATGATTAAGTACTATTTAGGAGATTTGACAATTTAATGCTTATTTATATCTGTATTTTCAGTATTGAAATGAGTAATAGCATAGAAAGCATCAACTCTTGTTAGTCCGTAATTTTTAAATTCAGGAAAGTCATGAGGTTTTGTATGACTATTAAAACCTAGTAATTTATGTTATCTTTTATTTTTTAAGGAAGATACATGATATCACTGAATTCTATGTGACTACTTTTTTTCTTTGTAGCATGCCTTGTTCTGTAATAGTTAGCTATCTTTTATGTAGGGTGAGTGAGTGCTAGTGGCAACTGAGAGAATTGTAGAGGAGTTGAATAAGATACATATTTCAGCTGCTAGGAAGTGGACGTACCCGTGTTGCATCAACACTGCAAGGTTTTTAAATTGATGTGGAGGAGTCACCAAATCTTATTTTCTGGATGATCATTCTCGTAAATACTCATTTTCAGAAATGTAATCATGAATGCACGATCATATCTCGATGCCCTTCTAAACAGTTCATCTGTGTGGTGACAAGGTGAACTTGGTAAGGGACATGTGTACCTAGCATTTACAGACCTTTCTCTCATACTGTAGTCCAGAAATTTGTGTTAGGTTCCTAAACTCCTTTTGCAGTGCAATGGAAGAGTTCAGGATATGAGAAAGATGCCCAACACAATGAGTTAAGCCAGCTATTGGGTTTTGATTGTAATTTATATATATAAAAAAAATGAGGCTATTATTTTCTAACATAGGATGATAGCTAGTAAAAACATCTAGTAAACTCATCAAAACCAATTCCCTCGTTATACATATTTTTTTACATATTTTTCCTGTTAATGGATGAATTTTATCCACTTACCAGTGGCATCTGTGTATTTTTAAATATTATTTCTGATTTGAACTGTTTTCTGTTACACAGTGCGAATATAATCAAGTTGTTTACATAACGTATATCTATTGAGTAACATCTCCAGCATGTTCCAACAGCGACAGGATTTTCCTGGTTGAAAGGAAACAGACACTTCAAAAATTACCATCTATTTATTTTATTATTGTGTTTCACATAGTACTCTGATTTGCTAATTTATTTTTTTTCTAGAACAGGTGACCTGGAAAGAAAACCAATCAACTATTTGCAATATTCTAATTGTAACTAAACACCAAGACAGATATTGAACTCTTGGGATGTGTTATTTTAACAGTTGGGAGATGAGTATTAAAAATAGGCAGTGGATCGTAGCCGCAGTACTTATGACATTTTTACAAGAGGGCACCAAGAAAGAAATCAGTGATGCAAACATACGTAAAGGCAGAGGTAAAGAGAACCAGGCTAAAAACGAAACCTCGTTTGAGAAGGCACAGAATCACTAAGATGCTACTTTCAGACACTGTGATGGGGAGGAGGAGAATACATAGTGGAATAACTACAGCCAGGTTTTTCAACCTATATTCAGTTGTATTTAATTTTTTAGTCTGCCCTGGGCTTTTCCAGTATAAGTACCTATTTAAACGGCACCAGTTTCAGTTATTAGAGCCCTTTTACCCAACCTTTCTTAAGGTTTTTCCACTAATTCTGGAAGAAAGAACAGATGGGATAGTGCAAAGTCCTTTTTCCAATAATTGCATGGAGATGTCATTGTACAAATACATATTTAGATCCAGAATACAACATAAACATGAAGTCCATTCTGCAATCCTCTTCCAAAATTTATTCCTGTTGAAACTGCCTGTTTCACTTCTGGACACAGAGACTCTCTTGACCTCACTGTTATGAAAGAGCTCATTGTTTCTCCTTCTAAATTAAAAAACCATCCTAGAACGTGCACTTAGATGTAAATTGTTTGACTGTGGTAGTTCATTCAAACACAGGCCTATTTAAAGAGTTTTAAAATCTGCTTTATTGGAACCCTGTGGCTTTTACAGCACATTAGACCTAAATTAAGCAACAGGGAACCTTCTCTCCCTTTATTTCCAACTGTCCTCTCCAGGCCAGGTGGCATGATATTGTCTTTAGAATTATTTATATTTCTCCCTCATTATTTTATCATGTATTTTAACATGACAGATTTCTATCCTGTAGCACTATGCAAGTTGTCAGAGTAATCCTGGATGGAACAGGCAGGGATTTTTGGTAATCAGAAAAATACAGCACGATTTTTGGTTTCAGGTATCCAAGTTTGCTGTCATGAAGTAGGGGATGCATTTTCATATCCTCTTTTTTGAGAATAAATGGAAGCAATTCGTTACAGAGGAACTGATTTTTTTTTATTATTTTTTTTTTGCTTGTCATCTCAGCAAAATACCATATTTTTAGCCAAGCCTAAGTGATGATGGATACCAACTAATAAAGCTAAAACTGTTGTCTGATAGAAATTTTAGTATATTTTAAGATGAAAAGTGATGTCACTCCTTCCTCAATCAGTCTTGAGCACCTCTGAGACTCAGTTCACGTCTTTAAAAATATTTTGCCAGCTGTAATGTTTAGAGACGTCAGACTAGATCATAAGAGCAGTTATTGAGGTGGGCTAAAAGTTTAGCCTGGGGGAGGACAATGGTGCACCCCAGCGATACTGTGTGATATCCTCTGTTAGGAGAGCAAGCTCAAGGTGTGGTTTGGTGTAGAATAAACCCAAATAAAGGTTGTTCTCCTGTATTTGTGTTGTACCTGTGTGAAGAGGAAGCCATCTATAGATATAGCCTGGGCTGAGCTGGGTGGCAGCTTTTACTACCTGCTTAACCGTCCCTGTGCAGAAGGGTGTTCAGCACTGGTGGGGCTTGGACGGAGAAGCTGTGCAGGAGGCTGGAGGGCAGCTGTGGGGCCAGGGGAGCCACTGACTCTTCCTGCAACTGCTTCTTGAAAATAAAACTCCTAAAAATCCTGTAACTCACTGATACCAATTACCACTGTTGGTTGTAGTATGAATTATGGAAACAATCTGGCTGGTATTCGGTAACAACCTGAGGATCTGAGGGCACCTTACTGTGCTCTCAGAATGCCTCTGCAGGGAGACGTCTTGCTCATGGGTCACTGGCAGCCACTGGCACCATTCCTCCTAATTTGTGGTTTCCCTGAAGACTAGGGGAGGGGTGGCACGTGGCTCCTCCATAGCGGGAGGTGGCTCTGGGCAAGCGCTGCAGAAGAACTGCAAGCACACAGGGACATTCAGCTCAGCCAGAGAGGATGTCCTTAATTTTCACCTGCATCTGGGGTTAGGTAACTGCTTAGTGCCAGTGTTCAGATCCCAGTTTTGGATATGAATGCCTAGAAAGGTGCCTCATTACTCTTATAATTCTTACATTGCTGATGTGAGTGGGATTGCATAGGCGGTGGAGCCAAACTACAATAGGTTTGGTCATAACCGTGTTTGAATTTCATGACTTTTACTTTGAAATGGCATACTTAAATTCTCATTATTATTATACGAATTTATATTATATCATATCTCTTTGTTTATTAGTAAGGCATAGTAAATGATTGCAAATTCAACTTCAGGTATTAGTAACCTGAAATTTGATTCCCTTGTTCTCATTCCTTTCTGAATTCAACCGGGGCCTAGTAGCTGCAGGATAAAACACTCCATGCAAATTCCAGCACATCTTTTAATAATACTATAACACGAGTGTGAGGCCTGACCACCTCAGTACAGAACTGTGGTTAGAAATCTCTAATAAATCTTAGCCAAAGATCTGCTGTGCAATACCATCATAACTAAACATAGTATACAGACTGACAACTGTTTTACGATTTCTAATTAATGATTTGACTTGTCCCAAATGAATTCAGAGCATTAGTACCTAGAAAAAAATTCTTGTATTCTATCAAATGTGTTGATATGAAATAACTGAGGTAAGTAAACATGATACTTCATAACGTTTTATGTGGATGTTTTGAGTGTTCTTTGTAATTTTTATGATTTTAAAAAGGTAACTTGCAAAATCATCCTGTGTGTGTATGGTTGTACTTATGTACATGTTTGCAGGGGAAATCTTCATGGTGTTTATCTTTTGTTTTGCAGACAAAACCTGTTGCATTTGCAGTTCGGACAAATGTTGGGTACAGTGCAGCTCACGATGACGATGTTCCAGTCCCAGGCATGGCCATCTCATTTGAGGCTAAAGATTTTCTTCATGTTAAAGAAGTAAGTAAAACTAGAGGAGTAAGTGAATCTCTCTTCAAGGGTCTATTTGAGTAATTGTGCTACTATTTCTTCACGTTAAGATAACCCTTCCCTTGGTCAAAGCACTATACAACTGTTATATAAGTAAGGTAACGCTACATAAGGAATTGAATGTTCTTTGAAATACTGTTCTCATAAAGCAATGGCACAAATTCCTTACAATCAAATTAATAAAGCTTGGAAAGCAAGTGCTTTTCTTCTCTAGTAATTGTCGCTTACTTGGAGGTTTAAAAATCTCCCTCCACATATTCAATGATACAATATCTGTGGGTTTTACCACTCTAGCACTCTGAGGATTCATTGTGAGTCGGCAGTACAGTGTTGATTCTGTTTTATTTGTGACTTAATTTAAAAAAAAAAAAAAACAAATCCTCAGGTCTCCTTTTTTACACTGAAGTTTCTTCCCTGGCACAGACAATATATTGTTGTTAACAGTTACATACTGAAAAACTGACGTGATAATTTTCAAGATGCACATAGCAACTGCCAAAAAAGTGCTTTGCGTTTGCTGTGTTGGCTTTCTTTTCCTGTAGTTTGGCTTTGAAAATTTTAAAGTTTTACAGTCTTATTCTTTCTCTGCTCCTTGCAAGACAATCCAAAGAAATAGCTTGGTTACTTTCCCATACAAGACTTCCTAAGCAGCCTGCTGCTCCCTTCTGAATGATTCCCTCATTTTATGAGATTTCCCGGCTTCTGGTCATATTCTATTGTGTTTTGTCAAAAAAAAAAAAAAAAAAAAAAAAGTCCACCTGGAAAAGGAAATTTATAGCAGAAGAAAGAGAAAGTTAGCTTAAGGATGAGAGCAACTTAGCTGTACATTTGAAATGATACCTTTGCCCCATTTTAGATTATTGAAAGATCCCTCAGTAGTTATGATTGATGATGCACGGTGATTCTGCTAGTGCAGGTGCTTTGCAGAAGCAAGAAAGATTCCTAATACACAGATAGAAATACGGGTGAACAGAGACTAAGGAAACACAAGAAATGGACTTTTAGTGCCTTCATACTGATGAATGACAATCATAATTTTCCATATATATTAAACACACAAAAAAGGGAGAATTTGGATTCAAACTGTATATAGTGAAGAAAATGTTTTCTGTCTGATGATAGTTCAAAAGAATTGCTCTGCTCTGTCTTGTGACAAAAGCAAGGATGAGCAGGTACAGAAGCCAAAAGAAAACCATCAGTATTCTCAGGTGAGTCTGGAAGCACTGGAAAATACAGCTCAGTTTGGTTAGATTAAATGATTTTGTATAGTCATCTATTCCATCTGCATTTCAAATGAGCTGGTAATCTCAGACTTCATGTCAAATCTTCCCCTGTTTCCATATGAACCAGAAACACAGTGCTAGCAGATTTTCTTTTATAATTTATGCTTTTTTCCTCATAGACTCAGATGTAAATATGCATGGGAGTTAATGAGGAAGAAGAAGTTTCCTGAACTTTTCTGGATCTCCAGAAATGTCTTGAAAGGGTGCTTAGCTCAGCTGAGCTGTTATATTGTCTGTGGCTGCATGTAGCACTGAGGAATGGAAAAATAAAATGTTCTTGCAGCTTCAGATGTAACAGAACAGGCACTCTGCACTAATTGCCATTAAAAATACCTCATTTTCTCTCTCAGCAGTTCAGGAAAGTTGACTGCCTAGCAGTGCTAGGCCAGAGCTGGGTTGTGAAAGGGCCCTTGTGCCAAGGCCAGGTGAACCCCTGGGATGGAGAGATGGGAAGAGACCTCATGGAGCCAGCTTGGACTCACTGGTCCTGCGTTTGGCAGTGGCTGTTCATCTGGGTGGTCAAACCTTTTTGGGAGGGTACCCGGAGCAGTGGGGCTTCCCTGCACAGCTGTGTCCTCCTCCTCCATCTTCCATGGCTGTGCCTTGCTCGCTCACCAGGGCTCTGTAACCCACCAGATATTGCTCCTTCAGTAATTTTGGTGCTCCCTACAGTTAATGTTGGGAGAACTGAAATGTCCAAAATTTAATTATTTATGCAAATGAAAAGTAAAAATGTATTTGACTCTCAAATGCAGTGTTGCTTCTATATTTTTTTTTGTATTGCGGCTTACCAGTACCTGAAGGGGCCTACAGGAAAGATGGTGAGGGACTGTTTACAAGGACATGGAGTGATAGGACAAGGGGTAATGGGTTTAAACTAAAAGAAGGTCGATTTAGATTAGATGTTAGAAAGAAATTCTGTACTGTGAGGGTGGTGAGGCACTGGAACAGGTTGCCCAGAGAGGTTGTGGATGCCCCCTCCCCGACAGTGTTCAAGGCCAGGTTGGATGGGGCTTTGGGCAACGTGGTCTAGTGGAGGGTGTCCCTGCCCATGGCAGGGGGGTTGGAACTAGATGATCTTTAAGGTCCCTTCCAACCCAAACCATTCTATGGTTCTATGATTCTATTCCCAACTGGTTGCTAGAAATAAAGAATCTCCAATAACTTTTGCTTGCATAGTAATGCCGTATTGGATCAATGCTGTCTTCTTGTCTGTGAGTGTTCTCCATTTGTGCTGCTGAGAGGGCTCAAACAAGAAAAACCTCAGTTCCAAATGTACATGGGCAATGGTGAAAAGTATTGCAGTGATAGTATGAGGGAAATTTATTTTCATTATTAGTTTACATTCATTAAAACTCAGTACATAAAAAGATGAAGGATGCCTTCCTGCATGAAGAAATATGCACTGCATCATAGTCGCTCCTGAATCTTTTGGGGCTTTAATGCATGGCCATAATTCTGCTTTGCATTTAATTCATATTTGTGTTTTCCTTGGCGCTCCCAGCACAGGTGAATTACAGAGAATCACTCGCCCAGCCCAACACCTTGAGAGCTGGACACCTCACTACCAAGATTTCCATTACTGCTTTTTCAAATTAGAAAGTATGATGTGTGGTATTAGGTACTCATAAAATTGTCTTATCCTCCTTTTCATGTACTGACAGAGCATTTAGCTTTGAGACTTTGCAGAAGTGAATTCCACCTGCTTTAATTTTTATATGAAGAAAAAGTTCCTATTGATTTAACATTTCTATCAATTATAATAAACTTTATGTTGTTGTGTAGTAGTCTGTTTTACTGTAGGACAGCATAAAAAAAGTAGTGGCTGTTCAGATTTTAATTTAGTGCTGTTTTTTAAGTTTCTACCTCTGTTTTACCAATTTAATGGTACTACTTCTGCAGACTTCATGTATACCATAGAGCAGTTCCATATAATGGCAACCTCCATTGGCTCAATTGCTCTAGTCTTCCTCCACCTATATTATTGTACAACATAACATACTTTAAATGCACATACATACCTTTAGTTAGCATTTTGCAATGTGAGGTTATGATTTTAATAGTATGTTTCAGTCTAATACAGCTTTGAGAAGCTGCTATTCCAGATTAGCTCCCTATTAAATGTTGGTATTCTTACTCTTAAAGGCATCCCATTGGATGAATGTTATAGATCCCCTTGTATTTTATGAGGTTAAAAGTGCATTTATTTCAATCTTTATTTTTTTGTTAGCTCAATATCTCAGTGTTGGTTTCAAGCATCACAACATTTCTATGGTAGCCAAAATGAAAGATAATACTGCAATTTAGGTTGCATATCATTGATTCACTAACATTGTATTCTCAGTGAAATTAATTCCTTTTTATGGGAGCCCACACATTATACATGTTTTACTCTTAACTGTACACTTATTAACTACTTATTAAATAATTAAACCTGCTCTATAATATCTACATTCATAGCTTCATATTCAAGAAGGCAACTTCTTTTCCCATGCAGAAGTTCTTTTACAGTTTCACAAATAATCCCAATTATCCAAAATTCATATTTGACAGTAGTAATTCCCCTGGAACTCCTAGAATATTGCATGTGGGGCCATACATAACAGTGACCAATGCTCATCCAAAAATGGTGGATAAATAATAAAGGAAAAAGCAAATAGTTCTGCTTTACAGACCTCTGCAAAACAAACAAAACCCCCTATGTGTGTATGAATAAATATTAAATTAGAGTAGTCATAATCTCATATTTCATATAGCTGAAATTCAGTTAATTAATTAGATTATCTTGTGCATTTGTAGAATTGTAAGGTTTTTTAGTTATCCAAAAATATCTATTCCTTGTGGATCTATCACTGTACGTTTAAGACGCAGACCACATGGGCTGTATGCAGTACAGCATATATAAGCAGCAGAGTGTAGTCGTATTTCAGAGGGTTTTAGTAGGTTCAGAGAAGCGGGGGAGTTTGAGAAGTAGTATTTTTTTATTTTATATTCAGAGAAATGAATATAATGGAATAAGAAAAATAGATTATTACAGAGCTGTAAAAAGCACTGCAGTGGGTAGGAGCAGATAAGAAGAAATCTCTGGTGTCCACCAAGGAGAAACATCAAGGGAGAACAAAAGCAGCTCTCATGTATGAGGAGAAAAGACTGAGAAGCAGAAAAAAATAAAGATGGTGAAATGGGTGGAAATAACAGACAAGGAGAGTCATGAAGTCTATGAAGGAGGTTTCTGCTTAAGTACTGTAGCATTTTAATAATTTGCAAGGTATAATTATTTTAATGTATTTCTGAATATTACCACAATTCTTCATTGCCATAATAACATAGTACAGTGATTAACTGCAGGGAAGAGTTACATAAAATGGCTTAGCTGCAAATTAAAAATAATAACAAAATGATCCCAAATACGGTAATTTCTTAGTACATGACCTGGGGTTTTTTTTGGTTTTTTTTCTTAATCTGTAGAAATTTAATAATGACTGGTGGATAGGACGGTTGGTAAAAGAAGGCTGTGAAATAGGATTCATACCAAGCCCAGTCAAACTAGAAAACATGAGGCTGCAGCATGAACAAAAGGCCAAACAAGGAAAATTCTACTCCAGGTAATAACAATAAATCATTAAAAACAGTAGCATTGACTGTGACACAACTTGAAAGTTAATGCTGTATATGCTATAGTTCTGTTTAATTACTGTAATTGGCAGCTGCTAATATTTTGCATCAATGAAGGAAGTAATATTTATGTATATTATTAGTGTCATTTCCATTTGAGAAAGAAAGTAGATATTTAGACTGGTGGTCTGTGGTGGCCTCCGATGGGTATTATTCCATTTTATTTTCATAAAATATTTGCAAATATACATTGCAGTTAGTGGATTTACTATATGCAAGCACAATTTTTGATTTAAAAAAAATCAATCATCTCCCTAAATTCTTTAGCATTTGTTACTTGTTTTCATGATCTTGCAATTTCTGAACACTTTTAAAGCTGATATGAGAAATTACAGCAAATGTTAAGATGAATTTATTTGTAATCTGAAGCCAGTGCCTGTTGGGTGACTCTTAGGGAAAAAAGTGCTTTGGTCTGTCAAATTCATTGCCTACAAATACAGCTTTTAAGAATACTGCACTTTAATGATGGAAGTTTCATGTCAAGTCATTTGTTGTCTCTGACTATAGCCATCATTACATAAAAAAAACCCATTCAGTATCTAAATATATTGAACAATACTGCAACATGGTAATAATGTCATCTTTACCGTAGAATTCTTAATAAAGTAGTTTTCCAGTAAATATTAACACATGTGGATGTAAACACCATTTGCTTCCGTTTGGGTATGCAGGAAACAAATATTTCCAGTATGTCTGAGTGGGATGGACCTGGAATTGAGAAAACAGCTGGGAAACATTTGGGAAGCCGGGAAGGTTTTCCTACTTCGTTAGGAAGGGCAGCAGTGTTTGAAGAGCGTGTCCACGCTAGGAGGAGACCAGGGTGCTGCAGTGCTCAGCTGCATTCGCCAGCTGTGAAATGCCTTTCCTATGAGTGTGCTGTCCTCAGCAGGGGGATGTCGGGCTCCTTTGTCCTCTCGTGACGCTTCTGATATACAGCCAGATCCGACCCAGCGATTAGGTCCCTTTCCAAATTGTAAAGGCTTCCATTCTCCAGAACTTCTCACTGGAGATAACACTGTCCTACGCCACAAATGCATTTACTTAGTGTTTATTAATATTTTAAGATGGAGAAAGTGGAAACTAGTACTATCACATGAATTATTTGAAGAGCATAATAGTCTTTCTTACATTCTTTTCAGTACTTTTCTCATTATGGTAACTGAAATAAAATAACTAAAAATATTGTTTCATTTTTCACAACTTGGATAGGTTTTCACAGAGCAGAATTTGACAAAACCCTAGACTGCTTTATCTTCGTTGGAAAGACTTTTTTTTCCCAAGTGATACCTTGTATTGAGACAACAAAAGAATTTATACTTTAATTAAATTGAAAAGATTACACGCAAACACACTATCATTTTCATTAGGGAGCTATCAATAACTCTTCTGTTAAAGGAAACAGATATGCTCACTGGCTTAAGAATTAGTCTTAGTAATGAGTAGTAATATTAATAATTATAATTCAGTAGCCATATTAATAATTGGATTGCATTAAGATCATGAGGTAGTGAGAGCATATGCAGCAGAATGAAGTTGCATGGCAAAACAAGGAGCATGATTGATGCTTGCAGTTTCCCAGTCTTCAAAATGTACACACATTTTGTATAAGATGTATATTTTATACCACTGCCAGAAATAGTTTGTCTCTCAGCTAGCAGCTCATTTAGAAGGCAGGTAATAAATAAACTAGAATAAATACTGAGAAAGCTATGAAACTTCCAACTAATTTGTTGCTCTACTCCAGTAAATCAGGAGGAAACTCTTCATCCAGTTTGGGTGACATCGTTCCTAGTTCCAGAAAATCGACGCCTCCATCATCTGGTGAGTAGGTCATGAACCCTTCAGTTTACAGGCTCATGCACCTAATCCGTTAATATTTATATACATTTAGTCCTATTTTTCTTATTCCCTGTACTTCATAGGTGTAAGGTTGGGTGGTTGCGTTGCCCTCTAAGGCTGGTTTGGATAGGTTTGAAGTAATGGGGTCGATGCCGGCAAGATCAGGCAATGTTAACAATCCACAAAATTCCCCCTTTGCTTTTAGCATGTGTCGTGGTTTTGCCCCAGCCGGCAGCTGAGCACCACGCAGCCACTCACTCACTCCCCCCTATCGGGATGGGGGAGAGAATTGGAAAAGTAAAAGTGAGAAAACGCGTGGGTTGAGATAAAGAAAATTTAATAGGTAATGCAAAAGCCACGCACACAAGCAAAGCAAAGCAAGGAATTCATTCACTGCTTCACATGGGCAGGCAGGTGTTCAGCCATCTCCAGGAAAGCAGGGCTCCATCACATGTAACGGCGACTTGGGAAGACAAACACCATCACTCTGAATGCCACCGCCCCCTCCCCACCACTCTTCCTCTTCCCCAAGCTCCTTGTAAACTGAGCATGACATCATATGTTATGGACTATCCCTGTGGTCAGCTGGGGTCAGCTGTCCCAGCTGTGTTCCCTCCCAACTCCTTGTGCACCCCCAGGCCACTCACTGGTGGGGTGGTGTGAGAAGCAGCAAAAACCTTGGCTCTGTGTAAGCACTGCTCAGCAACAACAGGTCTATATAACAAAAACATCGCTATAGTATGAGCCCTGCTTCCAGCACAAATCCAAAACATAGCCCCATGCTAGCTACTGTGAAGAAAATTTACCCTCTCGGCTGAAACCAGGACACCATGGTGTTTTGTAGCAAAGACACAATAAAATGATGAGGCTGCATTGCAGTAGGATAGTAAGAAATTTGGTCTGGTCTGAGCACTCCTGCTGAACAAGAAATGCCTTCTGGTACAGGAGAAAAAGCAGCAAGAAAAATCAAAATTCCCAAGAGGTTTCTGCAGTAACATCAAGAACAGCATTATTTTATTGTAACAGGAACTTTTAGTTTCACAATTCTGATAATGAGGATGCGCTTCATGTAATTCTAGCATATTGGATATTTTTTGCCTTTTGTGACTTTTTTTCACAAATACTGTTTTGTATTTAGAGCATCAGCAGACAGATTTAACTTTAGTTAGGTTGCATTCAAGAAGTATGAACCAAATACATGGCGAGTTGGTGGAGGAAACTGGCATTAGCTCCTTGAAAAAAAGCACAGTGGGGGAATAAAAACCCCAAATCTACTAAATTCAACTGCTGTGTTTCTGGATGTTTCATCTTCTCATGAGAGAGAAAATAGACACTTTGAATACCCCAAATCAGAATATAGTAATGAATGTTGCTAGTGCCTTGTCTACCGAGGCAAAGACATGTATTTTCCAATCATATCAGTTTATATGGAGCCTGGTCTACAGAGCAGGCATCTTAAAATGATCCCGAGGATTTTAAATTATTTGCATGGACATTAAGAGCGAGACAGAGGAATTCAATCAAGTTATGGCAGTAGCTTCATTGGATTAAATTAAATGAAAAATATATCTGTCTGTCTTGTGAAACCATGAATTTGTAACAACCAGCTTTATTACAAATGCAGTTTGTTTATCAAAATTCCACTTAAATTTCTTACCTCTATTTTTTTTTTGAAAATGTGTTTTTAGTTTACTAATATGTGTCCATCACAAGTCTGTAGAACTCACCTTAATCTTTTATTTTTCAATGGATTTTAACTGTCATATTTAATGTAAGGCCTGCTTTTTCAACAGCTGCATTTTTGTAGTAGAAAGTGTTCATGGACCAATGTTGGAATTTTATAGTTAGAGCATCTGAAATGCTATAATATTTTTTGTATCCTAAAAACACTTGTACGGAAGAACATAGGAAATTTTCAGAATGTTGCACAGAATTTAGAGGTAAGAGAATGAACAGCATGCTTTGGTTACCAACTGACCGACTGCTAGCGATGCTGTAATTTTCATTGCATTGAGTCATTTCTTCAGACAGTAGTTTTCAGAAACCTGTTTTTTCTAGAGAAAGAAGAAAATCTGGTTAAATTTATTTAGTTACATTGAAGATTTGGAGAATATTTATGAATAGTGCACATTAGCTTATTCTGTGATTGTAAGATTTTGAGTCTGCAGTACTTTTTTTTTTACTTATCTTAAGATATCCCAAGAAGGGTGAAAGAGACATAGCTTGTGACTAACACAAGAACTCAAGTGACTTTGAAGTACAGTTGTTATTCCCGAGCCTCTTCTTTTTGAAAATATAATAAATGAAAAATACATAAATTACTTAATTAGTTGAAGAGATTATAACTGAATAAGTTAACTTCAGTTTTTGACTTTGAGTCAGGGGTTTTTTTCCGTATAAGCTAGTGCCACAAAACCAAAAAAAACCCAAAATATGAAAACCAGTGGAAAAACAAATGAAAAGAAGTCTCATAGCCATTTAAATAATCAATATTATATTGATATAGTAATCAATCCATACAGTCCTCATGGGCCACCAAACAGGATGAGGATAACGGTGAAAATTACTTTGGAAAAAAACCCAACACATTAAAGATAATTAACAGTAAAAGAAATATCACAGAAGATGTTACATAGTCTGAAGACTGAGAAGGAAAAAAGGAGATATTGGTATCTAGCTGATCAAATGCTGGATTTCTGTTTTAGAGGAAAAACTTCAGAACCCTGATTTTTCTTTACTGAAGATTTTAGTTGAACATAGAACTGAAGGAGTTTTAATATGCCTTATTATGAGTGATTTATAGCATCTGTGCTGGCCTGCATTCAATAAAAGAGAATATGTTCTTTTTATACTTATGAAGAGGATGAAGGAGCAGTGTTGCTAGAAGAAAATGTTATGTGATTTCTGTGGCTGTTTTTAGGAGCAGGAGTATAGAAACTAGGTGCGGATCTACTCACAGGCTTTCCTGGCAAGGGCAGGCTCAAAGGCACGGTTCTGCAACTCGGGGATTGTCAGGCGTCATGGCATTAGATCTGTGGATGATTCAAATGGGAAGATATACTTCACTCAAACAGAAGAGATCACTGTCCCAAGTGTCTCTTAAATCAGTAGCTGCACGTAGGCTTGGCAGAAATATTTATCTGTTGCATAATTTAATAGCACATGCTGCTGTATTAGTTGATGTCCCACTCATCAAGCAGCTGAAAGCAGGTCACTAAGGTGGTTTCATAATAGTGTGCAATGATTAATTATGGGTTTGGATAAAGTCAATGCAAACGATACTTCTTACAGATGTATTTAGAGTTAGATTCGGTTCCACATAATGGCATGGCAAGAGAAGCATGTGTTACCAGAGCGTGTCAAGAGGTGGGTAAGATCTTTACGCACAAGGGTGATCTGGATCACTTTTGTGTATGTACTTGCTTTCTGAAGACAAATTTAATGCATTATTTAAGATCAGGATTGAGCATTGTCAACAAGAAAGCTTTTTTTGTTGTTTGTTTTGTTTCGGATGTAGTTAACAGGTGTCTGTTGGAATCAGCATTCAGGATAACATGGCTTTGCATTTTGAAAATGTATTTATTTCCTAGTCTGTGATGATTTTTTCTTAAACTGTTGTTACTTGCTTGCTAAAGAGTAACTTAAAATGGTATAATATTTTATATTTATGGTATAAGCATTGTATACTGTATATTCTTTTGGGGTAGAGGTTGAAGTGGTTTATTGTATTCACTTTCATTTTGTCCTGCCTACATCCTCACTCTCTACAACAGGATCCAGGTCTCTGAGACAAGCTGAGATAAATTTCCTTTCTTCTGCTACCCATTCTTTTTAGTTTTCTCTATTAGTAGGTCTGTTTTTATTATTTCTCATAAACGTATCTTATGACTACTGTGCAGTTTTAGTTAAAGTAGTTAAAAATGCGAATTGTAGTCCACCCTGAGGTAAATGTAGATATTATTGTACCAGTGTCAGGCCAATTTTGTCTTCAAAAGTGATTTTTCTTCTGTTTCTTAATTTCCTATAGACATGCTAGTGACATTTTAAATTTCAGTTGGTGATACCCATTTTGAATTAGTGCTCATTGCTATAAAATAATTCAAATGTTGTTGGCCAAGTTCTGTTGTTTACATTGGTGAAAGTCTTATCTATTCCAGTGAACTAGTTTGGATTTACACTGGTGTAACAAGAACGAACTTGGCCATTGCTCTGTTTTATAAAAGTAGTTCTGTGTATGTCTGATGTAGCTGTGTAAAAGGGGATCAGAGGAAAATGTTATAGTAGCTGTTACAGATTGCCTTCTGTCTTCTAATCCTAATGTACTGCACCTTTAAATTTTTCCCTTTGTTTTATTGTGTTTGGAACTCATGGTTGATTTTTTATTTTTTATTTATTTATTTATTTATTACTCTGGTCAGTTTTATTTTTCTTTACCTGTTATTTCCTTTTTAACCTATCTTTACTTTCCCTGTCATCTGATAATTCTGAATTGTTTGTCTGTATATAGCTATAGACATAGATGCCACTGGCTTAGATGCAGAAGAAAATGATATTCCAGCAAATCATCGCTCCCCCAAACCCAGTGCAAACAGTGTAACATCACCCCACTCCAAAGAGAAAAGAATGCCCTTCTTTAAGAAGGTAACACCGACTTCCAAGCTCCCATCTGTCCACCTGCTCACCTGCAGTGCGTCACATTTCTAGTCCTGTTAACTGTCTGCGTCCTTTGACAAGCCAATAACATGCATGCTTTGTTGTTCTTTGTTTCTTTTCCATGCTGCTGTAGCTAAGCAGAAGCAGAAATCGGTAAGTTTATATCGACATTACCTGTGTTTATCCTGCCACTGGCATCATTAGCATTATTACCCCACATTAACAATGCAGCTACTCTAGAATTAAAGAAGAAACGTAGCAAGCTGTTAGTGGATTCAGTACAAGAAAACAGTGTCAAGTTCAGTGCGTCCGTGAAGCTCTGTTACGGTACTTATCCTTTTTGATGGAATAATAGGACACACTTAGAAGGCCCTCTAAAAGTTTGAGAAATTTATTTCTAACAAATCCATACAATGCACCTCTCCAGTGCATGCTTATTCTTTCTGTATCTTTCTCATGTATTATTTTTTTCCTCATAACTCAGTCTATTGAAATCATTATTGGAATCTGATCAGATACTCAGATTGTACGTAGAAAACAAATACTCAAAATCATTGTATTTTTAATTTAGTCAGTATTTAAACTTCTAATTCACTAGGTGCAAAATCTGCAGGTGAACAAGACCAATGGAAAACCGCAGACTTGTTTTGATAGTTTACTTTGAGTTTCTACTGTTGTCATGTATAAATTATCAGCCAAATGTTCTTGCCATCCATCAGTCAGACTTTTTTAGTATCTCAGCTATTGGAAACGGTACTGTAGGTTCCCAGGAGAGCCAATGTCTCTCCACAGATAACCCAGATGATAACTGCAGAATTATGCAATTGGCATCCTGTTACAGCAAACTGTGATACGTTTCTAGGATCTTTGCTGCAGTAAGTTATTAAGACATTAGGTAGCAGTCAAACTGTGTGGTGAAATACCACATTTCTACTTTTTTGGTTTTAAATCTTTAGTCTTCATAGCTCTTATTAATTTGTTTTCAGCCACTCACTTAAATCTACAGGTAACAACAGACTGTTACAGTGTTTATAAACAGCATCAAGTGACACTGTTGCTCATGCTGTGGATGCTCACATGTTTAGTAAATAAAACTTTCTCTCTCTCTCTCTTTTCTTCTTGAACTCTTTTAAATAATAGTGGATCTTTCTCATTTCCAAAGTCACTGGTATTTGTCTCAGTAGGGTCTGTTAAGTACTGTATCATTCACAGCCCACTGTGGAAATCAACAGCAGTTTCTTGCTTCTGAGTAATGTCTTAATCATATTTATAACTAAATCTAAATGCTAAGGAAGACTAGTACATGTTGACATGCATTGAATGCTATCTGCATAAGCATCTTTCGAAGATGCAGCTTCTCGATGAACCACCTTGGACCTGGATGGTGGCTAGTCCCATCTGTCTCTTCATTCTCTGGTGCCTCTTCCATATCAGAGTCATTACTGGTCACAGTGCGTTTTGTAATACTGACATTTACAGTAAATGCTGGATGGGCATCCCAAGCTAATCTATATAGTCAAACCTCCGAGCAAAAGCTGTATGGTCAACACTATGCTAGTTTTTACTCCGAGTTCATATTTGAACTTGAATCTGCAAGTGAAAGCTGTATAGCTCAGTGCCATTCCCTTAGAAAATATTAGATTCTCTAATGCTAAATTACTTTAATGCTTCCATTAGATAACTTTTACTCAATTTTCTGCTGACAGCTTCATTACTTCAAGCTGTAAAGATTAGAGAAAAAAAAATTGCCTTTTTCAACAGAACAGATTTTTAAAATACCCCGTATTCCATCAAATAAGGTAATTTCTGTGCTTTCCCTAATTTTCAAATAGCTGGTTAACTTCTAGCATGAACACCTTTGGTTGAGTCAGCCACATGAAGACAAAGATCTGTTTCATCGGCACACTGATGCTATAAGCACTTACGCATCTGTAATGAATTTTTCTTAGGTTCTGTCTCTAATACACTTATCAGATTATTATTAATATTAGCAAGAACAGTGGAGGGCTGCATTTGGATACTGGCACAGCATAATTGCGGGGTTTTGCTTTGAAATGTGTTGAGTCAGATTCTGCACTGTGTGAAATAAATTAACTTGACATGCTTATGATGCCTTGGGCACTGGTATTCATTCTTATGTAACTAATTATCTGGTGAAGGTACAGGTAACAAAAAATATGATAAATTACGTTGAAAAACATTCACAAAAATGTTTTCCATGTTTTAGACTGCTTTAGACTGCTGCTTGTGTAGCATTTTGTGCTGTCACTGTATTAATGTCTGTCTTTGTGTTTTTCTGTTTCGGAATGTATATACTTATTTTAATGTTATTGTGAAACACCTTGGGATACGTTGAGTACTGAAACAACGAGCAATGACTGTATTCTGTGATCTTGACTGATGTATTTGTACTATGTAGGCATCTGAAAAAGAGATCTGGCATACCTTTTTCCATATCACCCACACGTGCCTGGGTATGGATTTCAATCATTTTTTCCCCTAAGACAAAGATAAACCGAACCCTCCCTTACAAACAAAAAACTCTTTCTGATAAGACTCATTCTTGGTGGTATATATTGAATAGCCAATTATTAAAGAAAAAAAAGGTTTAATTTGTTTATATTATATTTTAATAACAATATAAAACTGTTTGCCATCTTTGGAAGCAGGCAATCTTTTTATCTTTGTATTTTACAATACTTTTTATAGATTGTGCACAATACATCAGTAAGTAGTTTGGTGAATATCATGCTAACAGAATCCATTCTTGGGTGGTGACAGGAACTTCCCAAAGTGGAAGGATTGCTATCCCAAGCTCTGTTTATGAAAATTTTCTAGAAATACTAACTTGATCAGTCATTATTTTGATTTCATTTGCAAGTGAGTTGCGGATGCAAATGTGGAAGTCAGACTATGAGGGCTCCCATGGGAATTTGCAGTGGTGTCACAATGTTTTGTCAAGCAGTGGGCAGATCTGAACATGAAAAGAGATGTGTTATGCTTTTCCCATCCCTTTCTGTTTTATTTTTCTCTTTCATAATTTGCCTACATAAAATTTTGGTGGGAAGCAGATGTCACAGCTCTAGAGTCAACCATTTCAAATCATTAACTGTTGGAAATAACCTTTTCAATTAACCATGTAGGAATTACGGAGTGGGACATGTGAATGTCTCCAGAAAAACAGTTTTTGTAGCTCTCCAGAGCAAATATGAAAACAGCAAGAAAACCAAAAGTCAAAGAGAAGCCTTTTCAAAAGAAATCCCTGAACCTGTTACGTCTTTATGTTGTACTACCACTTTTCAGGAAAAGTTAATGAATCCATGATTCCTGTGTTGGTGACATCACTGGAAATTCAGAGTTCCTAATATTGTAAGTAATGTGTAACACTTTCTCTAGGTGCTGTGATGCTGAAAGCTTTTTCTGTTTTGCAGACAGAGCACATCCCTCCCTATGATGTAGTGCCTTCTATGCGACCAGTAGTTTTAGTGGGGCCTTCTCTGAAGGGATATGAGGTAGGTGATCCTTGGAAATTGTTTCATTTTGCCGAAAGTATTGTGCTTCATTTGAATCATATTTGAATGTTGAAATCTAGTTAAGCAGAATAACATAACTTATATCATAGACAAAAATACAGACAGTTCTTACTTCTACCAGATACCTGCTTACATGTATTTTGTTTCATATCAGAATTCACATTCAGAATAAATTACTTACATTCCAGTCATATTGTTCAGATATAAGATTTACTGTAACCTTTATTACATATTATTATTAGCATCAAGTATTATGAGTTTCCTATGTTAGTATTAATTTGTTGTTTGTTTGCTTCTAGGTAACAGATATGATGCAAAAAGCATTATTTGATTTTTTAAAACATAGATTCGAAGGGCGGTAAGTACTTTGCAATGCAAATCTACTTGAGTTCAGGTCCTGTTTAGGTACTACCAGGTTTTTAAGAAATAATGACGTTCTTTTTGTAGAAAATTAGGAATGGCAGCTAATTCCTTGATCAATGGACTGTAGTGGGGATTGGAAGCTTCCTTAGCAGACCATGCTAAACCTGTGCTGCAGTGGGAAGTGTTTAGGGACGTGTATTTCTGGAGAGTGGAAAAAAGGATGTCTTCTTCTTGATGACTGAACATTCGCACTCCAAATTGCTAGATATTTATCTGCAGATTTAATGAATGTGTACTCTTAAAAACTTGTTTTATTTAAGTATTTTTCAAGTGATAGCTCATCAATGCTTGCTGGGTTCTATACAAGCCGACGAGGACCACCATTCCACCTCAGCTCTAGTTGCTTACAGTGGCATCTAACTTGGAAAGAGCGATACAAGATTCAGACTATCTAATGTATGTGATTGTCAAACTCTTGATGCCTCAGGATAGGAGCTTGGTTTGACAGAAGTGCTGGACTCTATAATGGGAAGTCTCAAAAGGACTGCTGGGGGGGTGTCAGTCCCCCACCTCACTGAAATATGGTCACCCGTGGTAGCAGACAGGCTGCACTTCCCTGGGCTTGGATATGAGTGCTGTTACAGCCTGTCCCCCACAGCGTACCAGGCAAGGTCCAATCTGATTTGTATTTGAGCCTCCAGGCACTACTGTAGTACAAATGTCAAATGATGATCCGTCTCTAAAAGCAGTGGCATGTTCTGTAATTCAGACATCACAGACCCATGGACCAGAGACATCAGGTGGATTCTCCACATGTGATTATATTGCTACTGGATCAAGCCCAGATTAATATGTGCTAGCGGGTTAACATTTGGGGGAAAATTTGAGAAAGTGGGAAGGTCTTGTTACAATGTCTGCAACTGCAGTGAATGTTCTATTTAGCCTGGAAGTGGGCAGAGCAGTGACACCATTCTGTCTGTCCTGGTGCTGTCAAACTTTCAAGAGGGAGCTTGAGGTTTTCTGTCTATAGATTCAGCTCTTTAAAATACTGGACATCGTGGTTTAAGCTATGGGATTTTCTCAGTCAGAATGATGATCTTCATACCTAACCACTTAGTAGTCTCTCTTGATATTAGTCAGGGTTGTCAAATCATAGATAGCTACCTTCAGAATTGGCAGGTAACAAAAGAGTGAGTGTTGCAAGCAGAAAAAAGTGATTGCGTCTTTATGTCTTAAAGCATGTCTAATTTTTAGTTGTAGATCCAGTTGTGACAATTGGTGTCTATAGTAGCAGATTGGAAGCATCCCAAACTTCAGTAGCAGTCTGAATTGGTACTTGAGGTCCTCAGCAAATTTGTACAGGAGGTTCTTAGATTCATGCTACTGCTGTCACTGCCACTCTGCTGTCAAGCTGTCCCTGCTCTCACTGCAAAATGTCCACTGTATGGACATACATATTCTTTGTTTTGAGAGCAGACTTGTTATTCCTGGTGTTACATATCTCAAGACATTAAAATGACCTTAAAAAGATGTTGAAAGATTGTAAAATAAAAAATAGCATTTTTAGACTGGTAAATGTATCTTTGTTCAATATACCATAATTACATTTGAAAAAGGGAAAAAATATTTTCTATTCCCTGTAGGAAGGAAGACTGGCAGGAAAAACCAACCAACCAACCAACCAAAAAACCCCAAACCTGTAAAAGTTTCTAGTGTTCATCAATTAGCAAATAAAGATAACTAATGACTACCCCAAATTACATGTTGGATTTCATTCTAAGACTAATGGCATTATCTGTGAGGAGCTGTGCCAGAAATCACAATCTTTGGTTATGTTTTTAGCTTAAGTTAAATCATGCCAAAGTTTCCAAAATGATGTTACGAACCAGTATTGTGCAAATAATTCTGGTTTTCCGTATTAACTTCTGCCTTTGCTACATTTTGTAGGGTTTTAGATAAATACATACACATGTTGAGCTCATTGGGAAAGGACATTTGGTTACATTTCAGACGAAGAGCGTCTGACTGTGCATGCTAGAGAGAAGCCCTCCCTGTTCTTAGCCAAATCCATTTCCTCCTTTTAAATTGCAAGTAAAATCTTACAAGGAAGAACAAGGGAATATCATCAGTCTGATTTAACTCTCAGCACTGGAAAAATGTGACCCCTAAACCTTATTAGACCAGAGACTTTGCAAGGGAATTTATCCAAAGGGTGCATTTTGACCCTGTAAAGCAAACCAAACGGAGTTGACTGTTTTCCTAGGAAGAAGAATACTCAGAAGGTTATGTAGCAGGTCAGTGCAAACAACTGGAAGTAACCGCTTCTTTTTTGGCTCATCTTTTCTCATAAACACAAAACTGAGCCTGCCAGATACTCAGCCCAGAGTTTTCATTTGCATGCTTCTCTGTGTCACAGTCCCCATTTTTAAATGGCCAGCATATTGCTGGATTTTTCTGGAAAATTACAGGCAACTCTTACACTCTGTTAAAAAACATGCTAGTAAACTGAATAATAAAAATAAGAGTTATATGCCTGTACTAGTTTCCCTGCTAAGCCTTACCTTTACCTGTTAACTCTGCATAACCCTGTATGTCTTACATGTATGGTTAAAGTCAGCCAGGTTGTCATTCAGTACCTATCAACAAATTAATCAGAATTAGGGAAAGGAGAAACCAGCCTATTCATACTGGGGATACTGGTGCAAAGTCTAACCACATCTGGCCTGGAGCCCCAAAGAAAGTCCCATCTTGTGCAGCGTGTCTCTGACCTCCTCCTGCCTCTCCTCTCCCCAAACACGTGTAGCTTTGCAGTCAGTGGATGTGCTGCATTTCGGTGCTGTGCGGAAAGGGAGATGTCTTATCGATAGTTCTTGCAACAGTATTAGATAAAGTTTCTTCTCTGTTCACATTGAGCAAAGCATACTATGCTGCTGAGAAGAACGTGTTTTCCATCTTTTAGTGTTAAATGAGCCTCTTTTTCTCCCCGCATCCCTGCAAGATAAATAACATTCTGTTCTATCTTACTGTATTTTATTTTTGCAGTATATCAATTACACGAGTCACAGCAGACATCTCGCTTGCCAAACGCTCAGTATTAAACAACCCCAGTAAGCATGCGATAATAGAGCGATCTAACACAAGATCAAGCTTAGGTAAGTACCTATAATGATGCTATCTACAAATTGGCTGTAAAATATACTACTCTCAATTTGTATCTGTAAGCTAAAAATAGCCTTCTCTCTGCTGTGAGAAAATCACAATTCCCATAATTCAGAAAGCCTGGCACTAGAAATAATTTTTAAATCGCTACCAGGTAAACTTCATAGAGTGCCAATTTTGGTTTATCCTGCTTATGTTCAGTTTTCATGCTCTGCTGTTTGCCTCAGTGGGGAGAAGTAGCCCTCCATAAGGTAAATAAAATCCGGTTAAATAGAACTGACAGTTTCAGAATACCTGAAATTGTATGGATAGTATTGATATTATGCATTATCTTTGATAAGATTACTGGTAGTGGTAGCTACTGATATTAGACCTGAAAAAAAATAATTATTGAAGTACACTTTTTCTGTCTATCTACAATGATTTCGTTCTGCTCCAGGTATTTAAAAATGGTATTTATTGCAATAAAATTTGATCTCGATAGTGAAAAACAGGGGTGGTGGTGTTGGTTTGGTTTGTTCTGTTTTGCTCTGAACGGGTCTCCTGGCTGCACGGCTGTGGGACACGGGGGAGATGAGTTGCTGTCTGTCTCTCTCCTCCTTGAACAGTCAGTGGCACGTGGACTGAGACCCATGTGTTTCTTTCTACAGCCAGTATCATTTAAAAATGGCTTTTTATTATAGCAAATATAGCTATATGCTTTATGTTAATCCAAATCCCTCTCCCCTTCCAGGTTCAATGGGAAACTATTCCTTTACTCACCCACCTTTGCATAGTGGTACCCCACGGAGCTAGACAATCAGGCTAGGGATTTATCCCTCAGTTATGCTCACGTTTGTGAGCAGCAGTGGTAACTGCAGCAGAGAAGGCTATTTCTTAGACTTTTGAAAATATATTGTTGGGTTTTATGTAAGTATTATTTTAATAAGTATTCTACCAATGAGTTAATATAGTACAAAGGTAATGTGCTTGATATATTAATACCAAATCCTTTTTTTCTAGGAAATAAATTAACCTCTTTTTGAGAACAGCTCTTTCCTAACCAGCCAATATAGGTTTGCAGTATTGTGCATATTGTTCATAATTGCACAGAGGACAGTAAACAGTGGAGTGAGCACCATTGTTTGGAACTAATTTAATAGATAACCCAGAATTAATTTCAAGGAGGCATAGACAAACAATGTGATAATCAGGAGTGGGAATAGCCATGAGGAACTGGATTTACAGGATTATAGGGAAGTCTCAATGGGCTTGATGCTACACACACCTACTGACTGCAGATTAGCTTCTGTAAAGGAATCAGTTAAAAATAGACTTGGGATTTGACTCATTGGAAACCAGTGTCACCACTGAATGTTCTAGTGTAAAATTAATGTATCCAAGAATTTTATAAAAATAGTGTCAGGCTCATAAGGATTTAGGAGGACAGTACAGACTTATTCCTCTCCTATATGAAAGCTTGTTTTGTATACAAAGAGAAATGTTTGCTTGTCAATACTGTTATATGTTTAATATGTGAAATGCTAGAACTAAATTTAAGGAAAGGGCAATTGATTCATTTCTTTAAAAGCCGAGAAGAATCTGTAATTTTGAAAAGACTTTTCTCTCCAAGAAGGTACAGTACATCGTTAGATCTCATTCACCTGAAAATGAGTCCCAATTGGCTTAGTTAAATTTCTATATGTACACATGCCATTTGCAGAAACTGCTGAACAAGCTCTGTGCTTTTGCTGCATTTCTTCATCAAAAGGACCCAAACCTTTTTCTTGTTGTTTCTGTGTATGTTACACTTGTTATAACCTTACCTCATGCTGTATGCTTTGTACAAGAACCTGATTGTCTTGGCTTTTTCCATTCTTTGCTTCATTAATGCTCTCCCTTTCCAGATGTTTTGGGTATGTATACAAGCTTGCAAATTACTTTTCCTGCTGTTTTGTGTTCAGTGCTTTATTGTACCTCACAGAACCACCATGTGTTTCTCGTAACTGGCTCACTGATAGACAAAAGCCAATCCTGTACTGTGTTGCTAAGTTTTTCTTTTAGAAAATCTTGCCAGTTTTCCTTATTTATTTTCAAGGAATTCTAAAAATAAAGTTGAGATTGACAAGTAAACACTAAAGATTAGGTTTTCCACTGTAAATTTCTAAGGCGTGTGCACCTAATCTGCATATTCTAACATAGACGTGTGAATGCCAGTGTAAAATATGTCATCGTGTATATGGCAAATCGATTGCAGACAAATAGCTGTTTATTTGCTTTCTGTGTGCATATGCAGTAACCTGTGAGGTGATACATGCACCCAATTTGCATGTGCAATTGAGTCCCTACCTTTGGAAGGTTGTCTCTAGAAAATGTATAGAGCTCCCTCTCACATCATTAGGTTGATATCCCAGAGTTTTGTTTTCTGAAAATGAAACATTAATAGAAGAAATAGTAGTGGATTATCAGTGCAAACTTCAGCCTTGTATTTTTATTTTCTTGATATCTGCGTGAAAAGCTTGAAACTGTGGTAACTATTATATATATACACACGTTATATATGTGATAATGTTGTTATGTATTCTCCATGTTTGGTAGTTTAATGACAATTGTTGTATGTGATAAGTTTCAAGTAAATGCTTCCCCAGATATATATTAAACTTAAATGGGTGCTAGCTAAGCCTCATAAAAATCCTTCCCTACTTACACAGGCCGTGGAACAGGAATGCAAAATTGGGATTTAACCAAGACTGTATTTCCATTCCAAAGTATCAAGGATCTAATATAGTTAGAAGAAAGAGAAGAAAAAATGGTGTTCAATGTGTTATGGAAAATTCTGGTTGTCCCTTTATAGTTTTATCTTCAAGATAGCTGGGACAAATCTCCAGAACTCTCACTTGCAGGCATTAAATCCTCAGATATGGTAAAGTAATCTGCTAAACCTGAAGCTGCCTTGAACCAGAATCCTGTAATATAGCAGCCAAGAGCTTTTGGGTTATCATGAGGATGTGGCTACACTTCTTTTTGTATGCAGATGGGGAAAGAGTAGCATGAAGATCCTGAACCTGTTACAATTTATCAGCCTCACGTGTCGCAAAATACTCTTTTATCCTGCTGGGCCAGCCTTAATTTTGTTAACATCTGAGGTCAGATTCTCTCTAATGAATTCTCCAGGTACTTCTGCGTTGGAAGTTTGGTATTAACTTTCCAATGTTCTAACTTAAAAATATTTTTTGATACAGTATTGGCAAAGTATTTTAATGACATTTCCTGAGTGTTTCCAAAAGATATACAGGGGAAAAAATATTCTTGATTTCTGTGAATTAGAGATCACTCTCAGCAACGGGTCACTGTATTTTCTCATGGTACTACACTGAAATATACATGATTGGTAACTATATTGAAGCAAAACATATGCTAGAGACAAAGCAGTGTGTTAGAAAAATTTTTAAGGTTACGGATATCTGCATATAACTAAGATACCTGGATAGGTGAATGAAATATTTTTAGCAAGTTAACTGTTTGCTTAAGAATACAGATTGCTTCCCTTAAAACTATTCACACCTGTAGGTTGAATTGATCCAGTCCTTTTTTCTTTCTCCTAGGCTCATGGAACTGATAGAAAGTTGGTGTCTGTGTCCTCATCTTATCCAAGACTAAGGGTTTGGGTTGTTTAATCAGAATGCAAAGACGTCTGGGTTCATTTCTGTTCTCCGCTAACAGAGGCATGAACTCACCATTTCCATCACCATGACAGGGCTATGACCACCTTTATGATGGTTGTCAGGTGGTCCTGCCGAGTCTTATGCACTTTGCTTAATAATTAAGTTTTCCCTGGAGAAAGAACTGGAATCCACATGGTTTGCCTCCCACTCTAAGCATCAGGCTACAGAGCCAGTATCTCTCCTGCTCAGCAAATACACAAATGTTTTGCGAGTGGCACACCATCAGCAGAAGGGTTGAATAGACAGCGATGGAGTGGTTCCACATCCTAGGCTGAGCATTTTTATTTATGTTTGTTCTGAATTAAACAACAGACCTAGGGAACACATACTTAGTGTCTATGTGCGGACCAGAGCTGTAAAAGCCTATAGCTCTGCACTGAGTAATGAGGCATGGTGCTGAAATATCCAAGATAGTGCCAGCCTGACGTGATGATATCCATTCTGAACGATGCAGAGACACTTGCTTTTGGTCCCCTGGGCAAAATAAATGTTTCTGCTTCTTTGCCCAGTCTTACTATCCCAATTACTCGCTAACAGAGCGTAGGGGAGCTGAATGATGGGAGCAGCCCTACGCTGCTTCTGCAGATCTACCTGGCACACTCGTCTCCATGCTGCATCCACTCGTGCTTCTGCTGCAATCCACTGATTTCAAGCTTTTCCATTCCTAGGCTGTTAAAATTTACTTCCAGTTTAAACCTGGCATAAGAAGCATCACTCCATGAATGCTATTGTTTTGCTAGCCCAGACAAATAGAATCATAGAATGGTTTGGGTTGGAAGGGAGGAAGTAGACATTTTCATGTGCTATTTAGTATTTTTAAATGACACTATCTGGTTTATATTTTCACGTAATTACAGTATTGCATTTCAGGAGACGCCAGTCCATTATAAATAGATCTTGGTTATGTTGAGGTTTCCAAACATCCCATTGTATCTGTAAATACCACTTGGACGTGTGTGTGCATTCAAGGCCCTCTGAATTCTGTCTAAACTGAGCCTCAGCAGGCAGGAAGAGGAAACCCCTGTTTCTCTGCAGCATCTCACCCCACAGCTCCCCTTCAGTGGAGCCCAGACGGGAGCACCAGGCAGAGCAGCAGACGTGCTCCTCTCCTTTCTGCCTTACCCCTCGCAGGAGCCCCATCTGTTAGGCATGAGTAACACATGCAGCCACTTTCCCTGGAAAATATTGTCATCCTCCCACTCCCACTCTCCCCTTTTTATGTAACAAGCTAGTGGCTAAGGGATTTGGTTGAAACCAGGGAAATGTAAGTATATTTACAAAACTATATTTATGTTAGAAATTTGATTAAAACACCTGTAATTCCAGGTGTCTTCTGGCCCATTGCCTGAGGACTAAGCTAGAGCATTTATTCCCTCTTACTTGCTTATGTTCCCCTCCAAGACTTTTTCTTCTTAGCAAGTTATGCTGGAGGGGAGGCACAGAGGCTTCTGCTCTCCAGCATTGCCACGGGTGGGGTGGGACACCTAATCCTGCCCTGGCTGGGCCAGGGATGGAGCCAGCTGCCCCTGTCCAGAACGACCCCGCTGTTAGCTCTCTGTCTGCCCAGAGCGACCTTGGTGCTTCAGGGGTGGAAAGGGGAAGATGAGAAGAAAGAGGCCCAGCACTTTGGGGGTTTTTTACTGGCTTGCTCCAGACTGCTCACACACCATGTATCTTCCGGCATCACCCTTGGTAGCATCTTGGTCTCTCTACTTAGTATACAGCAAGCACAGGCATCTAATGTAGTCTGGGATAGCCTGCTGTGGCCAAGTACCTGCATTCTGGGTAATGCAATACCTAATGTAGACACTTTGCTGATTTTGCCACAATATGTATTCACAGACATGCTCACAACTTAAATTTTACAATTTTAATTCTGTCAGTTAAGCTCATGATTTACTTCTTAATCAAAAGGGGTTTGGGCATAACTCAACAGCCATCACTTCCTTTTTGCTTTTCTTTTTTCATTTTCTTGGATTTCAGATATGACCTTTATCCATTTCTCAGTAGGTTTTTTTGGTACAGTACTTCTCATTTCTTTCTTTAATTATGTTCATGGAATTTAGTGATTAATTATTTTTAAGTAAGTGTGCTTGTAGAAAAGAATTAGCATAAGAAAAATCATGGCTACTGATGTCTGTTCTCCTTAATTTATAAAATTATTTGTGCAAGATGTGGCTAATCATTTTTAGATTACATGCGTTGATATAGGTATGTTGTTTCTTACAGGCATGCTATACGTCTGTAATAGCAGCAGCTCTCTTTAGAAAAATAGAATGCTTTGTCTCCGTGGCTGTTGCAGTCCAAATAATAATTTACAAATCTGTTTCTAAGAACAAAACAACAACAAGTAGACACGGTCAAACTGAATAGGATATTAAAGTCATACTGTACTCGATTGACAGTATGTAAACTTCACTGTGCCTGCCGAAGATCAAAACCTCCTTGCTGCGTATAAGCAATATTTTGTGGTTCTAATCCAGCCTTTGCAGGCCAGAAGCACGGCCATTTTGCATCACATCCCCATCGCAAAACTGCCATCTCATCAGGGTCTTCCTAAAACATAGTGCTGATGTAGCCGCTGCTCTGTCCAGCTGGGTGTCCCGGTGACTCCTGGCTGCTGTGGATGCTTTCTGCCCAGGTTTGAAGGAGGGTTGTGTTTCTCCACTGTGTAGAGTACAGGATGGCTTTTTACCATGGCGTTGTATAAGTGACCCTAAATTCCACCACAGTTCGTCTTGTTATTAGTGAATTGATGTAGGTGCAGTGCAGTGTTGCTGTGTCTTTGCCTTTACTTTAGGTGACATTATTGTAATGAACCGTTAAAGATTTTTGCTTGAAATTCACTTGTAAGGTCCAACGGGTGTAAAGAATATTTGTCTGCCCCAATAATGGGATAAGCCATTTACTTGTGCTCTCATTGCACTGAATTTCCATTCGTTTCAGGGTACAGTAGGGATATTTGGAATTAATATATGGGGGTAAGTTTAAAGTGCAATATTGAAAGTTGGCTGGGAGATGTGTACTTCTTGTTTCTTAGAGCTGACTCCCTGTTGTATGGAATGAATAGTTGAATGCTCCTGTCATTTAAAATATGTTCCTTTTCTGATTACCAAGGAGGACATATCAAGTAGATTGTAAGGGTCACGTTAAAATTTGATAGCTTATTGCTGGGTTTGAGTGTTGCAGCTGGGCTGACAGCATTTCATGATGATTGTCACAGTAGATCTAATTATGTTTATGCCTCTCGTTATGATTGGCAAATATAATTTATTGGAGTTAACTGTTATAGCCTCACTGTTATGCCTCTCCAGTACATCAGAAGGGACCTTATGATAAATAGATGATATCCATGGAGGTGGGAAGATTGCTAAGCTGTTACTGTGCTGCTTTAAAGTTACCACACTGTCATTGTTCTCAGCTCCCTATTTTAACTACCAGTTGTGTTACTAGCCCCACATGGTATTTAGGGTTTTTTGTTTTCTTTGGTCAAAAGTCTGAGAAAATTTGTGTTGAGTGTTTTGTTGGGAAAGAATCTTTACAGGTATAAAATTTGGGGTTTTTTGAGAGATGTTGCTAAATAAAAATGAAAACCAAAGCTGCAGCAGTAGATAAAGCCTTTGTCATCTAAAAAGAGAAGCTACTATTATTTAAGTAATTGCAACAATCTTACGTGTTGTAAAAAGTTAGAATACAAGTAAGATTTCAAGCAAAATGCAGGATTTTCCAGAAGCTGAATTAGTACTCTAAGGAACAGGAGGTCAGGACCTTTTTGGCAATCTCTGTGGCATTTTTTCCATCCATTCTTGACTGGAGAAGTAGAGGCATAACATATTAGTTCATCAACCATGCAGTGTAGTTCCTTGAACTGTTCTACTATACCAAAGTTAAGAAAAATAAATACTGAAATACTTTTTAATTGATAAAAAAGATATCTCTCCATCTTCAGACTCAGGTGGAAACTATTGGTTCATAGAACCGTAGTTACCTGCAATTATTGCCCTGGGTATGTTTCACAATAGAAGATACCCTGAGGCACACTCTGCCCTGGCAAAGGGTTGTTTCAAAAAGTATAGCAGGAAATCCAGTTCACAGAGGTCTATTCTATACTGGCAGAAAAGTGCTTCCAGCAGTGTAGCAAATACTGCTTCCCCAGACAAAATTATGATACGCTGACAAAAAGACAGATTTTGCTGGTTATAAATTGTCTTTAACAAGGGTTTTTAGCAGTCTGGAATGGTCTTAAAATGTTACATTAACTGATATTGTTATACTGACTGAAGTGTTGAGCCTGGTTTGAAATTGCAGGAAAGCAATCCAAGCTCATCATCAGAACAGTATGACAAATTATCTCTGATGTGTTTATTCTAGTTGTTATTTGGACTGAAATTAGGGATAGACTATTGACTATCTTCTACTCAATCACTGAGACAATGGTATTCAGTCATTCCAACAATATCTCTATGCAACAAAGTTGCAGAATATGTTATCTTGAATGTGCCAAGAACCATCACAAGTTCTGTTTTCAAAAACGTGGTCCTAACTCAGACAGCAGCTGGGCCACAGTGCTTTTATCAACAAGTAGGCAAGCACGCACCGATGCTTTCTATACCAGCACACCGTGCTCATCTCACAGTGTTCTCTGCTGTAAAAGGCTGATGGGCATGTACTCAGTCAGAATTGGAGATAACTACAAACAGATGGAGGTGATCTCTAATAGATCAAGTACAATGTCAACCTCTTCCAATAGAGAGCATCAGATAGAGATTTTCTGATGGCCATTTAAGATGTTACTTCATTTATAAAATGATCGTAGTAGTCACCTTTTGATTTGGAACTGAAAGACTTTGAGCTCAGTGGAGACTAGCTGGGATGCTTTGCTCTCTCTTGGAAATTTTGTAAGCTTATCATGGTACTTGATTTATTCAGTTGCTATTCTAAGACAACAAAAGTCAATCTCTTCACACCTCTTGAATGAGACCATTTGCTATAGAAAGCTCTCTCTAGCCAGATCAGATAGGTTGTGTTTTCAAGCAAACATAATGCTTGTGCCACCATAATAGATGAAATGCTAATAGTGTAATTTTAAGAAACTGTCTAATAAATACATTTTTGATACCTCTTGTTGGCATTTAAGTTTCTGTTGGTTATCTTCTAATATGTACTTTGAATGAGCTAGATAGCTGATCTGGTTTTTGTTCATGGAGTGTGCACAATCTTTAAAGGGAAACTTATATGAACTACAGTCTTGTCTGTCTATAATACAGACTTGCACAAATCATGCCACTTCTCTAATTGCTCTGTGAAGTCAGCCTATAGCAAGATTTGAGCAGGAAAATGTGATTCCATTTCAAGGATGGTTTTGTTATTGTAAGTTTTAGTTTTGTTTCACTTGGGAATGAAGACAGTTTCTTCATCACCTGTGAAAGCGGACACAGTCCATCTGTCTTGGAGAGGTTTGCCCTGCAAGCTGCTGCCAATCAGACAGGGTGCTGAGGAGCTGGGAGCGTGAAGACAAGATTTTTTTTTTTTCTGGGAAAATCACCTTTCCAGAACTCCTGGGGTTGTGAGGAGGATACCATAGCGTTATTTGGATTACTGAATATTATTTTTTAAAGTGTTTTACATATAGTAAGCAAATTTTTAATATGGGACCATACAGAGGCCAGTATATGAAGGCAACTTTGTTTTCCAGAGCTTTGATAAGTTGAAGTAAATGGAAAATCAGGAGCTACTTCTAATGCAGACACCTCAGTGCGTCTTAATGCCTATCCCAAGCACTCCAGTTTGATCAGATTGATTACTATGTAAGATTAAAGTCTGAGCTGAAATGATTTACATGTAGGGAGTTAATGGCATAGTAAGATTACCATGTGATGCAACAAGCATTCTTACCTCTTTTTTTCTTACATACGTGGACTGAGGTCTTGTTAGAAAGTCTCTCTCTGGGCTGGGGTTGCAGGAAGCGGTGGAGGTGAGAGAAGCAGGCAGTGCTGCCTGTAAGGGCAACAAACCGGGGGCAAAATGCTCTCGTTAACGTTGCATTCGTTTCCCTAGCCTGCCAGGGATGTGCACAGCTAACAACTCCTGCCAACCTGAAGAGGAGCAACACACCAGTCTACCATATTTTTACATTTCTTAAAACTAAGTGCCTTTTAATGTTTTCATAACTCTAATTTTCTACTTATCTGCAGCTGAAGTTCAGAGTGAAATCGAACGGATTTTTGAATTAGCAAGGACGCTGCAGTTGGTAGTGCTTGATGCTGATACCATTAACCACCCAGCTCAACTAAGCAAAACCTCTCTGGCTCCAATTATAGTATACGTAAAGATTTCTTCTCCTAAGGTAAATATTTTACTGATATTTGTGCTTGTTCAGTCTTGTCTTTTCCTTTTCTTTTCTTTTCTTTCCTTTTCTTTTCTTTTCTTTCCTTTTCTTTTCTTTTCTTTTCTTTTCTTTTCTTTTCTTTTCTTTTCTTTTCTTTTCTTTTCTTTTCTTTTCTTTTCTTTTCTTTTCTTTTCTTTTCTTTTCTTTTCTTTTCTTTGGTCTTAAATGCAGATAATCACATGTCCTCATTTAAGCTCAGAGCTATATATTGTTATTCCTTCCATCTGGAAATATTATTAAACAAAAAACTATCTTAATTCTGGTGTTACCAAAACCCATTTTGGAAAAGATGCTGTAGCTCTACTGTTTGGTTTTTTTCTTTAAAAAAAAAATAAAATAAAAAAAAAAAGGGATTGCACTTTTAGTACCAATCATGTCAGTAATGCTAACAGTTTGTTAAATCAAAATAATATAGAAATGAAAGAAAGATTTTGAAATAATGAATATCAGACTGATTGGTAAACTTTCACATCTCCTGGTAATGTACTCTTTCATTACTCTGTGAAAAAACCTGCACACACTTTCTGAAGAGGCATTTGAAAGAGAAGAACGAATTATGGGAAGACAATTCAGGGGAGCAATTAAAGAATTTGAACTTCAAAACAAACAAAACCAGAAGCAGCAGAGGAAAATAGGAAGGGAACTTTTTAGTGCTCATAACAGGAAAGGAGATGTTGGGAAGTAAATGAAAATTAACTTGTTCTGGATGTAATCAGCATGGGAAATGCTCCTGAAGCCAGCAAATGAAGAATTTTTTCTGCTCAAGTGGACAGTTAAAAGTGTAAACGTTTTAAGTGGTTATATATGTACATTAAGTCCAAATCTGCTCACTTCTATTAATCTCTTATTTTTCATAGGTTTTACAGAGGTTAATAAAATCTCGAGGGAAATCTCAAGCCAAACACCTTAATGTTCAGATGGTGGCAGCTGATAAACTGGCACAGTGTCCTCCCGTGAGTTACTGTTAATTGATGTCTCGTCTTTGAAAGATGCCTTTGTTTTCAAGCACGAGGTTAATTATGCAATTTCTGGGAATGTTTGCCCTCTTCTGGCCATAATTCACTATTGATTTTTTTGCAGAACACCTCCTGAGGTCTCTGGTCTCTGCACAAGGGTGCAGGGAAAAACAATCCTAGTCACAAGCAGTTATTAGGATGTGTGCTGAATACATTCACCACTCAAACAAGCTCAGCATTTGTTTTACTTGATAATTCTTTTGAGGTTATTGATCCAAAAATGAGCCTTCTTAGTGACTGTGCTTTATCTCTGGCAGTGCAGGGTAAGGCCAGTGGTTTGGGTAGATCCCCTTGGGTGTATGTCGCTGGCGTTGTTGGTCACAGTTTTGGCAAAGAGCTGTGGGGTACTGCATAGCTGAGAGCTCTTGCAGTTCTTCTGTCAATGTGCACTGAGACAAATTCTTTCAACTTCCACCTATAAAGTGGAGATGATGAGACCCCAGCTGTGTTTTAAACGTGGCAAGCATTGTTACTTCCATATTCAACTGTCAAGAGTATGGGTAAGAGACCAGAAGATGAAGGTTCAGGTCAGATATGGAAAATTGCTATAGTTTTGGAGCTGAGTGAGGGGAATGTTTTCATCATGTAAGCTCAAGCATCTCAGTTAAGAGACTGGTATCCTCAGGTCCCCAAGAAGTCAGTGAAGAATACTAGAGACCTGCGTAGTCTCTCAAAGCTGCCTGTGGGAGGACTTCTGTCTCCCTGACCAGGGAGGGAACGGAGGAAACTCGCCTCCTATCTTTAGATGCCTAAAATTAGACTGTGTGACTAATCTCTTACCTAATTTTTGTATGACACTTGGAAACTGTATGATCTATATTACTTGTGTTTCTTACTGTTATTAATTAGTCTTAGTTTGTCTTAGTTTTCTCTTAGTTATACCAGATATGGGAAGTGAATCCCTTTTCTTGCTATTCCATTTTGTTAGAATAGCTAAAAATTTCAATATTTAACCTTTCTTTCTGGATATTTGAGTTTTAAGATTTGTTCAAGCTGCCTCTTCCTATCTTCATTGACTGTCTATTACTAAATGGAAGTCATGAGGACTTGCTTTAGCAAGTGTAACATTAGTGCTAGTAATGATTGCTGTCTTTTGTATCAATTGCATTAAAAAAACCCCAAACAACAAAAAGCCAAAAAACAACCCAAAAGGGTGCCATATATTAACACAAGTATTAGAAATGTGGTTCATTTTTGACGAATGGAAAGTGTGGTCATCCATGTCTCTAGCTGATCTCCCTTTAGCTGGTGGTGATTCTCACTAAAACCTTTCCTTTATCAGGAAATGTTCGATGTAATTCTTGATGAGAACCAGCTTGAAGATGCTTGCGAACACCTTGCTGACTATCTGGAAGCCTACTGGAAGGCCACACATCCACCTAGCAGCAATCCTCCTAACCAGCTTCTCACTCGCACACTTGCAACAGCCACTCTTCCTATTAGCCCAGGTCCAAATATTAATTTACAGGTACAGTTTTTATGCCATTTCTTCTTGTTTTTTCTATCAACTTCTTCCTCTTCCAAAGCGCAGTGGTAGTCTGATACTAGAATATGCTGAATATGTCTTACTGTTGTTGACAGAGTAAGAGCTTTTTCAGTAGACATTCACCCGTTTTCAGTATAAAAGGCAAATACAGGCACATTATTGTTATTGCTATTGTATTCACAGTAGCATGTGTTTGTATATTGACTAGGGGGCTGGTTTTGATTCCAAGGACTAAGCCAGCCTGACTGAAAACATATGGTGATGTGAAGTGCAATACTTAAGATTTCATTGTGCCCAGGACACCACTGTGCCAGTAGTATGTGTACCAGCCACAAGCATTTTTATAGCTGGCCATGTGTAATCCAATCAGAGGAATAAAACTGGGCTAATACTATGCACGTTACAGCCTCTGGTAGCTCTCTGACTGATGGGCACGCTATCGCTGATAGGCAAATCCCAGCCCCAGAGGCCCTGCATGACAAATTGGGTTACGTACGGAGCAGATCCGCAAATGTTGGAGGGAATCTGTTCCTATCTTCCCACAGGCTTTAGAGTTGTAGAGGTTGAAAATGACTGACTGTATTACTGAAGTCTCAAGGTCAAAGTGGCCCCTCCAGTGTTTCCTTTGTTCTTTTATTCATTGGCCATTGCTGCGAAAAGTGCCTACTTCCTTCAAGCCAAACTCTTACATAAAACCCGAGTTCCACTGCACATTGTACAGAAAGACCTTGAGAAGCAGCATGTTCTGAACAGAGAGGTACTGCCTAGCGAGCTGGGAAAAACAGGCTTCATTCCCACCTCCGCACTGACCTGCCTGGTGACTTTGGGCGTACTTTGTCCTCTCTTTTCTCCTTCAACTTTTGCTTTGTATAATTGTATTCAGGTTTTCAGCATAAAGAGATCCTCTCCTTTGTATATATGTTGCATGGCATGAAGTGAGGTCTTTAAAGATGCTACGTCATTATAGTGAATGACGTCTTGAGGCCAAGAAGATCTCACTGGGGGGTTAAAATACAGCTGTCACAGCTCACATAATGGCATGCTACATCTAAATTTCCCCCTAAGTTCCATATATACCCATAAGTTACATACCTAAAAGTGAGTTAAAATTCATAACTTTGGCTAAGAAAAAGGCCTCCTTTTAGAAAATCACAGGAAAAAAAAATGTGCACCCAAATTAAAATGCTGAAAAATTGCTTTTTGTTTTTATGGTCTTGCAAAACAAATTTTTGTGTCAAAGAATTTATTTCCCATTAGAAGACCACAGACTTGACAGGTTTGTTCTTTAACAAGAAAAATTGCTTCAGCCACCTTGCAGGGTATCTCCTTCTCTTGCTTTCAAAAGCGGTTGCAGGAAAAGAGACTGTAAGCTGTAGCTCATTTCTGCCTTCTTTTCTGTCCTCAGAGCTGAAACACCCTGAAAAAATTGTGAGCTGGAAGAATTTCTGAGTATGAAATTCAGTACTGTTGTGTGCAGACTTGCTAGATAAGCTTTTTTTGCTTTGTAGACATGTTTATTATTTTGCTTGAGGGTTTTTTATGCCTTTTGGGTGTGGATTTATAGTTCACTTACTTACTCATTTTATTAACCACATTCTCTGGAGGGACTATACAGAGTTTTAATAACACTTTTCTGAATGTTGTGCTATTTCCTTACAAATTAACAGATTTTTATCTTAAGGACTAAAGATGAGAATGTATTTGCTGTTTCACAGTTTGTTTGTAGGTCTACTAATCCAAAAGTGCGAAGCAATGGGGGTCCCTTACGGAACATAGAACTTTTACATTCCTTTCATCTTCCTATGATACATTTTCAGTTGACATCTCAAACCCGAGCCTGTCACGGTCTTGGAATAGAGTGGGTTTATTTTCTAATCACAGTGGCTGAACCCATTCTCTCAATAGTGTTAGACCCTCTATTTGGAGAATTTAAAGTCTATGTCTGTGCCGTTTTTGTGGACTGCTCTGCAGAGAAAAACCGTGCCACCAGCCATTTGGCCTGGAGGGGCCAGATCCGCGCTGCAAAGCATTTGAGTCATTCTCCCCCGGGGCCAATGCAGCACCCCTTCGCCATGAGACGTAATTGGGTTTTGTGGTTTTTCAGTCCCGGGTGTACATTATAATGAGAGATTTGTGTTGCCAGCTGCCAGAATGGTATTTTTATAGCATGATGCTGACTGTGTGCATTGCATGGCACGAGGTGCTTGAAGGTGCGAGGGCTCCTGGGACTGTTTGATATGAAGTCGGTGAAGACCGTACACCTCCTGTCTATCTGATGGAGAGCTTTGGAGCAAACTGTCCTGACAACTGTTCTCAGGTTTCCTTTCGTAGGAAAATAGTTGGCTAATTCCAAAAAAGAAGACTGGAGCGACCTCACACACACATGGTGCAGGCAATTAGGAAGTACTGGATGGAAATAGGGAGAAAGCCAAATTGACTCGGTGGACACAGACTTCTCTCTCCTCTTTCAACACTGCCTAAACTTCTTTCCAAGAACCTCTACTTCTTTGAAATTACAATCTGAATAATGACATGGGCTTATCTCAAACTTTCCCCATTTTAGGCAAAAAGCCTTGTGAAATTTGGCCATAAAGTTCCTGTACTGTGGAATCTACTCCAAATCAGAGCCCTAATTTGGTTATGAACCACAAAGCAAGACCCTAATCCAGATTCAAACATTACCTGCTCAGTGTTCTTGTAATATTTAGGAAAAGTTACTGACGATGAATTTACCCATAAATCCCAATAGTCTGAAAATTCTGAAATTGTAGGCATTGGTTCTAAATTTATTCATTGCGTCCTCCACACGTACTCATCATAGCAGAGAAGATGCATCTGAGTTTGTAAAAGTAGCATTCTGTTCAAAGCAGGTTCAAATTCTGCATTTGTTCTCAAATCACAGCAATGTCAGATTTTATTAGTCATGATTATATATATGGGTACATACAAATAAGGCATTTGACCATATGAGAAGTAAAGGGTTTCGGGTGTGTACTCAATTTATGTGCCTTAAAAATAGTCATGGTTGTGAACTGATAAAAATGTGTTTACACATCCAAAGCAGGCATTGCTTTAGACTCTTTAGCTTTTCATTTCATTTCATTTATAATTCACCTCTGTTGAGTCATTTCTGTTCACCTTGAACACATCTATTCATGTTTACAATGACTATATTCCTTTTCTGGCAAATCAGAATCATCTGGAAAATCATAAAAACAAGAACAAAAAAGAAATTTGATGCTGTTTCTGTTACCTTGTTCTTATCTGTACTATTTGCTTCAAATTAGAAACACGTGGAGCAACCCAGCTAGTCACTGGGAAGTTTACAGAACAAAATGTTGTCTTGGAAAATGAAGACTTGTCAAATTTATCAAATTGCTGATTCAAAATATGTTGCTTTTTATAAGTTTCTGATAAAATACAGATTTGTTCCTGTCCAATTTACTGTAATTTTACTTTTTGGGTTGCTAGGAAACCCACCTGCCAGGATCTGTGGCTGAAGGACAAAATTTCCTCCTTCCTCTAGCTCTTTTCCACAAAATAGAAAGACAGAAAGAAGATATGTCCGTGAGCTGCCCTGGAGGCAATCCTTACTTTTAGACAACTCTGAACATAGGAGGCCAAACTTGAGACTACCTGTGGTAAATTCAGAACAGTCTCACAAACAAATGCCTGTGTAACTGTTAAAACTTACTTTAATTTTGTGCCAGTAGACATGATTTTGTCTTGACGTTCTTCACCTCATGTGAGAAGGATAATTCAATTTTGTCATAAACTATTTCTTAAAATTTTGCAATTAAGCTTGAAAAGTCTTTGGCTGTGGTTTGGGAATAAAAGCAGGTTAATGTAATGAAACCGTCAAATGAGTAAAATAATGCCACTTGTTCATTTTGCAGTGATTTCAAAGCATTATGCTGGTGAAAAGTAGGTTTGTTATTAGCTGGTAATTTTTATTTCAGTCTTTTAATAGTAGTGGTGTGTTAGGAAATTCTGTAGGTGATAATATCGCTCTCCTCCTGCTTTTCTTGGCAATGGTCTGTATTCTTGAGCTCTTAAAATTATGAGGTCAAAGTTTAATTTTTCATTACCATGAAGAAATGGAATTATTGCTGAGAAAAACAGGTCAGTGATACTATTAGTATCATAATACAAACTTCATTCATACTAGATCAATTGCAATTTTTTTCTTCAAAAAAAAGCTACTCTAGAAGAGCCAAGTTTTTATACTTTGGTTCTCTGCTGGAATCCACCTCCTCAGCCCTCTAAAATCACCTTCCCAGAGTGGCTGTTTCCAAGCAGGCATCTGTAAACTCTCAACTGATACCTGCCCTCCCTGGCATGACGACACGTCCTATTTAATTTTTCTGCAGTTTGTCCTGCTTCTGCGTGCTCTCTTTTTATCCAGAGTGTGGTAGGCAATTGTTGCTAACTGGCATAATCAGAAACATCACAGGAGATGAGGAAGTGTCACAGAATAACCCAAGTGCCACCCTCCATTCTGATGAGAGTGAAAGGAATTGTTTGTATTATAATACTGAATTTTCAGTAAAAGTTGAATTCTAATGGTTTTTTTTCTAGTTTAGATTCAAAAAGTGGATCGTTGTGTACTTAAATTTTATTGGCTTCATGGTACTTTCTAGTTGAATTTGATATCGGGGAAAGTTTTTAAATGTGTACTTCATGTACGTGAACTTACTGCTGGTTGTGATAGCAGGGATCTCAAGGAGACCAGAGGAATGACCATTCAGTCCCTGAACGCAGCAGTTCACAAATTGAAGAGGAAGCACGGGTAGAACCCATCAAGAAATCCCAGCATCGCTCTTCCTCAAGCCAACACCACAACCATCGCAGTGGTGTTAGAGGCCTTTCTAGGCAAGAGACTTTTGACTCAGAAACACAAGACAGCAGAGATTCGGCTTACGTAGAGCCAAAGGAGGACTACTCACATGAGCATGGTGACCACTATGATTCTCACAGGGATCACAATCATAGAGACGAGTCCCACGGGAGCAGTGATCACCGACACAGAGAATCAAGGCATCGCTCAAAGGAGAGGGACCGCGAGCAGGACCACAATGAATGCAACAAACAGCGTAGTCGTCATAAATCAAGGGACCAATATTGTGACAAGGATAGGGAAGTGATATCGAAAAAACGTAACGACGCAGGAGAATGGAGCAGGGATGTTTACATCCGGCAGTAACTTTTGCCTCCGGCAGTCTTGTGTTTCTTTGAAGTCTTGTAACAATGCCCCTTGAAAATATCTTCGGGTTCTTCATTGCAGAACATATGGTATCCTTCTGTATGCTGATTTGTATTGCTGTTGCTTGCATAGCAATAGCATGAAATAGAATATTCATATACTTATTTTTTTGGTTAGTGCTATATGAATTAGCGTACTACAACTGCAGAGTTCCTGATGTTGTACTACGCCATTTTTCAAGCTGTTTTTTGGTAGCTGCCACTTGAACAATATCTGTTGCCATCAAGGTGTTGTTAGTGTTTTTTAAAAAAAAGGTACATTTGATGTTTAATAACTTCCCGTGTATTCAGCAAGCCAGAATCAGCACATAAAAAAATCTAAAACTTTTTGTCTGCTCTGATTTTTAATTTGTATGCACTTGATTTGCATTTTGATTTAAGAGCCACTATCTGTTGCTTGTACCTCTGGTGGACTCCATTTGAAGACAGAATTCAGTCTTGCCTTACACACAGGGGATCATAAAGTCAAAATCTATTTTCTATGTACTGGTACTGTGTACTGTATATACAGTTTATAAATGTTATTTCTGCAGACACCTTCTTACTATATAAGTTTGATCACACTGTTTTAGAGTCCTAATGCCAAGTCAGCAGATTTGCTTTTGAATTACTGGCAACTGGAACTAGCCTCATTTAGGAAATCTGTAACAGTGTTCAATCTAAATACTTCTTCTTCTGTAGCAGAAAGCTTATACTTACTGTAAATACGAATGAGTGCTTGAGATAAAGGGTCTAACTCTTCTACCTTATGCTGTCCTTGCAAACCCAATTTTGCATCTTAAATTTATGGTAAAGAGAACGAGCTTACCACTATAAATTATTCTTCTCTGTACAGGTCACGAAATTGCAATGGACGCAGCTTAATTTTTGTTCTGTTGTCAGAATAATAGAGCACACGCGACAGAGGTGTGTATGTGAGCGGGTGGGTGGCGGATGGGCGTACGTGTGCATGTGCACGTTAGGCAGCAAGTGTGAGAATCTACTGAAGAAAACAAAGGTTACTCAAAAGCCCAACAAGTCTGTTCCTTCGTTCTGTCTATTAATTTAAAAATCCAAATTGCAGTCAGGGAATATGAGGGAGTTTACTGGCCCAGGTAATTGAGAAAGCATAAATCTGCTGGCTCTTTGTTGAGACTTCAGGAGAGTAAAAACAGGCAAATGTTACTGTGAGTGTTTCACTGGAAATGTAAAATCTTTGTGTTTTAGAGTATTTGTTTTAGTAAGAAAAGTTTACACAGCTTGTGGAGAGTTATTTTGTTGGAAAATAAATTTTTGTAGCTTCTCCACTTTTTCTACACTTGCCAATTCCTCTGCATTCCCACTCTGCAGCCAGCTCACTGCTTTCCTTTCACCTGAACTGTTGTGCTCCTGGTGAGGGCTTAGAAAAATGACTGTGACAAAATACTCTGTTAGGAGCTTGCTAGAGAAAATGCATTGAAACCGAAGGGAGTGAACACAGTTTGTTTTGCATTGAACACCTGTTGCACTGGTAAATGGGGAGAAATTCACTATTATTTTTGACTACAGGTTCCATACCCTTGCCTAGTGTAAAAGCTGTTCTGCATCACACAGAGTCTTTGTAGTATTGTACGCATGAAATACTTTTTGTATTTCACTGTAAATAGCACATTATATAAAGGCTGTAGTGGGATAATAATTAATTTAGCTGGAAAATATTTTTATTTATTAATTCTAGAAATATCAGCATTGCCTGATTTTGAATATCATTTTAGTGAAATGGATAAGGTATAAGGCAGGTGCATGTTTTCTCCAATCTCCTATTCCAGCGTCCAAGCAAGTCACTTTAACTCCCTAAAACATCCTCTGTCCTCCCCCGCTCTCTCTTCTGCCCCTCTCCCTGATGCTTTATATGCATTTTTACAACAATGATGTGAGAGTGTGGAATTCTGCTGTCAGATACCTGGCCCTTCCTCCCAGTGCTGCTGACTGTTGTGGTTATTCAAGGGTAGTATTTGGCTCAAAGCATGAACTGTGAGGAACACAACGAAAAGGGTATTTTTCTAGAAATAAAATTCTCAGCATTTTTCTAAACATCACTAAATGACTTTGTAGACAGAGGAAGCATAGGTAAGTAAATCTGTTATATTACTGAATGGATATATAAGAGTATATAAACAGTGGCTTTTGATATGAGAGGATTTTCAGGGTATCAGTGGAAAATGACATTGAAAGACTGTGTTGTTTGAATCATATCAGATCACATGTAAATGGGAAGAGAAGTTGTATTGTCTTGCTCTCTATAGCCTGGCTTTTGCTATTTTACCAGCTTCAGTAAATGCTGCTGCTCCTACAACTGTTACATGGCAGCTGTGTCCTCCAAGAAGTCATCTATGGATTCTACTGCAATACCTTAAATCTTTTTGTTGGTTTTTTGTTTTTTGTTAACTTCTGCTCCATAGAGTGTTTATTTTCCACCTTTCGTAAAGTATTTTTTAAGGAATGTTTGGCAGAATTTCAAAGCACTGTGTATGAAAACTGTGGAGTAGGTAGCCATGTATAGACAAATAAATGAGAAAATAAAGAGCAAAACCCTAGTATTTAACTAGGGCCTATATATTGATTTATGGACTATAAATATCACAAAAACAGGCACGTCCCAATCCGACTAATGAGAGAATGGTGTTTTGTATAGTGCTGCTAATTATGTACAGACAACATACTAACACATGCATTTCTTAGGCAGACTCACTCAGTAGGTTTTTATTAGCCTTGCTAAGATACTTTCCTTCAGTTACTGTTCTAAGAGTGACAAGTCATTTGTAATGTGAGCTTGTACTACACATATTGCACAATGCCACCTGCCTGCTGAGCACTACTTTGAAAAGCACTTTAACAGAATTATTTCAATAAGAAGCTTTAAAAATACTCCAACTGGAGGACATATCAAAGGTTATTGTGATGAAATGTCTTTGCAAAGTTTTGCTAATAGAAAGCTTAATATTATTGCTTGCATTAGGGTACTAATTGAGTTCATATTTCTGTACCTGGTTTCAGGAGCTTTGAATCTGAGGAATGGTAGAGGTCCCAGTGAGCTCCAGAGTCTTCTTACATATGTGTGGTACAAAACAACTTTCTATTCAAATGAGCTAAAAAGATGATGAAACCAGTGAGACAGAAGGAAAGGGAGGAAGAGAAAATAATTGATACATAGGTCTTGTCAGCTCTTGCTCTATATTTTTCTAAAGAATTTCAGTATATGGAAGGAATGGGATGCATTTTAACATTTACATGTACATATATATGTTAGATGTTAACCTTATTTTTGTATGTCTTTTCAAAAGAATACACATCAGTGCTGTTCAGCAGCCTGAGTCTATCCTTTATCAATTGTTTAGTGTCATACAAACATCTTGGAAGAAAGAATTCTCGAGGAGGGACTGGAAGGAGGTGAGAGTAACAGTCTCCAGACCTGCTCAGGGACAACACAGTGGGTATGAATAAGCAAAGATGTTTGTGCACAAAGGCAGCATCAGTAGGAGTTAAGAGCTGAAAGAAATTATTTTTAAATCAATCCATAAATTACTACCTACAAATTAAAAATTTCATCTAGAATACCCATGAATTCATATTCTGTGTCTGGCATCAGGAGTTCAGAATTTGAGAAGAGTTCCACAATTTTTGCTTCTCAAGGTGTAAAATTAAATAGGTAGTTTCTCCTAAGGATTTGGCCCTAACTAATGAAGACCGGTTGTAAAGCCACAATGAGTTTGAGTGGAGTACCTGTTTCCACAGAATTCTGTAAACTCTTAACTTATAGCCCTTATTATAAATGGAAGATAAGGAAATTAAATTCTACTCACCAAACCCTGAAAAAAGGTAGAGACCTATTTTCACTTCTCCCTGCGTATCTAGTTACTCATCCTATACATGCAGTTCCTGCCCAGGCCTCACACCCTGCCCCTAATACTCACTGTCTTTTATGAATTTGTTAGTAATTATCATTTTTAAGCTCTATTGGTTTGTAAAGTCATAGTCACGATCTGTGACACCTGCAGAGTTTTAATGTGGTCCGTTATCCCCTGAGCTGGAAGGCACTGAGGGGACTGATTGATTGCTTTTAAGTCAGTGTCTGTCCAAAGTAAAAAGATCGGTATCAACCACCTCCTGCGTTAGTTACTAAAGCCTCTTCAAGATTTATTTTGGCTTGTGGTTACATTTGACCTCTGATTGCTTTAACACATCAGGCTGAAAGCTATTTCCCAAATGCTTTTGACTTTAATTCTATTCCATCCATGAAAATAAAGTACATCATTGCAAAAAAACTTTATTACATAGTCTAAAGGAAGAACAGAGAAACTATTTTTCAGAGTGTAATATAACATTTCTGGTGTACATTTACTTATATTTATTACTTTATTGCAGATCTTTCACCAAAATTTTAGTTCTTCTATCATCTGTAAAATATGTGGATGCCATTTTTATTGTGAATGTTTTTTAATCAAATATTATTTGATCGAATATATTGCTTGGCAATTTGTCTGTAATTTATTTCCCCACTTTTATATAACAAACTGTTACATATAAGCTTACAGTAGTTTTATAGACAGTTTCTTTTTATAACTTGCCACCCTAGAGATGTGTTCCTACGCAGCCCAAAAAAGATTTATCTCAGATATAATAGAGATTAAGCTGGTTCTTCTAACTCATTCATGTTCTCTTTTCTTACTTTATTCTTACCACTTTTATCTATCATGCTTACCTACTCTGCAATGACTTCTAGCAGTACAAAATTGGATTTGCTTATAAATTTTTAGTCGTGAACAATTAAGCATAAAAAGAAAATATTTTAAACTGTCCACTCCAAAGTAATTTCTTGTTGATCACCACCACCAGACTATTTCCTATTAAAACATTCCCGTTTCCTTAAAAAGCATATGAAATCCTATGATCTAAAAATTGGTGGACTCCATGACACTGAAACAGGAAAAAGCTGTATAATAATTTCATACTATAATAGGCTGCCTATTTTAATACCTTTATATTGACCAAGATAAATATTTAGATTTGGCACTATTACTAATCACTATTTCTGCAAATAGAGAAAACTACTTTTCAGACTTTCTTAAAGACAGGATCTGATTGCATGCCTGATCTATCTATTTTGTAGGGTTAATCTTTCATTACAATGACAATAACTTTTTTTAATTTAATATATAAATACCTCGTATAGTATAAATAAATATATATATATATTCAATTGTGCTTCAGCACCAAACACTGAAGCACAATGATTCAGTGTGTAAAGCATTCTTATCAGGAAAGTAATCCTATTATGTATTAAAAATACATATACACCATACATCAAAATTGTGACAATGAGAAACTATTCCTGCACTTCTAGTTAAAGTCACAGTAAGATTGGAAAAGACAAAAAGAAGGGCATCCATCCAACTTTAGTAATCTAACTTAGCCAAGCCTGTAGTCAAAGGAAGGATGCTGGCTCCTTCAAGGGATGATTTGAAGCATCTTAATTGAGTTTCTGTTCTGAACTGCCTCATGGAGAAGTCTCCTCTCTCACCCCCCACTCTCCCAAATTACGACAGAGAGAAGGGCCTAAGGGAAGCAGCTGGGGCTTATCCCTTTAATGTGGTAAGTGCTCTTTTAAGTTTAGCAGTTGACTTTTGCAGAAACAACTCTAGTAGTTAAAGTTCGAAATCAGTAATTTTTTTCAGGTGAAGTCTGGTCTGCAATTACACTGGAATCAAATAGAAGTCAGTTACTCTTTCTCCCCCCCCGAAACTTGTAATATAAAATCAAGTGAGATCACCTTCTTGAAAAGCCTATTTATCATTCAAAACTAAAGAAATCTGGGAAAGTCTCAACAAATCTTCCACTAAAACTTCAGCAATCTTAATTCTTTCAAATTCAGCATTGCACAAATCCTGCTACTAAAACTGGAGGCAAAGTTCCTTACTCTACACGCATACACAAATTTCACTATATAGTCTATGTGTGCTGATTAATGTTTACAGAATTTATATATTCTGCAAAAAAGAAAATGCTTTCTTACTAGCACTGAGTCAAAGATTTCCACATGTACTTACAATAAAAGACTAATCCCTTTTGTTATCAGGTAATTATTTTAGCCATATTTAGACTAAAAAGACTGTCATTTATAGTATGAGCTTTCATGAGTCTAAATAGGATCTTTCACCTACTACTGATGAAACAAAATTACTTTAAATCTTCTTTAGACATGCTGTGGTTAATGGCAAGGAGGGACCAACAAAAGTAGACAAGTAGTAGACAAGAATGCCATCCTATTCTGCTAGGATAGGCCTTACAGAGGATGGACTAGTCAACCTTGGCAGAACAGAAGAGACATTTGTTTTATTTAAGAACAGTAGAAAACATATGGTATCAAAACATTTATAGCAAATATAAATAAACAGCCAGACTACTGAGAAACAGAATTGTGTAAATTGTTTTGATTGCGAGGAAATGCAAAAGCACTTCTCACAATATAAAGACAAATTATAAAAGAAGTATCGGACTTTTTAATCCAACCAAATAGTTATGTGGGGAAAGGCAGACACTTTTCAGATAATGCTTTTAAAAACTGGAAATTGATGAGTGAGAGGGAAAAAACCAACCAAACACACACAGATGTCAGTTTACGTTTTTGAATTGTACTTACCTTTTCCCTCTAATTTTAGTGCTACTATCAGTTCCAGCAGTACTGAGAAAAGAGAATACTGTTCAAATGGAGAACATCTCTGGAACTGAAGCACAATTTTCAAATACATCTAAAACCTTTATGAAATTTAGGTTATTAAAACTTTGAGCAGTGTATTAAGGCAGTTCTCATTAGCATGCTTCCCCAGTTTCAATTTTCATATGATTTTAGCTGGTGATGCTTTCTAACCAATAAAGAGTTAATATTCTTAGTTGTTTGAAAGGTGATTTGCAACATTTCAGACGTATTATGCATTGTTTTCTGTCTTTTGATATATTAATCACAACTGTAGCCCCTTCTGTTGCAAATGTTTGATTTTAAAATTGTCACTTGTCAGCCAGTCCAATAGGCTATTTCAGAACCAATACAGTTTATGCATGGGAAGTTTGATGTTGAAACAATATTTATTTACATTCCCAGAGTGAGATGGTTTAATATATTCATGCTGCTATAAAAGACATGCTACAAAGCCTAATCGTTATTTTGTGTATATACTATGTGTACAGAGAATCTTGCTTGTATTAAAATAAAAGAGAAATGAGGTTCTAAGTATCAATTTATAAAACAGTTCTTTGTAAAACGTTACAGTGTTACGTGAAGCACTACTTAATGAAACATTCACTATTGATAAACCTCCATAGAAACTACCTTTTCCAAAACTCACAATAATAGTTCCCATCTGTTTTATTTATGTTTGCATTTCATAAAGTAGCTTACTTCCTTTTCCCAGAGAAACCCGGTTCCTACACTTGCCACACAAGATAAGCGATTCACATGGGGAAAGAGAGAACGGACAGCTGTATGAGCGAACATACTTGTCATTCATGCGCTGACCTGCTGTAAATACAAAAGCAAAGAGAGACTTAAAAATGATACTTCCCTTCCCCCAACCAGGACTGACTTTCTGCAACCTGTGGCTCTTTCCCAGCAGAACAGCTGGCAGGTTTCGCGGCTGCCATAGCAACCCTGCCGTCAGCCTGTTGGCTTGGCAACATTGCAGCAGTAAGAAACGCACTTCACATCCCAACTGTTCCTAGACTTGCAGAGGTATTTATTCAGGTCGCCTTCCTAAATGCTTACTTACTGGTCGATTTCATAAATTTTGCAATAAAAAATCCTATACAGTCCTTATTTGCCAGTGAAATCAGATCATCTTCCCTGGAATCTTGCAAAAAATTCATATCCATTCCTTGCAATGTCGCAGCAGATGGATCAAATCTCTGCAGCAGCCTCAGCTGATCAAGTGACAGTCCAGCTCCCCTCATGCCTTCTCCTCCAATGTGAGGTTCCTTTTTTAAAGTAACAAAGGAAAGCAAATTATTGCACCAGTAAAGTTCTTAAGTGCCCTAAATGTATTCTGCAGAGCTGCCTAACTGTTAACACAGACAAGCTAGGTTTGCATCATTCACAGCAGGGGAGGATTTAGAAGTAATGTGGCCCTTCTTTTCTTGCCTTCATCTGGCCAATATATATACAAGCAGATATACAAGGTCTGAAGTACTTTGAGGAGGTGGTGGTGCATCTAATCCACTTTAGCTCAGTAGTTTAGAGCACTTATTGAGGACAGGTACACAGGTCTAAATCAATTCATTACTCAAAGGACTGAAGCATCACAAGAAAGCTGTTCTAACCAGACAATAAGAAGGTCTAAAGGTTTTAGGTTGCCACTTTTAAAAGATGCATCACTTCTGGGTACTGACTAATAGCTATTAGTTAAGTCAAAAATAGTGATTCCTTAGCCAGTTACTAATACACTCAATAACAGTAACAGAAATACCAGGATTCTTCACATTGAAAACTTGAGCTGGAGAGACTGAAAGCCCCAACCCAGAATGCTTTACTGCCTGAAGAGGCATCATTTTGGAAGATGATGCAGCAGAAAAATCTGAGCTTCAGATTTTCTGTCATATAATTAGACTAACAGATAAATGTGACTGCTGTTACGTATGTGTGTATATGAGGCAGAGAAAGAAAGAAAGGAACAGCTTACATATCTGAATTCAGGAGATGACATTTGGCATCAAAATCCTGTGAAGGAGAAGGGCTTAAAATCACAGCCCTTTTCTCAGCATTTCTGGTGAGTAGCCTTGACTGCTTTTTATTAATACACTGATTCCTGGAAAAAAAAAATCTAATTCTTAGCTGGTTTGTTCTTTCAATGCATTCAGTAAGGAGATAGAACAAAATGTGCAAAAGCTGGCATTGCAATATCAAAAATAGATCTCCTTCGTAAATCTAGTCTAGCGTAGACTATAACGCAGCCTACAGCAGAGTATTTTTTGAGCCATCACACTTTGCTAACACATGACCACACCCAGTCAGCACATGGTGCGAGTTAGTTGCTTAACCATGTACTGCGTGCTGTAAAGCGGGGCAGCCAACAGGCTGCAGCCTGATTCTCCTCTTCCTTTCCCTCAACAGGATTTCAATACTTTCCAGGTAAGACACAAAAAGAGTTGTCCATTGGAAACTGAGAAAAAATAACATACAAAGAGAGACAGGTGTAGCAACTCGAAGTAACGTAATAGAAGGATGGAAAGGTAAAAGTCTAGGGAAAACAGTATTACACGGGGTCAAGCGACTTGCTCAAAGACAGACGAATTTCTTCCTCTACCTTTTCCTTTTTCCTTCCAGTTAAGTTAATGCCTTTTAGCTGGCATACAGCATCTCCTGTGTAAGCCCCTAAGAGGAAGTGAGTCCGCACAAAGGACCAGCTGCCATGCAGTAACTTCCACCTACAAGATCAACCGGCTATGGCTCCACCTCCTGGTTTTTCCCTTACCCAACGTGATTCCAGCATTTGTTGCCAAACTGAGAAAGTGGGAGACAGTGGACTGGGTATATAAGGAGGTGTCCACTGAGAGACTAAAGAATATGGGAAATACATAAAAGAAGATGAGGTAAGTCAACCCTAGACTCCAGTTTCCTGTTCATTGGAAAAGATCACCTTAGTTTACACTACTGGGGATTATAAGAGTGGTTATAAGGTTCAATAAACTATCTGTGGGTAAACAATTCAGTGTCATCTCATTTAAAATATACTATATACAAAAGCTTGATTTTTAAAGATATGGCATTGGTGTGTGAAAACTAGTGCTTTACTCAAGACAGATATTACTGGTGAGAGGAAGTCTATTAAAACAGAATTAATCTTGCATTTGAGTTAATAGGGCTTGTGTTTTGCTTTGTCACTCTATTGAGGACAATTTTTATGCTGTTAGGTAAAATGTATAATCTCAGTTGAAATAGCTGGAACTGAAAAATTCCTAGTAAATGGATGGTGAGAAAGGAGGCAGAAGAACCCTGACATACAAATCTTTTAAGAAAAGCTTCCGTTCTGTTAAATCTTTACCAGCCTTTATAGAATTTCTCATTGTATACCTATTGTATATATATATTTTTAATTTCAGTTAAAAGATGCATCTAAACTTCTTAAGACAGATACAAGTCATCACAGAATGTATAAGCAAGCTGAACAGGTATCAGAGTTAGACTTTTCCTCAAAGCCATGATGACAAACAACTAACACATCCAACTCCCCACATTAACAAAGAGGAAGAGAGATGCATATGATCTGATGATAAACTCTCTCAAGGTGCTAATAAAGGTAACAGATATTTTTGAAATGTATGCAGTATAGATAAAAAATTCGAGTATCTCCCCATATATTACCTCCTCACAGACATCTTAATGGTTGACACCGACTCCAAAAAAGACAAGGTACATTTTTGGGACACTGAGCCTGAAATAAATTTTTACCCTCATTCCTTTACATAATGCAAAAATAGCTCTCATACATATAAAATCCTCCTTCCTCAAAACACAAGGTTCTTTCCATTTATCTCCCATCCTTTATGCAAGTCTTCACTACTGCAGTGGCATTAATAAAATTTTTTTCACCTCTTCTGTGAATGTGCAAAAAAAGAGAATGAAATATATGCATTAAAGAACAATTGCAAGAGAAATTTTAACCTGTCTGAACTGTCTTTTGTGTCTGTTGTGTTTTAAGCGACTGTCGTACAAATCAAAACAACCACAGTACACAGTGGGAAACTACTTAACAACCTCTAAATGAAGCTCAGTTAGATACAAAAATAGATCTAAGAGAGTCTCAGAACTCCTTGTGTTATTTCTATCCACAGCAGGTAAAATTGTCTGCAGTAAAAAAGAGATTTATTGATTGTAAATATAGTGTGTAACTTCACAATGCCAAAACAAGCTCACTGGATTATGTGAAGTATCCTGAAAATACTATTACCTGTGGCTGAAGCTGGAGGCATGGAAAAGTTTTCAGGGCCCAGGCAACTTGCTCCTCGTTCTCAGAGAGTGTAATTGTACATGTACTATATACTAAAACACCTCCTGGCTTCAGCAATTTCACTGCCTGCAGGGAGAAACAAACAATAGTTCAGCTTATTTTTACATGCAAAAACTTTGATATTAAGCAACATGAACCAAGAAACCATTGAGCTCTAATATTAAAACTTAGCACTTAATTAAACTCAATTTTTTAAGAGGCATTTGGATACTAATTCTTCTCAGGGAATACAGTAAAGGATCCCATGGATTAGATTCTTCTTTTCAAATCAGCATTATAGCTCACAGAGTTTATAAATGCCATTGAGATGATTCACCTTGTAAGATCTGTTACTTGTACAGCTCTGCATATCCCAAATAGATCAGTTCTGTTTTCATCACCTGCTGCTAACCATAGACACACAATATTTTAATTAGTGATACTAGATGTCAACTGTTTCCACATATTTGGCATGAAAGCTATATCTATGCTGCTTTTCAAGCTGTGGTTCACTTTGAATACGTGTAATTCCGATGTAGACAAGTTTCATGAAATCGTATCTTTCAGCATCACCCAAGCACACTCCTAGCATGAAAAGTTGCAACATGGCCTCCTGGCTTTGCACCCTATCTCATATCCCATACCGGTACCTCACAGCACCACTGCATGGCAGTTCTATGCTGTGAACTTACAAGAGTCTGTGCTGCTGGAGAGGAAAGACTTTAACCTGCTCCATGACTTAGACCTTTGCAATTATTATGAATTATAACTGATGAAACTGAGGGAATAAAAAAGACACATGCAAAGGTTTTTATTTACTATGGCTTACATATACCATTCCCATGCTCCAATGAATTGACTTCACCTAGCAACAGATACGAAGGTGCTGAGAGGTTAACTGAATCCTAATGCTATCTCTACTTAACTGCTGAAAAGGTAGGGAAAATGAGGCACCATTTTTTGGTATCAAGTTTTATGCTGCAAAAGCACTGATGTTCAATTTAGCTTATCTACTCAATGATTAATACAAACCACAGTGAAAAGCTTGCGCTGTAGCGGCTGGTAAGAGGTCACTTCCTTTAAAGTCAAGGAATAAGCCATGTTTGGTCTCTGTCCCATCCCACTACATGGAGCATCAAGAAGAATTCGATCAAATGACTCTGGTAAGAATGGAGGTCCTTCTGTAAAAAGCAGTTAGCAATGTAAAATGGGTCTGTTTCTTTCCTTGAGACTTCACCATAGATAAGGACAAGCTGTTACTGCTTCCTTGACATAAAACATGTTCTGTAGATAGTGTTTGCACAAGTAAGCTCAGCTAAAGACAAGTCTCAGCACTGCTGGTGGTAGATTTCATCAGAAAACTAAAGAGTTTTAGTTCTGCGAGTTCAAACAGTACGTGATCCCTTTAGGCAATAATATTTTTTAACCTTAATTTAATAATTTGAAAGTAAAATGTAACTAAACAAAAATGTTGAAATATGATTGGTCAGCGGTATTGGGTACAGAGTTCTACATACAGGCTGTAATGAACCATAGTCAGCTCATAACCAAGTGTGCAAATCTTTACTGAGGGAAGCCCATAATTAACCATTAAGACTGCCTTAAATAATAATAATTGGATTGTCTATATAATAACTATTTCTTGTGCTGCATATATATCTGTAGAAAATAAAGCATTCATAATAACATGAAATATTACAAGTTCTAACCTGTGACACATGCTGCCTCCACAGCAGAACAATTCAGTAAGAAGGATTCTGAAGACAAGAACAATTTCTGAATATTACCTGGATAGATAAGGGAATGTATAACTTCTATATGCAGGGCCTATCCTTTCATCTGAATCCCACTGGCTCCATAGCCCGAAAGTTTCTATCGCCTTAGTGCTAGATAGACTGTTCAGCTCAGCATCACCAAGACAAAAGTGGCTCTATATATGTGTCTGTGAGTGACCAATGAGGAAGAGAGCCATATATATGCTTTACCTCCTTTTCTCTTTCTGTTCCTCAAATATTCAAGTTAGGTGACAAGTAAAAACAAGTGAGTAACTTCATACTACTGCTATCTAGCTTGTTCCAGCACTACAAAATGAGTCTGATTTATCTACCTCTGAACCATTACTACAATGTTAAAAATATGTCATATCTTACTTGCAGGGATGTACAAAAAAGCCTTCATGATCTCTCAGTATTACAGCTAGTTCTTGTTCATCTGTGTAAGTGCTACATACCACCTACAATATTTTATATTCATAGAAAGACTATTAAGAAAGTACCTTTATTTCTCCAAAGCAGAAATAACTGCAAGGCTTAGGGACAAGGAAGGTGAATTATACAACCTGATTTCTAGTTAGGCTAACCAGTGACTGGGATAAAATAGAGTGAGAAAGAACAGCATACTTTGCACAACAAACTAAAAATAAGCAAGACAGCAGATACCATTTAAATTGTTCCATCATGGGAACAGAACCAGTATCATAAATACAGCACTTCAGAAAAGCAAATGAAATGAACTTAAAATAATACACTGTGCTTCTATAGAACTTTCCCCTGAACAGCTGAACAAACATCAATGAACTAAACCTTGCAGCACTCCTGGGAGTTAGGTATTAATAACCCCATTTTACAGATGAGGATTCTGAGGCAGAAAAGCCAAGCAATTCTGAAAAAAATATTTTTTTTCTCAGACTAACTCAAACAATTCAGAGTATGGGGTTAAACATTATCATGAAAGAAGCTTTAAGGCTTCTTCAGTCTTTGATATTATCTGGGAAAGGAATGCATTTCCTTTGTGCATATTAGGTTGTGATAAAGACAGATAGTTTGATATTTGCTGATAGTCACAAAAGAGTAGGGAAAAAAAAAGAGCATTCACAGTGCTGAAGCAACTTAGGTATCTGCCAAGATTTCAAGGACTTGTAGACCTGTGGTAGGTTTAATACTATTAGTGCAAAACTGATTACTATTTTCTTCTAAAAGCTACTATTACCCAAGTTGTTTACCTTGTTCATCCTCTCTCTTCTCAACTGAAAGTGCCTTTGTTCCATCATAGCAAAAGGCCTTAATGCAATTCAACTGTAGCAATTCAGCATTCTGCTTTATTTTTTTGACCTTGTTAGCTATCTTGTCCATGGCTATTACTTCACCCTGAAAAAAACCCGGAATTTTTATCAAAAGCATAGGGATTAAATGAATGTGCAGTTCCTGATTTCTTCTCCCCACCACCAACCCCCCCACCATGAGCAGTGTAATGAATGAAGCTTAGTTTTCCTACAGAATTACGTTATTCTTAAATCCACACTCCAGTAGTCCTTGTTTGCCCATATTTTCCATGATACTCGCGTTAGGCTAAATACTAGTCTGAAGCTGTGTGCATTCTGGCTGGCAGTAGCTGCTTGGCACAGCCACTCCCTATGGGACCTATAATGTCTGACTTCTGCAAGTGGGGTTTTTTTGTTTGTTTTGAACTGTTTTACTGGCCACAAAGTTAGGTAAAAATGTAGTAATTTGAAAGAGAGTAGAAGTCTCAAATACATGGTAAAGTAGGTCAACAGGTTTTAAATTTGCATGGAGATGGTAGGAAACAATCACATACAGCTCAGTCCTGAGAAAATGAGGCCCACAGCCATGCCTCTGGCTTGCGCAGACTTCTAACACACTCATACTTGCAGTAGTTGTCACTCAAGTTACTTTGGGAAATACTGCAAATACTAGAATAAAAGTAGATGTTGGGGGAAGGGGAATCACAATTACACATTATTCCTTTTATGTAAGAATAAGATATGTCTTTTCCTCTCCCAAGGTAAATCAAAAGAGACACACACCACTATCTGCTAAATGAAATCTGTAAACACAAAGGAAAGTAAAGAGTAGCATCAGTAAAAGTCAGAACAGTAATACTATCTTCAAAAAACCCCAAAGACCAGAAATCTCTACTAGACTTGCTATAGCAAATAGAACTTGCTGAGAAAACATGGCAACGTTTTCCTACTTGGTGATGACTCTTTAGAAGCTCACTGAAGGATAACGTGACTAAGATAGTGAAAAAAACCAACAAAAACCAAAAATCCAAAACTTCAGTAAAGATAAGCTGTTGACTGTATGTCACACTAGCCAATATGTAGCTCTAGGACTGAGAAGTAAAAAGGGATTTATGTTGTGTCAGTTGTGTCCAGCCTTCAGCTACTTTGAGCCAAACCACCTCTTACAGGAGCACTCAATGCCCACGTGCCACTGCTTCTCCCCTATCACCACCATTCAACCTACTGTACCTGCACACGAACAACTGATTGTGCTCCAAAGTTAGGTCTGTTGCTAAAACAGTGGATTTGCTGCACATGTGGGTATAAAGAGGTAAGTCCTTCTCCTGAGAGACCCTCAGAAAAAAGAACAAGCTGGAAGACAACAGTTCTTCCCCATCTGACCCATGCCAGCCACTGCCAGAACAACTTCCTGAAAGACATCTGGAAAAAACAGTGGTCTGGACTAGGATCCAGCTAATAATAAATTCTCAAGCTTTAACCATTTCCAATTCCTACTTAAAAGCTGTTAACGATACAGAGTAATTTTACATTTTGATTTTCTCATCTAAAACCAAAATACTAGTTTTTACAATTAAATCACAAAAAAATGTGAGAATGATTCAAATATTCTGAAATGTTAATGATTTACTATATCAGTCTAAGATCATATCTGTACTGCATAATTGATAATTTTTACTAAGAAGAAAGTTAATTGGATTAGAAATTTTTTAATATTCTTTTGTACAGAGTTGTGCATTCTTTTGGCACATAGTAGTAACCCCTTATTTCCACGTATTCTCAGTTTCATGAATCCAGCATTTTGCTGCATAACTTCGCCTTGCATGCCACAAATTCTTCCATTAAAAATAAATTAGTAACATTTAAAAACTGAATTCAAACATATTTCAACAAGTTGACTTGCAGCAAATAAGGTTTTAAATGTGATGGCAACTATTTGATAAAGATAGTCTGTGCCCATTTCAGTAATTCTGATGTGTCGCAAAATATACTGGTAAGCAGAACGTTCAAATATTAATTGTTTGCTGTTGGTAAATTATCTGTGCATTCTGACAGCTAAGTGAGCTGTGCAAATGTACAGTGGTCAGACCTTCTTCATGAAGACAGAAAATGCTCAATGATTTCTCTTACCTGGTCATGCATTAATGTTGCCAGATGGGTTGTTTTTCCTCCAGGTGCAGCACACATATCCAAAATTCTCTCTCCTGGTTGAGGGTTTAAAATATGGCTCACAACCACAGAAGGCAAGTTCTAGCATAAAAACAAATATGGGAGAATTCAAATCTTAGGTCCTGTATCAAGTCCTGTATTAAGGAATGACAAACTCATTGAAACAAAAATTAATTCAGCAGTGAAAATACCTATGATATTGCTGTCAGTTCCATAACAAAAAACGAACTATTGGAATTACATAAAAGGGACAGTACAGGTCAGAAGTCTCCAGTCGTTCCTTTTTTATTTAAAGCTGTATCTATGACTGAAGTTTAAGGGTACACGACTACGGAGACTATAGTGCTAAAAGTCAAATAAAATATGCTGATACTGTCACAGACACAGAGCAGTGCTGTGTATTACAAATGTTTTATATTCTTTGGAAGGTGTGCAATTTTATGGTAAGAGATAGTGAAAGCTGAGCTACTGTAAGATTTTCCATGGTTATTTTGTTCAGGTGGATTTTTTTCATTAGGGCTAAAAAGATACAGATTTTCTCTTCAACTTAAAAGTCAACCTAGTATTTGGAGCTTTTCCTGATTATCTACAGAAGTATATATTCTGAAAGAGTCTCGTATTTCAGAGTTCATAGCCAGATTCCAGAAACTAAAAAGTTCTATGCAGAGTTATCTGTGCGAAAAGAATTTCTAAGTTTTTAAGTTAACATCTCTTGAGCCACTCTGAAGTCTCTTATATCTCAGACAGTACGATTAAACCATCTACATGTAGATACTGAGTTCATTCTAAATGCTTTGTTGTCTTTAAATCCAAAGAGTGAATTAAGTGCCATCATACACAAGGAATATATAAAGTGTTCATGTGTGCTTAGAGGATATTCATTATTCTGCAAATAGTACAGACTTTTATTTTTGTAACAAACTTACCTGTAAAAACAAATGACTAGGGAGCACATCATCAAACGAAGGACTAAGGTAGACTGGCTCTATCATTCTTATGCCCATCCCACTGAAAAACATGGAAAAAAAATATTTCAACTACTCAGATTTATAATTTTTAACAGTAATCAATTAAAATCATTATGCTTACAAATAGAAACTTCAAACAATAATCTTAAAAAAATAAAAGAACTTATAAATCAACCAGGAAAAATACTTTTATAATTTTATGATCTGATATTATTTAAAATTACATCATTAAGTTGGGTAAACCATAACAAAAAATGTATTACAACATAAATTGGAACTATCTGTAAAAATTGCATAAAGCAAATTTATCTTTTTTGTACACAAAACAAACCGAGATCTAATCAAAGCCTTGATAATGTTAAGAAATACATAAAACCAGATTTGAATATGTTAATTTCAATCCATAACTGCTTTTCGCTAGTCATGTATGCACTAGGGCACTAGTATATGATTTCCTACTTAGACCTTCCTCCATTTTTCTAGACTGTCTGCAATTTCAGACAAGTAACTAAAGAAATTCTATTTCAGAAGCCTTACAGGAACATTGATTTGCCTGCACAGCAAAGGTTTGAACTTAGAAGCAACTTAAAAGTTTTAAATATGGATGAAGTTCTGACATAGATTTCATTAACTTAAGATAAATGTACAAGGAAATGGACAACGATAAAAACAAGAGAAAACAATACTGAGCCTGAAAACAATAGATTACTGAAGATAACAAGAATGAGTATTATTTTGCATATGCACTGCACAGTCCAACAAGAAGGAGGAAGGATATGAGAAAGCAAACTTGCAGACACCAGATTCAGTGTTACATACTGCCATTCCATGTCATTAACTCAACAGGTATATCCTACGACTACTTCAACTATATTTAAATTCTAATAAATCAGAGATGCTCTGACAATGTAATCTTTTTTTACTAGATCTCTTGTAGTTTGTCCTCAGGATGTAAAGTCTCGGTCATAAATTTGATGTTCATGCTCTTCCACACTGCTTTTTATATGTGTTTTAGATGACAGAAAAGGAACAAACCACATGCTTTGGCAACAAAATAGAAAAGCAAGTAATCTTGAAATAGATAACTACGTTGGCAAATGCTATTGATTTTTTTAAAATATCTGACCTTATGTTCTGTCCCCTGCCCCACCAAAAAAATCCCCTACAAATATTTTTAGGACATGGAGAAATCAACAGGGCTGCACTTCTGTTCCATCCAAACAGGAAAGTGGTACAGAACTATTTACCAAAATGCAATTTTGCCACAGTGAGAATGTTTGTCACTTCTGTTTGTTCTATATTATTGAAGTCATATGCTAAACACAAATTCTGAAAAGGCTCCCATTTATATCCTCCTACCTCTCAAGTAAACTGGTATCTGGATACCACTATGAAACTAAATGTTGAGTCTGCTAATACTTACTGTGATACTGTAATCATAATTGCCATCAAATTGCTGCTATCTTACTTGTGAAGTTACAGAAGACAGCAAACTAACGCTTCCCCACAAATACTGGAAATCCCAACATGCAATGTCTCAGTCAAAGCCATCTTGTGGTTTCACATAGGGTACAGAACATTTCAAAATGTTTTCCCATCTTCTTCCTTCCCTTTGCAAAGTTAAAGGTGTAGATTGCAGTTACTATGGACTTACCTCAATGGGCCACTTGAACTAAAGATTTCACTGCGACTCAGTTCTGAAATCCCATTTCCAAGGAAAACTTTGACTCCTTCAAATTCTTTGGCTCCTCTTTTACATTTGCCTTCAATATCTGAATACACTGAGACTAGATCTCCAGCTTTCATGACTGTGCAAAGAAGAAAGGGAATTTTGAGTTTAATATTATACTTGACAAGACAGAAGTGACCAAATAATTTAGGATTTTCAGTAGACTACTTACTTCAACTCACATATCATAGTCAAATTCAAACTTTCTTAATGTAATCAAACAAAAAGATTAAATGATACTAAGCTTGAGAGTGTACATGGTGAATGATGGCTACCAAATTACTATAGCTACTGAGAGACACAAGGTTACAAATGAGACAGCATGTCTTGTTTTTTAAGAGGGTAAACAAATCTTCACTTCATTTATTTTAGCACCACATGGTCACCTGTAAGTTTTAAGCACACTCTTCAGGATTCAATCTTCTGTGTGTGCTCCAAGCATGCAAGTACATCAAACAACACTGGTTCACACTTACTGTACAAAGACAATAATACTAAATTTGTCTAATGACCCCTCAATAGCTAGGTAGAACACAGCTACAGCTGTTTTTTCTCTAATTATTGCTTTGATACAAGTGATTATATATTCTTGTTGGAACAATTTTTCTGGTGTGGCTCTCTTCCCTCTAAGGCAACTGCTGTTCTCAATAATCCTCTAAGAGTTTTACATCTCCAATTAAAACCCTCCAGACCAGTAAAGTATGTAGATATACACCAAACTCCAGCAGTGTAGTCCTAGGGCCTTAACAAACTTTCTGAGCTAGAACAAAAATAGATCGAAAAGGGGGATGGTTTAAGTGATTTTGTAAAATAGCGAACAAGCTCTATGCACTGACTGGCTGAAAAATATGCTTAAAAATAAAGGCCTCCACTGACAGCAATAAACAATTTTCCAAAATTACATTTCTGATGTGTCTGACTGGCTGGAGCAACCAGGAACTATGACGAGTCAGACTAATGATGGTTCAGCTTCCCGAGAATTCTTTGAATTCTATTTAGGAAACTTTTTTTCCCATTTTCAGGTGGCCTTCTGAATATGCATAAGTGCCCTGGAATTCTTAAAAGGTAATATTGGTTGAGTAGCCACTAAACATTTCTTTTTTTTGCATAGCTTCTTTTTACACAATGTGACATAAAACATTCTGTGATAGCCTACTGTTATTGTCTGCTTAAATTTCACTGAATAAAAACTTGCAGGAATTTAACTCTTCCATCGAGCATATTTGCCAATGACTTTTTGCAGTATTCAAACATAAAGGATTTTATTTCACTCTCTGCTGACAATCATCCTTTCAAAATGCATTAATACTGTGTATAGTTCTTAAGCTTTTTGTAGCTTATATTGGCATTCCGTAAACATAAAGCTTAGAGTTTGATTAGTTAAATTATACTCAAAGCCCCCTCATAATTAGTTTACCCTCATTTGGGCTGCAAGTTCAGTGATTAAATGTGTATTCTTGCTGTACTCTTTTTTTCCCTAGTTAGACCATCTGTGTTTAATACAGCCTTATATTTGGTCTCAAGTGTGTAGCATGACCTTTTATTTTATTTTCCTATCTGCAATTCCTAAATTGTTCCTAAATTTTGTAGCATCTTTTCTTTGAATTGATGTTGCATGCATAATTACATGCAGCAATTATGATAAATCACTAGTTGATTCAAAGAGGGATTTGAATATTTATGAGGTTGGCTAAAGAAGCAGTTTCAACAACTGATATGGCAACATACTTATTTCATTATCAAGTCCTAGATTGAAAAATGTTCTTGTTTGGTGAATTGGACTTAAGCAGATGCTTAAAACTTCTTGAAGGTTTTTTTCCTGAAAGGGAATGAAGTTAAGTGGCTATATAAATGCTTTCCCAAGTCACTTTAATAATAAGAACCATGGTGATTAGTAGATCTCATCACAATAGAATAATGAGGCAAATCATCCAAAATGATACTGGTTTCACATAAAGTTAATTTGACCTTGAAATAAAAAATAAATAGGCTGCTGAATACTGGGCTTGTATATGTAGATTTTTTATCTTGTCTCAGGCATGGAAACAAAAATTTCCATTTTTTAAGTATCTAACATTAAAATTGAAGATTTTTCTCATCAATAGAAAAAACCCACTTTTTACTAGATCTCTCATCTACAAACAGTATCAAACGAATCACCAATGGATTAAAAAAAGAATATCCATTTTTTCAGATCTGTAACTTAGAACCTGACACGATCATGAAGACAAGTGCCTTTGTGACTGAATGAAGAAATAACACATCTTCACTAATACTAATACTTCAGCTAGGAATTACATACGGAAAAAGGAACTTAAACGAGGCCAGGTGAAAAATAATTACATATAATTTATTACGAGTATAATGCAAAAATGGTGAAAATCTCAAAAAAAAAAAAACCAGAAAAACTTTTAAAAATGTATTTACCATAAATTACAACTATAAGATTAACTTCAGCTGTGAATAAAAAAAAATAATGTCACTATTTATTGGAAATTGTCATCAAGGGGTGACATTTTTTCTGTCCTCTTTAAAATTTAACTGGCTGTATTTAGAGAACTCTTACATCTTGAGGTAGATATGATTCCAGGGACATATACATGTGCTCCTCGAAGTACTGCATATCCACAGTGGGCTCCAACAATGACTTCAGATGCATGTTTTTTTAAATTTCGTCTAAAAGCACAAAACGTAGTTCAGTTTAAAACAAATTAAAAGTATACTAAAAAAAACCCCAAATACCCCCAAGTAAAGTCTAGTTCATAAATGCTGTTTTTGTCACAATATAATAGAACAAATAGTTAACTATCATATATTACATTTAAAATATTTTTTTTTAGTCCCAGAGGAATCAAAGGAAAGAGCCAAGAAGGAAACCAGTCCTCAGAATAAAGTAGATTCTGACACATTCTGCCAATATTATGACCCTGACACAGGAATACAAATAAATTATACCGGGATAGAGAAATAAGCCTCTATCCATTCCTAGGCCAGATTATTGTAAACTGATTTTTTGTGTTTAATAGCTGCTAAGTACTTCTATAATTAATGTATAACCAGTTGCAAGGAACTTTGCCAGTAAGAATTGTGAAGAAGATAGTTATTTGAACTTATTGAAGTGTGAACAGATTTGAATATAAAAAGAACAGAATGTTCAGAAAAAGATGCTACAAAAGATCATCAAATGAATGAATGAAGAACAAATAAAAGTATTAAATGCTATTTTAGAGTGTACAGCATTTACAAACTATTACTACTTGTTACCAATCTCTACCTAATTATGATATAAACTGAATCTGAAATATGTTAGTCTTCATTATGAACAAGACACTTTAAATAAAATGTCCATCAGTGAATTCAATAAAACAATGAAGAAACTCCATAGGAGCAGACACATACACAACATACGAAATATCTAAACATATCTTAAGAATGAAGAACGAATAGTCATTTTCTAGGGGATAAAACTGATTCAGGAATCCTCTCAGCATTATTGATCCACTCTCCCTAATTCTTGCTCTGGACTTGATTCCAGTGGAAGAAAACCCTGCCTGTATTTAGCTACAGTTCTATACTCCACCGCAAAAACTTTTGTTCTTCTGTCTGCCACCTATCTGACTTTCCAGAGAGGACGTACTTATGTTACATTTTCCCTATAAAAAGTTAATCTCACAAATAAGGAGAGAATTCTCTCTATGTTTTCTTAAAGCTTTTGAGGACTAAAGCTCTGACCACGTTAGGATATGGACTGTCTACTAGGTCTTAATATAAATTAAGTTGTGCTTCATTTACAGTGAGTTAGTTATCATAACTGTTTAACAAGAAATCTAGAAGTAAAATATGTGTTACGACATTTTAAGGCTAAAGATTGAAAATTTCAAACCTGGGTCCAATGACAGGAATTAACAAGATGTCCTGGAGTTTCGGGTGCTCAAGAACTGGAACACATAGTCCTTTAAATTGCTGTTTCATTAAAAAACGTAATTATTAAGCAATACTAAAAAGCATAGTATTTAAGTACTTAATTAGACTGAAAACTATTTTTCCATTCATAATTTATAGCTGCAGAGTACAAAAAGCAAATGTAGTGAAAACAGTTAAGAGAGGTTGGGAAATAGTGTGTAAGGAGACACTCCACATTACAAATACTGGTGGAAAAGACTAAACATTTCATAGAATCATAGAATGGTTTGGGTTGGAAGGGACCTTAAAGATCATCTAGTTCCAACCCCCCTGCTGCGGGCAGGGACACCCTCCACTAGACCACGTTGCCCAAAGCCTCATCCAATCTGGCCTTGAACACTTCCAGGGATGGGGCATCCACAACCTCTCTGGGCAACCTGTTCCAGTGCCTCACCACTCTAACAGTAAAGAATTTCTTTCTAACATCTAATCTAAATCGACCCTCCTTCAGCTTAAACCCACTACCCCTTGTTCTGTCACTGCACTCCCTCATAAACAGTCCCTCACCAGCTTTCCTGTAGGCCCCTTCAGGTACTGGTAAGCTGCAATTAGATCTCCCCAGAGCCTTCTTTTCTCCAGGCTGAACAATCCCAACTCTCTCAGCCTGTCCTCATAGGAGAGGTGCTCCAGCTCCTCTGATCAGCTTCGTGGCCCTCCTCTGGACTTGCTCCAACGGCTCCATGTCTCTCCTGTACTGGGGCCCCCAGACCTGGACGCAGAACTGCAGGTGGGGTCTCACAAGAGCGGAGTAGAGGGGCAGGATCACCTCCCTCGACCTGCTGGTCACACCTCTTTTGATGCAGCCCAGGACACGGTTGGCTTTCTGGGTTGCAAGCGCACAATGCTGGCTCATGTTGAGCTTCTCATCAATCAATACCCCCAAGTCCTTCTCCTCGGGGCTGCTTTCAATCCATTCCTCGCCCAGCCTATAGTCGTGCTTGGGATTGCACCGACCCACATGCAGGACCTTGCACTTGGCCTTGTTCAACTTCATGCGGTTCGCACGGGCCCACCTCTCCAGCCTGTCAAGGTCCCTCTGGATGGCATCCCTTCCCTCCAGCGTGTCAACCACACCACACAGCTTGGTGTCATCAGCAAAATTGCTGAGCGTGCACTCGATACATTGAGAAATAACAAGGCCACAAAGGGATTCACTGAGAACTGACTTGAGGGAGTAGGGCAGTATTCTGACACTCATAACCCTAACTACTGCTTTTTGCCTTCTTCTGGAAGAAGATTGTGTTGAGTTATCATCAGATCACAGTAACACCACCAGAGAAACTTGGGTCTAATCTGTGTTATCTTTTTCATGTTATTAATTATAAACCACTATTTAATTCTACTCATGTCTTACTTAATATGCCAGGTTGGTAATACTTTTTATTCAGCTTAACTTTGGGTACTGAGAGCTGAGTTGTGCATATTGTTAGGAAAAATGACAGCTTGGCATTTTAAAACTGTTCCTGTTAAAAAGACGATGTCTTCTCACCTGAGCCTTCTAAAATATAACCTTAAAACATGCAAAACCATAAATTAGTTTGTATCTGATAAATATTTTCTCTTAAGAAAGAAAACAATCCATAAGCATACTTTTTTAAAAAACTGTTTTGTAGTTTCCTTTTCCAATATAACCACAACTCAAAATATAAAAAGTTTATGAAAAGCCAGTCTTAATTCAGTTGTCAGCAAAGCATTTTCCCTTGAAGCAAAATATCATACTGCAATATCCATTTCCAAATTTCTACAATCGAGCTAAAAATAGCATAACTCATTACCATTCCAGACCGCAGAATACTGTCAACTGCCTCTGCATCACAGAAATGTCTTGGCTCCTGTCATGCAATAGCTCCCTGTACACCTACTGGTATTAATAATTTACTTAAAGAAGAACTAGATCTTTTTAGACAGAGTGAAGATCTAGGATAGAGTTTCAAAATAATCTACTTTTTAAACATAATGGCTTACATATTTTCATATAAGTAAATGTTTAATTAAGGTAAGCAAATATCCAGAAAATTATATGAAGTTTGAAAACAGGTTAAAAGAAGAAAATACAGCAGTTGCAGGGCATCACTCTGACTCCAGTTTCTACTACATACAAATTTTCTTACTTTCCTAAACAGTTTCTGCAATGACACACAGCCATTCTCCTTTAATCTTAAATAAAAATGTTCTCAACAGGCTGAACACAGCATACTGAACTACAGTTTATATCTCCGTCTACCTTCTTCTCTAGACTTATGATGCTTTATGGGATTTACTCCAGTAGTACCCCAATCCTACCTAAGGTCTGGATCTGCCATATAAAAAACAGTTGCTTGTCTTTTCCCTCTGTTATTGCCTTTCTTGGACGTCTTAGATGAGGAATACTGCTAGACAATGAATTTTCATTTAACATTTAATGCTGACAGGAAATCAATATGATTGCATAATGTTAACACTAGTGGACATGTATTAAGTTAAGGAATAGTTTCCAGTAATGAAAAGCTCTCTTAATCAGGCAAAAGATAAATATCCTGTTATTTTTGCTGTAACAAAGAAATCGCACAAACCTTCTGGATCTCTTCTAACAGCAATTTTTTCACATGTTTCACTGAGGCCAAGTGGGTATTAACTCTAACAGTTGTGAAACCTGGTGGATGAGATAGATGACTTAACAGAGACTGATATTTACTCTCCGCCTCCTGTGTACCTAAAGCAGTGATAAACTGAAAGTGAAAGAAGAGATTTTTATATTAAAGAGATTCACACAGCAGCCTGTTGCTCAGTGGAAAAAAAACAAAACCAAAAAAAACCCCAACAACAAAAAAAACCCCACTGAATAAACATTCTTTAGAAACAGAGGAACACAGTTGAGTGGTGTACAATAGTGAGGAATGTCTATGTCTGGCGACCTAATTCCAGCGAAAATCTCGTAAATTCCTTGAAAAGGACTTGTTGGAAAAACAGTCATATAGCAAGATCATTGTAAACAGGCAGCAGGAAGCATCAAAAGTAACTGCTAGCGAGATCTGTTATACTGTACAAAGAACAGTCCTAAGGAAATGGAAGAGTAGAGTCAAAAGTATGAATTCATAACTCTTAACCCAATACACAGAAATGTCATTTTTGTTTCCTTTGATATTAGGAATTCATAGATTGTCTATAGTATTTTTGGCTCTACATTGGGGTAAGGAAGTATTTCTTGTCAATATTATGTGGTTAATAAGTGGTTAACTTTCTCTGTGATTGTTCTTCAGTGGGATCCAAAACTGAAGTCTCAGATTTACGCTAAGTTTAGGTGAAATATTTTTATGTGACTTTGAGCCAACAGGCATAAAGAATAATTTTATATTTTAAATTGAACTATTTATAAAAATCTGTGTCTAATGTGAAAACAATACCTTATTGTAAGGTATTAAAGTCACACAAAATATTAAATCAAAAGAATATTAACAATGTTCAGTTAGTGATATCCGTTGATGATTAGTAGTATCCATTTCACATACCTCATTATTTCTGAACACTTTCGTGAGATACTCTTCAACTTCACATTGGAAAGAGATTTTGGGGAAAAAAGACATCTTCCTTTAGTTTTTAAAATCTGCTGGTAAAGAATTAAAATAAGCAAAATATTTTCTTAGCAGTTTTTATCATATTCTATAAATTTATAAATGTAATCCAAGATGTACCCACAAACTAAGCTGCAGTTTCTGATTCTTCTGTTTTAATACCACAATTTTACTGTACTCAAAATTCCAAATATTGCTCAGGATATGATTGCAACACTACTGTTAATTACATTTCAGAATATGTTCATTAATATGTTTAGCATTTGCCATCACCTTACAATGAGGCTGCTGGCTTCCTTGCTGTCACATCATTCCCAGCCATACTTTCCAAGGCTACTGTATCGGTGTTGGAAATGCGAAGAAAGTGTCACCACCTCTAAACCCTGTCCCGTTAAAGTTCCCCTAGCTATCCTCGGGGAGAACTTGCTGTTTAGACCTAGAATTCACTCACAAAGGCTCCTCACAGAATTTAGCTTTGACTCCTCTAAGTCCCATCTTTGAAATTCTTATTCCATTACATCACCATATCTCTTCATTTTTAGAGATAATGGTCTAATTCTTCCCTGTCAGATTTCTTTTTTTTCAATCTTAACTTCTCAGGTTTCCTCCATAATCCAAATTATCCAAACTTTGTAAAGGGGGAAAATGTGCATGACTGTGGGTAACGATTTTCATTTTTTTCCATATATACTTAAAAAATTTAAAGAACAACTATAAGTAACAGTTTTCTCTTCAGTCTGTGTTTAATTCACAATAGGAATAGTGAAGTATTAATGCAACAGAAACTCTGCTGTTCCTTACTGAGTATCTTCAAGTTGTCTGGTGAAAGATTACACGGTTAAAAGGTACAGGACATTTCCATATGATGCTTTAATTCCTTCTGCAAAGCCCAGCTATAAAGTCCCTATTGTAGCTCAGGCCTGATGCAGCTTTTATTCTTTGTAACTATTCTGTTTATCTGTAGGTAAAAAAATACAGTTATCTTGCCCAATTGTATCTGCCCACCCCTATATTGCCTGTATTTTGAAAGATTATATACACTTCAGTCTGAAATGAGACTTCCTAAAAATTTAATAGTTTGTTTACACTGACTTAAGTGGATGGAAAGTGAGAACAACCCCCATCAGTGAGGTTTATTCCATCCATAACAAGGAAATTTGAATACTTAAAAACTACATTTTCATTGTATTAAACATACTTGGAGAAAATACATCAGAAAGTTTGGTAGTCATTCTATTTGAATAAGATGCTATTTGTCACTTTTATCATACAAAACCCCTCAAAAATATCTTTTCTGATATTTCAGATTCAGTTGAAGTTTTATTGCTAGAAGAATGTTTTCTTTTTTAGATTTAACTTTTGAGCTCTGACAAAGGCCATTTTCAGTTTCATGGGTAGGACTTTCAAAGCCTTATCCCCAACATTACCAGCCTTTGAAAGAAAGAAACTGTAATGGAATTAATGAACTTCTTTTTAGAATCTAACAAAATGCCCAAAAGAATTTACCTTGATATTTCTATTAAATCTAACAGTACTACAACAGTTCACATAACAACCAAAATTACCAAAGTTCAGTTATAACATTTCAGACGATGTGACATATCATGCCTCTGAGCTATTGTCCTAGAATGCCTACATTACAGGAACAAAACAAAATCACCAAAAAACCCCCTATGGCTCACATTTGGAAAGTTTTTTCTTCAGAAGCATAATAAACTAGCATTTAAAAAAATCCCACGCTTGAGAATTTTTAAAAGAATTGGAATCCTGAAAAGAAGAGGCATTTGAAAACTGGTAGAAATACGTGTTATTTATAAGCCCTACAAGTGACTTTGGTATTAACATTATGAAGGTATCTTTTTAGGACATTAAATGGGTATTTTATGATAACTGCAGAATCTCACAGAATGACTGAAGTGATTTCACAATTACAGTTAACACCTTCATGGAAAACCAACCGCTGATCTGACAGCATGGTGGCAACAGGACTTGTTTCTACCTCATTTTTAAAATGTAACTGAGCACTAACATGAAACATGAGCCTGTAGGTGGTCAAAACAAAAACTCTTGGTCAAAAACACTGCATACGAAGGACATAACTGCAATGAAGTTCCCTAAATGTGTTATAAAGGGGAAGCTAGTCCCATGATACAAATTAACAAGACAACTATGTCAACAAATAGTGCAGAATCTCTATGGTTTGAAATTTCATACCAAAAAGGAAAAGTTATAATGTGTTAGAAACCACAATCCTTCTAAACAGGATGGCAAGTATACTACAATGCTTTCAATGTAATGAGGGCCAACAGAAAAACAAAATCAAGGAGATTTCACTTGTCCCCATGTATAAAGGATAGGCATCACACACACAATGGTGCCACAGCTGTGCTTTTAACCACAGTTAATGAACACTTTAGGCAGTCAAGGAACATGTAACAGGAGAAGTTAAGACCTGACCCTGACTAGTTCATAGGGCCTGGTACAAAACGTCACTGCAGAAGAGCTGCTCTGTCACAGCAACTGTAAGGCATGTGGACTCAACACATGCATTCAAGTGACAAATACAAGAAACCCACTATCATTGTGCTTAGTTCAGGGAGAGGAACAGCACACAAATGAAAAGCAATTCCATGGTTAAAAAGAGCAGTCAAAAGAATGAAACCACTGTAAGCAGCCTGGAAATTTTAAAGCCACACAGCTGGAGGGTCAGAGCACACGCACACAACATGCAGCTTCAGCACTATACCTGTGTCCTTTCAGTGTCTATTATCTCAGAAAAGATACCATGTAGCTTAGAAAGGTTCAGGGAAAGGGGATGACGTATACATAGGGAATAGCTTTTAAATAAGGACAGACTAAACAGTTTGCAATCTTCCAAGCTGGGGAACATAGTTGAGGGGGGGATAGAATAAATGCATATAATTTCAGTTGTGGCAGGAAGGCTGATGATGGAGGCAGTCTAGTGCCTCTTCAAATGCAAGAGTTAGACTGCAAACAGACCTCGCAGGAGGCAGGTTTGAAACCAAAAAGAGGTTTTGGGTTTTCTTCCACAGACCTGCTGAGCAGTACACCTTGCCCCAGGAAGGGTTTGGTGGACTTTCGGAGAGCCCTTGATGGAGCATCACCCCCTGTTCACCATCTCCTTACAGATCTCCCTGTGCCTCCGCTGGGAGCTGCTGCGGGGGACGCAATGGTAGACCAGGGCTTTGATCTAACTACGCACATGAGCACTGCGAGCTGCCAAACGCAGCCAGCACCCGGAGATGCCGAGCAAGATTTAACTTTCAAAACCTCCTTTCTCCACCCCTTCCCACACGAGGAAAAAGTCGGCTCATTGCTGTGGGAAGCCGAATTCAGGGTTCCCTCCTATATTGCTCCATCCGCCCCGTCTGAAAGCACCGAGTGGTGGGGGGAGGGGGCTTACACCTCTTCGCAGCCTCCCTGAAGCCCTGCGCGGCACCTCAAGCCAGGCCCAGCGATACGCGGGAGGCGGCGCACCTCAGCGGGACACTCCGCCGCCGCCGCCGCCGCCGGAAGGGCGGAGCACGCAGAGGCCAGGCACCGTCCCACCCTCCCGCGGCGGCGCGCAGACCCCCGACACGCCGCCAGGCCCCCACCTACCGCCGCGCCCCAGGCCGGTCTCTCCTCCTCCGGGGCAGCGGCAGGAAGTCCCACCTCTGCGGCCGCCGAGGATTGGCTGGATGTCGACAGGGCGGTGCCGGCTCGGCTGTTACTATGGCAGCCAGACACGCCGCGGCGGTCGACGGGGCTGCTCGGCCCTCAGCAGGAGGTCGCCCCCCCCCCCCCCCCGGGCATGGCGAAGGGCGGCAGCATGGCCAGCCTGGAGCTCGGGGGCCACCCAGCGCGGCCCGAGCCCTGGCCGAGTTAAGCAGCTGCCTTACCACCCCTATGGAGTTTCCCCGCGGGCAGAGCCCGCTTTGCCGCAGCGCCGCGGGCTGGGCGGTTGCAGTGTCCGTCTCCCTGTGCAGGGTTTCGAGGTCCGTGTCTCGGAGCAGCCGCCCGCCTCGCTGCCGGCAGGTGCTTGCGGTGGAGCAGCGCGTCCCTGTGTTACGGGGCAGCAATGCGCTTGCGACGCTGCAGTAGCTCGGTCACAAGTTCAACACACAACTCCCGTATATAAATAAACTCATCTGACAAAACGTTGCTGACAGCGCTTTTTCTTCCCCCCCCCACATGAGCACGCTTAAATGCTGCCGAGTGGATTAAAATATCAGGGTTTCTATTTCCACCCCTCCTGCGCGCAAGCGCCTGCGGATTCCTTTGCTAAGGCGGAGCTGGGTTCCGCTCTGCTACTCGCCCTCCCCAAGGTCCTCCCGAGTGAGAAAACCGCGGTACACACGCGAGGGCTCCACACGCAAGAACCGATAGTACAGCACTGAAACGAGTCTGCTGGTTTAAAATGCTTTACTATGCAGGAAAAAACTGAAAACCACGAGGCCTACCCAACCATAACGAAGGCCGCGGACCAGCCACGGCACCGCCAGGCTGAATGACACGGTGAGGGAAAAGGACGCAACAAACCGGCAACGCTCCCACTCCGGGGCCGACCACCGCGGCGGGGCTGCTCCTACCCCGGGCGGGGGACAAGCACACCCCGCAGCACCCCTCCCTTGCGGGGCGGCTCTCTCTTCCCCGGCCGCGCTAGACGCCAGACCCCCCGGCTCCTCCTCGCAGCTCGCCCCGCAGACGGCACAGCCCGCACTGCTCCCGCTGATGCCACCCGCCGTGGGCGTACCCGATGACGCACGGACTGACGCGGCGCGACAGCCGTGTAGGCGTTGGGCCGGCCCTTCCCGCCGTGCAGTCATTGACCGGAGGCGGGGCAACGCCGTACGCCCACCCCCCCCTCCCCCGCCCCTTGCTCTGGGGCTGCTGCGGGCTGTGTCTGCCCGAAGGGAGCCGGCACCGACGCCTGGCTGAGCCCTGGGTGCTCTGGGGGCTCGGCGAGAAGCCGAGGCCAGGCATGGGCCTGATATTCGCCAAGCTGTGGAGTCTCTTCGGTAACCAAGGTGGGCGCGGGGGCTCGAGCCGGCCGCGGGGAGGTGGGGCGGGCGTCGCGCCAGTGGTGAGGGGGCGAGTGGAGCCCGCGGGGCTGAGGGGGCCGCGGGCAGCCGCCGGAGGTCGGAGGCTTGCTCTGGTAGCCGGGCTTCCCTGAGGGCGCGCCCAGGCGAAAGTTGTGCTTTTCTTTGTGCGGCGCCTCATGCTCGTAGCAGCTTTGTGTCTCTGGCTGAGGTGGTCCTCTCCGCTGCCCGTCCTCCCTGGCTGCTCCAAACACTCCGTTGACCCCGGGCAGCCCTCCATGCGGTGTGCTCCTGAGTTCCCATCGTGGTGAGTGCTCCTGCCTCTCAGGCGTGCTTTTACACCGTTGTAGCGGCTGAAGCTTCGATGGACGATGAAGGTCTTGTTTGTCTTTGCCGACCTTCTGTTTTTAAGTCGGAGTCTGCTATTAAAATCATACTACTTTTATCTTTAGTATCAAGAGGAAAGAATCCACCAAACTTGTTTTGGGGCCTTTGAGGGGCCCCAAAAGATCTGTTTGTGTTTTGGCAAAGGTGCTAGTTAAATACAGTTAGCGACCCGAGAAAAAACACTTCTCAAGCCAAGAATGAGAAGGTCCTAAGGGGATGGCTTTCCCTTCTCTCCTACCTGGTGCACCCAGCCCCGCAATAATGGCTCATGCTCTAATCCAGAGTTCAAAACTTGTGGCTGCCACCACCTTTAGCTCAGACAGTTATCATAAAAATAGAAAATTATGTTTTATCTATTAACTTACTTATTTTAATGAATCTTGTTTACCGAGCCTTCATCAGTTAGAAATTAAAATAGTCAAGGAATTTATTATTTCTATTGTTTTTCCTTGAGGCTTTGAGTTTGGAGCAGGCAAACTGATGTTAATGTTATTGTTCTCTCATCAGGTTTCCAAATGCATGCTTTGTTCCCACTTTAAAGTTATTAAAAATGTAGTTAAGCTTTATTGTGCAACACTTTGTTGCCAATACAATTTTGCAAGTTTTGGGAGGCAGGTACACCTGGTGTCCCTTGAATAGTCTTCTTACTGCACATGACCCATTCTAATTCTGTAAATACCAGAGTAAAGTCTCAGTGTGTGTACATATTAACATCTATGTATCAAAATGTGTTTTCATGGGATGGGAGTGGGAGGGAGATCCAGACCATTTATGTTTCCCCTGTATACACTATTCCACTGCATTATTCCTCAAGTCTTCTAACAGAGTTTTCTGAATTTGTTGTTGTTGATTTGAAGATTCTTACTTGTCTGAACTGGAAAATCCATTTGGTAAGATTCAAGGTTTCCCCTGTTCTCCAAAAAACTCTTAAGTACTGTCTTGGTTTTCATCAAATACTGCAATCTGTGACTCCTTTCCTTCCATGAAGGACTCTGAAGAGATGTCTATAAGCAGAGAACCGATCAGGAGATAGCATTGTGGCTTTTAGTGTTTATATGGTACCTTATGATGTAAATATTTATCTTTAGGAAGGAAGTCAGAGGTGCAGTTTCATTGCTTTGGTTTCTTTTTTTTTTGTTTATTAGTACATGACAACATTAGATAATGCTGATTCCATTTCATTAATGGAAAACACATCTATGTTACTGTATATTAATTTCTGAAAGTAAGGTTATTCTTCATACATTTAAAATGTTAATGAAAATTGGTATCACAGTTAAGATAGATGAAGCGGTACCATGAAATACTTACCATTTGGCTTTTATCCCAATGAGAGGTTTTTGGGGTGTGTTCTGATCTTGTTTTGTTGCTGGGGTTATTTCTTGGTTGTTTTGTTGGGGTGTTTTTGCCCCCTCTTCTTGTGGTGACCATAGAGAAGAGAGTGAGTTTCTTTTCATGGCCAAAATTGAAATTCTGCCCTAGAAAATAGTCTTCAAATATAAATTTTTGACCCATCTAGTGGGAAATTATTCCCTAATTATGTGACTATTTTCCTCTAAATAATATTATTAATAATAATAGAGGGTTGTGATTATTGAGTTGGTTTTGGTTGCTCTTCTAGTTTTGTCAAATCTAGACAATTTCATGGAGAATTCATAAGCTGTCACATGAAATTGTTTGTTGAGCAGACTGGCACAGTAGCATACACAATGATTTTGACAATCTACAGGGAATATTCCAAAGATGCAAATAAACCCCATGTGTGTGGAGCATATCATCAGTTCATCATGGCTAGTGTGGGTTGTGCTGATAGTCAGAAGCACTTGATACCAGCAAAATGAAAGGTTAAACAAAGCAAAGATTGAGAAAGTGCCATCTGTCTTCCATTGAGTACGGGGGAGGAGGTGTGCCTAAGTGCTAGAAGATACAGAACAGGAAATCGTTGGCACTTCACTCGACTATTAAACATGCACTACACTTTTGCTTTACATAAATGTAAATAATAACTGAGCTGAAAGGTATTTGATCAATAATGTCTGGACAACATTAAAGAAATACTTACTGGTGAGCTAATACTGTTAACTCACGAGAATATGATAACTAACATCTTAAAAATAAGCCCCATGCATTTTTTTGTGCCTCAGGGTTCAGTGCAGTTAGAGTAAATACATGATGTACAGAAAATTGAGTTCATTCAGAGTCACTTCTGCCTGGCAGGAAAAACTTGTAATGAAGGTACCTTAGATCCTACTAAAGCACCGAATGTCATTTTATTAATTTGTGCATCATCTTTACTACTCTGCAATTTGATTGCCTTATCTTTACCATGCGAAAGGATGATGAGGTACTGGTAGGAAGGTTGAGAGGCTTGACCTAATCTGTTTCCAAAGACATTCAGTGATAAGTGCCTGTTGATTAATGTTGTCTATTGACATCTTCCAGCAGCATTTCTAAGTATTTGTATTTAACTGTTTTAGCCCTGTGATTTGGGTAGCATCTGTGTGTTCCTACCAGGAAGTTGAATCTATCTGTCTGTTCTGTTTGAACTCGCTGTACATGCAGCAGAAATTGTTCCAGTTGGTTCAGCCCATTTTGATTACGGTTAGCCTGTTTTGGCAAACCCAGACTGGCTCATGGTGAAAATTGTAACAGTTAAAATAGTATTGCGTGGCTTTGACCTGTGATGGGAACCTTCAGCAGATGAAAGCCTTTAGCTCTTTTCCCTGCTCCCCTGGCAGAATGAACTTGCTTTTCCATTGCAGTGCACCATCTACTTGCCAAATCTGGTATTTGGGTATGAAACAAGAAAAGCTACAGTGCCGAGCAGTTCAAGGAAACTGGATGATGCCTGTGCTGATCTGTGAGTCAATGACTAAAGAAAGAAAAGAAGGCAAACAGTCTGCCCTGCGCACAGTCCGTCAGGGAATATCTATTTAGTTCTGTGGATATGTTTGGAAGGGTTCACAAGTTAAAGTTTGGCAGTAGTCTTTAAAAGATGGCTGTTTTTGTTTGGGGTGGTGGTAGTAGTGGACAAAACTATTCCAGGGCTTTATTTAATCTTCTTGTTTCTGGTTTCTGTGCCTTTTCAGGGCAGAGGTTAAAGCCTGAAGGAGGGAGGACAATAAGCATTTCTATATCTTTCAGCTCTCAATATATATTGTCTCTTAATCAAGTAGTAATTGAATGATGGAAACGGAAATACTTTACTTGCAAGCGAAACAATTGGCTTAAAAATAGACTTTTGTCTTTTTTTTTTCCCTAGGTGACTTAATGATGGCTTCCTGATTTTTTTTCCTTATTTATAAAATTCACAAAAAACCCCACTGCCTGAGTATTATTTTAATTTAAAATATTGTGCCCTGCAGCCATTTAAAGTCTAGTTACAAAGTGTCATAAATTCAGATTGAACTTATAGAGTCATAGAATAGTTTGGGTTGGAAGGGACCTCAAAGATCATCTAGTCCCAACCCCCTTGCCATGGGCAGGGACACCGTCCACTAGACCAGGTTGCCCAAAGCCTCATCCAATCTGGCCTTGAACACTGCCAGGGATGGGGCCTCTACAACCTCTCTGGGCAACCTGTTCCAGTGCCTCACCACTCTAACAGTAAAGAATTTCTTTCTAACATCTAATCTAAATCAACCCTCCTTCAGCTTAAACCCATTACCCCTTGTCCTGTCACTACACTCCCTCATAAACAGTCCCTCACCATCTTTCCTGTAGGCCCCCTTCAGGTACTGGTAAGCCGCAATTTGATCTCCCCCGAGCCTTCTTTTCTCCAGGCTGAACAGCTCCAACTCTCTCAGCCTGTCGAATTTTATGTTGAAAATAACTTTTTAAAGTATGTTTAAAAAAAAAAAAAAATCAGACTTCAAAAGTGGCTGGCTTAAGTTATGATTCAGTACTCAAATGGCACAGTTTTCTAAGCAACATGTAGTAGTATGAATAGATGGTGGAGCAACTAACTTATTGCCTATGTTAACACAAAGCTGATAAAACTTGTTTAGCTTATCATTCCATCAATATTATCAAGATTGTGCTTAATGAAACTGTAAGGAGAAAACAGAAGTGAATGTCAGCAACCCTGAGAAAGGCAACTATGAAAATTGTCAATGCCTTATTCCTTTGTGTGTGTGTGTCTGATTAGAGTTCTTTAAGAAGTTTGCAAATTTTTTTTTTTTTTTGAAAGATAGTTGTCTGCAGTCTTTCAGGTTGCTCAGAATAAATGCAATAGGTGTTAAAAAACTGCCGTAAGAAAAATAATGGTAAGCTCTAAGTCAAGGTGGTTGAACTTCTGTAACTCCACTTTACTTAAGCTTGCTGGCAGTTCCCAGACTGTAGAGTCAGGTTAGCAGAGAACATTATCTGGAAAACCAAATGGATTTTGGTTCCAGTGACTACTAAAGACTACTTTCTTGTAATCAAGTCTGGAAATACAAGATGTGTTTAAGCAGTTCTTTTGTGTTTAAAAGAAGACTCTAAGGCAGTTTTTACTGTGCAGAATGAATCCTTGAATTGAAATGTCTTTGGACTTCAGTAAAATGCTCTTCCTCCTGCCTCCTCTTTAGCAAACTTCTATCTGCATTCCATCTTCAGCCCTGAAACCTCCAAGACTGTTGTTGTTCAGAACTAGATGTGGGTTTTGTATTTCACAGCCTGAAAAATATTGGAAAGAGTACCAATATTCATTTTTTTCTTTCAAATATGTCAGAAGAGCCTTGCTAATCATTATTTAGAAATATTTTTTTTAAAAAAAAAATTTTGAAAATTAGAAAGAGGAAAGGGGAAAGTTGTGAAAATTGAATCTTCAGGTTTGTGTCCTTTTACCACAGAGGAATATAGAAGAGTAAGTGAAGAAAAGAGCATATTATGTCTTCTTTCTAACATCTGCAAAAGACTGTCTTCACTGTCCTGTTATTTTGTAATACTAGAGAGCCAGACTGTGGGGGGTTTTTTGTTTGGTTTGGTTTTGGGTTTTTTTAAGCAAATTATATTTTTTTAAACAGTCTGCCAGGAATGGTTGATATAGCAGCATTATTTGGATTCTTTTAAACAGTAGTCTCATACTGTCTTTCCCCCCAGCTGCGTATTCCTACTTTTCCTACTTATTTTTTCCCCTCTTTCTACCTGATTTATAAAGGCTCTGCTCTTCTGCTCTGGCAACTTTGTTATGGATTTTCTTCTTCCTTTGCCAAGAACACGGTGGACTGGGAAGATACTAATGAATACAACCCAAACTAAGTTTGAATACCAGCCACTGAAAGAGAGAAACTTGGGTTAGTCTGTAAGTACAGAACACACATATAAGCAAAAATCACTGCTTGTGGTTTACTCCATAATTATCCTTTCTCTTAAAGGTAGCATCTATCTTCTACTAGTTGCTCTTGTAAACAAATATTTGTCTTCATAAAATTTTATTCTGTCTTAGTTTGCCAGGTTTTAAGTTCACAAGTTTTTCCTCTAATGCACATATACAAGTAAAAATTCTGTGATCTAACCAAACTAGACAGAAATTCAACTTTTGAATGTGTTTGTAAGTGAATAGTTTTCCATTACCACAGATGACATTTCTGAAAGCAACTGCCATTAATAAAAGGTGGAAACTGCTATTTGTATGAGATGCTGATGCTTTCATCTTATTATCTTCATCCCCAAACCAACATTAATTAACACTTGTGTGACTTTCTTGTATGTGCTTATTCAGTTACTGTATAAAACACCATTTGACTATGGAGTAGCACAAATAAGCTGTGCCTTTTTTCCCCAATTAGTGTCGAACCATTCACACTTCAGTGACTTTCAAAAACAGTCATCTCAATGGGGATTTTTTTTTCATTACTTTAAGTAGCGTGATATTGTTTCATCCAACACTTTTCTCATTCGTTCCTAAGTAAGACTGAATCCTGATGTGAAAGTGGGAAAGAGCAATGTCATGCCTGACTGAAATTCTTTTTCTTTTTCTCCTTGAAAATCACTCCAACTGAGTGTCGTAAAAGTAAAGTCATCTTCTTCCAGACAATAGTTGACCATGTGGCTGTTTTGAAAACAGCAGAAGAATATTTCTGTGTTTGAACTGTGAAAGCCCTTTCAACTTAACTGAATTTGAAGAAGAGGTGGACAGTCTAGCTATGTGGCATGGTTTATTAGAGTTGAAAGCAGAGAGGATTTTGTACCATTTATGTATTGGGAAAGGTTTTTAATTACTGATGATGCTGCTTATGGGTTAAAAGTATTACTGGTTTTAAGGCCAGGAAAAGTTCTTTCCTAAGCATTTGTTGGCAGGATACAGTAGCAGGGGAACCGATACAAGGAAATACATTTCAAAATTTATTAGGGCCGTATTGCATGGCAAAACTTCTAAAAGTCCCAATGAAGAGACTGTTTTATTAAAATCACTTTCAGTATGAAAAGACCTAGGCTATTATATGTAAATAGATTTAGAAAAAAAAAACAAAAACAAAAAAAACCCCACCCCACTTCATTTCTTCCTTAGACCACCCACTTGCAGGTAAAAGAAGAAAACAATTTGATATTTATGGTAGATCTCCCGACCTTTTAGTAATTTGTTATAAGTCTTGTAGATAAAATGTGGTATTTTAGAGGAAATCTTTAAGCTGTGAACCATGTTTTGCTTTGGAATTAGTACCCTAGAATTTTAAATATTACCCCTTCAAAAGTGAGCCTGTTCACAGACTTTATATGCAAGTTTTACTTCTAGTATCTATTTGTAAATTCTCTGCTCTCAAGGGATCTGCTTTTTTGTCAGCAAACGAATCAGTATCTTCTAACTTCACACATGTATGAGAAGAACCACCATTCTAATCGGCTGTGCTGCTATATTGATTAACTACAGAGAAGCATATAAATTCTGGGGGTTTTTTTCTTGGTTTTGTTTGGTTTGGGGTTTTTCCCACTGTGCCTGGAAAAATAAGATTGCAGTATTTGGAAGATTGCTATTCTATCAGCTGGACTTTCCAGCAGGTTGAGGAAGGTGATCTTTCCCTTCTACTCGGCACTGGTGAGACCAGTTCAAAACTCTCAGTACGAGAGAGACGTGGACATACTGGAGAGAGTCTAGCGACGGGCCACAAGGATGATGAAGGGACTGGAGCATCTCTCACGTGAGGAAGGGCTGAGAGCTGGGACTGTTTAGCCTTGAGGAGAAAAGGCTCAGAGGGAATCTTGTTAATGTACATAAATACTTGAAGGGAGGGTGCAAAGAGGACAGAGCCAGGCTCTTCTCAGTGGTGCCCAGTGACAGGATCAGAGGCAATGGGCACCAACTGAAACACAGGAGGTTCCCTCTAAATGTAAGGAAAGGCTTTTCCACTGTGAGGGTGACTGAGCACTGGCACAGGCTGCCCAGGCAGGTTGTGGAGTCTCCATCCTTGCAGGTACGCAAAACCCATCTGGACATGGTCCTGGGCAACTGGCCCCTTGATTGAGCAAGGGGGTTGGACCAGATGACTTCCAGAAGTGTCTTCTAACCTCGTTCATTCTGTGACTTTTCAGTTCAGAAATTGCAATGTTGGATTTAGTGTGCTATTCAAAATACAGCTTCCTCTTAGTTTTTACTGCACGAATGATGGTGGTCCCTTAACAAATGGTTATTATTGAGCCTTGAATGTTAGGCTAATATTTTGTGCAGTCTTTGGATATTTGGTGATGTTCTTAAGATGATACACTGCTGTGAGTTACATTTTTTCATTGTAGTTTTCTGTCTAAAACTAGATATTTTTTTTTTAATGAAGTAATCATATTAGTAACGATTCCTTCACTGGAACACTTCCTAGTGACTTTTCCTAAAACTGTAGTCTCAAGAGAAGATGAGGCTTTGTGGATCTTTTTTTTTTCTGTCCTGAAGTCACCAGTAGTCTGTGTAAGCTATTGAAATAAGACAAACAAGCAGTTACTCCCTTCAGTAAAGTGATTAACCAGAATTATAATTATTGCTGTTTCCACTAATTTATTCTTGTCTTTTTTTATGTATATGCAGAACACAAAGTAATCATAGTAGGACTTGATAATGCTGGAAAGACTACTATTCTTTACCAGTTGTAAGTATATGAAATATTTTGGTTTTCTGTTTTCATTTTAGTATCTGTCACTGTTTAATCATTGAAAATTCAGCTTTGTAACCTGTTGGAATCTCTAGGTCCTCTAGATCATAGTTTGTACATTAATGGCATTAGTTGTTCTAAACAGAGTAAATATTTAAAGGGTAAGTGAAGGAACAGCAGTGTTATAAAACTGAACTGTAAATTGAAATAACTAAATTGTACATACAGGCACAAAGTGAACTGGAAATTCTTTTGCCGTCAAAGCCTGCAGAGAAGAAGGTGATTTCTAAATTAATGGAAATTCTAGCCACTCTGCAAAAATCCCTAAGTGTTTCCAAGTGTTCCTGATGCCAGTGTCTAAAATTTGTGATGGCGGATTTCTCAAAATAGTATTTAATCTTGCCTAGGTTCTACCATAAGTATTTTCAATAGCATCATTGCACCCAAATCTTGCCAGCATTACAAGAGTATCTATGATAAATTAAAAAATATTGGCAAGAACATAATTATTATTGTAATCGTGGAAAAGGAAGAGGGTGTAGCCAAATTACTATGCGTATATTTGCATATGAAGGCAGCAGAGGATGTTTTCCAGAAAACCTTTTTCCTAAGCACTTTGACAAAGCTTAAAGGTAGAACTGAGAAATTTTCAGCTATGTAAACAAACACTCCTTAGGAATTTGTTTTAATATTTAGCGACTAACTTGAGTGCTCTGAATAAAATTACATTCTGATGTATATTTTGCACAGTTTAGTGTTACTCTTGTTTGGGATCTTTATAGCAACTTCTACTTTGAAACAAATGTGTTTTAAGTGTCTGTTAAAGAGCATCCTTTAAAAAGAGAAGCCTCTTAAAATGCAGGTGCTTATCCGTTTGTTATAAGCCTTTTTTTGTTACTGATGTCTTTAACTATAGTCTCTGCTATAAAAGCACACTAGAACTTCTTTAACTACATTGTTTAATCCAAATTCAGATTGAGCTAATCTTTTTACTAAAAAACTGCTCTTAAATATTTGCTTTATTTCTATAAGAAATCAAAAGTATAGCTTTTTGAAATATGCCTAGGTTTTTAATCTTTTTTTCAGAGTTACACGTACTTACTTTTTCTACAGCACATTTGTTGTAACTGAGCTGTGACAAGCCTTGCGGATATTACTGGTTGGTCTTTATGGTGTGATACTGTTTCCTCTAGCTTAATGAATGAGGTGGTTCATACTTCCCCAACCATAGGAAGCAATGTAGAAGAAATAGTGGTGAAAAACACTCATTTCTTAATGTGGGATATTGGAGGACAAGAATCATTACGGTCATCATGGAATACCTATTATTCAAACACAGAGGTATGAGAATCTGTTTTGAAATCTTTAAATTCAATAAGTTTGATTGAAATTGTATTTATTTATTAGGAATATCAGTAGATTTTTATAAAGATTGCAGCTGTATTGTTTTTAAATCTTTTTGAGGAAAAACAAATCCAAAAAGTGTAAGGTGTCTCTGGTATGCAGCCAATTTTCTGGTAATATTTGAATTATTTTTCCTATATACTTTACAGTAATGTTGTTTAATCTGTGGTATAAACTGTGAAGAAGTTAGACTTTTTTCCTGGACAGCCAAATGATATCAAAATACATTTCAGATCAAACAGGTTTTTTGCATGTTTTTTTCAAGTGGGTTAAAAAATTTTGCAGTGTGCTTTGCAAATTTGTTGAGGATTTGCAGTGGTTTCTCTAACTTCTGTACATCTAGTCTGAAATGTTTCTGAGGTAACGATAGTTAAGGACGGGGAATGAAACTTTCTCTAGGCACAAATATTTAGAAAGCTCAACAGCCTGTGGCTTTTATCCAAAGAATAAAAGAAAGCGTAGCTATGCAGTACTCACGAGGTACGGGTACAACTACCATTGCTGGAAAGGTTGGAGTAGAACTCAGCAACAGTTGGCTTTTGGGGGTTTGGTTTTTATGCCAGTCTTTTTGATGCCAAAAATTCATCAACACAATATGCATATAAAATCTCTGTAGCCAAACTTTGAGATTTCTACATTGATGTAAAAGATTTTGGGCTTAATTTCTTACCATTTCTACTAAAAGTAGAGATCTCTTGTAGATACTACTCTTTATAGAAGAATTCCATCTTCCTGTAAAATGAATTTTTCTGCCTTGTGCCCCCCCCTTTGAGAGAGGGGAGATTAGAGTGATCCACCTCAGATGTTCAGAAACTTTTTATCTACTGAAAGCCTGGTGATGACATCTCAACCTTCATCTCCGGTATTTTAAACTTATTTTTAGTTTTATCTAGAAAAGTATGGCTACATCTAAGACACACATGAAGGTGAAGACACTTCTGTCAGCATTATCTGGTACATTAAGTTCTTGACATTTGTCCATTGAGAATCTTTGAATTTGGGCAGATGCATGTATTCGGTTTTTTTTTTGATCCTTTTGGGATGTTCTTCATCATATTTGGACTAGTAAGGGTTTAAAATCCAGTGCTTTGTAGCACTTGGAAAGAAGAACTTTCCCTTTAGAAGCTTTGTCTGCTGGAAACAGTTGAGGAAGAAAAGGGATCTGTTTAGTATGCTAATCCGAGCCTCCCTGATATGAATAATTCCTTTACTGTTCCTCCTCATCTGCTAGACATCTCACAACCACAGCAGCATTAAATTGACTTGTTTTTTCATACTTTGTGGTAATTTTCAATGGTTAATGAATCTCCTTAATTTTATAAGGCAAATTAATTTGGAGCATATGTTGGAGAATTATAGCAGTGACTTCTAATCCTCCTTTTTTGTAATTACATATCTTTTCTCTCTTTCTTTATCTGTAAATCAAAGCAATCTGAACAAAATTTTTGGAGTAATGTAAAAATCCCCCAAACAAGCTTTTCAGCGCGTACCTGTCTTAATTATTTTCAATTTAATATGGCTAATTCTGCAATTCTGTTTTAAGAGTCAGATTGTATTCTTACAGAATGGATGTTGAGACAGGCTTACAGAAACAAGATCTGGGGAGGAGAGGTAATGGGAGGGAGCTCTCATGGTTAAGTTATCAAGGGTGAGGGCAAACAGTTACTGTAAAAGAAAAGGGATGGAAAAGTATTCCCATCTTGACAGAAAAGTGATAAGAGTCTCTAGGTGAATGTCATCTGCTTGGTTTCCTCTCCAGTGTAGCATGTAAATTTTTTTTTTTTTTTTAATGGGATCTGTATAATTTTCATCAGAACATGCTTGATCTCCCTACTGGTTGTTCCCACCTATGATACTGTTAGGGCTGCTTGGAGTACACTCTGGGCAGGGCAAGTGTCAAATACTGGTCAGTTGTTATGGTTTGTGTACACACACCATTTGTGTGATGCTTACAAGCATGTATTTGAGTATTACCTACTGCATAATACCATGTCTTTTTCCCCTCTAGTGTAAGGCTATAAAATAGAAGGTACAAAACCAGGGGCAGAAAGAGTGAGGTAAAAGAGACTAATTTTCCTACCAGTGATAATTGCTTCCCATGGGAGACCTGATGTACCAGACCCCAGTGTCTCAGGATTCACAAGTGCACAACCATGAGAATAATGTGCCTAGCAGGAACAGTAAGGGTAAAATCACTGTTATAGCCACCTCCAAGTGCCTAGGTGTGAAAGGGTGCAAAGTTGTGAGGGGACAACTGCACAGGCCCTTTGCTTTGCAAAGGTTAAGGTGTTGTGCAATAACTTAATGCTAAGCCCTACAGGTACATAGCTTTCTGAGGTCTGATGCACTGATTTGAAATAACATTTATTGAGCTTTGTCAGGAAGATGACACTGAATTGCTAAAAATGCTTCTTTCAAAATAGGGAATTTAAATTTCAGTTTTATAGTTTTCTGAGTATGCAAGTATTAGTGGACAGTAATAGCTGTTTTCATTGGTAACTGTGTAGCAAGTTTGTCATCCACACTTTAAATATAATCCACTATCTGTAGGTGCATTTGGTACTTAAATCACTATTTTGCTTATAACGTAGGGCCTGAAAATCCACCAAGAAGATTTAACCATAAAGCATGAAAGTAGATCTTAATAGCAGTGCTGAAATGTACAAACACAATCTTTTTTTTCTTTTTTTCTTTCTTTCCCCAAAAAATTATACTCTTCATGTATGCTTCCCTGGGCTCTAGGAAAAGACTGTAACGGTAAACCTCTTGTTCTATTTTCTAGTGTGCTCCGAAAGTCTACGTCCCTCTTATATAGGAAGACTTGTGGTAGTGGTCTCTTGAAAACATGCTTTCTATAATTCATACTTTGTACTTACATGCTGTACTATTGTTTTTTTCCCTTAGTTCATCATTCTTGTTGTTGACAGCATTGATAGAGAGCGACTTTCAATTACAAAAGAAGAACTTTATAGAATGCTGGCTCATGAGGTATGGTGGGGAGTTGGGATAATAGTTTTCTTTTGCTGTGAACAGTCAAATAGCATTACATGCTTCCTATGTTAGCAAAAATACATACTGTCACACAAAAATTTGAGCCTAAATGTGCGTGCATGTTAGTTGCATTTTAAAACCATGTAAATTATAAATATACAGGCAAATTATTTTGACACAATCTTATAATAGGGCTTGATTGTAATCAAATCACTCTTTACTTCGCAAATGTTGCACTTGTAAAATATCTTAAACTTGGTATTAATTCAACTGGGTATTATTGTTCTCCAACACTAACTCTTATTTCTGTTAAATGCAAGAAACTTCTCGTTATATTTTTATTTTTTGAAAGTAGGCAATTCCATTTCTCTTTTGTTTTAATCTGGTTCCTTAAAATTAAGGAGCATATCTAATACTATGGATAAATTCGTTTCAGTTCAGTTTCCTTCTGAATTACTTTATAGTTTTACTATAATATGTTTAATTGAGGACTGTTCAACGTTGAGTCAGCTCCCTCAAACATCCTAAATTAACATGTACATTAAAGTTTTCTGTGATCACTGTCAAGCTAAATTAGGGCTGTTTTAAATCTAAGTATCTCCCTTCATTTTTGAAGGGAAAGGATTTTGTACAGTGCAAGTAATTCTGTGGAGTTCATTTCTCTGAGAGATTTGCATTATTTCAAATGAGTGAAGCTTTTACTTTCTAGTTAATATTAATGTAGTTTGAGTCTGGTAGTAAGGAGCAAATAAACCCCACCAAAAAAGGTGGAAAGATGACATTTTGTGGTGAATTTTTTCCCATGTAATTTATTGGTTTCCAGTGTTAAAAATTCTTATGAGACTGTGATCTACCATCTCTTGAAAACAGTTGGTAGGCCTAGACTGCACTACTCGTAGGAGTGAATTTTCAACTTTGGACCGTAAAGGTTTGGTTTTTTTTTTTTTCTCTTGATGGCGAAATAGTCTCAAAATTTAACATACATTTCAATGTGTTGAATGCTTTTAATTACAACTGTCAGCTTCCCAAGTATTGCATTTGTTTACCCTTCTGCACTCCTAAAACCATATATCCCACCCGGTTCTTGTCTCATTGCTCTGTGGAATCCTAATTTCCACACAGAAACAAAACAACTTTTTATTTTAGTTTTTACAGAAGCTGCTGCAGCATTATTTGAACTCCCTTTTTGGAACAATAGGATAAAACTTATAAGAATTTAGATAGCTTTCTTAAATTGTTACTGCTTTAATCATTACAGAACTTGTTTAATGAAGTTGAAAGTAACTTCAAGGGAATTATATCTAGCAGGTTTTTCCATTTGAATAGTATCTAATGTAGATTTTGGAATGTTTATCCAGTAATAATTCTGCATGTCTGGATGGTTTGGATCTTTATGAACTATGTTTTAACCAGACTTTAATTAGTTAACATATGAACATGTGGTCAACACCAAAAGGATAGTCGTATAATACATCATAATTTGATTCTCTGTGGTAGAGAACACTTCGGAAGAAATCGGTTTCTTCAGTCTTAATGTAATTAATTTTTAATGCAGTATGTCTATTAAAACTCTGTGCTGCTGTGTAATTGTAGATTATCTTGAATACAGTTCTTTTAAGAACTTCTAAAAGGCTATTGCATTAACTGTTCTTTATAATAACTGTTATGAATACTCTAAATCACTTCTAGGATTTACAGAAGGCTGCAGTTCTCATCTTTGCAAACAAGCAGGACATGAAAGGTTGCATGACAGCTGCTGAGATATCTACATACCTCACCCTTAGCTCCATAAAGGATCACCCATGGCACATTCAGTCTTGTTGTGCTTTGACAGGAGAAGGGTAAATGCTTATCGCTTAGTATAGTAATGTATGGTAAATGAGAATACTGATTTAGAAGCCTATTGACACCAATGTGGATTTCCTGAAAGAACATATTTTCTGACCTTTGCAGAGGGGTGCTTTGATTTTTTTTTTTTTCCATTTCTTTATTGAACCTTGTGGATTTTTTTTTTTTTTTCATAGCTTAAACTCCAAATTTGTATGAAAGTCTTTCGGCTTACTCTTAAAAAAAAAAAAAAAAAAGCCCAAAACCCCCCCAAATAAAACCCTAACAACATCACAAAAAAACCACCACCACCCCCAAATATGTAGCTCTTGGCATAATCATTTAGTGTCTGTGCACTACCCTCTCATTTTGTGTGTCTGTGTAGTTAAAGAAATAAGCTACTGTTGTCTTCCTTTACATTCAGATCTGCCATAAGCTTCTAAGGTGAGGTGGGGTTGGAGTGGTTTGGTTTTGGTTTTTTTTTTTATTGTTGTTGATTGGGGTTTTTTTATAAGCATTAAAACATAGTTTTGATTAAGAGGTAGATAGATCTGGCATAAAACAAAATTGTTACCAATATTAAATCTTTTATTTATATCTGGGTGACATCACTAATTTTGAAACTTTGTATACGTTATGCCAGCAATTACTAAAATGGAAAGCTGAGCTTTCCTTGGATCCTTTGTCTATAAAGATCAAAAAACGTTTTTGGATGCCTGTAACAAGATGGATAGTGTCTTGCTTACAGGATTTGAAGGGTGCTAATTTTTCATCTTGATTCTTAAAGCAGCCTTCTAATGTGTAATAGAGGGTTTTTTCAGCTGTGTTGTACCACCTTTATAGTGGTGGTCTTGTGACATCAAAAATAGTGAATCCAACTGAGTATTTGTGAAGTGAAAGCATCTTCCTCACATTAGAAGATACTTCATGCTACAATGGAGATGTCTTGTAGAGTGATTGGTAGCATTCAGTTCCTTAGGATGGGATGTGTTAGTGAAAACAAACTGGCTGTTTTCACTGAGTCTTTGAATTGTATTGTTTCATTCTAAGCGTTTACTCTACTTTTCTCCTACCAGTTTTGCCAAAGTCCCTTTTGAGTATTTACTTTATGTACTAACTTAAATCTTCAAATAAGTTGGCATTTGGAGGAAAGTAGGAATTAATGAATACGAACTTTAGCTTAGAAACACTGGCTATCATAGGCTGTTTCTTTCCTATTTAAAAATATGAGTAATTAGAATACTTAAAACTGTGACAATAGTGAGACCAATTCATAAAAAAATTTCCAGAGTTAGATCACTGAGCTGAATCTTCCTTGTGAAGGTCTGACAGAACTTTAGGAAGATTAGCCCCGTGAGTGAAGCTAGCTAAGTTAGCCTTTACCTTTATAAAGCATATCATAAAGATGTCATAAACTAGGTAACTGGATCCCTAGAACATCTAAGGAAAGCCTGTCTTCTGAAATGGAAGACTTTTAAATAGAGATGCAAATTGAGTGAGTAAGCAAATTAGATCCCACACAATCTTAGTGTTGAATATAAACATACTTTTAATTTTTTAATGGGATTTTGGAATTCTTGATACACTGCCTTTTCATGAACCAATTCAGTGTGGGTACCTGTCATTTGTCTTCTAGTATGAATGTGTAAAGGTCTAGCTTTCAAGTAAGCAGTCCTTCATGGGAAACCTGTATAAAAAGAAACCTATTTGGTTCCGTATTCTTATGAGTAAATATTTTAAGAATAGTGTCTTTTAGATTTACAAGGAAAAAAGTTGAAGGAGTGCCAAGCTTCAGTGTTTCATGTTCATGTCAGCATGTTTGACCATCTTCTTGTGGTTAAAGCCTAAGTAGATTTAGTTTAAAACACTATTTATTCTGTTCAAATTTCAATCCCAATTCCAGCTGATTTTACTTATTTTAAGTAGATATTTTTAAACATAAAAGCAAGTAGAAAATACTTTAAAGATGTTGGAATAGAACTAGTACCAATATAATATCTCTTATCTTTCAGATTATGCCAAGGGTTGGAGTGGATGACCTCCCGTATTGGAGTGAGATAGCTTTTTGGGGTTTTTTTGCTTTGTTTGTTTTTTTCCCAAAAGAAGAGACCTCTATTTATCCTGTGAACATGTACATTTCTCTGTGCTTCTGGCTGCTGAGGCAGTGACCATGTTTAATTTATATCAGCCAACCCCCAAGCTGTACTTGAATCAAGTGCAGTTGAACTGAAACACAAAGTATTTTCTTAACTTTTTTTAATACACTAATCTTCAACTGGATGAACATATGTGAATCTGTTTTTAAGCATTGAAATTCCTCTGAATATGTATTCTAACTTTTTCAATGATAGCTTTTTAAAAATCTGTTTTGTCATTGTCAATATTTCGTATTTCCTCTTTCTAAATACTTTATATAACTTAGTAACATAAATGAGCGCAGTTTGTTTAATAATGAAAAAGTAGCAAGTAGATTGACTTTACTCTGGCATAGCTTTAGCCTCTGAGGTTAACCATATCTCCAGCTGGGCTTCCTTGGAACATCAGTAGAGTTCTAGCCAGCATGGGAGTTAATAGTTATGAATGCAAATTTTTAAAAGCTGAACAAGTTAGTTATAGTTAATATTGTGGTGGCTTTTAACTTGGTATATAATCGAACTTCTGCCTTAAATTTATTTCATTCTCTGTTTCTCTGGTAAATAGTTCTAGGATATGATTCTTTTTCTTTTACTTGAAAATACATCTCTGTACAGTGGATAAAAATTCTGTTATGTGCTGGTTGAGTCATTTAGAACTTGAATACTTTTTTAAAAATAAACCTCTTGATAATTAAATTTGGAATCACGACAGGCAGTGTTATGTGTAGACTTGCTGTAATCTGTTAAAATTTTAAATACTGTATAGATGAGCCTTCCTCACCTTTTACTGAGAGTGCTATTTTCTAAATGAATGCAAAATCAAAAGGGAAGCTAGATTTATAAACAGAACAAAATCATGGTGCTGTATCTGTAGACTTCAGAATGAAGTTAATCTTGATGTGTATTTACCTACTATCAAATATGTTTTCAGATTCTGTTGCAGAGAAAATATTTTTCCTTAATTTTTGGTTTTAGTCTTATTTGCAGGAACAGAGAACTTTTTGATGGTGTTCGAGTTAGATTCTTACACCTGAAATTTAGGAACTGAAAGTTGAAAGAGTATTCGGCTTCCATTTGAAAAACAGGTGTTGAAAGATTGGACCTAGTAACTCCTAATTCAGTTTGAAGGGAATGAGGTTAGGTCTGTAAAGAAAATCTAAAGCTATGGATGAAGTTAATTGAGAACGTTAGATGCCAAAAAAACACCCAACCACCAAATGCCAAAAAAAAAAAAAAATCTGAGGGGAAAAAACCCCCCAAAAAAACAAAAAAACCCAACCAACCAAAAGCAATAGTGGACACCCAATTTTTAGTGAAATCCCAGCAGCAGTCAAGGATCTAACCAACATAAATGCTTGGTAAGCTTTCCAAAAGCACCGTTCTGCACTTTTGCATGCCTAAAAACCATGTGGAGTGTGGTTACTAGAATCATGCTAATTGACTGGAGTCCTTTAATGACGGAATCTTTTTGATAGATCTTGTTTTGATAATTCAAGCACACTGAGTTTTCTTCAATAAAATTAAGTTTTGTAAATGTCAATTTGATTCCATTTTTATTTGAACAAAGTGTAATGAAATTTTAAAAGTATCAGCAAATATATTGTCATAAGTGTTAAAAAGAAGACTTTGAATACGTGTGGAATCAGTGATTGGTTGAATGAAGTTATAGTACTGCTGGTTAGCAAAAGTCACATTTAGGAGAAAGACTATGTTGAGTGTCAAGTCAAAATACTCAGAAAATAATTTACATCAGTGAAAAGTAGTTCTTACAGAAAAAAGAGGAATGCAAGACAAGATTAAAATCTGATACTAAAGCTTCTTGCTCTGATGTTCATGCTAACAACTGTTCTAATGTGTGAAAATAAGATTTGTTTTGTTCTTAGGGAAGCAAATTATAAATGAAAACAATAAAATGATACTGTGAATGAGCTTTCTTGTTTGGTCACTTAATTTGAGTTTGCAATTTAGATTTATTTTCATGTTTATTTTTATGTAATTCAGAATGTAGTCCTGAATATTTATAAAAAGCACTATATGGATTGTTGGGTTTTTAAAAAAAAAAACACCACAACATGATTTTATATTTAACACTTTGCAGGTAAAACCATTTGTAAATATATAGTTTGATTACTAAATCCAGTGTCACCTGAGATAATACATCTAACTTTGATTAGGAGGAAATGGTCATATTGTAGACCTTAGAATATCAGAATAATGAAACTTTTCTTTTAATTCCTTAACACTTAAGACTTTGAGAACCTTTACAGAAGGAAACATTCTTGACAATAGCTGTGATTTTGATCACCTTAATACACTTTCTACAACAGTTTTTTATATTTATTGGTTTGTTCACAGCATTTATGCTGTGGCTTGGTTTTGGTTTGTTTTTTCTTTTTTTAAAAAGGCTTGGTGTGGAATCTTGCGGGGTTTATTTTTAATCATCTTCGAACCCTGTTAAACTAAAGGTTTGATTAAAATAAATTTTACAATGGGATGCTTTAGAACACTGTATGTGTCTTTGCACTGCCAAACACGGCATTATTTTTGTTAATCTGTATGTAGTAAATATTTTGGAGGTAGGTTTTGCACTTTGAAAATATCCTGCATTTAATATACTGTTCACAAAGAATATTTAATCAGCTTCTTGGAGGAAATTAGAAATGTAAGGGAACATTTAAAACTATTCTCAAGTAAAAGATCACAAAGATTTTTCTCCTAAATATTCTGTATTTTGAGTAAAATGGACTACTGTAATAAAGTAATTGATATGCATGTTATAGTCTAATTTATAAAATTAGACCCATTGTGTTAAAATAATGCATCATATTATGAAAAATAGTTCTAATTTGCGTAGCAGCCTCTATGAGCATGCACCTTTAATCAATTTTTGTCGTGCTTGGGTGAGGTTGGCAGGATCTGCCTTTTGAAAGTAGTCTTTGTAGACTTCTAAGCTGTCTTGCGTAATTGAATTTGCTTAGTTTATTTAAAGTGGAATTAAGTTTTACAGTAAGATTTTCCTTTCCCCAATTTGTTCACCTGTAAGCTAACTCTTGTTACTAAGCAGATCCAGTAGTAATTTTAATGTTTCCCTCCCTCTTAATAATTTTAAAACTAAATAAAGCTTTATTGCATGAATAAGTACTAGAAAAAATAAGGTGGCTAACTTGAGTAGTGAGTGTACTATCCTCTCTGTCTTTTTTGTCCAGCGAACTTTTATCAGCTTTAATAATATGTGGTAAGTAAAAACTTTTTACTAAGGAAAAATATGTTTTGTGATCATAAAAAATTGCTTTTGTTCCAGTTTTGAAAATAAGATTCTACAGTCAAACTGGTAGTCATTTCACTATGTAACAGACACCAAAATGGGGGTTTGGAGTAGAAAAAAGCTCTGAAGAGAAATTAAATGTTTGATTTTTGTGCTCTTCAAGTAATTTTTAAGAAACTGTACATTCATTTATGTTCTGGTATGGGTTTCTTTTTTGGGTGTTTTGGTTTTTTGTTTTTTTTTTTTAAATCTGCTGGACAAAGTGTGACTTGCAGATAAATATTTACAGACAGGTCAGTAATGTGTATTTAATTGTGAAAATGGGGGTTGGGAAGTACACCCAGCTGAATTCCTGTTTTTCTGTTTAATCCCAACACGATTTCCTAAGGATAAGCTTTAACAGTTAGATACTTTTTCAGTGTCTTTGCCTAGTGTGTTAATTCTGACCTTGTTAATGTAACATGATATGTTTTCTTTTTCCCCAGCAATTCCAAAAATCTTCCCAAATAATAAAGGGGTTTGAAGATGTTTTCAAAGCAGAGGGGCCAGAGTAGCAAATAAGTGTATGCCTGTATTTACATGCCATGACACGATGCATCTCTCGCATGGGAATACACCTGAAACACTCATGAAACCATACTTATTAACACATTTGTAAAACAAGCCCAGAAACCTTACATGCTTGTTGGTTTTAGTTTCTTAAGTTAATGGCAAGATAAGCATATGTTAAATTAAGAGAAAACTTTGTAGGTACAAGCCAATGAATTACGGAGTTTTGGGTAGTTTAGAACTTCTGTAAGACTACACAAGTATCACTGTAGGTAGTCAAATCTGACATGAAATTGCTTTGTTTTCAGAAAACTAAAGCTGGAACATGTCAGCTTTCATGGGCACAAAAGTTCTCCTTTTGGCTGAGTGAGACTTCTTTATAATTTACTTCATTAAGTGCAATGTTTAATCTGAGAGGTCCTGAATATGTATCATAGGTTTTTTCACTGTTCACAAGTATGTTTATGGCAGTTTGCATTATTTTAGTCTCTGTACTCACCACTGGAGGTCAGGCTTAGGACGGTGCCTTACTACCTTTCCATCCTGTCTCTTAATGCAAGCCCTTGTCTTTTTTTTTTTTTTTTTTTTTTTTAAAATCCTGTCCCCCCAGGTATTGTTGCCTTGTTCTGTCTTGTCTGGAGAGTCTGACAAAGGCATGTGAGGTACTGTACCAAAAAAAAAAAAAAAAAAAAAAAAAAAAAAAAGGTGGTCATACACTATAGGTTTTACGAAGTAAACTGCATTTTCCTTATACAACTGTCTTGGTAAATCCAATCTCATTTCACTGTTGTCTCCCCTTTTATTCCCACGCCCCATAGCCTAAGTGCCTTCTCACAGTTTGTGTTCATGTTTACCCACTAGCCCCAAGCAGTCTCCATTTACAAGACACTGTTGGCATCTTATCTGGGGATCTAAAGAGTTCCCTTGCGGAATGTTCTATAGAACCTGGACAACAGTTTCTGGTACAGGGGCACAATTTCCTGAAGTTTAGCCAGGCAGGCTGCAATAATGCTTGGGATCCATGCTGAAACTTCATCCTATACCTGTGGGCACTAGCAGTTCTTCAAGTTAATCATTTATCAAATTTAAGGCTTGCTATTCACCACTGGGATTTTTCATCTGAAATGTGTGCTGTTACCCTGATCTTGCAGAAGACCATCCCTTTTTTCTTTTTTTTGCTGTGAATAACAAATTCCATAAAAATCTAGAGAGAGATTTTTTCTTTTTTTTCAGCAGCAGTGTTGTTCTAGTGTCAAACCTCTGTTTGTGCTGTGCAAGCATATACTGCGTTCCAGTTCAAGAAATTAAGGTGTCTTATACAGATTTATATTGCACTGCCGTAAATGGGTTGGCACGTGGCTTTTTGTTTGTTTATTTTTTTGATTGTCTTGCCTAGGTGGTAAAGAGCTTCAGTCTCCCCAAGCCAGTGATTCCTTCCAGCTGTTGAACACACTGCACACAGTAATGGGAAGAGGACTTGGGCAGAGCTACTCTTTTTTATTATTGTTTTTATTTTTTTCAAAATAAAATTAATTGAAGAGTGGTTCTGTTACATTTGGGGGGCGGGGTTGTGTTTATTCTTTGAAGAGGTATCAAAGTAGTGTAACTGTCACTTGAAGTGTAGGGGTCGGGGAAAACATTTTCATCTTCAATCCCTTCACTTCGGCAGAATTGGGGCCTGCACCTTGTGCAACTGCGGCTGGTTCACAAAATACCTTGATTGGACACCGGCTTCCTTCATCCCAGGAGAAGCTCCGACTTTGATTCTAGACAGACTTTCACATCGTTTCAGCCATGGGAAGCATGAGTGTTTGTTTGTTTTAGTGAAGGGTGTTTGTTTTGGTGGACTGTTCCCATTCAAAGTAAGAGCAAAACAAATCCAAATGGAAGAGAGGGAAAAACTTGTTTGGATTTTTGTGTGTGTGTTTGACCGTGCTTAGCATTTAGCTGAGTTTGCTCTTTCCTTTTGTGGAGTCTGTCGTGTGAAAGAGCCTGGAAGGCAACAGTGAAGAGAGTAAATATGAAAAATGTGACTGCAATGCCAACATTAGCGACAGGAATTTGCATCTCAGAACAGCCTTTAACTTTTTCAAAAATTAACTTGACGACCTTCTGACAGTGAGTGATTCAATGCTTTTCTTCATAGGGTAGAGCACTAGAAATGTGCACGCTGTCTGCACAGCATGTGGGGCATGTCGTTACATACTGTTTCTGCCCTGCCCACCGTGCAGGCAGCAGAATGAGGCTCTGAGAAAGTGCTTCATGGAAACGATGTCAGAACTTGCTTTTCGATATACTGAGCTAAGTTTTCATAATATCAGGTGTGATGCAACTTTGCTTTTCCTGACTTGCTTTGTTTCTGGGGCCACAAACATCTCGGTCCTTTATTTTTATCTCTGTATTGGCTGTTGACAGCTACACGCTGTTTATAGCAGCATAGATCTTACTCTCTTGAGGTATCTAGGGAAATTGAAAGGGTTTTCATGTAGCTCAGTAGCTCAGAAGACATGGCTGTGTGTCATAAAAGCAAGTCTTAAATTATCAACTCAGTATTTTTGCTGTGCATTTAGCTGAAACTAGAAAATTATAGGGTTGTGCCAGAATTAAACTGTTACGCATCTGGTCTTTAATAAAACAGTTGTGCTACTCTTCAGTTAGGTTTGTTTCTTGATAGTTGTGCTACTCCTCAGTTAAGTGGATTTTTGTTTTGCTGCGTAGGTATAAGCATTTCATATAGAAAGTCTTCCTATACGTAACTGTAAAGGCAATCCTCTGTTCCTCTGTCTGCACACCAGCATGTGTCCCCTAGATGGCAGGAAAGGATCACTTTAACAGTGCCAAACTTAACTCCTCTGCTTCAGCATCGACCTGAGGGATTTTAAAAATACCTCAGTAAAACGAAGTTGTTGTGTATCACTAGGTAAATCTTGAGGACCATGCTTAGATACGATGGAGAAAGCATAGAGGAGAGGAAAGTTGAATAGCTTCTTCCATGGGAGGGGAGCTTGTGGTGAGTTTTGAATAAATTTGAAACTCAGTTCTATAGCTTAAAAGCATTTTGTCTTCATCATATATGGTTAGAATTATATTCCACACCTTTTATTGTTGCTCCATCTGAGAACAGAGACAACAAAAAAAATGAATACAATTCCCAACATATTTCATTTTTATAATAACCTCTGTCTGCTGTCCACGACATGCGTTATTTTCTTGAGCTTTGGTTGATTGACAATTGTTCCTCTAAGGCTCTGCAAAGTTGTGTTACTGCTCCTCAGAAACTGCAACATTTGGGATCAACAATATTTGAACTGTCAGTTGTACCTCTAAAATATACCTTGCTGTGTGGTTAGCTGTGATGATGATTTGTAGTCTTTCCTACATACTTACTACATGTGAAGGCTAAATTCAGGTGAAACGGCAGTTACTTTGCAAGGTTTAGATCAGCTGTAATGGTAGGCAGTTGTCCCAACATGCAGTACCACCAAGTCTTCGTTGCCCATCTCATTTCTGTTGGCAGTTGATGTAATGCTTATCTCCTGTGAAACTGCTTAATTCTTACTGGTTTGTACAATTGGTGCTAAGTGATGTAGTATTTATCAAAACTGTATGAAATTAGAGAACAAAGGAATGTAAGTGGTACTAAATGTTGCAACTTTCATAAAAATAAGTGAAGTACCTGAGACACAGCAGTTACTGCAAGATTTTTCTTTCTCTGAAATTCAAATGGGGTGAGAGGAGAAACTAGAATGAAGATTAAACCGTAGTGTTGAAATACTGCTGCTTGCTGAGGAAAGGTTGGAATGAAGCAAGGTAGCACAGCATGATGACATGTCATGCTACCAGTTCTTCAGTAGTTATGTCGTTTGGAAAGCTGTATGCATTTGTTTTAGATTTGGTAATTCATAATAAGAGGGGGGAAAAAAGTAGTGCCATTTGACAGAATAGGATGCCAGCTGATTCTAAGGAGTGTCTTATTGATGACTTTGGTGAAGACAGTAGAATTTGTCCAATCTTGGGCTCTACCTGAGGCTTGGTTACCAGTGTGAATTCTTGACAAGTGTTCATGATCATGTCCTTATGATTGCAAAATGAGGATCTTCCACTGTACTTCTTGTACAAAATGGAATTGTAGATGGAAAAAAAAAAAAAAAAAAAGAAAAAGTACATTTTTAGCCAAAAGGATGCTATGGACACAGAAAGGACACTGCTTTTCTCTGACTAACCCAGAGGAGGTACTACACCACATCTCCCCCTCCAGCATCCACCCGTTTGACACTTAGAACTGCCTTTTCTCTAATTGTTGATGAGCAAAATCAAACTAATCTCAAAACAATTGTTCTCAGCTTATTTGTAGTTCACAAGTTACTCTATTTCAGGCCCAAAGAAAGATTTATACAAAACACTGCCAGTCTGTTCCAAATATGAAAATAGTTGGAAAAATTTTTGTCTAATCAATTTTTAGAAATACACAAGCTATACATGTGAATGTGATAATTCACTGTGTATGTGTAATCTCAGTATCCTCTCATGTGCTTGGCACCTTCCAAAATACTTGGAAAAAAGTATTTACCCAAAACTGTTGGTCAGTATCAAAGGAGTTTCAAGATTAATGGTGCGCAGTGAGGACAGACAGAAGGTGGAAAGAAGTGCAGGGAAGCAACAGCAGTGATAGGATGCGGTTACTCAATGGCAAGCAGTGCTGCACATGAAGAAAATATCCTTTTCTTACTCATCTCTTTCTGCCGTTGCTTCTTGCTTTATATTTCCTCAGTTCATCCTTTTCTGATCACTCCTTTCCCTTGTCTCTTTGCACATCCAGCAGAATTCAGGCTAGTTAGTTCTGGGTCGTTCTGCTTGATTAAAAACTTAGAGCTTCTGCCAGGTGGAATAAGTCTGGAAGCAGGAAACCTAGCACAAGGCAGCGGCACTGCGATCAAAGACCTTGCAGTTGAAGTGGTAGATGAGAATTAGTCCTCTGTTCACACTTAGAAGCAACGTCAATTTTGGGAAGACAGCAAAATAGCTCCCCTCCTGTCCCTGCTAAATCTTTCCTTCATGACTTCTTTGCAAAGCCCAGTATCATCATATTTAATCATGGAACAGTATTCAGTCCTCAGCTGGGCAGCACATGGGCAGAATTTAAAATGATTTTCTGTAAAAATACTTTGAAATATGCACAAGAGGAAAAAACAATCTTATATAAATGCAAATGGGAAGCTATAATTCTCTCTTTGTTTCATGCTCTCATATTTTATTTCCCTTTATAAATTTTTTTTTAAAGCTATTTATATTATTACTATTGACAAGAGTATTGCCTAATAATTAGCACTTCATTTTCATGTCCACAATGAAAGTTACTGCTGGCGAAGCTTCATTACAGGTGGAATTGACTCGTATGGTCTGAAAGGGCTCATTGTCCATACTGAAAAAGAAGAGAAGTGGTAAACAGTGTGAGGCACCTGGGGAGAAAGTGAAGTCTGTAAGACCATAATTTCTTTCAGCTCTTCTCTAAGGATATTCTTTAATGAAGTGATGAGCGAGAAGTTCTTGAAAATCACTTTCTAACAGTTTCTGCAGTGCATCTTTCATGGCTAGTTGCAGAAGTAGCTTTTATGTACAAGTTGTACCAAAGAGTTTAATGGATAAAACTTTAGACATCTATTGGGGTGGGTGGGAGCAGTCACGACGTAGCTCAGCTGTGCTCTGAGTCTGTAGGGTGGGATCCCGTTCTGTTCCCAAAGCTGTTCATATAGATGTACTAGCACGGGGTTGTGTCAAACCCACACGTACTTCAAGATTTGAACCCACTTTCTAAGAAAGCTGATTGCGTAGGTATGCTCTGGATTGTCCAGCCCTCAGAAGCTGTCTCCAAAGCCCTACGCAGAAGCTGCTGTGCTTACAGTGGCACGTGGTGCACTCGTCGCATCCACAAAGATTGAGGTGGATCTGCCTCCGGAGATGCCTTTGGTCTCACTGCACTGTTCTCCAGATATGGCCGCAATTACCAGTGAAGACTCTGGAAGTTGAAATGAAGGGTACAAAGATAAAACATAGTGAAAATATTGGTTAATGTTTTCAGATGTAACTACTGACCTCTGGGAATTAAATGAATAAAAAAGCGCTGTTGGTCAGGAAAATGTCTACGGAGTTCTTTCAAAGAATCTCAGAAAAGATGTTTCAAAAATACTTCTGCAAAAACTAGTAGTTATGTAAGAAAATCTTGGTACCTGGCTAATACTGGTCAAAATTTTCTATGACAGTTTTTAGAAAAATATGGCCATTTTCTTTACAAAACAAAACTCTAGTTTCTGACCTTTTATTTTTCAAGACTGCACTTTTTAAGCAGTGTTTTCATGGAATATTTGAGTGCCTATCATTTTTCCATCAGCTTCTCCCACATCCCCTTGGAGGTTTTATTCCGTTCTGTAGACAACAGAACTAAAACAGAAAGTTCACTACTTTGACCAGAGTCAGAAAGGAAGTTGCTGTCAGATATTAGGCTTAGAGATTTGTTATTCTAATCCCATGTTGAGAAAAGGGGTTTTAGGTCAAGCTTTAAAGTTTGACAACAATATTTTCAATCACCACCAATACTCAGACTCCAATGTTGGGAAAAACTGAATGGGTTTTTTAAAAATGGCATAACTAGAAATCAGACAGAGATTTCAGCTGAGTGCACTGCAGTTAGAAACCAAAGAAGCCAATCAAAAGAATAATGTTCAAGCTTGTAGGAAAATATGACTGATTTTTTTAAAAGATATATATAAATTTCTCTTACATATAAAAGCAATTGGTGCAGATACATATTGTAGTCTGTCCAGTAAATATTGAACAAAATTAGTATTGATCCTACAAAGGCCTGAACGCTGTTCTTAGCCCTGCTTTTCCCATCCAACAGTTGCTCTTGGACTTGGCACCTTTCAAAGATGAATACAAACTCTCAAACTGTTTTCCCTTTGCTGTTTTATCAGTAAGCTGCAAGACAGCAGCTACTTGACAGAATCTATTTTCAGTTTAGTAGGAAATGTAATATACTTCTGCTCTGAAGGAAAATTGGGAAGTAATTACTGTAGAATTAAATCCTATTGCTTCTGTGAAAATAAACACAATATAGGAAGTGTCTGGGGACTTGTAGTAGGATACGTAATCCAACAGTGCTCATTCCTCTTTATAGAACTATCTAATTAGGAGTTAATGAACAAAATATTGGACTGCTTGCAATCCCATACACTGGTTCTCTGCAAGTGTTGTAGATAGTTGTGGTTTTTTTCTTCTTGTGAGTCTTTTTGCTTTGCTTTTTAGCTGCAATGAAAATGGGATCTTGCATTAACATGAATTGTGTATATCTGGACAATAAGCAATTAAATTGAGTACCTTCTTAATATGGTTGCTGGTCTGATTGTCTCTTCTGTGCAGTCAAGACTGTTTCTGCTAGTCTCTGTATAGATTCATAAATACTTCTTAAAAAAAAAAGAAGAGAAAAGATTATCTATATATGAGCTGAAATAAGGAGGGGGGTGAAAGTATTCTCATCTAAGGTCAGACCATTTTTGCCTCATGTGAATCTGTGTCTGCCTTCTGCTGTGTGACTAATTTAGAAGCTTCTTTGGGAGAGAAAGGAATTTGAGGTTTTGAATTGTGCTGAACAAGTACTAGACAAGGGGCCCATGTGTTGAGCCATGGGCTTTACATTCCAACCTTTTTCTTTTCAGTTGTTGTTCTATTGACTTCTTGTCAGCTGGGATGTCTCAGCGCTGAACACAAACTCTCTAAGATTCCTGGGCAGAGAATATATTGCTGGCAGAGTAGTAAACCATGGCATACTGCTGTGCCCCGTTTTTACTCTGCCAGGATTTCTGTCTTAAGCCAAAGCCCTACAGACTCTCCAATTGTAAGGTATAGACACAGTTTTAGATTAAAAATTGTCCAATACACTTACAATGTGACATGTAAAAATTAGCTATTGAACCTGTAGATCTACTTTAATATACATACTAATGAATTCAGGGTTATGGGAAAAAAATACTTGCAAGATTCATAAATATTTGATTGCTTTGAAACACAGATGTTGGTGGCTTTATTTTTAAACCCTAGAATCAGAGACAATTTTAATATTGCTAAAACTATGCCATTGGAACTTCAGGCAAAACACATCTAACTTGGGCTAGTAAATCCATTTCGTTTCAAAGGAACAGAGCAATAAAACCCTTGAAGCAGGCATTACCTGAAGGTAATTGACTGCATCTATGAGTTAAATGTTCCAAGGAAAAGAGAAGACTGTTTCTAGCTGACAAGGTCAATTATCCCCTCACTGTGTCCTTTTTGGGTGGTACTGGCATTCTGAGCACATCCGAAGTTGTTAAATAAAACTTTTGAGAGCAGAATGATTTTTATTTTAAAATAAAATTGCTATTAACGCTTTTTAAAAACACAGATATTAAAGAAATTTCCATTGGAGTAATGCACAGAAATAGTACTAATCCTATGGATATATGCATTTCACTTCCAAGTAGTAGCTACATACTTGTCATCGCTTCTGGTTGGGTGGAATCTCATCATGGGATTTTTGCATTTTGTTTGTTTAAAAAACATTGGCTGTAAACCAGCATTGTGTGATGAATAAAGGTTGGTGTACACTTTTTGTATTTGGACATCTCTGTAAGCCCTATTTCTATCGTAGGCGGAATCCTGATGAAGTAGAAATAGATTAAATGTGTGCGGGCCGAATCAGGCGGTGTTGACCCAAATAGGGAACTGGTAAAAGATCAGTCCACTGGTTCAGAAGCCGGCAGGCAGTGTCCTTGCTCTGTTTTGTTTCAGATGTCCAAGTTCAGCTGGTGAGTCCTGCACACAAGAGAAGCCTCACCTGCTCTCTCTGCCCGAGGAGCAGGAGGTAGGTGGGCTCTCTCTCAGGATGTTCCCTGAGCAACACCCCCAAACTCTTCCCGTAGCTGTGTTGGCTCGATGCCCCTCTTCAGTGCTTCGCAATACTGAAACACAGACCATGACGCATCTTGTACTCTGAGACTCCCCCCCCATGCCCCCCTTTAGTAATTCTGTACATAGATGGTACCTTTTCCCTTGCCTCAGTTTCCTGTTCATCTACTTCATAAATTTCTTCAGTTGGGAATAAAAGCTTTATTATAACATTTTTGTTTCATCTGTTTTCCTGCAGCTTTTCTCTCAAAAGCAACAATTACTGTGTCCTGATAACACCAGATTGTTCATCTGTGTCCAATTTGAAATTAACATTCTGCTTTCTTTAAAATTGATAGCCCATTCACTTTTTACTGCAATGTTGTTCATTTCTTCCGATATGTTAATAATGCTGTTTCCAGCCCTGCTCATGCTGTTTATACTCTGCTAATGTTTGCATTTGCTTGTGAAATCATGGGATCCTCTTTATTGCCTTAATGTTATTTTTAAGTGATGGGCATATTCTTGGTTTGTGAGTCTGCCACACGATTTAATGTTCTGTGCAACTTTTTGTCTTGTTTTGACTCCAGTGTTAATGTCTGCAAGTCTTCTGCTTCTCTCACTCATTTTTGAGGGTTTTGTCATGTTTGTAGTGCTGTAGGTTGCTCTGTACATCGTAAACTTCAACTCTAGTTGAGTATTATTTGACAGGGAAATTTATTGTTTCCTTAAAGAGTAATTCTCTGTCTAGTTCTTTAACATTTTGTCTTACACTTCTTTTTTTTTTTTCTGATCCCATCTAGATTACCATAAACTTATCTTCTCAGTCTTTAGTCAGAGACTCCTCCTGCCTTCACTTATTCTTCATACTATCTATTTAAAAGTTTACTTAAGCTATTTCAGAAATAGTTGCTTGCAAAAATAGTGTCCTGTGGCGCTCTCCCTTTCTTCCTTGAACACGCCTCTAGTAGCCAGAAATTGAAGTTCTGTTTTAAACCTTCTTCGTTGTCTTTCACGTTTCCAGAAAGTTTCAGCTGTTAACAGATACTCAGAGGATTTTCTTAGCCTCAGGTGCAACCCATTACCTTATTCAGTAATTGTTCAAAAGCAGCCACCTGCTTTGCTGGCTCTCTTACAGGGTGTTTGAGTAGGAATGCAGAATGATGCTGCCTGTGAGATGAAATGAGTAGGGGAAAAGGAGAAGGGGAAAGGCCTTTGAGGTGGAAGTGCCTTAAGTCTGCCCAGGTGAGGAAATGTGGGAGTCTGCTTGAGTCAGAAGACACTGCTCTGTGGCAACTGGAATAGAATAATTGAAGCTGGAAGATACCTTCAGAGATAGGACTTGGGGATGTTGCTTCATGAGAAGCTCAACATGAGCCGGCAGTGTGCGCTTGCAGCCCAGAAAGCCAACTGTGTCCTGGGTTGCGTCAAAAACAGCATGGCCAGCAGGTTGAGGGAGGTGATCCTCTCCCTCTGCTCCACTCTCATGAGACCCCACCTGCAGTACTGCATCCAGCTCTGGGGGCCCCAGTACAAGAGAGACATGGAGCTGTTGGAGAGAGTCCAGAGGAGGGCCACGAAGCTGATCAGAGGGCTGGAGCACCTCTCCTATGAGGACAGGCTGAGAGAGTTGGGATTGTTCAGCCTGGAGAAAAGAAGGCTCTGGGGAGATCTAATTGCGGCTTACCAGTACCTGAAGGAGGCCTACAGGAAAGCTGGTCAGGGACTGTTTACAAGGGCAAGTAGAGATAGGATGAGGGGGAATGGCTGAAAACTGAAAGACTGTCGATTTAGATTAGATGTTAGAAAGAAATTCTTTACTGTTAGAGTGGTGAGGCACTGGAACAGATTGCCCAGAGAAATTGTGGATGCCCCATCCCTGGCAGTGTTCAAGGCCAGATTGGATGAAGCTTTGGGCAACATGGTCTAGTGGAGGGTGTCCCTGCCCATGGTAGTGGGGTTGGAACTAGATGATCTTTAAGGTCCCTTCCAACTCAAAACATTCTATGATTAAAAAATGCATATGTACATTTCTCAGCAATGTCTCAAATTTAGGCTCCATGCAAAAACATGGTGGAAAAATAGGCATTGGCTGTAATTTTTTCAAAGCTCACTGAAAGCTACAGTTCAATTCAAATTCTAAGTGTGGATTCGGTGTGAAAAATATGTGTAAAATCCAAACCTTGGTGTTTACTAAACAAACAAAAGCCTTAGAAAACCTTCCTGTCACAGATCTTGCTCAGCTTTTCCACAGCCTAATATTAAGCTCAATGACAGCCAAAGTATTCACTCTGGTTTATTCTTTGTTATAGAAAAACCTTTAATATAGCCTCTAGGAGATTTGAACTTGCATGGAGAGCTGTCATATTCACTCTGATTCTACGTGCAAATCTGCTAACTCTCACAGCCGTTCAGTGCTTTATACTGTTTATAAAGAACCTTAAAATTATTTCTGCTGCACTGCATCAGGTTTTTGAAGCACATAGCATGATAATAGGACAATCAAATGTCATGGAGATCAAGTTTCAGTACTTTGAATTCAACAACCAGCTCTAGTTCAGAGATCTTGTGTTTCCGTTACCTAAATCCTTGGTTTTTGCATCTGAACAAGGGAGATGTGGTCAAAGGAAATGGGGGTGGGGATGGAGCTGGGGCAGTGTGTGGTGGGAGGGGAAGCTTTAGATACAGTAAAGCTACACAAAATGGTATTCTATAGAGAGTATGTAAAAAAGAAATGGAGACTGAACTCTGATTTTTTTTTTTTCTGTTCTGTCATTCTCTGAATGTTTTTTATGGTTTCTTTGTTTCTATCCTTACCTTCCCAAGCTTCTAGGTGAAGCATCAGATTGGAAGACTTTGAGGGTCTTTTTCAAGATTTGTATATTACAGTGGAGCTGAAGATAAGCTTAATAAATTGGGCTATCCGAATAGCATCGAGTATTATAACTATAAATGCTGTTCTCATAAGTAACTGGTATTTTCTACGTATTGCATGCATTTTTAATTTGAACAGTTTCCTCTCATTAAATAGTGCTTAATAAACTGAGACCTGTGCAAATACGTATTTTAAATTCTTCCTGTCTGCACCAGTCCTATCTTCTATTCTTCCCCCACCATATACTGGATGAAATCTAAGGGAGATGGACTTATGATGTAAAAGATCTTTTTCTGAAGATTTAAACTAGTTTATTCGGTAGTATTAATCTTATTTGATCTTGGTTGCTTCCTCTAGAGATCAAAGAAACATAGTTCCTTTCTATCAATTTATTTCATCTAGTATACCATATTATGCAATGTCACCCAGCTTCATTGGGATTTTAAACTTTAAAAGTCTTAAAGATGTTTGGTAACTTTAACTATATTCTAATTCAGCCTATTTTTCCAACTTGACTTTCCTTCCGTTTGCCATCAAAATATAGGAAGTGTTGACATCTATCGTAAACTGGTTCCCTGGAAGAAGAGGCCTCTCTGTACTGTTATAGAACAGTTGGCCTCTTATGTAGATTAGTTCAAATCATATTCTGTACATAAATTTCTGATTGCAAATGAGTACAATAAAATAGGTATTTTTATTGCAGACTTGTGAAATACTATACTGATGAAAAAAAATCATAGGGTAAAACCCTTCCGGTTTCTATTCTGTTGTGAATTTAAGAAGATGAAAAATATCAATGCCATTGGAAATTCAGCTCAAAATGAAGTTAACATTAGAATCATATTTTAATGACAGCAAAGTATGTTTTGAAAACATAAGACACAACACAGGTCCCACAAAGATATTAAAGAAAGACCCTTCAAATGGCCAGCAATTTAGACTCAACACATGACTTCAACTCTGCAAACTGGAAACTGGCAAACTTTGGGATTGAATATCTCAGAGGCAATAAAAGTTAAAAGCTTGAAAAAAAACATATTAACTGCTACAAACGATTAAAATTACAGATGTCGAGTGTCTGTAAAAAACATTCACACCACTGTAGAGCAAGGATCGCAGGAGTGATTGATATGCCGAGTCGGCTCCTCTTTCAGTTGAGAATGAATTCATCACTCAGCAGATACCCTGGCAACATCTGCACTTGCATAATGAGATTTCTGACAGAATTTGTGCGGTTTATTCTGTGTGTGTAATGTTTCAAATTAGTAATCTAAAGTTCATTCAATTCTGATGACCCTTCCACTGAAGCTGTACATTTTTACCCCTGTTACTGACCAGTGATCTTCCATGATAATCAGTGAATTATGTTGTCAGCTAATCATATTTGTACTGTTTACTGGATTATTCAAATGGAAAAGGTCTCATATAAAGATGGTCTGCTTATCAACATCAATTTAAAGAAACAACAACAAGCAGGAAACAATAAAATGAAATCAAATTCACGAAGGAAGCACACGGTAGTTTTCTATCACTTCTTGAAAAACTCAGGTCATGTTGGTGAGACAAATAACCTGTGAAAATTAAATATGCCGCCTTACTTCCAGTATCTTAAATACGCTTTGCTGAGCTAAAGAGTAAGTTTATCAGCAATTATCAACCCTCTGAAAACTCTCAAGGTTCTGCTAAACACAGACCAGAGCCTAACAATACTGCTTTTGTGTTTTGGCATCGAGAGTTAGCAAAAGTACTGCATCTGACTTAGTGTATGAAACTTGAGTGCCATTTAAACTGTCTAAACGTCAAGCATGCATTTTTAAACACTAAGTAGATGTCAAATAATAAAACCTATTTTATTTTTGTTGTACAGACCACCTAATGTATAATGAATAGCTTTAAGGGATGTTCTCTAGTGAATCTGCTTAATGGAGGGTACATTCTGTAAAAGGAGCTTAATCTGAAACGTGTTCTGGCTTGAACTATGTGCAGCTGTGCTGAGCTTCTTGGGATTGCGGATTTTGCTATCTGTAGGGACAATGTCTCCTTACAAATACATAATGCATAAAATTTAAATTGTGTTTAAAAATGAACAAAATCGTGAACAAACACAGCTGTGTTTGCATGTGTGTTCTTTGTCACTATCTCTCCCTGTAGGTTTATGTCTGTCTTCACTGCCGTAAGAAAAGAGGAGGAGGAGATAGTTGCAAAGAAATGATTTTATTTGCTTGTTTAAAACACATTAACAGTTCCACTACTTTCTGTGAGCAAATTAAGACTTTCTGTCTTTGTCAACCCCAACCAAAAATATGTGAACTAGCCCAAAAAGGCTTAAAATAAGTAGAATTGCCTTAAGGGAAGCTAGTAGGTCTAGTGATGGTGAGAGTACGGCACTGAAATGCCTCTAAAACTGCTTGGATAGTTCCTAAATATTTATGTTAGAGCCAGCATATTAGTATATTCATCGCTAATTATGTTTTGAGTCTGTACAGGGACATTCAAGGTGTATTTTATGAAGACATTAGCAGCTAATTGCTAGTCTGAGGAGAGAACTATCTTAGTAGAACCATTACCCGGTAAGTGAGAGTTAAGACAAGGAGTAGTAGATTTGACTGGTGATGTTGTAATACTTACTCAGGAAGCTATGTATGAATGTTGATGGCTCAGTTAATTTTCTTTTCCCAATTTGGCTACTTACTCTCCCATTCACTTCTCGTAGTGAAATGTTTATTCAACCATTTCCTTATACTAGTGAATGTTATATGAAAGAATGTGAAGAAAATGTTATGTGAAAGGGCTGGAGATATAACTTATGCATCAGAAGACTTTAGAGCATTTAGGAGTTATTTGCAGGCACAACTGAGGCTTAAAAGACCTCACTGATGTGACTGAAATTAGCTGCTCTGAGGGGAGCAGGGCAGAATTGCATATGAGGAGATTTCCCAGCTTGCTGTATTCGGGTATCATCAGCTCAAATTCTAATCTGGCTTGGGTCACAACTTAAAATGAGTTTACACACTGGTCCTCAGGGAACATTTATTTATACACCAACAACACCTTGCAGTTTGGCACAATAGTAGTGTGAAAAAACTTTTTCAGTGGCTGCCTGCCCTGTATGTTCTTCTCTTGCCATGAAATCAGTTCTGACTAAATCAGTCTCGTTCACCACCAGGATGAAATATTAAAAAAAAAAAGGAAAGAAAGAAAAAGGAAGTGTTGCCTAAGAGGAATTGCAGCTTTTTGTACAGAGTCACTTAATGATTTAAATACATAGGTGATGTTATTTTCTTTTTTATCTTTATTAAGAACATAGCTTGGAATACCACTTGAGAAGGAACAGTAAAATAGAAGTGGTTTATTATTGTATCTTATCATTGTATCTTATCTTACTTTTGTACATTAAATCTCCTTCAAAATGTAAAATTAGAAAGTAGCAATCAGATTATTCCTGACAGTAGACTTTTTTCCCAGATATAACCCAAAGCCAACTGGTTTCATGGATTTTTTGCATACCTAGTACAGATATTTGAAAGGCATCATTTAAAATGTCCCTTTAACTAGCTCTACAGCATTTTGTAGACTCTGTTTAAATATTACTTAAGTTGTTCTCTTTGCCAACCAGATGAATTCCAGAAGCAAAGTAACATGACAGAAAATAGCAGCAGCTGGTGCCATATTATGTAGAAGTAGCCACTGTGGCTGGAGTATGTCCCATCTCTAACGTTCAGGACGGACAGATTCTTACACTTTCTCCAAGTGAGATGTCTGCATCTGGTCACAGTGCAGTTGCCTCAAGACAGAAAACTGCTTTTCTTCACTGAGTCAAGTGGGATGGACCCTAGATATCTAGCCCTGAGAGATTCAGGCATGCTGACATGTCTGCCACATGCTCATACAATCTACCTAACTCAGTACCTCACTCCCCATCCTTCATCACTGTTCCGCTCCTGGCTCCAGGCTCCCTCTCAGAGGTGCCTGTTTCTTCCCTGCCTGTGAAGCAGCCGCTGCCTCCCTGCTTAGGAGGGCCGGAAAACAGCAAGTGCAGCCAGGAGTGAAGATGCAGTGCCAAGGACATCACCTGGGTGTTGGTCAGCCGAGGAAGAGACGAGACAATTACGAGTGCAATAGAGCGCAGCACCTGGAGTGGAGTTCCTGTGTAACAAATTGTCATCGTCTAGAATCCTCCCACAGCCTCAGCCTGTGCATTTGTCTCCTAGATTGCAAGTGTAACTGCCTTTTTTTCCAGGTTATCCAGCTTTTCATCATTACCTACAGTTTAAAAAAAGCTGTTTTTCTTCAGCATTTCCATGCTATTGCATTGCACAAAATGTAACATATCTCATAGCCCAGAGACTAGCTGTTTTACTTTTAATGAGTTCTTTTTTCCCCACTTTTTTTCTGAGTGAGTGAAACTAGGAGAATGGAGGCAGGGGATGTGGGACATGCCAACTTCCAAACGATAGAGTTCATCAACACTTTGTAATTTCCCCTTATTACTACTGGGGAAACATTTGCTCAGAAATACTTTCTAGACCTACCGTTATTTTTTATCCCAAATATTACTTGCCATACAGGTAAGCCTTATCTAAGGAGAAAGGAGACTGGGATTTTTTTCTTTTTTTTTTTTTTACTGTTATTTGTCTTAGGGTACAGAGGTGCTATAAAATGGAGTTGTTAAACAAGCAGACTCTCAGCTGACAAACTTTTTTCTCACAAGCAGGTGACAGAAGTTTCTGAAAATAAGACATAAGGGATTAGTACAAGAAAATATTACTATAAGGGGAACAGAGGGGGAGGGAAAAAAAAAGACCAAGAAATTAATTATTTAAGTCTTTCTAAAAAGGAAAGAAGGAGCGACCTACAATTCTTCAACGGGTCAAAAGACCCGTTAATTTGACTTGACAAAGTTTAAAATGTAAACATTTTATGATACAGCTTTTCCTGATAGTTGTTATTTGGTTACTTGAAACAGTTGTAGTCAAAGCTCCATTCAAAATAACTTTTTTCATTGGATTCATTGACGTCTGAGGTGGGAGCGGTGCATCATTTTGTAAGCCTTATTGAAGCAGAGTGGGATACTTTCCTAGGAGTGCTTTATTGCTTCCATTATTTAATGTAACACCAGTTAATCATAGCAGAGGCGCTTCATGCTGCGAGATAGCTACAGCAGGCTGCTCAGAAAGCTTTCAGACATAAAGCTGGAAATATGCACCGCAGTTCTGGGCTATGGCAAGAGGACTTCTTAAAACCAGAGTTATAGAAGAAGGAACTGACAATTGTATCTTTGTGAACTGCCTGGAGGAGTTTTTAGCAGGTGTCTGAGTGATGGAGGGAGCTGTGCAAATGGAGAGAGGTTTGTCACTTTGAACAGGCTGAGGAGATGAACATGAGGAGGTTGACAGCGCTTTGTAGCAGGCTTGGCCTGTGCGCCCCATCAAGGAGCGTTGCCTTTGCTGTCTCTAGCTTTCCTTCCTGGAATTAAAGATCGGAAAACAGACTGATATGGACTGTCAGTATTGAAAGAATTTATCAGCCTGGGCTCACATCTGCAAAGACACTGACAGTAAAGCTCTCCCCACGCAGTGCCCTGGCCTGCCCCCCTATCCCAGCACTCCTGCTCAATGGACATCAGACGGTGAGAGAGAGCCCGGGCCGGCGGGGCACTGCCATACCAGCTAAGCCTGGACTGCAACAGTCCTACGGTTAGGCTGCCCTCATCAACTCTTCTGTACAACACCTCTTCGGATAGATCACCACAGGTCAGTAGGCAGTTTTGTCTAAACTAAGAGCAGCACGCAGCGCAGTGCTTGTCTGTAATTACATGTGTATATTGAACTTGTAAATTAAAATGATGCTCAGAAAACTCATCCTAATGTTTTTTTCATATAGCAAAATCACAATGAGGGAAACCTTTGGAATTTTGTTTTTAGTTTGAAGCTTGCAGCAAAATTGCTAAAGACTAACCAATGCCTGTTGGACACGAGTGATTTTTTGAATCAGAATGCAAGGTGAGATTGCTGGAATGTTATTTCCTAACATGTCACTGTGATGGGCTGACCCTGGCTGGAGGCCAGGTGCCCACCAAAACCTTTCTATCACTCCACGTCCTTAACTGGACAGGGTAGAGAAAATATAACAAAAGGTTCATGGGTCAACATAAGGGCAGGGAGAGATCACTCAACAATTACTGTCACAGGCAAAACAGACTCAACTTGGGGAAAATGAATTTAACTTATTACCAATCAAATCAGAGTAGAGTAATGAGAAATAAAACCAAATCTTAAAAACACCTTCCTCCCACCCCTCCCTTCTTTGCTGGCTCAACTTCACTCCCAATTTCTCTACCTCCTCCCCCCCACCCAGCAGCACAGAGGGATGGGATATGGGGTTGTGGTCAGTTCATCACACGTTGTCTCTGCTGCTCCTTCCTCCTCAGGGGGAGAACTCCTCACACTCTTCCCCTGCTCCAGCCTGGGGCCCCTCCAACCAACTTCTCCAACGTGAGTCCTTCCCACAGGCTATAGTTCTTCACAAACTGCTCCAGCGTGGGTCCCTTCCACGGGGTGCAGACCTTCAGGACCAGACTGCTCCAGCGTGGGTCTGCCACAAGGTCACAAGTCCTGCCAGCAAACCTGCTCCAGTGGGGGCTCCTCTCTTCATAGGTTCTTCCAGGAGCCTGCTCCAGCGTGGGTTTACCACAGGGTCACAGACTCCTTTGGGGGCGTCCACCTGCTCCAACACAGGGTCCACCGTGGGCTGCAGGGGGACAGCCTGCCTCACCATGGTCTTCTCCATGGGCTGCAGGGGAATCTCTGCTCTGGTGCCTGGAGCCCTTCCTCCCCCTCCTTCTGCACTAACCTTGGTGTCTGCAGGGTTATTCCTCTCACATCTTCTCACTCCTCTCTGCTGCAGGTTTTTTTTTCCTTCTTAATTATGTTACCCCAGAGGCGCTACCACTGTCGCTGATGGGCTCGGCCTTGGCCTTGGCCAGCACCGGGTCCATCTTGGAGCTGGCTGGCATTGGCCCTATCTGACATAGGGGAAGCTTCTAGCAGCTTCTCCCAGAAGCCACCCCTGTAGCCGCCCCCACTACCATGACTTTGCCACGTGAACCTGATAGAGTCACGTTGGAGACTTCGTGTTTTGTACTGTTCTAAGAAATCGTTATTACTAATAATGTAGAACAGCTATTGAGGTAGTAGAAATAAAAAAAAAAAATTAAAACAAATTTTACTTCTGTTTTTGTTCCCCTTGGGCTAGCAAGTGGGTTTTCCACAGCAAATAAGTAAGTATGATTTATATTTTATTAAAGATATAAACAGTTTCTTGATCATTTCTAAAAAGTCAAATAATTAAGAAAAAACTTACAGTAATGACTGAATTTTAAATCCTCACATTAGTAATTAGTATTGCCACTAATGTTACCAACTTGGTCTTTGAATGTTGCTTCACCTCTCTGGCCTACTTCCCCATTCAAAAAAGAGAGAATAATGATATTTTAAAACCTGCTGAGAGAAATAAGGCTGACAGGTGCAGTAGAGCTGCTGAGGGGATTTTAAATCTAATCTGTGTGTTCCTTCCTAAGATATCACTACCCCAAGAGATAATGCTCCCTCCTCCTCTCTCTTTCTCTTATTATCATGTGGATGTTGGGATAGTAAAATCAGTTTTTCTGAAAAAAAGTAAGAAAGCCCCACACTCCAAACAGGAGTCTAGTTGAACCTATCGCATAGTTGCTCTGTCTGAGAAAGGCTGTTGCGATGTCCCAGAAGCCCTGACGAATGTAAAATACCACAATAGCCATGACAAAACTGCAGGTAACTTGTGGGACATGCTTAGTGAAACTATTGAAAGCTACGTGAAACTGTGACGTCTGGAAACTACGTCAAACTGTGACATCTCACCAGCTAAGGAAAATGTTTGAGGTCCAGATCCTGTATGCTGATTAGTTCCCATGCTGCTTTCTGTTTCTCATTTCCATTTGCATTTGATCAGCATTTCCTGCAACGCTGATCTTTCCCAACAGCCCCTTCCTCAAGATCAGATTAGCAATAGTATGTCAGTCCATGATGCACCATGGTTGTAGAATTAACATATGTTGTGTTTTGACCTGTGCATAGGTAGAAAGTGGTTACAAATTACCCTGTGTTTCTAGTGACCTGTTCCAGAATCGGTGATCTGCCTGAATAAAATTGTTAGCATTAAAACAGTGGTTGTCATATTCTCTATTGGAGAGCAAGCTGACTGCTTTTATTGCTCAAGTCTGTAGTGAAAACCTTTGGGAAAAAAAGATTTATTACATTTATACATTCAATTTTCCTCTGGCTACAATTGCTTTTTTCTTCTCAGAATCAGTTGCTGAAATATCTACATCACTGCTGCTGTTAACAAAACTTACCCGCCATTTTAGTGGGCATTGAATAAGCTTTTAATTTTCATTCTGTTCATTTATAAGGAAATGCATTTTCAATCCTGCTATTTGCAGTTAAAGAAGTAACATTGGCCAAATCTCAAATAGTTCAGATGGGCCCTTTTTTCCCAGAGAAGTCCCCCAGAGTTTGATGTGGGACCTTTTACAGACTTGAGAGGATGCTTATCCCAAGACTTTCCTGGACATTCCAGAGTCGAAAGGAAAAAATCCTTGGGAGCTATTTATTTCTTTTTTCCTCTGACTTGATATGAACAGGATAGGTTTATTTTATTACAAAGCGAGCCACTGGATAAGAAACAAAATAATAACCCCCCTTCCCTACCTTCACTGTTGTGCCAGCTTAGCCCTCCACCTTCCTGCTTGAACCTGCCCAGGGGGCAGTGGAAGGTCTGACATGTTCCCTTCAGTCTCCGAGCCCTGCCTGTGGTCAGGCTGCGGCAGCCCGAACGAGCCGGACGGAAGGACCAGGTGCACATCCTTCTCCTCACAGAGCCAGAGGAAGAGGTGACACTCGCAACAGAAACATCCCTTGTCTTTGCAGGTTAGATTCTATCCTGGTCCTCAGATGTTCAGGACATCCAGTAACATAATTCAGTAGTGTAACACCTCTCTTTCTTCAGTCTTCAGATCGTGACACAAAATCAATGAGAGGATCGACTGCAAAGCTAGTGATGTTAAAAGTTACTTTTGTTTATTTCTTTTCTGATGAAGAGAGAGGTCCCTGTGAGAATTCTTATTGGCTTAATGAACTGCTGAAAAGTTTCAACCAACATGACACTAAAATTACTTTTTCTTCATGATGATAGGAAAAAATAATTCTGAATAGCATGCTGCTGCGATAACTCCCTGCATCTAGAGCTTACACTACAGGCATTTTTCAAAAAAATGATATTAGTTAGGTATGTGAAAAAGAGAAACCCAAGGTGGCTTAACAAAACAACTTTCATGTACTTACCAAGTTTCAGCTTTCTTGTCTATTTTTAATAGACACTATTGCATTAGATCAGTCAAAGGCATCACAGGAAAGCACAAAGAACTGAAAGAATTTTTCAGATACCCATATTAGACTATGATATGGGTTTTATACCCTCATCTCTGTAACAAGCAAGGAGAAAAATCAAAGCTTTAGAACCTTTCTGAAAACACAGAGAGAAAGAAAAAAGAAATAAAAAAATTAAATAAATGTTCTTTATTAAATATATTATCATCAAATATTAATGTATGTTACCTAGATGACAGGAAATGTCAATAAAAATTAAATAGAGCTGATACTTTCTTCTATTATACAGTTCCAGTCAGATTAACGTTCTTGTTTCTTTAATTAGTAGGAAGGTTGCCGTGAACACAAAGAAAATAATTATACTTCTTAGTGTGGACTTATGCAGGAAATACATGTCAGCCACTCCTCTTTGACTAACAGCTACCCTGTTATTTCTTGAAGTAAGAAATTATGGAAAAAGAAATAAGTGCTTGGTATGTTACAGACCTGACTTACCTCTACTGTTTGAATAAGAATGTCTCATTTGGAAACAGTAGAGTTGGGCTTTCTTCTTCTCATTGCATACACTATGTAAAGAAATGAAATTATATGTGTTTCTTCTGATGCCTGCATACATCATACCTTTCCTAAAATAGAGAGGTTTAGCCTTACCCTGTTTTGTATCACACAGTAGGGAGTATCAGGCAATATACGCTGTGAGAACTAAAGCCTGGACCTTATCTTGATGAACTATATTTATCAGAGGCTTCTGACAAGTTCTTTTTGCCTGTTAAAATAGAAAATATTTTGTCTTTACTTAGAATGAACATATTTCTTATGCATGTGACTGTCCTTGCTTTGTTGGGTTGGAATAATCCTTTGAGTGAGTGCAGCCCAGTGCGGAAGAGGAGATGAACCCCTCTTCCAGGGGGCTACTGAGGACCTGATCCCTCTTCTAGAAAAAGGAGGGAACTTTATTTTTAGTAGTCATGGGCTACAGTCATGAACTTGAGCTTAAATTTCTTCTTACTCTTTTTAGGCATATTTTTTCTAAGAGAAATATCCTAAACCACTTCCGTTGTGCTAGTAATGGCGGTGCTCTCTGTGGTGTGCTGCTGACGGATCACTGGAAAACTGGTGTTTGCACAAATGCCTGGGCAGCAGGTGTTCCTGAGATCATTTTTTTAAAAAGCCACACAATGAAATTTGTTACTTCAGCCAGAAATAAGTACTGGGAAAATGAGAAAGAATATAGTATTTTGCTATTGCTTGCTTCAGCCTGCTTACTGGGTTTATGAACATGCTTAAGACAACTGTACTCATTAGACCCACAATTACCAGTGTGTATGTATGCACACACACCCCCCACACACACCCCAAAGTATCATCATGACTATACACTTGACAGTTAAAAAGCAGTTGGACAATTTCAGTTGCTGCAATTGTGTCCTGGCAACTCTGTGATTTCTTTTCTCAGTATTTTTGCCAATTTGAAGATTTTCCTTCTTATTTGCTGTTACTATCTGACATACCTATGTAAATTGAAGTTTGCTACTGATTCTGCAGTGAAAATAGTTAAATAGACTTCATAACAATGACCATTACTTATAGTAATAGATAAGAATTTTTTATCTTTTCTAATTTTAATTGTTTTGTTCTTTGGTTTCTAATATCTATTACTTGAAGCAAATCTCAGGTTTAAAGATATCCTCAGAGTGCTATGATTTGAAAGAATAGTTTAAATATCTATTTCAGTAAAGCATGAAATTCTTTCTGCACGTATTATTTATACGCTATCTGAAATCCAGAGGGCAATATCTCTGAAGCTTTATCTATCTTTCAGTCCACACTTTTATACTGAAAGACCCAAGCATGAGGGGGTAAAAAACTTCTGCAGAAATGGGAAATGTCAAGCACTGATGATCTGTGACTAGCATGAGTTTTAGAACAACTGAAATTTTCGCTCCAAGTCCATCAATCCTTACTTGGGACCACTCTTTGGATATTAACAACTCTTCAACAAACAGTGGATAAATGAATCCACACAAACAGAAAAGATGCCTGGTAGACATTGTGGATAAGATCCACTGACCCTAAATTTAGACATTTAAATATTGTTGTTAATAGTTAAGCTAGTTACACTGTGCTCCTTATGCAGTTCCCTAAAAGATCTAGCATGTGATTCACTTGGCCAGTGTTAGATGTCAGCATTAGGATGACGTGATTATTGCCCTGCCCTCCTCTGACTATACTAGCTGTTCCTTGAAGGCATTCTTGGGTGATTAGCTCAGGTCTAGACATTTATGCTAAATCAGATTAATCACACCCCATACCATCATTTGGGTTTTTTTAAATCAATATCCCATTGAAAAGGATGCATATATTTTCTGTTTTGGGTACTTTTGTTTTCGTTTATCAATAGGTAGGCTTAAAAAGATGCTTCATTTACTGCATTTGTGTACTATTCATAAGTATTTGAAGATTTTTTTTTTTTTTTTTTAAAAAGAGGAAATAATGATCTTTTTAGAAGGAATAATATTTCCCTAAGGTAGGCAAGGATTCCTTGGGCATCTTGAAATCCTCATACAGTATTGATATGTACTACAGAAAATTCAACAAACTAAATTAATACACTAAAAGGTCATGATTTGAAATGGAAAGTCTACAACTCTATAACTGCAAATCAATGTTAGATCTGATATATCTGTATATCTGTATATCCAATTTACAAGTACAGGTTTTATTAAGACAAAGAACTACCTAATAAATATTCTCTTAGCAGTGCAAGATATTGGTACTAAACCAGAAAACTTGATAACTGCTCTGTGAATCTGTTTTGGTACCATTAGGGGATACATTTAACAGGTGTGCTTTCATAACTAAAATGAAAAATAAAGTAAAAATAATTGAAATGGAATTATCTTATTTTCTGCCTTTGGCATTATAGATACAAATGACACCATGTTAGGTGGTTGTTAATTCAAAATAGTGTTGCAAACAGTCTCTAAATCTTCAGTGATAACTTTTTTACTACCTTTGACATTTTATGATGTGCTGACAATAATTATTAAACAGTCACTAATTCTACACATCACTCCTCCAGCATATCTGCTTGTCTCAATGAAAGGTAGAAAGGAAATTAATTTGGAACTCCAAGTTCATTTTTCCTTCGTTTCTTTGCTGCTCCCACCCACTCTTAAATCAAAGCCCCTGAAATAAATTCTAAGATCTATACATCACCACTTCTATGATCTATCTTGTAAATATGCCTGAAACAAAAGTTGCACGCATGTACTGTGGTAAGATGCAAGTCCTAAGATGTGGTAAGATGCCTTTGGTCAAACTTTGTAAGATTGTTTCTAACACAAGAAAATGGTGACGATTAAAAATGTAAAGATAATAGTGAAGAAAACATTTGTATATGTATATGTAAAATAGTGTATGTATATATAAAATAGTGAAGAATACATGATGTATTTCTTAGATATTAGGCCAAAAGTCTGATAAATCCGGTTTAGCAAAATTACAATGAAAAGAATAAATCTGAAAAGAAGAATAAAAGATCTGAACCTTGGGTTGTATAAATCATTTTTAAAAAGGGAAAAAGGAAGACCCAGGGAACTACAGGACAGTCAGTCTCACCTCCATGCCTGGCAAGATTATGGAGCAGACCCTCCTGGAGACTATGCTCAGGCACATGGAAAATAAGGAGGTGATTGGTGACAGCCAACATGGCTTCACTAGGGGCAAATCGTGCCTGACAAACTTAGTGGCCTTCTATGATGGGGTGACGGCATTGGTGGATAAGGGAAGGGCAGCCGACGTCATCTACCTGGACTTGTGCAAGGCATTTGACACCGTTCCGCACAACATCCTTGTCTCTAAATTGGAGAGATATGGATTCAATGCATGGACCACTCGGTGGATAAGGAATTGGCTGGATGGCCACACTCAAAGAGTTGTGGTCAATGGCTCAATGTCCAAGTGGAGAACAGTGATGAGTAGCATTCCTCAGGGGTCGGTACTGGGACCGGCACTGTTCAACATCCTTGTCAGCGACATGGAGAGTGGGATCGAGCGCACCCTCAGCAAGTTTGCCGACGACACTGAGCTGTGTGGTGTGGTCGACACGCTGGAGGGAAGGGATGCCATCCAGAGGGACCTTGACAGGCTGGAGAGGTGGGCCCGTGCAAACTGCATGAAGTTCAACAAGGCCAAGTGCAAGGTCCCACACGTGGCTCAACACAATCCCGAGCACGACTATAGGCTGGGCAAGGAATGGATTGAAAGCAGCCCTGAGGAGAAGGACTTGGGGGTATTGATTGATGAGAAGCTCAACATGAGCCGGCAGTGTGCGCTTGCAGCCCAGAAAGCCAACCGTGTCCTGGGCTGCATCAAAAGAGGGGTGACCAGCAGGTTGAGGGAGGTGATCCTGCCCCTCTACTCCACTCTTGTGAGACCCCACCTGCAGTTCTGGGGGCCCCAGTACAGGAGAGACATGGAGCTGTTGGAGCGAGTCCAGAGGAGGGCCACAAAGCTGATCAGAGGGCTGGAGCACCTCTCCTATGAGGACAGGCTGAGAGAGTTGGGATTGTTCAGCCTGGAGAAAAGAAGGCTCTGGGGAGATCTAATTGCGGCTTTCCAGTATCTGAAGGGGCCTACAGGAAAGATGGTGAGGGACTGTTTACGAGGGAGTGTAGTGACAGGACAAGGGGTAATGGGTTTAAGCTGAAGGAGGGTCGATTTAGATTAGATGTTAGAAAGAAATTCTTCACTGTTAGAGTGGTGAGGCACTGGAACAGGTTGCCCAGAGAAGCTGTGGATGCCTCCTCCCTGGCAGTGTTCAAGGCCAGATTGGATGAGGCTTTGGGCAACATGGTCTAGTAGAGGGTGTCCCTGCCCATGGCAAGGGGGTTGGAACTAGATGATCTTTGAGGTCCCTTTCAAACCAAACCATTCTATGATTCTATGATTCTATGATCAGTGTGGTGTAAGTATTTGATACAGTGGTCCAGCTCTGTTGCCTTCAGTGTATGAATGGGAATGAACAAAATGATAAACATTCATTTTGGATGCATCTCTAAAGCTGAATTAAGCCCTTAATATTGCCTCCATCTACTGCTCACTAACCATCTCAAAAGCCACAGTGCTGTGGAAATCTGTTGGGGTGTGGTGCCCATGCAGAAGGGACTGTCTCATTCGTCCTCTGAGAGCTCAAGCACTGCTCTGAAGAGAGAGGACTTGCTGCTCACTAAGCCATCCAATAGAAATACTAGTCAAAGGCCCATGAAGTTGCTAGAGCAAAATAAAACCTGTTGCAGCTTCTGATAAGATGATTAGCAGTAGATGACCAACTCCTTAAAATACTCTCCAACAAGTTCATATCTGGTACATCTGTGGCTAAAAGAATCTTCCTCACATTCTAGATCACTAACAGGCAATGCTGAGGTTTGTATTTGCCTAGCAATTATCTTCTACTTTTGACATTTTCTTCTGCATTAATTTACAGCTGACTATTCTTTTTCACTCCTTCTTTTACTATTTCTTACTTATTAATAATTTCTCTGTATTTTGCATGGGTGTAGAAGAGATAAGTTAGTAACTGTTTTTCTTGCATTAAGGGGTAACATAATCTCTCTGATGCTTTTTACTCATGGAGGCTTCTGTTCACAGCAGATCTCAATAATCCTTTTGAAGCCCCTGAACTTCCATGTTCTATAAAGTCTAGTCAATTTTTTATTTCATGCCATCATGCTTACTCTTTTTACTGCTAAAGAATGTTCCACTTTGGTAATGGGCATGTCAGTCTTCATCACACCAACAGGTGTGATTAGCTCTCATCTCCTGTGCTCATGATTGACTTATCATAGTTTCTTATTTTTATCTTATAAGCAATCTACCTTTTCCACTTTTTATCATATATAAAACCATTTGACTCTTTTTATTTTGAATTTAATCACTGGGATAGCTTGCAGATAATGATAGCTCAGGTTTTCATTTGATGGTGTTGCATTTTAGAGGACTGAAAAATTAAAAATAATGGTTGTTTTTCTACATAGAAAAGTACCCATATAAAAAAGAGAAAAGTGGACTGAAACCTAGATACTTGGTACTTGGAAATAGGTAGTTTTCAATACCTTAGCACTTCCCATTTGGCTTCTAGCTGCCACTCTTAAAGGGAATGGAGTCCAATAGGTCCTGGGTCACATCTGCTAGTCCGGTATGCGTATCGTGAGTGCTCAGGGAGTAAAAATGGCTCTAGACACCAGTATTTAAGCAGCTGAGTTTCCTACTCTCTGTTCATGTGTCAATTCTTGCCTAAACTTCAGAGCCTATTTCTTTTCCAAAAATTGGGCAGAGCGACAAAAACACAATAGGTACCACCTTTTGTATGACTTCTGCACAAACTGTCATCCAGGTAGAGGAGAGTCCCCATCACCAAGGGGAAGCAACCCTTGAGGGCAGTGCTGGTCAGCATGCCCACATGGGATGGCCTGGGAGCACCCAGGTGCTCCTCATCGGCTCAATGGGTGCTGGGGGCACAGGCAGGAGCTGAGGGGGCCTTGCAAGATTTCAAATCAAGTCCTTCTACTGAAGCCAGTGGGAGATCATCTCAGCTCAGGAAATCCTGCTGAATTCAAGAACTATGTTTTGTCTGAAGATGAATAAGGTTATTCTTAAAGAAATCTTCCTCGAGATATGTGGTTAGAATTGCTTTCCTGCATTTAAATTTCCTTTACTTCAAATCTTGTATGAGAAGGTAACTGCAGCACACAGAATACATCCAAATGTGATCTTCAATTGCAGTCTGAGCACAATATGTTCATCCACATTTTCCTTTTTCAATAATTTTCTTTTTACAGATGTACTTCTCATTTGCTTTTATTTCATTTTCTTGTAATGATTTTTCTCTAGTACATGTTCCTGCTCTCTATTGCTTTTCCCAAATGGAATGCCTAAATCTGCTTGCTGTAACTCACACAATAGTCTGGGGCACCAAAGCGTTCTTTTGTCAGCTGTGGTTCAGGGTTTTTCTGCCCTCTGCTCTGGGCCTGATATCAATTTCTATTAAGAAGCTTCTGGTGAAATATTCTACCACCTAGTGGTCTTAAGTTACAGGTAGCACACAGGAATATTTTCTACCCCTTGTCAACAGCACAGTTTCAATGTTCTCAGACTTAAATTCAGTTTCATACTGATCATAATATATTGCATAGTGGAAAACTTGCAATTACTCTCTATACATCAAGTATTTCTTATGCAAGAATATGAAATAATTTCTCGTTACTGTGCCTTTATTGTAGAGCAAGAGATGTATTCAACATGTTGTTTTGAAGGACTTTAATATTTATCTTTAAACCTATTTACAACACATAAATTTAAATCTTTGATCCCATTGCAAAATATGTCATAAATATTGATCTGAACAGCTTGTTGTTTCAATTCAGCAGTAAGACCACTTGTTTGGTCCTTCTTCCACTTTATCTTGACCACGTATTGTGTTTCATTGGCTGCTAGCAAACCAGAAGATTAATTTTAGGTCTTTGACTGCAAGCTTTCTATACATTTAAAATTCTTGAATGGCCCTCTTTAAGTCTGTTAGAGAAACTAGAACTCTTTTCATTGGATGCATACATTTATTCATTCCTTAAATAGTTTATCTCTAACAATAAACATACATTATGTCCTAGAAAATATGGGAATTAATACACAAGTAAAATATAACTCATTTCTGTAACGATACTGGAAATGTAACAGGCAGTATAGAGGGACCAGTTTGATTATCCAGCTAAGATTTCTTGCACACTTCACTGGAAGTCAAAGAGCTATGTGACTATCAGTGGGTGGATTAATTTGGCCTGCACTTCTTGGATTATTTTTGAACTTATTGCAGACTTTTGTACTATACAAAAAATGAAGTGCTTGCTAGATATTTGGGCTACATTCCTAGAAAAATTCTTATATAGAAACATGCAGAAAAAAGACAGGAAGCTTTGCATTTTCAGCTTTGGCATAGCTGATTTTATATTTCAGTGTTGAAGTTATTAGCCAAAAAGCTTTTTGTTAATTAGATAATGATGCAATGAATTATTTGTTTGGACTTTTTCCAGAGACTAATGGTAGCATTCTGCCTCTAATCCTGTGTGCATATTGCCCTGCATGTCTGCCATTTAGAACAAGGGCTTGCCATTATCACTCAACAATCTCAGGATATTATCTTTAGCAGTAAAGACAAAGTAGGATATATAAAAGGATTATAACAGCATTTTGCTCAAAACCTGGGTTTCTACACCAGTGTTTACAATATGAAATGAAAATATAGTTTGATTTTAATAAAAGTCCTTACATTTTCTTGCTAGAAAAACATTTCATGCTAGAAAAGAAAGGTGCTCGTACTGAAACAATTGATAGCTGTCTGTTGTCTGACAACTGGTTTGCAGCCAATAGGGCCTTGGTGAAACATTTGGGTGCAGAATGTCAATTAGGTGGCTTTTCTCCTGTTATTAAACAATTTTTACAAAAATAAAACACTTTCTACCAGTTTTTATGTCTCTATTTCCTTTACTTATTATGAACTGGGCTCTCACAGTACTACAGGATCTTGCCTATAATTGCTTAGGTAAATTTTGGCACAGCCCTCATATATGCTTTGTCTCCGTATTCAACAATGCAAGTTCATCTAATTTTTCAAAGAAAGAAAAGGAGGGTAGCTTGCAAGTGCTTTAGTTAAAGAGGATGTTTCTTTTGCTGTGCAGCTATATCTCCTGATGTGCTGAATGGAGCTTCTGTTAATATTTCATGCCAATGCTTTTGATTTAGAAGTGAACTATCCATGCAAAAAGTAGGTTGGAATATATTTTCTGACTTTGAAACCACTTATTACAGCAAGGTCTGAATTCAGTGTTGACACTGCTCAAAGCAGTACGTTGCATTAGACAACCAGCCTATCATCAAGGGAAGCCAGTAGATGTGGGGTTTTTTATATGAGCAAAGCTTTTGATACTGTCTCTCACAATATACTTCTGGAAAAAAATGTCCACCACACAGCTAGACAAATCCATAATACACTGGGTGAGAAATTGCCTGACGGGTCGGACTCAAAGAGTTTTAGTAAATGGGGTTACATCAGGCTGGCAGCCAGTCGCCAGTGGGGTTCCACAGGGCTCAGTTTTAGGGCCAGTACTCTTTAATCTTTTTATAAATGATCTTATAATAAGTAAGTTTTAAGTAAGTAAGTCCCTACTAAACTAGGGGGGAGCTGTGAACTCCTACAAAGGTAGAGAGAGGTCATATGGAATTTAACAATAGCAAGCGCAGGACTTTCCACCTGGGACGGGGCAATCCTGATTATGCATGCAAATTAGAGGGTGAGAGGCTGGAGAGCAGCCTTGCAGAAAGAGATCTGGAGGTTTGGGTTGATGGCAAGCTGAACATGAGTCAACAGTGTGCCCTGGCAGCAAAAAGAGCCGATTGTGTCCTGGGGTGCATCAAACACAGCATAGCTAGCTGACGGAGGGAGGTGATTGCCCCACTCTACACTTTACTGGTGCAGCCCCACCTTGAGTACTGTGTGCAGTTTTGGGGGCCTCAATATAAGAAGGTCATCAAAGTATTGGAGTGTGTCCCAAGGAGAGCGACCAAGATGGTGAAAGGTCTCGAGGGCAAAACTTACGAGGAGCAGCTGAGGTCACTTGATTTTTTCAGCTTGGAGAAGAGAAGGCTGAGGGGTGACATCAGCACAGTCTACAGCTTCCTCAAGGGGGGCTGCGGAGGGGGAGGTGCTGATCTCCACTCTCCAGTGACCAGCGATAGAACAGGAAGAAATTATACGAAGTTGCATCAGGGGAAGTTCAGACTGCACATTAGGAAAAAGCTCTTCACTGGGAGGATGATTGGTCACTGGAACAGGCTCCTCAGGGAAGTGGTCACAGCACCAAGCCCGTGAGAGTTCAAGGAGTGTCTGGACGACATTCTTAATCATGCAGTTTAATGTTTAGGTAGTGAGGAGCAGGGAGTTGGACTCGATGATCCTTATGGGTCCCTTCTAACTTGAGATACTCTATGGTTCTATGGTTCTATCTCTGCAAAAGTTAAGTTGTCTAAGAGAAGCAAATATTTTGGTTTTGCTGTAAGGCAAGTGGCAAACGCTAGGTTCTACTGCTCATTTATGCTCTCCCTTCCCTCAAATTTTGGTGATGATGTGGTAATTCTCTTATTGTCTGAAGCTGACAGCCCTATCAACCTAATCTTTATAATATTATTTTTTTTCTTCATTCAGTGAATTTTAATACAAGCTTTTTTCCACCTTCCATTATTACAGGAGGGCTTCCTTGCTTTATCAATGGAGAAGATGACTAAGGAGTTTCCTTCTGCTACTGTCACAATGTGTCAGCTTTGCAAATAATTATATTCCGCTTTATGGGATTTATGTCAAATTAGTGGGAACATTTTCTAGCACTTCCTTGCTAGGATGCTGGGGGTTATATAATTATCTACCTGCTGTTTAAAAGGACGTGTGAATATGATGAGACAAACCTCAAAAGTAATTCTAGAATTGGGATAGGTCAAGACCCCCAATTCTATTTGCTTTAATTAAATCATTTTTTATTCTTAAATCTAAAACCTGTATGGATATTTTATAAGACATTTCATTGAGAAGTTACTAGGTCCCCATCTTTACTTAAAGGAAGGATGGGAGCGGTTTGCCTCAAAAAACCAGAAGAGAAGCTGCTCTTGAAGTTTCTTGAATTCTTTTAGGACATTTTTAAAATGTCATCTAGAACATAGAAGTGGAAAAGGCCAGTAAAATAAAAAAAAAAAAAAAGAAGGTGCAAATGGAAGGACTATATGCTGTTATTTTGATCAACATTTTATTTTAAGTTCATTAGTGCAAGAATTCAAAAAGTTGTGGTTTGTTTTTGTTTTTTTCCCAGATCAGTTCAATCATCCTCAGATGCATGGATCTTATTTTCTTCTCTTTTACTTAGAGGGTAGATATTCTATTTATACCTTTAACCTATGCCCTCAACTTTAAACTGCAGTAATCAAAGTACTGCCAAGCTGACGCATGAGTACTTAAAAATCAGCATAAATAGCCTGAGTTCCATGATGTTTAAAATAAAAATCTGATATCATTGTATTTGCCCTCAATGTTTTGATCCTTTACAACTCGTTCAGTTTTGTCACCTTTAATGAAGGAACAGAAGCATATTTATTTTTTTTTACTTTTTAAATGGAATTCACTGGAATTCACACTTGATTCCCTAACAGACTGACCCTAAATGTTGCCAGAGTTATGATAGAATTTGGAAGCTGATAGAGGAAAAAATCTTAGTGTTTGTTTGTTTCCTATTCCAAGTGGCTATAAGAAAAACATCTTGCAAGAATCAGCCCCTGGGACATTGGTATTCTGTTATGTCTGACAAGGGTGTAGGATAACGGTTTCTGAAACCACTGTGCCCTTTGAAAATAGGTATTAGAAAACAGATGATGAAGCAAAAAGGCTTTAAGGACGTAACCTTTTCTATAATAAGTTGTGTAAGCTTGTGATTAATGGTTTCATTGCGTATATGTAAAATTTGCTTTGTGAAATACCATTGTAGCATCAGGATAATCCTAAATGCTGAGTTATGAAGTGTCTTGTGACAGAGGCTTGTAGGAATTTCTAATAGTGGTGTGCACAGCAGCAGCTAGAATGTTACTTCTGAGAATCAAGTTTTCTACCATGACTTTCACATGTTCCACTCATTTAAGTATGAAGTTTGGAATTACAACGTTTTGCATAAAGGCATGCTCTCCTAATTAGGAACAGATGAGGAACTGATTAGGAACAATTCCTATTTTCTCCTTTGTGTAACTACACAACTATAGTAGCACAAAAATGCTCCTTTGCCTCATGACAAATAAACAGTGCTGTTGATTCTTAAGTGTGTGCAGTCATTTTGCATAAACATGCCTTAATCTTTAATGAGAACCAAAAGCGAAAAGAATGTATTCAACAAAAAGAAAATATGGCCAACTTGGCAGAGTGCAGGTATTGAATCTCTGTTCCCTTTCTTTCCAAGTGAAAATGATTGATGTGGCATGGCGTGGACTCAGCATGGCTGTTGTTGCTTGATCTGCATCAGTTCCCTCTGAAGATAGCAATAGGTAGTTCACTCTAGCCGTGGGCTGCACAGTTCTCTGAACTGAGTGTTCATGTAAGCATTCGGAAATCAAAAAGGGAATAAATTAGTTAGCTGGTATGGAACTCATTTAGCTCTAAGGATGCAAGAGAAAAGATAGTCAAAGAAACTGATCAGAAATGTGTAAGTCAAGCTGATGCAGAAATATCTATGCATTTTATTTTAATCTCCCTCCCCTTCTTTATTTTGTATTTTCCTTGATCCTACCTAAAATTAACTGTATGGAATTAGATCAGAAATTGCACCCAAGTATCCTGTTTATCATAAGGAACAGTAACAGATATTCACGAAGGAGAAAGAGAACTGAGCAAGTATAAAGTGCCTTTCCCTCTTATGTTCCTCCAGTTTCCAGCAGCCTTCAGGTCTTTGAAAGTTATCCTGCTTTCCAGTATGTTTCCACCTAGATTATTAAAGTTTCCATGAACTGGCATATGAAAAGCAGATGTTGACCAGCAACAGGTTTAACTCTCTGAACTTCTTTCTTTGCTCTTGAAGACAATGTCTATTACCCTCCTTTTCTACAGTCCTGAGTGTCTTTGATGCTCCTCAGTTCCTGGTCTCCCCAGCAGCAGAGCTGGAATGAGCTTCAGGCCCCATACTGGGCCAAAAAAAAAGCAGAAGGAGGAGGATAAAGTACAGAGAGTTTTTGAATAAGCAGGAGAAAGATGAGCTTATTGGAAAAATAAGCTGCAGGGAAGTCAGAGAAAAGAAGGGATAAGGGGTCCCATGTCCTGTTTTATACGGGCTATCCTGTACAATCATTTTAAAAGAAAATAGGTCGGATTAGTGATTTAACTGCAGTTTAAGAAAGGATGAACACTTATGAATACTGGAGATGATAAGCACTTTTATCGCCTCTTGGGTCAAATACTAGGATTATTTTAATAAAAGAAGCAGAATTTTAACATCAAATTAATAGCTATTCATCATTCTATATTAGCATATTAAAACCAATAATCCATCTCGTCTTTCCCCTTCTACTCAAACTCCTCCTGCACTCTCTTCCCTGCCTCTTTCCTTTTTTTTATCATCTTAATTCACAAAAATGACTGAGGAAATGCTGACATGCTTGCCTTTTCTGTTGACTTTTTTGGGGGGGATAAAAGGGTCATTTGACCAACACAGAAAGCTTTCTGCTGTCAAACATTTTGTAATTAGATAGCTTACTCTGGAATGTAACCTTCCTTAAATTGCATTAAACTAGGTTTTGCAACTCTTTTCTTATTGTTTTCCAATTTGTCAATGTCTATTTTAAAGCATTAGCAGAAATGGGATGTGCTATCACCAGGGAAAGGTTCATTAGTACTTCAGATAGTAATCTAAGCTTCTTCTTGTTTCTGTTCTTCCAATTTTCAGTATAAATACGCAGTAAATAGCACAAGACTACAGTGTGGCTGCAGGTGCTACTATAGAATACTAGTAATAATTAAAAAAAAACACAAGAAAATCTTTTGTATCATTTGTGATAAAATCCTCAAAGTCTTCCTGAAGAGTAGGTGAAAAGGGCTTTAGGTCTTGATGCAGTTACAAGGAGGCTGCTCTTTTCTGGATGAAGTGACCATTCTGTACTTTAAAAAAAGGAAAGTCAATTTTATGATTTGGAACCTTTAAAAAATACCTTCTAATCTTGCTTGCCTTAGTGGCAGATGCCATTAAATTTCTATCAGGATATCAAATGTCCAGATCAGCTGTATATCTGCCAAGGCACCTTACTGATTTAACTCATTGCCATAAAACTTAGAATTTTTGGGCAGAAGATGCTCAAAGAACTAGGACTCTTTCAGAACTCATTAGTGTATAAACTTATAAAATTTAGATTTTTTTTTTTAATTTTTTTTTATTTAGTGTTCCTTACTGGCTTCAAGAAATATAACATCAGTTCAGGTTTATTTTCTCTAAGTGTTCATGTGATGGACAGATAGTGCCAAGCAGGCCTGGAGCAGTGGTGGTGTGTGAATAGGAGTATTGTGGTCACCACCGCTGAGGTGTCCAGCTGGTTCAGAAAGTGTGCTGATAGCACCAGACTCTTAAGGGCCAAGAAAAGTAAGGGAGGAGACTGAAGCATCCAGTTAAAATACATGGAAGAATTTTATTTTCTATATTTTATTGTGTACCATTTATGAACTCTTGGACTAGATAGGGAGGAAACATTTTAGTAGCAACACCAGTGAGCAGTGAAATTGCTTATTATCTTTACCTTAAATTGTCGGAAAAATTCTGAGCCTTCTTTGTAGACAATTACAGTACAGTGGAATAAAAAATACTATACAAAACCAGAAAGTAAATATTTTTATTGAAATAGTTTGGACAACTAAACTGCAAAATATACATAGTCAACTACTCTACTGGAACTAATTTTTTGGGTAATGGACAACTATTGGTGAGGCACCACCTTGGAACAATTTTTCTCTCTGGATTTTTAAAAATCCCAGTATATTTTAAGCAGGAATGTCAGATACATAATTTGCTGTCCAGTAGAAACATAGCTAGTATCACCATTACAAAGATTATGAAAACACTTGTGTACACAGATAAGCACTTCTCATTAATACATCAATCAGCCAAATATGCTGGGCACCAGATTTTCACATCTCATAGTAACTGACCTTTCTACTGGAAGGTTGTGAATACGCTTGGTCTTTTTATTTCCTCTTAGGAGTTACTTTATTCCAGGATGTAGGAGGAAAACTAGTTCCCTCTGACACTTTTACATATTCATATTTTATGTTATTTTTCATTTTGCTTTGTTATATACATTGTTACTTGTATTGCCTTCAGAGGGAAGTCTCCAGACGATGCCATAGAAGGGTGACGTGTCTGGTCACACGATGAGCAGCGCGATGTCTCCGGGATGCAGATGTTGGTGGGGAGGCTTAAGCATATGTAGAGGAGAACTTTATGAAGTCCAGACACACTAACTTATCCAAATGAAAATTATACATCCATAGTAATTTTATGCATGTGGCACCTTTTTCACCCCAACTATGTTCCAGACTACGTACATAGAAATTAGCTCACCTGCACTGGTGACATGCTCTAGGGCTGTAAACATCAGCTGTTTAGTAAGAGAACATGAAGTGAATAACATTGTGTCTGATATAGGAAGGGGAATTCAGTTAGTTGGAATGTAATTTAAAGCTGTTTTAATTTTGTTTTAGTTAAGTTAAAAAAATGTTCTGTCTGTAGAAGCAAGATCATAGCTGATAAAATAGTGGTGATAGATTGCTTACATTACTGAAAACGTTTCTATGGTGATCTTTAATCAGATTTTATCAGAAAAAGTCATATTGAATTCCTGCAGCTACCCTGTTTATATTAGTTTGCCTGTACAATCTGATCCTGATGATTTTATACCTCAATAACGTAAACTTTCTTACTTGAGATATATAAATGCTCTTTTTTTCTCCAATTCTAAATTAGCTTCCCCTCCTCACCCAGGAATCTTTTACATAATCAGAGCACTGATTAGTTTGGAGACCATTGAATTTAAGGTTCTGTTGGTTGTTTAACTTCTTGGTTTTACTTTAGTTTTTCATAAGCTTTGGTAACTCTTTCAGCTGTGGTTAAAAGGTCTAGTAATGGGTAGAGATTTGAGATAAATGATTAGTTATTAATCGCTTGATTCTTTTTTTACTCATCTCTTAGAGTAACATTTAATGATAAAAATACATTGTTTATCAAAAATCACTAATAATGCTTACCACAAGGAAAAGAATGTGTTAAGCTGATCATGCTGACTGCAAAATCTTGCCTGAATACTGTTTTATGTATTACTTTATAGTTTTGTCCAAGTATTGGATATCTGAGAGGCTTTAATCACAAACAGATCATACGGCATTCTCCTTGTCTCTGTTATAAATATCCTTGTCATACTTTTCATATGAGATTCCTCCAATAAATATAGTGTTAAAAATGAATCTGGCTCTCAATGGCTATTCTCACAATTTCTAATCAATGTTTCAGTGCCCATTCTAGGGGATCAAGAAAGTGGTTCTAAACCCAATGAAAGCTGTGCATATCAGAAAAGGGCTTTTGAATCACACTATTCTTTGGAGAGTCAGTGTAGACAGTGGAGTAGTAGCCTGGTGTATTCATGGTGACCTCTGACACTTAGTAGACAGCTACAGTATTTAAGACTGGCTGCTGCTATTTCTGGATGTTCTTAGCTATGAGCTATAGTCAAGATGACTGCAGCTGAAGATTATGAGTGTCTGAAACACAATTGTATGTATCTAAAATGGTGGGGACAGCTTTCTACCCAGAGGCAGATGACCATAGCTATAATGGGAATGAAAAGTAGTAAAGACTTAGAATGAATCCCTAGTATAAAGTTCTACTTATTTTGATATTGGAGGTAAAAAAAAAAAAAAAGAAGAAAAAAAGACATTATTTTTCTCTCTGCCTGTCCGTCTTGATATTTCATCTTCAGTCAGATGATAAGCAGCAAGGCTTGGGGTGAAGATGGGCTGGGATATGCTGTTAGAGAATCATAGAATCATAGAATGGTTTGGGTTGGAAGGGACCTCAAAGATCATCTAGCTCCAACCCCCCTGCCATGGGCAGGGACACCCTCCGCTAGACCACGTTGCCCAAAGCCCCATCCAACCTGGCCTTAAACACTGCCAGGGAGGGGACATCCACAACCTCTCTGGGCAACCTGTTCCAGTGCCTTGCCACCCTCACAGTCAAGAATTTCTTCCTAATACCTAATCTAAATCTACCTTCTTTCAGTTTAAAACCATTGCCCCTCGTCCTATCACTACATGACCTTGTAAAAAGTTCCTCTCCAGATTTCAAATTTAATATAACCAGATATCTGAATGATTTTCATACATGCGCATTTCAGTTGGCTTAATACTTTCCTTAAAGATCTTGAAAATGAAAGACAAAAGACTCAAGCTTTGGATTTAATTTGCAATGATTATTCACCATTACTTTTTACCTCTAAAACAAGTTTAACCAGTTGGCTGCTACTAGCAGTAATGGTGAATTCTGGTTGTGTGTTCCACCATGGATAAGGAAGAGATGATCTGTGAGTGCAGTGCTGTACCCTATGCATCTCATTTGATCTGAGTCTGACAGAGTGTGCTTCAGGAAAATGGATGTCCAGATAATGTAGCAGACTTTCTATAAACTTCTAAATTTGGTATTATTCTGAAAATGAATCTAAGTCATGAGAAGTTACCTAGTGGCATAAATAGTGTGATGGCTTCTTTAGAGTTGTCAGTGCATGTGTGTTTACTAATAGATTTCTCCCTTTGAAGCATGGATGTTCTTTTTGATAAAGGTCCTAGCTGCGGTTAGAAGCAGAGGCAGAACATTTGCAAGCAAACGCTGAGGCTGTCTGCAAACTCATGTTTCCAAGTCTGCTAAAGCTCCCATTTAATCTGCAAATTTATAGTTCCTTTCCATGGAAACAAGCGTATGGGTTAGTGACTAGTGGTTGTTAATCTTACTCTGATATGGAGTTGGTAAATGGCTAGAGCAAACTGCAGAGAACCTGAAAACATGCTTAAATCTGATAATGCAGACGAGGGTCCAATAATACAGATGTAGCCTGATGTGTTCCCACAATGGATATCATGGAGGATAAACTAAATTATTTTTGGTGTTTACTACCCATGAGATTGCCTAAAGCACTTTGTGGAGATGAAGCAAAAGTTCTTGAAGGAAAATGATGGTTTCTTAAAGAACTAAGAGATTAAAACAATCTGAACCTATAAAGAACAGTATCTCTTTGAGCCTTTAAAGGTTGCAACCTACATATATGAAATAGTTTCAGGGCAGTATTCTTCTATTATTGATTTTTTTCCCAGGACATCTCAGAACTGTCATTGTCTGTTCACATGGTTGTCAGGAAGAGAATTCTTTGGCGCAGTGTTCCAAATAGTCAAAGAACTACTGTTAGGTTTTACGAGTTCTTTGACTTTCTGATTACTTGGGGTGATTCAGTATTACAATTTGATATTGATAGGCTCCAAGTAATTTCAAGGGCTTCTAGCTTCTTCTTTAGAATGAAGGACAATGCTGGTTTTGCAAATGAACCAGAGGATGGTTTGATGACTGATTTTCTTTTTATTTATGTGTGGATCAGGGGATAGCTAGCTGAATGTATCTCTGGAGAAGTAAGGTGGCACCACATATTCTTTCCCTGAAGCACAGATTTTAGTTTTGGAAAGCTACAATATTTTGTGTATGTATTACAGTATTTGGTCAATACTTAAAGACTTAATACTTAATACACAAAAAGTCAGATTAACTAATGCAATGATTCCATTTTGCTGTATTTTTTATGAAAGCTGTGAAGAGTCTGTGTCAGAATGCAATGTGCTGAGTTGTTTTTATATTCCAGAAATTTTATTTTATTGTTAATTTGTTTGTTGCATTTTGTTTTGTTGTGGTTTTTTGATTCTTTTTTTGGTGGGGAGAAGTGTTACTGCAAATTAGGGATTTCAAACTGTAATTGCTTTCTACCACCACATACATGTGTGCAGATATTTCTGCTCTAGTTCTGGGAAAAGGTATCTATTTTTACATTTTCAATCTTACAGAATTATACAATAGTCTAACAGATTTATACAATAGTCTTAACAGAATTATACAATGTTGGTTTTGTATGTATATTTTTATCAACAGGGAACATAATGATCTGCCATGAGATGGAGTATTCACTCTGCATTTCACATATCCTCATATACACTTCAGTAACTGGAGACATGGCTTATGTCTCTGAAACGCAAGTGAAAGCGACAAGACACAATTTAAATTACTTATTTCTATGCTCAACTAGTTAGGCAACATGGGAGACTAGGAACTGAAGTTAGCCAGAGGTGATATTGCTTTATATTGGAATTATTTGTTGATCTGTTCTATTCAATTTGTGGTTAGTTTTAAGCAAAAATGGGTAGCTGAAAATGTCTGTCTTTATTTCTTATAGATTATAATGCAGAGCAAAACATTTCCTTAGTAACAGCAATTATATAGCTGAGGGTCTAGCACAGTTCATGTTGATTTTTTTGGTGACTCCATAGGGTCCATAGGAAAAGCTAGCAGGAAGAGTGGCTCCTCAAACTGGCTGTTCTCAGCAAAGCCCTGCCAGATTCCTCGCTTTCCTAGAACTGTACCTTGTTCTGTCACTGAAGAGGGTGCCATGGCTTGTGGTCCATTCCTCACTTGCAAAATAAATGCGTTGGCTTTGCAAAGCATGTTCCTGGAGTCTGACGTTGCCTGGCTGTCTCACTGGAGGTATGTGCCAGTCTGTTGAGCTGCATCCTGCAGCATTGCTCCGGCTCCCCACCACTGTTAGTAGTAAAGAAAAACCGTAATACTCAGGATCCACTAAGACAGACGTCATCTGTCACAAGATATACTTCAGCTAGGAATTGGAGCAGGCATGGAGAAGAGACCATGGCAATATGCAGAGCCATCTGGGGCTCCACAGGTTACAGCTGTAGCTCCCTGCATCTGTAGATCCTTGGCTCTTTGAAGCTTTTCTCTTCTGGTTTGCTGCTCCCAGCCTCTGAGGGCAAAAGGATACGTCAGAAGTCACACAACAGAAACTAACACAAATTTATAATTTTCTCTTCATCTAGTCATTTCTATATAAGAAGAAAGTGCACAGGCCACAAACAATACATGGTACGATTGATGTTCATTTGCAATCATTTAGCTAGCAACTCAGTCCATTTCAATGTGTGTGCTGGCATAAATTACCTGAGATTTTCTAAATTAAATGCTAAGTATATACTGCCAAAAATTCAGCACCTCTTTTTCTCACCAGAAATCATGTGCTATAGTTTTGCAGTGCAATGGTTGGAGGCTCTGCCATTTACTGTGTGTTTGTCTTGATGGGAATAGGGCTCTCAGAGATCTGTTGCTTGTCCCCATTTTCCTCCACCGCTATTGATTGAATAATAATAATAGTCTTGCTAGGAATCACTCATGTTCACAAGGCTTTTTCCACTGCAAATAGTAGAAACTCTTCCTAGGTGAAGTTCAGCCCTGTAGGTTTGTTCTGGTGAGATTTGTATACTCCTTCTTCAAGGGCAAATGCAAAGCTACATTTTAAAACTGCCATTTTTTCTAAGGGTGCATTGACTGAAGTGGATTAAGTAGTGGTAAAGGGAATCACAGATAAAAAGTCTCCCTGGTATGGCATTCTAGTAGCCCCATTTGGATCAGCTCTTCATTATGCAAATGGCGTTTTCACTCACTTGTGTTATTTTACATGGACTTACACCTTTTGTTTCCATTACACATACAGGGGGTTTTTGTTTGTTTGCTTGCTTGCTTAGTTTTAGTATATATTTGCCTTGGCTGCCACTGTTTTTGTTGTTGTTGGCAAATAACTGTACTCAAGGCTGCGGTGGTTTGGATTCTTTGATGATTTATATATTAGAGAATCTTTCATGATTTTTTGACGTGGAAGACATTCTATACATTAATCATCCAGTTTTGTTGGATGTGTTCTCCATAACAATTCACAAATTTTTCAGGTTTGTGGTTCAAATACCTGAGATGTCTCACAGGTTATAATACCTGCCATTTTATAAAATTCAGTTATGATTTCTACGTATCCTGTCCATAAGAAATCAACAGTTCAACATTATCATGTAAAGATGGAAGCAACTGCTCTGGTGGTTTTATTTTCTTATCTGTTTCAGCAGCAGAGATCCAAATCTTTTAAAGTATTAGAAGAGCTGTTAGTTTAACACTATATTACTCAGAGCTTTCCACTCCATGTAATTTCAATTTTTAAAGTGCTGAGTGAGACTTAGTGCAATAATTAAAAAGACATCATTTGTAATTATGAAGAAGTTGATAAAACTAGCACAATAGCATTAGCTTCATAAAACTTTTCTGTTCCTTCCATACTTCTTTTTTTTCTGTGTCATCACATCTTGCTGTTTTCCATGCTCTAGTGTTTTCTAGAATCTAAAGAGGAATAAGTCAGATAATTCCACCTTTGTAGCATAGGCATCTTGTTTCTCCATCACTCTTTTTCCTCTTTGGATAACAGCTTGCTGCAGAAGTTAGCAGTTTCCTTTGGCTGGGGTTGTGCTCCACATAATATTTACCCTTATTTTTCATCTCGAAGGTCAGAATCTGAGCCCTGAATCCTTTTTTTTTTTTTTTTTTTTGATGTCTAGAGGAAATCATGGAAGCTGATAGAAAATGGCTTCAACTTTGTGCTACAGTATTAGATGGTGTTAGGATTTGATGCTTTCAGTTGCACAAGTACCTTTTTAAGGAACTGGACACAATTTGGATGGCTCTCAAAGCTTTAGGGCACCTGGGACTCCTGTTAGTTTCAGTCAAAGCTGTAGCTACTCATCACTTTTTAATAGTTGTCTGATGATTGTGCTTTTGAAAGCTGTATTCAGGCTGTCATATAAATTTGATAGACTCTGGTTTTGTCTTATTTTTTTGTCCCAGGGAAAAGGTTTCAAAATATAGCCTGTGGTATTTACAAGATGGTAGGAAACAAAATTTCACATTTTTTTTCCTACAGATTGCTAGTTTAATTTGAGGTATAGCACCAGTAGGAAAAATGAACATGCAATAGAGCGCTATAATTGCTGCAGAAGCAGCTCTACATCCTTTAGCTCCCCAGGTGGCATTATGATTTCTTTCTGCTGTGTGTGTGTGATTGCTTCTGATACCTGGCGGAAGGATGATATTGATAAAAATACATAAAAATATTTATTTTAAAAGATTGTTCACCTATAATATATAATTATATATATAATAGTCCCAAATTATATATGAGATACTATATTATTCTGTTGCATACTATATTCTATATAATATATATTATAAAATATATTATAGAGATACATATACTTGTTTGGAGTAAATTGCTGGACAACTGTAAACATTAAAGAATAGTGAATGTTCTGTGACTGGCAAAAATAAGCATAGACCCCAATCTGCTCTAAAGCTGTGTGTCAAACCTTATGTCCTTGAGCGTTAAGGCTTTCTGGCCTATAATCGGTCAATCACGGCTGAGTGCTCTCCCTCAGACAGAACAGCTTTAGTCATGATGTTTAAAGTAAGCAAGCCATTCTGCTGACTTATATCCACAAAATAAACATAACCATTTTATCAACGTAATCATAAATTTAGCCAACAGGTCTGCCTTCCACCAATTCTGCCAATTTGAGAATTCCCCTGTCTTGACAAGCGATCTTTCTCTGAGTGAGTCCTGGAAGAACGGGCATTTAGAGATGGTTGAATGGGAGAACTGGGTAACACGTTGTTTCATAGAAGACCCCTAGAAAGTTAATTTCCCACATCTGATATACCAAATCCATTTCTGGTTCAGATCTATGTTGGAAGACAAGATAGTTACCTGAATTTTAAGAATTAGTACCGATAGAGGTTGCACACATCAGTAGTAGTTGCAGCCCCTCTACTAGATTATACACATCTTCTGATATAGATCAAGACAATCCCAGAACTTGGCTAGCAAATAAAACATTTAAGACTTCAGAAGAAAAATTCTTTTGAATATCTTTAATTGGAACTATGATGACTGCAGGTATATGACTTAAGCACTAATTTGGATGCCAGTTCTGGAAATGTCCTCAAATTTAAAACCCTGATTTAGAAGAAAGCATATTTTATGAAAAGAGCAAGATAAATATGTATTTGAAGTGAGGAATGTAGTTTCTTCCTTCATAAAACTTGTATGTCTGTTAGTAGGGCTAAAAGGTGTAGGTTTTGGTGAGAGCTGAATGTGAAATTTCTCTTTTCTTCTAGAATAGTGTGTTTTGAGAACTGAAAACTTTGATGGCACTGAGTCTATTTTATAAAAAGAAAATTGATTTAAGTGCATACATTAATGGTGTGTAAAAAGTAGAAATTGACTCTTTTAAAAAAAAAAGCCATTATTATGCAATAATGATAATGAGATCTTTTAACTATCATATTAATTTTTAGTATATATTTAATGGGCTGCTTTTAAATTTGTGAATGAACACTTGTTAATGTGCAGCTGTCGTGCTTTAACCCCAGCCAGCAGCTAAGCACCACACAGCCTCTCGCTCACTTCTCTCAATTCAGGATAGGGGAGAGAATCAGAGGAGTAAAAATGAGAAAACTCATGGGATGAGATAAAGACAGTTTAATAGGTAGAACAAAAGCTGCGTGCACAAGCAAAGCAAAGCAAGGAATTCATTCACCACTTCCCATGGGCAGGCAGGTGTTCAGCCATGTCCAGGAAAGCAGGGCTCCATCATGCATAATGGTTACTCAGGAAGACAAATTCCATCGCTCCAAACGTCCCCCTCTTCCTTCTTCTTCCCCCAGCTTACTGTGCTGAGCATGACATCATATGGTATGAAATACCCCTGTGGTCAGCTGGGGTCAGCTGTCCCAGCTGTGTCCCTTCCCAGCTCCTTGTGCACCCCCAGCCCACTCACTGGTGGGGTGGTGTGAGAAGCAGCAAAGGCTTTGGCTCTGTGTAAGCACTGCTCAGCAAGAACTAAAACATCTCTATGTTGTCAACACTGTTTCCAGCACAAATCCAAAACAGCCACATACTAGCTACTACGAAGAAAGTTAACTGTATCCCAGCCAAAACCAGCACAGCAGCACACATTAGTGAATACCAAAAGCTTTAAGATTCTGATGAAGAGCTACAGAGTTTGATTCTGCTCTGAAGCTTCTGTAGCATCCCTACCTGTGTGTTCAACTAGCAAAAGGAAATTTAATGATAAGAAGCTTGACTATATGACTTAGAAGAGGAACAAAAGTATCTGGAAATGTGATCTTCCCATCTAGAACTCCTACAGCACCTGTTCCGCTCACTGCCCACAGGGGAAAGAGTGATCACAAAAAGCACATGTAGGGCTACACTGCCATGGATACGTGTGGTGCACATGGTGTGCCAGCAATATTCTTCTATAGCTTCCAATGCAAATCCACATAGTAACTGCCAGGCTATAAAACAAAGCAATCGGACTGATCATGTAAGTTGTAAGGAGCATGTAGTTAGAAACATGCACAGTTGCTTCTGTCTGTAAATACAGCTAGAAAGAAATGGGCAAAACATTCAGCAACAGTAAATTGGTTTGTTTTAGTTGAAATTTTGGGGACAACACCATTTAGCACCAGATGTAGTTGGAGCCCCCTGAGTCTAGACACTATTGTAATTTCTGCAGTGGAAAGGGATTTTCAAGCAAAGAATTAGAAACAATGCACTAAGTCAAGTGGAAATTTTTATTATAACTCTGCATGCCTTCGAATGCTGATATCTTCTTATTCAAAGGATTACTACTCCCAAATCTTTTTGTGTCAGGGTGATAGAGAGCTACTTGATTGGTTGCTTAGAGGCTAATCTTGGGAACTGTAAATAGCGGCTTCTTAAAAACAGAACAAATCTATCTTAAAGCCTATGAAAAACAACCTAGGAAAAATCTCATTCTCATTTCAGTGTCTCATTCTGTATTGTACATTGCTTTTTTCTTTATTAACTTGTCTCACACAAAGGTTTTATTTAGATAAGTAACATACACCTGTCAAAAAGTGATCAGGAACATTTTCCTTTTCATTCAATCAGTTCTTCCATGCATATGGAAAAAAAAAAAAAAATATCTGTACTCCACAATCTATGCTGCTCTGCTGATAAATTTGCTGGAGGTTCTGTAACTTACTTTGATTTTTTTTCTGCCTATAGAGCCATGATGACATCTCTTTTCCATACACTGTATCTCTGACAGTCCTGACAGTTGTTGCTAACTTGAGAATTTTGCAGTCTTCAAGGACAAGTATTGAACTTTGGTGAAAAACTGTGGTTTCATATGTCCAGGTGGTGTTTACTCTGATACACTGATGAGTACTTAATGCTATAAACATTTTAAAATGTGGTTTGTAAAAAAACAACCCACCATACAAAATAAAAACCCAGAGAAAAAGTTTCGTCAAACAATCATCTTCAAATCAAGTTGGTCATTTGTATTCTGTAAAGGCGACAGTTGTGTTCATAGAACTGGAAGTCCTGCTGGAAGCACTATGCTGAAGAAACACCAGCCTGAAGGTAAACACACTTCCACACTTGTTTAACTTAGCATGGCTGCATGCTATGAAAAACGGGTGCCATCATCTCCTACAATACCTTTACTTTCATTTTTGTTCACTTGTCATGCAAACAGAAAGCTATTCATGGAAGTGCTGCTATCAGCAGAGGTGAGCAGGTGTAGTTTGATTTGTCCAGCCTTTACTAGTAGGACTGATGCGGAAAAACCAGCACAGAGAAATTTGTGCTATTGGTGACTAGAACATTTTTCTTTTTGGTTAAAAATCTCCTCAAACATGAAACAGAATAATGGAAATACAAGCAAGATGGGATCCCCCAAAGACAGTTGTAGTGCTCCTTCTCAAAGCAACAGGCAATCCTTGGATTTTTTGTCACCTTACAGTTGAATCTGCAGACCCTTTATCTTCATTATCCCTTTGGTAACCAGACCAAACTGGATAGAATATGATCTTCAGAGGAGCAGTGGTTTTAATTTTCTTTGTTGCCTCTCTCCAGTATTGTATTTGCTACTTTTTAGCCCTGCTTTGTTTCTTATAATGCTATTTATCCTTTAAAAAAACCACACACAAAAAAGACCAAACCAAACCAAAGAAAAAAACCCAAACAAACAAACCCAAAGAACCCAAACCAGCCTGGGAGCTGTTATTGTTTGTAATTATGATTTTGGTCCTTGATTGCTGACTACCTTACCTTTAGTTCCATTATTTGGTGAGTAGTTAAAATTTATCTGAATCATCACACACACACACACACACACACCCCCCCCGCCCCCTGCTTATTAGGCATATACAAAGTATACAAATTGCTTTTCTATGGTGATTTTGCTTGACACAGCATATTTTACTGTGTCAGGGACATCTGCACTAAGGAGGTATTATTTTCTAAGGAGTAGAAGTTTATTCAGTTTGAACATTTTGGTTTCTGAGAGTCATTTGAAAGTCCTTTTCTTCCAATATCAGTTTAACTGAGTTTGAACCTCTGTTACTCCAAGAGAAATTAACCCAGACTTGCCAACTTTTTCTGGTCATTGGTATGATGACATAAACCAGCTGAGGTTTGCTTTCAGCTAGGCTCGGCATAACTTACTGGGAATTAATGAAGTTACATCTGCAAAAAAAAATCCACCTGACAGCTGCAGAGTGGAAAATCAGTGGACTGTCTACAAAAGATAGCTATTAAGATGTTTCTAAAATTGGATATTTCAGTAATTGTTGCAAAGTGAAAGTTTCATTGAACAACAAGATAAGCTAGAAAAGAACGTTAAAATTGTCTAGGTGTGCAGCTTGGTGTGATAGAAGGATAATTGGACTCACTAGTACTTGAATAAAGAACAACAACAGACTTCATTCAGAAAGAGCATCATTAAGTACTATACAAATCTCAGCATATTCATTTTTTGTTATGATATACTGATCAAAGTACAGATGCCTACTACTGCCCACTCCATTAATGAACCTGTGCTTCTAGGGGAACTAGAGAAGTGTTTCAAAGTATTAATGAAGCAAGATTTGATGCAATCTTAATATGGTGTGACAATCATGCATATAGCAAAAATATTCCTGGGAGTCTGAACTCTTCCTGTGGAAGAAACTTTAATTTGTGCTTATATTGTATTAATATAAGATGTCCTGAGACCTTCACAGTAAACTATGTGGAGAAGGTGTCAAATGTAGCCTGAACAACTTCCTTGAATTTTCCCTGTTTCATTCTCATTATTTTTTTTTTTTTTTTGGCTTTCAGTTCAAGGTTGCTAGCTTACTCCTGGGCAAAATATGAAGTTAATCCCACTCCCTAATTACTCCTGCTAAATGCTTTTCTCTTTGGGGAAAATCATACCCCTACAAAATATGACACCTCAAATTGACTAGATGACCTAATATCCAACTTTCCCTTGCCTTTTTTCTTATGTTTTCCACTTTTTTTTTCCTTACTTGGCTTTTCTATGTCTTTTATATCAGTCTATTTTGCTTTGCTCCCCGCCCCCCCCCCCTTTTTTTTTTTTATTGCTGTCATTTTGCCTTTTTCTTTTTCTTCTGTTCTCTTTGTCCTGGCTGTTCTTGCTGGATGCATTCATAATTTCCTTCTCTATCTTTTATGGACTTTCTCAGGTCCATTGACTCTGTTAGGCTAAGTGGCACCAGACTCATAGCTAAGGCCCAATTCTGACTTCCAACCGAAACTGCCACTTTGATTTTTTACAATGCAGAGCACATACCTTCATCTCTCAACTGAGGATGATGACTCTCATCATGAATTGTGTGGTTCAGTCATTACTTTTTAAAAGATGTGCTGGCTTATCTTCTGGACTGTTAAATAATATTACTGAACTTGCAGTTTCAATTTTACTGTGTCATTTTGTTCAGCGTTGCTGCCTAATTTACTTTTGCACCTTGGTTTGGGTAACTATTTTGGCAGATAGTCTCCCCTGTCCAATTCTGAATGCTTTTTTGGGCATGGAAAGTGATGGGGTCATTGAACTGCAGATATCAGCATTCAGTGGCTCTTTAGCAGCTCTTTAGCTGGGTTATTCTTTGTTTTGTGTGTAAGATTAGTGCTATAGAAGGGGAGAAAAAAATCTATCATCTATCAAATCTATCAAAATCAGCACCTGCTGGCCCCAAAATAGGAGCTGGTCTCAGCAGCACTTCCACTTTAGCGTTCTTAGGTGTCATCCAAAGAATCAGGTCCAGCAGGACTGCAAATATATCTCTGTTGAGATGAGGGGAGTCCAACAACTGAGTGCAAACTACAAACCAGTAAGTTTCATTTTGCACAGGTTGCCACAGATCACACACCGCTACATGGCAGAAGGATGAAGAAATGCTGAGTGACTGCAATTTGCATGGAAAAATAATATGGTACTTCTCATTACCAAGTAACTTCATGCAATTACATCATGAATTGTCTGCCCTTGTTAACATTATTTTGTGTACATTTTTGTGTATGTAAATAAAACACACACGAATATTAATTTGTGTCTCTGTGGTCCACAAGGGACAAAAAGCAGGTGATTCAATTTCTGACTTGTTTGGCTTTTTTTTTTTTTTTTAAATCAGCTTTCCCTTCAATACAAAAGGAATTATTTCCACAGTTAAAAAACACAGCAGGGCACTATAGTAATATGTAGAATTTCTATTTATTATTTATAACTCTGCATTTACCAGTAGCTTCTCTCATATAGAGTTTTTTGAAGCATACTTTAACTGATGGTACCATACACTCTATATTACCCTACCCTGGCCTCTTTCTAATTCGGGTCGTGTTTTGCTTAACGGCATTTTTTCTCATTAATGTTCTGAACTTTTAAGACTGGTAGTGGCAGGAATAAGTCACTCCACTAATACTAGTATGTTGGAATTTATAAGAGCTTTGTTCAAACTACTCATAAATGCCAATAATAACATAGAGTCTCCTTGAATCTAGAAGTGCTTAGCTGGAGCTAATGTCTTTACTGAAATCTCCAAATCACCTGTGAAGTCTCCTTAGCAATCATATTTAAACTATTATGTACAAAGAAGCCTGCAATGTCTTCACCATCTTAATGACCTCAAAAAGCGAAAGTCAATGGACACATGCATGATACACCAGATTATCTGAAACTCATTAATGTGAACAACTCAAACATAGCATGATACTCCCACCACCCAGTTGTCCCACTAGCTGTCACTTCAATAAAAATGTGCTTTAAAATTTTGATTTTTTAGTTTTATCAATATATTCATTTAATTGACTAAATTTATTCATTTACCTGTGGATAATGTACTTCCATTAATTAACTGATGACATAGACCCAAAATGACATTCTGCTGTACCAGAATGTCCCTGAGTGCCAAGGATTTTAACAAAGGGGCATCCATCCCAATGTCTCTTTGATACTAGATTGGCAAAAGAAATTTCTGTTAGGAATTGGACTAAAGACACGTCTTTCTCAGTCTACTTTATTCATTTCTGATAACCATGATAAGGTAAATACACATATTTAATGCCAAAGCTCCCTTACATATGTTCCAAAGGTACACGTAGAGAAGAGCTCTTTCATACATGCATTGGAAGAGCAGTGAAGCCACCTTCCGAATATAATTGATATGAAGGTATATTTTGGTTCAGTTGTTCTTTCAAGGTGCTAAGAACCTCTGACTCCTCTAAAAGCAGGCCTGAAAATACTCAGCCTAGTACGGCTGCTGTCCTGGAGACAAGTCACCTGGCACAAGACATTCTGGCTTCCATAGCTTTTGGTGCTCTAATTACACAGCAGTAGCTTGAAGTCTTTCTAACAATCCTACTGTATATATAATTTTTAATGGGCTGCTGTGGTATAAGCTATCTGGCTTTCTGGATTTGTGCAGAAAATTTGCAGTGGAGCTGCTTTAGACAGAATTTGGGAATAACTGCTGAGATGCGAAGAAAATAGAATATTGTTTGGGGGAAATTAAGTTAATGTAGTCACAGATCTTAATTCACTGGGATTGTTTATTGCATTTGTTTTAAAGTTTCATATTGGCCTTCCTTGCTGTATTGACCTACAATAGTCTCTTTTTTTGTGTGTAGGACTGTTTCTGTTTTCACTGTTACCTTGTTTGATATTAATTAAATGTACCAGAAAGCTTCTTATCTCTGGAAGGAATTCTTTTTCAGTAAGAAAAATAATTATTTCTGAGAACTGGAAAGAAAAAGGAAATTAGATGATAGAAAGTAGCAAGAAAATAAAAATCACTGTGAAAGTGATGAATAGAAATTGCTTGACTCTTTATCAGTTATGAATTGGTACTTTTCTCAAAGTCCACAGACCTATGCCAATTATGCGACCACAAATTTAGCAGATCAGCAGACCAAAATTAAATAGCTATTTAATGAAAACATAAATTATTTGGTAGCATTTTGTTCCAAAGACAGATTTAATTTCAAAAGGAAGAGGAGTTTGTTTATTTGAAACTGCAAAGAAAACCAGTATTTTTCTACTATATATGACAGGCCACATTCTGTTTTCTTACTTCAATTGTTTATTCATTTTTTCTTTCTCTCTTTGTGTCTTTTTTAAAAATCAGTGTACAAGTTATGGTTTCTCCCCTGAAAAAAACACTACTTAGCACATTGCTATGGAAACATAAACAAGGATGTATTCATCTTAACTAATGGAATAATTTAAATATTGATTTAATCAAAGTAAACTGAAAGGATGATTTCATATTAATTTAAGGAATAGACATACAAGTTAGCCTGACATGCATCAACTTGACCATGATAATTGCTCATTCATGCACTCTTCAACCACGACAAGTCATGAGTTAAGTCTACTTAAGACACAGTTAAACAAGATTAAAGTAAGTGGCACTGCTTCCTTTTGCTATAGGTTTGGAGTGAACAGATTCCACAGCCTAGTTTTTGACTAGCGACTTCTTAAACCACGTCAACTTTACCAGGTGCCTGAGTCTTTAGTAGTTTGAGACACAGTTTAAACTAAACTTAAATACTCTTTCTGTGCACTTGAAACTAAAATATTTTCCTTAATAGCATTTATACTGCTTCAACCTATTGGGAGCTCAAATCAAACTAAAATTAAAGCTTTGTAAGAAGACCTAGTTTGGACGTGCAGAGCAAGGGTAAGCTCAGTCCTCTGGTATGCGGAATGCTTCCAGTTCTCGTAGCACATAATTTGAGTGGGAAATGCTGCACATAGTTCAAGCTTCGGAAGAGGGGACTGGACTCTCATGAGCTTAATGGAGCCTGAAATTGATTTAGCAAACCAGTTCTTTAACTGGAGCCTCAATAGTACAATTGAAAACCACCATTTGACTATCAAAACAGGAATCGAAAATCACCAAGAAAGACCCTAGGTCTTTTGTTAACGATTATTTTCTCTGTTTACATGCAAATGTATTCTAAGTGTTCTGGGTGTCCCCATAAGGACTGTGTTTTAATATATATTTTGAATACTTTTTAATACGTAGTGATATATTGGAAAAAATAAAATACTTGCAGCTTTTCCTTTTTTAGCAGATACATATTAGTGTTGCAGGAAATGAGCACCACCTGACTCCATAAAACAAAGAGGGGTTTTCCTTTCAAAAGACCCAGAGTGATAAATACTCATTGCTAGTTGAGACAATAAACTTCAAGTCATGTAAGTGAGGTTAGCTAATACAGGAAGTTAATCATTACGTATTTAATCAGAGGCAGGCATTTCCCAGGTAAAGCACAATATGATACAAATCTTAAAAATCTTCCAGTTCTTTATGAATGAGTGACCGTAGCTGATCATAACGTTAAAATGTTGCATTGGATTTAAGTTGCAAGGTTTGGGCAGCAGGGAGGCTACAGGGGTGGCTTCTGTGAGAAGACATCAGAAGCTTCCCCCATGTTGGACAGAGCCAGTTCCAGCTGGCTCCAAGATGGACCCGCTGCTTGCCAAAGCTGAGCCTGTCAGCAACGTTGGTAGGGCCTCTGTGATAACTTGTTTAAGAAAGGGTAAAAAATGCTGTGCAACAGCAGCTGGGGAAGAGGAGTGAAAAAATGAGAGAAACAAATCTGCAGACACCAAGGTCAGTGAAGAAGGAGGGGAAGGAGGTGCTCCAGGCACCAGAGCAGAGATTGCCCTGCAACCCGTGGAGAATCTATGGTGATAAAGGTTGTCCCTCTACAGCCAATGGAGGACCACAGAGGAACAGATATCCCCACTGCATCCCATGGAGAACCCCATGCTGGATCAAGTGGATGTGCCCTGAAGGAAGCTGTGACCCTGTGAAGAACCCACACTGCAGCAAGTGCCTGACAGGAGCTGTGGCCTTGGGAGAGGAGCCCATGCAGGAGCCAGTTTTCTGGCAGGGCATGTGATCCCATGGGGAATTCACACTGGAGCAGCCTGCTTCTGAAGGACTGTATCCTATAAAAGGACACGTGCTGGAGCAGTTCTTGAAGAACTGCAGCTTGTGGGAAGGACCCATAATGGAGAAGTTCATGAAGGACTGTATTCTATGGCAGGGACCCTGTGCTGGAGCAGGGGAAGACTGTGAGGAAAGAGTATCAGAGACCACATTTCCCATTCCCCATCCCCCTGCAGGCACAGGAAGGAGAGAAAAGAGTTGGGAGTGAAGTTGAGCCTGGGAAGAAGGGAGGGATGGAGGGAAAGTGTTTTTAGATTTGTTCTTATTTCTCATTGTCTTACTTGGATTAATTGGCAATAAATTAAATCAAGTTCCCTAAATCTAGTCTGTTTTGCCAGTGAAAGTAGTTGGCAAGTCATCTCCCTGTCCTTATATTGACCTATGAGCTTTTTGTCATATTTTTCTCCTCCTGTCACATGGAGAAGAAGGAGTGATAGAGAGGCTTGGTAGGCAGCTGGTGGCTAGCCAAGGTCAACCCGCTACCAAAGTAATTGTAAGTTTGCTGTCCACAAAGGCATTCAAATCCAGTTGTAACAGGACAAATGTTTGCACCAACCTTTATTAAAAAGAATCTTTAGTGGGCTTTAAGTGAATTTATTGTGCCACCTCAATATTTACTAAGGTCTCAACATTGGACGAACGCTGAGCTGCAAGAACTGTACCTAGAAGGAATTTTGCACGTGCAGTAAGGGAGGTATTCAGAATGGCTGTGCCTAGGGTGATGGCTCAGATGTGCCTATTTGCCTCACTGCATATTCTGAGGACCTGCCTAAGAAGGTACATCTAAAACCAGTTAATTCACCTCATTTTCATTTTTATTCACTGACTCAATTTTTCATTATGTTTAATCAAATCAACAAGAACTAGGTAATTTATTTTGTAATTAATATAGCCTTCTTTTTAATATTGGTGAGCTTTCTATTTGGATAATTCAGTCACTGATGCCTAAAAGAAACCTGCAATGATTGCAGAAAATAACAATTTTTCTCCAATAAATGTGCTTTTTCATGATGGTCTTGTAACTGTATTCATAGTTTTCTCTGACAGGATGCACTCCTGTAACAGTGGTCTAATTGATGCGGTAAGACCTGTATTGTATTGTTTATCTCCTTAAAACACTAAAGAAATATTTTGTATTACCTTTTTTGTCTTCCTCTGGGTTGATGTTGCCAGGCCGTAACTAAGATCTGGGAAATGCCTCGTAACATTTACAAATTCTGTTATAGAAAATTTTAGACTAAATAATCCTAATAGTCCATTTTATGCATAAAGCCTATGAAATAATAAATATTCTTGCCTGCACCTGGCCAAGTAACCTTGCAGTATAACCTCATGCATTCTTTTCAGCAACCTTGACAGTCTTTTTATCTTTTAAATTATGTTCTTGTATGTGTCATCCAACTACTGCTTCATACATAGTGACTATAATCTTTATTTATGTGCTTGCATGCGTACATAGAGGGGAGTGTATGTGTATTTATTGGTTAAAAAAGTAATTTATTGTAAAAAATGGCAAGTGTACAGACTCTGTCCCAGAGGAAGCTGGTGCATCAGGAAATGTCTGAATGTGAAGGAGCCAAAACCAGCAGCATCAGACAGTAAACCTCAAGTCTTTGGCCTCAGACATTGTTTCACGGACTTTCAGGCATGCATCTCTGGTCACATGGAAACAGTGCAATGTACGTGTTTGGGCCTCCAGATCTAGACTTTGAAATGTCATTTAAATTACAGGGTGTTGTAGCTTGGAGAAAAGCAAGCATATTTACTTCCAACAGGTTAATAATGTGCCAGTAATATTACTGTAGTTGAATAAATATTAATAATGAGTAGTTTCCATTGCACAAGCATTTATCTTTTTTATATATATATATATGCATACATCCATACAACATCAAACCAGCTGCGGTAATGCCATCATAACGGGTAGCTGAATGTGGTTGTTACACAATTTTACACATGCATAAGTTATTCCCTGAAACTGGTCCTGCCCCCCTCTCAAGACTGCATTTATGCAGTGACCAGTAATTGGCTACTAGTGATTTGTCTTTATATGCTTGGGGTTTACCGTACCATCTTGTCCCCGCACTGTCGTGGCCTCTGCTCTCTGCTTGCGTTACTCTTCTACACTGCTGCAATTCTGTTCTTCTCCAACAACCTAAAGGATATTGCTTCCAGATAACTAATATTTTGCCAGCATGGCCTACTCACGCATACATACTTCATCTAGGGCAGTTAAGTATATCATGCCATAAATATAGTGATCCAGTAGAAGATATTTAAATGTATGTACGACTGCAGTAGAACGGAGCTGTTTCAGAGGCACCTTTATGTCAGAATCAGGTATGAATACATTGGTCACACTGTTTTCCGGTATCATTACACACCTATGTTTTGCTTTATTGCTGTCAAAGGGAAACATACTTTTATTGATTTGGTATTCTGTGGTTGTGTTTGGTCTTCTATGCTGCCCTTGAGGCTTCATTGTAATGTGGATCCCACAAGAATCATGCAAAACAGGACAGAAGTATTGACAGTAAGATACTATGCTAACTCCCAGGTACGAACTGAGTTGTTCAGTTGGTTTATGTGCACACTATCTTCTGCTAGGAAGCATGCAATATATTGTGATGGCTCTTGTTTGAGAGTTTTTCTTCTTTCTTTCCTACAAAGGCAGGTTTTATGGGAATCTGGGACTCTCTGATGAAGTTACACTTAAAATCTATTGTAACAATTGGTACCAAGCGTAAGGTCTCTCCCTCCAGCTTTTTCTTCAAAAAGAGGAATTTGCAATTGTAGTAAGTGACTCTGAACTTAGCCTTTTATTCACAGGTGGTCGAATCAATAGGAGATTACCCTCCCTTTCCTATGCTGTGTTCCTTCTGCTGTTATATCCACATTCTGTATGGAAACTGATGTCCCTGCATAGTCGTGCAAACTAGTGCAAGAAATTCCTTAAGCTTAAACTTCTTTGTGGATGCTGGCCACATTTTCACTGCCACATTCTGTATGGAAACTGATGTCCCTGCATAGCTGTGCAACGTAGTGTAAGAATTTCCTTAAGCTTAAACTTCCTTGTGGATGCTGGCCACATTTTCACTGCCTGGGGTCCCCAAACACAAGGATCACTACTGGCAACTGCCTCAGGAGTCTGCTTTTTTTCCAAGGCAATATAACAGCAACAATTAATAATTTAGCACAGAATAAGTCAGTAAAGTACTTCCCAGTGGTAGGAGACAGGTCCCACAACTACTGATGCTGTGTTTAGTAGTCCATAGTCAAAATTTCTGAGTATATAGTAGCTTGTTCCACCACCATCGTGACTGAGGATGGAGGAGTTCCCATTCTGATTCAACCTCCAGATCTGTATCAGGTTTCATTTATGCCATTAGCAGTTTAAAACCTTCAGTTTTTCCCAGCCATGGCTCATTATCGTCCACTACACGGATGCAGTTACTGAGTACCAACTATATTTAGTTTCCTAGCTTTCATACAAAACGGGGCAGAAACATTAATCAAAGCTCCAGAGTATTCAGCAGGTAAGTTTCCAGTCAAAGAAAAAAAATCTATCCTTTTACATCATTGTAAGTGGCTCATAATTTATGTCAAGGGAGAAGTAATAGGAGCACCAGGCAGCAATTTCCTTCCAGTGGTCCATGCAAAGGGAAGACACATTATTTGTTTAGTGGTCTAGTGACAGGTGCTGGTGCCTCACTTACCATTCCTTACACAAGGCAACAAAACAGAAAGGGTTTGTGGAGACCTATAAAACATGAGACAGTGTTTTGGAATCTTTAGTACGATTTTACGCTTTGTAATTACTGGAATCAACTATATTAGATTATTCATTAATTTTAATTCTTTTTTTTTTTTTTTTTTTTTTTTTTTACCCCACAATGTGTAACATGGTCTGGATAATGAAATTTATCCTTTAATTTTGTCAAAGAACAAAGAGGGTTCACTTTGTTAAAAAACCCCACATTTTCAATCCTCCTTTTTTGTTTTCCTCTTGCTTCACTGGTTAGCTTTACTGCTGAAGATATCTACTGAGGCAATTTTTATTTTTTTTAAATTTAACGAAAAAGGGCAATTTTGCAGGTGTAAAGGTACAATATTTTTTCCACATCAGCTCTCCACATCGTTCTTGCAGCTAGGTTTATAGACTATTCTTTCAAATAGAATGTTCTAGCCATTTTAATTTAATTCTGTAGTCCTACAACTTGCTGGTAGTTTTCAGTAGCAGTAGTTTCTTCAGCATCATTGTTAATTAGAGAAGGAGTCCAGGAAGGGCTTTGCAAACTATTGCTTTTGTTTAAACTGTTCCTTGTCAAAGAAATGTAACTAAAGAAACAAATTACATTTTAAATAGATGGAGATCTGTGTTAGGTAAACAAAGCAGATTATTTTAAAACAATATTCATTCTGCTTCAACATTAGGAATAGATTTTTTTTCAATTTTGTGAAAGTTAAAAATTTGCATTTTTCTGAAGCAAACCAGAACTCCAGGAATCTTGAGTTCTGAATCTGAAAAAAACCCTCCCTCCTCTTCCTATTAAAAATAACTGCTTTAAGTCCCTGCTCAGACAAACAGTGATGGGAAGGAACGGATGGTTTTCTCCTTGCTCATTTTGACCAGACATTTCTTCTATTGACTGAAGTGCCATTTCCAATGAAAAGTCAGGGTCCTGAGCAATCAAATTTTTCCAATGGAAAAATGGTCTCATCATATCTTGCTCTTTAGACACTGCTCTTGGTTGTCACCTGCATTGAGGGACAGATTCTTTGCCCTTTTCTACTCTCAGCCTTGCTGACAGGAAGAGAAAAGTCTCCAGCTGCAATACACTTGTTTGTACCACGTCCGCGAGCAGCAGAGTCTCTGTGACGATTGCCACTTACGTGGCCTTGGTGAAAGACCTGAGCCTGGAGGTGAGGAGTAGAGGTGACATGGTCAGCTGGGAAGCAATCCTTAGTCTTCTTCCACATGTACCTGCTCCAGTAAGTGGGCAATTTGTTAGAGAGGCAGAGTAATTTTCCTGACTCCATCGTTGGTTCCCTCTTTACCATTCTTCACCATGCCACAATGTATAATGAAACAGAAACTTCAGCCTTGGGGGTGTAATAGCATTGGTTCACTAAGGTTTCAGCTTTTTTGGACTTGAGAGAGAGGGTCACATCTCTACTTCATGCACAGCAAACTTTTCTGAAGGAGTTGTGTGTCTGGGTTTGCTCTAGCATGGTATCAGTAATGCAGGAACAACAGTATTTGACTTCTGCATTACTTTTGCATTCCTTAGGTTTTGTCAAAAGATCAGCATTTCATTGGCTGACCTTTTTGTTTCTCTCTTGTTTAGCCTCATTAACCTTTGAGGAACGAGGTGGATGGGACAGCAGGCAATCAAAACACAGAAAACCCAAGAAGGTCACTGTAATGTGGTGTGCAGCTGGACTTCACAGAATAAAAGGGTACGCATTTCCTTTCTCTGCTGTCACACTCTTCTATCCAATATTTCTCAAGGGAGAAAGCACAACATGTTAGCTAAGTCTGTGCTGGTCCCTCAGGAGCACTGCCCTTCTCCTGAGCACATAGGGCCTTCCCTGTGAGCTGACTGTTTCTCTTGACATCCAAGTGCTCACCAGTTCTCTTCCCCATGTCTTTGTACCAGTGGGAAGGTACTTTGGGCACACAAGCCAGAAAGGAACCATAGTTTGCTCTGATAGACCCTCCACTCTGGACAGTGTTGGGAACCAGAGCTGCGCTGTATTGCACATAGCATTGGAAACCTATCTAGTCACTGCTTTTTACTTACAGATTGAGGAATTATCAATTTATAGTTTGAAACACATCCTAACGGGTTCTCATGGGGATCAGGACCCTTTGCAAAACTGGACAAGTCTCCTTGTCTCCAGTGGTCTGAGAAGATTGCTGTTGGTAGGTTTTTATCATTTGGACCATTTCATTTGGGTCAGATTACCTCCTTAACTCTGTGATTTCATTGTCAAACCACAGCAAAATCAGGGGGTACTTTGATCAAATATTTTAAAAAAATTATGAAGAATGAGATTGTGAGCGATAACATGTAAGAGGAAAATCGCGAGCAAAATAATGAGAAAAAAATGGGTGAGAGAATTGTGATGTGGGGGGTTGTGGTGGGTTGACCCTGGCTGAGAGCCAGGTGCCCACCAGAGCCGCTCTATCACTCCCCTCTTTCATTAGACAGGGGAGAAAAGGTACAATGAAAAAAAAACTTACGGGTCAAGATAAGGACAGGGAGAGATCATTCTCTAATTATCATCACGAGCAAAACAGACCGAACTTAGAGAGGGAATTCATCTTATTTATTACTAAGCAAAACAGAGTAGAGGAATGAGAAATAAAACCAAATCTTAAAAACACCTCCCCCCACCCCTCCCATCTTCCCGGGCTCAACTTCACTCCCGGCTTCAACCTCCGCCCCCCCTCAGCGGCACAGGGGGACGGGGAGTGGGGGTTACGGTCAGTTCCTCACGCGGTGTTTCTGCCGCTTCTTCATCCTCAGGGGGAGGACTCATCGTTCCCCTGCTCCAGCGTGGGGTCCCTCTCACGGGAGACAGTCCTTCACAAACTGCTCCAACATGAGTCTCCTCCACGGGGTGCAGACCTTCAGGAGCAGACTGCTCCAGTGTGGGTCCCCCACGGGGTCACAAGTCCTGCCAGCAAACCTGCTCTGGCGTGGGCTCCTCTCTCCATGGGTCCACAGGTCCTGCCAGGAGCTTGCTCCAGCGTGGGCTTCCCACGGGCCACAGCCTCCTTCAGGTGTCTCCACCTGCTCCGGCGTGGGGTCCTCCACGGGCTGCAGGTGGAATCGCTACACCCCCTCATCCTTCCTCCATGGGCTGCAGGGGGACAGCCTGCTTCACCATGGTCTTCACCACAGGCTGCAGGGGAATCTTGCTCTGGCACCTGGAGCACCTCCTCCCCCTCTTTCTGCACTGACCTTGGTGTCTGCAGATGTTCTTACATCTTCTCACTCCTCTCTCTGGCTGCAAAAGCGCTCTCTAACTGTTTTTTCTCTTTCTTAAATATGTTATCACAGAGGCGCTGATTGGCTTGGCCTTGGCCAGCAGTGGGTCCGTCTTGGAGCCGGCTGGCATTGGCTCTGTCAGACACAGGGGAAGCTTCTAGCAGCTTCTCACAGAAGCCACCCCTGTAGCCCCACCCTGCTACCAAAACCTTGCCACGCAAAACCAACACAGGGGTTTTTTTGGTTCTTGTGCTGCTCCTCTAGGAGCGCTGCCCATCTCCTGTAGGGTGTGCTTGGATAACACTGGGGCATGTAGCTGGTATAATCAAAGCTGTCACACCAAAGTCAAGCAGGTTGGGTGAACCGGAAATAACTGGATCTGAGGTGGGGAAGATGCAGAAGTTACTGTGTTGTAACTTTGCATATGTGGTTACTTTTAACACTTGTAAACAGAATTTTAAGATTGTACACTAAACTAAAACTAAACCAAAACATCCAACCGGTCTCACAAACTTATTCGTCACTGATAATTATTCCAACAGATCTGCTTTTTTAGAAGAGGAGAGAATGATTTAAAAAATGTAGCACTTGTAAAAAATGTCAGCTTGACAGAATTAAAAGTAAAAAACAAGTCAACAAAACTTTTTGTGCCAGTTTAACTATGTTAACTATGTTTTAACTATCAAATAAGACCTTTAATTATACCAGCACAGCTTTCTTACTAGGGCAGGGGCAGACATTTTGCAGACAGCTGTGCCGGTGGAAGATGCTGGTGCCCTCTTTATTCCCTGCACTTCGCTGGGGGTTACTACCCCACGGTTCACCTGCTAGAAGGGACCATATGGACAGTTCCCACTATGAACCAGGCAAAGGCAGGTTCAAGTAGACTGGGGTTACTGGGGGGAGTCGCCTCCACACGCAGAGAGATGGAGACAGCAGCACCCATCCAGCTGTCAGTGACAAGCATCTGAGAATCATAATGTCTTCTTTGCACATCTAGATTTAGAAAGGATACCTGTCCTGGCCTTAGGCAACAAATAAATGAGTGTAAAAAAAAGCCCTGAAATCCCGTACTTGCTCAAAATATATGGTTATGTTAGAAATTTGCAGCGGCTTGAACTAATGGATAGTCAATAACTTATATCACATTTAACTCGCACAATTGAACCATCTAACATTGTCCATCAATGCTTATTCCTGGGCATGTTTTGTGAGCATCTACACAATACCTAATTGTAAGCACACGTAGGGCAGATGTACTCCAGTGTCATTTAAGAAGACTAGAAGCTAATTTACCATACCCTAATATGACTGATAAAGTCAACAATGATTAGGACTGCATTTTGCAGAACTGTTTTAATAACGAAAAGAGGCAAATTCCACTTGATTACTGATAACCTTTTGTTTCAGAAAGAAAAAGAAGGGAAAAAAAAAGAGTTGTGTTTGTTTAAAACAGACACCTAGAAATTGTAAGTATTTCTTATTGTCATGTGTAGGACCTTACCTGTGACAGGATGGTTGCAATCTTGCATGAGACCCAGCAGCTTCCTGAAGTTTTAAAATGTAGCAAAAAATAAGCAAAGTATACTTTCACATTCAGGGAATCACAATTTTTTTACATGTCTTTTAAATGTTGGGGTTTTGGGGGGTTTTTTTGGTAATAAAGATGAAAAAAACCCTAACAGAAACAAGGGCTGTTTTTTTTTGTTGTTGTTGTGGTTTTTTTTTTTTTTTTTTGTGTATGTGTGTGTATATTAAAAAAGGAAACATACTGTTGTTAATATTACTTATACAGGGCTTGTATGAAGCTTGCAGTTTAAAAACCATAATGCTGTGTGGGTACAGGAAGCTATATTATTCATCCAGTGCAAGTATATATGCTCGTATGGAAAGATAAGCCATGATAGGGCTGTTCAGCTATCTCACTTGAGCATTTTCTCTGACATGTGTGACACTGCTTCCAAGTATAAGATAAGCAGGATTTGATGCTCTGAAGTTGTGCTCTGACTATTTTGTTGTAAATTGCTGTATCTTGCATTTGCTGCTTATAGAGAATTATAAAACAGGGTAGAAGTGGACTATAGTGGTGTCAGCCCAGAGTCTGAGAACTCTTGTGTTCTTTGAGTTAAGCACATGCTTTACTAGATCCAGGGTAGAAATTGTGAGAGTCTCAGGATGAGACAACATCACCCTGAACTGAAAAAAAATCCTTTCTTTCGTTAAAAAAAAATCCCTACAACTCTAATCATTAATGAAATAAAGCTAAGAAATATGAAGAGTTGTTCATTTCAAAGCCAAGCATGTCTGAGCTTTATAGAGCCAGTTGTTTTTTTATAGAGTGTGTGATTTAGTACCACTGAGACTGAAAGAGGTTGTCAGGCAGAAGATGAAGCAAGCACGAGCTACTGAGCCCTATTTTTGCAGGAGCTCTGTCATAACTGATGGCAGCATCTGTACTGTCAGCACTGAAATAAGTGTGTGAATAAGGAGGTGATACAAGCAAAATTAGCTATTTCTGCTCCAGTAGATGTACAGTGACGTAACTGTCTGGTAACCGAGCAAAGAAAAGTGTTTTTTCATTGCTTCATTTTCTAGTTTCTGTTTGTGTATATGGCATGCCTGAGAGAGCTCTAAACCCTAGAAGTAACAAAACAGCTTCCTCCAAATTGAAGAAAGAGAAGTGAGAGAGGAACCAGCTTGTTCTATCTACATTCAGACTTTGCTAAACTGAGAAGATTTGAGTAGTAAAGATAATACTTGTGTGTCACTTGCTTTATAGCTTCTCTCTTCCATTTGGATTTATCATCTAGTGATGGTATTCTGTGACTTCATTCAAAACACTTTTGTGCTCCCTATATGACCATTCTGGACTTGAATGATTTGCCAATTTGAATCTCTCACAATCTAAATCATCTGATCAGGAATCACTGTGCCTGTGGCAGACCCAGCCAAAACCCGCATGACTGCGGCCATCTCTGTGACTGGCCCATGCTACAGAGAAGATGGGGTCCAGCCTCTTTAGCTCTCCTGGTGTGCTTATGCCTTGAACATTTAAGGACACCGTGGATTGCATATTTGTGCAGAGAGCATACTATCCTGAAACGTAAGTGTTCTGGGAAATAATGGAACAATTTCAAGATAGGCAAAGGCCATGTTTCTTGGGCTCATCCAGATCTATTAAGATACCTGGTTTGTGGGAGTCCATCGTACCCTGTGAACTGCAGCACTCTTCCCGTATGCCACAAAGGAATGTGCATTCCACCTGCAAGGTGTGTTTCAAACGGCTTTGTGAAGCTGTTCAGCTTTTCCTGACTTTTTGAGCTCTTCCCACTGCGAAGACAAAAGCGTCTTCCTGGACTGTGGAGCAGTCCATGCTGGCAGAAGAATGCAAAAGGCAAAAATGATGCCACCTTCTGTAAGACAAAGAGATGTGACTTTCATTTACTTACTGATGGAGATGAAGAGGTACTCTGATCTTCAAAGCTGAAAAATATAAGAGAAAAAGAAGGAGAAAAGGTGTATAGTGCTGATATTCAACACTGTTTGAGGACACCTCAGACTTCCTCATAAGACCCCTTTAGATGAGGGAGACCAGAGGCAAGAAGGAAACATGGAACATTAAATCAGGCAGTTGAAAAAAATAAAAAAATGGCTTTAGCATTCTTTTGGAGGAAAAAACCCCACTCAAATTGTAAAATATCTATTCATTCAATATCTTCATCTTCATTACTAATTTTCAAGGTATATTTCCACTATAGAAAGTGGTCTTTATCCATTTCTCTGTTCATCACAGACTTACAGCTCAATACCTGCCTTCCAGGGTCAACCGATGTATGCACTGTCTGCAAACAGAATACCCTATGTTATGTCTGCCCCTTAGCCTTGTCTCTCTCTTTACTTCTCCCTGTATCTCCTTTGCTCCCATAGATAATACAGGACATTTGGATGTCGGATTGTTTCATACGTGCCACTACTCCTTTCCCTAAAGTATTCCTGAGTTAAACCTGTGCATCTTCTGTGCAGCATGCTCAGACTATCCCATTTCAAGACTCATCTCTGAAAAATTACTTGGACAAAGAAATATTCTCAGGTTGTTTTGTGTTTTTTCTTTATTTTTTGGTTATTTTTTTTTAAATTAAAATAATTGAAAAAACAACATAAAAATAAGTTATTTCAAAGCTTACAGATCAGTATATTCTCATTGTGCTTATTTGAATAATTTTCTTTGTAGGGAGAGCATTACAATGGTGGCACTTTTGTATTTGAAAGCCAGCACTGGGGGGAGGAGATAGTGGCTGATCCTTTCCTGTCCTGCTCAGACAAGAACACATGCTCTTTGTTTTCACAGTAAAACAAGCAGCAATAATAAAAGCGTCATATTGAGAAGTTGTTTTCCTTTTTAAAAGCTCAGGGCAAGATGCATATTCAACCAGCTGAACTGCTGCCTGTCATTGCAAAGGTCTGTTCATCCCACCTAGCTTGAGGCATCTAATTAAAGGGAGCCATTTTTCTTTGGCTCCTAAAAAAATCACTGCGGAGAATATAAGGGGATCTTAACTTCCCTCCAGAGGAGCCTACCTTTCCTGTGACTTCACATTGACTATCTTCCTTACTAGGGTGTCTAAATTAGATTCCTCATATATATATTAGATTCATCATATGTGATTTAAATCAGATTTGGTGTGCATAAGGTAGTAAATGCTGTGAAATGAGATGTTAACAGGATGCTACACTGTGAACTACAGAGCTATTCAGTTACAAAACCTTGTGTGTTTTGCTAGGCTACCCTGAAAAAAGTATGGGAACTGGCTTACCTGGTTCTGTTTTTTTTCAGAATATGAATTCTTCACATTAGAAACTTACAGAAAATTGTTTCAGATGTGCTGATAGTACATCACTCAATGAGGGAGATGGTTCAAACACATTGAATATCTATGTACAATTCTCCACTTTCTGAGGGTACTAGAACTTTTGCGAATGGGTTGATGATAGCACTCCCTGAACGGACAGGGAAAATACATGATTTCACAACAGTTTTTTGAAAATTTGGGGGGGGGGGGGGGGAAGTGTTAGATCTTCAGAAATACATTTTTCATCTTTTGATATTGTTAATGCATATTTAATTCCCTTTAATACCCAGGTCAGATGAATTTGAGATTTTTTTTTTTTTTTTCCCATTTATAACCATTATTTTGCAGCCCATGCTTTTCAGGTGTTATCTCATTCAACAGAGGACTATTTTCACTGAGGCTGTCAGCTAAGGAGCTATATAAGAACATGATTAGGAACAAGGCAAGGCTGAGGAGGCAGTTTCCAAATACACTGTTCCAGCTTCTTGCAGCCTATAGCTCAGAGATTAATCTAGTTGTCATTACCTTGTTTTTAGTAGTCCTTGATGGATTTCCATTCAACGAATGGGCCTAGTCACTTCTGAAGTCAAGTAAACTTTTAGCATTCTCAGCATCTTGGAATTGCAGTTTACCTCTGATTTATGTGGAAAAGGTATTCTATTTTTTATTCTGAATTGCCACCTGCTACTTGCATTTGATGTCTTCTGCTTTTTTTTCTAATCAGAAATGATGAATTACTGTTCCCTATTTCCCTTCAGTCATGTTTTTATAAAGTTTTATCCTATTTCCCAACAGACAATTCTTTTCCAGGCTTCAGAGTCCAAATCTATTGGATTACCTTTTCAGTGTGAGCTATTTTATACTTCTGTTGCCTTTCTTTGCAGATATTCTAGTTCTACTCTAGCCTTTTGATGACAGAAGTGGAACACCCATTTAAGATGTTCTGTGGATTTGTTCTGTGGTATAGGGATATTTTTTGCTATATTCAATAGTCTTTTCCTAAAAATAACTGACGTCATAGTTGCTTTTCTGAAAGCATCATATTTAACCTATTAAAAAACTAATATCTTTTTCATGAGGGATAATATCTATTTCAAAATGCATCCAGTAAGTTGCTTTTCCCATGTGCAGTACCTTATCTTTATCAGTAATTTACCTTTCAGTGCATTGCTCAGTGACTTACCTCCAGCACGTCCTTCCTCAGTCATCTGCTTCTGGCTTTTGTATTTGCTGTCCTGAACTTATAATCACGATGAGATGTTGTCATCTTACTTTTATTACCTTCTACAAATTTATGAAAACTTGCCATAGTTTACCATTTATGAGTATGTTGAAGAGTATCAGATTCAGCTAAGATTCCTCTGTCGTGCAAATGGGTCTCTCTCACACCTTTTGAGTTTATTCTCATTCTGCTTGATATTTAGCAAGGAAGGCTCTAGGGATGCTGGTGGACAAGAAGTTGGGTAAGAGTCAGCAATGCACCCTTGCAGCAAAGAAGGCCATCAGCTTCCTGGGCTGTGTTAGCAAGAACATTGCCACCAGGTCAGGGGAGGTGATCCTTCCCTTCTGCTCAGCCCTGGTGAGACACATCTGGAGTGCTGTGTCCATTGCTGGGCTCCCCAGGACAAGCAAGGCATGGACACACTGGAGTTCACATAAGAAATGAAAACTTTTTTACTGTGAGAGTCATTGAACAAGGAACAAGTGGCCCAGAGAGAGTGTGGAGTCTCCATCCTTGGAGACATTCAAAATTTCACTGTGCATTGCTGTAAGCAACCAGCCGCTGTTGTCCTCCTTTCAGCAGGAGATTGGACTACCTCTGGACAATCTCCAGAGATTCCCTCCAACATCAGTCCTTCTGTGTTTCCGTGTTTCTGTGGTTGTTAGAGTTCCTAACAGTTTCCCCAGTGCTGACATCTGAAACAGTTGTCAATGTTATACCATCAGAGCCTTTCAAAAACAGATTGCTTTTTTGCTGTTTCATTCACCAGTACTAATACAATTTTAAGGAATATAGTTTAGCAACACAGTTAATAATCTTGAGATTTTATTTTTCATTTTTCAGAACTTTTTTCTTATATTAGAATTCTATCTTTTAGTTTTCTGTATTTTTCTAAAGCCTCTTTGACTGACACTTTTATCAGAGACAGATTCTTCAGTCTATTCCAAGTAAAGAAAGTTTCAGTCATGAGAACTTTTCTAATATCTCTACAGTGACTACAGGTATAAATTATTTGAAGACCTCTCTTCTTTAAGAACTTCTTTTACACATTCATTTTCTAGCCCCACAGACTGTTCATCTCCAATTTTGGAATACTTATTACGCATTTATTATTAGCCCTTATATCATTAGCTCTTATGTGTTTAATTAGGTACTGCAGTCCATAGACTACTTGGTGTTTAAAAGTATACATCAACTGTGCATCGTATTTATTCATACTTGGAAGAAAATACGCTTTATCCAAAACCATGTTTTAGGGCTATGAAAAAGTTGTACCATTTTTTTCCATCTCTATAGTGTTCAGAATTTATAGATAATGACTTTGACCCCATCAGGACCTTTTCAGGTAATAGATAACCCGAATGATGTGTATGCCTGGAGTAGACTGTGTGGGGTCAAGAAGTTCAATTTCCAAAAGATCTTTAGGGGATAAAGCTAAAGATTTTTAAGGACATCGCTAGACAGCAGTGCAGTGATATTGAATTTTAATGAATACAGCTGCATCTGTTGGATGGTCCCTGTCCTAGCTTATAGCCATGAATTATGGTCTAAGTAATGTTTGCCTTATCTTCTTTAGGTCATTAGGACGTCTTTGTGCACACTATTATTTTTAGTAGCTGGTCAATGTCACTTCATCAGAGTTCTCATTCTTTGAAAAATACCTTCTCTTTTTATATGCATACATATTTGTGGATATGTTTGTTTGCATTATTGGATGCAATACTTATAGGCATTACTTATTGGAACCATTCTGATATGCATATATCAAAACTGAACAACCTCAACCAATATTTCATTAAGAAATTGAATTTTTAGATTTTTTAAATGTATTTTCCCTTCAATAGAGTGACCAAGAAAGGAGTAAGAAAATATGAAATAATGAAAGACAGCACATTTGTAATCAGTATTGGACCAAACTAGAAAAAGCAACGGTCCAAATGGAGTGCAAAATAACCTGGATGGAGAACTTTTTGGCACTTATAAATTAATTTCTGTAAGTACTACATAAAGATACTGTCTACTAGAAGCATATTTACAGACCAGATATACTCATAACAATAGGATTTCTTTGGATAGTGTTTGCCAGAAGTTCATTTGTTCATAAACATTGGTTTATTCTTTTCATCAGTTCAAAGATGGGGATATTAATTCCTGTGGGACATTATCTGATTTAAAGGAGTATATTTTCTATAATTTATTTAGTTTCATGTGGAATATAGGTAATATACTATGTGAATTCAGGATGACTGCTTGTATTACTGCCCATAAGATAAATCTGCCACTGCAAAAGGATTTTCGTCTCCGAGAGAGAGAAGATTTTGTTCTCCAAGTAGCTCCATATGCTAGCCAAAATCAAGGGCTCTGGGAAAAGGACTGTTTGGAAAAAGATGTGGAGTCATATAAGCTCCTGAACAACACTATGTCTGCTTTAGAACTTCTATCTTTCTATCCCATGATAAATGCAGATTGTGGCTGCCAACTACTGCCAATCTTTGCCACAGAAGAGTTTACAGATCAGTACACAGATGTAACTCCACCTTTTCATCAGACAGCAAGAACTTCAAAGTTAGATAAAGCAGGCATTTTTTCTCAAAGAAGTAGATTAATTTCACATTATGCTACATTGTTGATACAGAATTTTGACCAAAATAATGTTTTATATTAAAATATAAAATCCAATTATTTTATTCCTAAGAATGAGAATGAGTCTTGAAATAGGAAACTGTTCAGGATGGCTCTGTTGTCCCCCTGCCTTAGTATATGGGAAACAAGTTCCATGAGTAATGGCTCTTAAATATACAGACCTTTACAGATGAGAACCAATACAGCATATTCTAAAGAAAAGAGACCAGAAGTAATTGCACAGATGAAGAGTAACTGAAATATATTCGTGACAACATATCACACTAAGCAGAGTGCATTATGAAGGTTTTCTTCCAGATTACTTTAGAACAGTAATTCTATTGACCCAGCATTGACCTGTCTGTATATCGGACTTAAGATCAGCACTGCTCTCACTCAACATGCATTGCAACTCAAATCTGGGTTAATTTGAACAGGTATATGGACAACAGTCTTGTCTATAAAGTAGGAAATGGTGTTAGAATCAAATAATCCAATAAAACCAGAATTGCTCCAAATGAGTTGACATGAAAAGGCGTATACAAAATTCCTGATATACCTGGAATTCTGGAATTATAGAAAGAATCAAATTTATAAGAGATAATTTGCAGCTTTATTATTGACTGAAAATGATTGATTATTCTGTATTTTTGGAGGATACAGAGAGTGTATTTTCTGCTTGTTTGGCAAGTTGTTCTCAGAATGGAATTTAATCTGTAATAAACCAGCTTTTTACTTTCCCCTCTTCAGTCAAGGTTATGTTTGTCTTATGTAGAAACTTTGGCTTAAATTCATTACGAATGCTTAAAAAATTCCAGACAGAATTTGGCCAATGGTTAGTCCTTTATATAAAAAATTGTCTTCTAATGAGGTCAGCTTCGGTCACAATGATTTGTTAGAAGCAACAGACCATATTCCAGTTCATCAAAACTTCATTATATTCCAGTTCCTAAAAGTGCCAAGAAAAAAATAACGTCGTAATCTAAGATGTCAAGGAAATAATGTATCCAAACAGTTTATATGCTGCTTAACACTTTAGTGAGGTGGTGATACGCTGTGCTGCAACTTCTTTTTTATTGCATCTGACAAGACATTAGATCAAGCTTTTGCAACAGGAATAATCTGTAGTTAAGAACTTAGTCCTATTATCTTTATCAGAGGTATTGAAAGCTATCTTATAATTGAGAGCTTCTTTAGGTTCGTGGGCCTGTATGGCATCTGCCTCCTTCACGGCTGTTCAGAGTTGCAGCAGGATAAAGGAGGAGAGAGTCTTGAAAAGAGTTTGTGATGTCATCTGTTGCAAGGTGTATACAACATAAGAGAGCAATGTACGCTCTGCAGCACATACCGCCCTGAACATTCTCAAGACCTTTCTGGATTTTGGCTGTGCTTTCTGCTGAGATTAGTCAGGAGGCTTTCAGGCTTGCAGTTTTAGCTTCGTTTTGTGTCTAAATTCTGCTTATGTCCCTCTTGGCATGTCAGCCCTCTTTTAGGTCTGGCCCTCAGGTACTATAATGATGATCACTAGTAGGGGAAAAAAATGCGTCAGAAGGGACAAGCTGCATTCCAGTGTGCAAACTAGGGGATGCAGGAAAACTGAAATCTCTCTGTGTCCTACACTCTGAAATCTTTGAGTGCAGTTATTATACCTGAGTCCTGCTTTTCTACTTCAAAGGAGGATCTAAAGTGATCATTAATGTCCCCTTGGTATAACCTTAGCATTCTGAAGAAATTCCGTCTCAGATAATTGCGTTCTGCCTTCCCAAATTCCCTGTGCCTTTTCAGCTGGATATGAGATTCTTTTCTCACTATCTGTTCTTAGCTGCTGTGAGCAATTGCTGTCTAGAGGCAATGCTGCAGTGGGTGAGCGATGGTCTCTCCTTCATTTGTTTCCCAAAGGAATATTGATTCTTAATTTAATGTTTTTAAAGCACTGTAGGAACAATTGTTGTAAGCATTGGATAAATCATTGTTTTCTTTGCTATTTCAATGTTTTTGATTCTTTGATAAAAGTTTGTCCTGGTTTCAGCTGGGATAGAGTTAACTTTCTTTCTAGTAGCTGGTATAGTGCTGTGATTTGGATTTAGGATGAGAATAATGTTGATAACACACTGATGGTTCAGTTGTTGCCAAGCAGTGCTTACACTGAGTCAAGGACTTTTCAGCTTCTCACGCCCTGGCAGCGAGAAAGCTGGGGGTGCACAAGAAGGTGGGAGGTGGCACAGCAAGGACAGCTCTTCCCTTTTTGTTAGTCCATGTTTTTGCAAGTAACCATTGTATTAAACCCTTTTAGCCTCACAGCGGTTACTTGGGACGTGACTCCTACACAATTTCTGTAGTTTTTGTTTCCAAGTGAGGCCTATATTCCTTTTTTCTTGCTATAAATGCTTACATTTAGCTGCATTAAAACAAAGGTTTTGTAAAGACCTCTTTAACCAAGAAATCTGTATTATTTTGTATATCTTATTAGAAATACCTTTATATTCCTGCCTGACCACCGATAGTTGAATACTATTAAATCTAGATGCTATTAGAAAATTCCCATTTGTTGATAGGTCTCACAGACACTCCTTTGAAGCTTGGCTAATAGGCCAATTTGTAATCTTCTCATCATGTACTGGCAGTGCTAATTCAGATGCCGTTATTATTCCTAGAGTCTTATACCTCTACTGTAAGTATGCTTAAACAAATTTTATCCAATAATTAAGTCAATTTTGTTTGACAAGATCAATTTCCTGTAAAACAATTTAAAATGAAATTATTTGATTCCTGTACCAGGTTTTCCAAGAGTTTGTCTCATTTAATGTCAGTAGTTATTCCTATCATCCTCTTTGTCTTTTGTGACTTTAGCCCAATGTTAATTCTTTTGCAATATTTTAGCATTTCCTTGTCCCATATTTATTTGAAGGAATATACACAGACCAGAGATTGTCCATTGATTTGAAAGTAACCAGCAGTACTAAGTGTTGATTAACAGCCTCTTTAGTTATTGCTAGTTGTGATGTCTTCCACATTTGTGGATTTTGATATTATCCTGCTTCATCCCGAAAGTAAAAAAGAAATATTTATTGAGTACTTCACTCTGTTCGTTACTTGTTGCTGTTGTTATTATCATCACCATCTCCATTTGATAATGGATGTAAAACGTTGCTAGATTTATTTCTTTCCAATATGCTTAAATTTTTTTGGTCTTTTGCTCTTCCAGCAATTGGTTTTCCCCAATGTATTCGTTATCCCTTGTCACTTCTATATGCATCATAACTTCTAATTTACTTTCATTTCCATTTTCTCTTTTTCTCAGTCTTTTATTTCTAATTGCTTTCTTATTTCCAATTGCTGCCTTAACTTTTCCACTGAAAGCAGAATGGGTTTTTAGATAAAGATGCATAGTTTACACATGCAGTGAAAAAATTAGGGCATCTTAGAGATTGTTGTGGTTTAACCCCACCTGGCAACTGAGCACCATACAGCCTCTTGCTCACTCCCCCCTGGAGGGATGGGGAGAGAATAGGAAGGGTAAAAGTGAGAAAACTCGTGGGTTCACATAAAGACAGTTTAATAGGTAAAGCAAAAGCCATGCACACAAGCAAAGCAAAACAAGGAATTTATTCAGGCAGGTGTTCAGCCATCTCCAGGAAAGCAGGGCTCCATCACATGTAACGGCGACTTGGGAAGACAAATGCCATCGCTTTGAATATCGCCCTGTCCATCTTCCCCCAGCCCTTTGTATGCTGAGTATGACGTCACATGGTATGGACTATCCCTTTGGTCAGTTGGAGTCAGCTGTCCCGGCTGTGTTCCCTCCCAACTCCTTGTGCACCCCCAGCCCACTCCCTGGTGGGGTGGTGTGAGAAGCAGCAAAGGCCTTGGCTCTGTGTAAGCACTGCTCAGCAATAGCTAAAACATCCCTGTGTCATCAACACTGTTTCCAGCACCAATCCAAATCATAACCCCATACCAGCCACTATGAAGAAAATTATCTCTATCCCAGCCAAAAACAGTACAGAGATTCAAAGGAAAACTGACATGATTCAGTTAAATTCAGGAGTGTTGTCTGTACGAAACCACTTTGAAAAGTTTGAAATAGAGTGAAGCTGAGTTTGTCAAGTTTGGAAAACCAGGAAGGCCTGAAAGGGAGACTTGTGTGTATGGATCGTGAGGAAAGCCTGTGTCTCAAAGACATTTCTCAGGAAAAATTGTTAGTGTTGAGGATTATCTGGATTTGAAGACAGATATTAGGATAACACCTAGGTTATTGGGCCTGAGTAGATAGTGATTATAAAAAAGAAGTTTGCCAAAGTAATGTAGGCTGAAGAGGTGATTCCTGAGGAAAACGACAAGCTCTGCTTGGTCATGTTTAACTTGCACAGATGGAAAGACAAAAAGTGTCAGAAGTTCTGGCAGAGATTTCAGTCTGAGTAAGAGGAGACAAATCTGATGGCAGAAATGGATCTGCACGCCCTAGCAAAGATGTGATGGCTGAAGCTGTTCTTGCAAGGGAAATCATAAGTGAGAAAGAAGGTGGAGAGAAGACAAGGTAAGAATATGGATTTGTGTATTTAAATAAACAACTGCCATTGACTTGCTTTCATTGTTTTACTGAGAGGAAGTTGGCCGGGTCCAGTCCCCACCTGGTTTTAGAAACTGGGACTAGGTGGGGGACTGGACGTGGGATATTGTTATATCATATCTTGTTACCTGAAGAAGTCTAGGATCAGTTTCTGAGACTTTCACTATTTCATGAAGAAATAGCATCAGAAACAGCTGGTGAACAGTAACAGGGAGAGAAGTTGGGAAACATTGCAATTAGAATTCTATTTTATTTTATTCCAAAAATTATGTCTATGAATACATTTCTGGCTTTATCTCAGTTTATGATGAATTTTCTCAAACTACAATCTCATGATCAGAATGGCGTATTTTCCAATCTGTGTAGAGCTGGGAGGGATGCAGTCAAATTCTCTTCTGCCATCTTATGTCAGAGTCCCAGGGGAGATGTCAGTAAACACTGTCTTTCCCCCACCAGAAAATGGTCTGTGTCCCTGAAAGAAAGGAGGAAGACCTGGTGACGGTTGCCAGCACGGCTGACAATTTCTGTAGCCAGTGGTGCAAAACACCTCATGTAACTACTCTTGTCTCAGTCACTTTACCTGCTCAGGTCCTCCATTTGCAGCAAGGTACAGATAAATGTTAATTCCTGGAGCTGTAGTGAAGTGCCTTCTGTTCACTACATCCTGCCTGATAAAGAAGGTAGCATTTATCATATGAATATGCAAGGGAATGATTGTAAAGTCAATTTCCACAAGAATGTATTTGAATAAAATTTTGCTCAGAGAATGTCTCCACCAATCTAACCAAAACTGTTGAAACAAGTGGCTGCTGTGATTATTATTTTCACCAACCTACCAGTTTCAATTAGTTATTTAGTTTGTTGCATTTGGTGTAAAATAAACAACAGAAATAATTTATTACTTATGTTGTACAGATTAAAACGGTCAAATTTAGTAACGTTGCTACTAAGTGTTTTAACATTACTGTGCTAGTTCCCACTGGATCTACTGAAGCGATGCTGACGATCTGAAGCTCACAGCGGTGGTGATCGTCAGAAATGCCTGTCATTCAATTGCTTTGGCAGGGTTCACCTTCAGTGAAGTAACCATCACTACTTAAGTTACAACTCTATCCCAAGCATGGTGCCATCAGCCAAACTTCATACAGATGTATAGATACAATCCTTTTTTTTAATGGCAGTTGTGTCTATGGTTTGTATAAAAATTAGATTTTTTCCCCCAGAAATAGGATACATTATACCAACGGGGTTGCAAACAATTTTCAGTTTAGTGTTTAGGCTTTGATAAAGACTCCAAGAACCTTTTCTGATATTTATGTTTTAAAAAGGCTGAAACACCTAGAATTTGCTAAGTATTTTCCATCAAAACCTGTGAGTGGAATGTATAGCTCAGCAATTCAGTTTATTCTTATTATTTATATCACCACATTTTGTTACACCTTGGATCAAATTTTAGTTCCAGAGTGCAGCATATTTCAAACTAGAAGCTTCCTGAATTGTGTTGAAAACTATTAGTTGCTAATCATGACAACAAAAATAATACCATCACATTAGTGCACCTTGATATTAAAAACAGAAGACAAGGGATGTTAATTCAGCCAGCATGTGTGTTATTGCTCTCACTGTCACGTAATTCGAACTACTGAAAATAAAGATACACCACTCTTAAAGTGTTATCAAGAACAGTGCGATTCAGGCAGGCAATACTTTCCTCAGGTTGATTCCATCTATAATGTACTACTAAAGAAAAAGAATCTTTCCAAAGTGGTATTAATTGCTGTACACTTTGAGCCCTTTTGGAAGTTATATAAGAGAATGTCAGGGTAAAATGACTTAGTCTTCATTTGTCATGATAATTAAATTGTAGAACATTGCTTTAAATTTGCCTCATTTCAGGTGCACGTTGTATAATGATAATATATCCTGATAGCCACTATTCTTCATGCAGTCAAGTTGCTATTATGGTGACTATTTGATTTGAAAATATGAAGACAAATCTTCATAATGATATTATGCGATGAAAGCAAATGGCATATGTTTTACATGAAACATGTGAAGGAATAAAAATATGCTAATCATAAATTCTTTAGAAAAAGGGTGGGTTTTGTTCATGGAAATATTCTACAGAAGATGTTTGTGTCTTGGTAAGTATGAGCTTGCGAGTGAGCTGAGGATATTTATGTTCTAGAATCATTCCATCTACTGAAAACAAATATGCACTATTGTATGAGTATTTAATTGTGTCCAGTGAGGGTAAAAATGCTTTGACGTGATACTACAAATGGTTGTGGGAGCAGTTCTTGGTAGGCAAAAATTTACTATATTTAGTCTACTATTTTTACATACAGACAAGTCTTGGTTTTATGTTGTCTGATCATTACTTATGTGAATCTCCTAACTAGTGTTTGAAATTTTTAGCTTTGTTTAAAATTTGATTTTTTCATAAGGAACAATGTTAATGGATTCATTGACATTTAATGACAAGCATTTATAGTTTTGTAAAAAACACCTTCTAGCAACTTGAACTGCATCCATGTCCGATTCCAGAAAAGTCTCTGATCTTAGGACTTTTCTGATTTCCTTGGTCTAAGTGGAATAAAGAACAGGAAAAGGGGTATGGATCTTTTGTATTTCCCAGACATCACATCGTTTTGTTCTTAATATCTTGTATTGGGTCTGGCTGAGATGGAGTTAATTTTCCCCATAGCAGCTTTCCCAGTGCTGTGTATTCATAGTGAGCAAGGTGTTGGTAACACACCAGGGTTTTGGCTACTCCTGAGCAGTGCTGCACACATCAAGGCTGGCTCTCCAACATTCCCCCTCAGCAGTAGGCTGGGGATGGGCAAGACCTTGGGAGGGGACACAGCCAGGACAGCTGACCCCAACTGACCAACGGCATATTCCATGCCGTATGATGTCTGCCGTAAGAAGCTGAGAGAAAGGAGGAGGAAGGGGGGGCATTTGTTATTTCTGATGTTTGTCTTCCAGACCAACCGCTATGCATACTGAAGCCCTGCTTCCTGGGAAGTGGCTGGACATCACCTGCTGATGGGAAGCAGAGAATAAAGCTTTTGGTTTTCCTTTGCTTCTGCATGCAGTCTTTTGCTTTTGCTTTATTAAACTCCCTCTACCTTGACCCATGAGTTTTGTTCCATCTTATTTTTCTCCCCTCCTGCCCTGCTGAGTAGAGGAGTGATAGAGTGGCTTGGTGGACACCTGGCATCCAGCCAGAATTAACCCACTACAGTCTAATAAGTTCAAACTTGAGGTCATGACTGGATAGGCACTTTTTCCATGCTTCCTGTATATGCTGTTGTATGTATTACATGCATAATATGCAAATATATAATTATATTTTACATATTCACCAAGTATAAAGTCTGTGTGTAGATGTGTGTACACTTAAGTATATATGCATGTACACGTGTATGAAGACCATATATATGTACACATATCTTTGTCTTGTAGGACACAACTAATCATGAGTTTCATTATGAGCTCAGACAAATATCTTAGCATTATCACTATATGGGACACAACAAATGCTAGCAAAAGAAAAGCAGGCAATTCATAACCAATTAATGCTTTAGCCATTGCTCACCCTATACTCAATTATGCTGTTTCATTTAATGTTCTGTAGTGTAACTATCATCCCTATACAAATAAGTTGTTATATGACAAAATGTGTTAGGAGGCTGCATACATGGACGTGTACCAAAGGGAAGTAATTCCTTCTGATTAAAAAGCTATTCTGCCACTCCTTGGCATGCCATACACAATTTGGAACACACCTTTGAAAAAATATATTGCTAGAGGGATTGAGAGCCATTAAAGAATGAAAATATTTATTAATAAAACATCTCTGTGTTTTGCGGTAAAGTGTAAGGGGTCAGATTGAAGAGTGCTTAGATTTTGAAAAAGTGACGGCAATGCTGACACTTGGAAGCTCCTGTTTTTCCACTGATACTGTAATAAATCATGTTACTTTCCCATTAAAAAGAAGTCTTTAGTACTGCCACACCTGTAAACTCACTCTAGGCACCAAAATCAAATCATTTATCTTCCTACATAGATAACAAATCCAATTAGGACCCATCTGACTGTGATGTCTCATTAAAAAAGCTCCAATTTTACCTTGGATAATCACAAATGTGTATTTATTTAAGATACCAGAAAGCAAAAAGGAGCGATTAAAAGGCAACCACTGGAAGTATGCCTATACTGAAATTCTAAGGTATATTTTGACTTTATGTTTATTTCATTCTTCTCATTATCATCTTGGTCTGCTCATATTTAATATGATTTCTTTTGCTGTTTCTAATTTCTTGGGCAGATAAATAAGTCTATTGTAAGGTACACACTGAGAAATCTTAGGGTAGTCTATGTTTGTCCTATGAGATACCATTTTTTTTTTCCTTCCCTTTATAAAAATAGTATCTTTAAAAGGATTATGCAATGTCTAGATCTATAAAGAGTGCTAACTCAAAATTAGTCTGTTAGATTACATCGACTTTTTTTATTAATCAGGTGATTGGACCAGATTTGGCTTTGAATTAGTGGCAAAGATGAGAATAACAATGGCTTATAGATAGAGCCATTAACTATTTGGCAACCTAGTTTGGATTTATGAGATGAAGATCTCCAGCAGTGGTTGGTATGAATCATACCACAGTAGTGGGAGGTTCATTGTCTTTTGCCTTTTACACTTGGATAACTGGATACATTTCTAACCTTACATCTTTGAAAATTAAGAATTAAATGCACATTATTTTCTGAAATTGGAAATACATTGTGAAATGTATAAAATGTAAGTATCAGCAGTGGAAAATCAGTATGTATTTACTAGTTTTCATATAGATATAGTCATCAGGAATGTTAGACTAATTTCTTTGGCATTTTTTTATACTCAGTATTTTGATTAATTGTAAGCATTGCAATATGCAATATTGTTCTCTTCAGTTTTATCTTTCACTAACATGATTTTTAACCAAGCTTTCCCTTATCCTTCACTTAGAAATCTTGGAAAACTCTTCACTTCACTTTGAAAATTCTCCACTTGTGTCTTGGAAAATGGGATGAAAAGTGACTTCCTGGGCTGCTGATCTACAGTCCTCTGCAATTTCAGACAACCATGCACCAGAACATCTCTGTTTGATCAAATATCAAATTTTGTCCTCAGCTTGTATTCCAGGACTACAATGCTCTGTAGGTTAGAGACCTTTTTTTATTAGTCATCGATAGTTTATGTCAGTTTATTTTTCTCCCAACACCCTTCTATTTCAAGTATGTCCTTTTGATGAGCTGTGTTTACCCTCCTGCCTGCTGATGTACTCCCTGAAAGCAATGATACCCCCTCTTGCCTTGGTTTGGTACTTCAGCTTATTTTAACCTCTTTTTCTAAGGTTATCTCTTCATGCCTCTTCTCAGGCTGGGTAATTTATGTTTATTGCTGTAACTGAAGGGTTTTTGGTAAATGAAGGACTAATGCTCTGCAAATTATTTGTTGTGCACTGTCACCAGTGCTTGGGACAATGGAGTTACACTTCCTTAGCTCTGTTCATCATACCTCTTTCTTGGCTACCTGACATTGTTAACTGATAGCTGATGAGTCTTTCTCCTCCTCTGTCACCTTCACTAAACTCGTATTTTGGACATCAGTGAAACTCATATGACCCTGTGCTTTGCACTGTCATTTTACCCTATTCTAATCACCCCTTTTCAGAGTCTGTGGTCTTTGTTATTTTCTGGAATGGGAAGCTAAAAATAGGACATTATCCTAGGTGTTAACACAGAGACTTCTGGGTCAAGTTCTTCTTCCAAAGAGTGTTTATGTATTTTAGCTGTATCTTCCACTGCCCTTTTTGAAGAATGTGGTATCTGTTCTTAAATTCTGCAGACAGCCCAATGACCTATTAGATGACACTCCCCTTGCCACTCCCAGTAAGTAGTAGGAAAATAGGTTAAAGACCATGACTGGGATTAGGAACTAATTAACTAAGCAGATTGCTTTGCATTGTCAACTCTAAGGTACTTCTGAGAGAGTACAAAGTCTTTGGACAAATATGAGCCATTAATATTGATGAATGAAACATTTAGTGCTTTAGAGGTCTCCAGAAATAGGTAGTGAATGACCAGGGTTTAAAGGATTTCAGATTTGAAACCACATGCCTATATTCTCCTTAATTTTCACTACAGGTATTTTGATATAGTCTATTTTGGATTTGAGCCTTAAATTCTATGCCTTAGTCCTCCGTTCTTAAAAGCCTGAAGAACCTCCTTTGCATAACAGAGTTGTTATGGAGAGAAATTAATTCCTGGCTATGCAGTACTTGAAAATGACAGAAGAGTTGCAAAACCCTTTATAGACAGAAGTAAACAGGAAGATTTTTCCTGCTACTGTACCTGTTATTTCTGAACACTGTGTCTGTCAGGCATTTGCCCAGCAGTGGGTTTGGTTCTTCATTTCCCATTTACTTAGTCCTCTCCAGGGAAAGTCAGGATAATTTTGATTTGCCTTTAATGGCTCATCGCTTCCTAATCAATATTCCTATGTGACATTTTACTTCTTACCAGAAATTGATGCTTGATACAGCTATAAAGAAGTCAGAGAAGAGAAAAGGGCCTAGTTAGGCTCCACTCCTAGTGCAAGCGTGAGGCAAATGCCTTTAGTATGTCTGAAAACACCCCATCACATTTATTCTCAACGACTGTTGAAATTCCTTTCTTAAGAGAAGTTAAGAAATTGTCCTGTAAAGCACTAAGGATGTTGCCTATTGGTACTCAATCTCAAGCATCAGCACATTCCCTTCTTCAATGGAAATATGTACAAGCATAAAATAAAAGCAGTATTTTAATGCTGGGCTGATACACAGCACTTCGCAGAATTTGCACAATACTGAGACCTGTTGCTATATACAATCCTCTGTGAACTTCACATCCAAGAGCCAACCACAGCCATGTTGGTGTTGTTTGGTATATCTCTAGGGATATCAATTAATCTGGATATCATTTAACATGTGGTATTAGTTTTATTAAATATGCAGATTTATTAATATTTCACTGCATCATTTAGTTGGATGTTTAAAAAAAGATTTTATGAATCTATTATTTAAATGAGATAAAGGATTATATGGTTCTTTATGCAGAAAATATTTCTCATCTCTCTTACTTTATTATCTCATTTGGTTTTAGATGAAGGATGTCAGATTGCATAATGAGGGAACGAGATCTCATTTTCACCAAGGCTGCTCAAACTTAATGCATGGGCTTCAAGCTCCACTGTTCTTCTAAGTAGTGAGACTCTATGTCATACTTTTTTGCTTGCGAAATGTGGACTAGAGCATTGTGAAGTTCCTAATTCCATGGTGATCAACTGCCTGTGACATTATTAATTGAAAAGACTACAGTATATTATGGCTTTCGGGGTTACAGTTTCTTCTTCCTTTTAATATGCATGGTTTTGTTCCTTCAGGGCTTTTGGAAGAAAGAAAGCAAGCGTGTGGTTAAAGAATGTCTAGCAATGATGCATCAGTGATATTCTCTTATGTACAAGATGTAAATTTCAAATGTTTCTGAAAACCTGCTTACAAGTTAGAGTAGACTTCAGAGGTAAAATAGAGGCAGCAACCAAACCTTTTTTTCAAATATTACTTGATTTAAATTGACTGCAAGCCACCTGTGTCCGGTGATCATCTCCCATTATTCGTTATCATGCTTGGGATTTTCAGGCTGCTTCTTAGAGCACCTAACTATTATTTTTAGTAACCATGTGTGGCTTGCTTTGAAATGCCCAGTCTGTGTTTGATGAATCATAAATCAATGATGGCTAGATTCATTTGAAGGTCTAAGTCTAATGAAATATTATGAAATTATCTAAGTCTAATGAAATGCAAGGCATCAGCTGAAATATGGAATAGAGACAAGACAGAGGCTCTGGTTTTCTTGCTTTACTTGCTGGGTCAGGGCTGACAAGGTCAAACCTCACATGCACAGCTAAGTAAAAGTTAAAACAGTGCTGTTTGCAATAACTTTTGGTGACATGTTTAAGAATTTTAAATTGCCCTGGGAATACGAAGCCAAGATATTTAAAGACTATTCAACCACAATTCATGGAATTTTAACTGGAGTGTAAACTGACAAGTCTCAGCGGGTCATAGACCTAGAAAAATAATTTTTGAAATGCAAGATCAGTGGAACAGCACACGTTTAATACTTATGGGAAAGTCAGGCTTTCTGATTTATTCCTTCCCCCAACCTGGAGGGAAGAGAAGCCAGTTAGGGTTTCTACAGGCATTATTGAAGGTGTTGGGACCTGCAGGAAGGAGATAATATGCAAAACTCTGGTGGTGATCAGGGATTAACATAAAATGAGAATTGCTAGAAGGCTGAGTTCACTAGATTAATATGGGTATATCAAGAAAGTATAATTTATTGCTTAACAGAGAAATTGGCAGATGTGGAAAGATAGTGGAAATTTCCTCCTTCTCTCAAATAATTTCACATATTGAATTCAGTGCATTTGTAAAATCATTACTGGGTTTGGTCGAAGAAATCAGCAGGAATTATTCCTTAATTTTTCACTATGCTGTTATTAGTGTAAAGCAGAGTGTCTTGAATATTGAGGTGGCTGACCACATACAACTAAGCATGAAATTCCTGGCTTAATTAATTTTGTTGATTAAAGAGAGAACTTTTCATTTCAGATCTGTCAGAAGGTGTGAGAGTTCTTCTCACACTTCCTCTCTCAAATCAGCATTTTTGCTTTTGCATTGCCATTTTTACATGTTGGCGAAGATACCAAACAACAGCAACTTGTCCTCACTAGGGCTCTGTGCACTTTGTAAACAAACTTTAATCACTGGTCTCCTATTCAGCTAAGAAATGAGTCCAAGTTCTAGAGTCAGATCTCCAGAGATAATTGTAGTCAAATACAATCATATGTAAGCAATAGTGCAAGGCTTTAAATTTGAATGTTCTGAAATTAGTAAAGAAATTACTAGTTCAGACTGCAATCAAAGAGCAGATAAATAATCTAAAGGTATGACATCATGGCAGATCACCTTTATTAGGCTATTTTGTCTACAATAGCTCTCCAGATGGTTCCCATAGTTATATTTAATAGCTAACTTAAATGTCAGATAAAAACTTCAAAATGAGTTGATGAAATCACGCAAGGCAAAATCTGGCTTGGTGATGCATACAGCATTTGTAATTCCAATATGGGCCTGTATTGCTACTGTTGTATTGCTTTCAAATATTGAATTTTAATGGCATGTAAAGAAACTTCAGTGAGCATTACTCAAACAATAATCGAAGACTGATTACTTTATGAATATTTTCTTGAAGGAGGCATTATTTTCTTAATGAGTCTGGTACTAAAATATGAGTGATTTAACTCTCACAAAACTAATGTGATGCACATTCCAAAATTATCTGATCCAACATTTCTGCAGGTCTCTGTAGAAGAGAGAAGTGCCTCTTCTTATGCTCCTGAGATAGAACAAAAGTAAGTCTAGAAGTATTACCCCAACATTTGGTATACATACAAAATATTTAGTAAAAAAAAATTTGGTATACATACAAAATGATCCTTATAAAACAAAAATGCCAAAATTAAGGAGTAACTGAGGATGGATAGGAGTTTGATTTCCATATAAGAGTTTAATTGCCATTAATACTGCTAATGAAATTCCATAATTTCTTGTCGATACCTTAGTTTAAAACTATCTTTGAACCCACAGATCTGTAACATTTTGTATAGTCTGTTATTTCCTTACCAAAGAATCACCGACAATGACATCTAAGAAAAGATATTTAAAAGATATTTAAAATACTGAATTAAATGTTCACCTATTTATATTCAATATGTTCTCAAATACCATTTTTTACTTTTCCACAGTGTTTTAGAATCAGCTAGTGTAACTTCCAAAAAGATTTCTATGTGTGGAGACTTATATGACTTGTTTATGCAATAGTAATTTTAAAATGTTGTTTATATTCAATAGGAATATATGTCTGTTTGAATAATCATTTCATATAAATTAATGAAGATAGGAAATGAGTGTTTGGAATAGAAGTATTTCAGATAGAGGACAGGATAGATGCTGGATTTGATGGCAAATAAATATATAAATATCCCTATATCTGGGTTGAAAATCACAGTCATAGTTTATTGCACTTGAGAAATGAAAAACAAATTAATCTTTATGCAAAAGATCCTGAGACAGTTTTTTTTTTCTTTTTCTTCCCCCCCCCCATATCCAAAGCTCTTTATGTGGGGAAGAATTTGGGTATTCTGAAGAGTGTTACATTCCGGTTATCTGTGTAAAAACAGGATTTGTTCAGAGAATTGAGTTAAAAGCTGATTAGTATGATGTGAATGCTTTATTTTTATTGTTGATCAAGACAAGTCTGCTCTCTATGTAATCAGCATAGGCACAGGTTCAGCTTCCAATAGTGTTTTGGTTTCTGGGATACAAAACTGTTCCCCTACATCATGATACTATCCAGATTTTTTTCCTTAATCTTGCCTAGAATGCACTTGTGGTACATTCATTGAAAGAGTACATAGGGGATGCAAGAAGGCTGTAAAAGTGACTGAAAAGAAATAGCTTTGACTATTATCAAAAACTAACAAAATAGAAAATTGGAATATAACATATGCAGTGTAAATGATCGTAACTTTGTAGCATACCTATTTAACTAATCTGGTGTAAAAATATTTTTAAGAGTCTCCAGATATCTTTATTCTCTTACAATTCTCCATTCATATTTTATTTTCTCATTCCTTTTTGCAATTGGTCTAGCTGATGTTATCAACATTGCTTAGAATTTCATACTGTTCATTTAAGTAGTATCTTGACATCTACTTTCATAGGCTAAAGAGAAAAGTAGGCATTCAAATGTCTCTTAAAATTCATACTGGTCATCCAGGTTGGATAAAATTAAACTCAGATAGGTTCAGATTATATCCCATTGCCATTTCTTGAGATTTGATCAAAACACATGAAAACTTCTGTCACAGAATGAGAACAGATCTATCTTTTGAGCGCATAGATATCAATTTTGTGTTCTTCAAATTTCAGCTGTATAGCAAAACTGTGTTATTTTGTAACAATAAACTACAAAACCTTCAATATTGAAATTCAGCTAACATGATTAGTAATCCAATACCAAAATTTATGTTGATGTATAGCAAGAAGCTTCCTATTTCATGGGTTATGGCTGTATACAAAAATTTCAAAGGTAAAGCATAATGTCATTTTTTTCTCTGAAGTTTTTCTTTAACCTTCCTTGAATGAATTATTTTTAAAATGGTTTTAAAAATTCAAGCTTAGTTTTCTTTTTTGTAGATTAGTAAGTTTTTCATGTGCAGAGCTGACTACATAAGCATGTTTCTAGAACTGAAAAATAATTTTTAAGAGTTATGAGAAAAAGAATAAAGTTCATATTAGAACTTTAAACTTACTTTTATAACTGAATAATTTTAAAATCTCAATTGATTCTCTCTTCCCTTCCAGAAACAGTTTTCTTAACGAAAGGGATGAACCCCTGTATTTCGGTGAACTCTATGGGAAATTTGTCTTCAAATTCAGTGGAATCAGCATTATCCAATGCAAGCAACCATAACAGGACATAACATAAAAAATATGTCATTCAGGACATTACAAGGGAGAGCCCCTGAGTTCTGTAAACACAGTCCTTATATCTCATGAAGTAACTAAAGAATATAAGAGAATAAATTTTTTAAGATGGACCTCCCGACCGGTATGCTCAACATGAGCTCTTCAATTTCACCCATTTGCCCCTGTTTTGCATCACCAGGAATTTATTAACTTTGATATTTTGGATATAATGCATACATTCTGCATTTAGGTACAGAAATACAAATAATTTGATGTCATAATTCCTAAATACTTCTAATTCTGGCTAACTCTAATGAATATGAGGTTGATCAGCATTCATGAAATTCAGTCTGCTTTGCATTACATGTCTGTCCATAGATTTAGGTACAAAGGTTTGCTCAGACTTAAAATTCTTCCTTAAACATCTCTGTGCCTAAGATACAAGTAAGGTGCAATATTTTTACTTGCTCATGTAATAACGTTCTTAGATATAGTAGAAGTGTTTGAAAATTTGTTAGAAATAAGAAGTATATTAAATAAGGCTGCAAAAAAGAAGGTGCATTCTCTGTACAACACTTCTGAAACCATGAGTAGCCTTTCCCTCAGTTTCCATTCAACCAGTATCATCCATACTTTGTTTTGAGCACTCATGTCCACAATAGTTTAAAATCTTCTGTATGAGCTTCCTACCTTCTTTTTCAGCATCAAGTTATTTCTCTATCTACTTAACCCCTCATCAAAGACAAAAGTTCTTTCAATGAATGTAAGACCATTTCCTTTCTCTATATCTCTTCTACCTTTCTCTAGTAAATGAATAATTTAATACCATCATATCAGTATTCATGCACATACTTATCATTTAGTGATGACAGTAAATCAAAGCTGAAAACACATCTGTTTACAGAGAAATTACCATATATCATATACTGTATGCAAATTCTATGCAACATTTGTTATTTCCTTGAAGGCAGAAAACTCATTCTTCAGACACAGCTAATTACTTCCATATCTGAGTTTGACTTGCTGATGAGATATATTTATCAATATATTTTTCAATACTGCATTTGGAGTCTTCTTCCCATCCATGAACTTGACATACTGAATCTAAGCTGCTGGAGATGGCATCATCTTAAAAGACCCTATCATTTTAAGCATGGTAAGTTAACACATAGTTAACACAAAGGGAAAAGTAGAAAGCATACTCTAAGTAGAAGGAATAAACCATAGTCAAAATTTAAACAGAAATATCTGTTCTATTTTGTATCTTAATTAATGTTGCGGTTTAACTCCAGCTGGTAACTAATCACCACGCAGCTGCTCGCTCACTCTCCCCTCGGCAGTATGGGGAAGAGAATCAGAAGAGTAAAAGTGAGAAAACTTGTGGGTTGAGATAAGGACAGTTTAATAGGTAAAGCACAAGCCACACACACAGGCAAAGCAAAGCAAGGAATTCATTCACCACTTCCCATGGGCAGGCAGGTGTTCAGCCATCTCCAGGAAAGCAGGGCTCCATCAGGCGTAATGGTGACTTGGGAAGACAAATGCCATCGCTTCCTTCTTCTTCCCCCAGCTTTGTATGCTGAGCAGACATCGCATGGTATGGACTATCCCTTTGGTCAGTTGGAGTCAGCTGTCCCGGCTGTGTTCCCTCCCAACTCCTTGTGCACCCCCAGCCCACTCCCTGGTGGGGTGGTGTGAGAAGCAGCAAAAGCCTTGGCTCTGTGTAAGCACTGCTCAGCAATAGCTAAAACATCCCTGTGTCATCAACACTGTTTCCAGCACCAATCCAAAACAGCCCCATACCAGCTACTATGAAGAAAATTATCTCTACCCCAGCCAAAACCAGCACAGTCAAATTATTGCAAGTGGGATGGAAGTAGAACAGAATTTTTGTTTCCTATAGAGAAGGGGAAAAATGTATTCTTCTCTATTTCCTAAATAAATATCCACAATTACTTCACAGTCAGTGTCAAGTTTGTCACATTATGTAACAAAATAGTAAATCTAATTTACTAATTAATGCATTTTCAAGCATGTGATGAGCAGCAAAAGAGTGATTATCATTCCTTCAAAATGGTGATGACATAAGATTTGTCCTGCTATACTGTCTGCCTTTGCTTAACTTTATTGTAAATCAGGACAAGATTTGGTCTCCTCCCTTTTACACATGTTGCACTTCCTGGAGGAGGATTCATATCTGGAGTATGTACAACTATTAGGGAAGCTGCTCTTTAAAATTTGATGTATTTGAGGACACAGTATTGTTTTGACTCTGCAGGTTTAATGCTTATGGTTTAATGTTTGTGGTTATGGAAGGCATAAATTATGCTTTCTTAGCATAATTTGACATCCATCAATTAAAAAAATTACCTTACTCCACAGCCGCTCCTTTTTTTTTTTTTTTCTTTCTTTTCTTTTATCTATAATGCTCATTGCTATTACAAAGCGTAAGACTGCATCAGTGCATCAGAATAAAATTCTGTTTGGGCCAGTGTGCTCCCGTACCCTGACAATGAAAGCATCAAGTGAATGTGAGCTGACTTTCCATATACTAGACAGCAGAAAAATCACTAACCAAAAAGTGTGAAATTTTTGAATAGCTGAGTGAATTTTTCAGTTCTGCTCAGAAAATTGTTTCATGTCTTTCAGAAGAAATGTGAGAAGAAAGTTGAGCAGTGTTTTAAACATTTTCAGGACCAAACCCCAGATCCATTCCTGTATCTTAGCTTTTCATCAGTAATCTTGCATGAGCAAATTCATTCATTGAAACAAAACACCAAGAAACTAACAGCCATTTTTTCTTGCTGTGTCCATCCTGAATTAAGCACGCAGAGATTCTAGGTCAAAAAGTGATATGGCAATGCTGTAAAAATATCCATACAAATGACAACCTGTCTGTTTTGTGTCACAGACACACACAGAAAAATTGTTTCCCCATCTTTATATTTTATTAAAAAAAAAAAAGTATGAAGTAAAAAGCTCTCTTAAAAACTCAAGATAATAATAGCATACATACAACATATTTAACAAAAAGGAGCTATAAAAATTTGAGATATAATAAAGAATCTTTCTTTGTCAGGAGCAGATGACAAGATAGATAAAATGTCAATTTGAATAACTAAAATAAAAAAATTATTTCTCAATTCAAAGTTTAACACTGTGTTAGTACAAGTCTAAGGAGATCAATCAAGACTTTATTTTATTTTACAAATAATTATATACCTGGCAAAATCCTACTAATAAAAGTACTCAGGAAAACTTCAAAGATATCAAATCACCTATGCTAAACCTACCATCAGCCGATTATCTATATTATGCCTGGAACGGACACAACAACATAAGTCCTACTTCACGCAATTAAGCTCTACCACCATCGCTGGCAGTCAAAGCAGGTGAGCAGAGCAACTGAAAGTCAGTTAGTGCTTCCACTTGTATGAATTTTATGAATTGTAGGTGTTGAGTTAAAACTTGTTGCCACTGTGAATGAAATAGCTCTTCATTATGGTAAAGGAAACAAAACATTAGCAAATGTTTTCATGTGATCAGGTAGCTAAACCAAAAAAACTTCACGTAAACTGCTGGTACTATCCAAAACTCAGACAAATTAAACCACGTGTGCACCAAGAAATCAGCTGGCTGTCCCTCTCTTGGGGGTGAATGTGACTGTATCTGAGAGAAAGGGGAAAAATTGAGGATATGGCAGTGAAAATCAAAGCCACAGCAAGAACAAAGATTGGGAACATAGGCCTGAGAGAAACCTTGGGAGAAGTTTTAGACAAAGTCCTGGATGAAGGAGTCTTACACTGGGTGTTAACAAACCATCCTTCTGTACTTGACTCATGGTGTATTCAGAGAAACAAGAATTCTCATTTTTTTAGAAATATGAAGAATTGGATCTAAAATAATGGTTATCAATGTCATTTGACTGACATCTGGACCCCTAGGGTAACCCATCAGATTTCCCTTGGCTGAATGGGCTTTGAAGCTTGTCCTAAGTATCGGCTGAGGAGGTAGAGGATGCTGGCATGTGTATTCATTTTGGGTTTCTTGTTACTCATAAAAATGCTTTAATTTTATAGAAAGTTAAAATGTAATATGTTCTTAAAGTCATATCCAACCAGGATTAATTTTCTTTTTCATGTTTATTCTTTCACTTCAGTTCTCAGTAAAATAAACAAGTTATTTAATATTTAAAACAAATATATCTTCTGTACCTGGAGATTAATGAGCCTGGGAAAAATTACTATTGTAATGCTGGGTATATGATTTTGTCAATGAAATATGTATTTTTTTAGTACTTCTGGCAAGGAAATGGATTTAATATTCTTAAATGCTTAGAAATGTTAAGAAATTAAATGCAAATGTGTTTCTCTATTAAGCCAGTACATTTCCATCTAAACTGAAGTGAAAAAGCCAGTACAGTGGGATCTCTTCAGATTCACACAATGCGTGGTATGAAAAACAGCATTCCCAGTGCATTTGTTCTTTCTTTTTCAGCTCATTTACTTTCCAACTATAAGCCTATTCGGAGCTTCTATTACACAGTGAATGGTTTTCCAATTTGTGCCACATTCATTTGTATTTTACTTACTGTCAGTAATTAAAAGAACACTTCTTTTGGCTTTAAAGCTTAATTTTTATTGTTATAATTAAGTTTATATCTTAATTCCACTTAATTTTATTGAAATTTTTGTTCTGTGGGTGGGAGAGGAGTTGGTTCAGCTTTTTCAGCATTATGCTGAGATGCAAGACCTTGTTTTTCTACAGAATCGTGAGAAAGGTCCTTTAACTGCATGTATTTCATCCAAATCTTCTCTTTTGATCTGAAAGCCTGTCCATGTGGTAGGACTTCTTCCACTAGCAGCCTTAACTTCAAATAAAGTTCATGTTCAGGAGCAAATCTGGGAATCTAAGTGTTCCCAGTGTTACGCTATGTGAACATATACATCCACACATATGCACAGGAACGTTATTTCTAGCTAACACCCACTCCATCCTCCACCAGCCTGATGTTTACCTCCTGTGGGTAAACTTGCATATACTGTGTATTCCTGTTGATACCCCTGTTTGTGCTCAAGGTGGCATAGGAGCTGTAGCTATGAGTTATGCAGTTCTCTCTTCATGTTTTCCCTTGCATTCTCTTTTTCGGGTGTTCTGGTACCAGACCTGGACAAAAGCTTGGAGAAAGTATAGTCTTTAAAATAGATGCCAGCCTGTGAAGAGAAGGTGAAAATCCTGGAGACTGATTTTGTTTGTGATGTATGAGAAAGGAATATTACACTTTCTCACCCACCCTCTTTCATACAGATTTAAGAAAACAAAGAGAAAGAATTGTTTTTCCTAGCAGAGGCAGCTGTGCAACAACTTGCTGTCCCTGCTTTTCCCACTCCAAAACCGAACGGGATTTAAATTTAGGAAAGTCTGGCTCAACAACAATCCCAATTATTTTTTTCAAAAGTGAACTGAACCAAAGATTAACTTAGTGTTGTGCTAACAAACTATTAACTAGTGTTGCTAACACACTATTTGGATAAAGGGCCATTTCTATTGCTTTGGAGATGTGTATACTTCTGTGTGGGTGACAGACTTGTTTTCATTTTGCTGCACAGCGCTTTCATTTTGTAAGTGCTTTTAGCTGTGAGTGACTGTGGGAGGCTTGTCACAGTATTATTTAAAATTTCAGAAAGTAATTCTGCTAACAAATTAAATTAACTGCAGATTGCAGCACTGAGAATTCTGACATTATGCCCTTTAGTGGTGGATCTGCTAGCAGAGATGGGTTTTCTGCTGTTGCTTAAATAACTAGTTTTAATTTGCTTGTTTGGATATTTGTATGGAACTCTAATGTAGCAACTCTTACCCAATCTGTTTGTCCACTCTGGCACATTTCTGGTCCATTTTATTATTTGTTTCATGAAGTTTTGTTCTAAGGCTGTCTTTCCAGACTTAGCTTTATTTTCTGTCGCTCTCTCATTTTTAAAATCCCCTCTCCCTCCCTTTCTGATCATCTGGTCTGACCGCCCACAATAATTTCATCCAGCAGTTGTGCATCAGTAGTAAAAATCATTATGTTCCTTTTGTATATGGGGATACTAACGATTTTAGTTTCTTAAAAGTCACAAATTAACGGTTAGAAACAAGCAGCTCATATTCCACCCTCCTCCTCCTAACCAACAAAGCATGTTTTCTCAAAAAAAAAAAAAAAATCTTGTTCTACTAAGCCCTGGGAAACCAGTTCCATCAAATAAAACTAAATACAAAATTAAGCTCTAAACTGGGGCCTAGTTTGATGTTGCCAGCAGGATTTGACTTTGTTTTATTCTTAAAAATTCCAGAGAAAATTTATTTCTACAGCTGTTAATTACACTGTCAGAACATAATTTATCACCAGAGAGCAAGACAAAAGTTTCCACTTAAATTCCCATCTTCAAAACCATCTCAGAGTTCCTATGCTAGAATAAGAGGTATCGTATTTGATGTAAACCACCACAGTTTCTAGCTTCCTTTGGGATGAATAGTTTTTTGTTCACTGCTTTTTTATCTTGCTAGGACTTAAAATTTCAAGATAAAGTCTGTTTCAGCTATTCATTTAAAATCTAATGTCTATCTCACTTAGGCTCGCACTCCCTGGTGATGCTTTGTTCCTATCACTTTTCAGGGAGTTTCTCCTTTTGAACGTCCCTGGCTGTTCTCCATATTCTTCACTGCCAGCTCCTTTTGCCCTGGTTTCTGGTTCAGGTGATCCCCTGCAGCTGTCATGGAAAGAGTGCAGATAAAAATCAAAATGTACAAAATTAGACACTTTGGTGTAGTGTGTTCCGCATTTGGTTCCACATTTTTTCATCTGTAACAAATCTCCTTGAGTTTTTAATAACAGAGTATTTTGATTATTTTTTTTTGTATGTGTAATCCAAATCAGTCTCACCACATCAGCAGCACAGACATCTGAGCAGTGAAATAACATTTATTATTATTACCTTCAGAATTTCAAAGGCTTCACTAATATTCACAAGCATTTTTTGTAAGTCCATAACTTCCATAAAAAATATTTAGGAGGGATATGTGTTCTAATCTAAAAAAGTTTATGACTTCTGGAAAGGTGAATGCATGACCAAATGAAACCTCTGTTGACCTGTCCCTTGTGCGTTTCTCTGTCGAGGTTACTGAGATTATTAAGGAAAACTGGCTCAACGCTCAGATGTGGCAGCGGCTGAGTCCCAGCTCTGGGCCGGCTGCTGAGGAGCTTGTCTCCACCATGGAGCTCAGCACTGTCCTTCATCCCTCTCACCATGCTGGCAGGGCAAGAAGGATTAGTGAGCAGTCTGGCAGATTGGCTGCCCCTTCTGCCCAAGCTTTTCCCAGTGCTCAAGGCAGAGATTTCCCAAGCTGACGTGGAGCCAATGGGTCCCAGAGAAGAGGCAACTCTGGTGGCCTCTTTTCCCAACACTGGTCTCGCTCACCTGCGGAGTGCCTGTGCAATCAGCTGTACGCCAGCTGCAGCCAGAGCCCTGGGGCTCCACGTGTCCTGCCAGCAGTCTTCTCAGTTAAGAAGGCATTGTCCACCCTGCGGGCACAAGCACAATGCCAAGCTGCTGTGAATTGTCTTTATGCTTGTTTGTCCAGCTGCGCCTGCACCTGCATCCACCACCCTGGACACCTCTGGGCAAACACTAATCATTGCCATGGTCTCTCTGACTTTTCACTGGAAGGCCTTTGTCACTAAAATGTCATAATGGTGAAAACAAATCTGAGAAAAAGGAGTTTCTTTACCACTTGTCAGAGGTGCTCTTTTCCTGTATAAAAAGGTTCAGAGCACTCATTTCACACAGCACACTGTAGAGAAGGAGATGTGGGGGTATAGGACCTTCTGATACAGTGTTAGAAGACAGCTGGATAATTGAGGTTTGTTGTGTGCCTCCAAACTGTCTTTCTAGACTTTGGTAGGTATTATTCCTTCAGTGTGGCCTGGTTTTCCTCCTGGGAAGGGTTATAATGCTGACAGTGTAGTTATCCTGTCAGTGATCCACTTGCTAGATGGTTGCGTGCAAGGGACAACCTAAAAGAGACGTCTAATCTCTGTCAAAGATAATTCCTGCACCTGCATCCAGCCACCTGCAGGACCTGGCTTTATCCAGACATTTGTTCTCATTTCCTGCCAATCATTCTACGTTAGGTTCAGAGTTGACCCCTTTGATTTGGAGTTATTTATTCAAAAATTGTTTGGGTTCCAAGTAGAAATGAAGTCCCTAATTTTATCTGGTTGATGTTATTACATACCTTTCATCCAGCCACGCTGCAGATTTGCACTGGTAGGTTTGTAACGCAAAATGTTATGCTACCTACTTTCTCAATACGTATCTGCATACATTGCTGTGAACATTTCATCTGTGCCACTGGGGGCTGGAATTCATTAGTATCTGTCAGTTGCTGTTTGCTTGTCTCCCACGGAGTGGGTCAGCTGTGTCAACCCTGTCCATGGTTTATGCCTCAGAAATGACTACAGCTAAAACTGGCATCTTTGCTGGCAACAGCCTCAGCAGAAGAATGGAGGAATTGAAGAGTGATAAAGTCTGAAGTAAATTGGCAAAAATCTAAGGGAGCTTTGACATTTTAAATCTCTTGAGAATCTGATTCAGTGACATTGCAAACTTCTTGTTCCCATGTGTGAAGTGGCAATCAGTAAGGTAAACGTTCACCATGGTACTTGGGTATGCTCTGCTTCTTTGGAAAGGTGATGATATTTTTTCTAACCTTTACTGTTGATTGAAAACTTCCATCATTAAAACTTAATTTTAATGAAAGCTTTTGTAGGGCATAGGTATATATTTACAGACCAGTCTGAATTTACTGGTCATTTAATCTTTTTTTTTTTTTTTCTATGATCTTTTCATTAGATTGTTTTTTTTTAAACTGAATTGCCATTAGTAGTTGTTTCTTCTAATATTAGTAGAATATTGAAGATGAACTGTAATGTGTGGTATGTATTTTCCATGTATATAGAAAATAATTAACTGCTTGTTATAAAATAATTTCTATCTGCTTGTAAAACATTACGCTGGGTTTCTACCTCCTCCACACCTGTAACTTTACCTGATATTAAGTTATACAAGTATACTTTAATGAGTTACCTCTTTTCTACATAATTCATGCTAAAAATGTCATTTTCTTGCAGTGATGGATGTCCTATCGTTTAATTATTGTCTTGGGAATTTGCTTTCCAAACTAGAATTTTAATAGGCATTAAATCAATTAATATCCATTTACCAATCTTTGAAGATTAACTGTTTAGGGTAGAGTTCTGATTACTGTCCAGAAACCATCTTTTGATGTTGATTACTATGTTATTTCTGATTTTGTCTCCTGTGAAGGTTATGCTGAAATTGCTTCAGTATTATCTGGAGTTCTCACATTTCCTTGATTGCAGTTAGTGAGACTCTTGGCCTTAAAAAGACAAGCAGAAGGCTTGTTAATCAATTTTCTAGTGGCCAAGTCACTGTAGCCTAGCCCGGTTGAGCGTAAGCTCCGTGATAATTATCTACAGCAAAGGTCTGAGAAATGGTAGCCCTTTATTTCAGCTGAGGATGAGGGAGGCATTGGGTGACTTTCAACTTTACCTGGGAACCAGGGAGAAGGAGGAAAGCTCTTGCGAGAAAACATGCTAAATTAGACCCAAATGTACCCTAGGCCAAAGATGAAGACTCTGAATTATGCCCGTGAAAGGGTATAATTGTCCTACTGGTGAAGACTTCAGGTTGCTGATGACTTGTCTCAATACTCCCCCATTCTTCTTGAGGGAGATTGAAACTGCTGATGTTAGGACCCAGAGGACCTTTGTAGAGATGCATATGAAAGGAAGAAAAGGGAGACACTTGGAAGGTCGCGTACCTCAGTTGCATTAATGAGGATTTTCTTAGAAAATTTGGACTATTAAAACAGAAATTGAACTATTAAAAATTCCTAGCTCCATGTTTATGTGTTTTTCTATTACTCTTGCAAAATTTTGAGTGTAACAGTTTCATATATTTCAGATTTAAGTTATTTGATACTGAAATACAGCCACTGGAGTGATAATTTTTCCTCTCTTTAGTGTAGTGGACCTATAAACATTTTGGGTAAATTTTTGGCCTAACTTAGAACTTCTCAAGACTCAAATTTTTCCAGAATGTTTTGATAACATTTAGCTAAAATCTTCATTAGAGTTGTTTAATGGAACTGCTGCTTATATAGTTAAAAAAAAAAAAAAAAAAAAAAAAAAAGTAGGAATTTGTTCACTCAGATGAGTTGTCTTTTTGATGTGGTAAATACCTAGTTCATTGCAGCTGTTCAGAATTTTAAATCAGTAAGGAAAAGTAATACAAAGTTTGTTGCCATACTTGAAATAACCTGTCATTGTATATAACCATTACATTCATTTTAAACTTTGTAATTCAACAGAAACATCCAATAAGTCTGATAAGGACTGAAAACTATTGCTGCTGATGGTAGGCAATACATAACTGTGAAAAACAGCAACCATGCAAAATTTTGGAAACAAACGCTTGGTGATGTAAAACCTCAATCACACCTTTGTCAGCTGCAGGCTGACAATGTGTGGTGCATCTCATAGAGGAGTGGATGAGGTGAGAAAACATTTCTTTTTTATCTCAGTTTTCGATACACTGCAACTACATTCAAAGCAGCTATGGAAGTAGTTTTGCTTGCTGCGGGAGGACCACCCCCATGATGGCAGACCTTTGCTATGGCAAATTCTCAGGTATTGGTACTCTGAGACTTCAAGTTTTCATGAGAAAAGAAAATCTATCAATTTTCTAGGTGACTTGTAAATAAGACCATGATGTTTTTTCTGACAGTAGCTGCAAGCAGTTTGCTTTAATGCAGGTGTAGTGGATCACTACCTGAGGCATCACCTGGGCAAAAGCAGCAGGCAGGGTAATGTCTGCAGAGGAAGGGTAGGGATTTAGGAAGATCTGGAGGCTGCATGCTAGACTAAGGTATTTGGGACTTCTAATATGTTTCCTCCAGCTGTATGGGGCTCATCCAGACTGCTAGCTCCACACCCTTTCCCAGAAGTAATCAGGAGCTCTATGGGTGCTTTGTGTGATTGGGAGATGGGAATAGTGGCATGGGGGTGTTTCTAATTCATTCTGTATCTGAGGTGGCTCTAGAAATATCATTTGGAACAGCTTCAAGGTCCTTCTAAGCTATGCCTACAGCTGCTGCTCTATGAGAGTTTTTAGATTAGTGGAAAAATTATTGTGCCTTAGTGACAGCCCTCTTAGGAAGAGTATAGGAAGGGTTTGTTTGTTTTGTTTTGTTTGGGTTTTTTTTTCTTATCTCATTGATGATCTGTGGTGGGTTGACTTTGGCTCAATCTATCACTCTCCTCCTCAGCAGGACAGGGAGGCAGAAAATAAGATGGAAAAAACCCACTTGTGGGTCAAGATAAAGGCAGTTTAGTAAAGCAAAAGACTGCATATGGAAGCAAAGGAAAACCAAAAGATTTATTCTCTGCTTCCCATCAGCAGGTGATGTCCAGCCACTTCCCAGGAAGCAGGGCTTCAGTACGCATAGCGGTTGGTCTGGAAGACAAACATCAGAAATAACAAATGCCCCCCCTTCCTCCTCCTTTCTCTCAGCTTTTATTGCTGAACCGACATCACATGGTATGGAATATCCCTTTGGTCAGTTGGGGTCAGCTGTCCCGGCTGTGTTCCCTCCCAAGACCTTGCCCATCCCCAACCTACTGGTGAGAGGGGATGTTGGAGAGGCGGACGTGGTGCTGTGCCAGCACTGTTCAGGAGTAGCCAAAACCCTGGTGTGTTACCAACACCTTGCTCGCTACCAATGCACAGCTCTGTGAGAGCTGCTATGGGGAAAATTAACTCCATCTCAGCCAGACCCCATACATGATCTTTCACTGTAAGCAAGGTCACTCGAAGTACAAAGCAACATTAGCAAGAGGTTAGAATAGTAAAGAAAGAATGTAAGTAAGGAAGAAATATCATATTTGCTAATATCTTCTGATGATTTATGAAAATATATTACATTTCACATGAACTTGCTAATCCATCTAGACTGAGATTCATATTAATTTAGCTTAGATTTTAGGTTCAAATGAATCACTAGACCTAAATGTTTTTTGGTTTTTGTTTTGTTTTTTTTTTTTTTCTTAAATGTGGTGGGCTTTTTTTGTTGTGGTTGTAGAATATTAAATAACTAAAACAAAAAATGACATAGTATTTCCTACAGTTCCTTAGAATGTGAAATTGCTCTTAGTATTACATGGTTCCACTTGAAAAGTGGTTACTCTAAATACAGTTTCTAGTGTTGTCTGTGTTAATTTAAGCATAACTAAGCATTTTAGACCTAAGATAAAGCTGCTTTGATGAGAGCACAAAATGACCCTGTGGTTTATTTTAATTAATTTTTTTCCAAATGAAGCACGTACCCTGAGTTTTACACAATTTCATTGTGTAAGTGTTAAGCTTCTATCATTAATCTCCCAAGTACTTTAATTTCTAGGACTCTTCCCAAACCATGCATGTACCTTTATTGCATAACGTTCAACTTCGTATTAATTGCACTAGAAGCATGTTTTGAAGGAGCTATTATCTGTTGAGAATGTCACCTTTTCATTTAATCTCTTTGAAAAGCTGGAAAATATCCCTCCATTACGTTTAGTGAAATATTATTTCTTTGTGTATCAAGATATTCCCCTTATATTGAAGGTCGACTTAAAATTGGTGGAGAAAAGTTACTTGCTAATATTAGTTTCTTTTAGTCTTATTTATCAGAAGGTATCAGAGCGATTCAGAAGTTTTCAGATCACTTAGTTGTTTACAGATGAGAAAGATTTGTAAGAATATACTTCCTGTACCTTTTGTTTGGGATAACTTCACGAAATGTGTGGAACAAGCATGACTACTGAGAAACCCCCAGGAGCAGTGTCATGCCAGAGATGTCTTAAAGCCAAAATCAATAACATGGGAAAGCCTGGTGGATAAATTTATTTTTAATCTACTTACTAAGGTATATGTTCTGTTGAGACTCCCTCTAGGTCTTAACAGCCTTATTTCCAGTTCTTGGCCGCATGGATATGTTTCAGGACTAAAGATGAATATTGCTGCAGTCACAACTCTGGGCTATGCTGATTTTGCTTCAGTTACAGGAGATAAGCCCAGGGAGATCGCTTTCTTCCACATTTCTCTCTGATCTTGCTGGGTTTTTTCTAACTAATGTTATGTGTTGACAGACAGAAACAGGCAGACAAACCATAGGAAAGATTTATTTGCCCTCACTTGCATACCTAGAAGTGATACCAAGGAGTAAGATTGTTATATTGTTGATGGAAAATACCAGGTACCTCTAAAGCAGTTCTTTCACTTGGAGATAGATGTCTTTGGGTGATTTGCCCTGGGAAGGTGTTTGCTTCTACTGCTGCAAAGCCTTTGGTCATTGGCTAAGTCTTGAGCAACTAAGGTTAGGATAGATAAATCTTCCAAAGTATACAGTTGTGATGGATAGCAAAACTGTTTAATATGGCTCCAGTTTAATCTTTATAATATATTTTCTCTGCAAACTTTAGAAGAAAACTAGACCTATTTATACTTTTTGGGGGTGAGGAGAAGACCAGGTCTTGTTCTGAGAGCCATTAAGCATGCTCAGCACATTAGCATTTTTGGTTCCAACAAGGGGTGCCTTACTGAAAGAAATGTCCCAACTATTGCTGCTCACTGCGTGACCTAAAGCAGAGCAGCCATGGTGACTGTGAAATGGATACCTTTGCATTAGACTAGAGCAGAAGATGAGCTCCAGGAGCACACCTAATACACCTTGGCCACTGATGGGTGTTCAGTCCATGGGACCAGACTGGAGCTAGCTTGAGTTAAACACCTTGCAAAATGCATGTAGTCATGTGATGTAATGGTTTGTGTCACATAGTGCATCAGGTCCTGAGCCCCATGAGTTTCACGCACAGCTCTGTTCCTGTGAGACAGTGCTACTTGATAAATTAGTTACAGCTGAAGAGGGCTTAGAGGAACAGGGAGTTCCTGCTTTATAGCAGAGAACAGAACCAAAATGCTTGGTAGATTGATGTGATGGAAGAAAGACTTTCCTGCTGACTTGGAGAAGACTATGTGGAAGTGATATGTGCTGAAATCTATTGGAAGTTGTTGGACTGGAAAACAAATGCTGAGAAAATACTTATTCTGCTCTTGCTCCAACCTCTAATTTCTCTGAAGTACGCAAGGGCTAGAAACATTTTTTGCCTGATCAGAGTTACCTTATTCCAGTTTATAGTTTTCTCTTATAATAGGATATTGTTTTACAGATTAGAAGCACTTTTGATGTTTATTTGCCCCTCTGTGGTTGGGAGACAAGGGCAGTTCTACTGAGCTCTTGACTGTTCAGAATTGAAAATTTTTTCCCCTCCAAACTCTAGGTGTAGGAACAAATTTTAGCACATGGTACACAGGTACACATTGGGATCAGATTAGTCTTTCATATGTCCCCTTGATTATTTTCTTTTCTTTCCTTTCCCTTCTATCTGCATCTGTCATCTCTTTTTGAATGTGACGTGGTCTGTCATTACACAGGTAGAAATTATGCTACCAAAAATTTTCCTGAAATGTTATTTTATTTCAATCTGTAATGATCTAGGACTTTGACCTGATTTTAACTAGTTCACCACATCATGCATTAATATTCTGGGCTTTTTTATTCACTGGTTTTAACGGTGGCGTTCATGCTGTACACTTATCAATATATGGTTTGGTTTTAACCTCTCAATTGATTCTACTAATTTCTTCTAGCAAATGGAGATTGGTGATAAGAAAACTTACCCAGAATCGGTTTTAATCAAATATATTAATATCTTAGTCCTCTTTCAAGTTAACTATTGAATTAGTGCCACTTAACTGGAAGCAGATGGTATGCAATTATTGCCTTTCACATCAAAGTAAAGAATTCTGTCAATTCTTGTTAAAAACTGATCAGTTTGGGGTTACTGCTATTGTTTGCCTTTCTTCTACTTTGCAGAAGTTATGCAGTTCCAATTTGACAATTAAAAACTAGAGCAGTCATATGATAATATGAATAGCATAGCTTTGGGAGGGGGTTCTCAAAAGGAAGTCTTGGCTGAACAGCTGTGAATTATTTCAAAAATACGATTTTGATGATTTTCCTAATGATCAGATAAAATTGTTCTTGTATACACAAATTTGAAGGATTCTTTGTATTAACATTAATGATGTTTATTAAAGGTGTAGTTTAGGAGAAAATGAGATATATGATAAAGGTATGTACACTGCTGCTGTAATGCTCCCTACCCTGATCACATATAAAAATATTATAATCTTGCTATTAAAGTTAATGAACTTTCAGTTTCTCTGAAGATGTGACTGTTTTCTATTCTGTAAGTCTTTCCTCTGAAAGAAGGTCAGCAGTGGCAGCAAAATTTGAACACGGTTTTCAGATGGTGAAACTAATATCCCACTTTTTTGAGTTCTTTCCTCTGTTTCATGTATTGGTAACAACTGGCTCTGCAAAAACTTAATGGAGAATTACTAATGGCAATCCATTTTCTGCTTAAGCAGATAACTTTCTGTGTGCATGAAAAATGGACTTAAAAATGCAAAAAATTTCTGGCCCTATTTCAGAGCCTGTTTGGACTTCTTTATAAGACTTATCTTTTAAAAATCCTAGATTAAATATCTACAACTTTTTCAACAGATTTATTTAAACCAGTGGAAATTCTGAAAAGACAATCTTTTCTTGGCTGGAATGAAATTAATTAGGCTAAGCCAGATAAATCCATCTTTGATGTAAATTGAAGCAGTTTTTTATTTTAATGTTTTTCTCTCTTTTGAGAACTGCTTGTTTGCTAAACTAACTTTCAAAATCGATATAGTGCCTGGCTCTGCTTGTTCTCCTTCCAGTTTTTAATTTCTCTGCAAAATTTCTCTACTGCTTTCAAAAAACCACATTTGATTATAGCCCATCCTTCTGCTTTTCTGACATCCTGCATATTTTTACTGATTTATACATCTTCATTCTCTCTCTGCTTCTCCTTTTTCTAGATCTTGATTCTTCTTTCTTCTGTCAGGGTGCTTGCAGTTCAGTACTTCAAACATTTGTCCTTTTGACTTTCCCTGCAAGGCTTGCTTCTGAGTTGTCTTTCTGTCCCTATTTATATGTTTCTAGAGCTATGAAAAACTGTGTTATTCTTCCTGTCAATTGACAAGAGGGCTGACTTGTTGCACTTGTCAAGAAACTCTCCCTACTTGTACGTAACCACACACTCACAAAAAAGATACCTTTTCTTTGGTTTTGTACTTTTTTTGTTAGATCTTCACTGAAATACCATTTTTTTCTTCTTTACTAAAAATCCTTGGATAACACCCTAAATGCTTTCTGAATATTTGATACATTTTTCATCTATTTCCACTCATGACAGATCTTATGTTGATTCTGAGTTCTTTGGGTTATGCAATTTTGCTTCTTATTAATGTTTTAGAGCATAATAAAAATGGAAATGGATACCGGTTTCTGCTAAAAATTACTCTTCTAGCCACAGAGCTGGTATACAGATTTTATGCTGCAGACAGAGCAAGCCAGCTTAGGTTATTGCAGCAGAAGCTTTAATAAAATGGGAGAGAGCTGAAAGACTGTGAAAATTTGTCACTGTAAATTACAACAGCGTGAGGAGGAGGTTTAGAAGATGTAGGGGAAAGAAGGAATAAAATGAAATGCTGTATGTTGAAGGAAATAGACTGGAAAATGAAGAGCTGAATAGCATAAAACATGTAAGCCTTTACAAACGTATTAATATGACATATTATATGGAATACATTTCTTATATATAAGCTTCTAATCTGAGCTGTACTTGCGGAAAGGAAGTAAGAAATTCAATGATACACATTCTTGAAAAACTCTGATATCTATATATGTATATATAAAAATTCACTCAATTAATTTATTAGTAGTTCTGCTTTTCTTCAGGAAGTTTTCCAATCAACTCTATGGCTTGAGTCCAAAGTGTTAAAATGAAGCACATAAAATGATGTCCAAAGAAGGATAGTGATGAAAAGGGTGGAGTTGAACCAAATCACCTGGAAAATGCTTTCTAGGCAGAACCGAAACCTTTATTACAATGAACATATGTCTGCCTCTGGTGTTGGAGATAATAGGAAGTTGCATCAGACCTTGGACTGTTAGCCTTCAGGCAATGTTGGAGTAGTAGTCTTTGTACCCTGACAAGAGATTTCTTAAATTATGAAAATATGGGTCTGCAATGATTGAAGTCTCCAGACATAGGTTGTCTGTTTCTCTTTGTAGATACTATAGCACCTGTGCTTCCTAATCGGCATACTTTAGTTGTAGAGGTATACCTTAACTCTGCTCCCCGGGGCCAATGGGCAAATCAGAGGTATGCACAGTGGTATGTACATTCCAGTTATTTGATCTTGGGAATTTACAGGTGAAGAAATCTCCAGAGCTGCTGGCATCAGTTACTTATTGCAAGCTGCCACTTGGGCAATTGTATGATCCTTTCAGTACAGGAAAACAGCTCTGTCATAAAAGTAGTTATATGGTTTTTCATCCCGCTATTTCTCTTGAAGGAGTGTCAGGTTTACGCGATTGTCAGCCTAATTTTGTCTAGTTTTCAGTCATTTGCCTTGGGCTAATACTGTCTAACTTTTGCAAGCATCATCTCCTTTTGCTACTATCTCTCCTTCCCCTGGGTTTGGGGAATCTAAAGTACTTAAATTACTCCATTAATATAATTTCCCTGTTTTCTTTTGTTGCTAGGCTGAACAAAACAAGTTGATTTAATCCTCTCTTACAAGGTTGGCTTTTTAGACTGGCTGGATATCTCTCCTCACTCCTCCCCTTCAATTTAAAGATCCTCAATTCATCCATGTAAAAGTTTGTCAGAACTGCTGTGTTTCAGTGAAATATAGCTGAGAAATTCAAAGTTGATTTTGCATCAAAGGGATCGTAAGTCAGCGCAACAACTTCTGTCTCGTGTACTGACAGAGTTTTTTGTACGAGGATGCTTTAGTAGTTTCCATCTCTGCTGGGTGGGCCCTGATGGGCTTGCCATATAACACTCTGTAAATCTATTCATGCAACACAAGTACTCTTCTTGACAGCTTAATAAGGAACTGTTATGTCACTTCTGACTATATGCTTTTTCTTCTAAATGCATTATTTCAGAGCAAGTCATTATGCAAATTAGGGACATACACACGATTATATCTATTACTAAACAACCCTGGACAGAAACTGAATATGTTGGGAGGGCGATATATTTGAGGTTAATACTGATGGTAGTCTCCCCTAAAGATGGATTTCTGCACTGAGTGGCAACTTGTTATTGTTATTTTGACGAATTCTGATTGTTCTTGTTTGTATCATCATATTGCTCACTGTTCATAAGAGTTCTGATACAGGATCCTAAGTATTTTTCCTAACCTTGGGAAACACTAGTAGTATCATACAAAATATGATTTTTTCCAGAAAATACAGGAATCTAGTAATTTCAAAAGTATTTGTTAATAGCCAGCATTCATGCATTTATGCATTCATGCATTTATGCAAATTGTAGCTGCAGATAGGATTCCATTAACAACCAGGTACTCTGAAGTAATTCAGGCATTATCTACAACTGTAGCCCAAGTAAATAATAAATAAATACCACCTTCAACTGTTAGCATTATACGTCTACAGGCTCTGAAAATTCTTTCCCTAGATCAGTTACTCACAATCCCTTTGAGGCAAAATCAACTTTGAATTTCTCAACTGTTTTCTACATTTGATGCACAAACTCTTCATAAGTTTGCCAACTTCTGAGACAAGAGAGATCTTTATGAATGTTGGTCACTTAGTAATTCTACTCAGTTGTCCTGTTACTTTCTTATCTAATATATTTGCAAGCTATCAGGCAATGAATCCAATCAGTAAGTTAATAATATACACTTGACTTGCACAGCATGCACCAAATTTTTTTAGTCATAAAACAATGTTATAATTCAGTTAAATATTATCCAAAGGCACACCAGGTTGAAAGTCACTGCTTCACAGAAGCCATATTTCCCTTAAGCTGCAGATTTGGAAAGTGAGGATCTAAAAATATCTTCCAGAGAGATGTGTATAAATACAGCTTTTTCAAAGACCTTTCATGACAAATACTAGACAGAATAATTCTTTTCCAAGTGAAAGCTTGGATAGTAGCATAGCCCATGAACAGATTCATATTCTTCTGTGCATTATATTGCTTTGCTCTGGTAGATACTCAGTCATCTACAGGAGGCGAATGCCGGCGGGGTGATGGCTCCTCTGCTCCATCTGGGGAACTGTGCATTTTCGCCAGCCAGTGTGGTGGCACCAGTGATGAGAAACAAGGTAAGTCTCAGTGGACTTCATCGTAAGTGTGATACGGTTTGATAACTGAACATGGCAGGAGAGAGAGCTGAGGGGGTTAATGTTACAAAAATACTCAGGAAATATTTTTTCTTCACCCTCTTCATCTGATATTCTAAGACAGTTTCTTCCTGCTCCAATCTGATTTTTTCCTGCTTATTTTTCAACCTCTATACAGTGCAATTCTCTCACAAATCTCCATACAGATATTATGTAGCAAAGCAAGTGTTTCTTCATCCACTTAAAATTCAATGGTACTTTAACATGTATTACTTTTTTTTTTTTCTTAATTCATAGTCAAAGTTTTTGCTGAAATTCAGATATGATCCAAAACACCTAAATCAAGGCATAAGCAACAACAGGGAGTTTTTTCTCTCTCTCTCTTTTTTTTTTTTTCCTATATTAGGCAAGGGGGAAATATTTTCTTGAAATCATGAACTGATAGTCCTAGCTTAATCTTTGTCAGATTCAGAGGTTATGAATAAGATTGCTGCTGTTTCCCTTAAAGGAAAGATCTAAGCAGTGAGAGTGAATTTTAACTGCTACAATCTGAGTAAATTTGCATCAGAAATCTACTAGTTCAGAACACTGTAACACAAAATCAGGCTGCAAATGATTTCATACAATGGATAAGATAGTCCTGCTCTTTTAGAATCTTTGTTCTGGAGTGTGAGGAAGAGCTTAGATTTATCAAAAATTCTAATTTTAACTAAAAGCTTATCTAAGTTCTTCCACTCACTGTGCAACAAAGGAAGCTTCTATATTTGTTGGGGTTTGGGGGTTTAGCTTTAAATTCAAAGTAGATGGTCTTTAGATGAACCTGAGTGTTTCTGTGCATGCTGAAAAATGCTAATTACAGCATGTTAGTGATCATTGTATTCAGATGAAATCTAGGAGAAAGAACGGTAACTTAAATCCGGATCCCTCAAATTATGTCTGTGTGCACACATACGTGGGCTTTCTCTTCTTCCAATATGTCTCCCTGTTTCATCCAAATACAATGCAGGTATGTGTTTGGAACAGGAGTCTAGAATCTCCTCTAGGATACTTGTTTTTTGTTCCTCTGAAAATAAGATAATTGCTAAGACTGTATTGGATACCAGTACATTTTGTAACTTTTTTGTGCTGTATTAAAATATATTAAATGCCAGTGGCTGGAAATTATGCCTGTTGAATCCCCTGATGTGTTACTAACACATCTCAGGTTAGCATAATTTTTTATCACTATGCCTAGAGATGGTTAAGCTACGTTTCACTGCATAGCCTTGAAATCCTCATTGTGCTTGGTCTTGGTCTCCCTAGAAAAGAGCATTTCCTCCAGGCAGTGCAGCAAGAGATGCATTCTTCCGTTAATTTTTATGGAGGCTTTTTACACTTTTTTGTTGAGTGAATACTGCTATAGACAAATGCTTATACAAAAGCAGAGAAATTAAAGTTGTCCCAAAGACTAGAAAAGATTAGAAAAATGGGCCTATAGGCTCTGCGAAAGACCTAATTACCGGATAATGTTGTATGCAAATTATGGATGAGCAAGAGGTGTGGAACTAGTCTCTGAGTGACAGGCTGTGGATGCTGGGGCTGCTTGGATAATGCTCTGGATCACTCCAGGAGAGAAGTTAGCTGTCAGACATAAAGATACAGATCAAGGTGTCAATTGAAGATTCATCCTGCTGCCATCCACTCTTCTTATTTGGGATTATTGCAAAATTATTTTTCTATTTAGGTTTCAGCTCTCCAATCTCCTGTTCATGACGAGTTCCTGCTGTTTCCTCTGGGCTCTACTCAGGTTTAAGGATATATCAATGCTGGAATTTCAGATGACGCATTTTTATTGTCATTTTGGACTTCATATGTGGTTGGTTTGTGCTTTGCCACAACATTGGAAAAGGATCAGAATAAATTCTACAGTCATTTTTTACCTCTGAACTACTATTGCAAAATATTCACTAGGGGATGACTAATAACTAACTACTCTTAAAAATATTTTGCTCCCAGAACATCCCAAAACTCAGAATTTATACATATGCAGACTTGATATAGAACCTTAAACTGCAGTCTGTTTCTGTGAGACTTGGATTTTTTTCTTAGAGTTTATTTAAATATTTGTTTTGTTAACAGGAAATTCTGCAAAAAATATCTAGAATATCCCACACATTTCTTCCTGCTGGCCTTTTGATCTCTAAGCAGTGACTTTATCTTTGTAAATCTATCTTCCAGCAAATTTACATTGGTTTGCTTTCAAGTTATATTTTCTCTGAAAATTAATATTGCCTTGCAAAATAATCATGAATGATCAAGTTTAGTTTTGGGGGGGTTTGTTTGTGGGTTTTATTTATTTATTTAAAAATGTACTGTTCTTGCTATTTTGTGCATATTGATTTTAAATTGTTTTCTCAGCTATGAGAAAATTCCTGAGGAAATATTTAACATGATTTGATGCATTTCATGTAATGTGAAGCAGACATGCCTCAGCAGCGTTAGTGCTTTTGATGAACCACTGACATGCTTTTCAGCCACTTAAAGAGCTAAGGAATAAAAGCAGCAATAAAAAGTTGGTTGATGAATCAACCAATCTGCACATTAACTTGAGTCTGAAATGCTTATATGAATTATATCTATTTTCCCCTCTCTCACCTTATAATTAACTGTTGCAGTAAGTCGATGTGAATATGAAAGCCATGAAATTGGACATCATAGTGTGACTATAAATGTTGCAGTTGCAACTTTATTTAAAATGATTAGTGAACTGTGATAATATAAAATAGATTGAAAGCGTTAGTGAGGGCCTGGAGTGAGCACCAATTTGAGAGGGAGTGCAAAGGCATCGTAGCTCTCGTGCCTAACCAGAATTCTGATTAGAAGGCAGCATGTTAACCTATCCTCCTCTACTGTGTAAGAGAAAATGCAAGTGAACTGAAAGTTTCCACACAGTGTGTGAAAGTTGCAGACAGTCCCACAAACCTGCCCTTCTGCTTGAGGTGAAGTTGCAATAAGCTTGCTCTTTACAGATGCATCTAATTAGACTTTTTTTTTTTTTTTTTTTTTAAATCCTTCCTCCACTACAATAAGTGGTTCAAGGAATGGGGCTGTCCAGCCTGTCAGGCACATGCAAACTCTTTCAGTGGTGAGACACTGGAACAGGCTGCCCAGAGAAGTTGTGGATGCCCCCTCCCTGGAAGCGTTCAAGACCAGGCTGGATGGGGCTTTGGGCAACCTGGTCTAGTGGAGGGTGTCCCTGCCCGTAGCAGGGGGGTTGGAACTAGATGATCTTTGAGGCCCCTTCCAACCCAAACCATTCTATGATTCGGCTTTGATGCAATGGAAAAAGAGCTGTCTGACACCAGAGCAGAAACAAACATCTGTCCCTCCCTCCCAGTAAACAATTATTTATTGAGTCGCATACCCACCTCAAATTCCCTGAATGAACTGGTACACCAAACTGGGTCCTGTGCCAGAAAGACACGTTCTGTCTCCCTTTCCTAACCTGTGCTGCCCTACAGGGCAATGTGGAAGAGGAAGAAGCAGTCCTTTCCCACCACACTGCTATGTGCACTGGAAGAAAAAAGATCAGAGGAAAGGCAAATGGGGAGACTGATTCTGAGGACTTGTTTCAGCTTTTTGAACAGTGTGGTTTCTGCTTTAATGCAGCAGCTTAGTAAAGACAATGAGCACTGGTAAACTTTGGATAGTGTCAGATGAGAGCCTCACCATTCTGTTATCAGGCCCTGGGGGGCTTCTGGGACTACGCTTATAGTCCAAGTTCCTGAAAAACTGCAGATTGCAAAATGGTGAAATAAACAGTAGTTGAATAAAAAAAATTTCTTATATCTGGTTATTTCCTGGTGTTAAGTCTTTGGGGTTTTTATGCAAGAACCCTAGATAAACAGAGGATATACTGAAATTCTTCACTTGATAGCTGCAGTATATTTTAAGAACAGCCTTTACATATAAGCTATGCTAGCTTGGATAGTTTCCTACAAGAAGGTAGCTGTACACATATTTGTGAAGAAAAAAGAGTATCTTACAGTGATATAATATAAATGGACCGGCTTGGGTTTGCTTTGGTGGGGGGAGGGCTTGGTGATTTGTTTTGGTTTTTTTCAACGTTCATTTTCTGTTGTCTCTCTTCCACTCCCCTGTTTCTCTTTGTTCATGATTTTAAAATTCTGGTGTTTCTTACTTATTCTAGCTTGCAGTGTTTCTGTGTGCTAATTAAATAGGAAGTAATGGTGAGAACATGTCCCTTTGCTTCTGTTTTTGAGGTTTTAATTTTTTGTTCATTTGCTTGAATTCAGGTTCCTCCTGTGAAACGTGTGATTTTGAAACTGATCTATGCAAAGGTCTTCATGAGTTGAATTTACAGCCTGGATGGATGAGAAGGAATGGTCGATCTGGTATTGGACCACCATACTCTGACCACAATGGGAATGACAATGGTAAGAATCCTCATGTTCTTTGAAAGAACCATGGGCTCTTACAAATTATGTAGTTCTCCATTTTATTTGCTTGATTTTACTAATTTCTTGAGAGTGCAGTTGGATTCTGCCACATGTTTTCTGAGTGCTTGTGTCCAGGTGATTGTAATTACAATAACCCAGAATTTCAGAAAAAAAACAATATTCCAGAAAGCAATTCTTGTTATCATGGAGGATCAAGTAATCAGTCATCAAGAGTCATGTTTATCTGCCTGAGTGACCTTTACCTGTTTTGGAGATATCAGATGACAATTTCATTCTTGATGGTTGCAAAGTTTAGAAATGAGTATTGACTACCCCATTTTGAGATGTATTTTCTTCTCTTCTTGGATTGGTGAATGCCCAGAGTGTGTGTATCGATTATCTGTGGCTAATATTACTGCTCCAAATATTTTGAGAGAAGGTGACTTTGAATCTGGGGACAGGAAGAGCTTTGATAGTCTGTTTGAGCCAACTCATCTCTAAATCTTATTACAATTCCACTTTGCATCAAAGACTGTCCCTCAACTCAGCAATTCATTGTCCCCGTCCTCAGTTAAAATATGTTCCTTGTGCTTGTCCAGTTGCCAAGTTAACCCTGCTTTCCAAAACCTGTCGTCTTCTTTCTGTAATATGATTTTCTTCATACATTTTTAGCTTATTGGAGCCAACTTCTTTAGCTGCAGCATGCCTTCTGCTTTTCAAAGCTGTTAGAAAGCTTGTTTGTAAGAAAGCAAGGAAGAAGGGAAAGAATTTGATGGGGACCTCTAATCTCACAGTAACGTTGTGAGTTGGTTGAAGTAATCACCCTGTTTAATTCTCTTCTCCATGTTTTCTGTTATTCTCTTTCCCTTTTCTCCACCCACCCCCTCTCACCTCTCCTGTGCACAAGCAGTGATGCAGTAGACCTCAGAGCAAGCACCTGAAGGCAGGCATACAGCATTGGAGAGTGTACAAGAATATAGCTTTATGTGGAACTGAAGTGTTCTTGTGAGACTCAGTTTCCTAGATGTTTTTCACCTTGTTCCCAAACTGTGATTATCTGGAGGTGTGGAAATCTGTACTGTTCTGAAGCAAGCGGCACCTCCTACACATTGCATAAGCTACCAAGCAGATAGAAGTTCCATATAATGATTAACGGGGATTGGTGGTTTAAAGGTGAATGCATGGAAAACTTGCTTAGAAATCAGTAAAATGAAAATGGCACATAACTTTATTATTTTTTCATAGAAAATTCATCAACAAAAAAAACCCCTTTAAATTTTCCTGCAAATTCTCATTCCACAGCTGACAATTTTTATGATGCTCTGTACTTAGGAAACTTTACCCATGCAGTGTACTTCTAACAACTTCATGTTTTTGCTTGTGCATGGCATGCAAGCACATCCTGCAAAAGCCAACACCAATCTTTAATATGTACAGCAAAAAAAAAAAAAAAAAGAGCATGGCACAGATTAGATAAACTAATATCGAGAACAGTTGAATCAATATCATGATCCACAACTGATAACAGATATAAATCCCTTCTGTTACGCTCTGGTCAAATCTGTTTTCTCAAACCCTTTGCCCCACGTTGGGTGCCAAAAAGGACTCTTGTGGTTGAACTGCACCATGCAGCTGCTCGCTCACTCCCCCCCAGCAGGATAGGGGAGAGAATTGGAAGGGTAAAAGTCAGAAAACTGGTGGGTTGAGATAAAACAGTTTAATAATTAAAATGAAAACAAAATAATATTGAGAAAACTTAAGGAAAGAGGAAAAAAAAAAAAAAAAAAAACAAAGGGAAAAATAAAACCCAAGAAAAACAAGTGATGAAAACAATTGCTCACCACTAACTGACCAATGGCCAGCCAGTCCCTGAGCAGTGGCCCCCCTGCCAGTCTCCCCCCCTAGTTTTATTGCTGAGCATGATGTCATACAGTATGGACTATCCCTGTGGTTAGTTGGGGTCAACTGTCCTGGCCATGTCCCCTCCCAGCTCCTTGTGCACCCCCAGCCCACTCGCTGGTGGGGTGGTGTGAGAAGCGGCAAAGGCCTTGGCTCTGTGTAAGCACTGCTCAGCAATAGCTAAAACATCCATGTGTCATCAACAGTTTTCATCATAAATCCAAAACATAGCCTCATACTAGCTACTATGAAAAGAATTAACTCTATTCCTGCCAAAACCAGTTCAGTGTACTACACTTCTGAAAATAAGGTTCTTTTAAAATAAATGTTGATTTAAAGTGACGTTAGCACAAACATTTGAGTAACTACCAAACCTTTTTCATAAATGTGTTTTATTTCCAGTAAGTTGTTCCACTTTAAAATAATAAGAGCTCTTCTCATTGAGAAGCAGATAAAAGACAAATACTATTGAATAAAAATATAGCAAACTCTTGGCTAGAAGTAATTCATTAACCAGGCAACAGAGTCTTGCTCTAGTTGAAGTTTCTAGGGTTTGTGCTTGATTGGTAGCGTACACCACATCAGGATGTAGCAAAGAACCTGAAAGATATTCTTGCCTATATCCTATAAAAAAAGGTGACCTTTATCTTGTGAAGAACTGGTGGGAAGGGTTAAATTTAAACTTATGTAGACACCCAAAGGCAGCAAAAGATTGACAACCATCAACTTCAGGTGTTTGTTACAGAGGAAGCAAGCTGTTCAGTGACCTGTATATTCCCACTGACTTGTTTTCAGTGCTCAGGCACCATTGTATCTGCCAGATCTGAATTGTGTGGTGGCAATTTTAATCTAAGTTATTTTTGATCAGACAACAGAAAGCTCGAATACTTGTACCTATTCAGCTTGCTGAGAGGCTGTGTACTCAGATCTGTGAAGTGAATGGCTGAGGAAAGTTAAGTGTATTTGGTTATTTCAGTTTTCTACCCGGAGAATGGCTAAACTGCACTTTCATTTTCTGAATGCTCGTTCTAATCGTCTAGGAAATATTTATCTCCTTATGGCAGCTATTCAAGTTTTCCCACTGCTGACTCAACAGACGGTGTAATCAACTTCATGTTGGTTCCTGCCTAAAGACCAGAAATTATATTGTATGGTGACAGTTGAGCAGAGTATGCTCTATGGCAGAGTATTAAAGGGAAGAGTTCCTGCCATCTGGATAAGTGATTGCACACGCAGTAGCAGAAGAGCAAAGATCACTTGGTAGATGTAACTCCTTTGAAGATGTATGTAATCATTTACTAGAACGTAACAGGTTTGTTTAGCTCTGTCCCTCCTCATCGTTCTTATTTTCACTGAAAATTTAGTTGAACAGACTAGACACAATCACTAAACAAATCCCAAAACAAATCTGGTTTTACTAATTGAAACTTATTACCTATGCAGTGGTTTAATGTAAAATCATTGTTCAAAGAATTTCTTAAAATTATCATTTCTGCCTCGTGTGTGTAAGACACAAAATTCCTCTTGCAGGTGAAATCTGACCTTGTTTATGAGTCTTAGACACATTTGTCTTTAGGGAACTAAAATAAAAACTTTCAAAATTTCATGGAAGTTAAAACAAGAGTGAAACAGATTGGAGTCAGGGATAGGGCTCTGCTGAGGCACCAAGCCATCTGTTGTGGGTAGGAAGAATATCCCTGCAGCTGGCAGGCTCTGAGTCGTGCCAGGCCTAAAACCTAGGGGGGAGCATGGCCGCTGCTCTGGTGGCAGGCTGCGAAACGCCTCTCGGGGCAGGATTGCTCAGCTGGCTCCAGCACCAAGCTATTCTCATGGTCCTTGGTCAGTCACTTTCCAGTTGCACGCAAGGATGAGAGGTCATAGTGTGTAATTTTGTAAATGAAGTATTTGGATGTTCTTACATATCATCTGATATTTGGGTTCTGTAGTAATCTTTATTTTAAGTCTTTTTTTTCCCTTTCAGTCCCACCTGGCTTTTTTCTCCTTTCTTTACCTTTCTCCTTTCAGTTACATATTAAGGTCAGAGGGCAACAGTTTACCTGACATTGCTTGGAGTTTGGGAAAAAGGAAAGAAGGAAAAGTCAACCTTCCCCCCCCCCCCCCCCCCCCCGCCTTGCATCCTTTAACATCTAACATCTCTGAAATCTTCAGGTTCAGGAAGAGTCAAATTTTGACTAGCAGTATTTGATAATCTAAAATAGGGTGATTGCCTTCCATCTTTTAGAATATCTGAAACAACATTGTCAGCAAGAGACATAATCAGTCAAAAGGCATAGCAACAACCACATTTCACTGACTCTTGTTGAGCTGTTACACTTTCAAGTAAAGCAAAGCTTTAATTTGGACTTCTTTTGTAAATGGGAAGATAATGGTATCTTTAATGGTACTGTGGAAATTCTGAGGACAACTCTCACATTAGGAGTGTGTACATGGATACCACAACCTCCCCTCTGCCATGAGGCAATATTCTGAGCAGCCAAAACACAGACCCATGTTTTGTGGAACAGAGGAACATCACAACCTCCTCTCTCATCTTCCACCACCTCCTTAAAGACTTGAACTGTTGTAATAAATCTGTATTGTTGCTCACAACAAGTTTGCGGTTTAGGCATGAAATATGCAATCTGTTCAATAAGGTCTTTGATCAGCTTGCTGAGTTGGTCTTATCTTTGTCCCACAATTTTGCACTTATTGAGTATTCAAGCCATTTGCACATGAAGCATTTTGGAACCCTACTTGAAATTTCAGCAGGAACATGGAGCAATACAGTCAATATTCAATATGAATGAAAGCTTGGCAGACAATGTCTACAAGTGTGATATGAATCTTTTCTGGGGAAAAGCTTCTAGTTGGCTTTTTAGTTATTAATTCATACCTGCTTATGTGCCTTTTCTTGTTTTACTGTAATATTTTATATAACTTTTTTCCAAGCTTCTAAGAGTTCTCTCTTATTCCTTTTAATAGCTTATTTCCTCTCATTGTCCTCTGACATGCGAGCCTCTTCTGCAACTTTAAGGACCAATGTTTTCCTTCCGACTGACAAAGAACACGTTTGCCAGGTATTTTGATGCATAGTCCTTGTATTTCATTGTTTGTCGTAGTACTTCCCTGGAATAATCAGACCTTTTTTTGTCCTAGATTACATTTCATTATTGGATCAGTCAAACGAGTGGAACATTGATGTTGGGGCTTCAAAAGCACTCTGAAGATACAATTACAAACATCTGGCAAGATTCAGGAGAACTGCAAAATCAGTGGAAAGTAAATACCATCACAATCAATAGCACTGAAAAGTATGAGGTTGGTAAATTGAGGTGACTGTAAATTGCATTTGTTAAATGGTTTATAAATTGTGGGGTTTTTTTAATAATTCAAAACTAAATATTTTGTAAATAGAAAGTATTATCACGAGGTAAAAGAGAGAGAAGACATTTGGAAGCTCAGGGTTGGCATTAACAAATACTGTTTGTTCTTATCTCTTGGTGGTGTTTAAACTAATGCCAAACCATACTTAAACTGTGCATGTAACTTAAATAAAACAATCAGTATCATTGCATCATAGATTATCTTCCTGCCCATAGTGGTGATATACTCTGGATCTTAACTTTCAATACAATATTCCCTTAGCCTCAGTTTAACTGTACCAATAAACTCAAGGTTTAATTTATATAGGAAATACCATTCTGTTCTACAGGGACACTTCAGGTGACAAATACTGTACTTAACTATTCATTGTAGTTTTGAGCCTTTGTCACAGAACACATGCATTCAGTTTTGTTTTGCTCAAAGCTGCTGAGAAACAGGGCAAGTCTCAGAGGTTATTTAAATGTTTTCACATGTACATTTACACAAAATATTAGCACAGTAAACGTAACTTAGGGCTAAAATATTGTGGCTGATGTATACTCACTATTATGCATAATACTGGAGGGAAAGTGGGGAATGGAGAAGAAAATCAGAGGCATTTCCTCCTACAGTAGTTACTGTGAAGAGTTGGTTAGCATACAAACCTGAAGGCATGAGAGCACAACCTCATTTCAGTAAACCATATGAATAACATAATTACTTGACTCGCAGAGGTAACATTGTGGTAAAGCATCCCACAAGATCTGAATTTTTGAAGTAATGTTTGCTTAACCCTGACTGAGAACGTATGTTATAAAATACACAAGTACCAGTGTTGTTACTTGTCAATAACTTACCTCTACCTGATATGAGTGTATGTATAGCAATGTAAGATTGTACTGGAAGGATTTACTTCTAGATTTAGTTTGTCATCCTTTGTATTGTTCAGAAAATTGACTGAATCTGGGAATGGTTAATATAATGTGGCATCTTCTTCCTCTAAATTGCTGGATCAAATCCTAATTAGGTTATTGCTGCAAACCTTGTTATCCTTTGGCCTCTATAATGTGAACTGATGAGCACAGTCCCGCTTTAAAGAGGCATGTGTCAAACTTACTGCAGAAATCATTACGACTGTCTAAATAAATGTAGGTGGGCACCTCACCAAACCTAGAGATTGAAGCTGAGCAAACTTTCTTCTTTGGTTGCATGTTTTTCCTCCAGTGACAGCTTGCAAGATGCTGGTCATACAACTGAATGCAATGCACTTGCCCTTCTGCACTTGTTCTTTTGATATGACAAGGTCTTTAGCCTACAGGGCTACCTGTGGCATTTTTCAAGATAAATTTCAAGCTATGCACAAATAAACTGGAAAAAAGCTGTAATCAAATAATTAGTAATCATACTGGTTTATTGCAGCAGAATGTAGAATTCCCATTGCAATGGAACTGTTAGAAAGATAAGTTTTTTTCCCATTCCAAACTTCCAAAATATATATAAAAAAATCTTTAATTTTATCATGAACTGACATCTCATTTTTCTCAAGAAATTGTCATATTCATTGAATGTTTTAATCATATATTCAGATTTCTTAGTTATAAGATTTCTTAGTGATGATTAAAGTTTCTGTGGAAAAAATGGATAGGAAAAATGAGAGTGCTTGAGTATTTTTGCCAATTTTGCAAGCACACTTGAAGTGAAATTTTAGTTAAAATCAACCTCCACTGCTTATTTTCTTTGTTAATTTTGATATTGACTATTTAATAGTTTTGTCTCTTCCTACTCAAAAAACCCAATAAATCTTATCTTTATGGGATAGAGGCTTTGGTTTTGGCTTTCAAAAATATCCGCCTGTAGGGAATTCTGAAATACGAAGATTGCCACTGCTTTAATTACTGAACACACAGGAAGCTCAGTATGTCTGTTTGGGCTGGGTTTTGGAGAGCTATATCGTGGTTTGCTCTCCTAAACTACTTCCCTCCCTTCTGTTGAGAACAAATTTCTGTCTCCTAGACTTCGTTAAGGGAAATGGCTCTGGGCTTAGGGTTCACTTTTGTCTTTGTGCTTGATTCCTGTGCTTTACCTTGGGCTTCGTTGCTGTACCGGGAATCTGTCCCCATAGCAGCACTTGGTGGGGGGGGGGAAGCCCAGCCTGCGTTAGACCCCCATCTACATTCCCACTACAGCTTTCCCTGCCACTAATGGAGCTGTAATTTTAATTTGTTCTGACGGCCATAGATATTGCGTATTTAGGCAACACTTGTTATAAGCAAATAATGTTATGAGCAAATAGTGTCATTAAGCAGACATTTTCATTACAGATTTTTGGACTGAAGAGCTCTAGACTTTGTGTGAGAAGGAAAACTGAACAATCTCTTGCTCGAATAAATGTGGATGACAATCATTTTGGTTGTTACTGGACTGACTTCCTCAGGGGAGGGCAGATGGATATCTCTGCCAGATAAAGCCCAGCTAATTTTTTTTGGACTTGAGAGCAGCTGGAGGCATTTAGCATGATTTTCTGTCATTGTGGAAGTAGGGAAGTTAAGACACAATGAAGAAAAAAATAGAACTGACACTTTTCTAGAGATGGGTTCAGAGTTGCTGCACCTCTCAGTCTGTAGTAAACCTTTAAAGGACTTCAGGGTATCTGACTCCCCTTAAGGAATGTTATTCGTAAGATTGATTTGTTGGGCTGTTTTAATTGGTGTGGGTTTTGTTGGATTTTCCCGTATACTGTGGTTGATCCATCCTCTTCTATGTCACTGCGAAAAAACTGTGATAGTCTCTACATTTACAAATGTAGAGTGAAATCTACCCTAAAGATGGAAATGTAAAATATTTGTAACTTCTTGTGTATAGAAAACGTTTTAGGAAAAAAAAAAAAAAAATCACTGCTGTAACATTAGAGCAGAATAACAGTTGACCAAGGACTGCTCAAGGTTTGTTTTGGCTAAAAACTTGATGAAAGGCTTCTGATTAATGGCATTTGTTGCTCTGACTTTGCTCCAGGTATCTGATAAATTCTGAAAACAACAAGAAAAAGTTTACATTTCCAGTCTGTGGTGGAATAAAGGCTTGATAAAACACAAAATACTTTGTATTTCTTAACTGTTGTGATCCTTGCTTAGATTTTAATGTATTTTATTGTGGTTTTCAGATCCTTCCTGTTAAATGCTACTTCACTCTTGAGTTAGATTATTAGACTATATATATATATATATATGCTGACAAGCTACAGATATGTGAAAAAGTCAGGATGTTAATCCTCAAAAATTAAGTGCATGATTTGAGTTCTTGTATTTTTAACAGGAACTCTGTGGACTGGACTGGCTTATCTTGGAAGGTTTTTTCTCTTCTCTATGACACTGGTGAATGCCATTTCTTGTTGATTTGCTGTTAATCTCTGCAGGTTATCTTTTGGGGGATGGTGGAGACCCAGAAACAAGATGACACTGTTGCCATTGATGATATCACCTTCAGTGAAGGATGTTCTCTGGCACGTGGTAAGAATACCTGTTTTTCAGGAGACAGGTCATTTTACTTTGTCTTTCCCTTGGATTAGAAGAGAAAACACAAAGGAAAGCCATTTGCTATTCAAAGGCTTTCTTAAGTCCCTAAGTGTTTTCATGTGGCTTATTTTCATTCCTCAAAGCCATCATCTGTCATATCACATCTAAACACAGTTACAAAGAATGACAATAAATACCTTAAGAAATCTGGTACAGTACAAATGTAGCTTCCTCCAGCCAAGAGAGCACTAAGGCCTCAGCGGGCAGAAGAGATCTGCTGGTTTTGGCCAAAGAATCGATGTGTTCAGCCAGCTCAGGAAAAGCTTTGGAGGCAACTTTAGGGAGATTCCCAAGGCACTTGTGCATATTTTTAAATGCGTGAAGGTCCTGATGCTCAGCTGTGTAGTGGGGCTATCTTGTTCCACTCCGCTACATCCAAGAGCTGTAATGTCAGGTTGGTCAGCTCTGCAGCATGTCGGGATTCCTTAGGAATACATTTCCTATTTCTCTTTTCAACCCAATGTAATTTCGAGGGAAAGAAATGCTACCCATCCTAACATAAGTTATATTGTTGCTGCTCTCTATTACACAAGAAGATTGCACTGTTTGACACATGCCACATCCTCAGGTGAGCATAGTCCTGATTCAAAGCACTCCCTTCGTTTTCTTGCCTCTGAGTTGTAGCACAGGCACTGGGGGTTTGGTCTTTAAATTTAACTTGAGGTATGGAACGCAGTGTTTGACACAGACCAAGCTAGGTTACATGATTGGTTTTGTGTACTGTGGTCTAAAATAAAGCTCTCTAGATTTCCGAGTAGGAAAACCTATTGAAAATGGTTGCATATGGTTATTAATGTTAGAGTGCTGAGTAATTGTAGGCAGATCACAGTCAGAGCAAGATACAATCCTAGTGTGATGATTTAGGCAGGCATACATATTTATTTCAAATGGGATCTATATTGGGGAAATGAAGTTTCAGGTAACTAAACTTGGTATGTAAGTCTCTCCATGTTTCAACTTTCTTACAATGGAGAAATATAGATGCAAATATTTTCATTCCAGGGCCCATCTTGCTTTTCTGTTTTGTAGAGGTTTTCTAGCAGTATTACTTAAATGAACAAGGATACTAATTTAAAACTTTGGGCATACTTGTCTATGAACTCAGGCTAAGTTTACAATATGCTTTCTTTGAAAAAATGAATTTCAAACTGACAATGAAAAGAGGACAGAAGTGCAATTCTCCCAAATCCTTTCTGTTCCTTGGAGTATTTCTGCAGATGAAAGGGCAGGCTTAAAATGGAAAAAAATTCATTGCTGGATTCTGGCAACCTATATGATTGCTTAACCAGTTCCCGCAGGGGCATATAAATCTCTCTGTGAAAATATATCGGTTTTTTTCATAAACAAAGTGCTTGTAAAGCAAACAAAAATGAAAAAAAAAAATCAGCTATAGAGATGAAATACTGTCTTGAAGAGATGAAAAAATCAAAAATTGAAACAGAAACAGGGTGTACTCACCAGAACTTATAAATCTAGGTGTTAAACTTACCTTACATGGAAGCTGTTGAAGTATATAGTGTGGCATACAGATTGAGCTGCTGCACTGTTAAGTACCTCAGGTGTATTCTAATAAGAGCCAGTTCTTGTCCTGTGCTTCCCCGTTATGAAAAGGCAACTTCATTAGGTGACATCTAAATTGCTCATAGCAGCCAAAAACAGGGTCAAAAGATCTTCTTTTTCTCCCTGAAAGAGGAATTTTACTACCGAACATTTTCCAATAATTAAAACAAAAGGTCAGATTAATGGTTACTTGAATTTGAAATAATTTTTTTCTCTAGTCCTTGTGGAATGTCTGGGTAAGAAGAGACTTTAAATGAAGACCACTTTAATTGCATGAAATCTGTAGTTAAAATTTGCATTTTTAATGTACCCTTTGTGATATTCAATCCCAGTGTAAATGCACATAAAAAATGACCTGTGCATTTGTATTCATTAATATGACTGTGCTTTTAGGGTTAGTTTAGGGTGAGTAAAATAGCTTAAGTATCTGTGCTTTCAGGAGTTTCTTGACACAAACTGTGATAGCTAAATATAAAAGTAATTTAGTTAAGTTTTAAGTTTTTCTTCCCTTCTCTCACTCCCTTGTCTCCCAAACTGTACCCCTTCAATCTCTTGTGCAGTTCTGCTAGTCAACTTCATGCATTTAAAAAAAACCAACCAAGAACTTTTCTTCAGTATAGCAATTTAAGATATTCTACAGTTTGTAGTTTTCCCAGCAGGTGCCAAATCATTTCAGCTATCATTCAAACACACTACAGGTTTTTATTATACCATTGCATATGTACTGCAGAAAAAATATTTTAGCTGTCAAATAGAAAATATTAAAGTTATGCTCTAAAACATATGTAATGCAAAATCTCCTCTAATTATAGCTTTAGTAGGCCTGTTCAAAGGCTTCATATTCTTATCCAAGTGTCTGATTGCACTGTAGAACTTCCTCCTGACGAATTATATATGTGAAGAACTCCTTTATTAAGATTGTCATTCTGATCTTGCCATAGGGGTGAAAGCAAAGAACCCCAAGGATTAAAGTGGAACGCTATAAGGGAGAATAAGCTTTTTGTCTCAAGTCACTTGTAATGCAAAAGAGGTACACCTTTTCTGCAAAGGTAGCTTTTTTTCTGGAAAACTGGGGTAATTATATATGTATTATTCATAATGTATAAATTTTGACAAAAATTCAGTAAAAATACTTCAATTGGAAACATGTCAAACTTAATTCCTTAGTTATAATCATGCAAAGATGTAGCCTTTAATAGGACAGATATAGAACCAGAAGTAGGGTCTTTCAGATGAACTGCTATAGGGATAGGAGTAAGAAAATCCAAAATACTAATCTTACTATTGTCTGACATGCTGCAGAATTAAGAGCTGGAAAATGGATATTTTGTCCCAAAAGACTGATTATTTTCAAAACAACCAAACAAATAAACAAACAACCTCAGAAATATTTACAACCAAATTTAAAAAATGCAGAATTAATCAAAAAGTTTTGTTTCAATAATTAAAAAGTGTTTAAAGAAGAGCTTGATTCCTTTTGGGTGTATTTGCAACTTTTTTTCCAAATGTTTAAATTTGACAAAATCCATCCTTTTCTAGACCAGTCTAGAATTTTGCATTTTCCATGGAAAATAAGTTTTCCACAAGCTCTTCTTACTTAATACACGGTTTGAACACAGTGCACATGTTTATGCAACTCTGAAACAAGGAAGAAATGAAAGGTCTGTAGCATCAGTTGGGCAGGATGTTTCACTGAGATGTCAGTACTGTGAATAACACAATAACTCTGAGATGCAGTAGACAGTAATGTCTATGTATACTGACATAAAATTATTTCCTCTGCACAGTTAGGAATCTCCATGTTTTCTCTGAGATACCTTGATCAGTATTTAAAAGTCTATCTTAACCAGAAGATTGCCTTTCCCCTGCAATAGTATGAAGGAACAGAACTTCCATTATCATTTGTGCAATCCTGCTTAAAATCATTACTGTCTTTCTGTAGCCATTATTAATTACACAAAATTTTGCAGCTACAATCTGGCATCTCAGACTTCATAGAATCATAGAATTACAGATTGGTTTGGTTTGGAAAGGACCTTTAAAGATCATCCAGTACAATCTCACTGACATAGCAGGGATGTCTTGCACTAGATCAGGTTGCTCAAAGCCCAGTCCAACCTGACCTTGAACACTTCCGATGATGGGGCATCCACAACTTCTCTGGGCGACCTGTTCCAGTGTCTCACCACCCTCATCATCATAAAATGTCATCCTTCTATCCAATCTAAATCTACTCTCTTTCAGTTTAAAACATTGCCCCTTGTCCTGTCACTACAGATCTTGGTAAAAAGTCTCTTTCCGTCTTTCTTATAAGACCTTCTTAAGTATTGCAAGGCTGCAAGGTCTCCATGGATAACAACTCCAACTCTCTCAGCCATTCTTCATAGGAGAGGTATTCCAACCCTCTGGCCATTTTTGTGGCCCTCCTCTGAACTCTCTCCAATAGCTCCATGTCTTTCTTATGCCAGGGACCCCAGAGCTGGACGCAGTACTCCAGGTGGGATCTCATGAGAGTAGACTAGAGGAGAAGAATCACCTCCCTCGATTTGCTGGCCACAATTCTTATTATGTAGCCCAGGACATGGTTGGCTTTCTGGCCTGCAAGCACACATTGCTGACTCGTGTCCAATTTTTCATACACCAGTATCCCCAAGTCCTTCTCTGTAGGGCTGTTCTCAATCAGTTAATGCCCCAGTCTGTACTGATAGTGGTAATTGTGCTGACCCATGTGCAAGATCTTGAACTTGGCCTTGTTGAATTTCATGAGGTTTACATGGTCCCACTCCTCAAGGTCCCTGTCAAGGTTCCTCTGGATGGCATCCCTTCCCTCTAGCATGTCAGCTGTACCACTCAGCTTGGTGTCATCTGCAAACTTGCTGACGGTACACCCAATCCCACTATCTATGTTATAATGAAGATATTTAACAGTATTGGACCCCATATGGACCCCTGAGGGACACCACTTGTTACTAGTTTCCAAATGGACATTGAGCCATTGACTGTAACTCTTTGGACATGGCCATCCAGCCAATTCCTTACCCATCTCACAGCCCATCTGTCAAATCTCTCCAATTTAGAGGTAAGAATATTGGGGGGGATGTACCAAAGGCCTTATAAAAGTCCAGGTAGACAACATCCATAGCTCTTCCCTTGTCCACTGTCCTGGGTTTTGGCTGGGATAGCGTTAATTTTCATTGACATCATATGGTATGGAATACCCCTTTGGCTGGTTTGGGTCAGCTGTCCTGGCTGTGTCCACTCCCAGCTTCTTGTGAAAATTAACTCTATCCTAGCTAGAAACCAGGACGACATGTAATTTTTTATGTTTCCTGGCATCTCTCTGCAGAAGTAAATTCATGAAGGTTGCGATGACTGGCTAATAGCACTCCATTGCTCTGAGAGAAGTATCCATCTTTAGGGAATGATTTCTTAAAATGGTACGGTTAAAGATGGCAGCCTGAAATACTTAGCACTCAGCGATACACAATGCTTTTGAAGTGACCAGTTTAATAAGCATGTTTCTAATGGGAAGTCATAAATAATGACTTCTTAAGAAGTGATTGGTTTTCTTTGTCTTTTAGCACCACAGACTTCCAGTTTTGAGCTTAGCATGTGCGAGTGGCATTCAGACGAGCAGGCTGAGCCTGCTATGTGGGCGCGACTGCAAGCCGGGCACAAGATTGTCTCCTGTCCCTTCCTGAAAGACTGGAGCAACAATACCAAAGGTGGGAAATTTAAGTTAATGCACAATTACTAGCTGTCATTAAAAATATGGTGCTTTTTAGGACAAGGTGGTAACTCAATGTAGAAACAGAATAAAAACATGAAAAGTAATTGCATGTATTTTGTACTTAGCTTTTGCTTTGACCATTTAGTAAGGATGCTGTGAACACACATGCTGGTAAAACATGAAAGATTTTGATGTAAGAATTCCCATACAAACTAATAATTGATTTATTCTCCAGTTAATTCTTTGTATCAGATCTATGCAACAATTTGGTGAAATTAAATTAAATCCATGTAAGCCTACAGCCCTTGCGTATGTTTTTTCTGATTTGTTTGATGCTTGCAGTTTTACTTGTGTAGTCATACTATGTTTGAGCATACACTCGGGAATTTCACGTCAAACCTTTAATTAGGGGAGCTGTAGAGAAACATTTATTATAGAGAATAGTTTATTACTTTTAAAAACAAAATTAATCCAGTTGCAATTTTCAGAAGTAAAGAGCAGCACTTGTTTTTGAAGTCACTGTTTAGTGCTTGTCTATGGGTTTATGGGAAAGGTCTTGGAAAGCTTAATGGATATAAATGTCTAAGAGTTATAATGTGAAATGGAATCGCCTTGCCAGCTAAGTGTTTGGCTTGTCTACTGAGACTGCCTTCAAAGGGGTTAAGTAGCACTAGTTGTAATGGTATAATTTGTGATGTAGCTTTGAAGAACTGATAACATGGAGATTACTGCTTGAACTCTGAGCCCGCAGAAATGGAGTATATGTCATTGATAGCAGCAGAATGAATGCTTAGATATTGTTTTCATTTTACAAAGATTTTAAAAATAATTTTTAGCGTGCATTTCAACACACTCTAGTAACTATAAGTCAAATTATAATGGAATAGCAAGCAGAAGTGCTGGAGTGTATACATTCTATTGAGACAAATTTTTATATGTTAACATTTATGTCCAACAGTGAGCACATAGAGTAGTAAAGCAGATTTTTTTTCTTAGCTTAAAAGAAAAGAGAGGAGTCACAGCACCTTTCAATTTCCACTGGGATATCTAACAAAAATGAGACTTTTCATTTGATTGTATTTTAAAGGCCTCCCTGAAAGATGTTGTATCACTGCTGTACCTTAACATGATACCTCAAGGGATAGTAATGGGTATAGATTTCCCATTTATGGCAATATTGTGCTAGCAGAAAAGATACTGAAATTCTGTAAATGGCTTTTACAGGACCAGGTCATAGGCAATGTCTGCTGAAACAGAACACATTTTGAAACATCTGTTGTATAGGTGCTTGGGTATTATTGTATATAAATATACAGGTAACTGAGTAGGCTGAACATATAACAGAAACAACTGCTTGGGGACATTCCCTGTGCTTCCATGTCATAAAGGAGAAAAGAAAACATGAGAAGAAATAAGTGTCAAAACAATACACAGAATTTAATTCATCATTACCATTGGACAGTACTGAAAACTCTCAACTATGACTGCTCACCTCTCGACACATTCAGTATTTCTATTCATGCAGATCTGTTAAAGCATAAAGGAAGGGGTTGAATATTAACTAAAATTCTAAAAAAACTAAAGAAATCATATGCAAACTGCAAAAATGCCATGCTTGAGGGCTCCAACTTGCAATGCAAATAGAGCTTGACTAAGCTTTAGTTTCTGATTTTGATCAAAGCTTTCACTACTATAAATAGAAGAGGAGTAAGAAACTAAATTATAAAGCAGAGGTCTAGACAATTATATTTATAAAGAAAGGGTTGCTTATAGTCTTTGAATAATCCTCCTTTCCTGGTATTCTTAAATTTAATAAAATACTTTCTGTCCTTGGCAGACTTTTTTTCTTTGTTCTTTTATTGCTTCTTTGCTCCAGTGTTGCATTGTAGGCACTTTCTCTATAACTTTTCCTCTTAATTTCTCTAGTGACAAAAGTTCTTACAGAGGTTTTATATTCCTCTGCAATACTGTTGAGAAAATACTTTGTTGTTGTTGTTGTTTTCTTTGTTGATATTTCCAGCATGTTAGATAGTTTCCATAGTTCATTCTTTTTACATTGGGTTAATCTAGTTTCCTGCATCTGGGGTAATATTTTAATAAGAAACTAATGAAACCAATTCTCTGCATAACAAAAACAAAGATTATGAGATGCAAAAAGAAATAAAAAAAGCACCATGGCTTTTCAAACCAACATTTCAGATAACAAATTATAAAAATCTCTGAAGTTTAACTCTGAAAAAACAGCCAAATCATTAGATTATGTGATTCTATTACATTACTCTTTTTTTGTTTTCAAGATTTCATCCATGACTTGTGAGTTTGTGAAAATTCACCTGTAAAGAGTAGAAACAATGGCAGTTCAGATTTGACCTCTTCTTTCCTCAAAATGGTTGACTTGGGAAGGTTGCAGAGGGCTAGTTCAGAGACTGAACAGTTCTTTGTTGGGGAAGAGAACTTGCCAGAAAAGAAAAGGTCCCACTCTGTGGCTCAGCTTTAACTAAAGGCTCAGTTGTTGCTCTAAAACTAGTAGCATAGATTCGAAGTCGTGTATTTTGTGAAATAAAAAAAAAAAACCCAACAACAAAACATTAATTAAAGCAGAAGGAGTAACAAATTATTTGAGTCAGAAAATGGTTAACATAGAGCCAAGCAGCTAAATATTTATAGGCTTTGAGTTTTCAGTGTAGCAGGATACAGGCAGGTTCATTAGCCCCCCCCTTTCCACCCCCCCAGCTCTAGGAAGAGACTGGGCCACCTCAGAAAGTAAGCTGTAAGCTCCGCTTCTAGTTGGGCTCCATTGCTGTCAGCGACTGATCTTTCCTCAGGACTCCAAGATTTTGCTTACGACAGACAAAATTTTTCTTCAAAACCAAAAGAAACAAGACCGTCTATATCAAACCTGATTAAGCAGCCACATGGGGAAAATAAAAAGCTTTATAGAAAGTTATTAAATTCTACACTCTTTGTCCTGGCAACGATCCCAGCATCTCTTGCCAGAAATACACACATCTCTGTGACTCGATAATCCTACTGCCACATTGGCAGGAATGAAATGGCTTTTCTGGGATTCCCGTTCTACTTCTAAAAACATGGGGAAGTTTGGCACTTCAGAAACAGAAAGTCATGAAAATTCAAGAAAGCAAGAAGGTCAGGGCATAAACACAGCAATATGCTATGCAATGTATTGGACTGAGGGAAATTCAAACCTTAGAGAAGAGCTACAAAGTTTGTAACAAATGAAAGAATAACTTTCCTAATACTGTTAATTTACTGTTGGAAAGCTGCTCAATAGATGTTGGCTATAAGGTAATAATAAAAAAAAAAATTCCCTAGAAGAGGGGAAACAAATAAGTAGATTAGAATAGTTTATTGCCTGTCCAGTTAAACTGACATGGTTCTACTTTTACAGGCTATAGAGAAGAGGGAAAATAATAATAATAAAAAAATCAGAATTTTCAGGACAGGAGTTTCTGGAGTTGTCATTTCTGAAAGTAGACCTCAATTTGCCTCAGAAGTATTCACAATACTTGCATAAAGTGTATTCCGTGAAGAACAGTCCGTATCCTTTGTGGACACGCATTCTGGATGTTTCATAGAACTTTTGTTTATCTAGTGCTGTTCATTTGCTTTCTTATCTAAAAATCATGTCAGCTCCACTTTGCCCTGTTTGTAAAGATTCAGGAACTTGAACTGAAAGAGGGAAAGGAATTATTAATTATCATTAGGCTCAGAAAATAAAATTGGTTGCTTTTATAATAGCATCAGAGAATTCTGAAATTAGATAAAGAATGGGTAGTGTAAATTCTAATGTTGATGCATATTTCTCTTCTGCACAAGGCAGTAGCCATAAAAGTGTAGATGTTTTGTTGATCTCTGTCAAACAGAATGCTGGGTTAAATCTGTAATGTTTCCTTATATCAAGGTTAGCCAGTGTGGCATGAAATTACAAACAGTGTAAAATATTGCATAAGGCAAAGAGTAAACTGGCAACAAAAGGAAAAGAATGTGGTCCCTTATAAAAATTGAATGTTTTCCTTGTGAAATGGTACTTTATTCCTTCAGCTTGAAATAGGTTGTGTAACACTTGCATTTGAGATAAGTTGTATTTAGAGACATGAACACAGAAACAGCGGACTTAAGCCCTTTAATCAGTCCTTGTTTATTATTTTAATAGCTGCTTCAGAAGGCAGCAAAATACTCAGTGACTCAGGAGAGGAAAAAAAAGACCTGATGTATTTGATAAAAAGTATTTAGCCTTTTTATTTCTGACAAATAAAAGACACTGTTGAGGGGATGGAGTACTCCTTTAGATCTCTGCAGGAATGATTTTATAAGGGGCGGTAGGTCAAGAAGAGCACAAATTGCTTTTCTGCTTCAGATGGAAAGACAATATGCTTCCAACATTTTGCTGCAGAAATTCTGGCTGGGAAGCAAAGAACCTTGATAACATGGTGGAGATGCTACTGCCTCCTGTAGCAGTAAGGCAGAATGCTCCCCCACAACCCTCCCCCCCCTCCCCCCCGCCTTTTTTTTTAATTTTGAAGAGTCTACAGAAGTATTACTGTAAAAGAAATGGAAACCATAGTGGAAGATGGAAGAAAGCCCAGTTTCCAAATATATTTGTGATTAGGTATTGAATGGTTGTAAAGGTAAGGAGGGTGAGCTGAATGTGGGACTGCTTACAGCTTCCAATATGCAAAGTAACAACTTCAAGATACTGTCAACTGATGTAATTCTTGGTTCCTGGGGCTATCTGGGAGTAAAATGAAGATATATACCTTTTTGATAGGAAACACTTAGATGACATGCAAGTCACATCATCAACATAACAATCAGATTCCGTTGTTGCAGGCACGGGTCCATGGTTTAATTACGGGAAAACAATCCTTATCTTCATAGACTGACAAAAAAATATATGTTTTGTGAAAAAGCACACTTTTAATTTTTTTTTATTTTTTCAGGCCATTTTGAGTGGTTAGAAGCTAATGACAATGCATTATACAAAAGCGCTTATCTTAACAGCTCCATGTGTCACTGCTCCAGCGAGAACTGCCATTTTCAGTTTCATTACTCCATGGCAGATAGCAGCGTTCTCAAGGCGGTACTGTTAACTAATCAGGTAAGAAGAAACATGCATTCATTTTCAAAGGGTAAAGATACAGCAGACCAGGTGTTACCAGCCAAAACACAAGGAAGTACGTGTGCTAGTGCATGCCTGCCCCCTAAGTTAGTTTGTGCAGAACAGGAACTTGGTATCGTTCCACTCATCTATGCGATTGTAAAACCTGGGTGTTTGCCATCTCAGCTATAAACTAATTTGATGGGTGAATGTTCTGCAATAAGACTTCAAGGACAAACACCAGCTACTACAGAATTAAATAATTTGAGGATTTCAGGGGAAAAAAAATCTATAGTAACAGTTTTTCTAGCCTTCTTCCATTCTGGAAGTGGGAAAATAAGTGATTTTCTCTATGGAGACACAGAAAAAAGGAAAGTTGCTGGCTCAGGATGGATGTCTGGAAGCTAAGCTCTTGCTTAGCCACCTGATTTCCTTCACTCATGTTTTAGAGCTCTAATTTTCCTACTCTTCTACCTATTAGTATGTAAAATAGCCATGTCCAACTGAAGCACAAATGCCAGTTGAGCAATGATAACTATTTCCATCTTTCTTACCTCCCTTGCCTTGTGGAGGGTTTCTGCTGCTAGAATGTTCCCTTTTGAAAGTCTTGTTTAATAAATTAATATTGATACTATTGTACTGCTACTTAATGAAAGCAAGACCAGTACAGATTGTCTCATTAAGTTAATGGCTCTTATATCTTGATGTTGGAGTTGAACTATTTTCACCCAACAATACAAGTATTTAAAAAGATAGATCCATTTCATTCACACAGATAAGATGAAAAAAACCCTGAGGTGTAAAACTACTAAGGGGTCTAAATATAGGATAAGGTAATGGAAACATCTTATTTCTTTCCCACGGTGACTTCAAATATTCATGAAAACATCTCCAGGCTCTTGCTCATTTTTCATTTATAAAAGGGAATAGTTGTGTTTTTCCATGACCCATTACTGTACCAGGGAATTGTAACATAATCAGTGTTCTGGTCAGAATGCAGGGAGATTTGTGACATAGTACTTGCCAGTAAATTCCCAGGTGTGATGCCCATGGCAAGCTTGAGACAGACTAGGAATACTGATGTCTATGATTCAACTAAGTAGCATCAATGGATCTGATTTAAGAGTTTTCTTTCCCTGAAAATATAGCAAATCATGTGATCAAAAAACATGAGAAAACTGGCATTTGAGTTCCCACAGAACTGAGAGCCTAAATTGAATTAATTGTTAATCAGTTCCTTACAATTGTACTAGAAGAATGATTTTGGCAGTTATTACATCAGTTCGGTCTACTCTGTTTCCACAGCTTCTCTTAGCCATTTGATGTTTTAGTTACTGAATTTCTCCTTCAGTCAGAAGTGTATTTATTACACATAGACTTATTTGAGGTCGATATGAGTTACTCATACTGCAAAATTTGCCAGAAAAACCTTCAGAAACATAAGCTTCTTCTGGTAGCTTTAAAACCAAAACCCTATAGAGTCATTTTTAAGACTTCTTAAACTGAAATGAAGGGGCACAGTTTGCTACTGAATCGTTATCTTGTTTATAGAAAACAAATGATTCTTCAAAACTAACCAAATACTGAGAAACAGAAGCGAGAGTCTTCACTCTTCTGACCCTGGAGGACAACAGAGCTGCTGTCCTGGAGGCTGTCATTCAAAATAACCTCTCAATTGCACAGTCCAGTACCATGCAGTTTCCCTGCACCCCCTTCTACTGTTTTTATTGATCAGAACCTCTCATGTCTGAATAACTCTCGCTATGTCCCAGTACCAACAGGCCTGATGCAAACAGAGACTGGATTACTTTTAATGTACGGTTCTCAGTACAGTTCTTAGAGGACAAGCACACAGATGTTGCAAAAGTATCCCTAGCCTTCCTTACCCTTTCAACACAGAGGCCAAACATGAGTGAACGTATTTCCTAATATAGACAATATGACATCAGTTGGAAGACACAGAATTTAAATTGTTCTGGAGAACAAAGAAGAATAGGGAAAATGGAACCTTTTTGCCAACAGCAACCTGTTGCTGGCTTATATTTAACTTGCAGTCCATGATAATCTGCAGAACTTTTCCTGTTTGATTGCTGGCTTAGCAAAGTTGTTCTTCATTCAATACTACTGCATTTGATCATTTGATTTTTCTTTCCTAACTGTGATTCATATGTCTGAAATTTGTGTTATTGGTTTGAAACTGTTTTTTGTATATTGAGATGATTTTAAATTCCAATGATGTCCCTTCAGAGTGCTTGTATTTCCTCTGATTTTAGTGTTATCCACATTTTTTTTTTTAATTTTATTTCTCATTACACTATCACAACAGTTAGCACTATAATTACGTCAGGCCCTGCAACAGACCTATGCAGAGCCCTATTATAATTTCCTTTCAGTTTAATAGAAAACTATTGACAGCTCCTCTTTTAAATAAGGTCCCACTCCTATTTCTACACCCATTTTACAGTAATTTCATCTGCACCAAATCTCTTCAATTTGCTTAAAGAATGTCCTGTGAGATTATGTTAAAATCCTTAATAAAGTAATTTGTACTTTTTCAAGTCTGTTTATGATGAAAAAATAAAATAAAAATTACACTGGCTGAATGTGACTTGCTCTTCATCAGAAGCAGCTAATGTAGGTTTCTCACTTCCTAATTCTCTAGCTGCTTACCAGATTATTAGCAATTTGGTCCAGTGTCTTATGAGTTGCCAACCTTCAGCTGACTGATTGGCTATAATTGCATAGTCTGTATTTTTCCCTTAACTGTAATATATATCCTTTGTTCTCCCAGTTCTCTAGCTTCCCACACATTCTCCTCAGGTTCTCAAGAGTTAGTTGTTGATAATAAGATATTCCTTCCATTGTATAACTTTTACTTAAAACTTCCTGATTCCCTTCCAGTTTCAGTATTTCTGGCTTATATATATTTGTAATGCCGTTCTTCTATTCCAGTCCATGTTTGCATTCACATTTGACATTATTAACTGTCTTACTAACATGAAATCTAAACAATATTAACTGTCTGATAAGTTTTAATCTTTTCTGTGAAAACTGAAATGAAAGAAGATAATATTGACTTCAGTCTATTATTTGCCATTCATTACTTGCTCACTCCTCCCATTAAGTAATGGGCTTATACTTATTCCTTTTATCTGCTTAAACTTTAGATCTTGTATGGCTTACAAAACAGATAGAAATTAAACAATATTATGTGGATGTGGTCTACCTAGGTAATTTCAACTGATGTTTATATGTGCAAACATATTTATCATAGAATCATAGAATTGTTTACGTTGGAAAAGACCTTTAATATTGTTGAGTCCAACTGTTAACCTGGCACTGCCAAGTCTGCCACTAAACCATGTCCATCAGCACCACATCTACACATCTTTTTAATGCCTCTAGGGATGGGGACTCAACCACATCCTTGGGCAGCCTGTTCCAATGATTGGTAACCCTTTTGGGGAAGAAATTTTTCCTAATATCCAATCTAAACCTCCCCTGGTGCAACTTGAGGCCATTTGCTCTCCTCCTATCACTTGTCACTTGGGAGAAGAGACCAACACCCACCTGTCTACAACCTCCTTTCAGGTAGTTGCAGAGAGCGATAAGGTTGCCCCTCAGCCTCCTTTTCTGCAGACCAAACAACCCCAGTTCCCTCAGCCGCTCCTCATAAGACTTGTGCTCTAGACCCTTCACCAGCTTTGTTGCCCTTCTCTGGACACGCTCCAGCACCTCAATGTCTTTCTTGTAGCGAGGAGCCCAAAACTGAACACAGTATTTGAGATGCGGCCTCACCAGAGCTGAGTACAGGGGGAACAATCACTTCCCTAGTCCTGCTGGCCACACTATTCCTGATACAAGCCAGGATGCTGTTGACCTTCTTGGCCACCTGGGCACACTGCTGGCTCATGTTCAGCTGGCTGTCGACCAACACCTCCAAGTCCTTTTCTGCTGGGCACCTTTCCAGCCACTCTTCCCCAAGCCTGGAGTGTTGCATGGGGTTGTTGTGACCCAAGAGTGGGACCTGGCATGGAGCCTTGTTGAACCTCATACAATTGGCCGCAGCCCATTGATCCAGCCTGTCCAGATCCCTCTGTAGACCCTTCCTGCCCTCCAGCAGATCAACACTCCCACCCAACTTGGTGTCGTCTGCAAACTTACTGAGGGTGCACTCCATCCCTTTGTCCAGATCATTGATAAAGATATTAAAGAGAACTGGCCCCAGTACTAAGCCCTGGAGAACACTGCTTGTGAGTGGCCACCAACTGGATTTGACTCCATTCACTACAACTCTTTGCACCCGGCTATCCAGCTAGTTTTTGACCCAGCGAAGTGTACACATGTGCAAACCATGACCAGCCACTTTCTCTAGGAGAATGTTGTGGGAAACAATGTCAAAGGCTTTACTAAAGTCTAGGTAGACAACATCCACAGCCTTTCCCTCATCCACTAAGCAGGTCACCTTGTCATAGAAGGAGATCGGGTTAGTCAAGCAGGACCTGCCTTTCATGAACCCATGCTGACTGAGCCTGGTTGTCCTGTACATGCCATGTGATGACACTTGAGATAATCTGCTCCATAACCTTCCCCTGCACTGAGATCAGACTGACAGACCTGTAGTTCCCTGGATCCTCCTTCCAGCCTTTCTTGTAGATGGGCGTCACATTTGCTAACCTCTGCCCAACAGGTACCTTCCCAGTTAGCCAGGACCACTGATACATGATTGAAAGTGGCTTGGTGAGCACTTCTGCCTGCTCCCTCAGTACCCTTAGATGGATCCCATCTGGCCCCATAGACTTTTGTGTGTCTAAGTGGTGTAGCAGGTTGCTAACCATTTCCCCTTGGATTATCACAGAATCACAGAACGGTAGGGGTTGGAAGGGACCTCTGGGGATCATCTAGTCCACCCCCCTGCTAAAGCAGGATTACCCAGAGCATGTCGTCCAGGTGGGTTTTGACTGTCTCCAGAGAAGGAGGCTCCGCAGCCTCTGGGTAACCTGTTCCAGTGCTGGGTCACAATTAAAGTGAAGAAGTTTTTTCTCATGTTGAGATGGAACTTCCCGTGTTCCAGTTTGTGCCCATTGCCTCTTGTCCTGTCATTGGGCACTATTGAAAAGAGTCTGGCCTCATCCACTTGACATCTGCCCTTTAGATATTTATAAGCATTGGTCAGATTCCCTCTCAATCTTCTCCAGGCTAAACAGCCCCAGCTCTCTCAGCCTTTCTTCATAAGAGAGATGCTCCGCTCCCCTCATCATCCTTGTAGCCCTCCGCTGGACTCTCTCCAGTAGTTCCCTGTCTTTCTTGAACTGTGAAGCCCAGAACTGGACACAATATTCCAGATGTGGCCTCACCAGGGCAGAGTAGAGGGGTAGAACAGCCTCCCTCCATGTACTGGCCACACTATTCTTAATGCACCCCAAGATACCATTGGCCTTCTTGCCCACAAGGGCACGTTGCTGGCTCATGGGGGCTTCATTCTGCTACTCATTCCTGTCTTCCGGTCCAGGGGACTGAGTACACTGAGAACAACTGGTCTTACTGTTAAAGACTGAGACAAAGAAGGCATTAAGTACCTCAGCCTTTTTCTCATCCTTTTTCACCGTGTTCCCCGCCACATCCAATAAAGGATGCAGATTCTCCTTAACCCTCCTTTTACTGCTAGTGCATTTATACATTATTTAATGTATTTATAGAAAAATATTGGTACCCTAATTCACTAAATTTTCTGCAAGTGTTCAGCAACACTTGCAAAAACCATGCAAGTACACTTGTCTGCAGAAGTTAAAGATGATCCATTAATCACTTGTACAAAGGGAATAAAGCATTTTTTCCAAATTACTCTCTGAAATGAGAGAAGCAGGGACAAAATGATGAGTTCAGTTGTACAGCAGTGGATGTATCTGTAGAGAAATGTCAAAAATAATAGCAAAAAAGTATTTTATAAATGGAATTGATAAAAAAAAAATCATAATTGTCACTTCCATCCTTCAAATCTGAGTAGCATTCTCTCAAAAAAAAAAAAAAAAAAAAAAAAAAGCATTGCAGGAAAAAGAAACAATTCTTGGCCATTTTAGCTTTACAAAAAATTGTTTATAGGTAGTAATATATCACAACAGGGGGAACAGAGTGAAAGTATTTTGAGCAACTGCTCCCCTGCTTCACCAAAATAAATCTCAAGGGAAAGGACTGGAAAAGCAATACATTCAACATTTTAGAAGAAGGCTAGAGACACAAGAAATGTGCTAGAGGGGTTAACCGATTTGTACCAAACGGGTGGAAGAATCTGACAAGCAGGATGAATACTACAGAGAAAACATTGTGAGGAAGGGAAATAATATTATTGGCTTACTTGCTCTGTATAAAATCAGAGGATAATGTCTGTTGCATGGAACAATAGCCACGTTAAAAGTTGTTGCATCTGAAGTGATTTACAGCTTTCAGTGTGAAAAACAGCCCTGGAAGATCTGGATACTGGCACATGGACAGAAAACTCAAGTTTACTGCTACAAAATATTTCTAAAATATTTCTAAAAGCAGACACATAACCACAGGCTATAGTTTTAACCTGCTGTGCAGTATGGTTCCTAGTACATCATCTTTTTCTGTTTATTACATGTGGCTATTGTAGGCTAATAACATTGATAAATTTTCTTTGGAAGATTAATTGTTTAGCAAAATTAAGCAAGTTCTATGCAGAATGAAATATCCCCGACACCGAAAGACATCTGTCACACAAACAAGTTGACAAATACTTATATTCTATACTGATGTGGAAACTCACAGCTGACCTTTACTTCTGAAATCAAGTATGTCATGCGGTTTATCCGAATTTGATCTCTTATGTCATTTAGTGTTTGGAATTATGATATGGGCTCGGCCCTGTCTTGCAGTTTTCCAAAACTAATTTTTGAACACATATTCAATAGAGATTTAGTCTTCCAGCTTTGTTAATATGTCATAACAGTTGAAGCCTGGGTAGGAAAACAGCATAAGTAGTTGACTACTCATCACAAATCATATCAGTGTTGTTTTGCTGGCTCAGACCTCCCAGTCTATCAAACAGCAGACAGCATCTTCCTCCTCTTTTTTTATATTGCAAGACAGGAAAAAAGATAACTTACTTTGTGTATAGTATTGATAACATTTCACATACCTATCATATCCCATTTTGTTCATCTCCTGTAAGGTAAACTGTTTTTATCCTTTCAATTGAATTTCCATTTCTATTATCCTGCTTCACATCTTTTTCTGAACTTCCTCTAATTCTGTAATACCTTTTGTGGAAAAGGCATGACCAGGACTTTGCACATTATCCTGAGAAGAGTCTCACTATTGATACTTGTAATGGTAAATCTATTCGTATGTATAACCTATATTAGCTTTTCCTGCATTTTTTTCTGTCTTTCTGGTTTTGCTCTATTTTGGAGCTGATTCTTGAAAAGATTTTATGTAGGGATATGAAGTTCACATTGCTACATTTCTTTTCTTCCAGTTAGGATCATGACCAGAAGCAGAATAAGCATGAGCTGGTTTTGTCAGATTATTGAATCAAAAGTGCTTGGAGTGCTTTCATGAAGGGAGTCATATTTGGCACTCTTGCTATTATCCTTAGGAGGTGGAGTGAAAATAGAGATTGAGGTAACTGCGAACATGACTAGGACTTGTTAGGTAGTACTTTGCCTGCTTGCCTTAACAGATTTTTTTTCAAAAAAGGTTTTAGCATGGTTGATTGTGCAATTTGACAGACCCCACATTCAGTTCTAAGAAAGCTAAACCTAATTATAACACAACATAATATAAGCAGTTATTTATGAAAAAGAAACTAATGTAGAGAGCATCATGGAAACATATTCTTAAATTCAGCAATAACATGGCTTAATTTACATCTTAATTCCCTTTAATTCTACCAAGCTGACTCCTGATAATTATATTATTAGCCTGTTTAATCACAGTAAAAATGTCTTGTTTCCCTTCTCTCCCATAGAGTTCAGATGCAAAGATTGCAAAAGAATATATGTGAAGATCTAGTTCCTCTCATAGAGCAACTTTGTATATAGTGGTCATTTGGCTAGGATATGAAAAGATTGAGGACAAAAAATGGCCTTGATAATTTATAGAGGAACAAAAATTAGCTTTATAACATCGTATTCTACATTTTTCAGGAGGAACACGTCTTGTGGGAAACCAAGATCATGACTAAGAAGGAATGGGTCAAAGTGGATATACAGCTGCCAACAGGGCTAGAAAAATTAAAGGTATGAATGAAAAAGGCACATGCTTGATTTTTGAAGATGGTTTACCTTATTGTTTATAAATCTTCTAGGAGACTTAAAAAATTGTTAAAAAGATATGTATCCTGAAGGTCTTGCTGTTCTTCATTGCTTCAATGTGCGTAATGCTCTGGTTATAGCTCAAAAAAACATCTACAGAAACATCACACGTTGAATCTTCTTGTCTTTAATAACACACCAGAAAATGAATACAAATCTCACCATACTTTAGTTATCTGAGTCCATCTCAGGTGTTACCAACTCATTTAAATATAAATGCTAGTAAGTGAGATGATTTGAATGTTTGTGGGATTTCAGTGAAATCATGTAAACCAGTAATTGTGAGAGAATACCTTCTCCTTCAATTTTCAGACATAGAGAAGAACACAAAGTTGCAACTACTTAATTCTTAATTTAATTTACAAGTTTCTATTTTTAAGTAATTTTACATTTACATTTATTTTTCATAATTCTGTAAATAGCCATCATATTTTACTGTCTCAACAATCAGCTGAAAATGTAATCTCTGTGAAAGGACGAAGACTAAGCCTGCTGCAGGAATTGATGTTTTGACATATGTTAGAATGAATGCATTTCAGCAAGCTAGTAGGCTATAAGTACCTGTTTTTGCCTATCTCTCCTTTTCCCACAAGGACAAGTGTGAATAAACAACCAGATGTGTAATAAGACTATCTATAGTATCTAAAAACAAATTTAAAAAGGCTGCTGAAGTTGTATGTATATATGTAGAAAACCAAACTTCTGCATTCTTGTACAAATATGGTAAGGATCACTTGTGCTTAGGGAAGGAAAGATACTGTCTTTAATTATGTGATTATGTAATGTTTTCAGCATAGCATTCTGCTGTTTGAACTGGTGGAGAATGGATACCATTAGAAGACTTTTGTCATTTTGAAGAAATTGTCTCTAGTGGAAGATAAAGACATATATCATTCTTATTTCTTAGAAAGAAAAATTCCTCTTGAGATTTCACTCCAACCTAGTTCCCAGTTTTTGGTGAGCGTGTTAGACCTTTCTGCTTATGACCCAAATCACATCTGTTCTAATTTCCTTCTGTTTTGTCAGATACTCTTGTCCAGCTTTCCTTCTACTGTTTTCTGCCTCTTGCACGACTACTTTCTGAGACTCACGCCCTGGTCATGTCCCAGCCTGTCAAAGCCCACAATGCCATTTTTGATTCGTGCCTCCAACTCCTGCTCTTGGTGGTTCCTTTCATTGCAATCTTAATCCTTCTGATGAATCCAAGCTTGCTTCCACCTGCTTGCTGCTTTAGCTCAGGTAAAAGAAACTTGGAGAGCACAACTGGGGTAATCTGCTGTGCTGGTTAACCTTCTTCATAATAGCTAGTATGGGCCTATGTTTTGAATTTGTGCTGGAAACAGTGTTGATGACACAGGGATGTTTTAGCAATTGCTGAGCAGTGCTTACACAGAGCCAAAGCCTTTTCTGCTTCTCACACCACCCCACCAGTGAGCAGGCTGGGGGTGCACAAGAAGTTGGGAGGGGACACAGCTGGGACAGCTGACCCCAACTGACCAAAGGGATAGTCCGTACCATGTGACATTATGCTCAGCATACAAAGCTGGAGGAAGAAAAAGGAAGGAGGGGATGTTCGCAGTGACGGTGTTTGTCTTCCCAAGTCACCGTTACACGTGATGGAGCCCTGCTTTCCTGGAGATGGCTGAACACCTGCCTGCCCATGGGAAGTGGTGAATGAATTCCTTGTCTTATTTTGCTTGCATGCATGGCTTTTGCTTTACCTATTAAACTGTCTTTATCTTAACCTATGAGTTTTCTCACTTTTACTCTTCTGATTATTTTCCCCATCCCACTGAGGGGGAAGTGAGCAAGCAGCTGTGTGGTGCTCAGTTGCTGGCTCGGGTTAAATCACGGCATCTCCTTGCTTTGAGACCCAGCAGAGGAGTGCTCCACGGTGGCCAGGAGCAAGAGATGTTCTTCTGAAACTTCATTGCTCTAAATCAGCTTGTCTGAAATCTGATCAGCGCAAGTGAGCTTGTCAGAGAGACAAATACTCCTTGAATCCCTATGTCTATGCCAATAGCAATAAAATAAGCAGGTCCAGGGCACAGGACCAAGATTGACATGCGATAGTCCATATAATTAAAACATTAACATGGTCCCTAGCAAGGTTTTGCCCCAAGCAAATTGTTAACCTATGCTGTGCCAATTGGTGTCTGAGGACATTCCCTAGTCCAGTTTATTCACCAGTGAGTGTAACTGAAATTTTTTCTCTTGGGCATCTGCAAAATGAGGTTCTGAAGAGACTTCAGAGTAGAAGATGGAGTCTTTAGGATATTACATTTCAGGTCACTTTTCTAAAGCACAGGGGCATTGCAACTTTTTAGCCACATTGTTATGAGATTAGGACTTTTTCTTTTATATGGGCTTTTACTTAACTTCATTCTTTGAATTTGTCAAAGCATTGTAGCTGAATATTTTCAGAAATTTCAACCTGATGTAGTCATACAAAATTTCAGCTTTTAATTTGAAATTTTTTATGTTTTTGTAATGGAAAGTATTCAGTGCTTTTTACACAGAACATTTGTCTTTTATGTAAATAAAAATCAGTTTCTCTCTGTTGTCTGTTAATGCAAATATTTTAACTGTAACAATCCACAGCTGACATTTAAAGGAACACTCCAGAGCAGGGCAGGTTTCATCTGTCTGAATAGCATCCAGCTCTTGGACACTACATCATCAGAGCCACCAGGTTTCTGCTCCTCAGAAGAATTCACCTGCATTGATGGGCAGTCCACAGAGCCTGGATCGGCCTGTGACTCTCACCCAGACAGTTCTGACGGCAGCGATGAGGATCCAGCAGCCTGCTGTAAGTGAATTGCATTGCTTTAGAAGGACACGGTGCTGAAGGGTATGTGAAACCTAAACAGCTCTATCCAACAAATGGCTAGAAAATTTATTACTTGTATAACTTCTTTTCCCCAGAATATTTAATGATGTACAGGTTAATGACAATGTTCATAGCATTTTCTGTACTGCATTTTTCTTCTTCTCATTGCTTTCTATTTCTTTCTCTGGCCTCAGCAATTTGTTTTGGATCCAGATAGTAAATTTTTAAGTATCTGCAGAAATGCAACATTTTGCATATTTTTGTTTAAATGTATTCCCTACATACAACATTTATAACCTCGACTTCCCTAATTCGAGAGGCACTGAAATCTGCCTTGGGATTTGTTGTTTGAACACTTTTTTAATTTAGACTGTCTGTGAGTTACCGTCAGAAAATACATTAGCTGACATGATATTTGCATGGTGATACAAATCACCATACAAATTGGTTACAGTGCAGAAGCTACATCTTATTCATGATATTTTCAATTGAAGGTTACTTTGCTTAGAAGTCACAGTTTCTACTGTATAATCAAGAATAAAAGAAAATAATTAAAATTGCTCGACAATGTCTATAATAATTCTGAGACATTTTAGATCTCCATATGAAAGTAGCTTTAGAGACTCTATCACTTCTAAAATGAATATTATACAGTGTACATCTGTATTTATGTTTTCCTGTGGTAGTAGCAATTAAATGTGTGTTGCAGATGAAAACTGTGCACATATTTAAGATATTGGTGATGATATATATTGCTGCTGGGAGGTGCAAATTAAAATTTCATGTGTCACTCAAGACAGCAGGATGAAGAACACTGATAATGTTGTATTTTCAAATTTCTTGAGAAGACTTTAAGAACTATTTGTGACTATGAGCTTTTTTAAAAAAAAAAAAACCAAAAAACAACAAAACAACACAAAACAACTTCTCACAGTCTGAACCTTTAATCTTTTCAATTACTTAAAGAACCATGCAGGAGCCATCTCTGAAACAAGTAATATTTGCAAATGTTGAAATAACATTTTAAATAGGAAGGTTTATACTGTTTTATCTCTGGGGGTAATCTAAGCCAACATAAAAGTCTATAGGGGCTCCCTCTCTGAGATCTGTTTTCCTTTTTTACAAGATTTGACTCTATGCTGCTAGCTCTGTGTGTTTGCTGGTAGGAGTGTGGAGACTCTTCTCATGCTCTTTTGGAGAAGGAATGGAATGAAATTGAATAGTACTTTATAAACTGGACTTTATTTCTCAGCAATTTAGTGTTCTCAGTTCAGTAACAATGTGAGAAAATTGTGGTGAATAATAACTGGGAATATAGAAGAATAATTTTAAGGTTTAAAAAGAGAATGAAAAATAATTGTGCCAGTTGAAGGGCAGCTGTTAATAGTACTACACAAAGTAAAATTAAAGATAACTCTAAACACAGGTAATTACATTTTGCATGCAATGCATTGCACTTATTTTATTTTTACCTCTGTGCCTCAGACACTGGACATTGGCATTGGGTAACCAAAAGATTAACAAATAACCTAGATATAGTCAGTATTTTGGAGTTAAAGAAAGACCACATTGGGACTCACTCTTGAGAATATTGCTTCCGTCATGCTCGAGTAGATGGGTCAGAAAAACTGGAGAGTGGGCAGCAGAAAGAAAATTCAGAATGGCCTGGGGTTCTCAACATTGTCCTTCATGGCATCTGAGGGTGCTGGGGCAAGGACTGACAGGAGGTCCAGCCCGTGCAAAACCTTCTTTGATAGCTCTGCTTGGCGGTCCACTGTCTGCTGCTTCCTCTGCAGTTAACTTTGGTTCACCATGTGGCACTGATTCTCCACTAACTCCTAGTGTAGTTCAATTCAAAGAAAAGATCACACTCAGTTGAACCTGAGACATAGGGATTGTGTGCTCCACTCTGTGCTGAGGCATTTACAGGTTGAAGATGTATCATTTTTTTTTGAGCAGTGCACAAAAGTATACTCATCCTCTCAAAAAAGTGTGAGAAAAGGTGCTTTTCTTAAATACAAGTAACCCATAGCAGTTGCATGTTGCTCTGACTACTGGCTGAGAAGAAAGAAAAGAAAAAAATAACAAACTTTAAAATAACAATAACTGGTTTTGAAGTTGGCCCATTTTAATGGCTAATATTGTCTTGGATACTTCACACATTCCTTTTCAGGAAGAGCACCCTAAAGGTGGAATTTAGCTCTTCAGCAGTTTGGTCAGCTTAGAAAATTCATCTTTCTCACACTTTCTGCAGTCTGGAACAAAAGACCTAAAGGAAAAATCATCCTTTATTTCCTTCCTCTTTTCCTCTCCTTATGTACACTTTCCACATGATCTTGAAATTGTCCTCCATGATATGTAGAGTGCACTACATTTATTCACATTGATTTTCAGCAAAAATTCCTATCTGGTATAATAATGCATATTTTAGCCTCTATTCTTTTAGTTATTTTAGCATCTATCCTTGGACACATCCTCTGTAGTTTCCTTTGATGAAGTACTCTCAGGTACGGAAAGAGCTGACAGATCTCCATACTGAATGAAAACAAAGGCAGACAGCTGTTACTTAGCAATGTGAAGGATTTCCCTCTTCTTTGAGGATTTTCTTTTCTTCATTATAATGGAGAAGGAAAAATAATGTTTCTCTTTGGTCATGTTAACTTGACATGAATGGTCTTATAATAATGCAATTTGTTACAAGAACAAATACATATATGTTTTACAATGCTTCTTAAACTTTCTGTTTAATCTCTGCCGATTTATATAAATATATATTGAAGTATCTGGGACTTAAAAGTTTTGAAAAATTAGGAACTTGTCTAGGAAACACTTATGCACATGAGTAACCACCTTTATTTGAGTAGTTTTGTTGAAATCAATGAAACTAATTAAGGGACAAATTATGAAATTAGTGGATTTTGTATTAAATTCCATATTTTCATTATGTCTTATTAGACACCACTTATTTGAGATCACTTATAAAATTCTTATTTTATAATGACTGATAATAAATTATCAAAATCTAGTTAATATACTCAAAACAGAGAAAGTGAGAGACAGTACTTAGATCATCTGAAGGATTAAAAAGACCCCTTTTATTCTGATCCCTTTTCTTTATTTCCTACCTAATTTAAAGGAAGTTTTGCACTAAATGCCGCACCAAATAACAAATATTTAAAGTGCTATACTTACTATCATTATGCATGATTTATATGTAACATACACAATACATATAAAAATATCACAAATTAATCAGTAGCTAGCAATCCTAGGAACTTGGCAAGAAGTCTAGGAAGCGTTTGCTATTGTCAAGCGATATCACACTTTGATACAGTAGTGTTCTCGGAAATTGCCTGCTCATCATCATTCATGTAGATTCAAAATAATTGTGGGGTGGGATGTCTGTTTCTGAAAGAACATCACCTTCCACATAGGCTAATTAGAAGCTTCCTTAAAACACCCATCTAACTCTTCTGGTTTTAATTTTGCATCTCTAGTATTAGCTTAAATATTGTCAGCCAGAGGATTTGTATAACTTATGAATAGAAAATAGGTCGAATGAAGGAAACTTGTATAATTTTAAAGCCATGTAACTTTTACTGCATTTCATTTACAGTATAGCAATTTACAATTGCAAATCCTTGAAATTCTACAGCAGATGAACACATATGCAAATTCTTTTATTACCATTCAACTTTAAAGTAGAAAGAGCATTTTGTAGTCTGAAACGTTTTTTTTACTACACATTTATGTGTTTCCTGTGACATTAATTGTCTGGAATTGTCAGAATCAGTCCATCAATCTCGTACACGCACTTGGAGAAAAAGAAGCTACATCCATATTATTTTCACAGACTTCATTGCTTATGAACACTGTGTAGCACTGCCTTTGTGTTTCACCAGAACAGTTAACTCCAAGTGCTTTTACACTCTGCAGACCCAGGGTTGGCACGAGATTGTCTTAACACCACCAGTCTCTTAACCCTAAGCAAGGTAACTGCATAGTTTGAGAAGGAGATGAGGCCATCTCACCTGCGGGACTAGGGTGTTAGGAGAGATCTGTCTAATGACATATGACATATGGAAGTTCAGGCTAGATGACCTATGGCCATCTGTGACATTTCTGCAAGAATCCTTTAACAAATTCTAGACAAATAAAACTAATCACAAACTGGTAGGGAACGTGCATGGATAGTCAGTAAGAAGGTATATGTGTAACCCTTCCCTTTCCCATAATGACATTAAATGTTAGGCAGGAATGGCAAAATATTAATGACAAAGTAATCACACAGGGGGGCTTTGGTCGCTGATCATACAGACAGTTTATACCCCAAATTCCATAGGAGCTTGAGTGCTGCCACACTGAGTGAGGGTAGAAGTCCTCCTCATTCAATACTATTAGTCAGGGAAATCCCAACCTGATGGAGCGACAAGCTGTGTGTCCCCAGTTGTGTTCATTTCCTTGAGCTGCCAGAGTAGGACTGAAAAGCTTCATCCAATTGCAGACTAAAAAAGTTGAAGCTGTGTTAACTGGCTGGTAACCCAGCCTAGCTAACAGTACCGCTTTGTCTTTTCCTCAGGAAGATCAAAAGAAGCTGGGATAGGTAGAGTAAGCCAGTCAAAGAAAAAAACATTTCCATTTAACCTCACAGTGTCTTGGAATATGTACTTTGTTTCCTGTATCTTTTTTTTTAAAAATCATGTGGAAAAATGTTTCATACTAATTGAAAAATCCTTCCAGTTTATTTTATGGCTTTAGGAAGCTCCATTTATTTCTTGAAATTCAAGGAAATATGTTTGGGGAACATTTTGTTCTCCTGGTTAGACTCATAGAATGGTTTGGATTGGAAGGGACTTTAAAGATCATCTGGTTCCAACTCCCCTGACATGAAGCAAGTCCCTCCTTGTTGGTGAGAACAAGGTCCAGCATGGCACCTCTCCTCATCGGCTCCTCTATCACTTGGAGAAGGAAGTTATCATCAACACATTCCAGGAGCCTCCTAGATTACTTATGCCCTGCTGTATTGTCTTTCCAACAGATATCAGAGTGATTGAAGACCCCCACGAGGACCAGGGCTTGTGAACATAAGGCTGCTCCTATCTGTCTATAGAGGGCCTCATCTGCTCAGTCTTCCTGGTTGGATGGTCTGCAGCAGACCCCCCACTACAATGTCCCCTGTCCCTGCCCTCCCTTTAATCCTGACCCATAGGCTCTCGGTCAGCTCCTCATCCATCCCCAGGCAGAACTCCATGCACTCCAGCTGGTCACTGACATAGAGGGCGACACCCCTCCTCCTCTCCCCTGCCTGTCCTTCCTAAAGACCCTGAATCCTTCCATTCCAACATGTCTCCATGGTGCCAGTAATATCACAGCCCTGCAGATGTGTGCAAATCTCCAACTCTTCTTGTTTGTTCCCCATGTTCCTTCCACTCCAACATTCCAGGAATCATTGCTTTTGCAGACCTGGTGTAATAATTTACTCCTTGACTAGTTGAGATAGATAAACTGATATACTCACATTAAAAAAAATAAAATTCAAATTTGGCTTGTTATTAACATGAATGCAGGTGGTTGTTTTCTTTCTAGTTTCCTTTCTGTTTTTCTGAATTATAAATACATGAATGTCCAAAAATGAGAATTAACTGGTTTTGCTTTCAGAACGTAGAAAACCTTTCTGCAGTTTGAACGCAGTGAAATCTTCCCAATGAAATAAATAAATAAAACCCATAAGTTCTGATGGTAAAAGGTACAGTAGGAAAGGACATAATATCTCAGAAATCTGCTTTATGTCTGTTTAACTTAGATAACTGCAGTATGACTCTTCCAAAAATATAGGTTGTGCAGTCACTTATTTTCCAACTATGGATAGTGAATTGCTCCCTATAAAGACCTGAAGGGTCAAATAAAACTGTAGAAAAAGGCTGTGAATAATAAAAATTATGCACTGTTTTTGTGGGAAAGGAGCATTTCTCAAAGTTTATTAATGTTTAAGCAATGACAAAATACACCGAGAAACTGTCCTACTTGGATTTGGGTTTCAGACAAAGAACAGAACTTTTTTTCCAAGCTTGATTAAACATTTACAAGCACTCCTTAAGTTTTTAGAATTAACCAGGGATAAAATTTAAGTCAAACTGTTAACTCAGACAATTGGGTTTCACTCACATTTATAGCCTAGCTGTTCCCTATATTAATACTCTAAAAAAGGAAGTATCACTTCCAGAAGCTACACATGGTGGAACACTTGAGCTTGGTAAATGACTCTGGCTCAGTGTCTCTGCATGATTGGATTTTTGTATAGAGTTTGTCATTTTAAAAACACAACTACATTGTCATTTTAAAAACACATGTGCAGTGAAGAAAAAAAAAAGTATCATCTGAACTGTGCTCAACATGATCACGTTTAGTGAACTGGAGCCGCATTATTTTATTTCCCCCCACTCCTCAAAAAAAGAAAAAAAAAAAAAAACAAACCAAAAAGTACACCACCATGAATGTTCTCCCTATCTTTACAATTCTGGTCAGACTTTTGAAAAAATGACTGGGCAAAATAATTTGATTCGGAATTGTGTCTTTTTGTGTGTGCATGGTTTGTTTTTTTTTTTTCTTTCTTCTTTTTCCCCACTGCTTGTATGTTCAACCTAAAAGATGTTTATGTATTTCTTTCTAAATCCATAGTGTTACAAGAGACTGTACTGGTGGCTACCGATGTGAGAAATGATGATTTCACCAGACTTCTCTCTTTCCTGTTGACCATCAAGGGCAGGGATTGGCTCCGTCTGACCAGAGCCTTCCTGATTCACCATTTCTTTTAGCATATGGTTTTGAAATGCAGCTTCAGCAGTCAGGTTTTCACTATGAGCCAGGGAAAAACCCTTAGCCTGGTATTGAGCCACATTAAATTACTACGGTTCTGATGTCATCAGCACATGAAAGATGATGTTCTTCGTACTGTAATAACAACTCTTCTCATGGTCCTAAGTATCTCTAGTTAAAAGAAAATAATAATTTAAAAAAATCCTATGCTAAATACCTTATTGAGCTGTAAAATAATAATCATTACTACCATATTGATTTCTCTTTTTATTATTCTGTCATTATTTTATCTTTGGTACTTCCAGGAACAGATTTTTGGTTGCTTAGTATACAATTGAGTAAGTCTTTGTGTCTACGTGGTCATTTATTGATGTCTTTTTGGATATTACTATGCAACCATTGCAGTTAGCTTCTTACACAGAAGACCTTTTGCAGGGTTTAGGGAGGCCCAAGGAAAGAGATGTTTAAGCAAAGAATGTTTGCTTTTTTGTGTCACATGGGTTCTCTCAAGACTGCTTAGCTAAGGAAAGCACAATGCCTAGACGTAGTATTAATTACTGTACAGCAAAACAGCTTAGTCTTGGATATCAATTTGCATATTCTACCTTAATGTATTAGGAATTGAAGTCTAATTAACAAGGTACCTTGTCAAAAGTATGAGAATTCTGTAATTAAATAAGTTAAGCAAGTTTCATGTTTAACTAATATACTGCACTAAAGAGAAAAGCATGCTCCATTGAATTTTAATTTATATCCAGATAAGAAATATTGATATTTGTGATTTATTTTGTACCTTAGGATTTAACTGCTCAATTTACGTCTTTATACCAGGAAGACCTTTACTATGGAGCTTTACTACCATGGTGTTTCAACAAAGATGCATTTAATTTTGGGTTTGTACAGTCTGAAATTGGAGTAATATGTATGTTCATGTCTGAGGCTGATATGATAGGACAAATGTGCCATGAAATCTGGAAACTGCCAAGTTTAGTTCAAAAGCAATTTTTACAATTGCAATAAGTGACCCAAACAGGTAAGTGTAGCACTTTGTGAAGCTGTTCTGGATTAGGAAACTAGCTCTTAGATTATACTATTTTCTTATAAAAAAAGTTAATTTTGTTCAAGAAATTAAATAGTGTGTGAGATTGTTATACAGTTTAAGTTGGTTTAATCCATACCAACAGAGAAAATGGTCTTTTCATTTGCAATAAAAATTTCTAGGAGACCTAAATAATTCATAAATTTAAATCTCATTTTCAAAAATAAATTAAATGGAAGCTTAATTCGTCTTTACATTCAGTGTATTTAAAGCACTTAATAAATTTGATTTTTTTTCCACACATTCTAGAACTTTTTGTCCATCTGAATAACCTGGATTTCAGTGAAACATACCAGTGCTTCTCTAAGACCACTTGTACAGCCAAATACAAAATAGTCACAGTTCTGGCGTTAAACTGTTGCATCAAATTCAAATTAACTGTTATTGTTGTTATTCTTACAACAGCTAATTGCACTATATGTGATTTTGAGACTGACCTCTGTGGATGGAAGCCATTAAGCCTAGGTGATGCTGACTGGAACATAATGAAAGAACAGGCTCCCCTTGACAGAAGACTCCCTGACAGAGGTCATACAACTAATACTGGACATGGTGAGATTTATTTTATTATTATTTTTATTATTGTTGTTGTTATTATTATCATCAGCATCATCCTTCTGTGATGAGTATTTGTATTGGTAAATGGTGACAGACTGATAATAACAACAGATTTGAAATGCATGCTACATAGTATGCATACAACACAGGTAATGATACAGACAGCTAGTCTTTTGGGGATGCTCTTTCTTACATGTGATTTGGTTACTATGTCTTCGTAACCTTCATTTTCTGCTGGGATAATCAAGGAGGTATAAGATGTGAGCCAGCCTTCAGTTTTTTGAGAAACTGACCTTTGAACTGACATATCTAACTTTATTCATGCATAGCATAAGCATCTTTTTACCCAGAGGCCATTCTCGAAAGCATTATTTTGACAAAATATCAATGTAGCTTTTTGTAGAGTGCAGGTAAATTAATCAGTTTTGTCTGGGAAAAATAGAGTGAAATATCCTTTGAACAGTTGTTCTTTCTTCAGCCAATAGTTACTATACAATACATTCAGCACGAAAAAGTTTATTCCAGTAGAGAGCTGTTTTAAACTATTTTTCCAAAATGAAAATGTTATTACAGCATATTGTATAAAACTAAAACAGCCTAGCAAGTTTGTCATTGTCAAATAATATCGGCAAATATTCTGTTACTTTAATTTTATTAAAATGTATCTATTACATTGCTTCCAGTGGAGATTAGATTACTTTAAAATCTGGGTTACAGGCCAATACCCCTTTAAGTTAATTTTTTTAAATTATGTATATCATCTTACAACCAGACTTCCACACTTGTCTCCCATGTTCATGTTAAAGGAATGTGAAATATTAAGAATTCCACCTCAAGCATTAAAAGGTGGAGGAATTCGAGGATTAAAATTCACCTGAGCAAACCCTGGTGTGGTGAGAGTACGTGAGTGCATGCTATACAACAACTCTAACTGCACAATCATGTGCCTTTTTTTCCATTGGTCCCCAAGTGATGAAGTGCACCAAAGTTGCTATTCGCTTCCTCAGCAGCTATTTCATATTTCATTTTATTCTCTCTCTAGAGTGGCACTGCATCCACATTACTGCAGTCGCAAACGTTACTCTGTCACAGCTTCTGAACTCTCACAGCTCTGGAGAAGCGCACTGGTATACCTGTGTCTTTCCCATGTGGGTTATTCTAGGTGCCGGTGAGATCTGAGGTGTAATGTGGTCATAACAAAGGCTGCTGGTAGAAACACCTGCTCTGCAGCCTAAGCAGCATGTTAAGTTAGCCTATATGGAGCTATGTGCTGCTGCACTTAAGCTACTTCGATACCTGAATTATTACAATTTAGGTTCACATCTTTGCATGTTGCTGCAGGTTGAAGCCTCAAGCAGATCTTGAGGTTACCATGCAGCACCTCTCAAGTCCAGTGACGATGCATTCCTCGTACAAGTTAGCGCAAAGGTCTTTCTGGGGTGGTTTTGTACCCATCTATCACTGTGCCTGCTACACCCACATCATTGCTTTAGAATTAAGTCTCCAGAATTTGAGCAAGGTTTGCCCGACATTAAATCAAGGTATTTCAGGTTGCAACAGTTGCTTGTAATACCACAGAGTGTTCGTCTCTCTTCTCTCCTGAGGAGGGCAGCAGCAAATTTGGTTAATGAAGATCTTGACAATGTTACTGTAGAGCCTCAGCTGCAAAGTAAAAGAGGATCCTTTGGAGTACCCTTGCATTCCAACGAGGGGAGCTTCCCTCGCGCTGTGGAGCGCAGCGCGCCTGTTTGTACAACGAGCTGCAGCGGTCACCTCTTTGTGCCAGCCTTGCTAAAGCGATGCGATTATTCACGTGGGGCTGGACTTACCCCTCTGCTTCATTATGTATCCATGGGAAATAAATGGCTAAGGAGTGTGACTGTGGCAGCACAATAGCTGATTTTCCAAGATGCAAGGCAATATGTGTAATATCAATGCACAAACAAGACTGAGCCTTTAGTGTTGTTTTGCATAGACTTTCATGAAAAAGTCTCAGTATTCAGCGAAGGCAGCACTGACGGCATTCAAAATATGCTGCTTTAGGGCCCCTTGAACATGTTTATCCTTCCCTACCTTTGTCTGAAACACATCTGCTGTAGTTCAAATCCAAAGGCAGTTCATTTGCCAGAGTTCAGATTAGATCTTTAATTAAGCTTTCATCCCCACTAGCACAGACAACAATGTCATGTCTGCGGACCCCATGAGAAAATATAACTTATTCCATTGGCTCCCATGGTCTGCAACACTGTTAGCATGCTTAAAACTGGCTGGGCTGCACTGACAGTGAATACTGTACCCTAAAGGAAATTAATTTTTGTTCTAAATTCTGTTTGAAACATTATTTAAGCCAATTAAAATGCGTCCTTTAGGGATCCCAGCTGAGGCCTGTGCTGTCTGCTCTCCAGGATGCTCTGTGTTGCAGCTCCTGCAGTCCCTTTGCTCTCCCCGGCCTGTGCGGAGAGCAAAGGCACTGTGCGAAGGTGATGGGAAGTAGTTGTAGTATTTGGAGGATGTAGATCTTAAGGTTTTTGCCTGAGGAGGGTGGATAAAAAAAATACATCCAGTGTGTCTGCACCGTAAAGCTTTCACAGAAGCGATACCTGAACTCCCTTTGCAGGTCTCTGTATTTACTTCCGCAGGTTTAAGTGCTTGCAGGCACCACATCAGCAAGGGCTGCCCAAATACCCTTTTTTTCTTGTCCCTCTTTCCTCATCTTTGGACTCAGTCATGTTAATTTTACTGCAGAGGAAAGAGGCAGGAGCATTTAGCAATTCTATTTTGTCTTTGCCTGCGTATTAGACACTGCTTGTCACAGCCTGTTACAAGACCCATATCGTTACCCACAGAGACTGAACTGACGGCAAAGTTGTTTCATTTGTTTGCATTTGTGAATAAGCTTTAGGTGCCTCACCAAGCACATAGCTGCCTCTCTGAGGTAGCTGTTTGCCATTGGAGCATGACATATTTCTCATATTTCTTTGATTTTTGTTTACAGGAGCATTCATTTACTTCCGTGGATCCCATCAGATGAACACAAAGATGGCCATGTCTCATCTGGTGAGCCCTTTCCTTGTCAAGCTGTCGCCTGGGCTTTCCTGCTGTCAGGTAACGGTTTGATATTAATCCCCACCTTTGTAAGCTATCGCTCACCTGATGTGCAGGTATGGTATTCTTCATGCTGCAAGGGATGCTGCAGAAAAACTGGCTCATTCCAATACCACTGGAAGGAGTTACAGACTAATTCTTTGGGAGGAGGGAGATGCAGCAGGTTTCTTACTGCTTTACTGCCAAGTTTTTATATGTAATTATTATTCTTTTTAAAGCATCCACCAGTTGACTCAGGCTATGCTTCAGGTTTTTGTATGCTGTGACAAACATAGCTGGACAACACCACCAGGGCCATGTCAGCTCACAGGCCGCCTTTCGAGGAAAAGCTGGCAGAGTCACGCTGTCATCTGTAGGCAGGACATGCTCACACCTCCAACGTCCCATAGCAGGAGACCTGTGGTCTGACTCATAGAATGGTTAGGGTTGGAAGGGACATTAAAAATCATCTATTTCCAGCCCCTCTGCCATGGGCAGGGAAGCTATACAGACCAACTATGTTGGTGTGACCAGAGAGAATTAGCTACCATGCTCGAAACATGTACTAAATTTTCATTAACGGTTTGAGGAAGATGCTTTTTTAAGCTGATTAGCACAGTACTTGAGAGTTTACCTTGAAGTGCTTTTCTTTTGTTAAATGTCTTGTGGTTCCATAAAGGAATGCAAAAGCAATCAGCCAGGATGGTGGTTGATCTGAGAAACAAGAAAACTACCTTGAAAAAATGCGTCAGGAGGGCTAAAAAATAGAAAAGTCTTATATGAAAAATGAAAATAAAGTTTTATAACTATAGTATTGGAATTTTCAACAAAATGCCTATTTTTAAAATAGAACTTGAGGAAATATATATATATATATATATATAAAAAATTATATTATTAAGGAACATAATACAAGAAAATACTCCTAGCTGTATTTTTGTTTATCCTTTTGGCCACTGAATAAAGAGAATAGATGATGTACAGATTTGTAAGGGTTTTTTAAATTTTTCTCAGCCTTTTTTTTTTTATTTTCTGTTCTGTAACTTTTCAAAGCTTATGCCATATTGGGGAGAAACTACGTTGAGTAGTTATGGTGTTATGTTTTTTCTGCTACCACATAATGCCTCCTGATTTTAGAAGTCACAGAGAAGAAAAGGAAAAGATACGGAGAGCTTGCCAAAATAATTTTATTGTATTCAGTGGTAAAAAGAGGCTTTAGAGAAACAAAATAAAATTTAGACTGGTTGCTTAATTTTTCAGACTCACTGTAGAATAGAAACTATAATTTCACTGAGGAAAACTTTTTTCAAAAATAAAAATATCAGAAAACAATGTGTGGAGGAACTGCACTTAGAAGGCCGAACAAATAGCAGAATTTTATTCCAGCGGGACCTAGGCTTCTTAGGTTTTCTTCTAGTGTAAGGGACCTGAAACAAGTTTTAGCTTACATAAATCTGTTTTCCTTGAGACTGTAGCTGATTTGGACTTTGCACATCAATGAGTTACCAGATCTCAGCTGAATAGTTTCAACTTGCAGCTGAGGCATAGAAGCCTCTTAAATAATTTAAGAACAGCACCTTGCCGTCATTTAATGCACTCTCTCAGTTCTTAATCTTCCCATGGCTTCTTAGCGTTGTAAAAAATCAGAAATAAAATAGTTGCAGAATGAAATCAAGCAAAATGTTGCTGCAGGGAACACAGAAGGCCTCGCAGTATCCCATCGGAGCCCTGCGCGTTGCATTACTCCTGGGATACCAACAGCCTTTGTACGCACAGTGCATTCATTCGGCCGGTTCTGTATCTCTTTTGTAGACTTTGAAACCGAGTAGATAAGTACCTTTCAACTTCAGATTAACTTATTTTAGAATCCCTTAAGGTGAACTGAGCACAACTGGTATGTTGTGAATCATTGAATCATTCCGGTTAGATCTATTGCAGAATTTGGTCTGCATTCAAAATAAATACAAATGCAGCAGGGATTCACATATATTTCTCTAGTTCAAAGTCAGAAAATACACTATTTTTAATTTTGAGTATGCACGTATTGAATGTATTTAGAGTTCCCAGATTCAACAAAAACTAGGGCAAGTTCTCTTCCAGCTATACACGTCTGAAAAGCGAGTGTTTGAAGACTGGAAGCCTGGCTTTCTGCCACATTTTCCCTGCAGACTTTTATTTCTGGGAAAGAGCAAGGAGTAGGGGTTGCTCATTAGGATGTGTATTGGTGTGTTATGCTCTCTGCGTATAAATGTGAGATGTTGCCCTCTGTTGGATATCCCACTGAGACAATAAAAGGATCTACATAAAGAGATCTATGTTTATTAATAGCTTTACACGTTCTTTGGCTCCAGTTGTTTAAAAAAAAAAAAAAGAAAAAGAAAAAAAGAGAAATAAAATTGGAGTTGAGGGATAACAGTCTTATATTGTGCCTTACTGACTAATTGAAGCTTAGAAGTAACTTGTTTCTGCAGCTTCCTGTAGCTGAGTCTTTCCATAGATGTCAGCTAAGAAACATCTTCATTTAGCTCAAGTTTTATGGAGTTGCAAAAGTAAATTTCTAGTCCTAGCTCTCTGTTTATGGTTCTTTAATGGACACAGCAGTCATTGTAAAGTAGAACATGTAGATATAGAGAGGGAGGGTAATTTTATTTCTTACATAATGAAAACACAAATTTGTTTGAAAAGCTGTTTGATAAACATAAACCTTACATCTAGATTGTTTAGGGTGTAGTTCTTCGAACAGCTCATTTTGAAATGTGTTTGTATTCCTTAAGCTTTCTGGTGGGAAAAAAAAAGTTACATGAAAGTATTTCAAATTATTAATAAGTCTTGAGTTTATTTTATATAATATATGAGCTCATGAGTGGAGAAAAAAGAAACACTGTGGGAAATTGAGAGACCAAGTCCACCAGCCATGAAACCAGAAGATACTAAAAATGAACAGTGTGTTGTAACAAGCATATTTCCTAACCACTGATCTACCTTGTGCTATGTAACACAAGCAAAAAGAAACTCTCTGTTCATGCATAGCAGATGTTGTGTCTTTGGTATATTTGCCAATTTTATGGACTAAATTCAGGGCCAGAAGTGAAAGGTAGTGAATCCACATGCATGATTATTTTCAGATTATTAATTAATGACTTAAATGTAAGGAATTCTCAAATTCATCAATCCTGTTAACAATTTCCTTGGCATACTCAGGGTCTACAGCTTTAACAGAGATGCTATTGTGATAATTTATTGAAGAAAAGACTCTTCTCAGATTCTAGTTACTCTTAAACTACTATTTTCCTTAAAAAAAAAAAAAAAAAAAAAAAGAAGAAAAAAGAAAAAAAAGAAAAAATATCTCTTGGGGACAAACAAGGAGGAGAGGAGCAGAAGGGGACACTATTGGGGACACAGCTGGAGACATACCCACAGAAATAGGTGGTCCATGCTGAGGAGGTATGGCTCTGAGAGGTCTGCAGCTGTGGGTGACCCATGCTGGGACAGGGACACCCCCCAAGGGACTGTGGTGGTGGGTGACACATGCTGGGGTGGGGACACCCCAGATGGACTGTGGCCTGCCAAAGCCCTGAGCTGAAGCAGGGGAAGAAGAGTAAGAAGCAATGAGCAGAGGAGAGGAATGTGTAGGGAGCACCAGAAAGAAACCATTACTCACATGCCCAACCTCCTACTCCACCTGTTACCTCACCAAAGGAATTGGGCCAGATGCAGAGTAATCTGCAGCAAAAAATTAGGGAAATTAAGACTACGATGGGGGCAGGTTAAGTGTTGGACTTAAACTGGTCTGGGGAAGGGAGAGGAAAGGTGTTTGCTCAAGTTTGTATTTAAGTGTTTATTTTGTTTTTACTTTTTTCTCAGTAGCCGAACCAGTGATTAGAAATTTGTGTTAACTCACAACAAATTAAATCGAGTAAAAATTACACCACTACCTTGAGGCTGTTCTGTTGCAGTCCCTAATATAATACTTTTCCATGATCTGTACAGCCCATTGTGTCAGCTGTCTTGCTGAAATAAAAGACTTTAACTGTCTCATGTCTAACTGAAAGCTGGTTAACATATGCATCTGTGTTTGTCCTAAGGCTAAAGATGGGTTTTCTCATATTTGTTATTGTCTTGCAAAAAAAATACATAGGTTTCATTTGGCTGTTAGCCCAAAATTGTCTGTATTCTTTAACTCTGTTTAAAAGTTGATATAACATGAAGAAATAAAAGGAAACATTTTCTCTGCAGTGTGATGATCCAAGATTCACAGTGTAAGATCATATGAAGATGGGTAGAGAGCTGAGTGGGAAGAGCTTTTTTTACAGCTCTTGTTTTTCCTTCACAAAGATTCATTATCAAGGCTTTTGCAGGGAAGTAGAGAGTCTGCAGTTGAAGAAATTTTAGTCTTTCACTATGTGAAGAAGGAAGGACTCAGGGGGGGAAGGAAAAATATATTAGTCTTTGAAAATCTTATTTCTTCCCTGGACTTCTCAGCTGAATTTTTTTAGTATTTAAAACAAAACAAAACAAAACAAAACAAAACCGCAAAAACCTCAACAAACCAAATAACCAAAAACCAAACAACCAAAAACCCCCCAAAAGACCCCAACAAACAAGAAAAGCATCAGGTTTAGTCTGTATTGCAGGGAAGGCATAGCGAACTGGGATTCTCACTATTTTCTGATCTTTCCTGCTTGGTAAGCAGTTTTTTGTAGCCTTGTCGACCTACCGTAATTGTTTTTTCTTCCCACATATTGGTCAACCCACTTGTTTCAGGAGATTGATTATTTTAAACATCTGTCTTCAGGTAATTTTCATTTGTGTTGATTGTGGAAATAGATCGTAAGGTTTCTTTCATATAAGTACCTCAACTGTTGCACTTCTGAGATTAACATACTTATGAAGCTGTCCTAAATTCAGCATTTGCAAAGAAAAATAATCTTTGATAAGTTTCTAAGTCCTTACTAAGATAAAAAGAGTTAAGAGAGGTCATACCAGTTGGTCTGCATCAGTTGACAGATACAAGTAAAAAGTAAGTTTTAAAAATAAGTTTTACTTTTAATTATGGTTTTATCTTTACACATAATGCTACTCCTTAACATGCCATAGTTTCATACATCTCTTTCTTTTATGCCAAGGCTGTGTTTAGACCTGTCATGTCATTCTGTGTTATAATGTACGTATATGAGTTGGTATTAAATTTATTGCAGATTGACAATTTAGTTTTCAGTGTTTCCTTAAAAAACTCTTTCAACAGGTAAGATTTTCTTACCGGTTATCTCAGGATTCCCAGCTTTCTGTCTTTAAGAGAACTGCATTGGATGGAAGTTTGGAAAAATTGCATGACATTTCAGGATTGCCTGAGATGAAGTGGACAAAAGTGAATATACCTGTCAAAAGTGCAGCTGAGGACTTACCTTTTCAGGTAATTAGAAATTACATTTACATTGCTTTCAAACAGTTACTCTAACTTGGGCTTTAGAATTAATTTACTTTTATAATGAAATATAAAACCAGAATTTCTATTCCTTAATGCTCATATAAAAAATAATTCTATTCAGCTCTTTCAATAGATGTAGCTATTAAAGAGCATTGCCATCATTTCAGTATTGTATACATTAGAATCATCTTGTTCTAATAAAAATCAAGTAGCAATAGTGCAGCAGCTTTTAAAAACGAACTCGCTATAAAAAGTGCCGATCAGAGTGAGGGCCCAATTATGTTGGTTAAAGGCAGGAGAAGTGCAGATACTTCAATTTGCAGCACTGATCACAGAAAGAATTAGCAGTTTTCAAGTTTAATTTTATTTTTACATAATCTCAGGCTGCTACATTTTACTAAAACTTAGAAAGGAACTGTTAGGAGAATCTGCAACTCAAATATAAGGATTTGGCAAATCGAAATTCCAGTTTTGGTCTCTTCATTTTATGTGTCATCTATAAAATAATCTAAAAGAAAGGGCACTCAGTTCTCATTATTAGTAAGTTATGACTGAACTTTACTTCCTTTTATGACCTCCTGAATATTTCCTTGTATATACAAACGCATCCTTACAATCCCTACATTTACTGTACCACATGTTGTTGACTTCAGCAGGCATAGTATAGATGAACACAATTAAATGGAGTTGTAAACCATCATATTTGGTAACACTGAATAGCTCATTTTAAAAGGTGCATAGCTTTTCACAGTTCCAGCAGGAAGACAGTTCATTAAAGTAGTGATGGCTTTTATCAGTTTAGATTGAAACAAGGTCATCTGGGTTGCATAAATTTCCATAAGTAAAGGTAGTTATGGCTTTGACAGTTGAGGAGTAAACTTCTGACTCTGATCAAATCTCAGTTGTAGTTTTTGCTGGCTGGTATTCAGATTTGGTTGTAGGCAGTATTTACTTCCTGAGCACATGCAGTAAATTATAAAGGAACAGATAGATATATATTTCTTTTTACCATGTCACCTTTAATGAGCTAATTTATTTCTTTGTCTTTGCAGATTATTTTACAAGCTACCATTCTTACAACAAATGCTACTGTTGCTGTTGATGACATCGGTATAACAGAGGAATGTGGATTTGTGAATAAATCACTTCCAGGTGTCAGCCAGGAAAGTGAAGGCAAGTTCTGTGGTCTTCAATACATTTTCCCCAATGTCTGTTATGTATAATTGTGATTCAGCTGACAAGTTGAAGATACCTTTAAGAAAGCAAGGGGTAATCTGATGAAAAAGTCCATTTGCTGTAATCATCTATAATGAAGACTCATCCTGTGTTACACTCTAGCTGCTAGTTTGCACTCATTCTGCAAAGTAAACTGTGGTGGGAATTTCCAGATACCACATACTATGCAGCACCTGCCCACATTTACACTTGGATGCAGAGACAGAAGCAAAGCATCTTACACCTTCCACTGAAGAGCAAATTCTACTGCATTATCTCTAGAGGAAGAAGGTGCTCCCATCATTATTGTCAAATACCTCACATGCAGTCAGCGCCCACCAAACTTGTCTGCGTACCTGCACTCTCTAATCTTGAAGTGCAAATGAATGGAAATGTAAAATAATTGTAACCTTCTGTCAAACTGCTGCTTCTGGTCCTCTCAAATATTAATGACTACTTTTCTAAAATGGCATGAGCACGTACGCAGCCAGTGGTAATTCTGGTGGCTTATACCCAGCAGATATCTGAATTTCTTCTTTATTTAAAGGCATAATAGAAAACTTCAGTGTTGTGTTTTTAAGGCTTCTCTGATCCCTATATACAGTCTGATTGATGGTAGCTAGGTATTCAAAGAAACATTAATTTGCTTTAATTATTTTCCCTACAACTTCCTTATTTACCCATCAGTCATGAAGATGATATTTTTAGAAGGGAGAGTTTTTTTAAAAAAGCTCTGTCTGGATAGCAGTATGAGTATCAAAATAAGCTAAGTTAAACAAAAAAGATGAAAAGCTGCTATGTCATTCCTCCCATTTGGTCTCTTTCAAGAAATCTACTGAAGAAAAAACAGTAGTGAAATTTGGTGTGTTTTCTAATGTGTAGCTTGTGGTGCCAGCTATTAGTGGTACAACATCAAACTTTTGGCTTCTTGGAATTTTCATTGTGAGCTGAATGCAGAGAAGCCACCGCTACAGCAGAATTTTGTTGTGAAAGACCTGCACGTGACTGCGGTGCAAATGGCAGGTTGCTGTACACAGCACCTCCCCTCTGGACTGGAGCCTCGCTGTGTAATTTTAAGGGAGTTTTTCTAATTTTTCTCACAAGTGTTTGAATATTGTGGAGAATAATATATAGTTTAGGAGCAGCAGACATTAATAGCAGCTGTGTTTCTTGTCAGTTGTGATATAATCTAGCTCACTTCTTAGGTGATACTACGTTCCATATGCCATGTGCATTACTATATTCAAAGAAGACAAAAAGTACTTCTTAGAATATCATATATATGTGGTTTTACTCATATTTTCCTTTCTGATTTTTAAGGGGAAACAGAATTTGCAGGTGCTAACTCTTCATCTTTTTACTGTCCACGGGGACTTTTTTCATGTGGGGATGGACAGTGTATTTCATCTGACAAATTTTGTGATTTTACACCTGACTGTTCAAATAACCAAGATGAAGCCAAGTGCCGTAAGTAAATTTTAAAAATCTAGGCTGTTAGGCTCCTGTGACTATTTTTGTTTGTCCTATTTGCCAGGCTTTCATGAATTCATAAATGTGGTAATTTAAATAACAGTAAAAGCTCCTGAGAAATAATTACTTCATTTTGATTCCATTCTGATTTTTTTTCCAATTTTATTTTCTGTAGCAACAACTTCCCTCTTAGCATTAAAACCAGAAAAAAGGTCTTTGATTAATTATTTAGTAGAAAGTGTTGCTTAAAATGCAGTATTTTATTTTATGAGTCTTAAGATGCTAAATATCAGGTACAGTGTTATAGTGAATAAAATCTTAATCTGTAAAATATTGGAAACTGATTCAGGAAGCTGTTGCAAAATAAAGCAAACAGAACTCGTGCACACGCTTGTGCACACATGCCCTCACATATAGAAAATTACACTAAAAAATGTAAGGAAAATACACTTATACAAATTTGGAAATTCTGTAGCACCACTGTGTAAGAAGCTTCTTTTTAAAGGGTAGATGGTCCTGCAATTAGAGCTGAGAAACAGTGAGACTGAAAAAATTAAAAATGCAATGGTCACAGACTCACGTGAAAATTGTGTGTTTTGTATACTTAATTTTTATGTGAAGATACCACAACTGGAGTGGTAAATAAAGCATCTGTGCACAGACATAGTCACAGATATAATTTAGGCTGTGTCAACATTTTCTGTTCAGCTGTGCTGTGACTCCTGTCTGTGCTACATGCCTGGTTTTTCTCTGCATGGGAACTAACATGTGGGAAAATAGAGGGAGGTGGTGCGTCTCGGAGTCCCTCTCCAGTATACAATCCAGAAAGAGCTTGGAAATGTTTCAGAGCCTTTTTCATTCATTCATTCAGTTACCTGGTCTGCATAAGAGATCATGGTTATCCTTTCCATCTTTAAAAACGAGTCTCTTTCTTTTGCGTTGAACTATCATCTATGCTATAAAAGACGTGTTGCATTTTCAAAGGGAGTTGCCATGCACAATACTTAGTTCAGCTGCTGGTTTTTTGGGTTTTTTTTTTTGAAAATAGAACATGATGACTTTTAGCAATCTCACAAAAACCAGAAATATTGTAGACAAGATCCTTACAGTATTTTTTGACTGTGCTGTGTTATGCATCACAAAGCATAAACTTCTTCACAAGTGCTAATTCAATCCAAAATCCACGCATATACTTTAGGTTTTGTTAGGAAATTTAAGAGGTATTGCTCAGATAAAAAAAAATCTATTTGACTTTTAGCAGATAAAAGAAATAATTACAGCTTCTATTTGTAGTCACACAATATCTCTACAGTTTTAGTATCCAATCTTTCTTGACTAGAGCACCGGTGTCCAGTGTTTTAGTTGTTTAGGAAGATTTGTATCCAAAATATACAGAGCTTTAAGTTAGGAAACTGCATTCTCTTTAATTAGATAACTTTTTGATTACCTAAAACCATAAATAACTATTAGATGTTCACTAGGCAGAATATCTGTCCTCTTGTGGGCCAGAGTGAAGATGGGGAAAAAATTCTGCTGTTACCATAGAATAGTTGGGGTTGGAAGGGACCTCTGAAGACTATCCAGTTTAACCCTCCTGCTTAAAGCATGGTCCACCAGAGCAGGGTGCCCAGGACCTTACCCAGTTGGGTTCTGCATATCTCAAAGGATGGAGACTACACAACTGCTCAGGTCAACATGTTCCAGTGTTTGATCACCTTTACAGTACAACAACAACAACCAGCGTCTATTGCTTCTGCTCATTTCACTGGGCACCACTGAGAAGAGTCTTTACTTCTTTACTCCATCCCTGTCCACGTTACTTGTATTAAAATTCATATTACACACTATCCCTTTTTGATTTACTTAATGTTTTTGTACTTTTCTTCAAAATATGCTTAAACATCCTATGTATTATTGGGTTATGACAGTCTGTCTGTATTGCTCTCCCATTACCCTTAAACTCGGGTACTGGAATTTTATTCTCTGATCAAATAGTAACACTTCCAAATGAATAGTTTAATTAAAAATATTGTAAATAGATTTAGTTTCATGCAGCATCTCTTCCATTGTTCTGCAATAGTAGCTAACTGGTAACTTTAAATCAAGAAAACTAAAATCTACTGTTTTCACTTCAAATATGGTAATTCATATTTCAAAACACCCTTCAGCTCATGTTTCCATTTCAGTATTATATCTAAAAGTGAAGACAAATGTCCACTTAGGTGTTTAACCAGTGCTAGATTATCCTTAATCACAAGCTTCCCATATGACAACTAATTTTCTCTTTCTTTTTTTCTCTAATTATATGAGAAGAAATGTTTATTAGATCCAATTGTCACTTGCCCGGACTACACATTAACAATGCCATGCTAAAGGGTAATCTATGGAGCCATTATAAATATATTTATGGTAATCTTTGCCACAAATATATTGCTTACTTCTGAATCATTTTTGCAAATCTGAGTTTGCTCAGTGTGTGTTAGTGCTGCAGCTTGTAGCGTGGGAAGCAGGATGTAGGTACACAAATGTCTCTGCAAGTAGTTTGGCACAGCTGACTGTTTCCAAGCAATAAACTGGCCTTTTAGCATGTTAGTCTGGTAGTCTACAGCACTAGAATATTTCTTACAATTCTTTCACAAACAGTATTTCACCATCTTCATGCCTGCTTCTTTCTTCTTATCCATCACAGTATTCCAGTCATAGAATCATAGAATCATAGAATAGTTTGGGTTGGAAGGGACCTTAAAGATCATCTAGTTCCAACGCCCCTGCCATGGGCAGAGACACCCTCCACTAGACCACATTGCCCAAAGCCTCATCCAACCTGGCCTTAAACACTTCCAGGGATCCAGGGGCATCCAGAACTTCTCTGGGCAACTTGTTCCAGTGCCTCAACACCCTCACAGTGAAGAAATTCTTCCAAATATCTAATCTAAATCTACCCTCCTTCAGCTTAAACCCATTACCCCTTGTCCTGTCGCTACACTCCCTCATAAACAGTCCCTCACCAGCTTTCCTGTAGCCCCTTTCAGGTACTGGAAGGCTGCTCTAAGGTCTCCCGCGAGCCTTCTTTTCTCCAGGCTGAACAAGCCCAACTCTCTCAGCCTGTCCTCACAGGAGAGGTGCTCCAGTCCTCTGACCATCTTCATGGCCCTCCTCTGGACTTGCTCCAACAGCTCCATGTCTCTCTTGTACCAGAGGACCCCAGAGCTGGATGTGGTACTACAGGTGGGGTCTGATGAGAGTGGAGTAGAGGGGGATAATCACTTCCCTTGACCTGCTGATCACGCTGTTTTTCAGGCAGCCCAGGACATGGTTGGCTTTCTGGGCTGCAAGCGCACACTGCCGGCTCATGTTGAGCTTCTCATCAATCAATACCCCCAAGTCCTTCTCCTCAGGGCTGCTTTCAATCCATTCCCCACCCAGCCTATAGTCGTGCTTGAGAGTGCCCTGACCCATGTGCAGGACCTTGCACTTGGCCTTGTTGAACTTCATGCAGTTTGCACGGGCCCACCTCTCCAGCCTGTCAAGGTCCCTCTGGATGGCATCCCTTCCCTCCAACATGTCGACGGCACCACACAGCTTGGTGTCATTGGCAAACTTGCTGAGGGTGCACTCAATCCCACTGTCCATGTCACCAACAAAGATGTTGAACAGTGCCAGACCCCTGAGGAACGCCACTCGTCACCGTTCTCCACTTGGACACCAACCCCTTGACCACAACTCTGAGTGTGACCATCCAGCCAATTCTTTATCCACTGAGTGGTCCATCCATCGAATCCATGTCTCTCCAATTTAGAGACAAGGATGTCATGTGGGACAGTGTCAAATGCTTTGCAAAAGTCATGACAGGATGCCATAAACAGGGTGGAACCGCTGTTAAATCCATTCTTGTACATTCTACAATATACTTTCTACATTTTGTTATTTCTATTCATGTGATCGAATGCAAGCATTTCATTTTTCTCAGTCACTTTTCTTAATTTCTTACCTTGGCTAAGCACAGATATTTTGCTGACTTCACCACCTACAACTACTTTGTTCCTTTCATCAATATTAACATTTTTTTCCATTATGTTCCATCTGCTGGTGATTGTATGCTCTTTAACTTTGTTAATTTTTATTTTTCATACTGTTATGAGAACCAAGTAAGGATATTACATGAGCTTAAAATATATTTTGAAATATTTTTCATTTAAATATTTTTATCTTATATTCCAGTGAGATGATTTCCTTAGATGCTTGGGTCCACCAAGTCCACTGAACAAGCAGGGTCTCCATGCGATTTTTTTGTCTCACTGCATCAATCCTTGAGTCATCTCTTCATTTGCTTTCTTTATGTCAGGACTGGAAGAATTCAGTTGAAGATCTCTACTTCTTGGAGTGTCTTTCTTATCTCAACATAGGTTTCTGAGTTCCTGGTTCTTGCAGGATATGATCTTTGTCACTTCTCTTCATAAACAGGACTGTCAGGGAATTTGTTTACTCCATTGACATCCTCTTTTGTCTTAGGACCAAATTCATGATCTTGATCCTGATACATAATACTACTGTTCATTTGTCCAGTTTTCTAGTTGCATTTTACAAAAATACACATCCTGCACTGAAAAAAATCATTCAAATTTATTCTGATCAGTTGAGAAAAGTAAAAACAATATTAAATATAAATTATTAAATGTTCTCTTTCATAAGTGCCACTACTCCTGACGTTAGTTAAAAGCTTTTCTTCTACAGCTGAAGAATTTACTGTGGCTATAAAGCTATTATATATGACTACCATGTATTAAACCAGAAAAGAAAAGCAACTGCCTTACTCAAGCTGCAGATTTACAGCAGTGACCTAACATACCTATCACACTGTGTGTTTGTGCTCTGGAAGATGAATGTATAGTATAATTTCTAAAGTCTACATCTTATGCATTTGATGGAGTCTAAATGCTCACTTTTCCAACCTAAGAATGATGATGATGTTGTAGGGAACCAGATCAGATTGGAAAGTAATCTGGTAACATGAATGTGTTCCTGGTATTCTGTCTGACCTTTGGCAATTCATCCCCCACATTCTGTCTTGTGGTTTGGTTTTTTTCTGTCTACTTATGGTGTGCATTATCAGGAATAATTACATGGGTTTATATATAAAATACATATGAAATAATTTACATTTGGATAAAAATATAACACATACTTATAATACTGTTTTTATTTAAGTTTTTATAAATGAAATATGCTTTTAATAGTTATTATCTCTATGGTGTACAACCTAGCGGAACCATAAGCATTGTCAGGCTACTCTTTAATTAAATAATTCATAAAGTGGACATATTCTATATGTTAGTACAGAGTTTTATATAGCTTAATTTGATTTAGATGGCAAACGATGCATGTGTTGTTTCTTAAAATGACTTTTGTGGCATAATTGTTTAACTGTAAGCACCATTGGGTTTCTAATGGCTACCTTTATATAAGCAATAATAACTTCCTTAGTATTATAAGAAACATTCCCCTTATTACACATTACTGATCTTTCCAAAGCTTAAAACTTCTGCTCTGGTTATAAGGTAACTCTTCCAAAATTTCATTTTTGGAGTCAAAATCTCGCATGCCAAAATGCCTGTTTTATATGCTTGCTAGTCCTTCATTTCAGCCAGACAAATCAGTTGTTTTTAAAGGTCAGGACCAACAGCCAGCTCACAGGAATGAGTTTAAATTCAAGGAGTGAAAAGATCATCAACTTGTAAATTGGAGAAGGGACCAGATACTGGAATTGCAGAGACAACTGCATTAGAATCATAGAATCATAGAATGGTTTGGGTTGGAAGGGACCTTAAAGATCATCTAATTCCAACCCCCCTGCCATGGGCAGAGACACCCTCCACTAGACCAGGTTGCTCAAAGCCCCATCCAGCCTGGCCTTAAACACTTCCAGGGATCCAGGGGCATCCAGAACTTCTCTGGGCAACCTGTTCCAGTGCCTCAACACCCTCACAGTAAAGAATTTCTTCCTAATATCTAATCTAAATCTACCCTCCTTCAGCTTAAACCCATTACCCCTTGTCCTGTCGCTACACTCCCTCATAAACAGTCCCTCACCATCTTTCCTGTAGGCCCCTTCAGGTACTGGTAAGCCGCAATGAGATCTCCCCCGAGCCTTCTTTTCTCCAGGCTGAACAATCCCAACTCTCTCAGCCTGTCCTCACAGGAGAGGTGCTCCAGCCCTCTGATCAGCTTCGTGGCCCTCCTCTGGACTCACTCCAACAGCTCCATGTCTCTCCTGTACTGAGGCCCCCAGAGCTGGACTGATTAGGATCAGTTTCTGGAAGTTAAAGGTGGAAGAGCTGGGACTAAAATGCCATGTACAGTGATAGAAAACCATCTTTGCCTGTGAAGATCAAGGAATGGCTACAGAGGCTGCATTGCTCAAGTTTCCTGGTATGGGAGAGAAGTAGCCAGGGGGCTGGAGGAAGCCAGGGCACAAGGGACAAGGCTGCTGTGGGGGAAAGATTAAGACCAGCTGATCAAAGAGCCAGTGATACATTGTCAGGAGAGATAACAATAATGAAAGATAAAAAAATTGGTAAGAGAATAAAACAAGGAGAGAATGTGAATGATGAATATGGATGTGGAGCAGTGATGCTTTGGGAGGGATCAGTATAAAGTGTGGCAGTAAGCGGCCAGGCAAAGAGATGAGGACCGGATGAGGAAAGACAGTGAGGATTTCCAACTTTCCCCTGAGACTAGGACTGAGATAAGGGATCAAAGACGAGCTGTTGTGGAACAGGTAAGGGGAAATAGGCTGTGGAAAGGAAGAGCATTGAAGAAAGAGCAAGAACAATTTTCTTCTGGAGACCGCACGCACTTTCAGAATTTCTATAGAACCCAGAAGCCAGGAAGCTAACTTTTCTACTTCTGTCAGCAAATTTTTTGCGGAAAAAAAAAAAATCTTGTTTTATAGTTACTCCAATCTACTTTCTTTCAAATTATGCACTGTGACAACAAATATTGCATGAGGTCCAGTGGCAGAGGACTACAGGGTAAATAACAAGATGGCCTGAATAATGACCATCATATCTTATTTTTGTTTAGTTCAATAAAAACAGGAACTTTCCCCTTTAGTTATACAGAAGGAGCATTCTAATGGATGTAGAAAGCCAAGCACTTGATTGTTAAAGAATGCTTAAATTTCTCTTATTTTATTTCACCTGGACCTGGGTATCCAACATCCTAAATCACCAGGTTACTGTGTTTAAGAAATTTAATTCTCTTCAGACTTCATTAACATTTTTTAATGGAAGAGAAATTTGGACCAAATCTGCTAAATTTCCAGTGGAAATGTCAAACAAGTGTAATTTGCTTATTTTGGAGGCTTTTATTATTTTAGGACTATTTCCCATATCAATACACTATAATGACTCACATTCAGAACCTGAGAAGCATTTGCAAATGACAGTATCATATGAACCAAGATATTTCCAGAAGATATCAGATCTAATAAACCAGCATTTTTGGACACTATTTCACTTTAAAATGTTGTTATGGAACCCCCTTTAGTTAGATGATTGCATATCTGCCTCACTGCACAGAATGGACTGTCACCAAAACTGGAGCTGTGTAATGAAGATTATTTTCATATCATTATTTAGAAAATGAAATTTTAGCAATTCGATGTAACAGTAAAGTTATTTTTCCGGGCAATACTTAGGTTAGATACAGGGTTGATTAGGGTTGTGTTTGCACCCACAGAATTCCTTTCCCCTCCCTCCACGAAAATCTGAATTTTTGCAAGTCCTGCAGCTAAATTAGTGTCAGGAGACATGTAGTACGGTTAGCTTGTTAAAAATGTAGGTGCACAGTGAAATCACAGATTTATTTATAACAGAATCTTTTCCCTCTGCATATTTCGCCTGTCTTCTATGTGAAACTCTTCCTTATTTCATAAGAGATATACACTTGTGTTTTATGTATGAGTCATGTTTGTCTATGTTTGAAAAAGCCCACGTGACTGAAATCACAAGTAGTTCTGTTGCAATTTCCTGGCTATTGAAATGAATTTTCCAACAGAAATTAGCAGTAGAAGAAAATGTTCTGGAGTGCTTTGTTTCCTGTAGCCGTCCGTAGAGGAGACTGCATATCTGTCTGTCCTAAATGATTGTCAGATTTAAACTATGATTTTATGTATATCAGAATATGATCATGCAAATTAGGTTTACCATTCAATTTTTTTACTCTAAACCTTTATATGGAAGTAGTTTTTTGTGGGTTTTTTGTTTTGTTTTGTTTTGTTTTCAAAATTGTAACAAATAATATATGGGAATAGAAAGTGAGGGAAGGGGAAACTCTGCGATTTTGTAAAGATCAAACTTATTCGATCTTCAGATAGCGACTTGTCTTTTGTCTTTTTTTCTACTTAGCTTTGCTTAATACTGATGAACTTTTGCAATTAGGTTTTTTATTGAGATCTATTCAGATTTTTACTGTAGAAATTAAACCCGTGGACCTACAAAGTACAGTGTTGTTTGAGTGTGTATGTATCATGACGTTAGCAAATAGTAGCTGTGACAGAAAATATAAATATAGGAAGGCAGATGTAATACTTTTCAGTGTTGTTTGTATTATAAAGGGGGAAAATAACTTACTAGGATGAGTATGTCCAGAGTTAAACTGATTTTGATTCCTAGATTTGAAGATTGTCTTTTTTTATGACATCTAGCTATGATCCTAAATTGATCTTAAAATTAAAATGATTTTTTAAAAAAAGTTTAAAGTCTATTGGCTTATTATGGTCTTTTTAATCAGCTTTTAAGTAAAAGAAAAAGTTGTAAGCCAGTAATGAACATGATATCAGCTCACTTGTATTTTTTTTTATATCAGGCTTTTCTCAGAACATTGCATTCAGTATAAACATACATGTGCCAAGAGACAGGGAGAAATTTTGGGGGGATGTAGAAACTGATGAACTTGCAGTCTTGCAGAAATGCTAATATCTTAAACATTTGTTTTTAAATACTCTTTTCAGCAAGATTTTTTCTTAAATTCTTGTTAGGTGTCGTTCAGTTTGCAGAGAAGCTGCACATCTGATTTGTGAAAGCCTTTGAGTGAAGCTCCTCAAAACAGAAAAGGGTAAAATCACTTTGCATAAGAACGCAAATTCAAGAAGAAATCTATAGTTTTGTCGTAGCAAGTCAGCTCAGAGAAAACTAAACCTGCTGAAGATGTAAAGGCAGCTTTCTCAAAACAGTGATAAAGCCAACTGTCCTGGAATGCTATGGTCACAGTATCACTCTGGTACCTTCATGATTATTGAGAGAGCTTGTTAAAATGATGCTAAAAGTGGCAGCAAAGAGAAATATATCCATACAGGTGGCATGGGTACTATTAGAAGTAAAAAAAACATCAAACAAATAGCTGAAGAAATGTCCAAATGAAAAAAGTAGAAAAAAATCACAAATTTTGGTGCTTTAAATGTCAAAACACAGTAAGGATGACAAAAAAAAAAAGTTTAACAAAAATTAGCAATAAATTTCTTAAACACATGAGGAGCAGAAACCTGGCGCAGTCTGTAGGGTCACTTGATGGTTAGAATATAAAGAGAATACGTAAGAAAATAAGAAGTAGGGGAAAGGCAGAAAACAAAGTACTAGGAGAGAAGGCAGATTAGTTTGTGTGTGTTCACTGTGAAAGAAACTACAGAGGTACCCAAGCAACAGACTTTCTTTCTGGATAATCTCTCTGAAACAGAAGTGCCAGTCAAAGAGGTTATTGGACAATTAGGTAATTGAAGTGTTATCAAGCATCAAGAACCAAGTGCATTTCACCCAGGCTCTACCAGCTTTCTCTGTTCTTGTACCTTCCCTAGGCCTTAAAGAGTTGGCTTGAGATTTAGTTTCAGGGTTATTTTATTTCAATGTATTCATCCATGCTAAAGTTAAATGTATGGTCTGATGCATCCAGCTTTTTATGCTTTGTCTCTGTTACAACTTACAGATGCAAGAAGTCTGGGTTCAGACTTAACAGTTTTATCTTGTTTATTTGCCTCTTTTGGTGTAATCATCTGTGTCCAAGGTTTGTCATATTTCTTGTTGCTGTTCTCCTGGGTATATGGGACAGTTTCTTCTATCAAGCAAAACACAAATCAGAAATAGCTCTCCATATTCCCTTACTGTTATATTCTGTCAGTGGATTCTCAGTCATTTCCATCAAGCCTAGGTCCTTGAATCTTTGTACTTTTATCTTCATTTTATTCTCTTAAAACATTTTATTAAAATTTTTCTTCCTTCTCTTTTTTTTGTCACATTTGATCTACATCATTTTACCATTGATATTTCTGACCCACATGCACCATATGTATAGCAGACTCATACTTTCTTTGATTTCTTGAATGTTATTTGGCCTTCCATATTTGTGGAATGTTTTGGTTTGGGGGATTTTTGGTTGGCTGGTTGGGGGTATTTGTTTGGGTTTTTTTTGGTTTTTTTTTTTTTTAAGCAGCATTTATAACAGTGCATTTCTATGTGCTTTGCTTAATAATCCACAAAATCTTGTCTTTTTAGAAGCCCTAATCAACAATAATACTAATTTGCCTGGTTAATAATTTTTTTCATTCTTTCTGATAAATGATGTATAACAATGTGACACAGTTCTTAAAGAAGAACAAAAAGAAAACAAACAAACAAACAAAACCAAACTCACATATGTTAAACTTAAACATTTATGCAATCCTGTTTTCCAAGAGACTTCATTTCATTCTGAAATGTGTGTTTCCTATATGGCCCCTGGAAGTTGTGATAAGATGTTAGAAATAATGATAGAATTCTGACAGTCATGTCAATTTTTTTTTAATTTATTCTGTGTATATAATTAGTAAATTATTGCTTAAAAAATCTTGAAGTAATTTTCTTAATATTTTCCGTTAAAAGCCTGTTATAATTACAGAAATCAAAAATATCATGTTGTGATTTAACAAGGACCTTTTAAAGTGCAGAAGAGGAAAAAGTGATGTTTCTTCATTGTAACAGAATAAATATTTGTCAATTTACATTCGTTCATACATGACACCCTTCCACTCCTTCCTTTCCTTTATTTTGTGTTATATACATTTTCTAAAACATCACTGCTATTTTAAATGAAGAATTGAAGAATGCAGCTGAATATGTCTTTCAAATCTTTTTCACTGCAGTAGTTTGCGTTTCAGAGATTTCCCTCTTTTACCAATAACATAGTGTCTCAGTAATGCCTGATATTTAGCTTGATTCCTATTATAACTAGAGGAAGGGTGGTGTTATCATTAGCATACTTGCTGAGATTGAGGAAATAAGGGATTTGATCTCTGGCTCCAACATAGATTCCCTAAAAGGTTTTGCAGAAGGCTTGTTACTGCTCTGTGTGCTCTGTGCTCCTGTTTTGTAACATGAGGATTGCGAGGTCTGTTTTCACCGCCTCCTCGCCTGCTCTGTGTGCTTTGGCTGCAGTGCCTTTAGAGGGAAAGACTTATTTTCCTGAATACATTGCATATAATGATGGCTCGGTTGTTCCTGTGGCACTGCTGTTTTACCTGACTCTTATAAAATAAATATCCCATGTGGTCCTATGCCTGCGCATGCCCCTTTCCTAGACTTCTTTCTAGAATATCAGTGACATCTTAGGAACATTTTATTTCCTTTTCATAGTGCAAAGCTTGTTTAGTAATGTTATGTACAGAGATAAATTAAAATGTCTCTCTGCATTTCAGCTGCTGTATGTGACTTTGAAAGAGAGAGCTGTGGTTGGATTGAAACTGCAAATGCAGATGACTTTGACTGGGTAAGAAGTTCCAGTAGTGCTCTTGCACCTCCTTTCCAGAAGCAAGCTCCTCCACGGGATCACACCTGCAACAAATCCGAAGGTAAGACAATCCAGGCCTAGAAACAGAGAAGTGGAATATATATACCTGCCCTTTAACCAGATTTTAAGTGGAGGCCATGAATACTTTAAAAACCCTTAGAAACACTTCCTTCAGCCTGAAAAGTTGTTTTCTGTTTTATTTTGATAGGTCATTTTATGTTCATTCTGCAAAACAGCAGCAGCATTTCACAAGTAGCTCGGCTACGAAGCCCAGAGTTCAGGCAAACTGGATCAAATTGCACATTGTCCTTTTGGTATGAAATAATTTAGATTTAAGATTCATGGAACATGTCACATTGCTTCTCTTGGACTTAAATGGAGGTCATAGTTTGCAATAGACACACCTTCCACTGAAGTATTATTTCTGTCTGTTCTTCAATCTTATAGTCTTCATCATGAACAATATGCAGAAATATTGTGCACTTGGAGAACAGAACTGAAACATGGGATGGCTTTATTATCAGGCTTTGAGCAAAGTTATATTAAAGGATTGTGTCTGCATATACATAGACAAATACCACAGTCGTTTTGCTGACATTTCTACTTCAGTTAAGTAAATTTGAAAATGTTGTGGAATTTTGTTCAAGAACAGAAAACCATCCAAAAATGTAGTAGCTCCTTGAGTCACCTACAGTATCCAAAATTAGTTTGTATCATCTTTAAGTGAAAGCTCCAGTGCAAGAATTGGAGCTTTGTTTCCAATCCTTTTATATACATAGAAAAAAAAAACCAAAACCCCAACCTTTCAGTTATTGTCTTGTCTCAGTCTTTGTGCAATCTTGTCAAAGACGGACAGAAAATATAAACTGTGATAATTTGTTCACTAAGGTTAAAAGTAGTGATACTGTTTAAATAAATGTTTGTCCTGACTTTGATATTATAAAGTGCAGTTTTTCTCAGTAATGTCAAATACCTTTGCCACAGAAAGACAAAATGTCTTTTTATCAAAGAGTCAAGACTCGAAGTTGGAGTATAGGTCTAGAAATTACAAGTTGTTGGTTCTGTTCCTGGTTCTGTTCCCAGTTTTGTTGTTCAATTGCTCACCTTAGTATATATGACTCTTAAATGCTTTGAGACCCTCGAAAAATGCTGTAAAAATGCGAAATGTTAACAGTAACTAACATAGATAGAAGGTGTGCTTTTGCATTCAGTAAGCGTTCTGTTTTTCCTTCTTGAAACTTTACAATTATGGATTGAATTAAATTTATAAAAAACATATTTTGCATCTGAGTGAGCAGTGTTCATTGCTTAATATCAAAGTAAATTTGCCTCTCCAGTTGTTGGTTATAATTTCACAAAGTATGCTTCTTCTCTCTTAATCTTCAATTCTTGAAATGAGCCTTAGACTGATACAGCAACCTATCCTACTGTCATGAAAAAAGTGGACTGAATTAAAGATAAACTGGAAGGAGGCACTGTGGACTTCCTATATTTCACAGAGCTATGACAGAAATGCCATTATACTTGACATTGTCCATTCTCATCATTTGCACCCTTAACTTTTTTTATCATTTTAGGTATTACAATTACGGACAGTCAGTTGGAGCAGCAGAGATGCAATTGCTTGTGGATGGGCTGAAACAGCCTACTGTCCTTTGGAGGGCATATTACAACGAAGGAGATCAATGGTTGAAGGCAGTCATTCAGCTTGGACGCCTTCCACATGCTTTCCAATTATCACTTGATAAAATCAGCCTGGGTTTTTATGACGGCGTCTCAGCAATTGATGATATTGCATTTGAAAATTGTGCTCTTCCACCTCCAGCATTAAGTTGTGAAGGTCCTAGTCGTTTCTGGTGCAGAGACACAAAAGCGTGTATTGACAGTTTATTGGTCTGTGATCTTGTGGACAACTGTGGGGATGGATCAGATGAAGACAATTGTAGTAAGTACTTTCCATTATTGCTTATTTTATATCGAACCAAAATTTACTTGCCAAATTCATCCCTGGAGTAAAAAGCACAGTACTGTTACAGCCAGTGATGATTCCACTGAATAGAGTTACTGATGAAACAGACTCCGAAAAAATTTAACTTAAATTCATATGATGAGTTACACCTGAGGGTAAATGTAATTCAATCTCCTTTATTCAAACAACTTATATGTCTTTAACTTTTATAAAACACACACATACATTGCAAGTTTATTTTAAAAGAGAGAATTCAGTCTGCCAGTTGATTTGGGTTAACATGCTGTCTTTGATTATGCTGGTGGAAGTAGAGTGGAGGACGTATATGGACTGAGAGGAGTGTATGTCTTATAACTCTTTCTACCTAGAAAACATTAAAATATCTGTTCTGGAAGATATTAATCATGCTGGGAATAGTTGTCCCTTCTAAGGAGAGAACTTGTAAGAACTGAGAAAACCTATGGGTCATTCACATTTTTGACATTCACCTTGCAGTGCTGAAGGGTGCTGTTGATGATTTTCTCCCTGAAGCATGTATTCATCAATTTTAAGAACTTAAGAACATTAATATAAAATAAAATTAACTAGCAGTTGCTTTATCACATCCTGAGGTAACTAAATTATGCACATCACAATGACTTTGAGTCACAGGGGACACCTTATATGCTTGAGGGGAGACAAGCCTACACTGATATTTGCTGAATATCAACTTAAAACTGACCTGAATTTAAAAGAAAGTGAAGACTTTCCATCCTGTCTCAGTTTTCCCACTTGTAAAATGCCTATCATCTTCTTTATAACCCATTTTGAGGTCTATAGTAAGAAAGCACTATATGACTTGCGGTTTTAAACATCATAAAAAACAACAACCTAATTAAAAAAAAAAATTGGCTATTATGTCAGTTACTGTTTATGAAAAGCAGATGCAAAGATGCAAGTTCTCCACCTCTGAAACACCTTTTATTTTTTTTTACATTAGAAGTAATTGGTCTAATCAGTATATTTTCCTTTGGTGTCAAATAATAAAGTGCATTATGTTATAAATGTCTCTCCTGAATTTATCTTTGATAAAGCTATCAAGCTACTATTATTGAGGATAATAAATATCTGAAAACCGACCCATTTTTAGGACTACTTCTGTCATGCAGAAACATATTAGGTCACTTATTACACATACTTACAAGACTATATCCTGTTGTTTATTTCATCCAATTAACCTCAGTTTTAAATCCTTTACTCAGATAAATTTTAGTTAAAGAACTTTGTATGCTTTAATTATAAAAATACACAAATTTAATACTGTGAATAATGAAATGTTCTTCACAGTTCTGTTTATTTAATAAATTAATTATGTACAGTTTGCCAGGTATATATTGAAAGAAGAGGTAATTAAGTAATGTTTTTGGCGAGGGTTGGTTGGTTTTGAGTGTTGGGTTGTTTTTTTTTCTTTCTCTAGGCAAGTGTATATTTATTCTTCAGAGGTGAATTTTTGTAAGGAGAAGAAGATATGTGTTTTTATCTATATTGGAAAGAAATTTTTGCAAGGCAACAAAGACTTTTTTTTTCATTAGGTTAGAAATTTGATGACAGTATATTAAAGCATGATGACCTTTTGATACTGCTTTCACTTGACAGTCTGTTCTGTTTACATTTCAGACCCTGACCTCCAGTGCAACTTTGAAAATGGGCTGTGCAACTGGGAGCAGGACGTTGAGGATGACTTTGACTGGATCAGAATACAGGGTCCAACCCCCACGGTTAATACAGGCCCATTGAAGGATCACACGACTGGCACAGCCAGGGGACACTACCTCTACATGGAATCCTCCGAGCCACACCTATTCCAAGATAAAGCAATTTTGCTTAGTCCTCTCTTCAACCCTTCTGACAACGGAACCTGCATTTTCCGCTTCCATTATCATATGTTTGGAAAGCAAGTTTACAAGCTGTCAGTCTTCCAGAGAACTGTGAGTAATACCAAGGGATGGCTGTTGTGGTACAAGTTTGGAAATCAAGGAAACAGATGGATCAGACAGACACTTTACATCAGCAGCTATAAGCCGTTTCAGGTATGATCCTTCTAGGTTGCAAAGTGCTTATTTGCTGCCTTGTTAAACACTGTGAGTATATAAATGTCTGCAATCTCAAAGCTATTTGTAACTGTCTGATCAAATTGACTTTAAAATACATTTCTGGGGTTTTTTTGAGGAAATATGTCTGAAATACTTATTTTTTGTGGGATTTACTTTTCCCCTAAAACACATGACTATAATGTTTTTAATAGGATCATGGGGTATTTAAAGTAGATGCTATTTTTGTTTTTCAAGCATGTGGTGAAACAAACTTCTCTGAATCTGCTACAGAACAGCTTGGCAAAATTTTGATTCATTCATGAAAAAAAGGATTATTAAAAGGAATGTCCTTTACTATGCCTTACTTTTCCACAGTTACATGTCAATCTTTCATTATATTATGTCAGAAAAAAAATCAGTTCAAAATGTTTGGGTGCAAGGCTAGGCCAAAAGTCAAATATCATCTGGAGAAAGGTATGAAAACAGTAAGTTACAGCTACAAATCTTGGTTTATTTTCCTCCCTTTTTAAAATTGTGTATGTCGTTTACCTTTCTTTATGTGTGATCTGTTCATTCCGGTCGGGTTAATGAAACTGCAGGTTTATTAGAGGAGACATTAGTACACTTGACTGCCAACTAGTCATAAAATTAACTTAAAAATCTCCAAAACATATTATAAAAAGAAACACTTTCCTTTTAAATCTGATGTAATGCAACATTTTCTGTAGGTTGTCCCACATTTATTTCCCAAAAGATTATTTTTAGGTGGAGAGAAGTTCTATCCTCTTTGGAGTAAAAGACCTTAATATTACTGTGATTGCATGGAGGCATCTGGAAAGAGGGTGCTCATTTTTCATCAAGACCCTTTGTAGAAATGTAAAGGAGTATCAACATAATACTAACAAGGTGTGGGTTGTTTTTTTGGGGGGGTTGTTTTGGTTTTGGTTTTGGGTTTTTTTTCCCAAGTAAGAAAACATATCCTGTGCCTGATAGTTTGTCTAGAGAACTATAAACCCACGTGTCCTACATTTGCCCCCCTGAGCATTAGGAAGGTCTGTTGAGTAACTGAAAATATTTTTACTATGTTAGTGTAAAAAGTTAGGGCTTTCTATTGTGCTTAGCCAGGGAATGGAAAGATCTTATATCCTTTTGATGTTTTGTTTTTCATAGTCATTTTTGAGGGGCATGAGGTGTAAGGTATCATTTGATAGCTTGTTATGAAGAAAGAGTTCAGGATCTGATGGTCATTATTGTGTATGGCATTTCTCTTGATGGAGCTTGCTGTGTCACAACCTACAACCCTTCAAACCTCAGAACTTTTGAAGAGAACAAGTTGTTGTTCTGTTGCTAATAAGTTGTCAAGTGCTGACCTCTTTCCACTCTTTCTTTTAAGTGCGTAGTGTTTGGATACTTCCAGGGCTAAAGACGTGCGAGGGGAAAGGTCTTCGGACCCTGTTACCACTTTTTCTCCGAAGCCATATTTCTACCAAGCTCTGTACTATAACAGCCTCTCAATTAGGTTTGGGCTGTCTACTGACTGGGTAACAGTATTAAAGTTGTAGTTCTATGTTTACTATATTGTGTACCTCACACTTTAGAAAGTTAGTGGTTCAGTGTTTCCACACCACATACTTAAAGTCTTGTAAGTCAGCTCCATGGCTCCAAGGAAATGTATAGATTCACTTGAGAATGGATTTTTTTTCCCCTTGAAAGTCTAAAAATAAGATAGAACTTTTTGATAATCTTCTGATCAAAATACATGTCTTGACATCCTAATCTCCTTCTTCATCTCTAGCCAGAGCATCTCATCAGCTGTTTTAGGCTTTTCAGAGATTCCTGGAGAACAGAAAACTTTAGAACCTAAGACCAAAGATGGCCTAAGTCTTTGCAACACAGACCATTTTTTCTCTTCTAAATGTAAGCAATGATCATATATCAGAGATAGCTGATATCAGGTCTTCCTCTTCCCTCCCTATGCAACTCTGTTACTTGTTTACCACATTCCAGGAAAGAATCACTACGAAGAGTAAATCTCTTAAATGCACATTTTCAGTTTATTTACTAGCATGGGAAGGCAACTTTGGGACCATATAAACAATTGTGCCTAAATACTAACTACTAGGAAGAGGAGAACTCAGCCAGAAATTCAAAGCAGTAATGAAAGATACTTGAGGACATCTGGAAAGCCAGATTCCCTTATGAAAGTTTGGAATTCTATAGATATGAAACTGTATGGCCTCCAATTGAATGCTCTGGCAGAAACCCAATGGGAACAGCACATGAAGACTTCCTTTGCTCACACCAGGTCCCACTAAACCTCAGAATCCTGAATTTCTCAGGAAGGCTTCATTCTAGCTGCCATCAAACCGTGGCTGAAGTTTGTTGCTGTTCCATCAGATGTTTTACATCAGAATGTTAAATGTGACATCAGTGAGTGGAACAGGAATAGCTGGATGAAAGGAATGCAGTTCTCTGAGCCAAAATTAAGCATTTATCTCAAATGCTAATACTGACAAGTAACAAATCTGGTCTAAAATACACATGCTTATAAAAATTTTGCAGCTTTAGTGATCTTGAGTTTACCTTTGAATTCAGAACTTGTATGACACAGAAATCTGTGGATTTAATAACCTGCAAGAAATTATACTAATTTCTATTTTTTGTAAAAATTTCAGGTTAAGAATATATTCCTATTCAAGATATTCCTTTCTACTATATGAGACATCTGTTTCAACATGAAAAATGATAGGCTGTTGAATGTACTTGTCTCTTTAGTTGATCTACATTTATTTTAATCTCCCTGAGAAGTTTACTTACATGTCTTTTTCTTAAAAGTACATTTGAAAAGGTAGTAAAACAACAATCTGTCCATGGTAGCCTACTTACATTGATGATGAATAGTGTTTGCTTTTATATTGCTTGAATAATCATAATATCTGAAATGGTTTCTGCTCAGAAGAAAGTGCAAAGATTCTATTTTAACATGTTAGATAAATGTAGCTGTCTTAGCTTGCTCTATTCATGCAAATTTCTGTGGCTACAGAAAAAGAAAATGGTGGTATTATGTGAACAATGGCAAAATTCTGTATTTCAATTCTTTTGGGCAATGTAGTCTCCTTTTAGTCATGATATAAATCACATATTTGCCATGTCCATCATACACCATCTAAGGAAGTTTTATTATATTCCAAACCATATTATTAAAAAATAAAAATAAAAATTTACCTTTACCCCAATCCAATTCACTTTTTCCTCATCTGTAATATGTATATCTCTGTAATAAAGATGGTTACAGATCTTTGATAGTCCAAAGCATAAGTAATACATAAAGGAGTCTAATATTCTGTGATGATTTTATAATGATCTGTCTAGATTTTTTAAGTTGGGTAGTATGAAATTTAAAAATGCAAATACACTCCTTAAGTACATGATTAATTATTAATGCTATATTGATATAATTACTAAAAACTTAGTATTTTGAGTATCATATGTAAAACCTTGTATCTCCCTTCAAATATAAAACTTTCTCCCTTTAAGTGTGAAAAACAAGGACCAAAACCAGAAGATAAATAAATAAAATTTCTTGAAAAATACTAGCTTATGGAAGCTTATATGCAAAATAAAATTGCAATTAAGTAGATAAAAATGCATTTGGTATTTTCCTATTTTACAAGTGGTTAAGAAAAGTAAACAACCAAATCCACTGTAATAATTTTACTTGTATTATCAATTAGGTATTAGCTTAGAAAGTAATGGAATATTGATTGAAAATTAGAATGATATATTTGCTATGAATATAGAATAGTGCTATTTTCTACAAACACAAATACAAGTCACCCTTCTTTCTCTAGCTACTATTTTTAGTACCTCTTGTGCTATTTTTATGTTCTCCTCAGTGTAGAATCCAAACTGTTTGTATTTTAAGGACCTAGTTCTGAAACATGTATGGCTGAGTATATTGATAATGTTGCAAATTAGATTTCTCAAGCTCCTGAGCAGTATTTTAAATCAACCAGATATAATGGTCTGCAATATGACCAAACATGGGAAGGCAGACAGCTGAAGCAGAGGATCCCTTTCCTGTTGATTCCTACATTGCTATTTGTACCTTTGACACTCTAACACTCTGTTTTCAGGTAGTGGTTGCACCATTTCTTGCTCATGATTTAAAAAGAAGACAATTTTGTACATTTAAAAGTTTTGTCAGTTTGGGGAAAAAACACTTCCTATCCTGAAACTGACCTCTGTTTTGTTAAAGCAAAATGTGACTTGTGTTTTTGCATTCTTCTGATGTTCTGAATACCCCCATCTCTGATTCAGGCTGAGCTATCAAAGCATAAGCACTGACCAGTCCTATTTCAGATGTTCTCACATAAAGGACTTTGATATTGGCATTTTATTGTGGGTTGTAAAAGTATCAAAAACAATTAACTTAGCTATCTTCTAAAATCCTTTTTTTATTTCATTTGGTGTGGTGCGAGTTGTCTCTTGCAGCATCTGCAAGGTAGAAATGTTCAATATGACTGTAGTTACAGCTCGTGTGTGTGTGTGTGTAAATCCTAGAATCCCTAGGGATTCTTACATGCCATCTCCCTTTTAAGTTCCTCAGGTCATAGGATCTGATGTTATAGACACCCGGTGCTGAACTGGGAGGTATTCCCTGTTACAATCACCGAGCATCATTTCTAGATCAGATAGTGGGAAACATCTTTGAGAATCACTAGGGTCCTGCTACCCTTGCAGACATGAAGCAATGAAAGCCAGTCAGCCTTTGCTACTACACGATATTCACCGAGTGACACATTACAAGTATCATCAGTACCAACTTAGACAGACAGCCACCTTGGAAGTTTTACCCCTAACAGCTGTTAGCTGTCTGTTGAAGAGAAAGCCCTGGGTCACTTCCAAAGAAATCCCTAATACAATTCATATATTTCACAATACTTTAGATGAAAGAGAAAATTAGTTCTGAAAATATTTTCTAAGGTAGTCATAGCCCTAATAATGTATTATTTGTGATCTGTGACAATATCGTAAAATATAATATCAGTTGTTCAAATGGGAAGGGTGAAGTGTTAGTCATAATTAGTTCTGACACATAAATCCTCAAGTATACCTCTTGAACGGTGCTAAATCAAGAACTGACTTTATTTTTCAGCAGCCAAACTTGTCTAAAGACAGATAAGAATCTAAAGGAAGTTTTCTACATTTCTGAGACACTGCATTAAGGTGATTGTTTTGTCTTTTAATACATTCATTTAAATCTTCATTTTTCATCTTTTCATTTCTTTTATGGAGATATAGGGCATATTATAGCTTTTCTTACAAAGATTTTAAAATTCAAAGGCAAACTAGCTCACTCTCAAGGCATTTTATTTTCAGTTACTCTTATCTTTTAGCCATAGAATTGGTTGTGGAGGCGCACAGTTACAGATGAGATTTTAATCTTGACTATAGGGTTGTGTTAGGTTTTCCCTAATTATACCCAGCCACTTCTTGTGTCATGGTTTTGACATAAGATCAGTTTGGTATCAAATACAGGTGTAGTAAACATCATACATTATTTGCATCCAGGCTCTTACCATTCATCTAAAAAGACAGGAAGGAGTAAGAAATGTGTTTAAGGTATGACCAGGTAAATGATCACAAACACATAGACAGTATCTACTTTCTTGCCCTCTACTCCCTCCCTTTTCATTCCTCAGTGAGATGAGATAGTGATTCTTCTTTGGGGATTCTAACGATCTGCTCTGTAATGAGTGAAACAGGATCACAAAGCTCACTCTTTGGCTATTTCTGCAATTCTAGCTGTTTCTTGCTATTACTTTCCTGAGAAGAGAGCAGATTGATCTACACACCCCATCCCCGAACCATTTCTGTAATGAAAAACTCAGGATTCTAGTGGAAAATGGATTTTTTTGCATAATTCTACTTTACAAACTATTTTTAAAGTGGTTTTGAGTTCTATTACAAACAAAAGGTCTGTGCTATGGCAAATTGTGAGGTTTCAGAAATTAATATTTTTATTTCATGCATGTCTAGTGGTGATTGATAATTACATTTCATACATGAATAATATAGCAGGACTTGTTATAGTAGGCTAATTTGTATCAATTTAAGAAAAGATAATGACTTTCTAGGCTTCCTTATCAGCTCGAATATCCTTGAAATAAGACAATTTCAAATTTAATTTCCTACATAACAAGCATCAGAGCTATTGAAATTACAGGTTCTAGATCCCATGTCACATTTCACAGCACCTCTGAGAGAAATTTTCTGTGGGGTTTGCAGTGTAAATACTTTTGTAGATCGGCTCATCTGTGGGAGTTTTTCAGTCTCGTCTTAACTGATAAGTGTCGGGTTGAAATTCTGGATTTATACTGGTGTACTCCAGAAAATGGAGCTGACCAAACTTAGCCATATTCCACTTCTCGCATACAGCGTTGCTGGAAGAGTGTGCATAGCTTTTTATTGTCCCAAAGAGAAGTACTGTTTCCTAGTGTGAAAAGCAATGTGAGGAGTTCATGTTTCAGCCTGTTACAGTTGTAGATCAGCACATGTAGCTAGGACTTATCCTTATCGTGCACAGTGTTCTTAGAAGGAAACTGGTTCTGAACAGTGTGTGCTCTTTCTTCTAGATACCCTAAGAAAAAAAAAATCAAAATAATTGTGTATTTGCCCTTATGTTAGGGACATTAACCTGGGGGGGGGGGGGGAAGAAAAGAAAAGAAAAGAAAAGGAAAGAAAAGGAAAGAAAAGGAAAGAAAAGGAAAGAAAAGAAAAGAAAAGAAAAGAAAAGAAAAGAAAAGAAAAGAAAAGAAAAGAAAAGAAAAGAAAAGAAAAGAAAAGAAAAGAAAAGAAAAGAAAAGAAAAGAAAAGAAAAGAAAAGAAAAGAAAAGAAAAGAAAAGAAAAGAAAAGAAAAGAAAAGAAAAGAAAAGAAAAGAAAAGAAAGAAAAAATAAGAAGTAGAAATGTTTGATCCTTTCTAGAATACTTGGGTAAAGAGTGTTCCTCTTAGAAAGAGAGATGGTGGAGATGTAACAGAGAAACATCAAACCAACAGTGTCATAGAGAAACTGCATACAGAATGGTCATTAATGATGTCTCTGAATACAGAGAATTAGAGATATGCTGTGAAATTATTAGGCAACACAATCAAAACAAAAGAAAATACTATTTTAGGATGGACTGTTGTACAGTTCATTGCCAAGGGATATTTTGGGTACAAGGAAGTATGAATGGGATCAGTAAGTAACTTGTAGCAAATTACTAAAAGAAAAGTCTGTTAAGGGCTACTAGCACAACAATGAGGCTATAACCTGCACCTGTGATATACCGCCAAGAGTCTGGGAGCTACCACCGCATACCTGTTTGGTTCTTATTGTGGATATGGCAGCAGTCCACTGGGAGACACACATTGCAGTTAGCTGGACAGCTGACATAACCTCTGGTACATCTGTCATCATGCTGTGAGGCACTGGGCTGCAAACAGTTTTCGGTGCATCGAGAGGCTCACCATTTTTCATATTGTAACTATGATTTCTGATTTTCTGCAGTCACTTTTGCCTTTATTGAACCAAGTTTATTGTTGTCAAGTGTTGTTAGCCTTCTGCCTTGATTTCATTGTCTGCTTACTTCCTTGTTCAGGGCCTCATTTTCAGTGCGTGCTGACATGCCAGTAGCAGTTTGTTAATGTTTAGCTGGTCAGATATATCTTTAATTAAAATCTGGTGTTGAAGAAGCTCTGAATTTATCAAGGACTTTTCTATGATATTTCTAACACCTCTAAAACCAGCTTGTGGTCATTTTTCTATTGTTGCTTTTGATCCATTCCCTGGTAGCAATTTTCACACAAAGATTTAGTCATCATGGATTTCCCTGCTAGCAACAGCTTCAATTTCAACTTTCAATTTGTTGTTTCTCATCTTTCTTCTTCTACTTTTCTTCTTTGCACTTTGCCTAGTAATCTGCTGAGATTAGTATTCAGGGGTTCTTTTTTTTTTTTTTTCTTTTTTCCTTTAAAGATTGCCACATGATTCTGTTGCTTCTTACTCCTCTACTTCTACTCCAAATACATGGATATCCACCCATATTTGCTACATTTTGGTAGATCTCTTTCTGGGCACTGTTTTTCTTCACCTCTGATCTGTGCGTTGGCTTCTTTCATCAGTGATATGTTGCATGTGTTGCATGCTACTCTTTGGTTTTCAGATTTACATTGTGCTATTGGTTTCTGATCTGCTTATAGTCATCATCATCAGTTTTGTTTTCACTGTGGCAATGTAAAGCCTGTGACTTCTGGCTGACCTATACAGTTTGGTATGCAGATGCCTCTGGACCAATTGTTTATTAATTGGCTAAGTAGATTAATATTGGCAGGGAACCGCTACCCACAATTTTTAATCCTTCCTTGATCGTAGAATCATAGAATCACAGAATGGTTTGGGTTGGAAGGGACCTTTAAAGATCATCCAGTGCAACCCTACTGATGTGGGCAGGGACATCTTGCACTAGATGCACTGGACCTAGAACAATTCCAATAGTGGGGCATCTACAACTTCTCTGGGCAACTTGTTGCCGTGCCTCACGCCTTCATTGTAAAAAATTTCTTCCTTATGTCTAATCTAAATCTATCCTCTTTCAACTTAAAACTGTTGCTCCTTGTCCTATCACTACAGGCCTTGGTAAAATTTCTCTCTCCGTCTTTTTTATAAGCCCCCTTTAAGTATTGCAAGGATGCAATAAGGTCTCCCCAGAACCTTCTCTTCTCCAGGTCAAACAACTTCAACCATCTAGCCTGTCTTCACAGGAGAGGTGCTCCAATCCTCTGATCATTTTTGTGGACTTTCTCTGGACCCCCTCCAGGGTCCATGTATGTCTTGTACTGGGGATCCCAGAGCTGGATGCAGTACTCCAGGTGGGGTCTCATCAGAGAGGAGTAGAGGAGGAGAATCACCTGCCTCAACTTGCTGGCCACACTTGTTTTATGCAGCCCAGGGTATAACCTACATATTTGTGTAGACTAGTTTAAAAAAAAAAAAAAAAAAAAAAAAGCAAGCACCCAAACCCAAAAGAGTTTCTGAGTTACTGATATTTAACTCTCAGGTCTTGTTAGAATGTGTCCTGGCAGGGTGTGATGTGCAGAGATGGTTATAGGGTGTCTGGGATCTGTGCCAGAGGATGCTGATGTCAGGCCAAATAATGTGGATTATTTCATGTCTGTACTGTAGAAGTATCAATGCCTTTTGGTATGACAGCTCTAATACCTACACTTGTATGACCTAGGCTCCTCCACCATGTCCTTTTCTCATGACCAGGATCAAGGACTACCTTGGAGGTCTGTAGCAGGCCAGGAACAAAGGCTGACATATCTCATGTCCATCTCATATCCATACTTCATGCAGAACTTGTGTAGACTCTAGTTTGGACAGTTCATGCTCAGGTTTCTTCACCAGTCCACAGTGTGTAGAAAATATGTACATAAAGTGGAAAATGAGGGAAATGGGACAATTGTGGGAAAGAGTAAAAACCAACCATAACTTTATGGTTGGTTGTGAACTTTGTGTTGACAGTGAAGGCTATTCAGTGCCTACAGTATGAAGCGAAATACAGAGAACTTACATCTTGAAAATGTGTGTGGTGTAATGCAGTATATTTGAAAGGCAAAAAGCACTGTGATTTTTTAAAAAAGTCATTTCTAAACATCAGTATTGCCATTTTTGACAAGTGTATTTCAGAGCATAGAAAACAGTGTGAAAACAAGGAAATCACACGAGAAGCCAGGAAAATATATTGTCCATTGTGCAAACCTTCAGGGATAATGTCATGGTTTCAGTCAAGTTCTTTGGGAGAGAAATTTCCTTTTTGTTCAGTGCTATTACAATACTTACTATTATGAAGATATAATCCACTCTGCGGCAATAGAAATAATTTATTCTTTATGTTACTATTTTATTGGTATGCAGAGGAAGATTTGTCATGATGTCATCAAGTCACAACAGACACACACAGCGGACCAAAAATTTCTAAGCCTTTTCCAGTCAAAATTGTATTCTTAATTTCACATCTGTTATTTCCTTGCAATTTTTTATTTATTTTTTTTTGCGGGGGGGGGGGGAGAGAGGGGAGTGGGACACAAAGGGGGCAAGAGTGGGTGTGTTTTACCTTTGTTCCCTATTTACATGCAGGAAGCTCAAAGGAAATCTCACAAGGTAAAACTAATCTCTCTATACGTCAATGACCTGTCAAGTATTGCCCAAATTTTAAATATGGAAAAGCTGACGTAATGAAAGATTTTCACCACCTTTCACAAAGAGACTATGTTGAGTTGTTTGAATTTGAGGGGAGTCATGTAAAGTAGGAATTTTGCTTTCCTGAAAATTAAGAGTAGTGTCTTAAATTTGCTATTGATATTACTATATTACTTATCAGGAATTACTGAACAGGAAAATGAGACTTGGGTAACTTTGCAAAATGACAGTGAGTTTTTTCTCATTTCTTTACTGGATCTAGAAGCCATCTTTGAAAAAGTTACAATATCACAGGAAAGCCGTACTTCACTGAAGATGATTTAATTAAGTTGCCTTCCATAGTTCTGTGTTTAACATCAAACACGGGAGAGTTTATATAATTTTTTATAATCTTTCTATGTTTATTGAGTATGCTTATAGCAGAATTCAGAAACAATTTAGAAGTTTTACTCCCACTGAGGTATACAGTAAAACTCTCATTATCTTTAATGAAAACAGGATTTCATGGCAAGTCATATGTTCCAATGATATCCCTATGTTATTGTTTTCTTACTTGGGGAAGTTAAGCCCGTATGTGTGGATATAGAGGCAGCAATTCTGTATAACTTACCATCTCGATCAGGAAAAATACTTTGGATAACGAAAAGTCCACACCTTTAGTCAAAAGATGTAATAGCAATCCCCTTGCTCACTGGCATTTGCTGCTAAACAGATAATTGAATCAGTTGCTGGCACAAATGTTTTCATAAGCATTGAAAGGAAAACACTTCATGCCTTTCCTCAGGATAGTCCTTAGCTCAGCATGGAAGAATTGCCTTAACAGTAAGCCTTGCATAGATCAGATACAAGTCTGTCCATGAAGGCCCTGTTCAGGCTCTGTGGATAGTGATATGGAGATGTCTTTATGGAGCCCTTGACATCTTGACATGCTCCAAGGTACAAGAGGTCAGGTCATAACAAGCCATCCTGGTCAATGTGGGACACATCTTTTAGGACCAAAAATCCCAGGAATTTGACATAGTAACTCAGCCAGAATCCTGTAATTTTATTTATTTGTTTGTTTGTTTGTTTGTTTATCTTCAAAATCTGGGGAAACGGTGGTTTGGAGAAAGAAAGCATCTATGTAGTGTATAAGTGAGTATGTGTGTAAGCTGCTGAACCTGCATATACCTGTCATGGAAGATCACCCGAGCAGCAAAAACACACATATGGTAAAGGAGTGGTGATGAGATTCCATCTGAAAGTAGTTCAGGGTACCGTAATACGATTAGAGTCAGTAAAGACTGATCATGCAAGAACTTCATCAGCCTTGCCATTGCTTTGCTAGTCCCATACTCATCCACTTTCACTTGTATGTATACTTGTCAAAACAGCCTATCAGTTAGATCCAGCCTTTGGATCCTCAAACTGTCTGCTTTCAGAAATTACTGATGCTCTAAAAAACCCCCCTTGATTTATACAGGAACATTAAAGGAACTTGAACTTCAGATGTGGGAGAAAATTTACAGTATGTTTTGGTGGGGTTATTTTGACTAGATTTGCCCTTGCCCAGTTAAACATGGATGTTTTAATAATGTCTGTGGTTATATCCTTATCTGTGAAGTATTTTCATTACTTAGTGTTTTTCAGTAATTTTAAAATAGTCATCATCCATTCTCTTTAGGGAAAGAAAACATTTATATCTTTAATGTTACAAAAAGTAGAATTGCTAAAGGATATATATGCATTTTTGGGCCCCTGTAGCCAACTGAACAGAAATTAAATTAATTTTTAGAATGAAAAATATCTTCAGATTTAAAGGAGATTTTGTCCATTTTTCTGTGTTTTTCATGGGTTTGGGTGTGGGGCTTTTTAACGTTTCACGTTTACAATCTCAGTGGCTTTTGAAAATAATCTCGTTCTGCCACAATCTTGTGAAATAGAGGAAACTTCTGTAAATCTTTATAGATGAAGTCAAAACTAACCATGAGCTTAAATTGGATTAAAAATAATTTGTCATTATAATTTCTAGTTAGATTTTCCCCAAGTGGGCAGGCTAACCATGTTGTTTTATAAAGCTAGAATGTCAGAAATTTTTAGGCACTGACTATATACTACTTCTGCAATAATTCTTCCAACATTAACATTAGAGTGAAAACAGGATCTTTTCTCTTGAGTGAAGTTTTGTGCCCTTAATGCAGCAAAGTACTGACTCCCGGAATATATAAACAGTTATTAATATTATGCTTGTCAGCAGTCCCACCAACATCAATGAGGAGTCTGAAAGAGGATAGAAATGTGATTCTTCCCTGCGCTTTAGAGAAATGCTTGGAAAAACACCATAAATCAGCATGAGGGTTCACAAGCTTATAGTGGATTGTGATCAAGTGCTTTACTGAACTAGAAGTAGTGTTTTTCAGTACCTTGTAAAACCAAGCACTGTAAAACATCAAATATTTGACACAAGGTTTTTCATATTTGATGTGTATATCCTTACAATCATTGGTAAGAATTCATTTGGACACCTGTGTGCAAGGTTTTTATTTCAGCTTTTGAAGTCTTGAGACGTTAACTTTAATGCATTTTTGATAGACACAAAATGAAGGGCCTGATGGGCATGAAGATGGCCAGTGGAATCTCAGGCTTTTCTACGTGTATTGTTAAAATGTTGTGGTGGCCTAATGTTGATAATCTTTCCAGCAGCTGATGGGCTGTCCCTGCTCATGCTTCCTTTTGGGGTAGAAGGGCTCCACTCTATGCGTAGTAGCCCTGACTGCCTAGTCATCCCCCCCATGAGGGGAGAAGCTGGAACATGCTGTGGCACCCCTTCTTCCAGTGCACCCAGGTTTTTTTCCCAAAGAGAAACCACGGTGCGGAAGGTACAAAGGAAAAGTTCAGCGCCATGTAGTGAAGATGCAACTACTAGATGCCTAGATGAGAGATTTGGGAAATGGTGTCAGGTCCCACAGTGCCTACTCCTTTGATGGCAGCTGAGGAAGCAGAGAAACAAAACTAGGGAAGAATTAAATACCATGTTTGCACTCACTTATTAAAAAATAATAATGTTTTATTCGATATGAACTAATAACAAGTCAAAATTAAATCTAAATATCTCAGATTTTTTTTTTAAATCACAATTTTTCTGAAAAAAATGGTATTTGCTTAGTAAATAGTTTCCGTTTTTTCTGTACTTTTCGAGATATTGTTATAGGAATATGTTCATGTGTTCTTGAAAAAAATAGTCCTACAGTGAAGACTTATTGTGACATTATTGTTGGATGAAGATATCTTGATAAAAAGGAGTTTTGAAGCAAGAAATTTTGCTACAGATTTCACACAATTCATGGTTCTATGGGTTGTCTTTTATTTGTAATGACAAAGGTTCCATTATCTGATAAGAAATTGGTTACTTTTCTCAATGCAAAGTTATGAGGCATTTTCCTTTATACACAGCATTAAAACATAGGAGTAGTTTACTTCATTGATATACAGTGAAATGTATATGACTTTCAATCCTGCATCTGCTTTCAGTAAGTTATGACAAAAGTTTTTGATGACGAAGTGTTGCACCAGTTATTTGTACTGTTATCCACTTGTATGATTGTTCTTTCTTCTTCAAACCAAATCATGTGGTTCCTTGACAGAAATAATCATGGAAAACCTAATCAAAATTAGCATGCTCTAACTACTAATAAAATCACTAAGCAACACATCTGACACTTTCTGTGACAAACCTGAGATATTGTTTGGCTATTTTACTAGATAAATACATTATAACTAATAGCACTATTTCCTAGACATTCAGAAATTCTCAGAATTTTGAATACCTCACAGTTTTTGGAATTAATTCTGTTCTAGCTTAAACAATGCTTGTATGGAAAGTAAGAATTTATTTTGCTAACCTTCAGTGGGAATTGGCTAGTGACAGATATGAGCATTACTGTAAAAATGGAACATTTGTACAGAACAGTATTACCCATTGTAATTCCTCTATTAACACTTGTCATAATGTTCCTTCAGCCTTCAAAACCCTGTTTTGTTCAAAATCTTAAGGGAATCAATCCTTTTTTGTATACAGAGAGTCATTCTAATACATTTTGCTTTTCATAGAGGTTTTTTTCCCCCCTTTTTTATGTAGCATACCTTTTGCTACCTTTATGGATTTCATTCAGACCAGATCTCTAGAGTTCTGAAAACTGGAGAAATTGGGAACTATTTATCCTCATTCAAATAATAAATGAGATGTGAAATGAGCTTCATGGTAGATGAGTTCCCTGGAGGTTGTTTAATAATAGCTTATGAATTTTGCAGAATTTCAGCTGGCAAATTAATTTAAGTGGTCAATGTTTAACCACAGCTGCAGAGAGACTAAGTTTTGTACTGCAGCACTAGCTCATAAATTGGTCCTATTTTCAGTTTTAAGGCTATCAGAACATATATCTACACCTCTGATACATTTTCTGTGTTACCAAGTGAGTTTATGTTATATGCCAAAGTGACAGACTCCCCAAGTACATACATAAATAAATAAATAAATAAATAAATAAATAAGGTAGGAAGATTTTAAGAAATACAATCATAACCAACATCATAACAATAAAGAGGTATTCCGGATGGAATTACTGCTGCAGAACTGTGTCCTGCACTTCTGGTGTTGGATATTTTTACACCCTTAATAAAAGTATTCGTTCTTAAGGTGCAGGAGGGCAACCTCCTCCAGGGAAAGGTTGGGGGAAGATGATACATAAGGATGGCCTCAGACCGTGCGAATGTCATGGCTGGGGAGATGGGCACCGGGAGCTATGGGGAGAGAAGTCCCTAGACCTACTGGTTAACATCCATCTGAGCACAGCACAATCCCACAGAAAAATAGTACAGTTTTGAGAGGGCTTGGGTTTGTCTTAGTAATAACTGTGTAAAATGAGTTAACAAAGCCTCTGCCTCTTTGTCTGAATCTTAGCTCATTTATGAGTAATTATGAGTAGTTAACCATTCATGCTTTGAAAACAAAGTCAAAATTTTGTTTAAACGGTTTGTGTGCCAGCCAGTCAAAATTACACTGGAAGGAATTTTGTCATTCTGGAATAATACATTTTCTTGCATGGCATTTCCAAACAATAGATGTCTTGATTTGTCCTGTTTCTAAGCATTTTTATGATACTGTAATATTGCTCCCATTTTAACATAAACAGGAAAAAAAAAGACTGGGGTAATATTGTAAAGAATATTTGTGGATATTCTGAGGGAAAGATAAGAATCCCACACTGAGATGAGAGCAGTTACAAGCAGTAACAAGCAATGCTCTCATTTACTGTTGTCAATCACATTAGATACATTTAATGCTAAAATAACTCATGTTCAGCATATCCATAGTAAGGGATATAGATCCCTGAGAAGCTTGTTTAATACACAGTGCTGATTTCTGAAACTGGAAATCCATTACAGGACTTCATTTACTGTAAGACAAAATAAATACTGAAATGTAAAATGCAAGCATATATTTTTTAAATGACAATGATATTTGATCAAAATACAAAAGTGCCTTGCATCTTTGAATTTGGAGCAGTGCCTCATTACTTGTTGAAAATAAGCTTTCTCTGCGAATAAAATTGCAAATAAGTAAATTACAACAAAAATACTACAACTAACAGTACTGTGAAACAGTATTGCAGTATTTTTGCCACTATTTGTACTTCATTCCTTTGTAGGAATTTTCTATTGAGCTGAGGAACAAAAAATGAAAAACATATATTTGAAATTTTATGCAGCATTACAGAATAACCTAGAAGCTTGAAGGTGTGTGTATGTTTAAATGTGAAAAAAGTATTTTTAAAAAAATGGCAAAGAAATAACCTTAACATTTAAACTCTATTGGATCAGCAAAAACATTTATTTACCTTTTTAAAAAATACATGGTTTAATGAGGCACTTTTTTTTTAATGAATAAGAATTTATAAATTAGTTAAATTAAGAAAACTCTTACTAAATCTTTCCCTAATCACCTGCTTGGAGCAACAGTCAGAAGAAAAGAGGCTTATTCAGTCATCCAGAGAGTATTTCACAAATGCTAACCTCTCCCATTCCTTGGCAGTAGACAATAACAAGAAAGTAAGCGTATGCAGCATTGGCAAGTCTAATGAAATGGTAGAATATTTTTGTTTAAAAGGTTCCATAGCACATCTCTAACCTGCTTAATTGTTTTCATCACAGTGGATCTCTAACCTGCTTAATTGTTTTCATCACAGTGGGATTTGTATAAGGGTATATAATTTATTCACATGAACGTTATTATAATTAATCATGATTAATATTATTACAATAAGTACCAAAGGAGCTAATCATAATATGCCACTTATGATAATGTCTTGCCATCATTTTATGTCACAATGATGTTTCAATGGATTTACACGATTGTGAAGCTATTACACCATTCTGTTATGGTTCACTGTGATTAATGTGACCCCCAGTGAAAACTGATAATAATTAGTCTCTTTCGTAAGGTATCACTAAATAGAATATATCCTCTAGAAAAAATTTAATATCATTTTAAGTATTAAACATGGTAAATGACTCCTCTATCAATTGATATGAAATATTTAATGAGAAGTGGAAGTCTACTATATAGTGAAAAATGTTTTTGTAATTCTTGTTTCCCTAGATCTTGGTGAAAGGTACTGTAGGAGATGGTTTCACTGGAGACATTGGACTTGATGACATGTCTTTTCTAGGCTGTACTCTTTACAATGGTAAGAACAGAGTTAAAGTGTACACCTCCTAGCTGTGAGCTGATTCTTTGCTCTCATTTGTAAATATTGCTAATGGAAAGCAAAAACCAGATCGAACTGTGAGTCGTGCCTGACAAAGAAATCCAGACTTGATTCCCTGCTTCTCAGACCCTCATAATGCAGGCATCAGCACAAAATGGTTTCTGCTGTGTACATAAGGTCCAAAAGAGACTCTCAGTAAGAAGTGTGCAGCTTCCAAACTCTTTGAGATCTTGATTCCTAGAAGGAAAAAGAAACTTAACTGTGTGTAAACAAACTGACCTTTCATTCAGCACACTCAGTTTGATACAACTTTCCACCTCCCCCCAATAATTCTTAATGTATTTACTGTGCCAATCGCTCTCGCGTTACAGCACACAAATAGTTCAGATGAAATAGCAGTCTGTCCACAGAAGTCATTACTATCTAGGGTAGTACAATGTCCACTGATTTATCAAATATTGTATCCCAAAATACACGTACTTCAAGACACCAGATTCTAGACCCATCACTCCATCACAGAAGGGATTTCAAGTGTTAGCTGCAGCAGGCATTACAGTGTTATATATGGTGTGACAGTTGCTGTACAGTCATAATAGGGCTGTAGAACAGCAAACAATTTAGAATGGTGTCTGGATAATAGTATCCTAGCACTAACTCTAAAACACCCTAGTGCAGATGCATTTTATTCTGCTACTCCAAAAATTTCCAAAAAGGTTCTTTCCCCTAAGTCTTTTGTTTGAGTCTTAGGATATTATGGGAGTATCTTTCATTTGATTGGAGTATTATTCATCTGATCTTATAGATGTGCTTTCTACCTTATGAAAGAGAAATGGCTCCTGCTCGTGGGAAATTTATTATCAGTCTTAGTGCTCCAGGCCTCAGTAGAAAAAAAAAAATTCCTTGCTATCCCAGACACATTTTATATAAAAAGTCTTTACATATACTTTTTAATTAACTCAGGTGTATTGCTCAGGTGCATTGTGCACTACAGCTAATAATTTCATTAACTTTTAAATTTTAAGAAGGAGTTATATAAGGAAAATTCCTTTTATGGACAATAATAGCAAAGGTTTTCAAGAAACGAGAGTAAGCCTGAAGAAAGGTGCATGGCAAAGAACAGAAGGAAAAGCAGACAATTGATTTGAAAGAAGTGGTAATGAGTTTGAATGAAGCATAAAGGAAATGGTGGAACAAGTTGATGACCTCAGAATAATTTTTCTAATGAGAAAAAAAAATATTTTTTCAGTGATGAAATTACAAGGTAAGAAGGTTACATAGTAATTTTCACAGTCACTTGGAGTAATCGACGTGTTAAAAAAAAAAAAGCAATTATCATCAGAATAATCTGTTAGCCCTGGTTCACAGGGCAATTAAGTTTCTGTGATTGTCCCATCAGTCTCTGTGGCATTAGTTTATTGAAATAACTCACTGACTTAATCCGAATGTGAAAGACAAGAGGTGCAAATAAATTCCTGCCAGTATTAGGGATTGTATGAATGGTGGTTGGCTAGCATGACCAACCTAGTGCTTTCCACTGAGGAAATATTAAATTCAATTCCTGCTGGGCAGCATTTAAGTCATTCAACAGTAAAGCTGTACTCTTGACAAAGGGTGGGAGTGGCAAGGGGAGAAATCATTACAAAACTGGAATACATTGGTCCCATTGCTCAACATTTTGTTGGTTTGTTTTTCAAAGGAAACTTACCAACAATCTCTACAACTACTTCAGGAACTTCAGTTCCTGTCACGCTCCCCATGAACAACTGCACAGAGACAGAGTTTGTCTGTAGAGCCTCTGGCCATTGCATCCAGATGATCCAGAAGTGTGATTTTAGACCTGACTGCTCTGATAAGTCTGATGAATCAGCTTGTGGTGAGTGCACTGAATCTTGTACTTTGCTATCGTATTTGCAGCTGTTAAACACATTGCTTTAACTACTCTGTATTTACCCTTGCAATTTGATATTAGCACCTAGATGCTATTTTTGATGCGATTTTCCCTAGAAAAATATTATTTTGCTCTTAATGTGGGAATCTGAGATGTCATGCACTTTCTGCCTTTTAATGGGCTGATTCAGACTTGACATTCCAACTCAACTTACTAGTAAAATGAGGGAGGAATCCTCAGTTCCCCAATGACTGGTAGCTCTACATGACAATTTTTCTAAGTGAGTATAGTTTCGCAAATTAAATGACCTATGTCATATTTATTTTTTTCAAATGTTCACTAGTCCAAAATGAAGAGAAAATAACTTTACAGTCTCATGTTTGGGGTGCACATCTGGGAGGCTTGGGTCCACTTCTTACCTACTTCAATGAATATGGGTTTGGGGCTTTTTTTTATTACAAAGTATTTTTATCAGCAGCAATGACTGTGAAATTCAGCCTACTCCACACAGAAGTGAGACCTAGCTTGTAAATTCCTAAATCTCTGTTGGTCAGATGGGAACACTGGAACTGGGACAATGGATAGGGTCACTACATGTTGTCGGTAGAGATCTAAAAGACATTCGTTGATTGCTTCTGAGTTGCAGCAGTTCACATTATAGCGTTTTAGAAGAAACTCTCAATGACTTTGTTTTGCCTTAAAGCACAGTACTTGAAAATGCTGCTGTAGGAAGTGGATTAATGAGGGGGACACACATCTAGAGACAGTGACCTCATCAGCCTTTGCAAGCTAAACTATTCTCATTGAAGAACAAAACTCTGCATTCATTGCACATGGTGTAGGGAACTCAATCACCTTTCTCAGGGCTGAAAGCTCAGTGAGGAAGAGTAACATTAGACTCTTCTCTATTTCTTATGTGGGAATAACTCTGCAAGAAATGAATCTGATATATTAATATCACTGGGTAATTTCCTATAGTGTGAAAAAACACCAGTCATTGAAATTCTGCACTGAAAAACAAATGCAGAGCCCGTTGGATAAAACTTTTTTTCCCCTCAGAAATTTACATTGTTTTACAAAACATCCTTTCTTTCTGAGAGAGATGAATACTGTGGAGAATACAGTTTTACATGTTTGCTCTGTCTGAAGTCTCCCATCACTATAGCAGTGATGGCAATTTATCACTCGAATGACAGTGCTGTAGTAGAAGTTATGTCCTGACTGAGGGCAGAAATACATTCTCAGCAAGGTGTTACCTTTCTCAGAGGCATTTGAAACATACTGTTTATAAAACACGTTAAAAAGGGGAATAAGCACTTAACACTATGCCCCTCATCCATTTCAGGAAACATCACAAATCTTTATGTGGGTAACTCATGAGATCACACTGGCTGCAGTTTGCTTCCTTACTGGAGGTATATAAGCTATAAATCAAAACACAAGCCCTCCTTAGTCTACTATTTTTAGCCTCCAAGGAAGGAAGCATCAGGCACATTCTCCTAACACACTCTGATTTCTTGATATAGAAGTTACCTCAGCTATGCTAGCATTTAAGCTTCATGGGTTAAAATAAATTCTTGTTTTCCTGCACAATTCTCACAGCAGTCATTTAAACCTGAGTATAATAATCGGTGTCAAAGTTCGGGACAGTGACAAGACTCACCTTGGATCGCCTAGATAAATTTTCTGCAAAATATTCAGGAAGATATAATAGAGAATAAATATTCATAGCAGAAATGGAAAATAACCAAGTTTCTTTCCCCTAAATATTCTTACAAGGGGATGCACTGGGAGGGAGGGATGGTAGTGAGCTCACTTTTCTTGTCCAGGAATCAAAAACTGGGGCACAGGCAGCTGCATATTTATTTAGTAAGGCAACAATTCAGTATTTGCCACCACTACCAAATAGCTTCATTATTATGCGGCTTTCAGGTATGGTGGGGACTACTTGAAATATTGATTTGGTTTTTTTAAGTTTTGGTCATGGATTTTGTACACAATGTGCAATGAGTTGCTAATGTCATCGGTCTACAGGACTGAAGAAAGAACCATGCAGCAGCTGGCAGATTTGTAGCTCATGAATTTTACAAGCATTTCAGTGTATATCACATGACAGATTATTAGGCCTAAAAGCTGATCAGAACACATATGAAGGTAGATACTGAGGTGCAGAAAGAATTGCTATATTCCCAAAATTAGAATCTGCCTAATAGAAAAGAACACAGAAAATGTAATTGATATTTTACCTATAGAGCAAAAACTATGCTTGTTAGTACTGTGTAAGTATTCATGGATTGTATAAATGGAATCCTTTTATTGCCATGTTGTTTACTTTACCATAACATCAATTATTGATTTCCAATTTTGATATAAACATGAAGTATTCACTGTTCATCTCTAAAGTTAAGGAAGTCTGCAACTTTGAAGATAACCAGTGTGGATGGTATCAGCCAGCTTTGGAACAGATGTCAGGAAATCATTCCATCCATACCACAAACGTATTCAAGTGGGAACTTGGAAGAGGGGCAAACCTCTACCCTGGGCAAGAAAAACACTGCCCATTAATTGATCATACTACGTGAGTACTATTTTTCAGGTACTTGAATCTTTCTTGGACTGTGTGAGTTTAGCCACGTATGGATTGTAAGGGGGGAAAACTGCTCAGTGCACAGTATTGAAGCAGTTTACGGATTTATTAAAGGCATATAATTAACTGACAATCAGTGAAGTAGATATGCAGGATCAATAGCATCAATACAACAGATGAATCAAATACAAAATGTTAGTAAAGTGGTACAAATTTCTAAATACCCTTCTATAAGTAATTTCCAAAGGTTTCAGTACCTCCCCATCCAGAAATGTGTGCGCTCCCTCTCCCAGAGGACATGTGGGGTACAAGATGTTCCCCCTTATGGGAGAGCAAGTTTGGAGTCATGGCTGTTCCAGCTTTCTGCTTACGCATGCCGCTGCCTACAATCTGTTAATACATATGCCATGAGAAATCAACCCTCCTTGTAGCGCTCTAAACTGCTAGCCCACCAGCTGGTTGTAGGCTATTTGCAGCATCCAGTGGGGACGATGCTCTGTCTGGTCTATGGAAGGGATGTGACACCAGCAAGATGATCTCTGGCATGTCAAAAATGTGTTTTGACTGCTGCTGTTTCCACTCCACAATCTCTCCCCAATATTACAAATTTCCATCCTACTTTTATACTCCTTCTCAAGTTGACTTCTCCTTTGAAAGCTGTCTTTGCAATTCCCTGGCTACCGTTTAATTTAGTTGATGGTGATCATCATCTTAATCAGGTTTGGGCAAATACCTTCTCAGATGATCTTTATTCACACAGTGTATGTTCACCTTTCTACCTTACTAGCTATTGTTACCCAGGCAGTTTTGCCCAAGGGTAAGTAGCACAAGTTACCCCAACAATGGGTCTTGTGAATTCTGCTGTCATTTAATAATTAACTAATGCAGTTCAAAATGACTGTAGTTAGAGTTAAATTCAGTTTAGTTGATATTTTACCATTTTTCTGATAAATTATATCACTTCATAGTAAAATGAAAAATATTTCTATTCTCTCAGTGACGATTTCTAAATTAATTTTGGATTCCAAGTAGATTGTTTTTGATAATTACTAACTCCTCCTAAAGACATTCCTTTGATTTGTCCTAAGGAGCAAAATTTAGCTTTTTTCCATGAATATTGGAGTTTACCTAAATGTATTTGGGTATGTATTTGTGTTTTCATTAAGTACAAACAACTTTCAATGTCACACAGCTTCAATTCATCTACTAAGGAAATTTCTGTACAGCATTATTCTTCTGAACAGAAAAATACTTGCCTCGTTCTAGTGACAGGCATGTTTATTTGCTGTGACAATAGTCCACAGAGTGCAGAAATGGACTTTAAATTAAAACCACTCCAACAGAGCCTTTGCTGTATTGCTGTTAGTTTAAAATGAGATTTATATTGCATTTACTCAGCCTGAGAGTATTTCTATCACTATAAAAGGATCAGCTCAATACATTAGTTTCACTGCATACTTCATTAAAATCACTGTATATTTTTAAAAAAAAAAAAAAAAAAAAAGCCCCTAAACACAAAAAATTGTCATTCAACAATAGCAAAAAAGAATTAGGGTGCTACCTAATTGTTTCACGATCTCTTATATATATACACACATATATATATAAAGGAAGTGTATTCCCTAAAAAAGAGCAACTATTTCTGATAAATTGGTTGTCAAATCTTTCATTACCTGCCATTTAATTGTTATATATTAGCTGATACCAGCACTGTATGTGTACTTAATACATCCTCTCACAACATTTCCACTAAAGATTTGCATTGGCACAGTGATACATGAAACTGTACTACTGTTTTTCAACATATTCTGCTTTCATGCAACTAACAGTATATTGAGAAGGACTGATGAAAAGAGAAAGTAAATGATCCATAGAGATTGCAGTTTTCAGGCAACGCTGAAATGTATTGCTGTTGTGATGTTTCACATGAGATGCAATTTGGTCGTACTGTTTCCCCCTTCCCTTTGTTTATTGGCCTATAGAAGAGAACGGGAGCGTGATGCTTCCACTTTACAGCAGGAGATGCAGAGCAGCGCTTTCGTCGAATTAAAACCCCACAATGTTTTGTTTTGTTTCATCATCCATTTTCCCCAAATTTCCATGGAGTTAGATGAGAGAAGCTGTAACACTCTAATCCTGTGTGTTTGCTTATTAAAATAAAACATTCTGGATTATGTATAGAAATGATTAGATTCACCCTGATGCAAGACTGGGTGACAGCGCAGCTTACGACGAGTCCGTTCAGCAGAAATACCTGTGAACAGCTGCGGATTCAAACCATCTGCTTCCCATAGAATATGTATTTGGGCTAGCCGCATGTAGGCTGATGAATTGTAAGGTGGAGGTGTAAGTCTTTGAAGCTGTAATTACATTAATTAAGTGAAAGTAATGACTTCAGAAATGGAGGACAGAACAGCTTGTATGTGCATATATAAGCCCAAGGCTGGAGGAACAGAAGCTGTTACAGGAGTCTGCTATGACATTCCTTGGCTGGAGAAAGGCTGGCACGTGCTTTACAAAGAACTAGGTGACATTGGCATTGCGCACTGACAAGACCATTACGGGTATATGAATGCAGAGCTCTTATGGCATGCTTCTTCTCTCAGCAAATGGGAATTCTCTATTGCAGTTAGGTTTCTAAATGCGAGAATAATGAAAGTATCCACTTGTGTAGGCTTAAACAAGTGTGTAGAGTAGACACCAGCAAATGGATAACTCTGAATTTATTTCCATTTGTGAGAAATTGGTTAGTGGTGTAGCAAATTCTTTGACACTATTAATAATATTTGGGTACAGCTGTTATTTGAAAACTTTGTAGGCACTTAATTGATATAATAATTCATACCCAAATCTGTCATCAAAACTAATGAATCAAAACAAAAAAGGATGTGGAACTAAAATTCTAAGCTCACATGATAATTATTGCTGTGTAAATAGCTCCCTTGATAACCATATGTTTAACACATCTGTCTCGCTTTTGTGTGTGCTTTTCAAGCAATCATTATCAGAATTTCACATAGGAAAAATTAGGGAAAATTAAAGGTTTTCAGTAATATACTTAAGCCCTGAAATTTTTTCAGCAGTCAAGAAATGTCTTAAAGTTGACAGTCTAACAATGTCAAAATAGGTGAAAAAAATTACAATCCCACAGGAAACTACTCATAAACACTGGAAAGGAGAAAGCTGAATTTAATTACCTGAAGGCACTTCTTTTTTTCATACTGCATTTCACTTAGCTGATATAACCAAAACTAAAAAACATTTCTTTTATATTTTATGTACAAATTGCCCTTGTTCTGTGCCATTGACCCTGACAGAGAAGAGGTAATAAAAGGAGCATTTAAATCCACATTGAAATGCATTTCGGAGTACTTGGTAAATACTAGGTACCTTCCAAAATAGTTAAGTCCAGTTATGGAATACCTTGTGTGAAGAGGTCAGAGACCTGATCAACTATGACCTGGAAAGTGTTGCACAAGGAATATTGAGTCAGCCTTATATACACAAAGCTTTATTTGGAGCATCCATAGCTGGATACATCGACTCTAAAGGTAAGATTCTCTTTTTGTAAAAAAATAAAGGAGGGAAAACTGTTTGCAGTGGCCAGACAGGAAGAGAAGCAAGAGTGTTTCCTAGACGAGTATCCTCTCCAGTACAGCATATTTTCCCCTACGACTCTTTTTACGTCGTATCTATATAGTTTTCATCAGGACTGAACTGTGTCAGGATTTGTGACATGCAAGGGCATGAGAGAACCCACAAGAACAAGAGGAAAATCATTGCTGTAGCAGCCTCCTAGTGCCGAGGTGGAAGGGTGCAAAGTTGGAAGTCGAAAGCAAACTGCAGAATTACAAATGGAAGGTGAAAGGAGCCAAGGTCACCCCTCCTCCAGTCACAGCAATAGCTGTCTTCTGGGCTCCCAGAAAGACAGCTGGAGCTCTCAATCCTTTCCACACTCTCAGCACAGGCAGCTATTTCCTTGACCACTGTTAGGAGAGCTTTTCTGAAGTTGCCTTGTCATCCCACTAGCTTCATGCTAGAACTTCATTTCAGCCACATTCTTGATTCGAGGAGAGCTTTATATCCAAAAGCAAACCTTTTAAAATCCTTTTCTGATATTGGGATAGCTTTTTCCATGTGATGTTTAGATATAGCCCTTGAGACACTTGTGTGTTATATGCAGATATCTCGTTCAAAGGCTAGAAGATGACTCTTCACCTGGATTATCCTACGTGTATCTCAAAAGTGCATATACTCTCATATGGAGACAATATCTTTCCTAGAGTAACTTATTATGCAGAAGTAACAAGAAGATGCTTACAGTTAGCCCAGCAGATATTTAAAACACATTTTCTCTCATAAAAGTGATTCAGCCAAATATTTTTCTAAAAACAGAAATTCAGCGTTTCTGTCTACCCAGGAAGATCAAAGTAATGTATTGTTATTTTCATATTTATTTTTATATTTATATTACTAAAAATAATTAAAGACTGGTTGAAAGTCTTGACTGGGTCGTTCATGAAAAAATAAAAATGTCTATGACAATTTATTCTGATCCTTTTTTGTTTAATTAGGAATTTTTCACAGAAGAAGAAATCAGATAATCGAGTTTCAGAAAACAAGTTTTCCTCTGCAGTCGTTTTTAAACAAGGTGCAGCTTAGCATATGCTTGTTTTTAAGTGGTTGTGAAATATGAACTAATTTGTGTTAGTACTTCATTAAACTATTAACAAAGCATCGCAGGTAATCAAATGCTTTACTGTGCACACTAGTAAATATCCAAGGTGATGATAAGACCACAGATATTAGACATTTGATGCTAAGTAAAAATGTAGCTACTGAGAAGTATTCTACAGTAACATACCATTTTATACTAAACTATAATGCAGAAAATTGCTAATTAAAACTAATGCCCATTGTGATTAGAAATTTTGGTGGCTTTTTCACCTTGAGCTTGGTTATTTGAGAAGGAACTCATTCCTCCTGTTTCATTTTGCCCTCAACCTCACAGAATTTACAGAGATATGACAGAATGCTAATAAGATGTGGCAGGTTCAGATGAGCCATGGAAACACCATGAATTAATCTCAGCCCTGTGTCAGTCAGAAGCTATCAGACTAAAATCTCCAAGGGAGAAAATCCAACTAACAGCCACTGACTGTTGTGTTATGATCAAAACATGGAATCTTTCATCTCTGATGCCATTTGCTTTGTGTAGTGGTTGGTATGCTGCAATGATTTTAAGTGCCATTGGTAAATCTTGAGAGAGTTTGAACAGAGATTCTCTGAGAACAATGACGCTGACAGAACAAAGGCGGAAAAAAAGAAAAGGAGATTAGACTTGTTAATAACATACTAATCTGTGTTCTACTGTTCAGCTATAAAAACTTATTTGTTTGCAGTTAAGTCTATTAGGCTTTAGTTTTCGATATCAGCTATTCTGTTATTTTAGCCTTCTGCTATTTTAAAGGTAGCCTCAAACCAATGATACTGTTCCTGCTCTTAAAGGATCCAGCACTTTATGCAGTTCTAAAGACACATCTGTGCGCTTTTAAAAGACATGCATACAGCTCAGATGGTTTAGAGATTGGCAAAATCTTCAAATGCACAATCCATACAGAAAGGCACAACTGCATTTACAGGAGTGTGCAGTGATCATGTTTTGTCTGAGCAAGAAATCTAATGTTTTTTTAAACAGTTGTTGCTACTTCCAAAATGATGTTCTGCTCAGCTAGTGAGAGAAGGAAAATGGGATTCGAAGTACTTAATCAGATTTGTGGTTCATTCAGCATTGTGCACTTTCCTCTGATTACAAACTGTGTGTCAGTGCTGCAGTTCAGGTGTGATTACAGCTGATGTGGATACGCCTGCTCCAGCCCAATTTTAGCTCTCACCGGCTCCGATTGCCATAATATGGGAGTGTGGCACTCAGTGCACAGAATTGCCCCGGAATGCTAAGCAAAGACCTCACTCATGTCAACCCTGCTGTGATTACACTATATCACTAAATAGTCTAAATTTGTATTAACGTTCACCAATTTTCCAGTCTGTTCTCCAGCCACATCTGTGTACCCATTTGTATTCTTTTCCCCATAGCTGAATAATACTGCTAGGTGAATCTACAACTAGTAATTAAGATTTGTTTATAAA